>NC_082643.1:141458138-142658138 GCF_028023285.1 Balaenoptera ricei | reverse complement strand
TTTCCTTCTCAGCTGCCAGGTGGTGTGCAGTCCCATCTCATTGTGGTTTTGATGTGCTGTTCCAGCTTACAAATGATGTCCAGCACCTTCTCCTGCGTTTATGAGTTGGTCATGGGGGTCCTCTTTGTGACACACCTATTCAAGTTTTCTTGTAGGTTTGACGCAATTCTTTGTGTTGTGATAAATACAAGCCCTTCAATGACCACCTGTGCAAATACCTTCCCCCACAGTCTGGGTGGTGTTTTTGATGAATAAAAGCTCTGAATTTCTAGAATTTTTTATGGTTAGTACATTATGTTGTACCACTTAAGACATAGTTTCTTACCCTGAGACCATGAAGATACTTTTTGTATGGTATCAATTTTTGCTTTATTCCATATGGATATCCGTTACCCAGCACTCACCACCTACTGAAAATATCATTTTAAAAGAAGACTAGCAAGTTTCTTGGTGGCCTAGTGGTTAAGACATGGCACTTTCACTGCTGTGGCCCAGGTTCAATCCCTGATCGGGGAACTGAGATCCCACAAGCCGCACAGCACAGCCAAAACAAAAACAAAAACAAAAACCATGACTAGCTTTAAGTATTTTTTTTTAATTTTATTTTTATTTCATTTATTTATTTATGGCTGTGCTGGGTCTTCATCTCTGTGCGAGGGTTTTCTCTAGCTGCGGCAAGCGGGGGCCACTCTTCATCGCGGTGCGCGGGCCTCTCACCATGGCGGCCTCTCTTGTCGCGGAGCACAGGCTCCAGACGCGCAGGCTCAGCAACCGTGGCTCACGGGCCTAGTTGCTCCGCGGCATGTGGGATCTTCCCAGACCAGGGCTCGAACCCGCGTCCCCCGCACTGGCAGGCAGACTCTCAACCACTGCGCCACCAGGGAAGCCCTAAGTATTTTTATTACTATTAATTTCACCCAGGATGCAACTTTGCATGCATGCTCTCTCTCTCTCTCTCTCTCTCTCTCTCTCTCTATATATATATATATATATATATATACATACATATATATTTTGGACATGCTGACCCTCTAAATACTTCAGTGTGAACTTCCTAAAAACAAGGACATTCTCTTATGTAGCCACAATATTAACCATCAAAATCAAGAAATCAACATAACAACAAAATATTATTATCTAACCTACTAATTCAAAGTCTGTCCCTGTCCCACTAGTGTGGGGAGCTTGCTGCTGGTTCCATCTGCCCCCCTCCCCCCACAGCCCTGAAGTTGAGGAGAGGACCCACTCTGGACATCAGCAGTGTCATCTCCGAAGAAATGTTTGTTCAAGTCCTTTTCCCAGTTTTAAAAAAAAAATTATTTATTTATTTGGTTGCGCCAGGTCTTAGTTGCAGCAAGCAGGCTCCTTAGTTGTGGCTCACGGGCTCCTTAGTTGTGGCAGGCATGTGAGATCTAGTTCCCTGACCAGGGATCGAACCTGGACCCCCCTGCGTTGGGAGTGCAGAGTCTTAACCATTGTGCCACCAGGGAAGTCCCTTTTCCCATTTTTAATTGGGTTAATTTTTTGTTGTGGAGTTTTAGGAGTTCTCTATATATTGGGGATATTAAACTCTTATCAGATATATGATTTGCAAATACTTTCTCCCATTCTCTGGGCTGCCTTTTCACTACCTTGATAGTGTCCTTTAGTGCACAAGTCGTTTTGTCGTTTCTTTGTTTTTTTTTTTAAATGAACATTAAGCAAATGTATTTGGTGTCAGGGCTCTACTTTTTTTTTTTTTAAATTAATTAATTAATTAATTTTTGACTGTGTTGGGTCTTCGTTTCTGTGCGAGGGCTTTCTCTAGTTGCGGCAAGCGGGGGCCACTCTTCATCGCGGTGCGCGGGCCTCTCACTGTCGCGGCCTCTCCCGTTGCGGAGCACAGGCTCCAGACGCGCAGGCTCAGTAGTTGTGGCTCACGGGCTTAGTTGCTCCGTGGCATGTGGGATCTTCCCAGACCAGGGCTCGAACCCGTGTCCCCTGCATTGGCAGGCAGATTCTTAACCACTGCGCCACCAGGGAAGCCCAGTGCACAAGTTTTTAATTTTGATTAAGTCTAATTTATCTGGTTTTTTTCATTGCCTGTGCTTTTGGTGTCATATCCAAGAAATCATTACCACCTTCAACCAACCTTTGCCGAGTCCTCTTGGGGGGACGGGGGGACTGTGACGGCTGAGCGAGGGGTAAAATAGGGCTCTGGGCTCAGCGGGACCCCAGAGGAGAAGAGGCTTCTCTATGACAGCCACGAGCTGGAGGGGCAGGGGCCAGAGGGGGTGGGGGACTGCCCCGAGTCAGTGGGGTGCAGGTTAGCCCACCAGGTTCTAAGGGCGGCCCCCCTCCATGCCACCCTCTCCAGCCGCAGGATCCCGTCACCCGGGCCCTGCCCGCCAGCAAATCCGGGAAGGACCCACCTCGCGGGCGCTGCCTTCCGCTCTGTCCCGGCAGCCGTGGGTGACCCATGGCATCAGCAGCACCCAGATCCTGCCTCTGAAGCGGGAGGAAGCTTCGGCACCAGGCCTGGGGTGGGCCGGGGTGAGGGTGGGGACACACCCATGGATACAGGGGCGTGCCAAAGGGCCCCCGAAACCTGGAGCTTGACTGTCATAACTGGTGAGAGGCCATGTGCTCGACAAGAAACCGCCTCCCGCTAGACCTGCACGGGGTTTGGGGGGGAGCTTCTGGTGGTCCCTGCCCGGCGCCCACCTGGGTGGCTTACTCTGTATGGGGTCAGGGCGTGACATCACGGACAGCGTGGGAAGATGGGGCACTGGTCTTGAGGGTGTCTGCCCCAAAGTGGTCGTCCTAAGGGGTCCGAGCGCCAGGGCAGGCAACGCGAGGCCCGTCCAGGTCCTGGTCCAGATCCTGGTCCTGCCTGGGCGCCCGATGGAGGAGCAGGGTGAGGGTGTCGTGTGGAAGCTCGCACGGCACCCTCATGTGGCCACCGCCCCACCTCATCGGGCCCTGCCGACTGCCCCAGGGGGACATGCGCTGTGTCCCATGTGGCCACCCCACCCACGTGCTCCTCCCAGGCTCCGAGGTCCCCGATGTCCCCTGGTTGTGTGGACGAGCCTGCGTGTCCCCAGATGAGGGATGAGGCCCCCCGCACGGGATGTGGACCTGGAGTGAGGGCTCCATGGGATAGTGACGCCTATGTCCCATGGTGGCACCCACCCCCAGGCCCCCCTGCCTGTGGTGGGTGCAGGGGTCGGTGGGCAGGGAGCTGGGCAGGCCAGGAACATTGGCTTGCGGGGGCCTCTTCTTAATTCACGCGGGTGGCTCTGAGTTTGAGTAAATTCATTGAGAAGCAAAAGCCCCGTGCAGGCTGCTGTCCCAGGAGTCCTTGGTGCCATCGTGGGGGGCGGTCTCAGGCCCGTCTCGGTTCAAGGAGGTTCTCACAGGGCACGGGAGGGAGAGGGCTACCACCCAGAAGCCCTGTACCTTCCGGTTCAAATTTATACTCTTCTTTTTTTTGGCTGCACCACACGGCTTGCAGGATCTTAGCTCCCCGACCAGGGATCAAACCCGGCCCTTGGCAGTGAAAGCGTGGAGCCCTAACCACTGGACCACCAGGGAATTCCCTCAGATTCATGCTCTTAATTGCAATCAATACCCAGAAATTGTTTGATTCCGTCCGCGGTACCATCCACCAGAGCAAGAGCCGTGGAGAAAACTAGGCAGACACAGTGGTGGTCAGGTCCACGTGCAGGTGGCCCCAAATTATCCACCGGCCACTCTGTCAATTAACAGGCCGGAGGCCACCATCCTCCCGAGTGGCTGGGGCGGGGGCAGCCCCTGGCTGGCGTAAATCACGTTCTTCTGCCACCAGGTCCGGGCGGTGGCTCCTCCAAGAGGACTAGCCTCACGGTCCCCTAAATTCCGACGCTGGTGATTGATGCCACCTGCTTCACACACGCCGACGCTACCATCTGCTTACAGGGAAACATAAACTTTGAAAAAGCGTGTCCCGCTGATTTTAACTGGGCTAATTTATTGCTCACAAGCAGAGGAGCAGGATTTGCGGCGAGTTCTCCAGCCACCCGGGAGCCCGCAGCCCGTCCCCGTGTGCACGATCATGCTTGATAAGGACGGCGCCAACGACGGCGCGGCCGGCAGCCCCCCGAGAGCACCGGGGAAAAGAGCCAAGGCAAAGCGCCTCTGTGGGGGGATTTATTTCTGAATTAAACACTCCCAGCCCCAACGGAAGCCTATTCATTTTCACAATCAGCTTCCTTCCCAGTTGTAAACAGCCTCTTCCTAAAACTTGTGCATGATTTTAATTACAGATAAGTTTCTCTTTAAAGGCCGGGCATTCACGCCTGGGCTACTGAGCTGAATTCAATACATCTCTGTGTTCCTGGTGTCCGGCTGATGTACAGGCTGGGAGAACTGCCGACCCGGCTGGCACACGGGCAGCTGCCGGGTTCTGGGTGTCCCCGGGCCCGGAGGCGCTGGGCACTGGGGTCCTGCCAGCCTCTCCCCACCCCTGCCACCTGTCAGGACACAGTCGAGGAAGCCACACGGGGCCGACGTGCCCAGACCCTCCAGCACACGCCCTCACGGGGAGGCACTGCCCACGAGAAGGAGGCCTCAGGCCCCACACGCTGCCGGGCTGGGCACACAGTGCGGGTGGCCGGCCTCCGGGGCCAGTGCTGAAGCCAGCTCTGGGCCACCTCTTCCAAGAAGCCTCCCGGACCTGGCCTTCCGTAGCCCCTCCTGGGGGTCACCACTGCCTGTCCCCGGCCCAGCACGTGAGCGGAGGCCAGGGGCCCAACCCCCTCCGTCATCACCCCTGGCGAGGGTCTCTGTGCCACAGCAGATGTCGCTGAGCGCCCCACACGGCGCCTCGGTCAAGGCACACAGCGGGCTGCAGAGGAAGGCACGTGACAAAGAGACGGCTTTTTCCCAGCGCTGGTGACCACGTGTGACGGTGTCAAGGACCCAGGTGCCGGGAGGCTTCTTGGCACCTTCACCAGGAAGCACCTCCAGAGGGGGCTCGGCCGTGTCCAGGGACACCGTGTGCGAGCCTGTGAGGCGCTCCCGGTGTGAACCCGGACACACACGCGTCAGCGCCGGCCAGGGGTCCCAGCTGGACAGAGACACCGCGTGACCCCCGGGGTACGGGAAGGGGAGCCAGGGAGGGGGCGTGCGTGTGCCTGTGCACGTGTGTGCACGTGGGAGTGTGCAGCGTGCACAAGTGTGCGTGGAGCCCGTCCTCACAGCAGGCCCCCCGCAAGTCTGGTTGGCTTTGCCGCAGGTTCTGAGCAACTTGGGTTTGAAGAGAAGCCCTTTTATTGATGACAACAAAAGTCGAGCCACAGGTCATCTGGGCTCAGCCCTCAGCCCCAGGGGTCCCAACGCCAGGGTCCCCCCTCCCGAGGGCCTGGCGGAGCCGCCGCGGCCGCGATTTTTCAGCCGTAAATGACACTGCCAAGCCCTCGCTCTGTGTTACTGCAGCTTCACCCGTAATAACTTTAAATCCCATTATGATCACCGCATTTTACAACATGCCCTGGCCCTGGGATCAATATATCAAGAGAGCCGAATGCCAGTTACGATCTGGCCGGGACAGTGGCGGCAGGGGCAGCGCCAGGCCAAGGCCGCTGGGTCAGCCCGGTCCCGCCTGCCCTGGGGGAGGGCGGGGGGAGGGCATAGTGCACCCAGGAAAGCGGCTGCCCCTTCGGGACCAAGGCCTGGAGCTCCCCACCGTGTCGCCTTTTAACTTTGGGGCCAGGCCAGCAGCCCCACCAGCCTCTGCACCCCACGTCACTACGTGGGACACACAGGGCCCTGCTGAGGCCACTCGTGGGGGGTCAGCGCGGGACTCGGCCCCCCGACGCACCTGTTCCTCACGCTTCCCACGCCTGTGGGTCTCTTGGGTTAGGAGGCCGGCTGCTGGGCCCCCAGGTTCGAGTGCAGCCTCCCCCAGGGCAAAGCACTCCCACTCAGCCGGGCCCCCCCGTCGAGAGCCCCCGACGGCAGGTAGGCTCGGCTCCCAGAACCTCTGGGGGCTTATAGCCGGGCAAGGCGGCCAAACTGAGGCAACGAAGAGACAATGTGGCCTCAGCTGAAAACACTGTGAAACGACAGTTTTCTCCCGTTGGTGAGGCCTGGCCTCCTCGGCAGACGGGACACCGGAAACTCAGCATCCTCTTAACCACGCGACCCAGCGACCACGCCCCTCGGTACTTCCCCAGGGGAGGTGAAAACGCGTCCACACAAAACCCCGCACACAGTGTTTAGAGCAGCTCTAGTCATAGTTGTCAAAAGCATCCGAGACACCCTCCAGAGGGTAAGTGGACAAATAAACTGTGGTCCAGCCAGACAGTGGAATATTACTCAGCACTAAAAAGAAATGAGCTAACAGGGCATGAAAAGACATAGAGGAAACTTAAACGCATATGACTGACTGAAAGAAGCCAATAGGAGAAGGGTACACACTGTGTGATTCCAAGTCTGTGACATTCTGGAAAAGGTAAAGCTGTGGAGATAGTGAAAGGATGAGTGGTTGCCGGGGGTTGACGGGGAGGGAGGAACAGGCAGAGCCGAGGATTTTTAGGGCAGGGAAACTACTCTGTGTGATGCTGTCATGGGGGACACACGTCGTCATACGTTTGTCCAGACCCCCAGAAGGCGCAACACGGAGCGTGAACCCTCATGTAAACTACAGGCTGTGGGTGGTGATGAGGTGTCAGCGGAGGTTCACTGATCATGACAAAGGTACCCTCTGATGGGGTGTTGATGGCGGGGAGGCTGGCGGTGGGGAAGACAGAGGGCGGATGGGAATCTCTGTACGTCGGCTTGATGTTGCTGTGAACCTAAAACTGTCCTAAAAATCGTTGATTAATTTAAAAACACAGGCAAACAAATGGGGTACAATGGTGATTTTCTCCCATTTCTGAGGCTTGCCCTCCTCAGTGGACAGAGACGGTAGGAGGCAGGGCCCCTCGGGCACAGGTGACGCCCCCCAGACACCCCAGCCCACGGTGGGCAGAGCCTCAGCCCCAGGGCCCCAGTGGAGCGTCTGTCAGTGAGCAGGAAGCCCCGCCTTGCTGCCTCGGAGGTGAGGGTGCTGATGTCCAAGGCACCAAAAGCAGAAAGAGGTGGAGCCAGCCTGCAGGTCCTGTCGCCCCAGACAGCACGGACCTCAGCCCCCTGCTGCAACCACGTCCGTGTACAGGTTGCCTGTGAGGGCCGCTGTGAAAGGCACACGTGCACGCACACCGGGCTCACGTTCGCCTGCACGGGCACGGGTCCCTGTAGACACAGCCCACACGCAGGCCCACACCTGCCCTGCTCCCACAAACACCCCAGCTCAGGTGAGCACAGGCAGACAGTGAGTGCACGCCTAAAGCCCACGGCGGCTACACCAGGGCGCAGCGCACCCCTCCCTTCCGCCCCGGGAGTCCCTGGGGCTGGGGCTCGGCCTCCGGGCAGCCCCAGGAGTGCGTCGCGTCCCAGAGGCCAGGCCCGGGAGGTGGGGGCCCGCCCCCAGGCTCTTGAGATTTGGGGTTGAACTCCTGCCCGGGTCTCTGGCCCCCTGGGGCTCCCTTGGTCAGGCCAGGCCAGGCCAGGCCAGGCCCAGCACAGGAAGGACCTGTCCCTTCACAGACAGGGAAACCGAGGCCCAGAGGCGTAGCGTGTGGCCGCTCACACTGGGCTGGGGGGTGTCCGTCCCCCCAGCGGGCCCAGCCCGACGCACGGGGCAGCCCCAGGGTTATGCGGCAGGCAGAGTCTGACCTGACATGTGGCCCCTCTGAGCCAAGGCCAGCCTGACTGGGGGTCCGCCACCCTGCCCCAGGGGAGCCCCGTGCGCTCGGACTGCGGGGAAGGGGCCACCCACCCCCTCAGAGGTGGTGAAGGGGCAGCAGACGGACCCGGTGTTGGCACGAACGGGTCTGGCGGCCGGGAGAAGTCTGGGGTGCGGCAGGGCCTCCAGAGCAGAGGGGGGAGGCCTGGGCCACAGAGGGGCTGCCTTGCCAGGTGCTGTGCGGGCCTCGACGTCATCACCCGTCAGAGGCCGGGGCGGGGCCAGAGAGCTGCCCCCATCCTGGGGAGGGGACGGGACTGGCCTCAGGTAGGTGGGGAGGGGGCTCCAGGAGGGTGGAGGAAGGTTGGGGGGGCTGCCACGTGGTCCCTGAACGGGCTCAGGGCTGGCGCCTCTGAGCCGTGTGGGTGTGGGGAAGGCCGAGGGGGCGAGAGGCTGACCAGCGCCCCAAAGGGTCCAGGGCCCCCAGGGAGGGGCCTTGTGCAGGCCCGGGGGGCGGGGACCCAAGCCTGCCGGAGCGGGGCAGGGGGGCCCACCCCTCCCTGCCCTGCCCGCCCCTCCCTCCCCTGCCCGCCGTCTCCAGTGATTTGGAAGTGTAGAAAATGGGATTATCCAGGAACAGATGTGCACAAAAGAGGTGAGATGGAAAGTGTTACCGCGGGCCAGCCTTTGATTACCTCTGACTGCCGCGCTGTCCGAGGCCCGGTGGGGACGCAGCCCCAGCCAGAGCCCTGCCGCGGCGCCTCATTGAAATTGAATTGATACTTTGTGAACTTCATTTGTGAATAATGTGATCTGACAGGGACAAATGTGACGGGGAATTGTTTTCAAACCTGCTCCAAATGAAACTTATGATTGGATAAATACAGACGCCTTTGTCTGGCCTCCCCCTTCCCTCCGGCCGCGGGCCTGAATATGTATCAGCCGCGGTAATTGAATTGATGACTGGGGCGGGAGCCGGGTGGCACCCTCCCCGGGCACAGATCGCTGGGCCGGGCGGCTACCCTGCCCGAGCGCCCGCTGGCGGCCCCACGGCCCGTCAGGACTCGAAGTCTTACATATTCATTTCCCCTCACCGAGCGGAGCTCAAACCCAGTTAGCGGGATTGATGAAGGCGGGAAAGGAGAGGACGCACGCTGATTCCACCTTTTCAGCTTCGATTAGCTCAGCCCGGAGTCATTCCCGTCAGAGCTCCATGACGCGGCAGGCGGCCCGGGAGGCCAGGGAGGCTTCCTGTCCATTACCTCCGCCGTCTGCCCCGTCGCGGGCCCGGAGAAGGCACCGCCGCTGCCTGCCGGGAGGTCTGCTCCGCCGTCCTCGGGCAGACCTGGGGTCAGGCCCCGTCTCTGCGCCGGTGAAGCCAAGCTCGCGTGCTGACCCCGCGCTGGGAGAGACGCCCCAGGGAGGGACGCCGACCTCCTTTGTCAGATGAGGAGCTGGGGTCCCTGGGGGGGGGGGGGGTTCGCAGGCTGGTGCCTCCAAGTCTCCACCTCCTCCCCCCACCTTGACGCAGCCTTCAGGCCGAGGCTGGGAGCCTGTCCGCAGCACCACTCCTGTCCGGCAGTGACAGGGACGAGGAGCAGCCCCATGCTGCCCGCCACCGGGGCAGCGCCACCGCCAGGACCCCCCCCACCCAGCGTCCCCACCACCAGGGCCAGGAGGAGGGCCACACAGCCCTGCTCCCACGGCCCTGATTGATTTGGGGCCCTTCCTATGGGTTTCCCACCAGCACAGTAGCCCTGGGGCCCCTCTGTGTTCTCCTAAATTGCCAGGGTCAAGCCCCTGGGTCACTGGGGGTCTCTGGGCTTGCACTGCCGGGGCCAAAGCCCCTTGACTGTGCGCAGCCAGGCTGCGGCCGCGCTCCAGCCTGCCGGACGCGGGCCTGGGGGCACTCGGCCCCCACTGTGTCTCCCGTGGGGGGACCCGTCAGCTGGGAGTGATGCTGATAGGGGCAGTGTCCCCTCAGAGAGGTGGGCTGCACCAGGCCCCCTCTACATTTCACCCCCCGCCCCTCTCCTTGCGGATAAGGTACAATTCAAGCTCAGCCAGCCCTGACCCCAAGGGGATGCAGCCCCCAGAGGGGCACCCAGAGCCACATGGGCAGCCCCACTTGTCTGGCCTCCCACCCGAGGCCACGGCCCGGGCCCCGCCCTTGAGTGGCCCCCTGAGACCATCTCCAGCCCACGCCCCCTCGCCCCTCAAATCCATGGGAGTCAGACACCACTCAGCAACCTCTAAGTGCTGTCGGAGGGCCCCCACGTCCTCCCCTCCTCCTTGTGTTGCAGGAAGGGGGACCCCTTCCGGGGCCCGAGAGCGGGCTCTTGTCTAACACTCAGAAATAAATTGTCCGAGGAGACACACGTGCTGACAGAGCAAGAGACCTTACTGGGAACGGGAGCCCGGGGGCGGAGAGCAGGAGGGTCAGGGAATCCAGGAGGACTGCTCTCCCACGTGGCTCACAGTCGCAGGTTTTACACTGATGGGGTAGTTTCCGGGTTGTCTCTGGCCAACCACTCTGACTCAGGGTCCTTCCGGCGGCTCGTGCATCACTCAGCCAAGATGGATTCCAGTGAGAAGGATTCTGGGAGATGGGTAGCAAATGTGGACCGGCGTCTCCCCTCTCCTTTTGACCTTTCCTGAATCCTTCCGGGTGGTGGTGACTTGTTAGTTCCACGTTCCTTGCCAGGACCTCCTGTTGTCAGAAAACTCATGCAAGTGGGTACTATGGTGCCTCGCTCTCATCAACTCCAGTCCAATTTATTCATTTTCCTTATTTATTTTCTTAATTCACGTGAAATGCACATAACCTAAAGTTAACCGTTTTAAACTGTACATTTAGCAGCATTAAGTACATTTCCAATGTTGTGCAACCGTCACCACCGTCTAATTCCACAACGTTCCATCAACCCTAAAATGAAACCCCACGACTATCAGCAGTCACTCCCCACCCCCTCCCCCAGCCCCAGGACCCACCAATCTGCCTTCCGTCCCTACAATTTGCCGGTTCTGGATTTTTCATGCAAACGGGATCACACGCTGGGTGGCCTTTTATGTCTGGCTCCTTCCACCTGACGTGACGTCTTCAAGATCCATCTGCATGGTAGCTGTAGCCTGTGCCAGCACTGCGTCCCTGTTTACGGCCGCGTGATCTTCCCTGCTGTGGACAGACTGCGTTGTCAGCCCTTTGCCGGCCGATGGACACCTGGGCCTCTCCCACCTTTTGGTCGTTGGGCATAGTGCCGCTGTCAACATTCGAGGGCCGGTTGCGGTTCGAGCCCCCGACTTCCTGGGCCGCTGCCCTCTCAGGGCCATTTTCACAAAGACACAGACTGCTTGGTCAGCCCGGCCGTCTCGGTCAGCAGGCTAGCCGGCAGGTGCGGGAGACAGGGCAGCGCGCTGGTCCTCCTCGGCGGGCGCCCAGCAAAATTACCAAGGGTCCCATCCCCCGCCATGGCCCCAGGGCCAGCCAGGGGCAGAGGGCACCCCAGGGGCGCCACCCGACTGCTGCTCTCGGGGGACCTGGGGTCTGGCGCGGCCCTGGGCCCTCTCCCCCAGCCGACCCCGACCCCCCAGTTCCTAGGGCCCCGGGATGAGCCTCCTGCCTGCCCCAAGCACCTTCCCGTGCCCCGGGTTTGTTTTATCTTTTAAATGTGGGAACAAATGACTTAGGAAATTGCCAAGATAATGAAAGTTTTCTCATGGCATCTGAGCTGGAACTTCACGACCTGCGCTCAGCCCTCAGTGGGAAGGTAGAAGGGTGCCCCATCTCTGGGGAGGGGGCCCTGGGACAGCTGGGTTTCCCAGATCTGGCACTTTCCCTATGATTAACTGATGCAAATGGGGCCAGTCTCTTTGGCCAGCAAGAGGACACAGTGACAATGACCATAAAAATTGACTTCTGTTTGTTACACCCACTTCCCAGCTGGAGTCATAAATTTATCCTGGGGCCTCAAGCCAGCCTGACTTAACAAACTCCTCAGCTGCCAGTGGTCATCAGCTTGGGGGTAGGTTGCTGCCAGGCACGGGGGCCGAGCGGGCTGGGGGAGGGCTGGGCACACAGTGAGTGGGTGGGAGGCTGACCAGCCAGTTCTGCCTTCCGGGACCACCGGGCTGTCCTGGGGCAGGATTTTCCGTGAAACTCAGGGCAGTTTATCTGACCAAAGCCCATCCCCCCCCCAAGACAGGTGTGAGCTGAGAGCCCCTCAGTCCAACCGCAGTCAGCAGCCCAGCTGGGTCAGGAGTGATGCCGTCGGAGGGGCTGAGCAGGGACGTGTTGCTGCCCCAGGAAGGGGGTGGGTGGCGGGAGAAGCTGACCTGAGGGCGCACCAGTCAGATGCTGGAAAGATGGAGACCCAGGTCTCTAGGGATCTCAGAGGTGGCCCCGGGTGTCACCTGGGCTTTGATGGGGGGCGGGTGGATTTTCCCAGCTTTGTGCTGGCAGGGAAGGAGGGATCTGCCAGGCCTGGGGAGGGGCAGGGCTGGTGCTAACCCCAGAGCTAATCCTCATCCTCCCTCTCCGCTGCCCACCCTCAGCCAGCCCCACCCTCTCCTGACTGAATCACTCTGACGGCCTCCTCACCTGTCCACCTTCTCACCTGTCTCCCTCTATAAGCCTCTCCCACATCCAGTTGTGCAACAGCCCACATGGGTTTTCTTCCAAATGGGAGCCTAAGCCTGTCCTGTCCCCTCAACCCCTGGATAAGGTTCAGACCCTGCAAAGTAGTTGGGCGCTGGCTGCTCACCCCATCCCATCACCACCTGGTACCCACCCCCACACCACCTGGTACCCACCCCATCCTCACCTGGTACCCAGCCTATGATTTCTCAGGTTGGCTCACCTTTGCATATTTTCTCTCCCTGGGCTGCCTTCCTCTGATTGGCAGAATTCAGCTCTTGAGACCCAGATGGGTAGATGGGTGGATGGATGGATGGATGGATGGATAGATGGATAGATGGATGGATGAATGGATGTATGGATGAGTAGATGGGTGGGTGGATGGATGGATGGATGGAGTGATGGATGAGTGAATGGTTGGATGGATGGATGGATGGATGGGTGGGTGGATGAATGGATGGATGGATTGATGGATGAGTGGATGGATGGATGGATGAGTAGATGGATGGGTGGATGGATGGGTGGATGGATGGATGAGTAGATGGATGGGTGGATGGATGGGTGGATGGATGGATGGATGGATGGATGGATGGATGAGTGGATGGATGGATGAGTAGATGGATGGATGGATGGATAGATGAGTGGATGGATGGATGAGTAGATGGATGGATGGATGGATAGATGAGTGGATGAGTGGATGGATGGATGGATGGATGAATGAGTGGATGGATGGATGGATGGATGAGTGGATGGATGGATGGATGGATGGATGAGTGGATGGATGGATGAGTAGATGGATGGATGGATGGATGGATGAGTGGATGGATGGATGAGTAGATGGATGGATGGATAGATGAGTGGATGAGTGGATGGATGGATGAATGAGTGGATGGATGGATGGATGGATGAGTGGATAAATGAGTGGATGGATGAGTGGATGGATGGTTGGATGGATGAGTGGATGGATGAATGGATGGATGGATGAGTAGATGGGTGGGTGGATGGATGTATGGATGGAAGAGTGGATGGATGTATGAGTAGATGGATGGGTGGATGGATGGATGAATGGATGGATGGATGAGTGGATCGATGGATGGATGGATGGATGGATGAGTGGATGGATGGATGGATGGATGGATGGATGGATGAGTGGATGGATGGATGTATGGATGGAAGAGTGGATGGATGTATGAGTAGATGGATGGGTGGATGGATGGATGAATGGATGGATGGATGAGTGGATCGATGGATGGATGGATGGATGGATGAGTGGATGGATGGATGGATGGATGGATGGATGGATGAGTGGATGGATGGATGGATGGATGGATGGATGGATGGATGGATGAGTGGATGGATGAGTGGATGGATGGATGGATGGATGGATGGATGGATGGATGAGTGGATGGATGGATGGATGAGTGGATGGATGGATGGATGGATGAGTGGATGGATGAGTGGATGGATGGATGGATGGATGGATGGATGAGTGGATGGATGAGTGGATGGATGGATGGATGGATGGATGGATGGATGAGTGGATGGATGAGTGGATGGATGGATGGATGGATGGATGGATGGATGAGTGGATGGATGGATGGATGGATGGATGGATGAGTGGATGGATGAGTGGATGGATGGATGGATGGATGGATGGATGGATGGATGAGTAGATGTGTGGGTGGGTGGATGGACAGCTGTGGGGAGCTCTCACTTCTTTGTAAGTGAACTCTTCCCCAGAATGAGCAGTCCCAACCCCTCTGTTCTTGCATCACACCTTGTAGCCCAGTCACGTCTGCCCACTCTCCTCCAGCTGCCCCAGGACATCTTTGTCCTTGAAGGCCAAACCGCAGCTCCGGTGGCCTGGCAGCAGCTGACTCCACGGGCCTCCTCTTTCCCTTGCCATGGCCCCTAGCCAGAGCAGTGCTGGCATGGCAGCCCTCCCTCCCCTGGTGACGCCCAGCCAGAGTCTGCCCATAACAGCAGAGGAGTCGGTCTCCAAACCACTGCTCCTCTGACACTGTCCAGACATTGCCCGCTGGCAGGGCCCAGCTCAGTCGGTGCCAACACAGCCCCACTCCCACGTTGAACAGGGTCATTATTCTCCCTGCCTCCCCCCTGCCCCACGAGGAGCTGAGATGAGGACTGATGACCTACCCGAGGGGTGGCGGGGAAGAAAAGTCTGAAGGTGGCCTGGGTCCCCCAGCACAGCCCACGCTGCCCCGCACAGGAAGCTGGCAGCGCCGCAGCCCCCAGGCGGCTGTCCAATCCGACCCCAGCTGCCCTAGAACGTGCTTCCTTCTCGTTTGGATGGTGGGAGTGGGCGGACAGGGCGAGGACCTGGGTGGGGGGCGGGGGTGCACACGGGCCCTGCTTCGTTGTGCCTTCCCTGGGGCCACGTGGCCTGGCGGGCCTGGGGGGGGACACGGGGCTCCCAGAAGCCCTCCCCTAGCTGCCCGGGGCCCACCGCCATCAGTGTGGCCAGTGGCTGTGGCCTCACCACGCAGGGTTACCAGCCAACAGGGGTCCCGCTCCAGGTCTGCTCCCAACCACAGGGAGCTGCTCTCCGGCTTGGCACCTGGGTCCTGCAAACGGTTCTGTTGTGATTGTGTAAGAATTCCGTTTGACCTGGAGGCTACAGTCTTACCTCCCGGTCATAGATGTCCCCAGGGCTGGCCCTGCCGAGGGCATGTGACGGGCCAGCGGGGCCTCAAGCCCAGAGTGGCCCCTCCAGGCAGCAGAGGACTTGCCATGGCCCAGGACAAGGTCGACCCACATTTTGGACACAGTTGTCTCCTGAGCAACCACATCCGGCCCAGGGCTCTCTCTTCCCTGCGCTCCTTTGCAGACTCAAGGGGTGCAGTGCCTGGGGGGTCACAGGGAGCAGCCCCGCAGGAAGCAAAGGGTGAGAGGTCTGCTCACTCGTCTTCTGGAAACGGCAGCGTGTGTGGTCGGGGCCGTTATGAGGTGCCTCAGCCCCATTCCCCGGACTGAGAGCCCGTGACTTTCTGGTTCATAACACAAAATCGTGCTTCTCATCAAGAAGCTCATATTCTCTAGATGATTCAAAACTTCACAGAGCGAGTCCGAAGCCTTTTTTTCTTTAAACTCAAACAAGCTTTCCTGCAAATCTGTGATGTCATGAACAACAGCCCTGGGGCTGGGGTGGCTCTGGGTGCTCCAGAGACCCCGTGACACCACCACTGGGGCTGACACTCCAGGTGGCCCCCCAGCTGTCGGCTCGGGGCGGCGGGGAGGTGCGGGAAGGACCGCTGTGCACACCACCTGCTGGGAAGGGACACAGCCCTGTGGCTCCCGGCTCTGGTGTGGTGTCAGCCCTGCGTGACCGGGGACAAGTGACCTGGCCTCTGTGAGACTCGGGTTCCCTGTCATGCTGGGTCACTGTAATACCCAGAGTCGGGGCTGGTGTTTCCTGAGCTCTCTCTGTGCCGGGCACCGGCCTGGACACTGCAGGCGGATCGAATCGCCTTGCTCATCCGCTAGTGGCCCCAGGTGCGGAGTCACTGTGCCCACCTTCCAGGAGAGGCTCCGCGGTGCCTGGGGGGTCTGCTGGTCGCTCGGCGGTGTTGGGGAGCTGAGATGTGGCCTGGGGTCTGGAGACCAAGGACACTAGCTTCCCTCTCGGACACAAGCCTGTCCGCAGCATCTAGGCTGAGATGACCCCAGACGTGTCTGCACACCCGTCTCCTTCCCGAAACAAATGGAAAGCGCCTCGTGAACTGTCAGGCACACGCCCTGGTTTTGCCCCAGGCGTACTGGCCCCGCCAGTCACCGGCTCGCAGCAGCCGCGTTGAGCCCCGCCCCTGGCTCCGGGTGGGCATCTCCCCCAGCGGGTATGGGCGTGCAGAGACAACACTGGCGTGGAAAAGTTGCTCTTGAAGGTGTTTCTGGTTCCCCATTTATAAAGCAGAGCGAGGCCATAAATCAGAAAGGTATTTATGGGGCTCACAGCAGCAATAACAGGTTCGAGTGGCCAGTGTGTCTCTGTGACTATTCCATCTTCCACGCTAACTTAAACACGAGAGAAAAAGGCTTTCCAGCCCAGGGCCCGCCGCACGGCCGCGGAGATTGAGTGCCTTTGTAATAATTCATAGACTTCTCACTTTCATTTTTCTACTGCCCCGGAATTACATTCCACTATTAAGATGTGCTGTGACCGCCCGGCCGGGCCGACCTTCCGTGTGTTCAGACACGTACAGGGAGAGGCCCGGCCCGGCCGGCAGAGGAGGCGGGAGCGGGCAGGGGCTCGGCCGCGGCGTCCAGCATCGCCGCTGCTGGACCCGCCACACGCTGCCGCCACCCGGCCCCCGGCCCTCTGCTCTGCCCCAGGACCGCCAGCTCCTCCTTCGCCTGCTGCCCCTCAGAGGACGGCACCGACCAGGTGAGAAAACAGGCCAGAGAGAAGCAGAACCCCTGCTCTCTGGATGCTGCCCGTGGGCGCGCTGCCCCCTAGCCCAGGGGGTGCACACAGCCCGAGTCGCACAGTGAGGGGAGGCCCCGGGTTGGTGGGAGGAGCCAATGGGGGGCAGGGAGCTGCAGGGTCCCAGCCGATCTTCCCACATGTCAGGAGCCAGTGGACTCTCCCCAGGGTGGCTGCCAAGGCCAGAGGGGCCGTGGTCCTCAGATGCCCATCGCCATGGTCACAAGCACCTCCCGGTGTGGGGCCTTCATCGGGGCCCTCCTGAGGACGCACAGGCCGTGGACAGCCCCCACAGAACTCGAGGGCCAGTCTGCAGGTGGGCCGTCTGCCCACACGCCTGCAGAACCCCAGCCTGGGGGTGGGGGCAGGATAGACAGGGAGGCCTATCCCATACAGCAGAGGTGGTGCTGGAAGTCCCGACAGGTGTGAGTTTGGGGCAGAAATGACCTGGGGGAGATGGAGAAGAGGCCGATGGGGCGTTGGCCAGGGAAGGAAAGGGCGGGTCAGTGAGGACGGTGGGGCATGAGGGGTCCCCGTCCAGGGCCCAGTGAGCCCCCCAGGAAGCCTGCCCACACAGCAGCAACCCTGAGCTGACCAGCCCTGCTCGGGGCTCTGCCAGCCCTGGAGGCGGTCACTCTGCCTGTGCGACCTTCATGTCTGTCCCCTCCAAGGCTGGGGACACCTCGGGCAGAACCCCGGAGGCCATCCAGGAAACGTCTGCTGAAGGAGGAAAGAAGGAGTGAATGGAACCCACGCGGAAACATGCCCCTCAGGACCAATCCAGACTCTCCCCAGTGTCCTGCCCCGTCCACACCACCAGGCACCCTGGTCCCCACTGGGCGGCTGGCTCTCCTGCTGGCCCCCAGGTCCAGGGGTTGTTGTCTCGGGCAGGTGGGCAGGGGCTGCGAGTCACGTCCGACACCCACTCGGCCTGGACCCGGGGACGTGAAGCCCTTTTGTTGCAAATGGCACTCGACCCACCTGCGGTTGGGCCACCACCATGTGCAAAGCTGAGCCCCCCCCTTGGTGGGTTCGACGCCGTGGGGCCGGCTCCCCCCGGGCACTTCCTGCTCCCTGCCATCCTGAGCCCTCAGGAAGCCGCCGGTCAGAGAACTCTCCGGAAGCTCCAGTGAACTGAGGAAATAATTAGGGGCAGCGGCTGTGCGCTAAGGAGCGGGTAGGCGGTTGCACGAGGGCCGCTTTGTTTCCCCTCCGGACCGCCGTTAGCCGTTTCTCGGGCGGAAACCCAGAGCAGCCCCGCTCCTGAGCCATTAAACTGTCGTGTGGGAGGCTGTGCATGACAACCGTCAGGCAGGTGTCACGGGGCGCCGGGCCATCCCAGCCACCGCGCCCCGCCGGCCTCGCCAGCCGGGCAGAACAGTCAGACCAGCAGGACAGCCCAGGCCGTGGCGGGGTCGGGCGTCCCCAGAGGCGGAGGGGTCGGCTCGCTCGCAACCCCCTGTGCCCCCGGAGTCCGCGGCCCCCAGGGGGCCCAGTGCAGGAAGCCCAGCATCTCTCCGCCCGGCCAGGCCTTCAGCTGCAGCCTGGTGGGGGGAGTGGAGCCCCACCCCGCTGTGCTAATGGGGAAACTGAGGCTGAGGTGGGGAGCCAGAGGGGAGGCAAGCCCAGGCCCCGGCCCACCCCCATGGCCATGGGCTCTGGGGCCCCAGGGGAGTCTGGGGGCTGCCGGAGTCCATGGAGGGGTCCCCAAGGGGCACACCTGGGTGGCTTCTGGAAACTCCGAGGCTGGTGGGAGCTTCCCGGGGTCCCCAGGGCCCACCCTACCTGGCCCTGCCGGGCCCCCAGGTGCTCAGCCCCCAGGTGGGTAAGGCGACCGGCAGGAGCGGGGAGGGGCTGTGGACGATGGGGCCAGGCCTTGAAGAAGAGACCACGTAGTCAGAGCAGGACAAAGGCCTCTGGCGGGAAGGCCGAGCCCTGTGTGAGGAAGCGTGTGGGACGTGTGCTCAGACACAGGAGCCACGTGTGAGCAGCACACGCACGTAGCCACTGGGCTGGCTGGGCCGGCGTGGCCAGTCTTGGAGGGCAGGGATGAGGGTGTGACCTCCGCAGGGCAGAGGGTCCCCCCAGACTCACCCAGCACCCACCTGCAGCACCCACCTGTGGCTTTTGCCCGAGGAGCCCTGGCCCAAGGCAGGATGGGAGGACGGCAGGTGAGGGAGGGTCCCTCCTGGCACCCAGGACCCGCAGACACACTTGCCCAACCCCTGGCCTGGGTGTGACCTGCCTCTGTGGCCGGGCTGGGGGCCAGATGCCAGGGCCCCTGCTCGAGGGGGCAGGGCCGATGGGCACGGGGTGCAGGTGGGGTTGGCACCCCTCGCAGTGCAGGAAGGCCCTGAGCAGAGTGGAGCCGGCAGCCGGGGTACATGGGGTCCTGAGACACAGGGAGGTAGGTGTTGGGGCCCCCTCACTGGCTCAGTCTGGGGGTGGGAGAGAGAGACGCCGGCCCCTGAGAGTCAGCTCCCAAAGAGGGGAGGCGGGTCCAGCTCAGGCCTTCGCTCCTTGGAGGCCCCTCCCCGCCCTGGAGCCCAGGACATCTGGGGCGCGCCGGAGGAGTCTTTTCCGCACGAGCCTTAAACAGCACGGAAGGCACAGGATCAGAAGATGCGCTATAGAATATTGACGCCGCGCACCCCACCCGGGGCAGCTCAGCTCAGAAATACAATATTTGCTGGGTCTTTTTCATAAAGGTCTTTATGGGTTTGGAAATTTAAACGCCACGGAGCCTGAGTTGAATTGGAAAGCAAAAGTCTCTAAGCTTGTACATCTTAAAGGAAAAAAATTCAATTAAGTGGGATTTTAGCTGTTTCAATAAAATTGGACTCTCCCTTTTCAAGATAAGAGCTCTCGGGCTCAGAGCAACCTCCGTGAGCCAGTGGTCTCCACTTCTCCTGACGCGTAATCCTCGCTCAGGACACAATACCCACAACAGGAAATCAATGTATAGTCGAATCAATTTGAAAATATAAAATAAACTAATATATGAGTGGAAAATTGACTTCCCATGGATTAAAGGCAGCACAAATAGTAGAAAAATCTGGCGTTTTAGTGGGAGGAAGTGGTCAGGGGGGCAGGCGGCTCAGCAGGGGGCCCGCGGGAGGCTCTGCAGGGTGAGGGGCCGGGAGAGGGACAGGGGCATCGGTGGCCCCGGAGGTGCAGCCGAGCGGCCATGAGATCAGGAGTGCCGTCACCGCTGCTGCCGATGTGAAGCGTTCCCGAGGGACCGTTTGAAAGGGTGTCTCTGACGCTCACCCCAAGCGCAGCCCCCTGGGTTGGGCTTGGCGGCAGAACTGCCACCTGCCCGGTCCCCACGCCTGGGAAAGGAGCCCCCCACTGGCCCGCTGCGGCCGAGGCCAGGGCACGGCGAGGACCCCGCTGGTCCGCGGTGCCGCAGTGTGGACACGATGGCCTGGGCGGGAGCCGGACGGCTGTTCCCCGGGGAGGCCAGCACTCTGTCCCAGGGGCGCCCCGCTCCTCGACTCGGGTGAGGTGGTCACTCCTCTTTCGGATCCCCTGTCCTCCCCGCCCCGTCCCTCAGGGAGGGACACAGGGCACAATGCACATGCTCCCTGCCCCCACGGCTCACAGACCCCCAACTTCCATCGACATATTACAGATTCCCAGCACCTCCTCCTCCAGGAAGCCCACCCCGCCCTCTCACAGCCCTGTCCGACCCTCCCTCCACCTGGCCAGGCCCCACCGCTCAGCTGTTCCTGCCAGGTCTCTCCCTGGCCCAGTCCTGAGCCCCAGACCCACCTGGCCCCCTGCTCCTGGCCCCAGCCCGGTGATCCCCATGTTGTCCCCCACCCCCACTGCCGGCACCCCGCTGCCTCTCACCCCAGTCTGACTGGGGTCTCCCTCCTCTAAGCGCCCCTCCGGTCTGTCTGAGCGTCCCGGCAACTCTTTTTTTGGGTTTGTTTTTGTTTCCTGCGAGTAGAGCAGGTGAGCGGAGCGACAGCTCGCCGTCCCAGTGGCCTGGGTCCTGCGGTGAAGATGGTGAAGAAAGGCCCACTAATGCAGCCAGGAGAAGCTCCAGGGAATAAGCATTGCTGGGTTCCCACCCCGCTCCCGCTAGGCCCCTGCCCACCCATCCATCTGCTAAACCACCATCCACTAACTCACCCACCCACCCACCCAGCATCCACCCATCAACTAGCCCATGTGCCCGGCCCCTCCACGGCTCCTTCCCTTTGCTTACCCACCTCTAACCAGCCCCCATCCAACCACTGATCTGTCCCCACGCACTCATCCACCAACCCACATACTAACTCACTTATCAGACCACCCACCCACCCACACACAATCCACCATTTCACCCACCTGCCCACTGAATCACAAACCCACCCACCCACACATGTGTCCGTCTACCTGTCCACCACCCACCCAAATACCCACCCGCCTCCTTCATGCCCATCTGTTCACCCACCCATCTATCCATCCATCCACCCACTTACCCATCTACCCATCCATCCACCCACCCACCCATCTATCCATCCATCCACCCACCCACCCACCCACCCATCTACCCACCCATCCATCCACCCACCCATCCACCCACCCACCCATCCACCCACCCATCCATCCACCCACCCACCCACCCAGCCACCCACCCACCCATCACAGTCCATCTGTTTATCTGCCCATCCAACAAATCCCAACCCCACCCATTTGCTAATTAGCCATCCATCCACTCACCCATTAATCATCCATTTATCCAACCACCAGCCCATCAGGCCAACCATGCACCCGAACACACACCCAACTATCTATTCTGAAGACCACCCTCCAGCTGCCTATCTACCAACCCTTCACCCAGCAACCCACCCAGCCAGCTGGCCGGCATCACCTCACTTCCCACCCATTCGATCATCCATCCACAGGTTCCACGATCCCCAGTGCTGAATAATAACAAGTCTGTGTCCTCAGCGCAGGCCGTGCAGCAGTTCTGGGGACGGTCCGCCCACGAGCACTCCCTCCCCTCCATCCACTTGGTGAGCTTGTGTAGATCAGATGGGAAGAGAAACTCGAGGGCACTGGCTATGAGCGGTTTCCAAGCACTTCCCTGGGTACAGGGTGTCAATGGCGACAAAATAGTAAGACGGAAGCCATCTAGGCACTCAACAAGTGCTGACCGACTGCTGGCCTTGGCCCAGCCCTGGGCTGGCCTGTGGACAAAGCAGACCCCACCCAGCCACGTGTGTGCTGAGATGTTGCAGAAGGGCACCAGGATCAAGGGAGTAAATAGATAAATAAACAAGGTTACCTTGCACAAGGGCAGTTTGGTGGGGAGGGTGACCTCCCTGGGACGACGCCTTTTCATCCTCACCAAGACCCTGGAGCAGGGGGCCTGGGGGGTTGCGGAGGGCCCATCTTACAGAAGAGCAGACTGAGCCCTCTGGATGGTGATGGTGGTCTCCCTCCCCCTTTTTCCCTCCCCCTCCTTCTCCCCCCCAACCCCACCCATCAGACTCCTGTTCGGTTGGCCCAGCCTGGCCTTGCTGTCTCCCGAGAGCAGGACCCTCCTCTCCATCCCTCCCTAGACCGCCCCACAGTTCCCTGGCCTGGCACCCCATCCCACGCAGGCCCGACAAGGGGGCTCAGGGTGGGCAGGCCTGGTGCCGAGTCAGCTGGACATGCGCGGGCACGCTTGTTAGCAAGTTCACCATCAGGCATAACAGGGGAAAAAGCTCAATTTGTAAACACTTGGTCAATATGAATTAACACCATCGGGGTGGATTTTGGACTAAATTGGACAATCACGTTGGCTGCACCTAAGGCCCGGCAACAAGAGGTAAATTAGGTCGTCGTTAAAGTACCACGAAGGAAAAAATGCATAATCGGCAGCATGGCTGGTAGAAAGATTATGGTTATTTACAAAAACCGTGCTGTTTGCAAATTTGTGCAAAATTATTTGTTCCTGGC
Source organism: Balaenoptera ricei (assembly GCF_028023285.1). Lineage (NCBI taxonomy): Eukaryota > Metazoa > Chordata > Mammalia > Artiodactyla > Balaenopteridae > Balaenoptera > Balaenoptera ricei. The sequence continues at coordinate 142,635,377 of NC_082643.1, read as the reverse complement.
GGAGTTTTATGGACCTATCTGCACATTATCTCTGCCTGAGATTCCCAGCCCCGCGTATTAACTAGTGTCTGTGCTTTAATTGGAAATAGAACAGGCCAAGTTGTAAATCGCTTTTCTGTCATCTGTCTCGTCTCCACGCTGGTCCCGGGAGGGGAGGCCTCAGAGGGCGGCCTGCCACCTGCGAGTGGCTGGCCCTGAGGCCCCGGGCAGCCCTCGCCCCTTCGCTCATTCCTGTTGCTGCCTCAGGCCAGCGCTGGAATTACAGGCTATGTCTGCACCCCACAGACTGATATGAACGGGCTCTGAGGACCCACAACAAAACCAAGGGAAACTCAGAGGGTGTGTTTTACACAGAGGAGGTTTAATGGTCTTTCTCCAATCAGACTGTCGAGGCCAGGAGGCCTGAGATGAGGACGGTCACTGAGTCTGGGGCCCCCAGCTCTCAGCGTCCCTCCGGGAGGGCCGGCAGCCGGATGGGCAGGGCCGCTCCGGTGGCTCCGTATCCGCTGGCCTGGGTGGGGGTGGGCAGAGGGGCCGAGAAGGGCTCCTCCCCGGGGGCTCTGAGGGCCTGAAGATGCCCAATCCCCCAACGCCACCTCCCACGCCGGGCTCAGAACAGCCGGGGGTGGGAGGGGCTGCCACCTGCAGTTGGGCCCCGACGTCCCTGCAGAGGCCAGCAGCAGTCACAGGTTCAGCGACGGCCTGCAGACCTGAGAGTGACCCACCGTACGGCCAGCACCAGCACGAGCAATGCTGTCTTCTTTAACTGGCTTACTTGTTTTTTTCACAATAGTATTTGCATGGTTTTAATCCTGCCTGGGGTGGGCCGGGCCCCCCACTTGGACGCGCAGGGGAAGTTCCTCCCACTGGGCAGTGACATGAGGTTTTGTGACGTGGAAGTCAACGCGGGGATGGGGGACGCGGGGGTCAGTGCCAGGCACGCGCCGCTCGCTGTCAGCTCCCGGCAGCTGTGGCTCCACGTGGGTGTGGCCGCCGAGACGCCCTGCCGAGGCTCGCGGGCAGGGCGGGCAGAGCCCCCCCCGCAGGACAGGCCCCCGCCCAGCCAGTCCCCCTTGCCTTGCCCTCCGGACGCAGGACGGGTGGCTTCCTACCGCCTCGGGCATCAAGTCTTCCAGCTCCCGTGGAGCCACTTCTCCAAGCCGCAGTCCCTCCGTCAAAACCACGCCTGATCTGTTTTTTCTTCAGTTATACGTTTTCAACATCACACATCAGTGCCCTGTTCCCACGCCGAGAACTCCCACTTCCATCTCCCTGCCCCTCCTCCCAAACCAGCTCCCAAACCAGCTCAGGGCTATTTTAATGATCCTTTTTTAACATTTTTTTTTTAATTTATTTTTATTTTTGGCTGCGTTGGGTCTTTGTTGCTGCGTGCGGGTTTTCTCTAGTTGTCGCGAGCGGGGGCTACTCTTCATTGTGGTGTGCCGGCTTCTCATTGCAGTGTATTCTCTTGTTGCGGATCACGGGCTCTAAGTGCATGGGTTTCAGTAGTTGTGGCACGTGGGCTCAGTAGTTGTGGCTCGCGGGCTCTAGAGCACAGGCTCAGTAGCTGTGGCGCACGGGCTTAGCTACTCCGCGGCATGAGGGATCTTCCCAGACCAGGGCTCGAACCCGTGTCCCCTGCATTGGCAGGCGGATTCTTAACCACTGCGCCACCAGGGAAGTCCCTGTTTTAATGATCTTATTGACATAACAAACATTAACTTGTTGCTGTCTCTCACAGGCAGTATTTCCTGACCCACGTTGTAGACCCTTCTGGGTAGATCCCACTGCAGGCCCCGCCGTATAGACTGAATAATCTCACATCCCGGCTCATTCGCTGGACCTCGCTGAGCCCCCCAGGCCCCCAGGTGCCAGGCACTATTCTGGGAATGCCGCTGAATCGACAGAAAGAAAAACCAACAAACGTGCCCTCCTTGGGGGGCTACACGCTGGCAGGATGGACACAGACACCACGAGACGCTCACCCCACCCCGGGCAAAGGTGAGCCCCGGAGAAAGGAAAGCGGGTGGAGGAGGAACTGCCATGACACAAGGGGAGGAAGTGAGGGGCGTGTGGTCCCAGGCACGGGGGACAGCAGGAGCAGAGGCCTTGAGCAGGGGCTGGGGCACGGTAGGCGCCGGCATGGCTGGAGAGGACTGAGCGCAGACCACGTGGTCAGAGAGGCCCCGGGCCCAAGCCATGTGGGGCTCTACTCCCCGTGGAGGACGGGAGGTGGACTGGGGAGGCCGAGGGCTGGGGAACGGGCTGCTGCAGCCTTGGAGGCGGACTGGTGCTGGCCCAGGGCAGCCCCCACACCGTGCGCCCTGGAGGGCCGGGCGCCAATGGGTTGACTGAGGGGCGGCGCTGGGGGCGGGCCGCGGAGTCGGTTTCAGCCCAGGACACCCAGGTGGAGACATGGACGGGCTGCTGGACACACCGGCCTGAGACCCAGGACCAGGCAGCTGGAGGACTAACCGGGGTTGTTCGCACCTGTGGCCTGGGAGTCAGACAGGACGGGATCAGGGCAGGAAGAGGCCCGTGGACGGAGCTGGGTGGTCTGAACCTAGGAGGGGACAGACGAAGGGACAAGAGAAATGGCCACAGGTGGCGCGGGGTCTCAGGAGAGGCCCAAGGGTGCGTCAGAAAGGAATGTCATGAGTGTGCTCCTGTGTGTCAGTGGGTGTCCACGTGTCCACGTGTCCACGCGTGTGTGTTTGCACGGGCATCTGAGTGTGGGATTCTACGTACGTCCACCTCAATCTCTCTGTCCGTACGCGTACGTATCTGTGTAGCCACGTGTGTGTCTGTGTGGTCTGCCTGTGGGATTCCGTGTAACCTGTGACCGTGTCAGTATTGCCTATCATGTGTGTCCGCACGTGTCTGTGTGTCTGCATGTGTCCCTGCGTCTGTATCCATTTGTGTGCATGGGGGTCTGGGGGAGAGGCAGGGGTGGACACTGGGGTCAGGATCCCGGGACAACCCAGGATGAGCCGCCTGAACCAGGCAGAACCCTGAGGGTCCCCCACGCCCTGGAGGCGTAGTCAAGTCAGGTTAAGGCCACTCGGGCCGCCCTCGGGGCGCGGATTGGAGGGACTGTGCTGTAGTCACCGAGCCAGGGGTGACCTCGGGTCCTCCCAGCTGCCATCGGGCTACATCTGTCCCAGGGCCGGGCAGGGCTGGGGGCCAAGTTGCCCGAGGTTGGACGCCGAGCCCCCCCGGGCCTCCCCTCCCCAAGCGGGGCAGCCGAGGGTCGATTCTGCGTGACTGACTCATTGATTGCCTCACCAGGGTTAATTAATTAATTAGGGGCGGCCGCGGAGGACGGTGGGCCTGGCTGGGAATGGGTCCCACCACCTGGAGCTTTATTAGTACATAAAATGAGTGTTTAAAACCCACACGGCCACGAGTACGCTGTTGAGGCTTTTCATTAAACAAACCTATAAAATTACTTGCCTCATTATGTATTTTGCGACTCCCTCTGCCTTCCTGCCCCCGCCCACCTGCCTCCTGCCCCCGCTCTAAGTGCCTATTTGAAATCAATTTCTCTAATAATGGACTTAATGAGCTCATCAATTAGGGCTGCCATAACCAAATGTAGCCGTGCTCTGCGGGTATCAGTTAAACTCTGGAACTAATTTCCATGCTTCATCTATCACGAGGGCGCCCACAACATTTGGCTGCTGCTCCGGGATGATAGGGAGACCCCAGGCCCTTCCCTCCTGGCCGAGAGGGGCGGCCCTGGAGAGGACAATGAGGACAGAGCCGCCCGCCCAGCCCGAGCGGCTGGGGCTCGAGGCGCGGCCGTGCCCGGCGTAATTAGCAGTAATGGATGACATGCTCGGCCCAGATAAGACAGTCGTTCCACATGGAAAATCCCATTACGTCTTCTTACCTCTCCCCGCGCCTCTCACAGAGCTGCCCCGGACCCCCCACCCCTTTAAATAACGCCTCATGTCTCCCCAAATCCCTGCTGCCCACAGGCCGGAGCTGCAGGAAAGCCTGGCCTGCTCAGGTGGGGTGGGGTCCGGCCCTGGGAAAGTGTCCAGGGGCAGGCAGAGCCCAGAGAAGCCCAGAGGGAGGGAGGGAACCAGGAGAGAAGGTTCTAGAAGCTGGACCAAGGGGTGTCTGGAAAGGGAGCATTGGGGGGCGGAGCTGTTGTTGAACACAGCAAGGCGTGTCCCTGGGTCCAGCAGCCCAGGGTCAGGACACTGTGAGGGGCTGCAAACCAGGTGAGACGCCGGAGGGAGGGACAGGGCAGAGGGAGGGGGCCGCTGGCCAGGGAGACCGCCTGTGAGTGGGCGGGTGGGTGAAGCTGCTGGAAGTCGAGGGTGCCAAGTTCTTCGACAAGAGTCCGGTGCCGAGTAGAGGCTCAATACAGGGGGGCGGATGGACGGATGGACGGATGGACGGATGGAAGGCAGTCTGCTCCAGCTGGAAGGTTTCATAGGAAAAGCTGCAGAGGGACGGCTGTGCTGGTGGCTGCACGTCCTGCCCGGACACCACCGCACCCCCAGGCTGAGGAGTGGCCGCCCGACAGAGAGGAGGGAGGCCAGGGCCCCGCACTCAGGACTGTGAGTGTCTCCCCAGCCAGACACCCTCGGGGGGAGGCAAGGAAAGCCAAGGGGCAGAGCCAGCTCTCCTGGCCCCCCGCCACTGCCCCCGCGCCCCAAGCACGGCCCTGCAGGCTCCCCAGACTGTAGGCCTGTCCCCCCTGCAGACCTGGGCTGCCCTCACTCTCTGCCCCTGGCTCTGCACCCCCAGCCCTGCTCAGGCTGAGCCCAGCCATCCTGCTGTTCCTTCTGCCTAGAAAAGCCTGGAAAAGCCCGGGAAGCCCCTGGGCCTGGTGTGGGCAGTGGTTGCAGTCACCCCACGGTGCCCCCACCCCACCCTGGGAGAGACCCGCACACACACGCACACTTGCGCACGTACACACGCACACTTGCGCACGTACACACGCATGCACACGCGCGCGTGCGCACACACACGAGAAGGAAGCAGAGCAGCAGAGGGGGCACCGGGTGAGGATGCTGGGGCTGGGGAACTGGGGGCGAGGGTGTAAGGAGCTGGAGCTGGGGGGCGGGACGGGGGCGGGACGGGGGCGGGACGGGGGTGGAGTGGGGGGCTGGGGGCGGGGGGCTGGGGCGAGGGTGTAAGGAGCTGGAGCTGGGGGGCGGGACGGGGGTGGAGTCGGGGGCTGGGGGCGGGGGGCTGAGGGCGGGGGGCTGGGGGCGCCCCCTCCCCCCGCGCCTCCGGGGCCCCATCACGCCTCCGGGGCCCCATCGCTCCTCCCCTCAGCCCCTCCCGCACCACCTCTCCCCCACCCAAGCCCACTTGGGCAGGGAGGGGTTTGGGGCGCCCCTCCCCACCTCCGGAAGCCAAGGCTGGGGCGGGCGGGGCCGGCCCCTCCTGGCGGCTAGTGGCGCGCGTGTCGCCGCTTAGCCCGCTGCTCCTGGCGATTTGTCATAATCAGCCGGGCTTTTCTCATTAGAGAAATGCCATTAGCCGGCTTTATCAGCAGCTGCGAGGAATCGCTGTCCAGCGCACCGCCGGGCCCAGCCACCTCCTCCCGGCCGCCCTCCGGGCTGGCCCCGCCCCTCCCCTCTCACCCAGCAGGAGAGCACTTGAGACTGTGACCAAGCGATGTGGCCACGTGCCCCAGCTCTGCCGGTTCCCAGCTCTCCTGCCCTGGGCACACCCAGGCCCTGAACTTGGGGTGAATTAAACTGGGGTCCCAGGAGACAGCCCCAGACTCATTCAGCTGCCCAGGGAGGGACAGTACCGTGGTCCTCAGGGGCCTGGAAGGGGTCAGAGGGCAGGAGTGGGAGGTGGAGGGATGGGTGGCAGGCGGGACAAGGCAAGGCTTTTGAAGACGGAGAAGGACCAGCCCATCTGTGCTGATGGGATGCTGGGGGGGGTGATGATGGAACCAAGAGGGGGACCCTGTGGGGTCAGTGGCCTTGGAAGGCCGGAGGGCAGGATGGGACACACAGAGCCTGAGATGCAGCCAGCGGGGCTGGACCTGGGCCCCTCAGAGGCTCTCCCCCTACCCCTCAGCCCCTCAGCCAGCCAGCCTCCCTGCAGATGGAGACCCCTCCTGACCCCCGCTCAACACCCTCCTGCAGTCCTGGCCCCTCCCCACCATTAGCTGGGCCAGAGTCAGGGGCCAGGTGAGGGGCCAGGCCCTGCTCAAGGCCTCACTTGCCAGGTCCCTCGTGGGAGCCATCCTTGGCTGCACTCTGGGCCCCCGTGTCTGCCCAGGTGCAGGTTGGACCCCTCAGAACATCCTTTCTTCCCTGACTGCGCGGCCCCAGGCAAGGGTGGGCAGCTGGAAGTCCTGTCCCTTGGGGTCTCTGAGAGCTGGCAGCTCACTGCTCAGTCGCTCAGAAACAACTGTATTAACACCAGGTGGGACCACGGCCACTCAGGTGGGGCTCCTGCACACTGTCATCTGTGTCAGGAGAGGAAGGGCAGATGCCTCTGTGTGAGTGAGGGTCCCAGCCCTGGACCTGGGCTCCTGGCGTTGTGGGCTGGAGGCCCTGCAGGGAACCCGAATGGTCTCTCGGCCACCAGTCAGCACCTGGTCACTGGATTAGCTATGACTCACCTAATGACCCACTGGCCAGACATTGACCAAAATCCCGGTGTGGGAATACTGTTCTGGGTGTCCACTGTGACGGCCGAGACCACCATCGGATTGTCCACAGGCCTGGGCAGGGCTAGATGTTGGCCCCAGAGTACTCCCCAGGGGTCGGAAGCCCTGAGTGTTATCCATGGGAGGGTCAGGTGGGGAAGGTAGAGCTGAGCTTTCTGCATCCAGAGAAGTGCAAGCAAATCATGTGCACCGACTCCCATCAGCTCGTCACTGGGGAGTGCACCAGGGGCAACTGAGAGCCTGTCCCACAGTGCTGGGAAGGACTTCAGATGCAGAGAAATGACCCCTCGGTCCCCAGAGGGGGAGAGAAAAGGAGGCTCACCTGCAGAGAGGGGGACCTACAGAGAAAAAGTAGCTGCAGAGGAGGGGCACCTGCAGAGGAGGGGTATCCGCAGAGGAGGGCATCTGCAGAGGAGGGGCACCTGCAGAGGAGGGGCATCTGCAGAGGAGGGGCACCTGCAGAGGAGGGGCACCTGCAGAGGAGGGGTATCTGCAGAGGAGGGGCACCTGCAGAGGAGGGGCACCTGCAGAGGAGGGGTATCTGCAGAGGAGGGGTATCCGCAGAGGAGGGGCATCTGCAGAGGAGGGGCACCTGCAGAGGAGGGGCATCTGCAGAGGAGGGGTACCTGCAGAGGAGGGGTATCTGCAGAGGAGGGGCACCTGCAGAGGAGGGGCACCTGCAGAGGAGGGGTATCCACAGAGGAGGGGTACCTGCAGAGGAGGGGCATCTGCAGAGGAGGGGCACCTGCAGAGGAGGGGCATCTGCAGAGGAGGGGCATCTGCAGAGGAGGGGCACCTGCAGAGGAGGGGTATCTGCAGAGGAGGGGCACCTGCAGAGGAGGGGCACCCGCAGAGGAGGGGTATCCCCAGAGGACGGGCACCTGCAGAGGAGGGGCACCTGCAGAGGAGGGGTATCTGCAGAGGAGGGGCACCTGCAGAGGAGGGGTATCCACAGAGGAGGGGCACCTGCAGAGGAGGGGCACCTGCAGAGGAGGGGTATCTGCAAAGGAGGGGCACCTGCAGAGGAGGGGCACCTGCAGAGGAGGGGTATCTGCAGAGGAGGGGCACCTGCAGAGGAGGGGCACCTGCAGAGGAGGGGTATCCACAGAGGAGGGGCACCTGCAGAGGAGGGGTATCTGCAGAGGAGGGGCATCTGCAGAGGAGGGGCATCCGCAGAGGAGGGACACCTGCAGAGGAGGGGCACCTGCAGAGGAGGGGCATCTGCAGAGGAGGGACACCTGCAGAGGAGGGGTATCCGCAGAGGAGGGGCACCTGCAGAGGAGGGGCACCTGCAGAGGAGGGGCATCTGCAGAGGAGCGGCACCTGCAGAGGAGGGGCACCTGCAGAGGAGGGGTATCCACAGAGGAGGGGCACCTGCAGAGGAGGGGCACCTGCAGAGGAGGGGGATCTGCAGAGGAGGGGCACCTGCAGAGGAGGGGCACCTGCAGAGGAGGGGTATCTGCAGAGGAGGGGTATCCGCAGAGGAGGGGCATCTGCAGAGGAGGGGCACCTGCAGAGGAGGGGTATCCGCAGAGGAGGGGCATCTGCAGAGGAGGGGCACCTGCAGAGGAGGGGTATCCGCAGAGGAGGGGCACCTGCAGAGGAGGGGCATCTGCAGAGGAGGGGCATCTGCAGAGGAGGGGCACCTGCAGAGGAGGGGTACCTGCAGAGGAGGGGCATCTGCAGAGGAGGGGCACCTGCAGAGGAGGGGCACCTGCAGAGGAGGGGCATCCGCAGAGGAGGGGTATCCACAGAGGAGGGGTATCTGCAGAGGAGGGGCACCTGCAGAGGAGGGGCACCTGCAGAGGAGGGGTATCCACAGAGGAGGGGCACCTGCAGAGGAGGGGCACCTGCAGAGGAGGGGCATCTGCAGAGGAGGGGTATCTGCAGAGGAGGGGTATCCGCAGAGGAGGGGCATCTGCAGAGGAGGGGCATCCGCAGAGGAGGGGCACCCGCAGAGGAGGGGTATCTGCAGAGGAGGGGCACCTGCAGAGGAGGGGCACCCGCAGAGGAGGGGTATCTGCAGAGGAGGGGCACCTGCAGAGGAGGGGTACCTGCAGAGGAGGGGCATCTGCAGAGGAGGGGCACCTGCAGAGGAGGGGTACCTGCAGAGGAGGGGCATCTGCAGAGGAGGGGCACCTGCAGAGGAGGGGCACCTGCAGAGGAGGGGCATCCGCAGAGGAGGGGTATCCGCAGAGGAGGGGTATCTGCAGAGGAGGGGCACCTGCAGAGGAGGGGCACCTGCAGAGGAGGGGTATCCGCAGAGGAGGGGCACCTGCAGAGGAGGGGCATCTGCAGAGGAGGGGCATCTGCAGAGGAGGGGCACCTGCAGAGGAGGGGTATCTGCAGAGGAGGGGTATCCGCAGAGGAGGGGCATCTGCAGAGGAGGGGCATCCGCAGAGGAGGGGCACCCGCAGAGGAGGGGTATCCGCAGAGGAGGGGCACCTGCAGAGGAGGGGCACCTGCAGAGGAGGGGTACCTGCAGAGGAGGGGCACCTGCAGAGGAGGGGTACCTGCAGAGGAGGGGCATCTGCAGAGGAGGGGCACCTGCAGAGGAGGGGTATCCGCAGAGGAGGGGCACCTGCAGAGGAGGGGCACCTGCAGAGGAGGGGCATCTGCAGAGGAGGGGCATCCGCAGAGGAGGGGCACCTGCAGAGGAGGGGCATCTGCAGAGGAGCGGCACCTGCAGAGGAGGGGCACCTGCAGAGGAGGGGCACCTGCAGAGGAGGGGTATCCACAGAGGAGGGGCACCTGCAGAGGAGGGGCACCTGCAGAGGAGGGGTATCTGCAGAGGAGGGGCACCTGCAGAGGAGGGGTATCTGCAGAGGAGGGGCACCTGCAGAGGAGGGGTACCTGCAGAGGAGGGGCATCTGCAGAGGAGGGGCACCTGCAGAGGAGGGGTACCTGCAGAGGAGGGGCATCTGCAGAGGAGGGGCACCTGCAGAGGAGGGGCACCTGCAGAGGAGGGGCACCTGCAGAGGAGGGGCATCCGCAGAGGAGGGGTATCCGCAGAGGAGGGGTATCTGCAGAGGAGGGGCACCTGCAGAGGAGGGGCACCTGCAGAGGAGGGGTATCCACAGAGGAGGGGCACCTGCAGAGGAGGGGCACCTGCAGAGGAGGGGCATCTGCAGAGGAGGGGCACCTGCAGAGGAGGGGTATCTGCAGAGGAGGGGTATCCGCAGAGGAGGGGCATCTGCAGAGGAGGGGCATCCGCAGAGGAGGGGCACCCGCAGAGGAGGGGTATCTGCAGAGGAGGGGCACCTGCAGAGGAGGGGTACCTGCAGAGGAGGGGCACCTGCAGAGGAGGGGTACCTGCAGAGGAGGGGCATCTGCAGAGGAGGGGCACCTGCAGAGGAGGGGTATCCGCAGAGGAGGGGCACCTGCAGAGGAGGGGCACCTGCAGAGGAGGGGCATCTGCAGAGGAGGGGCATCCGCAGAGGAGGGGCACCTGCAGAGGAGGGGCATCTGCAGAGGAGCGGCACCTGCAGAGGAGGGGCACCTGCAGAGGAGGGGCACCTGCAGAGGAGGGGTATCCACAGAGGAGGGGCACCTGCAGAGGAGGGGCACCTGCAGAGGAGGGGTATCTGCAGAGGAGGGGCACCTGCAGAGGAGGGGCACCTGCAGAGGAGGGGTATCTGCAGAGGAGGGGTATCCGCAGAGGAGGGGCATCTGCAGAGGAGGGGCATCCGCAGAGGAGGGGCACCTGCAGAGGAGGGGTATCCCCAGAGGAGGGGCACCTGCAGAGGAGGGGCATCTGCAGAGGAGGGGCATCCGCAGAGGAGGGGCACCCGCAGAGGAGGGGTATCTGCAGAGGAGGGGCACCTGCAGAGGAGGGGCACCTGCAGAGGAGGGTTATCTGCAGAGGAGGGGTATCCGCAGAGGAGGGGCATCTGCAGAGGAGGGGCATCTGCAGAGGAGGGACACCTGCAGAGGAGGGGCACCTGCAGAGGAGGGGTACCTGCAGAGGAGGGGCACCTGCAGAGGAGGGGCACCCGCAGAGGAGGGGCATCTGCAGAGGAGGGGCACCTGCAGAGGAGGGGCACCTGCAGAGGAGGGGTATCCGCAGAGGAGGGGCATCTGCAGAGGAGGGGCATCTGCAGAGGAGGGACACCTGCAGAGGAGGGGCACCTGCAGAGGAGGGGCACCTGCAGAGGAGGGGCATCTGCAGAGGAGGGGCACCTGCAGAGGAGGGGTATCTGCAGAGGAGGGGCATCTGCAGAGGAGGGGTATCTGCAGAGGAGGGGCATCTGCAGAGGAGGGGCATCTACGAAGGCAAACACTGGTCTGGGCAGCAGATATAGGTACCGCCTGTCCCTGTCCTGTGGCCAGCTGGAGACAGGGTGGCACCTTGAATTTCCCCCAGAGGTTGAGAGAAGACGGGTTACCCCACTGGTGCTGGGTCTACTGAGTCTATCTGGCTGCACCCCCAGGCAAGGGGCAGGAGTAGGGACAGTTTGACTAGAGCATCAGGATAAGCTCACTGCAGGTGCTCAGCTCCCAGATTTCATGTAAGCGCCTTCTCCTCCACACAGGGAGATGTCAAGTCCAAAGCCCAGCAAACACTTTTTGCCTTGGTTTCCCTGACTGTAGAAAGAGGGTGGTGAAAACACAAAACTCTGGCTGTGAGGATTACATAAGATGATATAAATGCAGCACCAAGTGCCACTCAGCACAGAGTGAAGCTAAGTAAGTGTTAGAGCTGCTGGCGCTAGTGGTGCTGATGGTGATGGGAATGGTGACTTGATGGTGTTGACGGTAGTGATGGTGATGGTGGTGGCGAGGGTGATGGTGATGATGGTGGTGATGATGGTGTTGATGGTAGTGATGGCAGTGGTGACAGTGACGGTGGTGATGGTGATGGTGGTGGTGAGGGTGATGGTGACGATGATGGTGGTGATGATGGTGTTGATGGTAGTGATGGCAGTGGTGACGGTGACGGTGGTGATGGTGATGGTGGTGGTGAGGGTGATGGTGACTTGATGGTGTGGATGGTAGTGATGGCAGTGATGACAGTGACGGTGGTGATGGTGATGGTGGTGGTGAGGGTGATGGTGACGATGATGGTGGTGATGATGGTGTTGATGGTAGTGATGGCAGTGGTGACGGTGACGGTGGTGATGGTGATGGTGGTGGTGAGGGTGATGGTGACTTGATGGTGTGGATGGTAGTGATGGCAGTGATGACAGTGACGGTGGTGATGGTGATGGTGGTGGTGAGGGTGATGGTGACGATGATGGTGGTGATGATGGTGTTGATGGTAGTGATGGCAGTGGTGACGGTGACGGTGGTGATGGTGATGGTGGTGGTGAGGGTGATGGTGACTTGATGGTGTGGATGGTAGTGATGGCAGTGATGACAGTGACGGTGGTGATGGTGATGGTGGTGGTGAGGGTGATGGTGACGATGATGGTGGTGATGATGGTGTTGATGGTAGTGATGGCAGTGGTGACGGTGACGGTGGTGATGGTGATGGTGATGGTGACTTGATGGTGTTGATGGTAGTGATGGCAGTGGTGACGGTGACGGTGGTGGTGGTGAGGGTGATGGTGACTTGGTGGTGTTGATGGTAGTGATGGCAGTGGTGACGGTGACGGTGGTGATGGTGATGGTGGTGGTGAGGGTGATGGTGACTTGATGATGGTGGTGATAATGGTGCTGATGGTAGTGATGGCAGTGGTGATGGCGACAGTGATGATGGTGGTGGTGGTGAGGGGGGGTACCAAGGTGAGGCTGCCCAGCTCAGCTACTCCCCTGGAGGAAGGATGGGTGAGTCAGTGGGTGGGAGGGCACATGAGCAGGTAAGTCCAGCTGCCCGAGGCTGGGAAGCTCAGGGCAGAGTGGCGTGGTTCCCTGCGGAGCTCCAGGCTGGGGAGGACGGAGCAGGACTTTGGTCCTCCCTGCTGGGCCAAGGGGAGGCCCGTTAAGTCAGCCCCTCCCTTGTGGTGTGACGTCAGGTTAACCTCCCTGAGCAGCGGGCTCGCCAAGGGCCCCTCGGCCAAGCACCCCCGTGCCCGTGCACACGTGGTCCAGACTCAGTAGCCAGCTTCGGCTTCAGCTCCCCTCTCTCCCTGTGGACCCCGTTCTTTGTGCCCCCGCTGGCCCTGCCTTCACTCTGACCGCCCCCCGTCTTTGGCTTCACAGCACCCCCATCCCGGGACGGGCCAGCCAGCGTGTGGGGCTCCCTCCCCTGCAGAGAGGGGTCCCGGGTGGGGGTGTCCTGGGGCTGGGGCTGGCGGCGGGCGGGGAGGCTGACCTTGCCGCGGAGGACGCTCCGGGACGCGGCTGCACGGTGTGGGTGTGGCGGGCGGAGAGCGTTGGGGTGGCTGGTGGGGTGAGGGGTCGCTGCCCCCCCCCGGCTGTGAGGCCTGAGCCAGCCCCCCCCCAACCCAGCTTGCCCCTCTTCAGAAGCCCTCTGAGCCAGGCCTCAGCTGTCGCTCTTCTCCTTGGAGGGACAAGCGGGCGTCCCCTCTGGCAGCTGGCCCTGGCTCTGCCCCCTCACCCTCCCCACTCAGGCTGAGCGAGCTGCTGAGCGAGCCCACCGCCCAGACGGCAGCGGGGCCCAAATCCCCCCCGGGGGCACTTGCTCCGAGTTGGCTGAGACCACAGACCGAGCCCGACTTGGGGGTTGGAGAAGCCCCCACTGACAAGGCGGGTCTGGCCCCTCCCCAGGCCCGAGGCGCTCCTTTGAAATGTCCAAGGACCAGAGCGCAGGGTGGTCACCACTGCCCCGGCCCCTCGGCCGCCTTCCGCCCCTCCCTCCACATGTGGGTGCACGCATCCCCCCAAAGCCACCGGCTCCTGGCAGAATGGAAGACACCCCCTCCCCAGCAGGCCGTGAGGAGGGATGGGTGGCACGCGGCCATCAGCCTGGGTGGCCTTGGGCAGCTTGGGCCGGCCCAGGGCACAGTGTCCTCACCCGCTCGGCTCTCTTGGCGGTCAGGGGCAGACCCTGGCAGCCACAGGGTGCCCGGGCCAGGCGAGGCGGGACCGGGGGCGCTGTGACGGTGCAGGCAGAGTCCCAGCCGGCAGGGATGGGGTTAAGAGCGGGCCTCCCAGCCTCCCTCCCATGTCCCTTGAAATGGCTCCCTGGTTCCAGAATGACTCCCTTCCCCTCTTAATCTGTATTTTACGAGTGAGAAGCTTTGCATTATGCAAATCGTTAGATAGGAACAGGTGACATTTCAGCAAAGAACATGAGCGGTGCGGACCAGCTGGGCGGGCTGCTGATTTAGACATTAGTATTTGTCACCAGGGCGCGGGGGCGGAGGAGGGCTTGGCTATTCGCACCTTAAGGTGGAAGCCGGGGCTGGCCCACACCCTTCAGCCAGGGCAGCCGGTGAGTGGGGAGGCTGCAGCCCCGTGGGGCCCGTCTGCCCAGGCACTGCTCAGGCAGCCCCGGGGGCAGGGCCGGCACAGCCCACTTACAGATGAGGAAACCGAGGCACAGACTGAGGTCGCAGAACCAGCCCCGGGGCCTCCAGCTGGAGGTGGGGGCAGGATGCAAGCCGGGCAGGCTGTCAGGGGCCCAGGTCTCTGTACCCCTCCCCACCGTGCCCACGCTGGCCACCAGCGTCCTGGGGTCCCCCACACCCCTCTGGCTTGCCACGTCCTGGGTGCCCTGGGCCTAGGTCACAGCACCCTCACCCGGGCCCTGGCACCCATGGCCCACCCCCAGGGCTGCACCGCCCATTCTGTGGACCCCTCCTCCGGCTCCACCTCTGCCCGAGGAGCCCCCAGACACCCTACCCTCCTCGCCACACCCCACCCCTGCTCCTCCAGAGCCCAGGGCGCTCCCCCCCGGCACCTCCAGCACAAGGAGCGTGCGTGTGCCACGGCCATCCGTCATCCTGCTGTCAACCCACCCACCGTCCATCTCCGGGAAGTTGTTTGAGAGGAAGTGGGCGGAAAGAGAGTGCGGGGCCGCTGCACTTCTCGGGGAGCCCCAGGCGCGTCCTTCAGCTTTCTGGCTGCCTGCCAGTACTCTCTACCCTCTCCTCTGCCCCCTGAGCCCCGAGCTCCGATGGGCATGAGAAACGGGAACGCCGGTTCCGTGGCTGCAGCCGCAGCGTGCCCGTGGGCCTCAGGCCACAGTTGCATTCAAGGCCAATCTGCCCCTCAGGCCTCGGCTGCAGAAGGAGGGTGTCATCTGGACCAGGGTCTCCACTCAGGCCCTGCAGAGCCTGTCCACGCCCCCCCCTACCCGGACCCAGGTGCTCAGAGGAGCTTCGGGTGGGGTCATTAATGGGCCCCTTCCCTGGGTGGCCCCACCAAGGAACCCGAACCACCGGCATTCCTGCCGAGAAAGCTTTGAACCCATGGCCTGTATGACCCCGGACAACGTCGACGGTCTTGCAGCTCACACAGCCCCCGGGAAGCACAGGCTAGAGGGGGGCTGGGCCCGGGGTCCGGATGGCAGCCCCCGCCCCAGCCGCTGTGCAACCCCGCCAGGGTGACAGTCCCTGCTCCTCCCCAGGGCAGCAACTCGCCACCGGGAGGTGCTGAGTGGCTCGGGGAGCGGGCACTCATCACCATTCAGGGGGTCCCCTCCGTGCCCTGGTGGGAAGGGAAGGGCAACAGGTGGACCCAGGTGGGAGGGAAGCCAGTACAGCCTGGAGGGGAGCCTCCCCCTCGGGGCCCCCAGACTCCCCCAGCTTTGGGGGGTGGGCAACGCCTAACAGTGTGGTGGTGTCGGGAAACACTTCCTGGGGAGACTTCTGGGTCTTGAGATGGGGCAGAAACACACACAGGAAGCACTCCGTAGGGAAGGGAGGGCTCAGGGCCCAGAGAAAACTCCACGCTGGTCCCCGTCCCCACAGGCCTCCCCTGAGCTGGACTGCCGCCCCGTGGCCCTGTCCCGCACAGTAAGGGCAGAGGCCACGCTGCCGGGCTCGCTGCCGTGGGAACTCCTGGGTGCACCCCGCGCCCTCCGGGCGTCTGTGGGACCTGCCGAGGGACACGAGCCCGGCCCGTATTTGGAGGGCGCTCAGTGGGAGAGAGCTGACCCCGTGGCCCCTGCAGGAGGCCCCTGCGTGGGCCCTCACACGCGGCAGGGTGTATCCGCGGTCACTCAGCAAACGCGGTGAGCCCGGGCAGCGCCTCCGGGGGTGGAGGACAGCGGGCCCGCCCGGGTGGGTCGCGCGCCACACAGCGAGGGCCCCGGTCACAGCCGGGTCGGTGTCGGCCGTGTGGGCTGAGCGCCGGCGGGGGGCGCGTCCCCCACCCCTGCGCGGGCAGCAGGGCTCCCCTCCCCTGCGGTCAGCCGTCCTGCCCGCGGGTCCCTGGGCCCAGACGGGAGCAGCGCCGACCCCTCCCCCGCGGGGCCTTGGGTCTCGGAGGGCGGGCAGAGCTAACCGCGCAAGCTGACCCGGCGTGAGATCGGGCGGCGGGAGATCTTGAGACGGGGCCGCGCGGCCACCGGCCGGGGGCAGACGCTCCGAGCCGGGGAGGGGGGGGCGCTCCAGGCGGGGGGGGGGGGGACCTGCGCTGAGGCTGGGGGGCGGGGTGGGCGCGGCCGAGGGAAGGGGGTGGCCCCTCGGAGAGGCTGCTGGGACCAGAGCTGGGAGGTTTTGGATGCGCAGCGGAGGGGGGTTTGGGGGCAGGAGGGCTGCCCGAACGCCGGTGTCCCCAGCCTGAGTGCAGCCTGACGTCGCAGACGGGTCGGGGGAGGGCGAGGGTCCTCACGGAGGGTCTCGCAGACTCCGGCCCAGCGGCCTCGTGGTCCTGCCTGTATGGATGCAGGAGGGGAGGGGAGGCCGAGGGTGAGCCTCGCTGGGGCCCTCCTGTGCCCTCGTCCGCAGGAACCTGATCCCGGTACCTCCAGGCTGTCCCCAGAGAATCCCTTGTGCCACACCTTCCCAGGCCTGTTGCCAACTGGGACCAGAGGAGGGGGGCCGCCCCGTCGTCCACTGACTCAGTGGACCTGCTCCCACGTCATTCCAAGCTGTCCTGGGGGTCGGGCAGGTGAAGACAGGCTCCACAAAGCGGCCAGAGGTGTCGGTCCAGCCCAGCTCTCCATCTCCATTCTCCCCGGAGCCCCCAGCCCGCGGAGGCCAGCGCCTTCACCAGCCCCTGCCCTAGGCTGTAGGGTCAGGGGCTCCCCACGTGCTTGGGTCCCCCGCACCCCGAGCCCCCCCCCCCCGTCCCTCTAGCGAAGGGTAGGCATCTGTCCTGGCACCTCCCTTCCAGGAGCGCCCAGCGCCACAGTGACATTTAAGATGAAAAGGCGAACGCTGTCCCTGCTCTCGCCGCGAGAGTAGTGTCTAAATTAGCATGAGAAAAGGAAAGCCTCTCCCTTATCACCCGGGAGTCCTCCAGCCGGCTCCCCGTCCAGACGTGCCATCCCATTGTCTATTGTCAATAATCACTTACTTTCAGGCTCATAAATGTCATTCTTGGGGTGCTCATAAACAGCCCCGGTACCTTTTTAAATTAGCAGGTAGAGATATTTATGGGTTTCTATTAAGGGTGATGGGTGGGGGAGTCGCAGGAGGGGACTGCAGAGCTCTAGGCAGGGGCCTTAGGGAGCCCAGATAGGGAGAGACGTGAGGGCGCCTCAGGAGCCCGGCCCCCCACCCCAGCCACCTCCACAGCCCAGACACCCATGACTCCTGCAGCTCAGCCTGGGTGTGGGGGGAGACCTACCTGAGGCGCTTGAAGAGTGCAGGAGGGTGAGATTCAAGGTAGGGGGTCCCCAGCACCAGAGGAGCAATCAGAGCCCCACTCACTCATGCGAGCCCCAAGCCCCATCCCTGCAAGCGCCTCGCCAGGCCTTGCAGGGCAGGTGGCGGAATGGGAGGTGACAGTTGGTGGACCCGAGAGGGCTCCTCACAGGTGCGGGATCACAGCACACTGGTGACTCTCTCAAGCGCTCGTGCGCGCGCGCACACACACACACACACACACACATACACAAACCCCCCACGAGCTGGAGGGCCCGCCTCTGACACACACACACGCCCCCCCCCCCCCGAACCCACCCCCCATGAGGCCCCCTGCCCTCCCCTCCCCCTCCTCTCCAGCAGCCACTCCACACTGGAGCCAGAGGGATTTTTTTAAGCTTTATTTTGGAACAATTTTAGATTTAAAGTCACAGATAGTACAGAAATTTCCCATACACCCCACCTGGTATCCCCTCACCTTTCACCTTCGTTACAGGGTACATTTGTCACAACTGAGGACCCAACATCATCGTGTCATCCTCAACTAAGCCCAGACTCGATTCGGATTTCCCACGTCCCTACCGACGTTGCTTTTCTGGTTCAGGACCCCCTCCTGCACCCCACGCCGCCTCCTGGGCCCCTGTCTCTCCTTGTGTTTCAGGCCCTGACAGCTTGAGGACTGGCCCGGTGTCCTGCAGGACGCCTGGTCCGGGCTGGCGGAGAAGACCAGGAGGTGACGTGCCGCCTTGTCACTCCTCCCAGGGGCAGAGGCTCTGCTGGGTCCCGCCATGGGGCAGTGTCCCCTCTGCCCTCTCGGCCCTGAGCCTGGATAGGTCACTGCGCGCAGCCCCCACTCATGGGGGATTAAGCTCCTCCTCCCAGGGGGTGGGTCTAGTACATTTCAGAGAGAGCCCACCAGGGCCCCACGCACGCCTTGTGGCCCTGAGACCTTGGCGCCATCTCCCCTGAACCCATCCCCCTCCGTGCCCGGCCTCTCCGGACCCGACTCCTGCTCCCGGGTCCTGCCCCGGTCACCCACCGCAGGCCCGTCTGCTCTCTTGCTGGTGTCCGCCCTCGTGGAGTGGCCAGGACTGTCGCCGGCACGCTGGCCCCGCACCAGGCTCAGGGCCGCCAAGGGCAACAACAGCAAGGACATTATTGTTACTCAGGGCGTGTGCGAGTGTGCTGGCCCTGTGCAAAGCTGCCTCCGTCTCATGACAGCCCTGCGGGCAGAGGCCGGGGCGGTAAGTTGGGGGGACCGTGGATGGGCCGAGTGGACAGATGGCGGTTAGGACAGCGGTGGCTCAGAGCAGCTGGGCGGGACCACATGAGCCAGCGCGTGGCCCGGGAAGTGGATGCCCGCAAGCTCGGGCCACGTGGCCCTGTGGCCACAAGGAGCTTCCATCCTCCCTTCCCTCCCGCAGCCTCAACAGGTGTGACGTGAAAGGTTAGAAACATGGGATATGGACAAATACGGACAGATTCCAGGCTGGCCTCCCACAAAGGTGTCTGTGATTCTGCTTTTCTAATCACAAGTGAGAACGGTCACCCCACACGGTAAAGGGGCCCCCTCCACCCCGCAGCAGGAGCAGCCACTGCCCACCCTGGCCCTGCCGGGGGGCAAGGATACAATAGTCACCTGGCCGAGCTGCCTTCCCCCTCAGGATAAAGACAGGACTTGGGTGCGGCATGGGCTCCTGGGCTGTGTCTGGGCCAGTGACAGTGTCACTGGAGGGCCTCACCCTCTGCTGCAGCCAAGGAGGGATGGGACAAGCCATGTCCAGCGGATGGGGTGTCCCAAGGGCAGCTGTGGGAGCAGGTTGTGGGGAGCCTGGGGGCCCAGACAGTGTCTCCCCCAAGTGGATAGGAGGTGGTCTGATGCGGGGGTCAGTCTCCCGTCCCCACCCAGGAAGTGGCTTGGCACCCTTAGGCCCTACATGAACAATCTCCCGTCCAGCCAGGCTGCATTAGTGGGAGCTGGGCCCCGAGGGTGGGCTGGGAGAGAGAGACTGCCCTGTGGGCGGTGGGAGTGCAGCTGGCCACCTGCAACCCCAGGCTGGAGGGACCGGCCCACCTGCAGCTGCCCCAAGGGGTGGGGTCGCCCTGGGGCAGCTCGGGAAGGTCCTCTGTGGGTTTGAGCCCCTGGGGGCCTGGGCTCAGCCTCACTCCCACCGGCAGCAACAGCATTGCCCCCGGGTGGCTCCCCCCTCCCACATCTGAGATTCCACCTTAAATGGGTTTGATCAGCCCGTGCACCGGTGAGCGCATGCTAATATTGGCTCCAATAAAGAGCAAATCAGGACCCAAGTCGACTCTTCTTATCACACAGTCAGAACTGATGGCTGCAGAAGTCGTAAAGATCCCATTTAATCTTGTGCCTATCTATCACTGCGGACGTCTTCACCCTCTTTGTGCTGGGGTAATATGTGCTCATTACGAAAGCAAAACAGATCTGGCATGAATAAACGCAGGATGAAGTGCTCACTTGGAATGTGACAGCATGATCAGTGGCGGCAGTAATCACAGAGAATCGAGGGCTAAATTATTCCATAACCGTGATTTGAGGGGACAGCCCGGAGCACCCCACAGCCGCCAGCGGCAGCGGTGACGTGTCCTGATAAAACATCCTTCCCAATTTACGGGGCCGCGCTTGACCAATCTGCCGTGGCGTGAGCGCTGTCTAATCATGCCATCAGCTCCGCGAGAAGGGGCTCAATTGGGACTCAAATGAAAGGAGATTGGAAAACTACCCTCAATTGAAATTACATTTGTAAATGAGGCAGAGTTTTCTGTTCAGAGTGTGAGCGTCACGGTAAATCTGCCTGAGGAGTCGTTGGGGGCGGGGCGGGGGGGGCGGGGGGCGCAGGGGCAGCCGGGATCCTGCCCGTGCGGGGTGCGGGGAGGGGGGCGTGTGGGGTTCCGTTCTGGGGAGATGCCTGGAACCGTGCTGGCCCCGGGGTACAGCTCCAGGCAGAAGGACGGGTTGGGGCAGCACGAGGGGCCCTGGGCAGCATCTCTGAACTCCACTTCCCATCTCTAAAGTGGGGTGCCAGGTGGCCTCATTGCGGGAGGGGGCAGGATTGGTTGGCAGAGCCTTGCGAGGGCACCCCGCCCCGCCCAGAGGGCACGTGCCTGCCTGCCCCTCTGTCTCTGGGCGTCTCCCTGCAGCCTGTCTGCCTGTCCCCCCTGGTCCTCTCTGACTGATGGGGGGTGGGGCTGAGGCCCCCTCAGAGGAGGCAGCAAGGAGGAGAAGGCACAGCCCAACTCAGGGGCTGGGGCCCAGATCAGTCTGACCCGCCATGTGTCCCGTGTCCTAAGCCCACCTCCCAGCGCAGTGGGCTGCACACTTGCTGGTGACACTGAGCAAGGACAGCCGTGCACAGGTGCAGGGAGAGAGGAGGGGAGGGGAGAGCTGGCCCTCGGCGCGGCCATGAACCCCTGGGAGGACGGCACACCCAGGCTGGGGGCGACTGAGGGCCGGCCGGACTGGAAGCTGCCTTGATCCCCAGACGGTGGCAGGAGTGGGAGTGGGGAGGGGACGCCGGCGCCGAGCGGGGAGAGCTCGTCAGCAGGCCAACCTGGGACCAGGACAGCTGCTGGCCCCATGGGCTCAGTTCAGAGCATAGCCCCTCTGTGCAGTGCCCTCCGGCTCAGGGGTGGCCTCGGAGGCCCCAGCCACCTGCAGGAGACCTGGACGGCCTGGCGAGTGGCCCCGAGCAGGGAGGTGGGCAGGCCTCCAGGCAGGGGCCTTTATGTAAATCAAGGCCTAATTAGCCCATCCGGCGTTTGTGTAGAATATCATTTTTTTAATTACCGGCGCTGGGCAGGTTGGGCTGCTGCCTGTTGTAGGGCCAATTACCATAAATCCCCCGGCAACAGTTAACAATGCTGGGGGCCAGCCGCGGCGATTCCCAACGTTATAATTATGCTCCGCGCTTGTTAATTGGCCTATCTGACTCTTTACTTTTCATGCTGCTCATCTGCTCATTACGCAGCCATTTAATTCAATTAGCACCTTAATTAGAGGAACAGTCTAGTCCAATGTCGGGCCTTGTCAGGGAGCCGGCCTGATGAGCCGACAAACAGGCGGGCGCCGCCAGGCCTGGGAGGCAGCGGGGGTCTGGGGGGGCCGGGGGTGCAGCCCGCAGGGCCCGACCAGGCTGTCCAAGGTCCCCTCTGCCCTTGGAGCCCCTGGGGCCTGGAGGCCACTGAGTGATTCCAGCCCAGCCCCTGTAGCCCCCGACCACGACCTTCGGCTGTCTCCAGAGGTCCGCCCCTCCTAGCCCGGACCCCCCTAGGACCAGCCCCACAGCTGGACTGTCCCGGCTGGGTCTCGTTTTGCGCCACTCTGTCGGAATCCTCATTGCCTGCCCATTAATTCTGCTAATTAGAATTAAATGAAGCGTGCTAAATTGCTAGATTAACCAATAATTAAGCAGCCGCCACACTAAAGCTGAATACCCGCCGGCCGCAGCCCCCCTGCCTCTGCACACCAGGGGCTGGGCCCTGCCAGCCGGTCAGGCGGAGGCCGGGGATGCCGCCCAGACACAGGGCGGCAGGACCGACCTCCGCACCCCCTCCAGGCGCCCCTCCCACCGCAGCCGGAGACCCCGCAGGCTGAGTCGTTGCCCGGCAGACCCCACAGAGGCGGGCAGGACGCACCGGTGACTGTGATCGTGGGTCGTGGGTCGTGGTGAGGGTGTGAGTGTGTGCCCGCGGGGGGCAGGAGCGGACCGTGGGGGTGAGTATGTGTAGGGGGAGCAGGCGGACACCGGTGTGCATGTGCCCAAGTGTCAGCAGGTGAGGGGGTGTCCACGTGTGCGTGTGAGGGCTTGTGCGTGAGAGTGGGTGTGAGCGTGGGTGTAGCCTGGAAGCCCCGCAGGGCCTGTTGGGGGGCAGGAGGTGGGGGGACCCTCAGGGTGATGCCCCCACCCCACCACCAGGCCTGGGGCTGGCTCTCTGGGAAGACCCTGGGGAGGGAGGGGTGCTGCTGGGGGCCGTTACCCAGCTTCACTGGCTCAAGAACAACCAGAGCCACCAGCCTGCCCACGTGCTCTGCATCCCAGGTGAGCGCTCCCCCACCCCCACCCCCACCCCCCCACCCCATCACCCCTCCACCCCCCTCCCCACACCCAAACCCCCAGCCCACCCCCATCACCCCTCACCCCTCCACCCCCCTCCACCCCTCCACCCCCTCCACCCCCTCCCCACACCCAAACCCCCAGCTCACCCCCCATCACCCCTCACCCCTCCACCCCCTCCACCCACCACCCCACACCCAACCCCCCAGCCCACCCCCATCACCCTTCCACCCCCACCCCCCACCACCCCTCCACCCCCCACCACCCCTCCACCCCCCACCACCCCTCCAACCCCCACCCGAACTCCCAGGGGCAGGACAGGTAAGGAAGGTGCCTAAACCACACGCCCCTCCCCCCACCAGGAAGGAAGGAAGGAAGCTAGGGAGGGGGTGGGGGGAGGGGAGGGGGAGGGGCGTGGCCCAGCCTTCCTGTCCCCCCACGCACCCGCAGGCGCAGAGAGAGCGAGTCCCCCTGAACCCCCCCACACGGCCGCCTCCCACAGTCCCTCCCAGCCCAGGGGGGGCTGCCCCCATGAAGTTCCCTGGGGTTCGGGTCCCGACCCCGAGCCCCGGCTGCCCCCTGCCGGCCTGGCGCGCCTTGCCCGCTACTGCGCTCCCCGCCCCCTCCCGGGACCTCGCAAACCCTCCTCCCACCAGGAACCCGCCCAGCGCGTCTCCAGGGGGCCCCCAGGTGGCCAGCAGGGCCTTGCACCAGGGCACCGCGCCGGAGCCCCTCGCAGCCCCTCCGCACCCCAGCGCCTCAGGGCCCCCAGGACACACCCCCGGCCGGGAGGCCAGCACGGCCCCCCTTAGGCGCCAAGCCGCCCAGCCTCGGCACCCTCAACCCCTGTGCCCAAAGCCGGGGTCATGGGTGGGTGCTGCCACCAGAGGACTGAAGCTCCCGTTTACGGCGACGTACCCGCTCCGTGACCGCGGCAGGGTCTCCACATGCCGGTGCCTCAGTTTCCCCGCCTAAGGGCCGCTGGGAGGACTGAGCGAGTTAACGGTCAGAACGCCCAGAGCAGGCCTGGCATGGGGGAACCACGTGTGTCCCCCCACCCACCCGGCTGGGAGCACGGGGGCCCAGCCGGGCCTGCGGGGAGGGGGCGCCGCGCCTGGGGGCAGAGCCGAGGCCGACCTGGGGGACGACCCCGCGCGCGCCCGCCCGCCCGCGGCTGGACCCGGGCGCCCAGGTCTCGGCTGCCGGGACATCCATCCCTCAGGCAAGACACGCGTCAGGGCCTCGGCTGTAAACTTCCTCCTAACAGCCGTTCCTGCAGCCGCAAGATATTGACTCCGAGGAGAAACAATGGCACGAATAAAATAAAAATAAAAAAGTTAATTATCCTTTGTGTTTGTAATTTAATTAAAGCTGCAGTAAAGTTTTACTGTTTTTCCAGGTGACGATGTTTAGAGCCCCGAAAAGCTATTTGTGCTGCTGAGATTAAAGTGCATTTGAAAATGTTCCTCCAGTACTTTCACATTTGTTGATAGATTTTTAAATTAAACTTTAAATTGTAATCTAAATTACCTCCAACAATTCATGGTCCCTGTAATGAACTCCCACCGTTCCCGCTGTCATCCTTCGATGATGGAGTGTGAGTGGCGCTCCCGTGGCCGCCAGCCCAGGAGCTGCCGCCCAGCTGGAGCCAAACTGAATCCTCGGGAGGCCGGGCACTGGGCCAGGGGCAGACGGTCACCCTGTCGCCCTGGCCGGTCCGGCAGGAGCAACAGGCCTCTTGTCGCGGTGATGAAGTGCCCCCCTTCCCTCCTCCGGGGCCCCCGTGCCCGCTGCAACCCTGCCAAGGGCATCAGGCAGAAGCATCCAGAACCCCATGGGCCACCAGGCGGCAGAAAAGGGCCCCTGGAGCTGAGAGGACAGCTCGAACCAGAATCCCAGGCTGGGCAGTGGGACAGGATGGAGAGAGAATGTCCCTGGGCCGAGCGGGCAGCCCCCTCCTCCAGGCAGGCCTCGTGGCATGCATTGTGCTGGGGGTGCTTCCCAGACCCAACAGAATTTAATAATTATGCCCCCTCCCTCACGGTGATGGTTGGGAGGGGGGGGGGGGAAGTGGCAGTTAAAAGCTGAAAAGAAACAAAATCCAGTCTGAATTTTTATTTTCTCCAAACATGTTCCCAACTTGGTCGTTATGTTGGTTACCTGATTTCCTTTTCCTTATGATCCTGCCTCATCTTTAACTGTCACTGGAAACCCAGCTGGGCGTTCAGTGTGTGTCTGTGTTTCTAGGTATAGACAGAGGGAGCCAACTGACCACCTGAAAATCACGTGTGGGGGGAAGCTTGGCCTTTCCAGCAATCCCAGAAATGAACCCCAGAGCAGCAAGAGATGCCGTTCTCGTTGGATATTTTAGCACGTAGGGTTTATTTGATGGCAATGGCGTCCCTGCCATCGGGGGCGTCCTCCAGGTGGGTGACGCTCGGGGAGCAACGTGATGGCCTGACTGGAGGCTGGCAACCGTTCAGCCCTCTGAGGAGGCGTCGAAAGTGACTGAACGACCAAGAACAAAGAAGCCAGGAACAGCAGGGTGACCATGGCAGACCCTGCGCTAGTCAGGGTTCTCCAGAGAAACGGAACCAAGAGGATGTATATATATAGATGTATATATAGGTATACATAGATACAGGTATTATATGTATATTGTGTGTGTACACACACACACACACACACACACACAGAGTTATTTTAAGGAATTGGCTCCTGCGATTGTAGGGCTGATAAGAGTGAATTTTGCAGAGCGGGCTGGCAGGCTGGAGACCCAGGGAAGAGTTGAAATTGCAGCTCAAGTCCAAAGACCATCTGGAAGCAAAACTCTCTCTTCCTCAGGGGAAGTTAATCTGTTTTCTTTTATTTCTTTTAAGGTCTTCAGCTGCTTGGATGTGGACCACCCAGAGTGGAGGGCAATCTGCTTCACTCAAAGGCTGCTGATTTAAACATTACTCTTATCTAAAAAATACCTTCACAGGGACATCTCGACTGGTGTTAGACTAAGCAACTGGGACCGTAGCCTAGCCAAGTGGACACATAAAATTGACCATCACGGATCCAGTCTCAGTCTGCTCTGGCTGCCGCAACAAAATGCCACAGACTGGGACCTTAGACAACAGGACTTTATTTCTCACAGTCCTGGAGGCTGGAAGTCCCAGATCAGGGTGGCAGCCAGTTCAGTTTCCCGTGAGGCCACGTCCTGGCCTGCAGACACACAGCAGAGGGAAGGGAGCACGCTGGTCCCCTCCTATCAGGGCACCCATCCCACCCTGGGCCCCACCCTCCCGGCCTCCTCTAACCCTAGTCACCTCCAGAGGCCCCACCTCCAAATGCCATCACCTTGGGAGTTAGGGCTTCCACATTTGAATTTGGGGGGACACAAACATTCAGTCCATAGCAGACCCCGTAATTAATCTTCAGCCACGGATAATCACAAAGCTTCCTGGGAGGTGTTGGGAGACAGCCGTGGGGAGTAAAGAAGGGGCCCCGCGGGGTTCTGAGCACTGGCCACACGGTTGACCTTGAACCAACCAGACGTCTCCGCCTTGAGGGCACCTTGCCTCCTCTCCTCTGTGCAGAAAAGCCAGAACCATCCTTGGGCCAAAGTCTGGAGCTGCTTTCACACCTGTCCAGCGCCCTCAAGAGCCATCAAGCACCGTCTGCTCAAAAACGCAGGAGCGGGACTTCCCTGGCGGTCCAGTGGTTAAGACTCTGCACTTGCATCGCAGGGGGCGCAGGTTCGATCCCTGGTCGGGGAGCTAAGATCCCACATGCTGCTCAACGTGGCCAAAAAAAAAACCCAAAAAAACCACGCAGGAGCCCCAGAGGCAGGTCAATCCAGGCGGGAGGGTGTCTGCTGCCCCACCGCAGGCTCTGGCTGAGCACCCTGGCTCGCCTGGATCTGTGAGGCTGAGACCCAGGATGGTTTGTTCCACTGTGATCATTCCTCAGTTCCCCAGGTTCCTGAGATGCTGGGTTAGTTAATGGGTGAGAGAGGGGCTCCGATGCTCAAGCACTTCTGCCTCGTGGACAAGCCACCCCTGCCGTCAGGGTGGCCAGTGATTTGGGAGGAATCCCTCCCTCCCTCCACCTCTCCCTCCTTCCTTTCTGGAAAACTTTGCTGACACATGTCCAGGACCAGAGCTGAGCTGGGCCCTGGGATCCTACAAGGGAGCCAAAGCAGGCCCCTCCCCGGGGCCGGCGGCCTCTGGGAGGGCTCTGGCAGGCGTAGGCAGCAGTGTGCTTGGACCACACTGTGGGCGGGTACCCGACCCAGAGACTAAGCGGCACCGGCCCTGACCTCACCGCCCGGAGCGCCAGGCTGGGGGCGGTCCGTATCCTGGGCCCGGGAGACACTGGGAGGGCTTCCTGGAGGAGGCGAGCAGGAGCTGGCCGTGGCAGAGGCAGCGGGCTTCCTGACTGACCGAGGGAGGCGCCTGTTCAAGGGCCAGGGTCAGCTGTGGCCGTGCACCCGCCGTGCCGGGGCCGTTCTGAGCCCTGGGGCCCGTACCCTGTGATCAGGGAGCTCAGGGAGCTGAGTGTCATGGGGAGAGAGACCAGATCCACAGTCCATTCAGGCACAGGCTGCCTATAGACAGAAAATATGGGGCAAGAACGGGTCTGTCTGGAAATGCAACCAGAGAGGGCTTCCTGTAGGAGGAGAGTCAGCCGAGTCCAGGCCCCAGGACCAGTGTGAGCACCGAGGAAGGAGGAGGGCTGTGCAGCCCCACCCCAACCCATCCACTGTGACTTCTCAGGCCAGGATTCCTAGTATGAGGTAGGCAGTGGGCTCCGTCTGGGGTCAGGGGTCAAGACAGCCAGGCCGGGCTTCCCTGGTAGCGCAGTGGTTAAGAGCCCACCTGCCAATGCAGGGGACACGGGTTTGAGCCCTGGTCCGGGAAGATCCCACATGCCGCGGAGCAGCTAAGCCCGTGTACCACTACTGAGCCTGCGCTCTACAGCCCGCGAGCCACAACTACTGAGGCCGTGCGCCACAACTACTGAAGCCCGCGTGCCTAGAGCCCGTGCTCCGCAACAAGAGAAGACACCGCAATGAGAAGCCGGCGCACTGCAATGAAGGATAGCCCCTGCTCGCTGCAACTAGAGAAAGCCCGTGCAGCAATGAAGACCCAACGCAGCCAAAAATAAATAAATAAAATAAATAAATTTATTTAAAAAAAAAAAAGACGGCCAGGCCCTTGGGAGAGGGTCCCAGGAGCTGGGTCCACGTCACAGGAAAGCCCCTGCCTCTTTCAGGCACAGGACCAATGGCCCCCAGTGTCCCACCCCTATGACTCAGGGGCCCAAATCGACAAGGACTGGCCCCCAGTGTCCCGGTCCCCAGTGTCCTGGTCCCCCGTCCGCCCCAGGGGGCCCCACGTCAGGGTCCTCGGTCTCTGGGGACCTGCCGTTGCCCACAGCGGCTCCCGCACAATCAGGGCTCCACCCGGCCCTTTCCCCAGCACCGGTTCAGAGCCAGCATCTAGTCACCCCTCTTTGGGGCTGTTTCCTCTCCTTCAAGGCCTGGTCACCGGTGAGTGGCCGCAGGTCCCCCTGGAAAGCTGGGAGGAGGACGTAGGGTGCGTACTTGCAGCCTTGGTGCGGGTCCCCCTCTAGAGGTCCCCTCGGTCCAGGGGCTCTGGGCCGGTAACCGTACTCAGGTCCAGAAACCGGGGAAGAGGCTGTGATTCTCCACTGAGGACCCCAGCAGGTTTCCGGCCAGCAGGCCTCGTGTTTCTCTTGCTGTCAGATCAGATGAGACTCCAGGAAGCCGCCCATGTTTCCTGGGGGGGCCTCGGAAGGTCTCTGGGGGCCGAGACTGCACCAGAAAGTCCTGCCACCCACCACGGTCGACGTGCCACCTGCCTCTGACCATCAAGTCGGCACTTGGCCTCCGCTGTCTGGGTCCTTTGTCCCCCTGCCCCAAATCAGAGAAGGTCCCTCAGTGGCAGGGGAACCCACCGCCACAGTCACCCGAAGGCCATGCGCCCACCCCTGGGAGGGGCAGGGCTTCCCCGACGGCACCTTCAGGCCAAGGACCCCGGGGGCACCCTCCACATCCAGACCCTCACGCCTCCTTCACAGGACTCAGACTGAATCATGGCCGCGGCTTCCCCGCTTCCCCGGCAGTGGGCTCACTGCCGGAAGCCGAGTGCAGAGGGGTCCCGGGGGCTCACAGGGAGGCCCGAGCCTCCTGCAGGGGAAGGGCGGCCACAGCCGAGCGCAGCCTGGTAAGCGGAGGTCAGGGCCTGTGGGGAGAGCCCGGGACCCTGAAATGTGGGCGGGGACCCCGGGCATGCGGCTCTGCAGACCCCCGAGCGCTCTGGGCTTGAGAAGTAGCCTCGCGTCCCTTGTCAGACCTGGCACTTGTGTCGTGTGGAGACCCCACAGAGGCCTCCCCCGTGACGCCTGGGTGCCCACTGAGGAGGGGGCCCATCTTGCCTTTCGGCTGCCAGGACAAGGGCCTTTCTGACCCCCAGGTAGCCCAGCTGCAGGTTCTGGAGGACAGACGGGGGCAGAGACGCGCAGACTGGCCGGATCCGGGGGAACCCCTGGGACTGGATTTGCGGGTCTGGGATCAGGGCCCAGACTGGACAAGCAAGGATGCACTGACTTGGGGTCCTTTGTTGATTTTACATCCCAGCGAGGACCAGGGCAGGGGCAAGCTCGCTGCTCAAGTGGTTCCCAGGAGCCCAGACTCAGGGAGTGGGGACACCTGGCCTTCCTGGGAGGTGGCGGCAGAAGGGGTAAAGAGGCTGAGGAGGCGGGCGTGTTGCAAGGGACACACCGTGTGGGGCAGAGACCCAGGACTGTGGTCCGTGGGAGGGCCCAGCGGACTCCGTCGCCACGGCTGTCTGTCAGGAGCCGGCTGGGAGCAGACCAGCATCACGGGAAGGTCAGGCAGGTCGGCAGGGGCATCCCCTGCAGGCCAGGGGAGGGGACAGGGGAAGGAAACCAGAGAAGCTGGGTCCCAGGTCTGACCGTTGTCGGTGGGAGGGACAGTGGGCAGAGGGCCTTGGGCTCAGCTCTGAGGACAGTGGCGGGAGCCTGCGTGTCCCCTGCGGGACTGGCCATGTGAGCTGGGCTCACGCGCCCATCTCTATGCCTGGTCTCGAGAGGGTAACACGCCGCTGGCACCAACCAGGCACTCTGCATAAATGACGTCACTGAAGTCCCACCCCTCCACGCCGTGCATGACCGGGCACTATTACCACCCACGTCACAGCCGGAGACGCGCAGCCGGTCCACCTCCTTCTCGCCTCCCGTGGCCGCCTGGACAGAGCCAGCCCCCGACACCACACAGTGACCCTCACGCCTTGGGGCCTGGTGACTGCGCCCTCAGAGGGGCCAGCGGAGCCCTGAGCCTGGCGCTGAGCGGGAAATGCTGGGCCATCCCCCGCTGGCTCCTGGGTGGACGCCCGCTGGCTCCCCCACCTTCCGCCAGGCTGCTGTCGAGGATGTGCTGCAGACAGGCGGGGCCTCCCGCCTGTGTCCCCGTCCACACCCAGAGCTACGCGCAGTTACCCGAGTTCTGCTTCTCTGGGGGGCGTGTTGCTCTTCCCGTGTGTGTCCTTCCGGTCCCAGGAGAAGCTGAGTGATTCCTCGCTCACTCAGCGGCTACCAGGTCCCTCTCAGACTCTTGTCCTCTGCCGGTCTTTCTTTTTGAGGGCTCATCTTTCTCAAGGTAATGTAGAGTAGTTTCCTGGATGTTCTCTCCATCTGTTAGCCTGATGCCCACTTGTTAACATGGTCTATGGAATCCTTCCTTCTGATATAATCAAATCCATCCATTTTTCACCTTATGCTTTGTTCTTCTGGGGAATTGAAGAAATCCTTTCCCGCTCAAGGTCGCAAAGACACTCTCCAGCGTTTCCTCCTGCAGTTTTATCATTTACGTTTAGATCTCTAGCCTCTTACACACAGGTTCCCCTCTGTATGTGGCATGAGGTAGGGACCCTATGCTCCATTTTCCATAAAGTGAGCCAGATTTCCCGATGTTTGTTCCAATTTCTATCGCTGCATAAAAAATTATCCTAACACTTCGGGGCTTAAGGCAAGCATCTTGTTTTGGTCACGTTTGAGCTCCTGGAATTTGGGAAGGACTCGTCATGAGTTGCAGTCAGATGCCAGGTGGGGTGCACAGCCAGCTTGGTCCCTCACATGGCTGGCCATTGGCGCTGGCTGTCTCCTGGGATCTCCGCTGGGCTTCTACATGAGTGCCTACCTGAGGCCTGTCCAGCATGGTGGTCTCAGGGTAGACAGACTTCGTGGCTTGTGCCTGGCTGCCCCCAGAGCAAGTGTCCCAAGAGAACAGGCAGAAGCATGGCCTCCTCTGATCCAACTGTAGACGCTCTGTGGTGTTATTTGTCGGCATTCTGTCGGTCATAAGCAGGTCACTAAGACCAGTCCAGGTTCAGGGCAGGAGACATAGACCCTACCTCTCAGTGGGAGAGTGTCAAGGTATTTGCAGAACTGGTTTTTAAAAACACTATTCTTTTTTTTTAAAAAATCTTCTTTTTCCAAAGATGTACTACATCAGCTCTGTCACAGATCAAGTTGCCACAAATACGTGGATTTGTTTGGGGGAATCTGTATATAGGGTTTGGGGAGTTTATCTGGTCCAGTGCCACTGCCATACAGTTTTCTTCCTATGTCTTTGTAGTATATTTTAATAACTGTAGGGCTGTTCCCCTTCTCTTTGTTCTTCCTTTTCAAAAATGTCCAATGTTCTTGTATCTTCACTTTTAAGTGTAACAAATGAGAATTTGTTTTGATTTGAATCAAACATATTTAATTTGTAGATTAACTGGCAACTTTATGATGTGAAGTCAGCCGTCCACACACATGACAGACCTCTCCTTCCATTCATGCTTTTTACTAGATTTGGGACTTTCAATTTTCTACAAAAGGATCTTATACATTCTCTTTAAGGTTAAAACCCAGGCACTTTATTGTTTCAAAGCTATTGTAATGGTTCCTGTTCTCTATATTTTCCAGCTAGATACTATTGGTTTGGGGGAACACTAATGATTTTTGCAAGATAATTGTGATAGTTTTACAAATATGTCCACAGATTCCTTGATACTCTTCCCTTCAAGAGATGGAGCTTAGGGACTTCCCTGGTGGTCCAGTGGGTAGAACTCCACGCTCCCAATGCAGGGGGCCAGGGTTCGATCACTGGTTGGGAAACTAGATCCCGCATGCATGCCACAACTAAAAAGTCTGAATGCTGCAACTAAAAACATCCCGCATGCTGCAGTGAAGATCCCAAGTGCCGCAACTAAGACCAAGTGCAGCCAAAATAAATAAATAAATATTTCAAAAAAAAAAGAGATGGAGCTTAATTCCCCTCCCTTGGAGTGTGGGCAGTGCTTGGTGACTCACTTATGACCAGCATGTGATGGAAGTGGCAGTGTGACATCTGAAAGTAGATTATAAAAGACACTGTGGCATCCTCCTTCCCCCTCACTCTGCCGCTCTCCCTCTCTGATCACTTGTTTGGGGGGAGGCCAGCAGCCATGTCATTCGGACATTCAAGTAGCCACATGGACAGGTCAACGTGGTCATGAAATAAATCCTCCCACCAATGCCAGCAGGGAGCTGAAGTCCTCTGACGGCAGTTATGGGGTCCACCATATTGGAAACGGATCCTTCAGCCCCAGTCAAGTGTTGTAGCCCCAGCAAATGTTTGGTCTCCACTTCATGAGAGACGGAGCCAGAGGCACCCAGCTAAGCTGCTCCCGAATTCATGACCCACAGAAGCTGTGAGATAATCAATGTTTGTTGTTTTAAGCTGCTGATTTTAATTTATTACGCAGCAATTGACAACTAATACAATGATCTTGTATCTGTCAGTTTTGTTAAATTCTCTTATCAGTTCTAATGATTTGCCTGTTGGCTTTGTTGTGTTTTCTATGTAGGTAATCACATCATCTGCTTAAAATAAGTTTGTTTCTCTCTTACCAATCCAGTAACCTCTTACTTAATTTTTATTGTCCTACTCCATTCTTCTTGGTGACAAGTTTGAGTAATAGAAGTGATATGTCCTTATCATGTGCATGTGTTTAATAAGAGATTTATTATAGGGAATTGAGTCATGCAATTATGGAAGCTGACAAGTCCCAAGATCTGCAGTCAGCAAGCTGGAGACCCAGGAGAGGCGATGTGTTGTCTGGCTCAAGTCTGAAGGCCTGAGAACCAGAAGGGCCAGTGGTGAAACTTCCCGTCCGAAAGCTGGCAGGCTCAAGAACCAAGACAAGCCAATTTTTCCATTTGAGTCTGAAGACAGGAAAAGATTGATGTCCCAGCTTAAACAGTCAGGCAGGAGGAGTTCCCACTTATTCAATATTTTTGTTCTGTTCAGGCCTTCAGTTGATTGGGTGAGGCCCACTCTCATTGGGGAGGGCAATCTGCTTCACTCAGTCCACCAATTCAAATGCAAATTTCATCCAGAAGCATCCTCACAGACACGCCTGGAATCATGTTTGACCAAATGTCTGGGCACCCCACAGCCCAGTCAAGTTGACATGTAAAATTAACCGTGATAATGATCAAATCCTCTTTTTGCAGGGTGGGTGGGTAGATCTAGTCAGATTATAACATAATTCTTCTTTTTAGTCCATTCATGAAGTCAATCACATTGAAAGATTTTCTGAAGTTGAACCATCTTTGCATTCCTGAAATAAACCCATTTGATATTTTTCTAAATATAGAAAAAATTTAGGGCTTCCCTGGTGGCACAGTGGTTGAGAATCTGCCTGCCAATGCAGGGGACACGGTTTTGAGCCCTGGTCTGGGAAGATCCCACATGCCACAGAACAACTAGGCCCGTGAGCCACAACTACTGAGCCTGCGCGTCTGGAGCCTGTGCTCCACAACAAGAGAGGCCGCGACAGTGAGAGGCCCGCGCACCGCGATGAAGAGTGGCCCCCGCTTGCTGCAACTAGAGAAAGCCCTTGCACAGAAGCGAAGACCCAACACAGTCAAAAATAAATAAATAAATAAATAAATAAATAAATAAATAAAGCCAGAAAACATCTTTTAAAAAAAAATGAAAAAATTTAATATGCACTTGGAGTTGGTTATATTTTATTTATGATTTTTTATTGAAAATGCTTATAATTGTCTTTTCTGTTCTGATTTTGGAATAAGTGTATTACTAACCGATAAAGTGAGGCGAGAGACTTTTCCTTATTTTGTATCCTCTGGAAGAGTTTTCATAAAAATGATTTATCTTTCTTGAAGTTTTTTAGTGGAGAATTATTTGTTTCCCATTTCAGGTTCTTTAGTGGATTTTGGTCTATTTAAGTTTTCTACTCAGTCTGGTGTCAATTTTGGCATTTTATATATTTTTAGAAATTTATCCATTTTATCTGTATTCTGAGTATATGTGTAGGCGTTCATAATTTGCCTTTATTATTTTTTTAGCTATTTTCCATTTTTCTTTCTTTGTTTACTTTATTTGCTTCTTCTCTCTTCTCAATCTGGCCAGAAGTCCGACTGTTTGTTATATTGATAAGGACTGAACCAGTTTTAGCTCTGTAAATCTTTTCTGGCTTTTTAATGTTAAAAATGTTCTCTAGTTCATTGATTTCTGCTCTTATATTTATTTCCATCTTATTTTTTAGATATATACTTTAGTTTTTTTATAGCCTCTTGAGCTGGATACTTAGCTCACTTATTTTCATTCTTTCTTTCTTTTCTGATAAATGTATTTAAAATCATAATTTTTTCTTTTCTTGTTGCTTTAGGTACCTCCCACAACTCTTAACTTGCAGTGCTTTAAATATTTTATAATTACCTTATGATTTTCTCTTAAACCAAGGCTTATTTAGTACTTAAGGTTTTTCCTTCCTAGACATCTGGAATTTTTTTCACTATTCTTTTATTATTTATTTCTTTGCATTACTGTCAGAGAATACAATCAGTATTATGTTGATTCTTTGAAATTTATCACATTTTCTTTTGTGGCTATAATGAGCGGTCTGCCTCCAGTTTTTGATGTTTGAATGCTGACAGCTTTTAAGCCTCTCCCCTCCCTCTTCCCTTTGTGTCTCATATCTGGACAAAATGACAAGAAAGCCTGGGTGCTCCCTCCTCTGATGCTGGTGGGAGATGCAGACCACACATGGGAAGTTTCACCCCAGCCCCAGCCCCTAACCACAGTAAAAACATCTTTCCTTGGTCTCTCAAGTGATTTCTGACTTGCTTGGGAGGCCTGCACTGCTCTCCTCAGAAACATCAATTATGCAAGTAAACCAAACCTTTTCATACCCCCTTGTTGTGTGTGTGTGTGTGTGTGTGTGTGTGTGTGGCTTCTTCAGTCTCAATATTTGAACCAAATTTGTGGTGAGGCCTGAATGCCTCTGCAGATAGCCATAACAGTGACCTAGCACATAGCCTATTTTTGTGAATAATAAATTATGCACAAAAGAACCCATATTCTCCATGTGATACGTAAATTGATAGGGAAATAATAGATGTAATTTAATTAATTTACTATACAATTCAGATTTAAATACTGTATCTATACTGACTTTTTGTATATTTAATCTATCATTTTATAAGAGGAGTTTGTTAAAAGTTCCAACTACTATAGTTTAGTCATATATTTCTCCTGGTAATTTTCTCATTTGTAGTTTTATATTTAAGATTATATTGTTTAAAGGATATATATTTATAATTATTATATCTTCTTGATCTATTATTCCTTTGAATCAATGTCTAATATTCTTCTTTGTCTCATGATTTTTTTTGACCTTAATTCTATTTTGTCTGATATTAGAATTGCTACTCCAAATTCCTTTTGGTAGCTTTTTTCCATCCCTTGATTTTCTTTCTTTCTTCCTTTCTTTTCTTTCTTCTTTCTTTCTTTTTTCTTTCTTCTTTTGTTTTTGTTTGGTTTTGTTGTTGTTGTTGTTGTTTTGTGTGTGTGTGGTTTTTTTTTTTACTTTATAACTCTCTGTATTTTGTGAAATTTCATAACTAGCATATATTACTTTATAATTAAGTTTTTACAGTTTGTCAAATTAAAAAAAAATGGGAGGAAACAACACAGAGAGCACTATATTGTTAGTGCTCTTTTACATGCACTTCCCAAGAGGAAACTCCATTGTTTAAGAAGAGCCAGTTCTTCTCTCATAAGACTAAGACACAGCTGTGTGCCTGGTGCTGCCCGGGGTGGTGAGGAAACAGCCCGCAGAGCTGTACGTAGCAGCCCTCAGTGGAGTTGCTCCATCCAATGACAGAAATCTCTGGAATCTTTGAGAAATAATTCTACCTGCTAATGCTCAAACTATGACAAACAACTTCAGAGCTGGAGGTTCACAGACACCAGGTTTTTCCTCAAAAACCAGGTCAGCACATGGCATTCAGATGCTCACCTGTGTACCTTCAGATCCTGCTGACTGTGGTCCCACACCCACAACACTCTGGCTCCTGGCAGCAGCTGTCAGCTAAGGGGACCTGCTCCAGCACAGGGTCCCCCTAAGCCTCTCCCGACTGCAACACCTGGACTGCAGCTGTTGGAAACCCCTGCCCTTAACTGGTTGCTTTTAGATGCATGGAGGCCAGGCTGAGATTTCAGTGAGAGCCTCTTTGTCTGCTGGAGGATCTATGGCTGCCACCCCAGCAAGCCATGCTTCATGTCCTAGAGGTGCTGCTCTGGTCCGTGGAGTGGAGAACTTTGTAGCAGCAGCACTTACATCTCCCGTCCAAACACTGCTGTTCTGGGGATCCTTGGTATCCTTGTATTTCTTCTCGAATGTCTTGTCTCTGAGGGAGACAATGTTTGCAGCAAGGACTAGGCGAGATCCTCCCTCCAAAGGAGAAGTTGCTTTAGACATTGCAAAGGCTGTTGTTCAGGGGGCACTCTTACTACCTTGGTGCCTCTTCCATCCTTTGATTTTCAATTTTTCTGTACCTTTTCCTTTAAAACGTTCCTTCTCTAAGCAACAAACTGCAGCATCTTGTTTCTCATCCAATCTGTGAGTCTCTGCTTTCAATCACTGAGTCTAACTCATTTATATTTATTGTACTCATTTTATATTAGGGTTGATTTATGCCATCTTGTGTGTTTTGTCATTTCTATACTTGGTTTACTTTTTTCTTTTCTCCTTTTCTACTTCTCCAGGGTTGCAAAGACCCTGTCTCTCCCCCTTCTCCATGCAGGTTGGTCCCTCTCTGGACACACTGTGGCCTCTGCCCTCCAGGATCCTTGATCCACCTAGAAAAGCCAGCCATCCCTGCATTTGCCAGGAATGGAGTTGAGAGAGTTCACACGTCCCGTGATGGCGTTCCGGAAGAAGGTGCCAGCCAGGATGTGGTGAGCTAGCGAGGACAGGGTGGCAGTCAGTCTTGTTTCCCATGACACCTGCAGCACAGTGCCCACTAGCACACCGAAGGCCTCAGTTTATATTACTGTGAGTGAATGAATGAAAGAATAAGTCCTCATTTTTTTTGGACACATGACCTGCCCTGTGTCCACCCCACCTGTGGCTCCTTCCAGGTGTGGATTCAGGATCCATCCAGGGGCCTGGGAGTCCCTGGAAGGAAGAATGTGAGCCCCTGCATAGGTGGCCAGGAAGGGGTCTCAGCAGAGGGAGGAACCAGAGTCCCTGGATTAGGACCTCAGCAGGGGGCACACTGATGCAGATGCTTGGCTGGCAGCCCCTCACCCCACGCCCACCCCTGCCTGGCAGCCAGCGTGGGTGTTCAGAGCCTCCTTCTGGGGTGCAGGGCAGGACGAGAAGGCTGACCAGGAGGAGAACTGAACAGGAGAGCAGATATTTAAGCCCAAGGCCGTCAGTCGCCCCGGCCATGGGCGTGAGCTCAGCACCAGGCGCTGGATGATAAATGGATGCTATTTTTAAAGGGAGACGCGGCAAAGATCATTTCTATTTGTTTCTGTGGGGTTTGGTCTGGGCCGCTGTACCTACGTATTAATGCTACTCTCTGAGGAAGATAAACGGGAAAGCTGAGCCCTGAACCCACCCGATACCATCGAGCACCACGGGGGAAAAAATGCCGCGTAATAATCTTGTGAAGGTTTTCTAAATTAAGACCAAACAGATGACCCTCGGTGTATCGCCCGCATCAGCCACGTCCGACGCCGTGCTCCCATCCGTCTCCCCAGACAGTGACAGCTCCACGATGCAACCTTGCAGGCTGGCGACCTGTCGCCCCCACGTGGCCTGGGGTGTGTCCAGCGTGGAGGAGAGACCACACAGATCATCCCCAAGTTCACTGGAGGGAAGAGCTTCCCAAATGTGGGGCCTGCGTGGTCCCGACCGGCCACGATTTGCTCCTTCCCAGGACGCTCACTCAGTCGGGTGAGGGCTCCTTAGAGGGCCCCGAGGCCACTGAGAAACAAGCAGCTGCGTGACGGCCCCCCGCACCCAGTGCCTACGCCCCTTGCTCTGGACTTGGCCTTGTTCCTCCCGATGCGCAGTGCCCAAGTTCCCACACCCCCGGGCCCAGCTCCCACTCCCCAGACCAGGCCGGGCCGCAGGACTCTCAGTCTGGAGGACACGGGGTCCGAGGGGCAGGTGGACGCCAGCCACAAGTTGTCGGGGTGCCCAGAGGGAGGAGAGAACGGCTGCTGGAGCGATGCCTGAGGCCGGGGGACAGGGCCCCCACCCTTGCCCACGTCTGAGGTCAGGGCTACCCTCCAGGGGCGCTGGCCACAGCGGTCAGCCCACAGGCCATGGGAGCAGGGCCTCCTGGAAAGGGCCCACCTGCCTGGGTGGGGTGCACCCTGAGGCGGGCACATAGAATAAAGGCTCAGGGCCGGCGCACCTGTGCGAGGCTGGCCCTTGGGCTGGTCTCTGCTCCCAGGAGCCCAGGGGCCAACACCCTCCCGCTGGACACTCCCAATTGCTCTCCACTAACGGCGGCCGGCTCTGCGGGTAGGAACCACCCCCTTAGGCCAGAACCCAGGGCCGTTGACGTGGGGGGGTGAGGGGGTCTCTGACGAGGCGGCCACCCTGCCCACGCAGACCCCGGACCTCCAGGAGAGATCGCTGCCTTGTCCTCGGCCGGCAGCGTCCTTCCCCCCGCGCCCCTCCAGTGCAAGTGAGGGATAAAAGACGAGGGGGCTGGAGCAGGGGGTGGGCAGGGAGCATGGCTGAGGCCTGGGAGAGGCTGCCAGCCCGCCATCCCGCTGCTCCAAGGGTCAGGCCCCTCCTCCTGGCTCTCCCCGGCCCGCGCCTGGCCCTGGCCTCGTGGAAGCAGCTGTCGGGGAGGCTTTAGGGGGTCCATTCTTCCTTCCAGTCAGCTGGGAGCGTGCGGACAGGCTCTTCCAGGGCCATTCGTCATCCCACGGGTGCCGCCTTTGGGTTGGCACTGGTCCCAGGGGACCTAGGACGATCCACAGGCTGTCCCCACCCCCAGGTCCTGGAAGAGCCCAGAGGAGCGCAGGGGCCCGACTGAGGCTTGAGCCCACCCAACTCAGAGGGCAGGACCGGGTGGGCCAGGGGCATGGACGCCCCATCCCACCCTGGGCTGCACGCAGGCTGCTGTCATGATGCTGGTGGAAGTCACCGCTGCGTCTCACAGGGCCTGCTCTGCTGGCAGGGGGCCCACCTGGACCGGGCAGTGAGGGACGGAGTGGTGGGGACACAGGGAACCCTCCCCAGATGCCTGTGCCAGGCCTAATAGGGGGCAGAGCCGCATCAGCCCCTCCCTTGCCTCGAGGGAGGCCCAAGGCAGGCGGCACCCCCAGTCCTGGCCTTCTCACCCCTCTACCAGCTGATGGGCCCCAGCTCGGCCAGTTGGCATTGGCACCCTTCCCGAGAATCAGAGCAGTTCGCTGCCCACCCTCTGAAGCGGCCCCCCCAGCACCCACCTGTTGCCCTGCTTCCTAATGCAGAGTCCTGACGGCCTCGGGATGCAGACCCCACGGGTACCACGTGCCCACGTCTGGGCACCAGGCTGGCACACCCTGGACGCCGAGCGGACGGAGGGGTCCTTGCAGGCTGGAGCAGGTGGCAGCGAGGGGACGAGCAGGCACCGGGACGGGGTCCCTCCAGCCTGGGTCAGCCCCTCCTAGCCCCCAGCGCAGGCCTCGTGGCGTCCAGGGGGCGGCCGGATGCTCTGCGGCCTGCAAGCCTGAGGGTCAGAGACGCACCCACACGCCTCCCCGTCAGCAAGGCCTCCTCGCCCGCACGAGGGAGGGAAGCTTGTCCCCATGGCCGAGGGCTGGCACCTGCAGCCGGGAGCCCCACGGCCCCTCCCAGAGGCGTCCGAGGTGCGTGCAAGCTCGGCCCGGGGCTGCCCCTCGGCACTCCACCCCGTACCCCGGCCTGGCCCCCTCGGTAGATCAATAGCTTTGGAAATCTGAAAAGAGCCCAAACAAAGAAGTGGGCTTGTAAGTACCCAGCTTGTATCAGCTGATAAATGGGCCCCTCTTTAAGGGACTTATCTCTTTAGGGCTCGCGGGATGAGGGATGGCGTCATTTGTCCTGTTGGCTCGTCTGGACCAGCCAAGCCGGATCTATTTAAAAGATAGTGCGATACTGTCGACAGCAATAGACAGGGTAATTGCAGAGCGACTGCCGGGGTATAAATTACACGGCTCTAAGTGGTGGAGCGGCCGCGGGAGAGTGGAGAAATTCCTGACAATTTACTTGTCCCTCTGCCCCGCCGCCTGCTTATCACGGGCCAGCAGAAGAAACGCGCTCCGGGTGAAAAAATTAAGTATTGATCAAATTAACAGTTTTTACTGATCGTTTTAAGGGAGAAAAGGAGTGCAACAATTAAATTTAGAACACAAAAGACGGGCAGGATAACTCTTGACCCCAGCGTGGCAAAGTCTGTGACACCAACAAGCAGGAGATACAGTCTCGGGGGCACTGCCGTCCACTGGAAATTTACGGGCCCGAGAGCACCCGGCGGGCGATGGCACGTCACTGCCGTCGTCTCGGGGCCCGGGCGGGAGTGGCAGGGCCTGGCCGCAGGGAGGGGTGCCTCGGAGGGCCTCCCAGACCCCGAAACACGGCAGAGCCGGGACAGCAGCACAGTAAGCGGCACCTCCACTGCCCCGGAGCCCCTCCAGGGCAGAGCCCCTCGTTCCCAAGGGTGCTGGTTAAGGAGCAGGGAGATTGGGGAACCGGCGGGGGCCCTGCCTTCAGGGGCTCTCGATACAAGGCTCCAGAGGCAGGGTGGACAGACAAACACGGGAACTTACAACTCACGGCACTGCCTGGAAGGCTTCCTGGAGGTGGAGGCAGGTGGGCTGGCTGGCCGGGAGGGACAGACAGATGGGGTGGGGGTGAGGGAAGGAAGGGAAGGGACCCAGCAGACCCCCCCGGCTGGAGGCAACCCTTGGGGTCCCTGAGGGGCTCTGGTCTCAGAGCCAACAACTCAGCTCCAGTTTCCAGTCATGAAGAAAGGCCCGCCAGGGCCCTGGGGCAGCGGGGCTGCTACTGTGACAGTTATTGCTGCGACTCCTCTCTCCTCTCCCCCTCCCCCCTCCCGGACCGTGGGCCTGGCACCGCACTCTGGAAGGCCCTGAGGTCCCCAAGGTTCTCGGCTCCTCCCGTGTCCACGGCAGGGCGGGGCGGCCCTCACTGGCCAGGCAACTCCCCTCCCTTCTGCACCGCTGCCCCGGGTGAGGGCACAAAACCCCGCACCCATCGGGGGTCAAAGGGCAGGACAGGCGTGCGGAGAGCCTCAGGGCCGCAGAGAGGGGGACGCCGCTGAAGGCTGAGGAAGGGGTGTGGGGGAAACGGGCCCCATCCTGGGCCAGGGGTGGGGACGGCAGGTCTGTCCCCCTGGTCGGTCACCCCTGGAGCTCCATCCACAGGATGCCCCGCGCAGCTGCCCCTCCCCCAGGCCTTCGTGGGCACTGCCGCAACACGGAACCAGTGGACGTCCCAAGTGGATGCTGGGGCAGGACGGGGGCCAGGGTGGGGCCTCTCCCTCCACCCGCGCTCCTCCCGCTAGCTGTCCGGGCCTGAGAGGCCCCGTAGGCTCCCCCGAGAAGGCACCGCCTTCCTTCCAGCAGCAGGTGGCCGGGGCAGGATGGCCGGGTGTCTGCCCCTCACGGAAGGGCTCCGGGGTGGCTGGGCTGAGCCCCCCCCACTCCGTGCGCCCACAAGCCGGCCGCTCCCCTGGCCCCCGGGCCGCACTGGCCTCAACCACCGCCCGTCACCCCCTCTGGGTTTCCCACGTGGCCTCTGGGAAAGGGGTCCAGGGCCCCAGCGCACATGAGGGAGGTGGGCGCCTGCAGGGATGGAGTGGGAGGAGCCCAAAGCCCCCACACCGTGGTCACGGTCGTGACAGCGCCTGAGCCCCGTCAGAACCAGCAGCACAGGCGGGTCAGGCCCGGCCCACGCGGGGTGGGTGAGCGCCCGAGGCGGGCCCCCCGGCGGGTGGGAGGAGGGGCCGGTGCTCTCCTTCTGCAGCGTTCCACATTTGAACTTCTTATTACAACTGTTGTAAAGCTACTTGTTTTTAGTTAAACTTTTATTTTGAGAAAGTTACAGAATCACATGAAGTTGTCAGAAACCGTACAGAGAGATCCCACGTACCCTTTGCCCCCAAAGCGGCTGATCGCAGCCAGGATATCGGCATCGACCAAGACGCAGCCACTACCCCGGGTCCCTCGTGTCCCCCATCCCCACGCCCCTGCCGCGCGGACAGCCCGCAGTTGTCGGTGGCCCAGCTGGCGCTGCCCGATTCCCTGGGCGCTCCCACCGCCCGGCACCCGTCACCCCTTCCCACTAGGGTGGGTGTGACCCTTTAGCCACTGGACGACATCCAGTTGCTCCCAGCTTTTCAACCATAATGCTTCTGAAATAGCACTTCTTTTTCTTTTTTTAATTTATTTATTTTGGACGGTGTTGCGTCTTCGTTGCTGCGCGCAGGCTTCCTCTAGTTGCGGCGAGCGGGGGCTACTCTTCGCTGCGGTGCGTGGGCTTCTCATCGCAGTGGCTTCTCTTGTTGTGGAGCATGGGCTCTAGGCGTGCGGGCTTCAGTAGTTGTGGCACGCGGTCTCAGTAGTTGTGGCTCGTGGGCTCTAGAGGGCAGGCTCAGTAGTTGTGGCGCACGGGCTTAGTCGCTCCGTGGCATGTGGGATCTTCCCGCACCAGGGCTCGAACCCGTGTCCCCTGCACTGGCAGGCGGATTCTTAACCACTGTGCCACCAGGGAAGCCCTAGCACTCCTTCTAAAAGGAGAGACAGAGAAAGACAGAGACAGACCCGTCAGCGGCCTTGGAAAGTTGGTGCTGGGAGCCCCAGTCCAGCGTCCATCAAGAGGCTCAAGAGGGCAGGACAGCTCTTTGAGAGCACCCACGGGCCTGGTGCAGGGCGGGAACCTCAGCTGGCCCCTGGGGCCCCAAGGTCCAGCGGCCCCCAGGCAGCCCCGTGTCCTGGCAACGCCCAGCTCCTGAGTGACCTCTGCGGGGCCGAAGCCAGGCCCGGGCTACCCAGATCCCCCTTCCCTGCTCCCTGCTCCCTCCTCCCCCCGCCCCTCCGCAGGCGTCTCCCACCACTACCCCCGGCCCAGCCTCTGCTGCAGACCCCAGCTCAATGACATCCTTGAGGCCGGCCAGCGTCCCCCACCTGCTCCCCTCCCAACACTGCACCACCACTGACCTGTCTGCCGCCAGCACAGGGCTTCTCCTCGCGGGCCGGCCGGAGCCCGCGGACGCTGTGTGTGGCAGGGTCTGAGCTGGCACTGACCACGGGGCCCCATGCGGGCATCGGCCCCCGGCCCCTCCTCGGAACTTCTGAGCAGGGCGGGTGTGGAGGAAGCAGCCGTCACCGCCCAGGGCCTGTGCTTCTGCAGAGACCCCCACAGCCCTCCACGCCCTCCAGGTCACAGGGTTCCCCCGGCAAAGCTGAGGATCTCATGCGGCTGACTGAGGGCCTCTCCTTGGCTCTGGGGCGCTCCAAGCCCTGGGGCGGTCCCCGCTGTGCCCAGGGAGACGGGAACACAGCCCCACTTAAGGTCCGGAACGCGGGGAACAGCACAGCCGTGGTCAGCGCCAAGGCCGTTGCTCTGCCCGCTGACCTTGGCCCAGAAGGGCGGCCGCATTTGAGTGTGTTTGAGAAATTTGGGGGCAGATTCCAAACCCCAGCCCTCCCGCCAGCCTCCCCAGCCCAGAGGGGTGCAGACGGGGGCTGGGATGGGACGCCCCCTCGGGTGCCCGGGCTGCCTGGATTTCATTCCTCAGGCCTGAGGCTGATGGGGACTGACTCGACCCCCAGGCGTCTAGTGAGGGTGAGAAACAAAACCGTAAAAGCCCGCAGGGAGAGAGAGGCACCCGGAGAGAAGGCTCCGGCAGCGCATCCCTCAGAGACGATTTTTAAGCGTGAAGAATCACCGTCGCAGGATCGTTCTGGAACGCCCCCTCCTACGTTTGATGCCTTTTCTCTGCATAGTAATGTGTCTTTAAAAAAAAGACCCCTGATATATGTTACAAGAAGTGTATCTCTTTCACCGAGACAGAACATTTTAATTCCCCGACACCTTTTAGTGATTGCTTCAATTTCCGAAGATTTTGATAAAATCATGCGGTTTAAGAGTCGCAGGCTGGAGCGCCTGACGCGGGCAGAACGTAATGAAACGCCCCTGTTTCCTAGCCTGCGTCTGACACAGCCCAGCTCCGGGGCTAATAACGCCGCGTGATAAATGTTGGAGCCACGATTGTAAAAATATACTTGTAATTGGGTTAATATGCCTTAAAATACTACCCATCACTTATCTTCCTTCTCCTCTCTGCGTGTGCGGGGGTGCGTGCGGGCGAGGGGCTGCTCCCCTGCCGCTTCCCTCCGTCCCCTCCTCGCCTGGCCGGCTCTCCATCGCTGAGACCAGAGGGTCTGGAGGGCAGGGGGCAGAGGCAGCTGCCCAAAGCCCCAGCAGGACACACGGGGTAGGTGTCCCTCGGGCAGGGAGTACGCTGTGCTCGGACGTCCCCAAGGACAGGTAGCAAGAGCGCGCGGGGGCACCCGCGAGGCGCTGACCTGCGGGCGAGCCAGGGGGAGCAGGCGGGTCTTGCCTCCTCTGCTCTGGGGGGTGGCCAGGCGGGGGTGGGCTCTGCATATGCCAGGGAGGCACCCTGGAGCTGAACTGGAGCTCAGATGGGACCCCAGGAGGGACCCCAGCCCTGCCCCCGAGCTGCCCTCCAGCCCCCAGTCACCTGTCCGTGCAGGGGGGGTGGAGTCGTGGGGCCTGCTGGGTTCTCTGGGGTCCCCAGTGCCCGGGCCGTGGCCTGGCCCCTCAGTGTCCCGTGCATGTTAGTGGACTGACCGATGGACGGATGGGTATAAGGGTGAGGGGTGGATATTTGGGTGGGTGGGTGGCAGGAGGGTGTGTGACCCACGAAGCGCGTAGGGTCACCTGGAGCAGCACGTGGGGGGAAGCCACTGTGTGAGGTGGGAGGGTTGGGGGGCCTTGCTTCAGGCCAGGAGGGGCTCCCCTTCCCCCCGGGCAGGGGCCTTCTCCCCAAGGGCTCACACCCCCTCCGGGGTCTCAGTTTCGCCCGTCCCCACCCCGCTGGGAGTCGGCTCTGCAGCCTTCACTCATGGACCCCCC
This sequence comes from Balaenoptera ricei, assembly GCF_028023285.1. Taxonomy (NCBI): domain Eukaryota; kingdom Metazoa; phylum Chordata; class Mammalia; order Artiodactyla; family Balaenopteridae; genus Balaenoptera; species Balaenoptera ricei. The sequence continues at coordinate 142,590,442 of NC_082643.1, read as the reverse complement.
CCTCCCCCCCACTGCCCAGGCTCTCGTCTTGCTCCGCAGCCCCCGGGGAAGCAGATGCGTAAGATCCAGGACCAGGGATCGCGGCAGGGACAGACTGGGGCGCCCAAGGGGGTTCAGGGGCTCAGGGCCGGCTTTGTGGGGAAGGGGCTCGCTGGCCAGTGGAGCAGGTGAAGAGCAGGGGCTGGTCGGGACACGCAGAGATGAGGGTGGGGCGGGTGAGGGTGGGAGTGGTCAGCGGAGCCAGACCTTGACTGTCTCAGCATACCACACCCCCAGGCCCCAGAGGGGTATTTGGAATCTTCTGGAAGCTCCACCCCACGGGGGGTGGGCCAGCCAGCCGGGAGCCCTCCTGCCTGGATTGTCCCCTGGGCTGCAGAGGGACGCTGATGGGAACACAAGCCCATTTCACAGATGCGGAGGCGAGGCCCAGAGGGGCCAGGACGTGGCAGGAGGCGGGCCAGGACTCAGAACCCCGGCCGGACCGCGTGGAGGCGAAGGCCTTAGCCAGCAGCAGACTGACCTCTGAATGAAAACAACTGTGCCGATGGCGGGATATTTAAAAGGAATCCTCCAGCCTTGCCCTGGGTGACTCAGGGCCCACACCCTCCACGAGACCAGGAGCGGGCCTCGCCAGCACACCCAGCCCGGCCCAGCTCAGCTGCCGTGCTCCTCACACGCACACACCGGGCGCACAGCGGGCGCACACCGGGCTCACACCGGGCGCACACCGGGCACACACCGGGCTCAAACCGGACTCACACCGGGCTCACACCGGGCACACACTGGGCTCACACGGGACTCACACCAGGCTCACACCGGGCTCACACACCTGCCCCCCGCCCTTGTTGCAGGGCCTGGCTCCGTTCTCACCATGCACAGCCACCTCCATATGAGGCCCCTGCCATGCCCAGGCCTCCACCTCCCCCCAGATCCCCCCACCCCAGGTGTCTCCACCCCCTGGGGACATCACATGTCTTTCCCTTCCTCAGCTAACTTTTTGGACCCCATGGTTTCCTGCCATTTGCCCAGAAGGAGAAGCTCCACGGGGGTCTCTGCAGCAGCAAGGTGCCAGGGGTGGGTGTGGGCAGAGGGAGGGGAACCAAGCTGAGGCCTCCTGGGGACCGTGAGGCACCAGGAGGGGCCCGGCTCGGCCTCCTTGACCCAGGCCCGTGGGCTGTAAGGCCGCTCCTTCCACCCGACCCCCCCCACCCCAGCCCCTCTGAGTGGCAGCCCCGTGAGGAGGGGCAGAAAGCAGCCTGTGGGGACCAGGCCAGACGAGGCCAAGGGCCGGGGGGTGCGGCCCCACCACGGGTCACTCAGGAACGGTGGGTGGAACCCGTATCTCAGGGTGGGCTCCCCCCACTCCCCAGAACAGGTCACAGAAAAGCTCCCGCCTGCCTCCCCAGACCGTGGGGCACTGGCAGCTGGCCTCTGAGCCCCCAGGCAGCACAGGGGCAGAAGGCCAGGCCCAGTGACCACAATTCGTGGCCGATGTCAGTGGCCCAGTTTGGTGGCCGAGGCCGCGTTGATCAGCTCCTCGTTGGAGACGAAGGGGCAATCCCACAGGTGAGGGTGGTGGGCTGGCTCCTAGCTGGGGGAGCCGTGCCCGGGGAGTTGGGGCTGGGGCATAGAGGTGGGATGGGGGGCCACAGGACCCTGGAAGGAGTCGGAGTCGGGGAACGGGGGTAGGTCCTCTGTAGGGGAGGGCTGTGGCCTGGGTGGGGCGGGCAGGGGCTGTGTGTTCACCACCCTCCCAGGAGCCCACCACGGAGGCGGCCGCTTGTGTGAACAGGTGGGAAGCAGCCGGAAACACCACCTGTACCGGCGGGCAGGGCCAGGAGGGGAACAAGCCCCCCACACACAGCCCCCAGTCCAGGAGGGCCTCGGTGAAGGATGTGGGGAGGCACTGCAGTCCGGGGGGGCCCCCCACTCACATGCACCCCCATCCACTGCGCCTCAGGACCGGGCGGCCCTGGGATGCAAAGCCTATACCACCAGGCAGGCGAGCAGGCCGAGTCTAGCTGCCCAGCCGCCGGAGTGGCCCTGGGTGGGCGTGGAGAGCAGCCTACAGGGTTCGCTCTGCTTTCCGGCCGCCGTGGCCCACGTGCTCACCACGCCGCCACTGCCCCAGCGCGCGCCCACCGCTTACGTCGAACCGTCCTGTCTCGTGCTCTCCTCCTGCAGCAGGTGGGGCGCAAACAAGACAGACGGACAGAGGTCTGTCAGGCTCAGGCTGTGCGGGGCTCCGGACCCTGGGCACTCCAGGACCTAGCCCTGCCCTTGGGGCCCACACCCTATAGGGAGGTGGAGAGGCAGCAGGAAGCTCCCACAGCTGCGGCAAGAGCCCAAAGGCCTCCAGAGAACACCCAGAGCCACAGCTGGGGGCAGCCGGACAAGGGCCACCCAGGCCTTGGGGCTGCCTGTCCTCCGGGACACGAGAGCCCTCCCCGTCCTTGTCCTGACCGTGGGGCCGTCAGCCCAGCCCCGCCCCAGTCGCCGCGATGACGCTGGGCCTCCCCTGAGTACCTCGGGAGGCTCCGTGGCCCTCGGAGCCCCGGACCCCAGTCGCACCTGCGTCAGCCCCCCGTCACATCCTGGGCCCGAGGGTGGATGGCTGGTCCACGGTCAGTCTGCGGCTCCGCCCCGGGGCCTGCCTCAGGGCGGGGGTCAGGGGGCCGGCGAGACGCAGCGGGGTGAGGGGGCACACAATGGACGATTCCATCTTAAGAGCCGGCGCAGGAAGGGCCAGGCTGGGGCCCGGCCCCGGAACTGCCTCTAAGTGAAAGCGTGTCCGGGGGAGCGTGGGGAGCCCGGAGCGGGCGTGGGTGCGACCCCCCGGCATGGGGTGATGGCCTTGCTGTCCATTTGCGGGATAGGAAGGAGACAACCAGCCGGTCTGTGGCCCACACAAAGGCTGTGGCAGGTGAAATGGTGTTTGCCTGCTTATGGGAAGAGTGATGAAACTTTAAATGAATCGCTGACCTTTCTGGAATGACAGGTGACCCGAGCCATATCTGAGGTGGGTATCGAAAATTGCTGCTGCTGCCCGAAAATAAACAATAAGACAGCAAATGTGGTTTGAAAAAATGGACTCGCTTCAACACCGGGGGTGGGGGCGAGGGAATGATTTCGGCCGTGGCTCAGAGCCCCGGCTCTGCCCCTCCCCTGGGGCGGCAGGAGGGAGGCTTGGAGGAGGGGCCGCCTTTCAGCCCAAGTCCTCAGGGATGGCCTGGCTGTGGCCGCCCTCCTGCCGCTCCGGCCCCTCAGCCTCCTGCCTTCCAGGACCCGCTGGAACCGCACAGGTGGGCTCTCAGGGCCGAGATGAAGTCCCCTCCCATCTGCAGAAGCTGAGCTCTCCAAGAGGGGCTGCGGAGGGCTGGGGACGATGGGCCGGCGTCCGGGGAAGGACGCGGGCGTGGGGCTTGAGCAGAAACTGCTGGGCGGAGGTGCTCCCTTGAACCCCAGCTGTCGCACCCGGGGAAGCAGAGTCGGCTGAACCCGGACCCGCCTCACCCACGAGCACCTGCCAGGCCAGCCACGCAGCCAAGAGTGGATGCCCGTCTGCAGGGGACAAGGCCGCGGGCACAGCGGGCGGGAGAGAGAGCCGCCGCCGAGGCCTGTGGTGGCCAGAGCCTCGGGCTCTGGCACCTGCGTGGCAGGGAGGCCGGACGGCAGGACCCAGGGGCCCTGGGGGCAGGGCCGGGCCTGTGGCCACGCACAGCACCGCACCCTCCTCCACTGCACCTCCTGCCAGCCCTGGTCCCCCGGATCCCGGGACCCGCGGCAGCCCCGCTGTGAGGCCGGCCAGGCAGAGGCACCTCCACCCCCCCGAGTATGGGGCAGCCCTGAGAGCGTGGTCTCGGGCCCCCCCCAGGCTTGGGACAGTCTGGCTTTGCTTCGGCAGGTGGGACCCACCTCCCGGCAGCAGTCCCGGTGGGAGGCCCAGGCCATCCCACGGGGCGGGCGTCCTTTGTGCACAGGGCTCTGCACACCTCTGCCACCACGAGATGTGACCCAGAGGGCCCCTCAGAAGAAAGGGTTAAAGCAAACTTAAGAGTAAGAAGACACCATTGTAAGGCAATTATACTTCAATAAAGATGTTTAAAAAAAATTAAAAAAAAAAAAGAGTAAGAAGAGAGGTTACAACACGTGCCCCCCCGATGCTGGACCAAGGCCCCCCGCCCAGGACAGAAGCCGCCAGGCCTGTGGCACCCCCAGCGCTCCCACCGCTGCCCGGCAGTCCTGGGTGCTGCCGTATCGCCCAGCAGGTGTGTCACCCGGGCCACACGCCCTGGACCGCTCAGGGTCCAGCACCATCCCTGCTTCCACCTCCTCCGGGAAGACCCCACTCTGCTGTCAGGGGAGGGCGGGGCCAGGCGGGGGCTCCAGCAGGGGAGGGTCTCTCCTGGAAGGGGCCTCTGGGGCCAGGGGTGCCGCAGCCCCGAATTCACACAGAGGTCACTGCAGGCAGGAGGGGGTGCCCGGGGAGGGAGGGGCTCGGCTGGCCCTGGGGTCGAGGTGAGGCCTCCAGGGGAGGAATCACCCCCAGCCTCCCAGGCCAGCACATCCCCGCCCGACCCCGGGAGGCCCCAGGAAGTGCAAGGCATGCTCTAGAATCCCCGCCTAAAGCAGCACGGGGGGGGCCTGCATCCAGCCGCACCCCTTATAGCGTACTGCACCCCACACCCCACACCCCTGGGCTGAGCCCCGGCCTCCTCGGGCCGCACCTGCTCTCTGGGCTCCTGGGCGGGTTCCGGCTCCTCCCGCCTCCGCCTCTCCTGAGCCAGACCCCCCTCCTGGTGTGCAGACACCACCCCCAGCCCCGTCTGGCCCCTTCCCTTGTCGCCACTCTCCCTCTGTGGTGTCCCCGGTCCACTGCGGCATGACAACCCCCGCCGTGGCTCTCTTGCTGCAGACGCTCAGGCAGCCGCTGCCCTCCCAGCACCAAGTCCGGCGTCCACTGGAGAAGCTCACAGGCTGGGCCCGTCCTCCTGTGTGGTCCCGCACCCGTGCTTGACACGGGCCGCAGCAGGGACCTCCGGCCAGGAGCTCCAACACGACCCCTCCGAGTGCCCAGGAACACTGTCTCAGGGGGACCGGGGGGCGTGGTCTCACTTTCGAGGACCTGGGAAGCCCCGGCGTCACATCCACCCACTTCCAGCGGTGGGAGCACGGCCCGCCTCCAAGGGGGAAGGTGTCCACGCCCGTGGACGGCCTCCTGCGGCCTCCTGACAGGTGACCTGGCTCAGTGCCGTCCCCGTGCAAGCGGACTCCAGCCCCTTCCAGCAGCAGGTCAGGCTCAGCCTGCAGCCCCGTCCACTCTGGGTCCAGGTGGGGGTGAGGCTCCTCGGGTGGCCTCTCGGGAAGCTCCTGAACCCTCCCTGTGCCCCTCGGCCTGCCCGCACAGCACAGCACGACGGCGCTGGGCGAGGGGCCCCCGACGTGCCCCCAAAGCGGGGAGTGACCTGCTCGTGGGGCCAGGTGCGACCCCTCCTCCCCGAGAGTCTGCCGGGCCCTGGGCTCCCGGCCAGCCCTCTGGTCACCCTCTGTTTCTGCAAACGCAGCCGCTGAAGGCCCTGCGCCCTCCCCACGCCTTCAGTCCAAACCCCAAGCGCTGCCTCTGTTGAACAGCTTCACTGGGGCGTGACGTCGCCCGCCAGGGGCTGTGACACCCAGACCTGAAATTCCCCAGAGGCCTGTGTGACACCTGGCCTGGCGTGTCCACTGGAGCCGCGGGCTCCACGGCCCTCGGGCCCCGACCCAGAAGCTGGGCCCCTGAGCTAACATATACACCCACACACAAACACTTTTCTAAAAAAAGCTTTATGGAGATATAATCCACATATCATGCAGGTCACCCACATAAACTACATAATCCAATGGTTTTTGGTATATTACATTATTATTTTAATTGAGGTAAAATATGTAAGATAAGATCTACTGTCATAACCATCTTCAGGTGTACGGTCCAGTGGCACGAAATTCATTCACACTGTTTCACAGCCACTGCCACCATCCATCCACAGAACTTTTTTTTAATTAATTAGTTTATTTATTTATTTATTTATTTATTTATTTATTTTTGGCTGCGTTGGGTCTTCGTTGCTGCGTGCTGTCTTTCTCTAGTTGCGGTGAGCGGGGGCTACTCTTCGTTGTGGTGCGCGGGCTTCACATTGCAGTGGCTTCTCTTGTTGCAGAGCACGGGCTCTAGGCGCACGGGCTTCAGTAGTTGTGACACTCGGGCTCAGTAGTTGTGGCTCGCGGGCTCTAGAGTGCAGGCTCAGTAGTTGTGGCACACGGGCTTAGTTGCTCCGCGGCATGTGGGATCTTCCCGGACCAGGGCTCGAACCTGTGTCCCCTGCATGGGCAGGCGGATTCTTAACCACTGCGCCACCAGGGAAGTCCCCACAGAACATCTTTCACCCTCTCATTAAAAACTCTGTACTGAAAAAAAAACCAACTCTGTACTTAACAAACGCTAACTCCCCCTCCCCCTCCCTCAGCCCCTGGCGCCCACAGTGCACTCTTGTCTCTATGAATTTGACTCCTCTAGATACCAGGGCAGAATGTCCTCAGGTTTATCCGTGTCATAGCAGGTGTCGGAGTTTCCTTCCTTCTGAGCCTGAATAATATTCCACCATGTGGACAGACTACATTCATCCCTCCCTGGACACTTGGGTGGCTTCCATGTCTTAGCTGTTGAACAATGCTGCTATGAAATAGGTGTACAGACATCTCTTCAAGACCCTGCTTTCAATTCTTTGGGATATAAACCAAAGAGTGGGATTGCTGGATCGTATGTTAATTCTACTTTTAATGTTTTGAGGGACCTCCATACTGTTTTCCTCAGCGGCTGCACCGTTTTACATTCCCACCAACAGTGCCAGGGGTGTCAATTTCTCCACATCCTCATCAGAACTTGCTGTTCTCTGTTTTTTGGGCGTTTTTGGTTTAGGTTTTTTTGGGAGGGTGTTTGTTTGTTTGTTTGTTTGTGTTTTGGGCTGCCCCACACGGCTTGCGGGATCTCAGTTCCTCGACCAGGGACTGAACCCGGGGCCATGGTAGTGAAATCTCTGAGTCCTTACCACTGGACAGCCAGGGAATTCCCTGTTTTTGTTTTTGTTTTTGATAGTGGCCATCCTCGTGGGCATGAGTGGTATCTCAGAGTGGTTTTGATTTGCATTTATTTGCATTATTATGGAAATGTTAACACACACATAAAAGTAGCAAGATCTGTATAAAGGACCCCAAGTACCCATTGCCCTTCAACAGCTATCAATTCAGGAATCTGGTTTCGTCTCTACCCTCACCCACAGGTTATCTGCGAGTGAATTCTCCACACAAACCCTTTCATCCGGATGCGCTTCCGGTTGTATTTCTAAAAGACAAGGAGACTTTCAACAAAACAAAATCACTAGAAATGACGACTGCTAACTCCTGACAGACTGGTGTTTCCCAGTACCTGGTGTGTTCACATAAGGCCGAAATTGATGGTCTCCTGACTCACCTGCCGTGGGGAAATCGAGTCACCCCAAGCCCCCACTGTCACCCTCCCACCCCCACTCCCCGCCTCCGCCCGGGGCCCCACCCCGTCACACCCTGAATCGCTGCTGCCGCTGTGTCCAGGGCCCCTGCCCCGTACGCCCTCCACCTGCTCTCTGCCCCGCGGGGGCGGATGGAGGCCCTGCTTCTTGGGGAGGGGGCTCGGTGAGCCAATGAGGAGTCCAACCCAGGGGCAGGGGTCTGTGACGACACAGCAGGTGCCACGTGACCCTCTGAGGACCACAGGCCGGGAGAGAGGGAGAGTCAGGCAGACCCCAGACGGGCAGACAGGTGGACAGAGAGGCCCCCAAGCCCAGCCATGGAGGCCGGCAGGGCACGGAGGGCGGGCGGCACACCAGGGCAGTCGGCAGGGTTCTGGGGCGTGAGGCACTTAGCGGGGCCTTTCCACCCACCCGCCCAGGTTTCCGAAAGGGGACAGAAGCCCCCGGTCGGGGTCCCATGCCAGGGGTCTGGCAGTGCCACCTGCACTTCTCCGATCCCAGGCCCATCCCAGCGCCCACCTGGCCCGGTGGGCGCACAGTGTCCTCCGTGGAGGCCGGGACGTTTATCACCCGCGTCCTTCACCGGCTCCTGCACCTCGCCTGAGGGAGAGCCATTTGGATCTGCCCAAGCTGAACAATACAATATTTCTGTTGAGCTGTGAAGTTGATTAATAATTTGGAAATGAAATCAATACGGGCTGTGCTTTTCATTCCTGGAGTATCCCCGCGCCTGGGGCCACCGGCGGGGCCGGGGTGGTGTGGCCTCCACACACGTGCTGACCTGACTTATACTCACCTTGAGTTCTCTGCAGATGGCCGGCGCCTGAACCAGTGAATGGCCAGGACCTTTGCCTTGGGGTCCTTGCAGGGACTGTCTGTCCCCTGCCTGGGGCCCGCCCACCCCAGGACGCAGGGCCACATCTCCCTCTATCCCTCGCTCCCACAGGGAGGCCCAGATCTGCACCCACCCAGCCTCCCTCAAAGCCCGGGTTTTCGCTGAGGCTCAACCACGTTCACTGTGGCTTCCCTGAGCTTGTGGTTACCCGTGACCCCCGGATCATGGCTGCTGAGCTCCCTGCCAGCCCGTCCGTGCCCTTCCTCGCTGCGGCACGCAGGGGCCTGCCCTTCGCCAGGATCCTGCCAGGGCCGGAGCACTGCCCACCCCCAGTGAGCAGAGCCCAGGGGCAACCGCGCCCATGCGTCTCCCCCGAAGCCCACTCCCCACTCGGCCTGCCAGCTCTCCTCTCATGGTCAGGGAGGGGTGGCGTTAGTCCTGCAGACCCAACCCCCCAGACCCAGAGCTGCTTGAGGGAAGGCCTGCTGGCTCATCCCGGGGCAGAGGCGGCAGGGATGAGTGCGGGCTGAACCAGCCAGAGAAGGGCCAGGGGAAGGGCCAGGGGATGAGCTGGGCCCTCAGGAAGGACGTGAGGGCCGCCCAGCGTACACGGGGACAGCGACCTGAGGACCCAGGGGAGCCCCAGTTTGGGGGCCAGAGCAGCAAGGGCTAAGCTGGGGAGCAGGACCCCCAGGTGGGGTGGGGCAGGTCAGGGGAGGGGGGCCAGGCCTGAGGACCTGCCCCCAGGGCTCACTGCATGCGGCCCTCAGCGTTCACGGTCAGCCGTCAGTGAGGAGGCCACCCCACTGCCCCACCCACCCCTCAGCCATCCCAGAGCCCCGCCAGGATGTGCCCTCCCAGCTGCCCACGCTGCAGCCGTCCGGGTGCTGGGCTTGCTGTCCTGCCCCGTCCTACTCAGCGCGCCGGCCTGCACAGCTGCCCGCCTCCGCCCCGCTCCTCGGGAGCCGCGCCTAACCCGCGGCAGCAGCGTTCAGCAGGGCCCTCTCAGCCGCCCAGAGGTCAGAGCCCCTCGTGCCAGCGGCGTGGCTTTGAAACCTGCCTGTGACCTTGGGAAGGTCCTTGAGGCCCAGCCCCTCGCCTGGGAAATGGGGGCACAGGAAAAGGCCCCCGGGCTGTCCAGCGAGCGTCTGGCACTCAGCCCGGCCAGGCGTGTGGAAGGGGACACCCCCGTTTACTTGCTCAGACTGGGTCAGGGTATGGGGGCTGCGGGGTCCAGCCCCTGCGCCCCCCGAGACCCTCTTGCTGGCAGACTCCAGTCCAGGCCACCCTAGTCTGAGGCCTTGCTGCCAGCGGTCCGTCTACCCCACCGTCTGTCTCAGAGACCAACCCTCAGACCTACACACTGGCTACGAAGGGCAGCTCTGGCCTGGCCCTAAACGCCTTTCACCAGCTCCCAGGGCGGTGAGCCACTGGTCGGCACAGGTGGCCTGGGCCCGTGAGCGGGCAGCCGGCTTCCCTGGCTGTGTGCACCCTTGCTGGGCACCGAGACAGAGGGGCACCAGGGCCCAAGGGGACGGTGGCCACACCAAGCAGAGCAGGTCCACCGAGGGGTCTCCTCAGCTCAGGGGACGGCGGGCCAGCGCGGAGCGGAGAGGGGCGCCCGCCCTCCCCGGGTCAGCGCATGGGGAGACAGCCCCGCGGTGGGCTGGCAGCGGGCGCGCGCACAGAGGTGGGAGGACTCAGCCGTGCCTGCCGTGGGAACGGCTCCCCGAGAGCCAAAGTTCCTTGACCCACGCCGGGCGGGGGGGCGTTTTACAGGAGCCATTGACCAGTACCATTGATCCCCGAGAATGTATCGCACAAATCATTTTGCGCTAAACTGCGGAATCGATGGAGAAATCTCCCGGAAAATTTATATTAAAAGTCTCTGTTTGCCTAAATGAGTTCCCTGTGCCCCATATTGAATATTTGGCTGATGAATTGAATGGGTTTAAATTTGAACATTGCGGACCCATTAAAGAATGAATTCTTAAATCAAATCCTGCCATTTATGATTGAAATGAGATTTCCTCTGCGATGGACCAGCCGCTATATAAATCAGCTGTGCATTTTATACGGAACCATAAACAAGATATAATTCTTTTAAATACACAACAGGTGCCTTAAATCTTTTGATGCATCTTGTATTTATCTGAAGTGGGGATTGCTGTATTTACACCAGGTCATGCGGGGCATCTGATGGCACTGCCCGTGAAGGTGAAGGTCTCTGTGCCGTGGGGTCCCACACAAGGTCCCTCCAGAGAAGCCCACGAGGGGCCAGGTGACGCCCAGCCCCGGCGCCCACCAGTGCCCACAGCCAGGCCCCTCGACGCACATGCACACACAGCACACATAATCATGCTCACGTGAACACACATGCACGCGTACACATGTGAAAATGTACATGGCACAAATGAGCTTGTGCGTCTGAGCGTGCTTGAGTGACCCACGTGCACGGATGTTTGTGCAGGTAAAAGGAGCAGGTGGGTACGCGTGTCTGCCTGTGCACAAGCATGAACAAGCATGCACACACTAGCACATGCACATGGCACGTGTACACACAGTAGATTCGCACACGTGGACATCACCCCACACCATCACAGACTCCCACCTGTACACACAGACACATGAGCACGCAGCACCACATGTACGCATGCTGTCCTGCAACAAACACGCCAGACACACACACGTGCACAACGGCACAAATCCGATAACACAGGAATGCACACGCACACACTCACTCACCTCAAGGCTCTCCCCAGGACCCGAGGGCTCAGGCCACGCAAGGCTCTCTCCCCGAGTCGCAGCATCTTCTCAGCGCTGTGGGCTCCACCCGACCTGGCCTGGTTCTGGGAGCGGAGAGAAGCCTCCCCATTGCGGTTCTGAGCTCCCGGCTGCTGCCCATGCCTGGCACCTACACACAGGTGCCCTCCAGCCTCCTCACACCTACATGACCTCCAGGAAGAGGCAGGCCATGCACCAGGAGCCTCTGAGTCATTAAAGATGCCAGCTGGGCATCCAGGAAGGCTTCCTGGGGGAGGCGACACCAGTGCTGAGCCCAGGGGATGAGCACAGTCTTCCGCCCCTGGTTTGGGCTCCAGGCCAGCAGGCATGTCTCACATGGACCAGCCCTTCCAGAAACTCTCTCAGGGCATCTGTGTTCGGCCTCCGTCCATGCCCACTGGCGAGCCCCAAGGGCTCCCGGCCCTCAGCTGACCACTTGGGCTGGAGGGGGCTTTGCTGCCCGCCAGCAGCAGTGGATCCCCAAGGAAGGGCCACAAAAAGCACCCTCACCCGGTGATATGAGTGTCAGAAACATCAGATTGGGAGACTAAGTCTGGGGGGAGGGGTGGGGCCAGAGCTCCGGACCCTTATCCTGAGGCTGGAACCTCCCCCAGGAAGGGACGGCACTGGGGTCCCTCCTGTCAGCCCTCCCGGCCACACGTGCTGTCCCCAGACGCCCACCCATTCTCTCCAGAGCCGGATCCCACCCACCCTCCAAGTCCTGCCTGCCTGCCTGGACGGGGTGGTCCTCACTGCTGGACACCACGCCCCGTCCTCCCCCTTCTCAGGGACTCCCCTCCCTCGCCGGCAGCCCTGCAGAACTCAGACGCACACACCCAGTGGCCACAGGCCCCCTGCCACACCTCTCCAGCATCCCACCCAGCGCCCCCGCCCAGGCTGATTCTCTGCGGAAGCCAGCCCTCCCCCCACCCAGGCCCCCATCCCTCCCCCACCACTCCCCACAGCCAGCTGCCCTGCTGGTCTCCCACAGCTGCCCCACGGCAACCAGAGCAAGCGCTCAAAACAGCATTCAGAAAATGCAGCCAAATGGGTGGGACTTTTTTGTTTTTGTTCTTTTGGCTGCATTGGGTCTTTGTTGCTGCGCGCGGTCTTTCTCTAGTCGCGGCGAGCAGGGGCTACTCTTTGTTGCAGTGCGCGGGCTCTAGGTGCGTGGGCTTCAGTAGTTGTGGCACATGGGCTCAGTAGTTGTGGCGCATGGGCTTAGTTGCTCTGCGGCACATGGGATCTTCCCGGACCAGGGCTCGAACCTGCGTCCCCTGCTTTGGCGGGTGGATTCTCAGTCACTGCACCACCAGGGGCGCCTTTCCCCAAATGGGTGTTTTTGAAAAGTACCACCTCCCCCACCGAAGACCCCGAACCCCCCAGGCCTTTCTCACTGCCTGACACAGGCTGTTCCGGAAACAGAAGAGGGCAGTCCCTACCTTGTGAACCGAGGTGATAGCCCCTACACCAAAATAAGGGCATGCAGACAGCTCTGAAAAGAAATCAAATGTGGAGGGGATGTGTGCAGGCATGTGTGTGTACATGTGTGTATGTTCAGATGTGTGTACATGTGCGGATGTGTGTACACATGTGTACAGATGTATGTACATATACAGATTTGTGTGTGTGCAAGCAGGTGCATACAGGTGTGTGTACATATACAGGTGTGTGTATATGTGCAGACATGTGTGTACACATTTATACAGGTGTATGTACGTACACAGATCTGTGTGTGTATGGGCAGGCACATGTGTGTACAGGTGTGTGTGCCTATACAGGTGTGTGTGCATATACAGATGCGTGTATATGTGCAGATGTGTGTGTATGCACACAGGCATACATGTATGTACCACAAGTACATTTTCATTTTAAATGAAGCTCTTCTAACCGAACCCAGTGGTGTGTTCTAAATGACACCTCGTACTTCATGTGTCAAAGTGACTCAGCTCCATCGAGAGCCAAAGGGAGAAAAATGACATGAGCATCTCAAAAGATCAGGAAGTGTGTTTGGTAAAGTTCAACATCTATTTATTGTTTGGTTAAATCTCTTAAAAACTAGGTATGAAAGGGGATTGGATTATTATACAGAGAAAAACAGAGCTGAATTCCCAGCTCAGGCCAAATGCAAAGATCTAGGGGTTGAGGCCACATCAGCAAGTTTTGGAAATTGATGCGAAAAAGCTGGAGAACCCAACAGAATAAACGAGCAGGCAAATCACTTAGGGGAGAGCCGGTAGGCTAACCCATTCACGAAGAGGTCGACCCAGCCAGGAATCAGATAAACGCAGAATTGGACACACTCAGTGCCCTGCGGAATAGTGGGCTTCTGAGGCCAGCCCAGAGCCGATGCTGGCAGAGCCCGGCCGCCGGAGCAGCTGTGTAGCAGGTCCCGGAGCCCGTGCAGAGCCCAGGCCTGCAGCCCCACTCCCGGGCCCGCACCTCCAGGGTCCTGGGAGCCCCGCCACGGGCGGGCTTGACGTTTGCAGAGTCAGAGCAGCCAGACATCTGCCACCAGGGGAAGGAATGACGGCAGCGGATGTGGTCCCAGAACACCGGGTGCGGGGGGAACACAGCCACAGGCTGATCGTCACCACAAAGGCCGTGGGAAAGGAGGGAAGTGCAGCCAGAGGCCACATCTGAGCCAAAGCGGCCCTCCTCGCTGCTCGTGGCCGGCATGCTCTATCGTCCCCGCGAGCTCGGAATCTCGGGACCCGCGAGCGCTCACCCGCCGCTCCCGGGAAACACCGGGCTGCTACCTGCCAGCCTCTCGTCACGGCGTTTTCCCCAATGGGTCAACACAAAAAGACCACTTAGTGAACAGACACCGTCGTTGGCTCGTTAAGCACCGACCCGGCCGACAGCGCTGTCCCTCGGCCTGGACGGAGCTCGCCCGGCACACGGGTTCCTCTGCAGGGCACGTCCTGGCCTCCCGCGCTCAGGACTCTGGATGTGACGAGCCCTGGGCCGGGGGCCACGGAAGCCGCAGAATCACCACCGAAAGCACAAGAGCGGAAACGCGGCACCGAAGGGGCAGGAAGAGGGCTCGCTCACGGGTGAGCAGAAGCGAGAAGGCGGGGCCCGTCGCCGCTGCTCCGCGCACGTCCATCTGCGGACAGCCTCGAAGGCGCCGCGAGCGTTGACGACAGTGGGACAAGCGGGTCTTCGCGAGCAGGCGGACTCGCAAAGACAGGCTCCGCGAATACCGAAGACCGCCGTCTGTCCAGAACCAGCACCTCGCCCTGCTCCTGCGAGCCGGCCACACGCGAAGACACAGGCCAGCAGGTGCCCAGGCTGCGGAGGGGCCAGGGGCCGGCGTTTGAGGGACATCCCCTTGTCATTCCGACAGAGACCAGCTGACCGCAACTCAATGGCCTCTGGCCATCGGGCCAGGCTCCTGGCTCGGCCGTTCACCCTCCCTGGAGCGCTGCACCCAGGCGCACCCCACCCGGCCCCCAGGAAGGCGGGGAGACGGGCTACAACAAGGGAAGAAGGAGAGACTGGATATCAGGGGACGGTGAGACCAAAGACAAAAATGAGACAAAATAAAATAAAGTAAAGTGAAATATAAGAGGCAGGCCTCGCACCGACTGGGAAGGAAAAGCTCCTTGAACTGCACGGGAGACTCACTCAGCTCCACATCCGAGGCTGGAAATGCCATGGGGTGGGGCGTGGGGGGCAACCGGGGCTGGAAATGCCATGGGGTGGGCGTGGGGGGTGTCCGGGGCTGTAAATGCCATGGGGTGGGCGTGGGGGGCGTCCGGGGCTGGAAATGCCATGGGGTGGGCCGTGGGGGGCGTCCGGGGCTGGAAATGCCATGGGGTGGGGCACGGGGGCATCGGGGCTGGAAATGCCATGGGGTGGGCGCGGGGGGCGTCCGGGGCTGCAAATGCCATGGGGTGGGCGCGGGGGGCGTCCGGGGCTGGAAATGCCATGGGGTGGGCCGTGGGGGGCGTCCGGGGCTGGAAATGCCATGGGGTGGGGCGCGGGGGGCATGTGAGCTGGCCGGGGCACCAGGAGAGGAGGTGCACAGGAGCGCTTCAAGGGCAGTTCATTACTGTCCTTTTTTGTTTAAACGATCCTCATCAAACACCCGAGCTCCTGAGTTTTGATGTTTAACAGTCTCAGTATCACCATTTTCTAAACTGCCCTTAATGATTGGGCTTTTGTTTCCTCTTTGAGTCAATGGGTATTTAGGGAAGAAAGAAAGAGATGAGATTTTTCGGTGGTGTGAGGATGTTGACTTGCTTCAGCTTCTGTTAGTGACTCCTAGTGTTGTTATACTGCGGCCAGACTATAAACGGGGTCTCTTCTGTTTGAGGAATTTCTTGAGATTGTCTTCGTGGGCCACTAGATACCTCCTTTTAGTAAATGTTCCCTAATTGCTTAAAATGAGGGTCTTCTGAATGTACAGTAGGAAGTTTGATGCATATATACATGTATATGTTAAATTATCTCTGGATAATTTTATTCAAATTCTATGTACACATGTGAATTTTTATACCCTGATCTGGTCAAAGACTTTCATCACAATTGTGTCCCTATCGTGTTTTCTTTGCTGTTGTTATAAGGGTGCTTTAAATACTTTGATGCTATATTGTTCATCCCATAGAAGTTTATCCCTCCAGTCTCTTCTTCATTGTGGAGTTTACCTCTTGTCAATATAAGTTTGCTTTTTCTCCATTCTCATGCTTTCTACCTTTAATCATACTTGGCCTATGGACATCTGTACAGGCCTGCAGACTCTCCTGCTCCGGACACGATACCTACCCCCCACCAGGCCGGAGGGTGGCCCGGACGTGGTGACCACGGAGCGAAGGAGAGGGCGGCCTCCAGCCCCTGCCGAGGCCCACGTGGCGTGGACGGAAGCAGCCCGGTGAGCGAGGGGCCTGGGAGACCCCACCCCGCTCAAGCCTTTGGATGACGCAGATCCCATCCACGCTTGCTCTGCCTCGCTCTGGCCCGGCCCCGAACCCCCAGCCAAGCTGCCCCCCGACTCCTGCCCCTCAGAAGCCATGAGGTAATGACTGTTTCTCAGGCTGCTCGGTTTGGGGTGATTTATTACACAGAAAAGGATAACGAATCCAGCTTTTTATATAACGTTATTTTACCTGACCTCCCGTTAGGGCTCAGTGTTTACCCAGCATGGTTTTACTCTCCTTCGTTTGTAACCTCTCCCTGAAGTTCATCGTAGGTGCAAACGTCGGCATTCCAGCAGGAAGCAGATGGCGGCCCCAGCACCGACAGAACGGCGGGAAGGAGGACGCGGGCCGACGTGAGCGCGGCGCCTGGCGGCCGAGAACAGGAGCCGCCAGCAGGCCGGGGCAGGCTGTCCGGCACAGCTGTGACCGGCAACAGCTGCACTAGCAGACGGTCCCCGCTTCGGACGCAGACACGGCCGTCACATTTCCACGGGGCGCGGGGCTCGTTTACACTCATTGTCATGACATATATTTGCTCTCACATCTACAGTGTTCTTTCAGGTGCTGTTTTTATGCTTGCTTCCTGGTCTCTCTGCTTCTGTCGTTTGGCTTAGGAGTTATGGTTTCTTTGCTTTTTTCTCATTCGTGATTCATAAACAGGCATCCTGTGTTTTTATTTTTGTTTTTTGCTTTATTTTTATTTTTTTAACTTTTTAAAAATTTTTATTGGAGTATAGTTGATTTACGGTGTTTTTAAATTTATATGTTGGTTATATTTGCATTAAAGACGTGAACCGGATTGGAGGCCGGGGAAGGAGGCTGAGAGCCTGGCGCAGGCTGACCGAGGGGACGAGGACGTGTGCCCCAAGCCCACGCCCAGCCCCGCCACCTACCTGCCCGAGGCCCCCCACCTCCCCGTGGACGGGCCGCGACCCCTGTGAGAGGGTGTAGGACCCCGGGAGTCCCGTCGGCGTGGACACCACTGAGCGCAGGGAAGGGATGTCTCGTGCATGTTTGAGGCAGAAACGCAATAGAGAGGCGGCTACAGAGTCTCCAGGACACCGGCCACACCACCCAGGAAAGGCTGAGGCCCGTCGGCCCAGGGACGGTGGGAACAGCGGGCAGACCTGCGCCGAGACCGGAGCCGCTCACCCGGCGGCCAAGGCCCCAGCAGGACTGCTGTCAGGACAGGGCCGTTATCCCACCAGGAGGTGCCGGCCGGCCAGAAGCAGCGGGTGCCAGCCGGAGAAACGCCGCGAGAGGGCACTGTCCTCGAGCCCCTCGCGTCCCATCAGCGCTGTGAAAATAAGGAGCAATGGAACCTGGAAAAAACCCTCCATTTCTCCATTTCTCGATTCTTCTTATCTTGGTTCATTTCTCAGGTGAACATCCTTCAGTAATTTTTTTTTAATAGTAATCTTTTATTTATTTATTTA
Source organism: Balaenoptera ricei (assembly GCF_028023285.1). NCBI lineage: Eukaryota > Metazoa > Chordata > Mammalia > Artiodactyla > Balaenopteridae > Balaenoptera > Balaenoptera ricei. The sequence goes on along the minus strand of NC_082643.1, from coordinate 142,572,921 downwards.
TTATTTTTTAATATTTATTTATGGCTGTGTTGGGTCTTCGTTTCTGTGCGAGGGCTTTCTCCAGTTGCGGCGAGCGGGGGCCACTCTTCATCGCGGTGCGCGGGCCTCTCACTATCGCAGCCTCTCTTGTTGCAGAGCACAGGCTCCAGACGCGCAGGCTCAGTAGTTGTGGCTCACGGGCCTAGTTGCTCCGCGGCATGTGGGATCTTCCCAGACCAGGGCTCGAGCCCGTGTCCCCTGCATTGGCAGGCAGATTCTCAACCACTGTGCCACCAGGGAAGCCCCCCTTCAGTAATTTTTAAAGGAAGAAGACATGGGGGGAGGGATTTTTCTCAGGGTCCTTTCATATTTCAGAATGTGTTTCAGTATCTTTACGTTTTGGGAAACAGCTCTGCCTAGAATGATCACGTCATAATCTTGTTTCAAAACCTGACAGCTTATTCAAGGATGAAATCCCTTACGCACAACCCTACCCTGGAGGGAGCCTCCGAGGTGGCCCCCTACGCTCACACCTTCGGTGTGGGCTGGATGTGGGGACCAGAACAACGCCACTTCCGAGATTCGGCCGTAAAAGACTGGCCTCCATCGTGGGGCGCCCCCCTGCCCCTTCGAACTGGCCCACTCACGCCGGGGGAGCGGCTGCCATGCTTGGTGGCGGAGGGAGTCAGGTGAGACCACAGCCCCAGCCAGCAGCTTGACTACAACCTTGTGAGCCCTCGGCCAGAGGCCCCCAGTTAAGCCACACACAGACTACTGACCCTCAGAAGCCATGAGATCATAAAAAGCTTAGAGCAAACAAGTTTTCGGGGTAATTTGTTATGCAGCAACAGATAACTAATACACGAAGGAATCCAGAAAACAGCTCCTAGAACTAACAAATAGAGTCAGCAAGGTCACAAGATACAAGGTCAATACACATAATGCAACTGTATTTCTATAAGCTACTAGTAAACAATTAGAAAATGAAATTTTTTAATCTATTTAAATTAGCACCAAAAATAAAATACATGAGAATAAATTTAACAAAACATGTGCAAGACCTCCACAAGGATAATGGAGAGAAATTAAAGGCAAATAAATGGAGACACCGAGTGTGCCTGTGGGTTGGAAAACTCAGTCCCAACAGGATGGAAATTCTCCCAAAACTGGTATGTAGATTTAGCACAATCCCAATCAAAATGCCAATGGCATTTTTTGTAAAACATGTTTGAAACCTGGCCTAAAATTTTTGAAAGGACGGGAAAGACTGATGTCAAGACTTACTGCAAAGCTGCAGTGAGGGCTTCCCTGGTGGCGCAGTGGTTGAGAATCTGCCTGCCAATGCAGGGGACACGGGTTCGAGCCCTGGTCTGGGAAGATCCCACATGCCACGGAGCAACTGGGCCCGTGAGCCACAATTACTGAGCCTGCGCGTCTGGAGCCTGTGCTCCGCAACAAGAGAGGCCGCGATGGTGAGAGGCCCGCGCACCGCGATGAAGAGTGGTCCCCACTTGCCGCAACTAAAGAAAGCCCTCACACAGAAACGAAGACTCAACACAGTCATAAATAAATAAATAAAAAGAACGTGAATTTCTTTAAAAAAAAAAAAAAAAAGCTGCAGTGAGACAGACGGACCAATAGACAGCAGGACAGAACAGAATCCAGAAGTGGACGTGTAGAAACATGGTGCGTTTACTTGTGACAAGACACCAGTGCTTATTAATGGGGGAAGGAAAGTCTTTGGAAAGAGACGGGCTCCCCTCTTTCCTCGTAACACACCCCAAATTAATGCAACACAGGTCACGGGGTCTAACCCGAAAGCCAAGGCTACTGGTTTAGGAAAAGCACAGGAGAGCTGCTCCTGGACTTTGGGGGTCGTTTACGGATTCACCTTGGTGATTTTGAGGGGGTCCCTTTCCAGAGCTTCTGGGGTGTTATTCAGACACAGGCTACGCCCAAGACGTGTGCAAGCCTTTCCCCCCTGTCCTTCTCCTGCCCCCTCTGTAACACTGTCATCTGCACTGTTTCCTTCCCGCTCGCTGGGAACCACGTGGGCCGCGTGCAATTTGGCTCCGACCATCACTCAGAATTCAGAGGACGTGGGGGACGGGAACCTTCATGTTCACCCGACCCTGCTGGTCTGTCCCCGTCGCTCTTCCTGCCGAGGTCCCGGGCTCCACTGGTCTGTTGCGAGGATTTCCTTGGGCCCATCTTCTAGGGCAGGCGGCCGGCGCAACCTTCCCTCGCTTCCCCTGCATCGTGAGGCTGACAGCGCCTTGCTCTCTGCACCTGAGCAAGGGAGGACCCCTCCCGGAAGTGCACCCCCGGGAGGGGAGGTGGCACCTCGGGGAAGACCCCGCAGGCTGGTGACCCCGGCGTCTCCCTGACCCATGAGGAAGTGATTTTGAGACGGGTGCTCCCACATCCAAACGCGCGGGCGACCCACATGGTCCCAGGAGCGGGGATTGGCCGGGGCAGGGGGGGGGCGATGTGGAGGGCGGGGACACTGCAGAGCACAGGGCCCTCAGCCAGGCTGAGCCCAGACAGGTGGGCTGGGTGGGGAGGCCGGAGCAGACCCGGTGAGGGGGGCCCTTCCTCCCCAGCTGGCTCTGGGGTGGTTCCACCTCACTTGTCCTCTCCCACACCACCACCCCACCCCGTCCTGTCTCCGCCCCCTTTTCTCTGTCCCCACGTTTCCTTACATTGTATTATAAAACAAGTCAATGCCTCATAAAAGCCACTGTGTTTTCCAGTAATAGACTACAGCCAAGTAACCTTGACCTTAGCTGTTGGGTGAAACAGACCCTCCCGCTGTAGAATGCCCCACAGGACTGGCCCTGCGAGCCTCTGCTCTGTCCCGGAACAAGCGAGGCCTCTCTAGGAGCTGCTTCCACACACGGTGGATCCTCCTTGGTTCCTGCCTCGGTCAGGAATTGCGCTGGCTGCATACACCACCAAAACACCACCAACAACAACAAAAGTGGCTTCGGGAAGTTAGGCGTTCACGTGTCTCTCATGAGACAAGAGTTGCGGGTGGCCAGCCAGGGAGGTCTGGGTCTCCACAGCCATCAGAGACCCAGGCATCTCTGTCCTGCTCCACCTCCTTGCACATGGCTTTCTGTCTCAAGGTCGCCTCATGGTTCAGACTGTTGCCAGAGCCCCAGCCATCACACCTCTGTTCAGGAAGCAGAAAAAAAGAAACGCAAAGGACAGGGGGTGCTTTTCCCAGGTGAGTCAGCTACTTTTAAGGAGCCCTCTCAAAGCTCTGCCCAGCACTTTTACTCACATCTCCTTGGCCAGACCTTCGTTATTTGGCCGCACACAGCTGCAAGGAATATCGGGATAAGGGCTCCAGAGAGGATATCTGGCTTGGCCAGGATGGTGAGGGTCCAGAAACCTGGGATGGGGGAGCCCTGTGGGGCAAGTCTGCCCCCCAACCCAGCAGAGAGCGAGGACACGGGCCAGGACGAGCCCCACAGAGTTCTGGCCAAGGGCACAGACCAGTGCCAACTCCTCCCTGCGGGACTTGGGCGGGACTCATGCCCCCTCCCTGGTTGTCCCAAGGCCCCGCCTCTGCAGCTCCGAGACCCCAGCAGGGTCTTCAGGGACCAGCAGGACCCACGGATTGGGGCAAACTTCTGATCTCGCACCGTCTCTGTCACGGTGCCTGGGGCGAGGTCCAGCCAACCCTCTGCAGTCCACTCACTGAGGACACAGCTCAGCCTTGGGTCACATTGTCCAGCCCTCGTGACGGTCCAAGCTTGGGCCTGGACGCCTGGACCAGAGGCAGATCTGTCTGGAGTGGCCCTTCAGTGGGGCTCCTTCTCAGCCCCTGCCCATGGCCTGCTCCCCGACCCGGTGGTCCCACAGGACGGCCACGCAGATCCCATCCACGCTTGCCCTGCCTCGCTCTGGCCCAGCCCAGACGCCAGCCCTCGGGGTCTCTGCGTCGGGCACCATGTTTCCAAGCACCTCGAGGGCCCCTGGGAGCCCCTGCCTAGGCCTGGGGTCAGCAGGCAGCACCCTAGCCCCGGAGGGCCCAGGAGAGGGGCCGGCCAGGAGGTCCTACCCCCTCCCCGGCAGGTCAGCAGGAGCCGGGAGGAGAGGCCTGGAGAGGAGTCGTGCTTTGCCTGAGCCCCTCACCCCAAGCCGAAGAGGAGGCCCCACGTCATCCCGCGGTACCGATGAGGAAACCGAGGCACAGGGCACAGAGGTTAGCTGCCCTGGCCACGTAGCTGGACGGCCTCCCGCCGTGGCCACCAGCCCGGCATCCCTTCCCCGCCCTGAGAAGCATGGGGTAAGGCAAGTCCAGCTCTCGGGACTGGCGGTGACCGGGCCTGGGAGCCCCGGCTGCAGGGCGGGGATGCGTGGCTACAGGCGGATCCCCAGCCTCTACCCCCAGCTCCAGGGGACCGGCCGAGCTCTCCGGGACGTGCCGGTCAGAGCTTTCCAGGGACGAGGCCCCCGCCCTACCCTCCCGCGGAGGGGCGGCCTCGGTGCCAGCGAGGGCGGGCGTCTAGCTGCTCCCCCCGCCCCACGGACAGCAGCTGGAGGGCCGGCGGCCGCGCTCTCCCGAAGATGCTCCCGTCCGCCAGTTTCCCGGAGTCCACTTGGCCGCCCACCTTCCCCGGCGCCCAAGGCCCGCCGGCCCCTCCCGCAGCGGGTGTTGGCTGCGCCAGTGACCTTGTGATAACCCGAGTGCCATCCGTCAGCGGCCGGCCGCCAGGCTCCGGAACACTGCGGCAGCTCATCTGAATTCAAATTACCCCGGGAGACGCGCGCCGTGCCAGCCATAACTCAGCGCGGCTGGAGGAGCGCGGCCGCTGCAGATTGGACATTACCATACATTCCTGGGGCGGCGGACAGGGCTGCTAATGAAAATATCAATCAAAAACTCAGCTGACTTAATGGTCAATTTAAATTAATTAATTGGGGAGGAGAAAAAAGTCGAGGGGGCAGCGCTGACGGGCTCCGTCGCCAGTGGCCGCTGAGAAGCTTGGTGCCCGACTGGGTACAGCCCCCGGCCCGGCAGACGGGGCGTCCCCTCCCAGGGACCCCAGGACACCCGAGGACCCAGGGAAGGGGTGCGAGGCCCGGCCTCCCTGCCTCGGCAGCTCCCGGCCAGCTGCGGGCAGCCTGTCCGACTGTCCGGATCCCTGTCTGCAGGGGTAGCCAGTCGCCTCCTGCCCGGTGCCCCCTGGTCACCAAGGAGCAGAGAAACCCCTTTGCCCAGTGGGACGGGGAGCGGCTGGCAGGGCGAGGGCGGGTGAGCCACTGTCCGCTCAGGTCTCCGCCTGGACGCCCGCCCACCCGCTCAGGCCTCATCTCCTTGTCCATGAAAGGGGGTGGCGGCAACCCCCGCCCAGGGTGCTGCAGGCCGGGGCGCCCCAAGGCCCCTCGGGAGGGTCAGTGAATTGTCCTCTACATGCAAAGAGAGAGGGCAGGTCCCCAGGGCGCAGCCCCGCTACGGCCAGGCAGCTGGAGTGCAAGCTGTACAGTGTCCCTCTCAGCCGTGTGGCACCGGGAAAAGCTTCCAAGGCCCCAGGTGACAGGGGAGCAGGGCCCGAGGGACACGCAGGGACCCGCCACGCAGTGAGGGAATGGAGCCTGACAGGCAGACGCCACGGCCCAGGGGCACCGGCAAACCGTTCAGCTGCCAGAGGGGGGTCTGGGGGAATCGGGATTCCGGGCAGGACCCTCAGGGAGACGCCCACCGCAGACCCCCGCACACGGGACATTTTACATCCTCAGAAGCCCTCCACAAAGGAGCGGGGTGACAGAGCCAGGCTGGCCTGGCCCCCCGGCCCCGCTGCAGGGCACCGGCCATCTGCGGACCTCTCCAAGGGAAGGCTGGCCCCGGGGTTGGGTCCCAGATGCCAGGCGGAACATTCCCTGCCATGGGCTCTCACCCAGCGCCTTTCCTGCAGGAACCACTAGGGGACATCGCCCACGGCTAAGAGGAGCCCACTGTCCAGGGTCTCAGTGCGTGCGGTCAGGGCCAGGGAGCCCGAGGCGACGCAGGGATTGGAGAGGAGGTGGGAGGCTGGCCGGGGCCGGGGGAGGGGGCGCGGTGAGGAGGGGGCAGGACCCTCGGAGGCAGCCAGGAGGCTGTCAGTGCCAAGTTCAAGTGATTTCACAAGAGCGGGATGGGCAAGTCAGGGTGAGACGTGATGGGGAGGGCTGGGTGGGCATCTCGGGCTGGGCACTAGGGACCCGTGGGGGCTATCTCTGGGCTTCGGGTTCTGGTGGTGTGTGGGGTCAGCACTGGGGCACCACTAGGGTTCTGGGGAGGCCCAGACAGTCACCCCCACCCAGCCCACCTTCAAGGGGAGGGCCCACTGCCTCTCCCGGGCCTGGTGCAGGAGGGGGGCCTCATGTCTCCCAGCCACTTCTGCCCGTGGACTGTTAGGCCCCAAGCTCCCGAGGGTCCCCCCGACCCAGCTGTCACCTCTCGCCCCACCAGGCCTCCTGCTCAGTGCCCGGCCAGGAAGCCACCCCAGCCTGCCCTGTGTGCCCAGCCACCCAGGTCCCCGTGGGCCAAGTACCACCTGGCCCAGCAGGTGGAGGGGACACAAGCTCCACCTTTGACCCCAGGGCACTGCCGAGACCACGGCAGCTGCTCAGCAGGTGGCACTGTTCTTGACTAATTCCCACCATCGGTGACAGTTGGTTCAGGTGAAATGTCTGCAGATGCACGTTTCCCAGGAGAGGTACGTGCCAACATCACTTCTCCAATAACTGCAGGATCGATGGTACCAGGGGCCCCAGACCGAGGGACCCTGAGGGGCCCACCCAGCCCTCCGCCCCTCCCATCCACCCCCATCGGGCCTGGGTCCCGTCCTACTTGTCCTCCCATCACCTGTGCCAGACTCACTGGCCAGACAGAGCCAGGGTCTAGGCCGGGCCAAGCAGCCAAGAGCTGCAGCCAGGCCGAGGCCGGGACGTGGAGAGAGGGGGAGTGGGGGAGGGAGCCCAGGAAAAGGGGGTCTCAGGCCCTCACCCTTCGGGCGCCGGTCCCAGCAGCAGTCCCTCCCAGGGTCTCCACTCAGTGGGGTGGCTCCTCCCAAGGTCACGCAGCAGGTTGGTGGGAGCCTGGGGCTTGAACCTCAATTTCCCCGGGCTCCCCCTGGCAACCCACCCGCCGTGGAGAGGCCCCTGGGGGATTCGGCTGTGTGAGCTCTGTGGCCTTAGGTGAGTCCCGCACCCTCTCTGGGCACAGAGCCCCATCTGTAAATTGCAGTGTCCAGTGACCAGCGCTGGATTCAGTAAGCCCTGGGGCACACAGCCACTGGGGCCACACCCACAGCCACTGGGGCCACACCCACAGCCACCTGGCCATGCCCACAGTCACTGGGGCCACACCCACAGCCACCTGGCCACACCCACAGCCACTGGGGCCACACCCACAGCCACTGGGGCCACAGCCACAGCCACCTGGCCACGCCCACAGCCACTGGGGCCACACCCACAGCCACCTGGCCACACCCACAGCCACTGGGGCCACACCCATAGCTCACCCTGCCCCATCCGACCCTGGGCTCCTGCACTCCTGACAAGCCTCCTGGATGGCTGGCCTCCCTGGGGTGGGGGCATCTCATCTTGTCCACACTCTCCAGGGTGCCCAGCGCTCTTTGGGGAATGGCATTGATCCCCTTCCTGGACCCAGCCCTCTCTGGGAAGTAGAAGGAGCCACCAGAAGCCCTGAGGACACTGAAGTGGGGGCACTGACGGGGACACCATCGCCACCACACCTGGGGCCCCAGGGTCTGCGCCACCTCCACTCCCACCCCAGGTTCCAGACCACCCTCCACCCCCCACCCCCCACCCACCCCCGCAGGCTTGCCCACATGCCGGGCGGGCTGAGGTCTCAGCCACTGCCAGGGGCAATCTTTGCTGCCACCCAGCGACCGCCAGGGGCAGTGCAGGTGGAGCCTCCGGCCACCGCAGGACCACCCAGCCACAGGGTGAGTGACCAGGGGCCTCCAGGAGCCGGCCAGTGGAAACAGAGCCCCTCTTTGGGCCTGGACCGTGCACCCCAGAGGCCCAGCCAGAGGGCAGCTGGGGACCAAGGGGGTGGGGCTGAGTTCTGGGCAGAGCAGCCACTGCCTCGGTCTAGGGCCACCTGGCCCCGCCAGCTGTGGGGAGAAGGTGAGCATCCAGCCTCCAATTCCTGCACGAGCGTGCCGGTCGCCCCGTGAGGCCAGGACCCCTAGCGCCACACACTGAGAGCGTCCAGCGTCTGGACCCTCAGGCTTCAAGTTGAGACACAGGCCTCGATCCAAGACCCCCGGCCAGCTTGAGCAGCCACACTGCGATGCCCACGCGCAGCTGCTCCCCTCGGGCCCTCGGCCCCAGTCCACACCCTCAGGAGGATGGGGAGGGAGGCGCTCCCGCCGGCCCCGGCCTGTGATCCCAGCTGCTCTGGGCCCACCCGCATCCAAGCGTGAGCAGTTGGGGCATCACCGGCTGCCCGGTGAGCACCTCAGGGGCCATTTGCGGCAGAACCCTGGCTGGGAGGGGCCTTGTATGGCTGCAGAGCCTGGGGCAGCCCTGCCCCTCCCTGCCCTGGTCTGGGGTCTCTGAGCCGGCTCCGGAGGGCTGCGGAGGGCGGGTGGGATGGGCCGGGGAGCCCTAGGCGGCACACACTGCCTGGCAAGGTGAGGCCCAGCCTCTCCCTCCCTGACCCATGAAGGGACAAAGCCCCCCAGGCCACAGGCTCCACCCCCCCAGAGGCCCCTCTGTGCACTGGCCTGTCACCCGTCAGGTCCCCCTGCAGTCTCCCCCCACAGCCCCTGCAGCGTGGCCTTGGCCCAGCGTGGAGAACCGCCCGGGCCCGGCACAGAGCGGACCCTTGGCAGACGGGAGCCCGACGCCCAGGGCAGCCCTGCCCACACCCGGCTTTCATGGAGGGCATACTGGGGGCTCCCAGAGCAAGTGTCTCAGGCCCAAGCCAGCCCCTCGGGAAGGGGGAGCCAGCCCTGAGTCCCTGGTAGTCCCAGGGCTGCCGTGGCTGTCCTCACCACACAGGCCCACCTGGGCCACCCAAGGCGGCTCTGAGATCAGGGCTCCCCCCCGCAAAGGCCAAAACCACGACAGAGGGGCGAAAACCGCGGCCGCTCGACACCCTGCCCCGGTCAGTCCGCCTCGCCCTCACGCCCTGGGTCCATTCAGACAGAGGAGGTACCATGCTGCGAGGACAAGCCAGGCCCTGGGCCTGGGTGAGGACCCCCTGCCCCCTGTGTCCCCAGCGCCCCTGAAGGAGGAGGCCTTGGTATCTGTTAACGGACAGGGTGTCCTGCCGCCCGCCTGCCGGGGCTGGTGGAGGTCTGTGCCAGGACAGCAGGACAGAGGACCCGCGCCTCACGCACAAGCGCATCAGCCGCCCCTGCCAGCCGCCCTGAGCCGAGCTGCACCCACGAGGCGGGCGCACAGCAGTCTGGCCGCACTCCCAGGAAGCCAGGAGAATGGGCGCCAATCCCCATTGGACAGATGCTACGCTGGGGCCCAAAGAACTGGGGCTCCCGGGGGACACACTGCAGCTCCAGGCCGGGCCCCGGACCTCCCGACCCCGGCCCAGCACCCTGTGTCCTTCTGTCGACGGCGAGCACCACCTCCAGGCCAGCGGCGGCCACGCATCCAGCCAGGCGTCGGCGGCGGGGCTGGGTGGCTGGGAGAACTGGGCACTGACCGCGGGGTCCGCAGATTCCACGAAGCGCCAGAGGCGGCATTTCCCTCTTGCGGGCCCGACCGCCTCTGCCGCCCCTGCTCACCTCTGCCGCCTGATGCGCTGCGCTTCGGAAACAACCAGACGCTGGGTTTGGCCCGAGGGCTGCCGGTTGCTGAGCCTTGATCACGTGGGGACGCTCAGCCCAGAACCCATCCCCCGCCTCCCGAGGTCTCTTCCTCTCCCGCACGAAGGGCCCTGATGTACGATTCCATTTCCGTGAAATGTCCAGAATAGGTAAATCCACCGAAACAGAGCAGGCTGGTGGGGTGATGGCCAAGGGTAGGGGGTTTCTCTGGGGCCACGGGGTGAAATGCCTCGGAACTGGATGGAGATGGTGCCTGCACAACCCTGTCGATCTAGTAACTGCCACTTTAAACTGGTTAATTTTATGTCGTGTGAATTTCACCTCAAAGCAAGTTTTAAAAAGACAATTAGATTGGAAGGATACAGAGACGATTAGCATGGCCCCTGTGCAAGAATGACTCGCAAATTTGTGAAGCGTTCCATATTTAAAAGAAAAAAGAGGGCTTCCTTGGTGGCGCAGTGGTTGAGAATCTGCCTGCTAATGCAGGGGACACGGGTTCGAGCCCTGGTCTGGGAAGATCCCACATGCCGTGGAGCAACTGGGCCCGTGAGCCACAACTACTGAGCCTGCGCGTCTGGAGCCTGTGCTCCGCAGCAAGAGAGGCCATGATAGTGAGAGGCCCGCGCGCCGCGATGAAGAGTGGCCCCTGCTCGCCGCAACTAGAGGAAGCCCTCGCACAGAAACGAAGACCCAACACAGCCAAAAATAAATAAATTAATTAATTTTAAAAAAAAAAAGAAAAGAAAAAAGACAATGAGATAACTTGGATGTATAGTAATATATGAAATTAATACCTAAATCAATAAATCTCATACACTAACAATAAAAAGATGTTTGCAATTAATCGTGTAAGACTTTTAAAATAATAATACCGGAGAGGGAAGGCTTTGGTCCTGTGGCCGCTGCATCTGCCTGGCCCCAGCTCCCCTCCAGCCCCCTCACCTGTGCCCGCCCACCTGTGCCCGCCCGGGCTCCCCACAGCCTCACCCCAGGGAGCTCCTGGCAGCGCAGGTGCGGACGACATGACCCTCCCGCACGGCGGCACCCACAGCAAGCATCTCTGTCACCCCACACGTCCCAGGTCTCGCCCCGGGGAGCTCCTGGCTGCGCAGGTGCGGACGACATGACCCTCCCGCGCGGCGGCACCCACAGCAAGCGTCTCTGTCACCCCACACGTCCCAGGTCTCGCCCCGGGAGCGGCAGGGCTGGTGTTCATCCTAGGTGCCGCAGCACACTCTCTCCCTGCAATGCCGTGGGGTCTCATTTGTCATCTGTCACTGTGGTTTCTTGTTCCGGGAGCGAGTTCCCAGCTGAAGGGGAGCTCCCTGGGGAGGGGTCCCAGCACGAGGCACATGCAGGACCCAGAGAAAGTTCCCCTGAGCTGAAAGGGCATTAACTGAGCAGAGAGCGGCCTCTGAGACAGCCCATGACCCCCGCCTCCTGGGTTCACGCCGACCGTGGGCCGCACCCACCCTTCCATCAGGCTCCGCAGATGGTGGGTGTGTTGTGGCTAGCTGGCCCGCCGAGGGAAGCCGGCCGCTCGCAAGTCTCCTTGGCGAAGCCCCGGCGGCAGGACCGAGGGTGACCCGAGGAAACGTGTGCTGTGCAAAGGGCAAGGAAGAGCCATCGGGGTGGGACGTATGTGGGGACACCCAGAGCCACTGACGGCACATGACAGGACTGTCAACGTCCTGTGGGTAAAACGAGGCTGCCCGTGCACAAGAAGAGGACAGAAAGCCAAGAGGGCAGGGCCGGAATTAAAGTGACCAAGGTGCTGGTGCTGGGGGGAGGCAAAGACCTGGGTGAGCTTCAGACTTTGCGAGGTGAGGAAGCTCACTGTGACGGCGGGGCACCCACTTACAGAGCAGAAACAGAACTCATAACGTCACGACCAGGAGAGAGAGAAGCCACAGAATCCAGTGACAGAAGACTTACAATAAGTGAAAAAACGCCTACTTCTCCAGGTAAAGCTGGAGGTGGGATTAAGAAAACCACTCTGGTCTGTTCACCAAAGACCTAACATACAAGGCTACTGAAAGATTTAACACAAAAGGATGTAAAAATATACACCCAGTGACGTCCGCTTCTGGTCAGAATGCAGAGGATGTCGAAACCCTCAGCTCCCGACAAGAAAACTCATCACATTAAAGCCAGGGATGCGGGAAAAGCAGCACCTGCAGGGCGGCCTGAAGAATTGAGTTGCACAGAGAGACGAGCCTCTCCTCACGGGCACCCGGGGTGGGCACCTGTCTGGCATGGTGGGGGGTCAGCGGGCTCGGTCAACAGTCCAAACTATCAAGTGTCTAACAGGCGTGGAGCTGGAGGCCCAGAGGGCAGAAGACAGAAGACTACAGAAAAAAAATCTAACAACCCACTGAGTTCAGAAGCTGGCTGAAACAGCGGCAACCATGTAAGATAAATACAAAGAAAAACCATTCCTAGATGTGGCCAACTGCTGAAAACCAAAACTAAAGAGAAAATCTCAAACACTACCAGAAAAAAAAAAAAAAAAAGACACATCACTTACAGGGATTCAACAATAAAATCACTTCTGACCTCTCACCAAAAACTATGCAAGCCCGAAGACAATGGAATTGTTTCTTTAAAGAAGGAACGAGACAAACTAGAATTCCATGTGTGGCAAAACTATCCTTCAAAAATTAAGGCGAAATGAAGATATTTTCAGATAAATGAAAGCTGAGCCATCATACCCAATTACAATACATGCTAAAGGGGGGTTTTCAGGCTGCAGACAAATGATACCCAGTGGAAACTCAGATCTGCTGGAAGGAATGAAGGGCATCAAAAATGGTAAACATGGCGACCAAAAGAAAGGCATTATAGCTATTTTAACATTACACAAAATAGAATTTAATCAAAATTATCAGTAGAGACAAAGAGGGTTAACTTGCAACCACAAAAGATTCAACTCAACAGAAATATATAATTCTAAACGTGAATGCGCCTACAAAACTACAAGGAGAAATAGACAATTTGGCCATCATAGAATCTAACACAGCTATCAATACTTGATATATCAGGTAGACAAAAAAATTCAATAAGGATAAAGATTTGTACAATAAACCTAGATCTCACAGACATATATGGAACGCTACACGTTCAGAATATATATTCTTTTCAAGCACAGGTGGAATATCTACAAAAATTGGCCATATGTCAGGCCATAAACTTCCAGCAAATTTCCTACTATGATGCAGGTAAGTTAAATACAACATAACAGAAAACAAACAAACTCCACAGGCACCACCTCACCCCATGAGGATGGCTACTATCCAAAACAACAGAAAACAACAAGCGTCAGCCAGGATGTGGAGAAACTGGAGCCCTGTGCAAGGCTGGCGGAATGTGAAGTGGCGCAGCTGCTGGAGAACAGTGTGGAGGTTCCTCAAAAAACTAAACAGTCACCACTGGACCCAGCAATTCCATTTCTGGTCACACACTCAAAAGAACTGAAAGCAGGGTCTCAGTGGGGTATTTGTACCCCCATGTTCATAGCAGCGTTATTCACAACGGCAAGAGGTAGACGCAACCCAAGCGCCCATCCACACAGTGGAATGTTATTCAGCCTTAAAAATGAAGGAGATTCTGACACCTGCTACAACATGGATGAACCTTGAGGACATTTAAGTGACATAAGTCAGTTAAAAAAAAAAAATACTGTGTGATTCCACTTATATGAGTCCCTACAGGAGTCAAATCCATAGAGACAGAAAGCAGATGAGGGGGGGCCGGGGGAGGGGGACGGAAGGTTAGTGTTTAATGGGTGCAGAGCTCAGTTTGGGAAGATGGAAAAGTTCTGGAGAAGGATGGTGACGGCTTCACAGCAACGTGAATGTACGTAATGCCACTGAACTGTGCACTTAAAAACAGGAGTAGAGTCATGGATGTAGAAAACAAACTTATGGTTACCAGGGGGTAAGGGGGGGAGGGATAAATTGGGAGACTGGGATGGGCATAGACACACTACTATATATAAAATAGGTAACTCATAAGGACCTACTGTAGAGCATGGGGAACTCTACACAATACTCTGTAATGGCCTATATGGGGAAAGAATCTAAAAAAGAGTGGATATATGTATAGGTATAACCGATTCACTTTGCTGGACACCTGAAACTAATACAACATTGTAAATCAACTATATCCCAATAAAAAAAATTTTTTTAATGGTTAACGTGGTAAATGTTATGTTATATGTATTTTACCACAATAAAAAAAAAAATTGGAGACAGGGTCTTTAAAGAGGTGAATAATGTAAAATGAGGTCCCAAGGGTGGGCCCTGATCCAATCTGACTGGTGTCCTTATAGGAGGAGGAGATTAGAACACAGACACACACAGAGGGACGACCATGTGAGGACACAGGGAGGAGATGGCCGTCTGCACGCCCAGGAGAGGCCGCCTCAGGAGGACCCAGCCCCGCGCACACCCTGAAATGGGACTTGCAGCCCCCAGGACCGTGGGGAGCAAATGCCTGTTGTCTGAGGCCCTCCAACGCACCACCCTCCCCAGCCTGTGGTATTTGTTGCAGCAGCCCTAGAAAACTCATGTACAGATTAAAGGAGAAACATCGTATGATCATCTCAACAGACGAATAAACGAAAATTCAACATTCGTTCATGATTTTTTATCATTAGCAAACTAGGAATAAAATTGGACTTTCTGTGAATCTCCCGGGTCTTCCCCGCGCTCTGCTTCTTGTCTTCGGGGGTGGAGGGAGGACCTGGGGCCACAGGACGAGCCCCACCCTCTGCCACCAGCACAAGGATCCCCAACAAGCCCTTCCCAGGCCGCCCGCTGGGGGGCCTCCAAGGTGTCTTTTCAGCCTGTTAACAAGCAGTCCTGGCCGTCGAGACCCACCAAGGGGCGCGAGATCAGGGATGTCGCCGTGAGCATCTGGGGAACCCAGCTCCAGCGCCCAGACCTCAGCCAGTGACCCAGGACCGGGTGGACAAAACTGGAAGGTGGACGAGGCCTGAGTCCCCTCCTGGACGCCCTTGACTGGACAGCCCTCGCCCGGCCAGAAACCGCAGGACATTCCCCACACGTGTGCATGCACACACACGCAGGTGGGCACAGCCCCACACGAGCATACACACACCCGTGCATGCACACACACATTACACATGTATATGGCCATACAAGGGCAGGCACACAAACCCATGCGTGCACATACACACATGTGGGCCCACAGGTGCACACGTGCAGGTGCACGCAGGTTCATGTGTGGGCACGTGGGTGTGCACATTTGCATATGTGTGCACGTAGGTACACACATGCACACCATGCACGCATGCCTCACCACATTCCAAACGGTGAAACATTTATAGGCCTCATTATTTAAACCAATGCAGTGAAACTAAAAATTGCTAAAAGGATCTAAAAAAGAAGCCAGATGATTTGGAAATTCAAAGCTACGCTCCTAAATAACTCCTAGGTCAGAGAGCAAATGAAAGTTGCTGTGACAGACGATTTTACAAGTGTTGGGAGAGAGACTGCACATCCCCGGGGCCAGCTTCAGGAGGGGTTGTCAGAGAATTCACAACCTTAAATGTTTTTATTACTGGGTGAGAGAGACTGAAAATAAATGAACTAAACATTCGACACAAGGAGGGAAAACAGAACAATAAAGTAAATCCACGGGAGGCAGGAGCGAGGAGTACAGATAAAGGCGAATTAATGAATTGGAAACAAGAAAAATGGGGGAACTCATCAGTAAATCCAAGCGCTGGTTCCTCAAAATAAATAAATAAAATAAACAAACGTCTGACCGGGCTAATCAACAGAGCGAAAGAACCCAGACGCCGTGTGGGCCCAGAAGAGGGGACCAGAGAGCCGGGATTAAAAGTGACAGGTTAGTACATGGGATATTCTTGATGAAACTGACAACATTCTAAGACAATATAAATTACCAAAATCAACTTAAATAGGTTTTTAAAAGCTATATCCACAGCTGCAGAAAAGTAGAAAAAGGTACATGATGGGCAGTCCCTTCCCCTCCCACTCGACACCAGGGCAGAGGCCCCCAGTCAGGAAGTCCATGGGCTGCGGGCACCTCGGGAGGGGGGCCCAGCTGAGCACTGGTCGGGGGAGGGGGTCAAGGTCAGGGGGCCCGGGGAAAGGGAGGAGGGGCTTGGCGTCTACGGGCTGGTGGCCCCTGTGAGGGGACAAGGGCCCTCTCCCTGCTGTCCGGAGGCCTGGGGTGGAGGCCAGGAGATGGACCCTGCTTGCCCTCGACCCTGACCACTCTGACCCTTGACCCTGACCACCGCTGAGCTCCACCCCACCCCCACCGTCCCTCCACGCCGTCATGTCAGGGTCTCCCTGGCCACACTCGATTCTCGGGGGCGTGTCTTCTCCAACTGGAATCTCCTCCATCTTGTGTATTTTGTAGGATTTGCCCAAAGTCGTCTGGGGTGGGTGTGGTCTTTGCAGGAAGATGTTGAGCCACGGCCCGTTTTGTTCAGTGGTTGCAGGACTACCCCTGGGTTCTGACTTCCGGCACCAGTTTCTGCACTATTTTCCCGGGAATTTGCCGTTTCCTCCCCGCCGCCCACCTCGCCCTCTCACCATCGTCAGGGTCCCTGCTGCCCTCAGGCTTTGTCCTCTTGTCGCCCCTGACTGTCCCTCTGGGCTCCGTCCCGCTCGGCCCATCACCTGAGTCCATCAGAGGCAAGACTCCAAGCCTCCTCGCTCTGGCTCTGTCCGCTTCCTTCGTTTCTGCTCTTATTTTACTATCGCTTTCCTTCTTCTTTCTTTGACTTTATCCTTTAATTCCCCGAATTCAGGCATCAGCAAGCGACCCCTGAACGGTGACTAGCCGAGAAAACTCAGATGGATTTTCCACTTCTGCGGGGAGAAGACTGTATGTGACCCTCCAAATCCAAGGTATTTACTATCTGGGGGCAACCAGCATGGGGGTCACAAGGCACTCACCGGGAAGAGGTCAGGAGGCTGGGAGCAGCGGTCTCACCTGGGCCTCCAAGACGCCCCTCCGCGGCCGCCCAGGCCTGCAGGCTGACCCCGAGCAGCTTGGGGCGACGCAGGCGTGCTCGGCCTGGAGAGCCACGGCCAGCCCAGCTGCACAGGGATGTGGGGAGCCCTCCCCTGCCCGCCCGCCACCTGCCCAGGGTCCCCCGGGGCTGGGCCCGGCTGGGCTCCCTCCTGCACACAGCGCTGCCCGTGCCGTCGCCGACTCTCTCCCGCGCTTCCCCGCCTGGGCCCTACAGCAGCCTCGGCTGGGCCAGGGTCCCCTCCTCCAGCCCCCGCCGAAGAGCCATCCTGGGGGCTCTCCAGACGTCCTGACACCACCACCACCACGTCCCTCGCGGCCACCTTCCCGTCTCGCCCCCCCGACCCGTGGCCCTGCAGCACCCCGGCCCCCTCGGCACCTTATTTTTGTGCTTTTCTCTTTCAGCTAAACCTGGGCAGCTTCTGGGGCTTCCCTGGTGGTCCAGTGGTTAAGACTCCGCGCTCCCACTGCAGGGGACAAGGGTTCAATCCCTGGTCAGGGAACTAAGATCCCACATGCTGCGCGGCGTGGCCAAAAAAAACTCCAAAAAATCCGGGCAGCTTCCAAATCCCCGCTGTCCAGGTGACACCCCAGACGGGCCCAGCCAGCGGCGGACCGTTCAGAAAAGGCAGGAGGCCCCTTCTGCGTCTGTCTGTGGCACAGACATCCACCCCCCCCACTTCCCCAGGAGAGCACCCAGGAGCCGAACTGTGCCTCTGAGGACAGCGGGGCCCTCAGGCTGCCGCCGAGGTTTTAAGAGAAGAAAGACCTCTTTGACATTGATGGGAAAAGAAGCCTTTACCGCCACTTCAGTTCTGCAAGTAAATGTGTCAGAACAGGTGCTGCTGAGTTTCCCAAGAGGCACGAGGTGGGTGGGTTCCCGGCAGGCGGCCGTGCAGCGCCGCAAGACCCTGTCCCGCACCTCGCAGGGCAGGGCCAAGGGGGGCCCGTGGGGAAGAGCGCGCTTCCCAGCCTTGCCCGGCCCCCAGCTAAGCCCAAACCAGTTCACAAGGCGCTTCCAGTTAACAACAGGGCCCCACGACCATTTTCTCAGGAAAGAAAACCAAGAATATTTCTCCAAAGATTATAAACGTTTCCTTTCGCTATCGCAAACTCCTTCCTCTTCCCCGAAGTTCCTCAGATCAACATCTTTGGTAGAAAGCCTATGATTTTATTAAGTTAGAATGAACAAAAAGAGATCCGAGGCCGAGCAGGCCTGCGTGACCTGGTGAGAAGAGCAAGAAGCAGAAGCCACGCTGCAAAGCAAATGAACGCCTTTTATTGAAGTGACAGCGCAGGGCTGCCAGGACCACGTCCTCACGGCCCGTCCCAAGTCCTCAGCGACGCGGCCCTGCTCCCAACAGCCCAGCACACGACGACCGCGTCCACAGAGGGGCCGGCCACGCGCCCGCGGTCTCCAGGCAGCTGAACCACGCGCAGTGCCCTTCACAGCAGGCGTTTCACCAAAGGAACACAAACCCACCCCAGGGTCTGTGCACAGACCCTGTGAACAGAATGCCCTCACGAAAATTCACTTCAAAATAGAGACGCTTTCTCGGAACTGTAAAAGCCGTAAAAATACAGAACACTTCTTTAGGAAAGACTGGATCAAAGCGACACCTTGAGTTCAAAACAGCGCGTTCGCGGGGCTCCCCCACCTGCCGGTCAGTTGTTCTCGATCTGCTCCAGGTCCAGCTCGCCGCGGCCCAGGGGGAAGACGCCCTCCTCCCCAGCGCTGTCCCAGTCACTCGGGTCCCCGCCACTCCCGCCCTCGCCCTCGCCCTCACCGGCCACCCACCCGCGCCAGACCCCCGGGCTGGGACTGGCGGGGCCGGGGCCTGGCACAGCGATGCCCGCGGGGCCGTGCGGGTCACGTGGGGAGGACACGGCGGTCTTCACTCGGGCGTCATCCTCATCCTCATCTTCATAATCGAGGGAGCAAAGGCTTTTTGAATTTTTTAACGTCTGCAACAGAAAAGACACGGGCTTGAAGCATCTCCAGGAGGCCACAGGGGGGGTGGCATCCCACCAAGAGGGGTCCCCGAGGTCACATAATGTGTCCTCGGTTCCCGGAGCCCCGCCACACGCCCTCCCACCCCCGGGGCCACTTTCTCAGAGCCCTGCCTGCCCGCGCCCCTGCCCTGCCCAGGGCCGCGGCCCCACTGAGACCCGGCGCAACGGGGGATGGGGGCCCGGGGACTCGAGGCCAGAGGTGCGTCCACGATCCCGTCAAATACCCGGGGAAGGACTGGCCGGAGGTCCGGGGTCCTCACGCAACAACGGCCTCGCTCGTCAGCCCACCCGGCGCCCGCCTCCGCAGCCTGCCTCGGGGGACCCCTGCCAGGGCCCCCAGCTCCTGCCAGGCGAGCCCCACAGCCACCCCCGGTGCCCACCTTCCTCTCCCCTCAGCCCTCCCTCTTCCAGTGGTTCCGCTTTCAACACCGATGCGCCGCGACTGTCCTCACCTTAGAACGCCTGAGACGCACACTCTACACAGGGGGCCTCCCCTGAGCCTCCACCCCCCACGGCCTGGCGGGCATCTCCCCACACCGCGCCCCCGGCCGGCCGGCCCAGAGCGCCCAGCTGAGAGCCGCTCTGCCGATGGTCTGCCGCTGCCCCCCGCCCCCGTGGCCAGCTCCCCCCAGCCCCGGCCCTGCCCCCCAACGAGCACATCCCCGGTCTGCACCCCCAGACCAGAGGTCTGCACCCCCAGACCAGAGCCCTGCCCCCGACAGCAGATACAGCCCCACCCGCTCGGTGGCCCCTCTCCTTGGCTGTCCCACAGGGGCCCAAGGCCCGGAGGCCACCCCAGTCCACCCTCAGGGCGCTGACCGGGCCGTGCACTCAGCAGCAGCAGCCCCTTGCGTGGCCAGCACCCCTCCCCCTGCCCTGAACTCCTGGTCCCGCAGCTTCGTGCAGCGCCACGTGCTGTCCACGGCGTGCCCAGGAGTCACCCCTGGGCTGCCCACCCTGCCTCGCAGACACGTCACCGCGTGCTTCGGGGCTTCTCAGGGCGTTGGCAGAATCCGACGTGGCGACGTGTGTTGGGGTGGCGGCCACGGGGCGAGCGTGCCCCCAGGCCTCCCGCGGTCAGGCTCCTGGACACGCGTCTCCCTGGAACAAGCCCCCCAGAACCACACACGCAGCTCCTTCTGGAACCAGCGCTTTCGGGGGTGCCATTCAGCTCCACCGGACCCACGGCCTTATTTCGGCTGTTGTTCTACTGTAATGAGTGAGCCACCAAGAAGTAAAAGTGAAGGATCAAGTCTCTGAAGATTTGACAACTGGCCACAAGTCCTGGTCACAAAATGAGGACGCGTGAGATAATTTCTTCTTCATTCAAATCAAGGTGGACGCCACAGTCAAGGTCACTTTCATGTGCAGACCCCACAGCACGGCGGGCCCAGCCCTGTATCCATGGCAACAGAAGCCGACGTGTCCCTCCTCACATCTCCACCTACAGAATTCTCCTTTTGATTCACAGCATGGAAGTCGAACCCCTACCCAGACGGTAGTAACCTGACAGCTGGCGGGAGGACCACGGCCCAAAGGTCCTCTCGGTGGCCAGGACAGAGGCCCGTCTACGACCACAACTGCTGCTCAAGGGTGAATGCGGCAGCTCTGGACACGCCCGGCTCAGGCCACGCACAGCTCGAAGCCACTGACTCTTCACACTGAAGCGCCCAAAAAGGGGCATCACAAAGCTCCAGAGGGTGACCCTGATCTGGGCCAGGGCCTGGCCTGACAGGTGGGACCCTCGCTGCTGGACGGTCCCGCTCCGGTTTGACGGTGACCTGCATCTAAGCAGATGAACAGAAAATATCTTTTCAAAAATCAAAGGTCAGGACTTCCCTGGTGGCATAGTGGTTAGGAAACCGCCTGCCAATGCAGAGAACACAGGTTCGATCCCTGGTCCAGGAAGATCCCACAGGCGGTGGGACAACTAAGCCCGTGCGCCACAACTACTGAGCTCACGTGCTACAACTACTGAAGCCCGCACGCCTAGAGCCGGTGCTCCGCAACAAGAGAAGCCCCCGCAATGAGAAGGCCGCGCACCGCAACGAAGAGTAGCCCCCGCTCACCGCAACTAGAGAAAGCCTGCGCGCAGCAACAGAGACCCAACACAGCCAAACGTAAATAAATAAATAAATAAATAAATTTATTTTAAAAAAACAAAGGTCAAAACTTTGAGTTCTGAATCAGGGGCCCTCAATTTTAGAGGGTCTTTCACCTTGTGTGCAAAACACTCAGCCTGGGGGACGCGCCCACCACAGACCACCCAACTTATGCGGGCAAGAGCTCGCACTCAACTCTCCGCGGCCGGAGGCAAGAGGCCCCCTGAGACTGAGCCGCGAGCTTCTGAAAGCAGAACAGACACCATCCTGCGAGCAAACGGCCGGCCCAGCCCAGTCGCAGGCTCGTCAGGTCTCCTCCTGGAAGCACAGCCCAGCGCCCATGCTCGAGCCCAGAGCTGGCCCTGCCCACAGGCCACGGCCACAGCCACGGCAGGAGCCTCCGACTGCCCGGAGCCCCTGGAGCCCAGCACCCGGGCGCGGGTCCAGCCTGGGCTCCAGCCAAGGAAAGGAACCCGGACACGCACAGCGGCCGACCTGGCCGAGCCAAGGCCCTCCTCACCCGCCACGGGCGGAGGCCGGCCCGGTGGACACCACAGGACTGGGGGGACAGGGGGGGGGTCCACCACGAGCAGGACACATGCGGAAACGGGGGCCGCCTGAGGGTCAGCACCCCGTCTGGGCTCCCAGCCTCCCCAGGAAGCACTGGAAGAGGCCTCTCTGGAACTGGGGTGAAGACTTGGGGGGTACCAGCACCCCACAAAAAGCTCACGGCCGAAGGGCCACACCCACGCGCATGGGGCCGCCGATCGGCCTTTGGGTCCCCGTCTTAAACGCAGGCAGGTGTCCGAACTTTACCAAACACCTGGGGACAGCATCTTCTATGTAAGGCAGCAGTGAGGATAAACCAAAAGAGGAAGCAGTTTGGAGGAAACAGGCGATGCAGGACAAAGAAAACGTCCCCCAAACCAGACCACCAACACCCAGAGATAAGATCCTCCATCTGCAAACCGACAAAGGGATTGGGGACCAGTCAGGAGGTCCACCCTCTGAGGACAGGGGCCCCAGAAGGCAGACTGAAGAAAATCACACCCCTGAAATCATCTCCCCAGTGATGCGGGAGCCCCTGGACCTGACTGACCCCCAAGGACCCGGCATAACCGACAAACACAGACACACGAGGTCTGTCCTCACGAAATGCTTGGAGGACAGAGAGGAGATTGGGGAACCAGGACCAGACGGGATGGTGCGGGGCCCGGAAGCTGAGGGCAGCATCTGGAGTCTGAAGGGGCCGGTCCCGGGCAACGGGAGAGGACGTGCAAGGCCTCTGAATCCATGCCACCCCCCTCCTTCCTCAAGAAGCCATGCGCTGAAAGAGATGGTGACAAGGAAGGCTGACCCCTGGGTCTCAGGGTTGGCGAGTCCACTCTGCAGTGGACGGCCACCTGTCACTGGGTCTCTCCGGAGGCCCAGACACCATCCAGGGGGGGCCGTCACCAGGGCGCGCAGCCAGGATGGCACTGGGGTGTCTCCCGCTGGGCGGCCTACAGCGCCCGGGGACCCTCATTTCACCAGCGAGAGCCCCGTGGTGACCTCAGCAACAGGGCTACGGGGGCCTTACGAGCACAGCCTTTCTCAGGCCTCGCGCCCTGGGCCCTGCGTGTCTGGCACCTCGCCTGACCCCGGCACTGACCTTCTCAGAAGAGGGGACAGAGCGTGGCCCCGAGGCCGCTGGACACACCTCCACCCACAGTGCCACCCACAGCGGTAACAGCGTCCCCTCCGCAAGAGAGATGGGTGTACCCGCCACGCACGGTTTTTACATTCATCACCTTCCACGTCTGTCTAAAGCAATACGCTCACACGACAGTCGACCGGGAGAAGCGAACAGGTTAAAGCAGACTAGACAGAGTACATCTACCATGAGATGGTCTGTTTATTCAACTTGGGAGAAACTAAAGCACGAATAAAAAGGACGAAATGAAAGGCAGACACAAGCTGCTCAGAAAACGAACTTTAAACATGTGGACAGGAAAGAAGCCCCATAAAGACAGAAGCTGCAGATCAACCACCACCCCCCCGGATCTTCCCTGCCTCTGCGGGACCCACCCAAGGTGCCCTCCCTCCACCCTGCCCCAGCTGCTCACCCTCTGCCCCCCTCAGTCCAGGAGGCCGTGAAAAGGCCGCGACTGCCCGACCTCTCGGTCCCGGGCCCCCCGCCCTCTCACCGGCCCAGTGACATCCACACGAGACTTGGGAGTCAGGGCCCGGCCGGTCCTGTGGCCACTGGGGGGGCACTTCGGCGCCTTGACCTCGTGGGGGACCCTCCCCAGGGAAGGCTCACAGCCGCATTCCGGCCAGTCTCTAAGGCACTGTGTGCATGACACAAAAATAAGGACAAGAGCCAAGGGGCTGCTTCTGTGAGAAAGCAGTGGGAACCCAGCTGACCGGCAAGCTTCCAGGCCTGGCGGCTCCGGGCAGCTGCGGGCGGCAGGCCCGGTGGGAGCCGGCCTCGGACGGGCGTGGGGCCCCGGCGCCGTGTCCAGGGGCCTGTGCACTCTGATCTCTCGGGGCTCCTCCCGCCCCTAGGAAGCCTCGTGGAAGGGAGACAGACTAAGGGACAGGAAACCTGGGGGTCTCCAGGTACAAACGGACAGAATTCGCCAGGTTCCCAGGCTGAGCGACGGGCATTTCCCCGAGGGGACGTCCTGCGCGGAGGGGACGCCTGGTGACGGCGGGTCCTCTATGCCCCAGCCGCCCGCAGAGCCCGGTGACCGCCGCGGCCAGCCCGGGGGAGGGGACCGGGACCAGGGACTCCAGTCACCCCTGCAGACAGCGCTCGGCCCTCCCGCTTGCAGCCCCGCAGCAAACACCCGCGACAGGCTCCGCTCGCTCCCCGCGCAGCACGCCCCAGCAGGCCTGCCGCCCTACAGGCCCCACCCCAAACGCAGGGAGGCCCGAACCTCGCCCTGACCCCACGACTGCTTGGCCACTGTCACCTCACTCCCCTGACGTTTGAAATAATCGCGTTTTCTAGGTACGTTGTAACATTGTGACGGAGTACGGAACATACTTGGTCTTCTTGCGGGTGCCGGGCTCAGAGCTCTGAACCCCTCGGGGTTCCCCGAGTGACGGGGCTGGGGGAGCCCCTCCAACCACACCCGAGTTCACGCCAACACGACTCGACCCCGCAGCAGCCTCAGGATGGGGGCTGGTCACCAGGGGAACCAAGCCTGGGATTCCAGGGCCGGACTTTCAGCCCACCCCACCTCCACCTCCAGGGAGGCAGTTAATCACCAGCGGCCAATGGCTTAATCAATCACACCGATGTAACGAAACCGCCATAAAATCCCCTAAATGGTGGGGTTCCTAGGTGAGCTCGTCAAGGTGCTGGGAGCGTGGTGCGCCTGGAGAGGGTGTGGAGGTTCTGCGCGCCCTCCCTATGCCTGGCCCTACGCATCCCTTCCATCTGGCAGCTCCTGTGTTGTAGCCTTTATAATAAACAGGTGTCAGTAAATAAGGTGCTTTCCCGAGTTCTGTGAGCCGTTATAGCAAATGATGGAGCCTGAGGAGGGGTCGTGGGAACCCCCTATTTATAGCTGTTTGGTCGGAAGTACAGGAGGCCCTGGACTTGGGGCTGGTGCCTGAAGTGGGGCCGTCCCGTGGGACTGAGCCTTGACCTGCAGGGTCTGCACTAACCCCAGGTAGTTCGTGTCAGAAGTGAATTGAGTTGCTGGACACTCGGCTGGCATGTGCAGAGAACGGCAGGCGTGTGGTGGGGAAACCCAGGCATTCAGTTTCAGAGGTGGTGTGAGACCACACAGGTCACAGTCGTGTCCTCTGCTGAGGGACGCAGGGGCTGCCGGCCCGGCCGAGGGGCCAGCTTGGGCACTGACATCTGCACCCGGCCCGGAACTGACCCCACCCCTCAAAATGAGGGTCAGAACTGGCAAGAGGGGAAGGTTCTTCACCAGAAGCTTCTCAACAGTCAGCCGTTGTGATTTGTTTACAATGTTCCTAGCCACACACATTTCATCATTCACATTAAAGATAAAAAAGTACAGACTACAGATGTTAAAGGCCTGAGAAATACAATGAGCAACTTTGTACCCCAAACTGAAACCTTAACTATAACAGACAAGTCCCCAGAAATACTTACAACAAACTGAAGAAACAGAAAACCCTACTAGATCCTGACTGGAAAAAGTGGGTGCGGGTCTGTTTAAATCCACATCCACCCCAGGCCCAGATGGCTTTCCAGCGAGTCCCACCAAACCTCCGCCACGTGCGGGAGCTGGGAGGTGGCTCCTCCAGCCCCAGTCCAGCCTTAGGTGCCCACAGCCCTGGCCGACAGCACAGCCATGACCTCGGGGAGTCCCTGAGCAGAACCGCCCAGCTGAGCCGCTCCTGGGTGCCCAACCCACAAGAACATAGCACAGGCGTGTGCTGTTTATGCTGCTAGATGTGGGTTGTTTGTTACGAGGCAACAGATGACTGATACACTATCTTATACTTTCATTTCAGAGACGGCTCTGCTGGGGACATCAGGGTTGAATCAGAGGCAGACATCGATGAGTAGCAGAGAGGTTGTCGGGAGCCTGGGGCAGGACGGCTGGAGAAGGGAGGGGACACAGGACGGGACTGCCGGGCCCGGGAATTACGTGGTAGGGGTGCAGGGGAGCTAGCTCTAGGACCACAGCCACGCGCCCGTAACAGGAGGAGCCGTCTCAGAAGACAAGTAGCCTCTGACCTCCCCGGGCTTGTCCCTCTGGGGGGCGGCGCCTCAGCCCTGCTCCACCCACACCCCAGCTACCGTCTCCTCTCCGCTCCCCACCAGCCGCCCTGCACGGCAGCCTCTCCGTCACAAGGTGATCACGACCACGCTTGGCCCAGAGCTCAGCAACCCGAGAGGTGCCAGGCTGCATCCACACACATCTGTGGTCAGTGGTCCTGACACCCTCCTCCTCACGCTATCCCTGCCCCCTCCCTGGTCCGAGGGGCTGGGACGCACCCCCAGCAGTGAGCGCTCCCCCTGCTTTGCTCCCCCTGCCTACTCGGGAGTCCCTGGTGGGAACGTCCCCACAGTCCCGCCCCCTCAGGGCCCGCCGACGCTGCAGTACTGGGAGCTGGGGGGTGCGTGTCGGGCTCACGGCCAGCTTTCCTCCGCGGCACGTGGCAAAGCTCGGGACATCCCCTTCCTAAACCCCAGCTCTCCGCGGAAACTTCACAGCCAGCAAGTGTGGGTTGGGAGCTCCCGCCCCACCACTGGGAAGAACCTTCCAGAAAACCCACCAGTCAGGAAAGGTAAAGCTGACAGTGACGTCGAGAGTGGGCGTAGACGGCATCGTGCAGCCTGGATCCCACCTGGGTTCTGTGGACCATGGAGACCTCAGTCCCACCCTGCGGGCTCCTGCGCCCCCGCCAGGACCCCAGGCACAGCCGCCTCTGTGATGAGGGGGCCCGGCGGGCCGTCCTCTCCCTTTTCTCACACCAGAGCCCCGTCCTTGTTCCTCAGCACCCCCAGAAGGTCCTGCCATCCCCCCGCAACGATGCACAGGTCAGACCTCTGGAAACCGGCTCTTTCCTTTAACTCTGCTCTGAACTGCCCGCGATCAGAAAACAGCGTGGGAGGGGCAGGCGGTGACCCCGGACACCAGAATCTTCAAGCTGGTTCACAACCCAAACTCTGAGCACCTTCTCCAAAGAGGCATCATCGGTGGCGGGCTCCGCGAAGGACGGCGAGGAGAGGCTTGGTGTCGGACGGCGCCCGCTCAGCCTCGACGCCCGGACCAACGGCTCCCGTCTCCACCCTGCAAAGGGCGGCCCAGGCCCGCGTGGGGGGCAGATCCCCCCACAAGCGCCCCGCCCCGTGGAGGGGGCGCCTGCACCGGACGCGAGAGGGAGCCTCACCCGCGTCATTTTCAGGAAGTCCAGGGCCGGGCGCGGCCAGCACGCATCCTCCTCGCGCCTGCGCTTCCGCTGGCCCTTCCCGCCCGCGCGCACGCACGGCTGAGAGCGGCAGCGGAGCAGGCCCCGGCGGCGGCCCAGCTCGGGCGTGGACGCGGGCGTGGACGCGGGCGTGGACGCGGGCGTGCTGCCCGCCGAGGGTGGGGCCGCGTCCACTGGCAACAGGTGCTCCTGCGACAGGGACAGGCGGCGGCGCGGCGAGGGCACGCGAGGTCCGGCGGGTCGCCGAGCCGGGCCCAGGGCCGGGAGGCCGCTGCTGGCCAAAGCCGAGGCCGGCCGGGGCGCGGGGGGCGAGGCGGAGCTGGCAGCGGGGAGGGCTCGGCCCGGCGACCAGGCGCTGCCGGCCTGCAGCACGGTGCTCCCGCCGCTGTGGCACCGCCTCTTGGAGACAGGAGCCCAGACTCTGGAGCCACCGGGGCGCCACGGGGACCGGCAGCGCGCCAGCTCGTCGGGCTCCGACAGGGAGCGGCAGTGTCGCTTGGTGGGCGGTGCTGAGGGCGGCCCTGCGCCGTCCCTGAGGTCCCTGGCACTGACCGCACCCAGGCTGGCGCTCGGGCCGCAGGGGCCAGGAGGGAAGGGGACGGCAGGGCCCGTGGCCCCCTGGCTTCCGACGGTCTGTCCTCCACCGACGACCTTCCAGGGGTGCTTGTCTTCTGGGGAAACACGAAGGAGAGACGGGTGAGGGGCGCACGCCCCCCCGCGCCCTCGGCCCTACCTGGCCTCAGGGTGGGCCCGGCCCCGCTCGTGGGACCCCCCTCCTCCCCGGCCCTGCCCTGCACAGTCGCAGCTCGCATCATGGTGGGGACGCCTAGGGGCACGGGGACCCTGACGCCGCAGACCCGGCCTCCTCGCCATCACACGGGGGCATAAGGGTCACTCGAGAGGCCGAGCGTCCGGGGTCAGCAGCTCGACACGGATGGGCTCACGCAGGCAGCACACCTGGGCAAGCGGGGCAGCCAGGGCAGAGGGGCCAGGGCTGGGGGAGCCCAGAGCCCCGATGACCTGGCCCGGGGGCGGCCAGCAGCCCCTCCAGCCCAGCTGCTCTGCGGTCACCCCCAGCTGAGGGGCCTTGGCATGGAGGCCAGGACCCGCCGCTGGGAGAGGCACAAGCAAAGGCCCCAGGTGACCCTGGGTCACGAGGACGCACGGTCAGTCAGAAAGGACGGCAGGGCCGGCTCCGTAGCCTACGGGAAGCCCGAGGGGCTCCAAGCCAGGACTGGCCCTGTGTGGGACGGAGACAGTGCCCAGGGCCAAGTGCAGGCCCATACCACCCGAGACCGTGGTGACACTTGAGCAGCCTGGAGGGCGCCGAGCACAGCGTCACCGTGGACGTGAGCAGGGCCGCAGGGGGAAGACCCAGATGCCACTCGGACTGTCCGGGCTGAAGTCACACCACTAGCACCTCACTGCGACCACGGACACCAGCCGCGGTTCATCACAGGCGCCACGGCGCCCACACTCACACTCACGCAAACAGACTTACACTCGGGCGGCGAGCCTCCTGCTCCCATTCAGACCACAGGGCACACGTGGCAGGGGCGTGCGGTGCAGGGAAGGGGTCCGGCAGACCCAGGCCCTCCAGGCACGCACAACCCCGGCTCCCACCACTGGCCGGGTGTGCGCCACACCAGCGCTGCAGCATAGGCCGTGCGTACCGCCGGACCCCCGTCCTTTCCCTGGTGGCCACAAGACCCCACCGGGCGGGCCTTTCAGCTCTGCACTGCCAGGCCGCTTCCAGAAAGGAAGCTCTCCAACCCACACCGCTGCCCAGAGGAGGGAGAGGCCAGCAGAGGGAGGGGGCGCGGCTGAGGCCTCGCGCTCCAGATCAGCCTCCGCGTCCGGCCCTGCTCACGGGGTCCCAGCCCACAGCAGCCCAGAAAGACCTGCTGGGGCTTTTAAATACTTACCATCGGTTTCAGAAGGGAACAAGTGGCCACTTGTGCTCAGTTTCTGGGCAGAATACTGAAAGTGAAGAGAAAGAAGTTGCAATACTGTGGGTTTACACATGCGGATTCAGAAATAGTTCCAACTCAAGAAACAGGCCTGTATTTTCATCCCTGCAATAAACTTGTTTTTCCCCAACACTGTCTTTCTTGGTGATTAAAAAGAAAAGCATGAACCCCAGAATGCATTTCTTTTCTTAATCAAGATTCTTAAAAGCCTCACAATTATTCAGTTGAGTAAAGGACATAGAAAGCCACAAGCGGACTTCCCTGGTGGTGCAGTGGTTGAGAATCTGCCTGCTAATGCAGGGGACACGGGTTCAAGCCCTCGTCCAGGAAGATCCCACGTGCCGTGGATCAACTAAGCCCATGCACCGCAACTACTGAGGCTGTGCTCTAGAGTCCATGAGCCACAACTACTGAGCCCACGAGCCACAACTACTGAAGCCCACGCGCCTAGAGCCCGTGCTCTGCAACGAGAAGCCACCGCAATGAGAAACCCACACACTGCAACGAAGAGTGGCCCCCACTCGCCACAACTAGAGAAGGCCCACACACAGCAGCAAAGACCCAATGCAGCCAAAAATAAATAAATAAATAAATAAATAAATATTTTTTTAAAAAGCCACAAGCGTGTCCACTGCTGCCCCTTCAAGCCACGGCCGTCCTCGCAACCTCAGCCTGACCACTCCCACCCCGACCGCGTCCACATGGGCTGGGACCTCTGTCCCTCGAGGCGGGCAGCTGCGGGACACAGCAGCTGATGGGGCCTGGCCCGAGCCCACAGAACTCTTTTCTTGGCCACAATGTGGCCCGGGAGGCTGAGCGGCCGCTTGGAGCCATGTCCACTCAACGCCTGTGTCTGTCTGTCTGTCTACTTTCCTGTGCTCTCCCCGCGCCCCACCAGGCCCTGAGTGCGGACATGGCCTTTCACCTTTCCCTGCCTTTCACATCCGGAGCCGCCTCCGCCCCAACACATAACTCTCGGTCATGGGGCTCCAGCTTCTCAGGGGACCGTTTCATAGGATGATAAACTCATGACAAAATTAAAGGAAATCCTTTGCTGCTTCTCATAAAAATGCTGGGTAAATCACCCAGCAAAAGGAGGCGCATCAACAGTCAGGCCGTGCAAAGACAGACTGCCCAGCCAATGAGTGCCCAGGAGCCCTGGTTCTGGACGGAGCCGTGCTGGGAGCAGAGGAGGGCTGGGCCCAGGCCTCTGCGGGAGGTCGGCCACTGGACAGCGTGCCTGCGACTCCCAGCCCCAGCCTACGTGGCACGCCTCGTGCAGGAACCCTGACGGACAAGGTGGCGTCCGAGCATTCGCAGGGGATGCGCACGGGAGCTGAGGCCACGGGCTCATGCCGAGGCAGGCCCAGCGCTGCCACACTCGCAGAGGCTCCGCCTCGGTCCACCTCCTCGCGGCAGAGCCAGGTGGCAACCCGTGCAGTGCGCGGCCAGGAGCGGGGCTGCGGCCTGGGCAAAGCCGGCCTTGAGTCCAGCTCCCCCGACCAGCCTGCCACCAGGGAGGCCGGCTCCTCTCTGTGGGCCCCGTCTCCCCACCTACGACAGGACTGGCCGTGGGACACACACGGCGGGGTTGCTGCTAGGGTTACATGGGAACACGGGAGACCCACGTGACCCATGACGGAGAAGAGACGGTCGTTTGTAGAAACGGTGCTGGGCCGACCACACGTCCACACAAGAAGGGAAAATCCAACCCTGACCTGCTTCGCCCCACACACCAAACTCAGTTCAGGCAGTGCAGGCTTCAAGCTAAAGGTGAAACAGCAGCACTTCCAGAAGAAACAAGAGAATATCTTCCAGACTCAGGTTAGCAAAGACTTCTTAAATGGGATACAAAAAGAACACTAACTTACACTGATACATTGGTCTACGTTGAAATTTGGAATTTCTGTTCATCAAAAGACACCAGTAAGAAAGTGACAAGGCAGGACTTCCCTGGTGGCACAGTGGTTAAGAATCCACCTGCCAATGCAGGGGACACGGGTTCAATCCCTGGTCCAGAAAGATCCCACATGCCACGGAGCAACTAAGCCCATGTGCCACAACTACTGAGCCTGCACTCTAAAGCCCATGAGCCACAACTACTGAAGCCCACATGCCCTAGAGCCCATGCGCCACAACTACTGAAGCTCGTGCACTCTAGGGCCCACGTGCCACAACTACTGAGCCTGCATGCTGCAACTACTGAAGCCTGTGCGCCTAGAGCCCGTGCACCACCACAAGAGAATCCACCGCAATGAGAAGCCCACACACTGCAAAGAAGAGTAGCCCCCGCTCGCCGCAACTAGAGAAAGCCCATGCGCAGCAATGAGACCCAACACAGCCAAAAATAAAATTTTTTTAAAAAAAGAAAGTGACAAGGCAAACCATGGGATAGGAGAAAATATTTGAAAAACACACATCCAAGAAAAGACTTGTAGCCAGAATATACAAAGAGTTCCTACAAAGCAATAAGAAAAATGCACACAATCCAAAAGAAAAATGAGCAAAAGGACACCAAAAAGGACATACAAACATCCAGTAAGTACAGGAAATGGCCCTGATCTCACTGGTCATCAGGGACATGAGGTCAGAGCCATGAGCAGACATCACCATTCCCGACCAGGGAGAGGGCACGGCTGGGGCGCTGACAGGCCTCTGGGCAGGCCTTCGCTTAACACAGTGGGAACAGACTTCCACAAGAGGCCTGCACACGAACGCAGTCAGCGGTGTTATTCTTAACAGCCAGTCGTGGACACATTCCAAGTGTCAGGCAACAGGAGACATGGACCATCCGACAGAGTAAAGGAACAGCTACTGATGCACCGTCCGCACAGTGAACCCAGGGGCATTCATTCGCCTTGAGTGGAGAAGCCAGTCTCCAGGAGTACACGCTGCATGTTGGCACTTCTGTGACATTCTGGGACAGCAAAGCCACGTGGGGCCACAGGGGACTTCCTGGGGCAATGGAGACGTTTGGGGTGACGGTGACAAGGTTACCGCATACACAACTGGAAAACTCACCCAATCAACACCAAACCCCATCTGCGCATTTCACTAGATGAAACGTACACCTCAATAAAAAAGTATTTTTTAAACTCAAGGCTTTCAAAGCTGAGCTCTCCGCCAACCCAAGTCTGTACCTGCACAGCCGGACGTGCTGGAGGACACACACCGCACGCTGAGGCCACGTCCACGGGGGCTAGCACACGCTGACCAGCCCCGACCTTGCCCCCCCCAACTCCTCCACCTGGCACCCTTCCCAGGCCCCCAGCACAGCCCTGCAGCAGAGGCGGCCTGCTCCCCTGACCCGAGCCATGGCCTCTGCTCCAGCCCTGGCCCTCACTGAGAACGGACGCCAAGCACCTGTCCCCACCGGGCTCGTGTCCCCACCGGCTCCTGTCCCCACCAAGCTCTGGGGCCTTGGGGCCCTGCTATCCTCTCACTCCCATGTCCGGCCCAGGCTCCACCTGGCTCGCCGCCCAGCGCCTCAGCTCCAGCGAATTCCGGTCCTGTGTCACCTCCCAATGCCCCTCCCCTCTCTACTTGTCGCCAGCACATCATCTGCTTCGCCTCGACCCCAGCATCCACAACAGCTGCCCTGCTCTCTGGGGTGGCCCCGAGCCCAAAATCAAACAGTGATAGAGACGCCGGGCACTTTCTTGCTCAGAAAGATACAGTAATTTGTGTCTTTCACTATGTAAATTACACCTCTTTTTTCTTTTTTGTTCTGGCTGCGCAGCTAGCAGGATCTCAGTTCCCTGACCAGGGACTGAACCCAGGCCCTGGGGCAGTGAAAGCACCAATCCCAACCACTGGGCCACCAGGGAATTCCCTCCTCTTTTTTTTTTTAAGTGAATGTTAGAGCAGGTGCTCTAAGCCACGTCTATGCACCCACAGCACAGGAACCCCTGGGACGCATCAGCGAGCCTCACCAGGAACTCAGTGGAACGCCCACTGGTGCAGAAGGGAATTATTTCCCACACACGTGTATCCTGTGCAGAAAGACTTGTGCGGAAGTCACACAAAGTAAAATGATCTGTGTCACAATGGGAAGAAGTATACGTGGGACTTTTCTTGTCATGCTCTCTCTACAGTGAAACCTGCTTGCGTGCCCCCTTCCCTGCAGGACACCACAGGCGACAAACAGGCCAAGGGCTGGGTGCGGGCGACACGATGGCGCTGGGCGCCCGCCCGGTGAGACGCTCAGGCACGGCCCCCAGCACCAGGCAGGTGCGGCTGCTCAGGCACCTCCCTCGGGGCCTACAGTTTAACCAGGCGGGGTGTGACCTGAAGGTCATGGTAACACGGCCCTAGAAATCGGCTCCACCTCGGGCAAAACTAACCCACAGAGACAGAATTCAAGAGGGGCTCTCGGGGGGGCGGTGCCCAGAGGCACGGGCAGCGTCTGGTGGGCACGGCTGCTGACCAGGGTGGACGTTCGCCCACTCAGCACCCAGGACCATACGCGTCTATGTGTAGCTTAGGCTTTCAAAGTTTGTTTTTAAGGATGCTGAGAACCCACCATCATGACGCTGACGGGCTCTGGGGGCTGCGAAGGCGCCGGAGCCTCCCTGGGACACTGCCCCCTCCCCCCCACCTCCCCCCATCTGCTCCCCAAACCGGGGCCCAGCCCAGGCAGTGTCCCCCAACATGGGGCGGGCAGCTCACCGGGCCGGCATCGTAGCTCTTGCGGGCGAGGTCATCCAGGCTCTGGTTCTGCAGCTTCTCAGTGATGAGGGTGACCATGGTCCGGGGCCCGTGCCCTCTGTCTGCGCCGACAGGCCCTGGGGTTCTGGAACATCAGGCTTCAGGAGGCCCGGGCCGCTGCTGGCTCTGAGCTAACCCTCAAGGGTACGTTTCCATTTTAAAGACGAGCGATCCATTTCCAAGGGTTCTTCAGAGCTTCGTGCCTGTTTCCGGCAAAGAGAAACAAACCATCATACAGGATTACAGGCAAAGCCATTCAGCTAACGACTGTCACCCGCCAGTACTGTATGCATGAATATTCTGATCTCGCTGCCTGACAAAGACCCTCCCGCGTGAAAACTACCACAAGAGTTCTCTCCCGGAAAATGTAATAAAAGCAGCGGTCTGGGTGAAGGATGGCAGGTGGACACGCGTGAGAACCAGCGAGGGAGGCCTCCCCACCCCTGCTCCAAACACAGGCGCCAGACGGGAGGAGGCGCAACCGCCACGCTTTGGACTCGAGAAGCTGCCGGAAACCAAGTCCTCAGCCAGCAGCAGCGAGACCCCAGAAACGAGCTGGCCATGAACGGCTGGACCCACCTGGCCGCTGACCGGTCACCGCTGGCCACTGACTGCAGCAGTTAGACACCCCTCCCCCGCTCCGCCTGGCCAGTGAGAGCCCCGCCCCCAACTGAAGCTGGGGTTCCCTCCTGGGAGGGGGGCGGGGGTGCAGAGTCGGCAGCAGACCCAGCTGGCAGCGGCCCGGGGGGGACACTCGGAGGACACTGGCCTCGCAGAGACGGAGGAGCCCGTGCCCGGGACCCGGCTCCCCGCAGACGCCGACGGGAGAGGGCCGGCCACCCGCCCGCCACGCACGCACCCCCTTCTCAGTGGCCCGCTGCCGCCCGTGAGCAGCTGCCAAGGGCCCCCCGCCCAGGAAGCCATAGACAGAGGCGGACAGACAGGAAGACCCCAGCAACTGGAGAAAACAGGTGATGCCAGAGGACGAGAGCTTCCGAGCGAGAAGGCGCCGTGTCTACACAGTAAGATCACTAAAAAGAAACATTTAGAGAAAAATAAAAGAGCTCTTGGAAATTAAACATGAGAGCAGTGATGGAACCTCCGGAATCTTCAGCGTCCGGGTTCCTGACTGCCTTCCCAGAGGCCTCCTCGGGCCCGGCAGGCCGTCCCAGGCGGAGGCCGCACGGCAGGCGCCCAGGACCCACCTCAGACCCACCAGTCACCCTCTGGTCGGCATCACGGCCCCTACGCCCGGTGTGGATGAGCGACAGGCCCCCCCCCAGCAGGAAGCACCCCCAGGGGCCCTGCCAGGAACGCAAGGAGTACTCACCCTCACAAAACCTGTTAGCAAAGCACAGCGACAGATGCAGGGAGAAAGCGCGTGGAGATTTCCACAGATGCTGAAAAGACGCCAACACAACAGTACCCCCCTCCACGCCCAAAAACACGTGTGTGCGTGCTCTCGGCGGGTATCAACAGGCTTCCTCAACATGACTCTGAAACAGTAAGCCCAAGGCCAGCATCCTGGCGGGTGGGAGAAGGGAGGCGTCCCAGCAAACCCGGGCCACGGGGTGGGGAGGCACCCACCGTCAGCCTGCACCGAGCACAGGTCGGCAGACGCGGGGCAGCGCGGGGCGCTCCCGCCAGCAGCAGCACGTGGACCCAGAGGTCATGAGCTCGCCCTGACCAGAGGTGCCATCCACGCCCAGGACTGGCTCTAGGCCAGGAGAGGCGCTCTCCAACCACAGCGTCCACGTCTGCGCCCCTCAGCCTGAAGCCCGTCCACGGGCCCTTCAGCACCCAGCATGCTTGGCGCTGACAGCACCCCTGGGCTCCCCCCGTCCTAAGTAGAGATGGCCATCTCTTCCAGCACAGCCGGGGACCCCAAGGCCCAGATAGGAGGGTCAGGGCCAGCAGTTCCCCAGGGGGCAGCTCTGCACCGGCAGTGGTTCTGCTTCAATGCGTCGCGAACCCGGGAACCGGATCAGAGCTGGCCACACCGCACGCCCACCGCCAGCCCCCAGTCCCTGGGCAGGACCAGCCAAGCCACAGAAGAGCTCTCCCTGCCGCTCCCCACAAATCCACCTGGGCCCCACTCAGAAGTCCCTCGCAGGAGAGGGGCTTTATGAGGGCCCCTTCAGCCCGACATGTGACAGATCAGCCTCCCTTGCTGCAACCCCCCGAGCCCCCGACGCCCACGGCACTGCCCTCTGACAGACGGCAAGGGGGCAGCGTGCTCCTCTGCCCTCCACCCCAAGCCGACCACTCGGGGGTCTCTCAGACCCTCCTGTCAAACCCTCTTGGTGGCACACGGCACATACAACCCTAGAAAGGTAACAGCAGCCACGGCAAAATTTGAAAAAAATAATAAAACAACTGGCACTTTAAAAACAGGCCCCACGGTCCTTGGAGAGATGGCTGATGTCCAGGGCTGGGGCAGGGAAAGGACCAGAGAAGGCTGGGGCAGGGAAAGGACCAGAGAAGGCTGGGGCATCTCCAGGTGCCAGAACATCAGGACAGGAGCAGAGGGTGGTGACAGGGCCCCCAGGGCAGCTGCGAAGCGAATGAGGCCAGTGGACTATACTCCACAGAAAAAATAAGAGGCACGAATCCACGCGGATATAAATAATTGAAAAAGTAAGGAAATCGGGGAGGGGGAAGCTCTTCCTTTTGGTAGAATGCCAACTCAGAAATGTAGACGGAACGACGGAATGTCTTTTAAATCACCACCTGAAAAACACCCCATAATGTTTCAGGCAAGAATCATCAGGGAAGCTAAAGCCAGTGGGTGGGAGCACGAGAGGCAGGGTATCACGGGGCCCCAGAGGATCTCCCTGCAAGACACTCCATCATGAACCGCACAGCAGAGAAGCCTGCAGGCCACCGCAAGAGCCAGAGGCCAAGGTGGGCACAGCCTGTTCCAGGGCACAGTGACAGCATGGGACACGGGATCCCCGTCAGAAACACAGAAGCTGGATTTAGCCGTGAGGAAAAATCAGACAAACCCAAATGAGGTGACCTGTGCGAAGTGACGGGCAGCCATCAGCAGCGTCAGGGCCGGGAAAGACGGCCGCGAGGGGGTCCTGCCACGCCGGCGACCCTGGGAGGACACGAGGTCCTGCGTCAGAAAAAGGGCTCCAGGGGACGACGCCTGACATCTGCATCGGCACAGCGGTCAGAGCCAGCACCTCGGGTGCCGATCCGACCCTCGCGCCGCGCCACGTCCGACACAGACGCCAGGAGCCACGCGGCCCGAAGGGGGCACGGCCAGCTCCCACGTGGAATGGTCCTCCGCCACCACTGCAGACGTGCAAGGAAAGGCAACAAAACAGTGTCGGCCCAAACACAGCTCCAGGCAGCTGCCGGGCCAGCGTGCGCAGGGCGCAGCAGCTGCGGACAAAGGAAGAGATGCCAGTGGGGACACCCAGCTGCCCGCCCGGGGCTGGGCTGAGCACTGGGCAGAAGAGAATGACCGTCCTGGGCAACGTTTTCACTTTCGTCTTGGGGAAGGAACGAGTGCCACTCACAGTTGCTAATGTGCAGATTCAAACCCCAGCTCCCCAGGGCTGCCTCCACGAAGCACCGAAAACGGGGCGCTTAGGACAGCAGAAACCTACTTCCTCCGGGTTCTGAGGCCCAAAGCCAGAAGTCGAGGTGTCAGCAGGGTTGGCGCCTCCTGGGGCCTCTGAGGGGGGACCCGCTCCCTGCCTCCCTCCCAGCCTCTGGTGGTGGCCAGCCGTCCTTGGCGTCCTTGGTTGTGTCGGCATCACACCCCCCTCCGCCTCCATCCTCAGGCAGCCTCTCCTGTGTGTCCTGTGTCTCTGTACCTCTTCTTATCAGGACACCAGTGACTGGGTTGAGGTCCACCCTAATCCAGTATGACTACATCTTTTATTTTTTCCTTTTTTTAAAATATTAATTTTTGGCTGTGTCGGGCCTTCTTTGCTGCGCTCAGGGTTTCTCTAGCTGTGGTGAGCGGGGGCTACTCTTCGTTGTGGTGCGCGGGCTTCTCACTGCGGCGGCTCCTCTTGTTGCGGAGCGCGGGCTCTAGGTGTGTGGGCTTCAGTAGTCGTGGCACGCAGGCTTCAGTAGTTGTGGCACGCGGGCTCAGTAGTTGTGGCTCATGGCCTCTGGAGTACAGGCTCAGTAGTTGAGGCACATGGGCTTAGTGGCTCCGCGGCATGTGGGATCCTCCCGGACCAGGGCTCGAACCCGTGTCCCCTGCATGGGCAGGCGGATTCGTAACCACTGCGCCACCAGGGAAGTCCCCAGTATGACTACATCTTAATTTACATCTTCATGGAAAGGTCCTGGGGTCAGGACTTGAGCAGACCTTTTGGAAGGACACACTGTGCCAACCCTCAAGGCCAAGCCAGCTCCCCTTATAAGAAATCAAACGATCAGGATGGAACCTCACGGGCACAATGCATAATGCCCTGCACGTCCCTGCTCAACAGTTAGCATGACGAGCGGGGCTGGAGCAGCTCAGGACAGCGTCCTGGCCCTGAGGGAGGCAAGCTCTCCCTGGGAACAGTGCCAGCCGGTGGCAGGTGCTAGAAGGAAGCGCGCAGGACCCCGTCCACGGCAGGGCGGCCTGCTGGGAGGACAACGAAGCCAACACTGAAATCTGAGCAGGAGGCGCCAGGACAGAGGCACAAGCCCAGCACCGGGGGGGGCCCAGCTGGACGCAGACGCCAGACACGAGAGAACTAACGGGCCCTGCCGGCCCGGCGCTGAGGGCCGGGGAACGGAGGCTCCGTCCCACAAGCCCCCAAGACGACTGAGGCAGACGTGTGGCCGGGGCTCCTCGGCACCCTGGAAGCACAGGTGACCTTCGACTCCACCCACAGCCCCAGTTCAGGAAGCTCCAGGGCCCCAGGCACACGGACCAGGGCATCCCCCGGCCAGGGGACACCTTCCTCCCGTGTCAGGCGACCCGCCGCAGAGGAGGCCCAATCATGGACGCATAGCCACTTTTCCCACCGTGAGAAATTCAGACTCGTCGTCCTTCTTCGCAACCAAACCCGTGACCCAGCTGCCCACCTCCCGGGGCTCCTCCCCCTGCCCACCCCCGTGAGCCTGGGCGGCCGCAGCAGCAAAGCCGTCCCTTCCCGCGCACTCAGCAGCCCTCAGCTGGCCTCGACAGGAAGCAGCCACGGGCTCCAACCCCCAGAAACCCCCTGCGTGGCTGCAGGACAGAGGCCAGAACCCTCACCCCGGCCCTTCCGGCCCCTCATGTCCCCACACAGGCACCCTCCAGGCCCAGGGGCGTCACGCACACAGCAGGGGCTCCACGGGCAGCCCCGCGCATGGGCCCGACCTGGACTCTGCGGACCTCTCCGCCGGCCGCTCTGGCCCATCTCATCCTCCGGACTCCACCCTCCACAAGGGCACCAGAGTGGCTCTGTTTTTCTGTTCTTTTCACTTCAGTTTATTAACATAGAGTCAGACGGCGTTTGTAAAGCCATACATGAGTGAGGGCGGCCACAACAAAGCGCCACAGGCTGGGGGCTTAAGAAAACAGACACGTATTGTCTCCCGACTCTGGAGGCCGTGCTCCCCCCGAAGGCGCCGGGGAAGAGTCGCTCTGTCCCGGCTCCTGGGAGCTCCTTGGCCCGTGACAGCCTCACTCTCACTGTGTCTCTGTCCAAAACCCCCCTTGTTATAAGGACACCAATCGTTTCGGATCAGGGGCCACCCTCCCCCAGCATGAGTTCACCTTAACTAATTACATGTGCAACAATCCTATTTCCAAGGCACTGGGGTTTAGGATTTCAACACAATTCAGCCTACAACAAGCCACGTCTATCGTATCACGGCAACGCATAGGCTTGAAAGCCAGCGCTGCTGCGTTTCTGTAACGCAGAGGATGGGCACCAGCAGTGCCTCTGCCAGGGCACCTCCCCGCAGCTCTGCACTCGCGCCCGAGTCCATGCTGGACGGTGCATGCACACAGCTGCCCTCAGTTGTCTCTGACTTGGGGAGCGTCAGGGCTGAGGTCTTGCCAGCTCGTCCCCACACCAACTCCCCGCCTCCCCCGCCTCCCAGCGCGGCCCACCAACACTACCGTAAG
Organism: Balaenoptera ricei; assembly: GCF_028023285.1. NCBI lineage: Eukaryota > Metazoa > Chordata > Mammalia > Artiodactyla > Balaenopteridae > Balaenoptera > Balaenoptera ricei. The sequence continues at coordinate 142,533,326 of NC_082643.1, read as the reverse complement.
TCGGCGCCGACATCATTCTGTCACTGTAAACAGCGTCCCCAGCCGAGCCACACAGGGAGCCCGTTTCCCCAGGTTAATAACTGCCTCCTTTTTCTCCTACGCAAAGTTTCTGGCCGATACAAACTCTTCCCTCAAACTCCCCCAAAGAATTATCGACTCGGCAAGCAAGCTTCATTTGGTCAAAGACGTCAGGACGGCCGTTAGCCCGTGCGCTCCTGGCCCCCCGGCCTCTGCTCAGGCCGGAGTGGCGCTGGCCGGCTGGGCCCTGGGCCTCACCCTCACCTTGTGGCTTCCTGAGCAGGGTGCCTGGCGGGCGTGTGATGCCCGCGCCCCTTCTCTCCTCCCTGGATGCCTGCCGGAGTTTCTGACTCTTCTGTCTCCCAGGGCCGGGAAACATGCACGGGGCCTTGAGCAGGGTCTTCTTAACCGGGAACCCGAGCCACTGGGGCCTCGGAGGTTCGACGGCGTCACTGCCGAGCCCCTCCCGTCCCCCCTTCCCCTGGTCTGTTTCGGGGACGGCCGGTGCGCTGGGTTGCGCTCCTGGGCTGGCCCTCCCTGACCGTCCGTCTCTGCCTCGTTTTTGTTGCTGTCGATCTGCTTCCACGATGACCAACACCTCACCTTCCACGCCTCCCAGTGACATATTGATTTCTGCTCCCCCGTTTAACCCAAGGGCCCCGGCGCGCCTCCGAGCGCCGTGAGCCCCCGTGTGGGCTCATCTCGGAGGCTCTGACCCAGCACAGGGCTCTCCTCCTAACGGTTTCCTCGTCCTGTCCCTGCTGTACTGCCTCGGTTCCCTCAGCCAACTCTGCTCGGCTGGTCTCAGCTTCAGGCCGGAGGTGTCCCCTGTGCCCGTCACCCTGCTCCGCTTTCACGCTGGGAGGGGCCTGCACGGCGTCTCCATCCACGGGCCACCCGGCACGCGGGGAGGTCAGCGAGGACGAGCCGGACAGGTGGATCCGCGTGGACAGTGGGCTGCAGACGGCAGGAGCCCGGGCTGGGGGCGGGGGGGACGGGGCCACTGGAAATGCAGCCTCCCTCCGGCCCTCAAGCCGGGCCCCAGCCCTGGCTGCACCCCAGACCCCGGGCCCGAGCCTGGGCCCTGGACACACTGCTCCAGCTCCCCCGCCAGCTCCTGAAGCACGGAACGGGGAGAAAAGTTTCCAGGACCTGCCCAGTCAGTGGTGCCAGAGCGCGGGGAGGCCAGAGCCAGGCCACTTTAGACCCAAAAGCATCGGTTCCGGGGTTTTCACAGAAAAGACAGCACGGAGCCCCCGGCGCCGCAGACCCAGCAATGTGTCCCCAGTTCCAGGCGCGTCGTGCAGAGTCACAAGCTCGAGGCCGGCACAGCGGCACCACCTCCAGCTTCTCAGAGATTTTCTTTCGTTTTCTCACCAAGAGCACTCGAACAAAACTCGGAACCTGACTGGACATGAGTTATTAACTAGCACCGTTTGTGTGCCGGTCTCAGCGCCCCCCAGGAGAAGGTGCAACTGAGGTGCCCCTCGACCGGACAGAGGCGAGGTGACCTCCGGGCGCTGCAGAGGCCTGGTGCCTTTAGGGACACATCCCGGAGGCACCACGCATGGGGCGACCACAGTGACGGAGAGGCCAGCCACCCCGCTCTCCACCTCTTCCCAGCCCCGGAGCCAGGACGTCCCCCGAAGGGACGCTCAGCCCCAGCCCCCAGCCAGCCAAGCTGCACGAGGACGCCAGCCAAGCTGTTCCAAATTCCGGGCCCTGAGACCCTGAGCAGTAATAAATGAGTGTTGCTGTTTGAAGCCACCAGTTTTGGAGTGAATTTGTTGTGCTGCCACAGTAACCAAAGCAGTGACACTTAGCAAAGCGAATGGAGCCAAGCGTCCCCCTCGAGCTGCTGGAGCCAGTCACGGTCCCCACTCCTGCATCACACGGAGGCTGGGAAGGAAAGGGGAGTGGCCACGTCCCCACGCTCCATACAGCCACGAGGGAAAAGCTACTGCAGCCGCCGCAAACGCCCAATGATTTTCAGTTGGCGGGGTCTGGGGTACGACTCCACGTCTGGGGTTCGGTGCCTTCCCTAACAGGGCACATTCGGTGCCACACTCATGACCCCTGGGAAAGTCTGAGGCAAAGAAAGCCCTGTGTCAGTGCCACCGAAAAACTGTGCGCAAGGCCACCGAAGTCTTTTCGAAAAGACTTCGAAACAAAACGAGAAAAGAAGACAAAAATCACCTGTCCTAACTAACCAACATCTTGCTAATATTAAAATACACAACTGGAGGGTTTAGACAACAGGAGTTTTAGTTTAAAGTTGCCCGGAAACCATGTCTGAACTGTGACCTTTGCAAGCCAACAAGGAGAAGAAACTCACATGTTATCAATAAAAAGGAGACTATGATCGTTACCTCTCTGCTAGTGCGTGCAGAGTACACCACGCTGCAGAAGAAAGACCACACCCAGAAAGTTCGTTCTGAGAAAGGACGTAGGGTGGGCTCTGATCAGCTGGACAGAAGACCCAGGGTCAGACCCCGGCTGGCCTGCTCCGACCTGGGCTCTCCCAGGTCCGTGACTTCACCTCTCTGGGAAAGAACCAGCCACATCATGAGGCTGCAAGGAATCAAATTAAGGAACGTGCATGAAAATGCTGGGCACACGTGTTAAATTACGACCACTTATAACAAATGCTTAAAAGATTGTAAAAGTCCACTTTCCTTTCAAAAATATTACAGCAGAAAAAGCCAAACGGGTTTATATAAAAATTTTAATTTGCTTTTTTTAAAAAAAAAAAAAAGCTGTTTTTGAATGTCTGCAATGCACCTGTAAAAAACACCGGACTGTTGCCCTGGTTCTTTTATCTACCAGCAAACAAACAGGTCTCCTTATGTGCCTGCCCCCTGTGCACCCAGGTGCGCATGAGCAAATGTCTCCATAACCAGGAAAAGTCCTGATGCACCCACTTAAAAAGGAAAAAAAGGACAGTAACGTTGGCAGCCTCTCCATTACACATTCCCAGCAGCTACAAGAACGCCTCTCCTCTCCCCAAATCCAACGTAAGTCAAAAAAATGTAGGGATCCACCCAAACAGCAAACCCTTTACACCACACGTGCCACCCACCCGTGATCCTTAGCCAAGGTGTAATGGTTCTCTGGACAGTGAACCACGGGAGGAGACCAGTTTAAAGAAAAGCCACTGTTCCTGAACAATTGCTATCTCAATTTCAACTGGGGGGTAATATGCCAGAACTTCAAAATCAAACTGTTTCCCTGCCTTCTACCATCAGACTGCAAGACTGCACTTCCCTGTCCGGACCTGCTTTGATACGACAGTGAAATGAAGCAGCAGAACCTATAAGCTCAAGTTAAATTTCTTAAGTATTGTAAAACTGAAGCCATTCTTGAAGTCAGACTAACCTATCAAGAAAAGCTCTCAATACAGAGAGGTCATCATAAACTCAACTAAGTAGTGAGTGATTGAGTTAAAAAGAAAAGTATTGTAAAGTTGTGGAAGCTCAGAGTCAAGTACAGGTAGCCCATGACCAAATGCAAACAACTGGAGTCAATTTAACACAGACATACACTTCAGATCTGCGACTGTACTTGGAGTAAAGGGAAAATAAAGTAGAAATAAAGAAAAACACACTCTACCTAACGCACCTCTCTCCACTCCCAGGAAAAGTCTGAGAAACTCAACCCTCGTCTATGCAGAGAAAGCAGCTTCGAAATCCACTTCCAATCACCTTCCACAGTTCGCCGGGGAGGGTCTGGTCTCCCCCGTCGTGCGGGTCCACCTTTGGGCTCCCTTGACGCACAGTTTATCACGTCCAACTTCCTGCTTCTCTCTCGCTGCAAGATGACAGGCACATGAGTCCCGGGAACCGCTCAGGCCGCGCGTCTCGGCACCGGAACGACGACAGCTCGCAAAGGCGACACCCAAAGTCGGTTCAGCAAGTGGCAGCGCGCTCCAGGCAGGGCCCCTTACAGCCAAAGGGCGCGTGGAGTGCACGGGGCCCCCGGTGCGCAGGCTCTCGGGGCGCGCGGGGGTCCCGGGGCACGGGGCTCTTGGGGAACAGGGGTTCCGGGGCACAGGAGTCCCAAGGCCAGGGATTCTCGGGGGGCGCGGGGGTCCCGGGGTGAGCGGAGCTCTCGGGGCGCAGGGGGCCCGGGGCCCGGGACTCTTGGGGCGCGCAGGGGGCCCCGAGGTGGGCAGGGTCTTGGGGTGCAGGGGGACCGGGGAGTGGGGGGCCCGGGGCCCGGGCCGGTCCGGGGGTGGTGCGCGCGGCAGGAGTCCCAACCCCAGGTCGCGAGCCCCCGGGTCCCCGCGCCCTCAGCGACCCGCCCGCCGCGCTCTCCGTGTGCAGCGGCGAAAACGCTCGGCACCGACGCGGGTGGAAAAGCATCGGGCCGCGCGAGCCGGGCTGCGCGCGCTGACAGGAGCGTGCACCTTCTGGCCCAAGTTCACGCGCGGCCCCGCGCTGGCGCGCGCGCGCACGACCCCGGGCGCGCGCACGCACGGCCCGGCTTCTCGCGGGCCACGCCGGGCCCTGCACCTGAGCTCGGCCGGGCGGGCTGAACGAGGGAGGCACCGGCCCTCAGGCCGCGCTCCTCCCTCAAAGGACGTCGCGCCTCAGAGGCAACAGGACCGCGGCCGGCGCCCCGCCCCCACGACACAGGCCCCGCCCCGCCCCGCCGCCCCGCCGCCCCGCCCATCAGCCGGCCGGCACTTGCCTTCCCACAGCCGCGCCTCTCCGCGCGCATGAGAGGCGGGGCCTATGTCGTGGGGGCGGGACCTCGGTCGGCGGGTGGGCGGGGACTTACGGCGGAAGGGGCGTTCTGGGTGGGGCGGGGTTTCAGCCGATGGGGCAGGGCCTGCGCAGGCCGGGGCTCGTTTCCCCGGCGGGCGGGCGAACGGCGCGTGCGCCATGCTGGCCCCGCCCCCGGGGTCGGGGCTACACCCATCTGCCCACCCACCTGCGCGCCTGCGGGCGGTGGGCGTGAGCCAGTGTCCAGGAAGGCAAAGGCGGGCAGCGATGGCGACCTGAGGCAGCGGGAGGGCACGCTCGGCGCAGGGGCGAGTGGCCTCCCCGGCGCGAAGGGCTCGGCCCCGCCGGCGGCCCGGCCGTTCGGGGTCCCCACTCCCCACACCGTCCGGCCTGGAGCCCTGGTTCGGCCTCGCCGGCCACCCCGCCCTGCCTGTGACCCGCTGTGTGACCTCGAGCAGGTCTCTTGCCTTTTCCGGTCTCCCGGCGACTCCGCCCTGTGCGACCGGCCGGGCGGCAGGGGCTCAGAGGCCTTGGTTAGCGCTCCTGGCAGGAGAGAAGGGTGGGCCTTCGTCCATCCGAGCACAGTGGCGGCTGAGACCGGACCTCTGGGGGTCTCCAGGAGGTGAGGCTGGCGGTCGGCGGGCTGGCCCTTGGAAGGGGCCCTGCCTCGCCCTCCAGCCTTCCATCCTGGGGGCCGGCTGGGGTCCTGACCCAGGCCCACAGGCCCACTGGCCCCCGCATCAGACCCGCCCTGCCGCCCCAGCTCAGGGGGCAGCTCTGAGGCCGGGCGTCTGCACCGCCTACACCCTGGTCGTCTGCGTGGGCTTGTTTCAGACGAGATGGTTCCTGAAAAGGGTAAGGGCAGGCAAACGCTCCTCACCCGTGGGAGGGGTCACTGGGGCTGGGAGAGGCCTTAGGGACCCTGTGGTCCACAGTTCCCCCACTTGAGTCTCCAGGCCCTGAGCTTTGTGCAGGTGGTGAGAAGGGGTCAGATGGGAAAGAGCCACCTGCCACCTGGGTGCTCACTCTTGGCCTGGGGGCAGGGGCATTGAAGAAGGGGCTCCACACTGACCAGGCCCTGCAGTGGGCCCTGAGGCCAGACAAATGCATGACAGGGATGGGGTGGTGGCTGTTTTAGGTGGAAAAGGGAGTGGCATTGGGAAGAAACCCAAAGGAGGTGAGAGTGTAAGCCTCCTGGGCATTCCTGGGGTTGGGTGTTGGGGGAGACATCAGGGATGTGGCCCCTGAGCGCCAGGCCAGGGCCTCCATGCAGTTTCTGGGCCTGGTGAGGCCGGTCCTATACAGGTTTTAGAGCCGAGCCAAGCCAGCTGTCACCAGGACTGGCGGGGAAGAGTCCCCCTGCAGCCACGTGGAAGAACTGGAGTCCCGGCATAGCTGGTGCACGGAGCAGGGCCAGCGATAGACGGGGGGGGGGGGGGGGGGGGGGGCGGCACGGCGATGTGGGCGCCCAGGCCGCTTCCACGGGCATCCACACCGCCATCCTTTAATCTCCTCCAAGAGTCAAGCGGTGCTGGCCAGGTTCCCCGAGAACAAGTGGCTCTGTGATCCAGGACAGAGCAGGACACAGACACCTGGGGGCACCTGTGTGGGGGAGGGGAGCTGGGTCTTCTGCTGTAGCCCATCTGGACCCGTGATGACCACCTCAAGTCACCAAGGTCACCTTTGTGTTTGTCAAAAGCCTTCGGACTGATTAAGTTGTATCCCCCTGCCCCTCAGCCCTTATTTGGATATTTACTGAAGGTTTCCAGTGGATCAAGAGAAGTAGTCTGTGCCCCATTAATGTCTCTCATTGGATTTAATGATTTCACATAAAACTGAAAAGCATCTCAGAACCCTCCTGTAACTGGGGACAAAGTTGTGGGGATGGAGTTACAGACCAGAGGTCCTTGCCAGCTCTTGCTGGCTCCCATGCTCCGGGCTCCTGCCGCTGTGGCTGTCGCATCAGGAGGGCTTGGCCCGCACTAGTGCCATTTGTCAGGCCCTGCCATGGATTAGCCCGAGGGAGGGAAGGTGCTAGAACCGACCTGTTTCTGATCAGGAGGCTGAGGCTCGGAGCAAAGGGATTCGTCCCCCTGCCGTCGCTCATCCTTCCTCTACCGGAGCCTTGTTAGGAGTGAGGACAAGCCCCCCCCCCAGCCCGCGACCCCGGCCAGGGTGGCCAGGAGCAGCAGAAGGGGCACGCCGCATGCACGGTGGCGCTTGACCTCTGCTGGGGGCGGGAGGTGCGGGGGCACCTTCCAGGAGGCGGAGCTGGAGCTGCCTTAAAGCCAGCAGCGCTTTCATGCTTTCACCGGGAGCGACGGGGCTGGGCACGTGGGCGGGCGGGGGCGGACGGGGGCGGATGCTCGCTCCACGCTGTGCCCTGCGTAGGGGCCATGAGGCCTGGGACCTGCCACCGGCCGGAGTCACCCACGCACAAAAGGTAGTAGCTGGCGCGCAGCAGGGATACACGTGTGGAGCGAGCTAACGAATGCAAGGATGGGTGGGCTGGTGGGAGAGCTCCTAACCTGGGCTAGGAAGTACCCGGAGGAGGTGACGCCCCTTGGGGGTTTAAAGCCCAGTGGAAGTGAGAGGAGGAAGCTGGCAAAAGTCAGGAGGTGAGCCCTGGAGGGAGAGTCTCCAGGAGGCCCCTCTTAGCCCACAAAGCCTGAGTGGACGTTTCCACCCAGGGCCCCGCCCCCTCCCTCCCCGGCCTTCCTGGCCCAGCGTGCCCTTCCCTGACACCCGGCACTCAGACTGGGCTGAGGAGAGAGCTTTTTAGACAAGCCTCTCTGGGTCCCCAGGGGCCTGGATGGCTTTCCGATGGGAGGGCAGGAGTGGAACCCCTCTTTTGACCCAGGGGCTAACCTCCAGGAGCGAGAGCCTACCCTGGGCTGCCCTGGCCTGCCCGTCCGCCAGTGTCCGCCTCTGGGTGCGGCCATCCTGTTTCCAGAGAGTCCTGGGTCCAGTCCTTCCCTTCAGGCTCAGCTCCCACTTCTCAGATAAGAAAACCGAGGGGCTTCCCTGGTGGCGCAGTGGTTAAGAATCCGCCTGCCGATGCAGGGGACAGGGGTTCGAGCCCTGGTCTGGGAAGATCCCACATGCCGCGGAGCAACTAAGCCTGTGTGCCAGAACTACTGAGCCTGAGCTCTGGAGCCCGCGAGCCACAACTGCTGAAGCCCGTGTGCCTAGAGCCCGTGCTCTGCAACAAGAGGAGCCACCATAATGAGAAGCCTGTGCACTGCAACGAAGAGTAGCCCCCGCTCGCCTCAACTAGAGAAACCCCACACGCAGCAGCAAAGACCCAATGCAGCCAAAAATAAATAAATAAAATAAAATAAAAAAAAAAAAAGAAAACCGAGACCCAGGGAGGTTGTGACATTTGTGCCAGAGATGGGTCTGGAAACCGGCCCCTCAGAGCTGGGGTCCGGGTCCTCCCGCGGCCCAGCACCAGCCTTGACAGCCACCGGGGTAGTCTGGACCGAGGGGCTTAGCAAGTCAGGCAGCCCAACTCCAGGGTGCCACTCATGCACCTGAGCCACCTGGCGGCCCTGGGGCCTCCCTCCCGAACCCGCCGCCCTTCGAGCTCGGGCTCCAGGCCTGTGGTGCCACCTCGGTTTGCAGAACGTGTCCTGTGCTCCAGGGGGAGTGGGCATGGGAACTTAGGGGCCAAAACTGGGGGGCAATGCTCTGGGGCAAGACCCTTCCTCCAGGGCAGGAGGGTCCAGAGGCTGGGTGAGGTGAGGGCCATCACGCTGGACAGACAGCGGAGGACCACCCAGGGAACAGCGGGATCCTTGATTTGCTCTGGACGCCACCAGGCAGCCCGCAGGGCAAGGCTTGGGCAGAAGCCCTTGGGAAAGTGAGGCCCAGGGCACAGGGCAGAGGAACCTGGCCAGCGGGACCCCAGAGCCCCTGAGGTGCCCGGGTGGGGCTGCCTGCCTTATGCAACCAGCTGGGCCGTCCAGGGGTGTGGCCCACGGGACAGTCTGTCGGGGCATCTGAGCAGGAGCGGGTTCCCAGCTGGGAGGAGTGGGACCACCCCAGCCAAGCCCCTCACGGAGGTGGCTCCAGGGCTGACCTGTGTCTGACACAGCATTTTGGGGGAAGCAAGAAATCAGTGTTTCTGAGGTGGCACCTGCTGCTTTAGCCGGGCTGCACTAACCTGGGGGCAGCACCCTGGAGCCCACGGGACACGGCCCAGCTGCCCTGACCTAGAGGCCCCACGTCATAGCCCGAGGCTGGGGTGATGGTTAATTTCTGTGTCAGCTTGGCTGGGTCACTGGGTGCCCAGACATTTGGTCAAATGTTATCCTGGGATTGCTGTGAGGGTGTTTTTGGATGAGATTAACATTCAGATGGATGGACTTTGAGTAAAGCAAACACACACACACACACACACACACACACACACACACACACACAGTTGGCTCTGTTTCTCTGGGAAACGCTGCTGAGCATAGCTGGTATGTGGGGACCAGGCTCCTCCCACCTCTTGCTCTGCCAGGCTTAACGGAAGGCTTTGTCTCCTGCTGCAAGGTGGCTGCCCAGCTGCGCTCCTCTCATCTGCATTCCAGCCGTAGGGAAGTGGAGAGCACGCCCTTCCCTTCAGGGCAGAACCCAGAAGTGGGTCATAGGCCACTGGGCAGGACCTCGTCACGTGGCCACAGCTATTGAGGAAATGTGGCCTTGAGCTAATAATTCTGTCACCTCGGCAGAAAGGGAGAGGCTGAGTAGCCATCGGGGACCATGAGACGTGTGTTTTGGACGGGCTGCCGCACCAGAGCTGCCTCAAGAGGAAGCCACGGTCAGCCAGCCTCCGTGGTGACAGTCCCGAGACTGAGGCTGGTCTGAGACCATGAGTCCGGGACCAGGAAGGAGGCCCCTCCCCGGGCGTCCTGAGGCTATGACCGCAGGGCCCCGGCAGCCAGCTGCCTGCCACCTGCAGGGGTTCCTGCCTGGGCGGGCGAAGTCGGTCCAGGCCCGGCAGACCTACAGCCTCGCCACCACTCCTTGGAGCCTTAAAAGGGGTTCTTGAGGTTTGGGGGAGCCCCCTGGCCTGCACAGCACTTCATCCTCCGTTATGGGGCACATCCAGGAACCCAGGAGATGTGATGGAGGTAGATGCTACCCCCATCCCGATCTGAATGTCGGGAGCAGCCCCGGCCAGGAGGAGCGGGCCCGCACTCCCCGAGCCTGGCTGGCCGCCCTTCCTAAGCCCCCGTCCTGTCACCAGCGGGGTGTCCCCGCCTCCAGCTCTCCAGGCCAGCCCCTGGGTGAGCTCTTGCTGGCTGTGTGCAGAGCAATGAGGACCGAGCTGCCTCCTGCTCCCCAGGAAGGCATCACGCCCCGGGCACTGGTCCGAATGCTCTGGCTTGTGTGTTTGCCCCTCTGACCCCCGGCGTGATGGCTCTGCTGGCCACAGCCCCTCTGGTCTCGCCCTCCTGCTCGGTGCCAGGGCCCACAGGTGAGGCTCAGTAACGCCTGGGCGCCAGGCCCTGCTCTGAGCACGTTAGGTTTCCCAGCTCCCTGAGTCCTCAAAACTACCCTGCAAGCTAGTGTCTTCATCCCATTTCACAGATGAGAAAACTGAGGCCGGGAGGCCCAGGAGCTTACCTGACCTGGGAAACTGCAGAGGTGGGATTTCAAAGTCAGCTTCTGACCGCAGACCCCACAGAGCCAACGGCCGTGATGCAATGATGCTGAGCCAGTGAGTGAAAAAGATGCCAGACAGAAGGGCCGAGGCCAGGCACCTGCAGGGGCAGAGGGCACCAGGGAGGGACCCTCCTGACGTACGTGCATGTGGGCCTGGCACCCCCCACCTCCCAGGTGCTCAGCCCTTTCCCACCTCTCTGGGGACAGCGCCTGGGCTGGTGCCACACCAGGGCTCCTCCTCTGACCACAGAATTAAACTAGAAGTCAGTAACACAAAAATATTTTAAAATACACAAAAAGCACAAGCCATACATTTTTAAAAATTGATAAATTGAACTTGATCAAAATTTTAAATGTTTGCTCTTCAAACACACTGTTTAAAAAATTAAAAGGCAGCTATGAAAAACAGTAGGGAAGTTCCTCAAAGAATTAAAAATGGAGGGACTTCCCTGGTGGCGCAGTGGTTAAGAATCCGCCTTCCAATGCAGGGGACACAGGTTCGATCCCTGGTCAAGGAATTAGATCCCACATGCATGCCGTAACTAAGGAGCCCGTGAGCCGCAACTAAGGAGCCCACTGGCCACAACTAAGACCCGGTGCAACCAAAAAAAAAAAAAAATTAAGAATGGAACTACCATATGGTCCAGCAATTCCACTTCTGGATATAAACCCAAAAGAACTGCCAATTGGGTCTTGAAGAGATATTTGTACACCCATGTTCATAGCACCACTATTCACAACAGCCAGGTATGGAAATAACCAAGTGTCCACGGAGGGATGAATAGATAATAAACTGTGGTCCATCCACATAATGGAATATTATTCAACCCTGAAAAGGAAGAACATTCTGACACCTGCTAAATATGGATGAACCTTGAGGGTGTAATGCTAAGTGAAATAAGCCAGTCAGAAAAGGACAAATACTGTATGATATATATATATATATATATATATATATATATATTATGAAAAAGGACAAATATCATTATATATATATCCTATTGATTCTCTTTCTCTGAAGAAACCTGACTAATACAGATGCTAAAACCAATAGGGTAAAAATATTGGTAAAACTAATACAGATGCTAACGAAGATGGGCAGACAGGATGTTTACACAATTTCCAAGCATCTCGCCAAAGACACCTGTGCCTGCAGAGAGGCCTGCAGTGACTTTACCTGGGAGCGGACGCAGGTGGTCACAGTTTTGTGGCTAGCGGGTGGTGTGACGTCACGTGCCTCCTGGCGAGTGCGCAGGAAGGGACACCCCCAGCAGGTGTTCCTACAGGAAGATCCCCTTTCTGGACCTAATCACAAACACACTCAGGACTTCCCGCCAAACTGCTCACCTACACCCTTCAAACACTGGAAAGACAAAGTCAGGGCTTCCAGCCCAGGTAGAAGGAGACGACGTGCCATCCTGGATCAGAACCTGGCCCAGAAAGAAATTTTCTATCCGGTAAATCACTGGGACACTTTTCATGAGGCCCGTGGTGTTAAGTTTTCTGATTATGAGGATCGTGCCCCCTGTAAACAAACGCCCCAGGAGACACGTGTGAGTCCGTCCAGGCCTCCCCGACGCCCCGAGGGGCAGCTTGGTGTCTCAAGACGTTTGCCCACTTGCAGGCGAACACAAGTGTGCAAATGTAGGTCCAAGTGTGGGTTCCTGAGACCCCGACCCTCCCTCGCCCGCCTGGGTCACCACTTTTTCTGTTGTTCAACTTTAGCTTTTCTACAGTGCCTCACACCATTCATTCATTTTTTACAGAGACTTTATCTTTTTTTTTTTTTTTTAAGCCTATGGGATATATTTAATTTATTTATTTATTTATTTTTGGCTGTGTTGGGTCTTCGTTTCTGTGCGAGGGCTTTCTCTAGTTGTGGCAAGCAGGGGCCTCTCACTATCGCGGCCTCTCTTGTTGCGGAGCACAGGCTCCAGACGCACAGGCTCAGTAGTTGTGGCTCACGGGCCTAGTTGCTCCGTAGCATGTGGGATCTTCCCAGACCAGGGCTCGAACCCGTGTCCCCTGCATTAGCAGGCAGATTCTCAACCACTGCGCCACCAGGGAAGCCCCCACATTTATTTTTAATATTTACGTAGTAAACAAGAGCTGTGACTTTTTTCGTTTTCATTTTTCTTTCCTGCTTCCTTCTTCTTTTTTGGCTTCTATTTCTCCTACCTTGTTTTGGAGGGTCTCCGACCTGTATCCCAAAGTTTATGTAAAATTTTCAAAAATCCCCTTCTGATATCTTTTTTATTTTTTACATCTAAATCCATAACCGACCTGAGGCTTCCTGGGGTCAGCCCAGCCTGCCCCGCTCCACACCTGAGCTCTCCTTGTGGCACGGGGCCGACACCCAGTGTTGGGGAGCTGCACTGCGGGCCTTCCAGAGGGGTCTGTCGGTGCCCGGGCCCCGAGGTGGCTCCGGGCTTCACGTCGGGAGAAGGGCAAGCCAGCAGGGCCACTGCGAGGAGGCTGGGTGGGGTGGCTGAGTGTCTCTGGGGGGCGGGGGAGCTGCCCCCTGGTTGGGCTGTCGGGAAGCCCCAGGGGAGCAGCTGATGGTGAGAACGGGGCCTCGCGACCAGGGGCCAGAGGGCAGGGGTGGAGCCGGTCGTGGGGCTAGGGCGGCAGGAGGCCAGGACGGGGGCTCTGAGGAGGTCCAGGCAGAGACCACGGGCCAGGGCTGGGCGCTGGGGGCGGAGGTGGGACAGCCCAGCCCCGAGTCAGGAGTGGGCTTCGAGGAACAACACGAGGTAAGACAGACGTACAGAGACAAGAAAGGGGGTTACTGGCTGTCTAGGGCTGGGGACGGGGAACAGCTGAGGGGTGCAGGGTTCTTTGTGGATATGAAACGTTGACTGTGGTGATGAACACGCAACTCTGTGGCCCTAAAAGCCACTGAATTGTGCACTTTGTGAATTGCACAGTATGTGAACCGTTCTCAACAACGCTGCTTAAAAAAGAGAGAAATCAGGACTTAGGCAGCCTCCCCAGGGGGCTCGTCAGGGCCCGAGGCACACCCTCCCCCAGCCGGACCAGAAACGCTCATTTCCTTGACTTTAGAAGCAGCTGACGGGCCCTGGGGGCAGTGCCCAGGCCCCACGGGATCTCAGTCCTGCCTGTTTCCCTACTTGGAGTCCCTTTGACATCTCTGATCCCAGATCCTCCATCCCTTTCTCTTCCTTTCCACCCAGTTGAAGAGCCGGGACCACTGGGCCACCCCTGGAGTGGTCCACGGTCTGCACGTGGCTGCTGCGGCCTGTGGGCAAAGCCCAGCGCCGGCTCCTTCCTCTGGGTTTCCTGCCAACCGGCAGCCAGACCCAGGGCCTCAGTCAGACTCAGCTCCGGTAACTTTGGCCAAACTACAGGTGGTGCTGGGCAAGGCTGGGGCGGCTCAGATGCTCAAACATCCAGGAACATGGTGTGCCCTTTCAATATGTAATTTTGCCTCTTTTGTATTCCGGGAGAATTGTCACGAATGATCATTTCCCCCAGGATAGAGTCTTGCAAAACTCCAGTGCACCGTCATAACCAGTGAGCGCCCGTCCACACTGTGGGTGGACCGGGGTTTGTTTGGCCACTGCCTGTAGAAGGACATCTGGATTGTTCTCGTCTGGGGCTGTTACACACTCGACCGTTAGGAACATGCACACCCAGGTTTCTAGCGAACATGCATTTCAGTTCTGGGATAGATGCCCAGGAGCACAGTTACCGGCTCGGGTGGTAACTGTCCGAGTACCTTCCAGAGGGGCTGCACCATCTCCCCCGCCCCGGTGCTCACCAGCCCCCGCTGTGGCCCCGCGCTGACGTCAGCACTGGTGGCTGGTTCTCAGCCGCGTTTCCCTACCGATCAGTCTCGTTGGACACCTTCTCACACATCCTCTGCCCCTGTGTGTCCTCTCCGGTGACTTGCCTCCCTCCTCACGCCCCCTGCTCCTCCTCTAGCTGGACTGCTTTTCACTGTGACTTTGGGGAGTTCTCCTTTATCCCAGGCAAACCCCTGTCAGATACGTGCCCTGAGTCCACCACTTGCCCTTCCGCCCTCTCAGCAGGGCCTTGCCCAGAGCAAGTCTTTAATTGTGATGAGGTCTTGTTTAACCATTTTCCCTTTTACGAAGCATGCTTTTGGTGTCCAGTCTAAGCACTGCCTCGCCCTAGATCCCAGTTTTCTACAAGTTTTATACTTTTGCACTTTACACTTAAGTCTGCAGTCCGTTTTAAGTTAACTTGCATGTAACAGGAGATTGAGGTGCCGGCAGACGTCCAGCTGCCCAGCAGGGCCTCTCACGGCATGTTCCCAGATAGCTCCAATGGCCCCTCTCATTGAGGGTGAGCTGGCAGGTGACTTGGTTCTGCCCCATAGCCCAAGACGGGACCCCCACCATGCCATGTCTGCTGGCGCTCTCATTTGCTCTGGTGAAGCGAGCCCACCTGGCAAGGAGTGAGGGCGACCTCTGGCCCATGGGGCACACGCTGACCACAGCAGTGGACATGGCTCCTCCCTGGTCGAGCCTTCAGATGACACCCCAGCCCCAGCCGATGCCTTTCTTTTTTAAAATATTTTTATTTATTTATTTGGCTGCGCCGGGTCTTCTATGTGGCACGCGGGATCTTTAGTTGTGGCAGGTGGGATCTAGTCCCCTGACCAGGGAGTGAAGCCGGGCCCCCTGCACTGGGAGCATGGAGACTTAACCACTGGACCACCAGGGAAGTCCCCCCCCAGCCGACGCCTTGACTGCAGCCCCTTGAATGTGAGGACCCGACCGAGCCGTGGAAGCTGGGGGATGATAAGTACCGTCGTGTAAGCCCCAAGTTTGGGGTGACTTGTTCCACAGCAGCAGGTAACTAACACGGCTCCCACCGCCTGCCTGCAGCAGTGGCAACGCCCCACTTGGCGCTCCCGCCCAGGGAAGGGAAGGGGGTTCCTCTGCCTCCTTCCTAAGGAGCACAGCAAGTGCACCGACGGCCACCACACCTGGAAAGCCGCTCAAGATCGCACACGCCACATGCCCCTCGCGTGGCTTGGCGTTCACGCAGGGGAGCGGCAAGCACTGGACTGGCTCCAGGGCCCCTCCCTGGGCAGAGTGACCATCTCTCGGCCTCCGGGAAGCAGCTTCGATGCCCGTGTAGTGGGCGCCCGCTTCCTAAGTGCCTGAGGCCCACCCCTGCCCTCCCGTCAGTGAAGGAGTTAATGGACGTGTGGGTTTTGTCAGCGCCTTAAATGGGGCCTTCGGCAACCTCGACTGCTGCCGTCGCCCAGCATCATTAGCTCGCGGCATTCATTCTCTCCTCTAATCCTCAGAGCCAGCCTAGGAGGTAGCTGCTACTACCCAGGTCTTATCCACGGGGACATGAAGGCCCCATCACACAGCTGGAAGAGGCAGAGCTGGCACCGCAGGGCAGGGCCGCATCCCATATGCCACACGTTGAATGCGCCCGCGATGTGCCAGGCGACAGGCTCTGGCTACACTGTACCCAGTCGGTGCCTTTTGGAAGGTCAGTCACGGAGCCTCAGTGCCAGCGTCAGAGCCTTTGTTTCTTCCACCCTACACTGAGGGAGCATTTTTCCGGAAAACTTCACGTGCATCTTCGAAATGTGAGTTTTACAAAGTGGCTTTGATCCCATTAAAGCCTGCACATGACAAAGCAAACAATGACAACAGAGCAACAAAACTCCAAAACAAAAAACCCTCAAGACTCTTTTTTTTTTTTGGTCGCGCTGTGTGGCATGCAGGATCTTAGTTCTCCAATCAGGGATCGAACCCGAGCCCCCTGCAGTGGAAGCACTGAGTCTTAACCACTGGACCGCCAGGTAAGTCTCCCCTCAAGATGCTTAAACAGAAAATATACAGACTGACGATCAAAAAGGCACACGTCCCCCCTCCCCCCGGACCCAGGTTCCAAGAAGACACATTAACTGCAAGGTACTTCCGGTTTGTCAAGTAGCGTCACATGACTCTACCTGAGCGGCTTTTCGAGTTTGCCCACACGGGCAACCACGCTCCTATAACCCCTCCACTAACCGGAAGAGCCACCCACATGGGTGGAAGAGCAGCCTTTTGGTTCAGGTGGGCTGCTGACTCATCTGGGAGGATCTGTCACCATCTTCCTCTCAGAGGCGGAGGGACCAGCAACCTGATGTCAGGATCCCAGCGGGCCAGCAGGAGAGGACGACTTCACAGCACAGGAAGCAAGCGAGTCGGGGATGGAGGACGGCAACCCTGATAAGCCTACCACGTCCGTACTCAGGAGACAGGAAAACGAACCTCCACTGGGGACGAGATCACAATCGGCCTGGAACTGTGCAGAATTAATCATGCTGGACAAGCGTAATTGAGTTCTGACACCTCTGGGTTCAACGTACAAGAGTCAAGAATAAAGACCCCTCAGTCCCCGCCGATCGGCTCCTTGTTACACTCACACGGAAGTACCAGCTTATGTTAACAGCACTGAAGAGCAAGAACGAACGAAAGTCTGAAGATTGATTTCCTTGGTGCTTAAGAGCATTCTAAGAATGTAGATGTGAAGCAAAAGCCAGTAGCCGGGGTGATTCTTCTAGAACCTGAGTCAGCTATCATGGCCCCTGCTCAAGAGCCCTGGCTGCCCACTCCCCGCCGCAGACTGCACCCGTCACTCCCTGCTCCAGCCAGCCCAGCCTCCTTGCCCACTACTTAGGGCCACCGCAATCCACGCTCTGGCCACAAATGATCTACAATCTTCCCGGGGCCCCCAAGTCTCATTCTGCATCAGCACCAGCCCAAAGTCCCGATCCCATCACAGGAATAGGCTCTGATGGAGGAGTCCCCGAAACACAGCTCCAGGGGTGAAGGTCCTCTCAGTCTGAAGAGAGACGACTTACGTGCACTCTGTCCCCAGGACCCGCCACACACACCCCGACATACGATGGGCCAAGCCTGGGGGAACTGCTTCAGCCGCTCCGGTAGGGGCGGGGGGTGCAGGGGGGAGGGCTGGGCAGGGCCACTGGCGTGGCTGCTCTCCGCCCAGGTCTCGGTCCTGCTGCATCGGTGACTCTCCACGCCTCTGGGATCCACCTCTGAATTACGCTCCCTTTTCCGTGAAACGCAGCCTGTGTTTGCAGCTGTGTAATTTCTTCGACCTGCTTCCTGACACTAGAATCTTGAGGCTCCAAAGGCCTCTTTTCATTCTATACTGCCCGTCCATTTCAGTCCAAGCTGGCAGTGTTTCTGCCAATATGATTCTTTCAAAAGCTTTTTGAGTCTCCTGTGACTCTTACTGCGGCTCGATTGATTACACAAGAGCCACACGCACAGGTCTCCTCAAAATAAGCCCTTCTCTGCCTTGGGCTCCTGGGGGACGTAAGCTTCTTAGACGTCCTGTTGTCTGATGCAAAGGCTCTCGACCTTCCGAGGTCCTAACCAAGCATTTGACAGCCACGGCCTCAGCTTCACTGCAGACCTGTCTCCCCCGCCATCCTCTGGGTTTGATCTTTGCTCTGAAGCCGTTTCTTCATGTTCACCTTGTTTGCCACCCAGGAAGGTGGGCATAACTGAGACCACAAAGGGTGCCCCCCCCCCAATTAAACAGCCCTTCCCTCCGCGTTCTCGCCTCTCCGAACGAGCCATGGGAAGCCAGAGGCAGCTCCGAGGGTCTGCCTAGAAACCCTACCGGCCCATCCAGCCCATAGGTCAGTGTTTTCCACCACCCTGTGCGCAACAGGGCTGCCAGCGGTCACCACGCAGCAGGGGTCCACTTTGCTTCGGTTCCGTGTTCTCACCCATCCTGGGAAGCCTCCTCCAGGCCCTGAGGCGTCCCCTGTCCCCCACCCAACAGCTCCTGTCTTGCTCAAACAGGCTCCAGCCCATGTCAGCTGCCAAGCCTCCCCCATGTCTGAGCACTGCTGGGGTTCCATACACCATATTCCTACCCCAGGGCCTTTGCACTTGCTGCCCTCTGGGGTGAACGCCCCCGCCCCACCCCGGCAGCACATCTCTGCTCACACACCACCTAATAGGGCATCTCCCAACCGCCCCCTGCCCTGCTTTGCTGCCCTCCTACCCTGTAACCTGACACCATATTTACCATCTTCTGTCCCCAAGAGCGTTGAGTGCAGACTTCGGGGCACCCTGTCTCCTGTGTGTCCCAACATCCACAAGGCTGTCTGACACACTACGAGCTCAACGCATGTGTGAAGCCAACAGGAAGGCCTTCTGGCCTTCCAAAGCACCTTGAACGAAGTGACCGATGCCCACCCCTTGCTTAAAGGGAGCTCAGCATCACTTCCAGGGGGGTGTCCACGGGGCACGTGGCCACAGCTGCAAGCAGAGCTGCCAGGGGCTACGCGCGCCGCTGTGGGTGGGGCAGCCCCTCAGGCGGGCCCTCGGCTCTGGTGTGGACTGTCCGGCCCTGGTCTGTCTCGGGACACAGGCAAAGGCCCTGTCACCCCAGCTGCCGACCAAGCAGCAAACCGAGGCCCCTGGCTTCCTAGTAAGTCTGTGGGCACACACTCCCTTCAACCAGGAAAGCCTGGGTCCAGGGAAAGCACACACCGGGCCCACCGCTGACACCAGGTCTGGACCCGGCTCCAGCCCGACCAAGACCCCAGGCCAGAGCTGCAAACCTATCAAAATGCGGTGCTCCTCGCCGGGCGGGGCGGTGCAGGACCACAAGCCCGGGCACGACTCTCCCCCCACTGCGTGCCACCTTCCCTGGGCACAAGCCAAGGGCAGGAATCCCCACAGCAGGCAGCCTATCTGGCAACGTAGTAAGTCAGTTAAAGAAGGTCCTTTTTATTTTTGCAATGTCATTCCATACAAAAGCAATAGAAACGTAACAGTCTTAACAAGAAGTTTACAATTGAATATTTGAACAGAAAATCTGTACACATTATCATTTACAGCAATTTTACACGGTAAATTAAATGACTATAAAAAAAATGTTCTTTCTAAATCCTTCTGCTGTCTTAACTCTTGGAGTAGTATAGGTAAAAGGGCTACTAAGTGCTATTTACAAGTACCAAATTAAGACTGTATAACTTACATAAACCCCATTAACCTACCAGCTCAATTTAATATCTGACTATTCAGTGCTCTGTATGAGGAAAAAAACCCATCCTGACATACTGACAAACAGCCCAAACCCTAACCCTTTCCATAAAGATATTAAAGGTATCTGATTATGAGAACACTTGGCCAGATACCAGTAAAGAAAGCCCCGTGAATATATGCTTAAACCCAAACCAGCCATCTGACAAGTAGCAATTAATGCCTAAAATACTTGTGGAAAACCAGTTACGGTACACTTGTCAGGTTAACTTCAAGGATGCAGAGATTAAGCAATTAAGATTGTTGCAAGATTGCTTCGAGTTCAATTTTCCTCGGATTTAGTTCCATTTACAATTTAAAACATGCAAAATACACTCCCTATACATAAAATTAACGTCTCTTAAGAAAATAAGGCAAGAACATCAATTCACCAAGAGACTGTACACTATGAACAGAAACCCCCAGTTACAAAGGCAGGACGCGTGCTTGGTGGGCCACCCCGCCGGGGGAGGCAGCGCTGCTCCCAGGGGCCTCCAGGTGGCGCCGGTTAGCTCATGGCCGAGAAGTCTTTCAAGGGTTCAGTTAAACAGGCTTCCAAGTCAAACGCGTCCTCGGCCTGGCAGTCCACGTGTCTAACTTTGGTAGGGGTGCCACAGTACATGTCCTAGAAGACAGAAGCACGGTCACAGCCGGTCCCCCGGGCACACTGGACTTGTTGCCGGAGGCGCTGAGCAGGGCGGCTCCCCCTCCGGGGGCTGAGCGCCCCCCAGGAACGCAGGACAGGCCCGGGAGAGCATCCAGCAGATACTGCCAAGCTTCACTTCAGCCGCATCTGTCAAACTCCCACCCCCCGCCCCCGCCCCATTAGTGACCAAGTGACCTTTAAGGGCCCTGAGCCGCAGCCGCTCAAGCCTAACAGGAGCCACAGTGTGGACGGGACGCGCCACCGTGGCTCGTGAAGCAGAATCTCGTCACACGGCCGAGCACGCAGCGCTGGCGCTGGGCTGAGGACCGCCCCACCTCACCCCCAAAACGGGGGCCAAAGCGTGCCAGCTGAATCTAATCCTCGAGGAGACAGTATGACGACTCCAACTGAGGAACACCCTGCTTCGTGAAAACGGGCCTGAACCCTTCCAAAGAGGTCAACGCCGTGGGGGAAAAGCAGGAAGACTATTGTGAACTAAAGGAAATTTAAGAGACACGGCAATTAAACGTGTAATCCTTGATTAAATTCTGGGCCAAAAAAGAGAAAAAAAGACCTGTGACAAGGACATTACCGGGACAACCAGGAAACCTGAGCGCGGCCTGGTTACGAGGCAGCCGTGCTTTACCACGGCTGCGTTTCGCGAGCACAACAGCGATGCTGTGGTAGTGGCCGTGCTCAGCGGCGAACGCGCTGCCCCCGGTGCCTCCGCCTCGCCACCCAGCCTTCTCTCCTGTCCCGCGAACGCCCCGCCGGCTCCCACCTCTCCTCGGTGCCCCGGGACCTCCCGCCAGGACCCCTGCCTCTGATCTCCAGGGCCTGGTCCCCGACCCCCGCCCCGCGCCCGTGCAGTCACCGCCCCCTAACTTCTGTGACCACGAGCGGCACATTCAGAATCGGCTTCTTGAGCTGGGACAACGGTTACTCTTAATCCAAACCAAGGATGCCACCCGCTGAGATCGTCATGGGTTTTAGTCCTGCCTGTGTATAAATATCCACAAAACTGGGATCATCCTATGGTTAAGTATCCTGTTTTTCTTTATCTTGACCATTTTCCACGTTATTAGTCTTCAAAAACAATCTGTAGTAGCTGTATTCCTTATGAATGTACTTTTGTCATTCCTCTCTTTTGGACATTTGTGTTACTTTTTTTTTTTTTTTTTGGCCATGCGGCTTGCAGGGTCTTAGTTCCCCGATCAGGGATTGAACCCTAGCCCCCTGCAGTGGAAGCGCTGAGTCCTGACCACCAGACCTCCAGGGGACTCCCTGTGTTACTTCTAACACCTCGAATAGTCACAAAGAGTACGTGGGATGCAGATGGTCCCCAAGACTGGAAGGACACGTCCCAGGCTTATCAGGGTGACACAGATGGAAGGCAGGCAGGAAAAGGCAACTACGCACTTTTATTTTATATGCTCCTGACCTGTTCAAATACAGTATAGGTTGATCTTATATAAAGCAGGAGTTTTTCAAACAAACATTTATGAGTTCTAGTTTTTAACCTATTTTTTTACTTAATGTGCAGAATATTTCCACATGTAAATATTGGGGCCGTCTCCTTTAAAATAACAAAGGGATCCTTTTACTGTAAACTGCTGCTGTGTATTTGGCTTGTATACGTGCAGAGAAGTCTGGAAGAACGTGCACCCAACCAGTAACTAGAGAATTAGAGATGAGGCAATTCTGTACATCGCTTTTCATCTTTGGAGGTTTTTTCTTCCAAAAACATGTAATTTTTTAAAATTGGCAAATGTGGGGAAACCCCTAGGCCCAAAGCATTCCTCCACTTATAACAACTAGCAGGTGATTCCTATACTAGCAATTCACCAGGACAAACTATACAGTCTAAAATTAACAATAGTGACAAAGCCTGTGAACCAGAGAAGAAAAGGCCTTTTACTTTTAAATGAAAATGGTGGTACTCATTAGTTAGATTGAGCCCAAAATCTAAAATAAGGCCACTACCTACGAACTCCATCAAATCTGACATTTCAATAAAGTCAGAGAAAGGGGTAAGGAGCCCCTTTTTCATAAGCATCAGAATCAAATTTCAGCTTAAACTTCAGTTTTCAGAGGGGCATATGTTGTCAACAATTGACCTGTAACACTCACGCGGAGAGATAAAACCAAGGAAAGGTACTTACGAAGTTATCCTGAGAGCTCGTCTGGGACTCAGAGCTGCTCTCCGCAGATTCCGTCTCCATCTCCCCGAGGTCTACAGGACGTCTGTGCGGTCAGAACAAGCACATCAGTCAGCGCGTAACAGAGCCAGAAGGCAAACGCCACCACGGCCGCGCTGCCCGTGAGCGCTGACACGCATCTCCTCTGCTCCCTGAGGGACCCACCAGCTTTCAGCGACTCCCCGTGCGCCAGACTGACCCTCTGCCCGATCACCTCGCAGAGGTAAAGCAGGCACTGCAGGCAAACACGTCCACCCGGCTCGGAGCACACAACCGCCTGCCCACTCTTGCCCGTGGCCAACTATCTGTACACAGCCACAGGCATCCTTCTAAGTAGGAGCGTCAATAATAAAGCCCAGTTTGGGGGGAAGACAGACACCGTGACAAGCCATACTACACATCATCACTCATTTGTCCAATTTCCTACCCATAGAGAGAATAGGACAATAGTGACACCGGACACCGGGAAAAAAATCAGTGTGTCTGTGAGGCCAAACTTGTAAAGACGCGTCAGACATCATTTCAAACGTGACAGTTTCTAATAAATTTCCCCAGCACAAAGCAGAAACTCCAACACTTGAATGAATAAATGTGTCTCTGAGGGAGGGAGAGGCTCAGGTCGAGGGAGCTGAGAAGAGAGGCCGCACAGACAGTGTCTCCACCTCCGCGCTCAACCGGCATCCTGACCACGTGGCAGAAACTCAGGCCTGAGACCTTTCCAACTAGACACAGTTTAAAAAGATAAAAGCCTTCCTTAGATGAAAAAACAAGACCTTTCACGTTTATAGCTCAACATAAATTATTCACATGCTTTTTAAAATGTTTATCTTAAAAACAAACCCCACATATCTCTAGGTTTCCTAAGATGAGTCTGGCCGAGCTACAGACAGTAAAGCCTGCCCAGGAAGCACACCCCTCCCTCCGGCCTCTCCCTGAGCCTGCCCAGCCGGCTTCATACACTCGTGCAGAGAAAACACACACACGAAGCTGTGACCACAGGCAGACGTTATGCACGATAACCTGCCACACAGTGACAGAGCCACTGCGATCACCACCTGAACTGCAGACACGGAGAACGAGAATGCAGTAAGGACGTACATTTCTTGCAAATCACATCCTTCTTCCGCTGGAGGATCCCAAAAATGCAGAGCCACCTTCCAGAGTTTGATCTGCTGGTCCCACGATCGTCGACTATACTTCTTGAATTTGTTGGGGGTTTTGGGATGAATGCCAGGCTGTCGAAGGTGCCTACCGGGAGAGAGGGATTATCCTGGCACACACCATCCACATTTGCAGGTGAGCTTAAAAGCACTACCTCTCTGCCTCTGCTTTCCTTCGCAATCCATGCCCCAGAATAGGACATCTGCACTTCAATCCTGCCAAGCAGCTGGTATACTCTCTAAAGCTCCCTTTGTATCCTTGTGTGTGTAGCGGGAGGGGGGAACGCTGCTTACACAAAACGGGGCAATACTCATATATTTCTCTAATAAAATCTTTACAATCTGTAACTTGAACTTTAGTTTTCCCATCATGTATTTTAGTAATCTTACATTTATAAGACAGCTATGAGTCTTGAGAAATGAAATGTCATCTAACATTCTAAATTATGAAAATGTTATTTTTTTATCTTCACGTCCTTCGTTTCTCAGTCACCAACCCATTCTTCTTTATTTATGTAAGTGCCTGAAAGTCATTAATAATACACTTCTTAGCAGGTGTGAACTACACCCAGAATCAGATTTACCACCTAAGCAACTCTTTAGACGGCAATGCCATATGACTTGACCAGGACATGCTGGCGAAACAAGACTACCTCGGGACTTCTTTAATATAGCGATCGTAGGCAATGGTGTTCTTCCCATAGTTGATCTGCTTCTGTCTCCTCATCAGGACACTTTCATCGGTCTCTAAGTCAGCTGGCAATGCTGACATAGACTCCTTCGAATCCGAACTGAAGAAAATGAAATGAACAGAACAAGCCTCACAATTAAGATCACTACATAAGAAAACGCTTAAACACAGTAACGGGAGTATTTGCCCTTGGATTCCAAACCATATTAACCCCACAACAGTCCAGAATCTTTGAATATATGGGAATTTAGTACACGATAGATACATATTTCAAATCAGTGAAGAACAGAAAAACAGTAAATGCTATTGAGACACTTAGCATCTCATGTTCACAGTTTTTTTTTCATTAATAAACTACAGGTCTATTAAATTAGAAAAGAAATAATTACACAGCATTTACCTTCCTGATGATGATTTTCTCTCTCTTCCAAAGTCATTTATGAGGAGTTTCCTTTTATATCTGAGAGCAAAGTAAATGTTGCTGTTTTTAAAAAGGTATAGAAATGAACACAATGCTTTTAGAGCTAAGACAGAGCTACAGGGAACAAAGCCTCCCTGAGGGTGTGGTCTGGTAAGTGGATTAAGTAACAGTAGGTGGCTTCTTTTATTTTCAACCTCCCTCAACCACCTTTGAGGCGGAAGATAAAGGTTACGTGCCAAGATCATACAAGGTGCTTAAAACAACCAGGTTCTAAAAAAAAAAAAAACTACTGCCGCCAGCTAAGTAGTGAGACCCAAACGACACAGAAATTTACATCCCTCTAACCCTGAAGCCTTTAGAAAAAAATAAACATGAGTTGAAATACAAAGTTTTTATTTCTAATACCACGATTACTTATTAAGGAGACGTGTGCCTGTTGGGCACTGCTCACCTTCTTGGAAAGACTGCACACCTTCCCCCGTCCCCCCATCCCTTGTGGATTTCACCGGGCATTTCCCTCCTATCACAGCAATGACCAACACCCAACTTTGCAAAAGTACGTCACCAAAAAAGCACACTGCAATCTAACAATGGAAACCGTGAACCACCTCTAGCTAGAAGCTCATGCAGGTGTCTAAAACATGTCACGTATCACGGTGCCTCCTTCCAAATCTAAAATTCTCAACCTTCCCCAAGTTTGCTGGGGCATCCCAGTGAAGCCTGGATACCGGGAGATAATGAACCACCCCCTGAGAACTGAGAAACTAGTTCCTGAAATCATTTTCTGTAGGATTTCATTCTTTCTGGAACCCCAGTTGAAAAGACTGGCTTCAGGTATGACTAAAACCTATTTTCAAATTTTCAGACCGCTGGTGTGTAGTGTGTGCTAGCCTCCTTGACATACAGTGAGCTGAATTCTTACCGCCCCCCTTCCTGGTGGGAAGTAAGGCAGACCACCATCATCAAAAGCTCACATCACTTGGGTCTTATCAAAAGCAGCAGCTTTCCATCAGAAAGGGAGCAGCCCAAAACAGTGCTCTGGACAAGATCAGGCCTGCTTTGCAAGGCAGGGCAATATTCAGAAAGGAACAAAGAGGGGTCCACCAACAGGAAGGTCAAGACAAACAGGGGTCTCCCTGCGGCACTTAAGAGCTGCAGACAGTCCCCAGCAAGGGGTGACACTGGGGGTCCGGATACACAAGGCCATGATGAGGATTGTTATAACCCTGGTGAGCAGAACACAAAAACTGCATAGACCCAGTCAAACAGCCTACCGTTACAGCTGGGAAAAATCAAGATCTATATGAACACGAGAACTCATTCAAAACACTGAAGCCCACGTCTGTCAGCTCCAGTTCACCCTTCTACCCAGGCACCCTACTCACCCACACACATGCATTCTCACGGCTGAAACAAATTAAGTGGTCACAACCAACCCCCACGTGTGTCCGAGCCTTTCCGAAGACAGCAGCTCTAAATACCATCGACCGCTGCAGAGCGGGAGGAAGCAGTCTGGCCCTGCTTCCCTGCTGACAATGAGGACATATTTTCTCATCAGAATTAAGAACAGACTCTTGGTTCAATATACTTCAATTAATTTCGAGCCACAACATTTTAACTCAACGTTCATTCCCTGGGTTGGATGGCATCTATCAAAAGGAAGAAAGGCCCCAAAATACCAGGGAGAACGTAATCCAGGGGGGTGAGCAGTGGTGAAGGATGCATCATCTGAACTGCAATGAGCTGAGGAAGAGGAAGTGGCTTGGAGTTGAACTTGAATACACAGCTCTGGGTACGACCGCAAGGGGTTCACAGACCCCAAGTCGGGGACCCGTCCCCGCACGCACTCTGGCATTTCTGAGCTGTTAGCAGCGCCACCTCCCACTTACTGCCACCCTGGAAGGACAGCCCCAAGACACCGGTTCTCAAATTTCAGTGAGTGGACTCAGCTGAAGGGCTTAAGCCAGGGCTGGGCCCCACCCAGTTTCCCATCCAGCAGGCCTGGGGTGGGGCCTGAAAACCTGCATTTCTAACAAGTTCCCAGGAGCTGCTGACGTGGCTGGTCTGGGGCCCACCAGACTTTTAAAAACCACCACTCTAAGATATGCCTCAAATTTAACATATAATTAAAAACACCAGAGGTAACATTTCAAACTGGTCTGAAATGCATACCTTGCAATTTCTTTGTTAACTCTAGTCCTCATTTCATCTTCTTCGACTGCACTTGCCCAGTCTGAACATCTAGAACGGGGCTTAGGGCCTTCGGGAGTGGTAAAGCTGCAATAAAATGAAAACGCACATTTGAACCATGACACAACTTTCAGTTTCCTTTCAAATCGTGCATCAGGAAATGTTCTGAGGTTGTTTGGAGAGGGCCAAGAAAACGGGCTCCAGAGTCATCTCTGCTCCATAACTTACTAGCTCACCGAGTTCAGGCAATTCGTCTGAAGCCTCCTGGGCTCTGTTTGTTAAACAACTTCTGTGCGCTCCCTACGTGCCAGTGCAGGGGAAAGGCAGACAAAGTCAACAGGTATCATTGGCGCCAAAAAGTGTGCCTACCTAGTACAACTACTTTTATTTCCAAAAACGAGGGTTTTTTTTTAGGATTTTAAAAAAGATTTCAGCTAATACATTTTTAGAGCTAAGCAGAGTGGCCAGCACCTAATAAATGTGGTTACTATTTACTTCTAGACGCACACAATTAATGGCTCAGGATGTATCACATCATAATTAAAATGGGGGGGATAAAAATGTACTTCAAAGTTCTTACTACATTAGCACTTAGTCTACAGGTAAAGGTGCCCCCTAGAGTTGGGTTAAATTTAATCTAGAAGCTTAGTTCTATCTAGAGCTCAAGGAAATCTTTAGTCAAGTTCAGGCAATTTGAACTTGATGCCAAGAACTCTGGCAGTTAGAACTGTTGCTACGTCTGTTACTTAGAGATTAGATGTAAACTTACATTTTTACTTTTCCTCCTCAACTTTCTACTGGCCATCACTGGTATATCAAAAGTGGAAACTAACTTCAACTGCATCAATAAGCGACTTTATACATTCTAGCTGAAAACCCAATGGCATGCTTTGAAAATGCAACAGCAATAACAAAAAAATAATCCGCTTATGTAATTATCATTTCTCTCCTTATAATTACTCCACCCAGAGAAACTCAAATTGGATCCCTAAAAATAAATTTCCACAGTCTAAATATGGTTGGCAGGGTCTGAAATCAAATTAATGAGCAAATTAAAATGACTCAATGACTGTATGGCAGATACAGAAGAGAACCAAATGGAGGCTTGTCTAGGGCTGGACGCCGACATCCTCACTAGTGTGTCAAGAGATCCAGGTCTAAGTTGCCCAGCCGTGACAGATTCCTGAATTTCTAAAACGTGCTTACAAACGACCTTTCCATCTCATGTTTTGATAGCTTGATACAAACTACCTTGCGTGAAACTAAAATTCATTTCTTAGATTAGGCAAATTATATTCACCGACTCACCCTATCTTTAGGACAAGAGTATTTTTGGGAAAAGTGGTCAAGTAGAAAACAAAGCCTGTTTTACACAATGAGCTAACGTCCCTCCACAGGGACCAGTTCTTGCGCCCCTGGAGATGTAAGTGGCTCCACTCACCACGCGCCCCCGTGCACTCCCCGCTGGCACCACAGGGGGTTGTGGGAGTGAAAGCACACGCACAGAACAGCAGGGGCAATGTGCCTAGGACAGGAGCATTCCTGCCGGAACAAGGAGGCCTACGGGGTTGCTGTGAGCCAGAGGAGTACCCACAGGACACAAAGGAATGCAAAGCACTGTAAGGCTGTGACACTCTGTCTTCAGCTAAAGGACTCAGAGCATGATCTCAAAGACAGCATTCCATTACCTGTCCTTCACATCTAGCCCTAGGGCTGTCAGGGCCTCTTCTCCATTCACATCTCCTCCCAGGTAATCTCAAATCCCAAATCTCTAAAAGCCACGTATATGCTATATTCAGCATCTGTGCCTCCCCGACCAGCCTGTGAGGTCCCGCCCGCTACTTCCGCAACATCCGCTCTTCACTCACCTGGAAAGCGTCTTAAGCCTGATCACCAACTCCTTCCCCAGACCAGTCTGCCCCACCCCCGTCCTCTTCATGGTGGCAAAAGGTTCCACGAGCGATGGAGGGTCTCCAGGCCGAAAAGCTGGTCGCCCTTGACTCCTCCCAGCACCCACCCGTAACCCATCAGCAAGCACTGGGCCTCCTGCCTTAGAAGCCCATCCGGAGGCCCACACTCCCCGCCGCCCCCTTTCACCTGAACTTGGCCGCTGCCCCCCCTCCCCGCACCCTTCGCCTTCCTCTAGTCAGGCTCACACAGGCCCTGGCGGGCGCTCGCCCAGGGACCCCCCATCTCACCCGACGGAGGCCTTCACCTGCCGCCCCCGTCTCTGAAACGCCTCACCTGACTCGCTGACCCACCCGCGTCAGGGCGTAAGCAAACAAAAAGGAAGTCTAGGTGGACACGGTCCCCTGACCTCCCCAACGCGCTGCTCAGCCAGAAAGCCCCCCAGTAAGCGTGTAAACACGCACACGCTGCGGCCGAGACTCGGCAGAGGGAAGCGCCTAGGGAGCGTCAGGGTGGGAAGAGGGGCGCCCGCCTGCTGGGACGCTGCTGTTGACACCCGACTCTTCCGAGCTGACTCTTTTACGGGTCAACCTGACTGACTGCGCTGGGAAGCCCTAAGTTCGTGGTGGCCCCCAGCGCCAGCCCCGGAACACAGCAGGGCTCGCTGACTGAGATGAGCCCGCTTTCTGTCGACAGCCATCACCGAGACACCCCGCCGGCACGTTGTGGTGCGCAGGTGCCGGGACCAGTCAGGGGTGGTGACCCAAGGGCGCCCCGACTAGTGGAGAGTTGTTGGTGACCCACGAGCACCCCCTAGTCGGTCAGGTGCGGGGACCCCCCCCGCTCCGGCCCCCGACGGCCGCGCCGGGCCCACCTGTCGGGTCTGCGGTGGCCTGGCGGCCTCGAGGGGCCCTCGGCGTCCTCGGGCTTCCGGCGCCTCCCGTCGGCCGTGCGCTTGCGTCCGAGGCTCCATCTTGCGGCGGGCGGCGGGCTGGCGACAAGACACCACGTCAGGGCGAGGCGGCCCGGGACCCCTGCCCGGACCCCGCCCGCCGCTCTCCAGCCCGGGAGTCCCCCGCGCGCGGCCCGGCCTCACCTGGCGTCGCCGTCGCGGCGGCTCCCGCACCCGGGGGAACTTCGCAGCCGGCAGGCCATGGCGACGCGGCGGGCGGGATCGTGGGGGCCTGGGGGTCCGGCTGTGGCGGCGGCGACGGCGACTTCCTCTCCGCGCGACGCTGACTGACTGCGCGCGCCCCGCCCCCAACAGCCTTTATGGGCCGCCGCCCCGCCCCCCGGACTCCCGCGCGCGCCGGGCCGGTCGAGACCATCGGGCCCGCGCCGGGGGGAGCCGCTCGGAGGCGCGCGCCCCGCAGGCCGCCCAGGCCGGGACGGGAGCCGCGAAACAGCTGCCTCGCGTGCTGCCATCTGGGAGGCGAAGGGGCGCCGCCGGGTTGACTGAGGCGAGGCCCTCAAAAAAGGTTGCCCCCTCCGCCTTGGAGGCGGCCGGGCCGCCGCGACCCTCGGACGCTGATTGGCCGCGCCTTCGCGGGCGGGGTAGGGGTATTGGCGGGAGATTCGGACGCTGGCGACGCAGGCGCGCCAAGGGGACAAGGGACGCGTCTCCGATTGGCCCGGCCCCGGTTTCGGGCGCTCTCCGATTGGTCGGCTCGGCAGGGACTGTGTCCGCGCTGGCGGGAACCCGGAACCCGGAAGGGGAGGCAGCAGAGCAGCGTCGGGCTGCAGTCTTCAGGCACGGAGAAGCCTGCGGTAACTCGCTGCCCGCGACTGATGCCCGGCGTCGCGAGCCTATGTGAAGTTCCCGCCGCTGAGCTCACTTCTGCCTCTTTCAGAGCCGCCTCCTGCGCTAACCGCCCCCAACCCCTGCGCGCGGCCCACGGGCCCTCCGTGACCCCCACCCCGCACCCCACACCCCACCCGGCGGGGCCCTGGGCCAGTCTCCACACGTTAAGTGATGCTGTGTGCAAAAGAAGTAAAGAGAAGGACTGAAGTCGAAAGAACATCAAAGATCTCCGGGATGTAGAAAATTCGGGACCACCTGTGTTTTTTAAATGCGTTCCATGTACCACTTTCTAAAAACGTTCGGGGGCCAGCACCAATATAAGGGAGCAGGAAGCACGTGCCGTTGAGGAGCTCCCCGACCCGAGCTGCTCTCCTGGGGCACCCAGGCATACCATGGGACACAGCGGAGAGCTCGAGTTTGGAGGCCTCGACCAGCAGGGCCTGCCACCTTGGGCCACGTGTCCCCTGTACCTGGAGCGCCTGCATGCTGACCCCCCCCCTACAACCCCCAGGACCCTTCAACGAGGGTGCCCTGGAAATGGGCTTTCTGACCCCAGCTGGGAAATCAGAGGAGGATTCCTGCAAAGTCTGCCTCCCTTCTCTTATTCTGAGTAAAACGTGCACATTAAACCTGCCACTTCTAAGATGGCATCTCCCCAATTGTTACCAGAGCTTGAATATCAGGAAAAACAAAATATTCCAATCAAGAAAATATATAAACTCATAGTAACATTTTATTAAATAGTGTATCACTTCACTACAATAGATTTACCTTTATAAAACTAAGTTTCTTTCGTAGAAAAGATAACCCCAGGCCTGGCTCTCCCTTGCCAAGGTTTGAAACTCCAGGCTGAGGCTGGGCATGGCTCCCGCCTGCCCCTCTGATGGCCTTCATCTGTGGGCACCCCCGAGGACCACAAAGCTGGGCTTCTCGCTCCCAAATCCCTGGCTTTGGTGCAGCCTTGGGTGAGTTGGGCCAGCTGAGTCCATCTCCCCTGCTTAGAATGACCAGGTTTAGGGGGCTTAGGGCCCCTCCAACAGTCCCATCTGTCAGAGCTGTACCCAGGGACCTGGCACTTGCCTCCCTGCTCCCCTCCTGCACCACCAGGAACTGGGAAGACGGCTGCCATTGCCTTGACTGCTGGGCACGTCCCTTCCTAAGTGGGTGGACCCTGCAGGGCTACGGGCAGCCTCGTGCTGAGTCCCAACAAGCTTGTCATCCGAATGTAGGACGTTGCTGTGGAGCATGGTCTTCAGCTCAATGCCCTCGCTACCAGGAGTCTGAAACTTGGCCCTTTCCCTGGGCTCGCAGGAGCGGCAGAAGGCACGTGGTTACAGGCCCCTCCAAGGGGTGGGCAGCCCCCACAGGCACGCGGCTAAGAGAATGGCAGCTGAAAGCAGTCAGCCCCTGACGGGAAGCCCGGGGTATCCCTGGGCAGGGAGCAGGCAGGGGCCACCCCCCCCAGGAGTGGGCCCTTGGCTGGCCACAATCACCAGGAGACCCTGGGCAGTGCTCTCACCCTCCACCCATGAGCTCTGCGCCAGGTCCTCAGGGCAGCCTCCGTGGGGGGCGTGGAGGGTGCCGATGCCACAGGGCCAGCAGCCGGCTTGGGGACAGGAGCAGGATAGACTGCAGTCTCGGGCAAATCCGAGTCTGTCGTGTAACTGACGAGCCGTTAAGGTTTATGTGCCCCATACGTTTAAGGCAAGTAGTTTAAGTTAGGGCCATCTGGGGCAGGCCACGGGGTCTCCCAGAACACAGCTCAGGGGGCCCCAGAATGCTCTGGAGCTGGACCCAACACCACGTTCTGCATGCCCAGCATCTACCCCTAATCGGAAACATGAAGAGTGGGGGAGACAGGGGCGCTGAGGACCCATCCTGCTGCCGGACACAGAACTTCAGCAGAAAACTTCTTTTTAAAACTAAAACCCCAGCCCTACTGCAGCCTCAGCCCTTCTGCACCGGTGAGTGGCCACGCCGGGATGAGGCACCCATGACAGCCCAAACCAGGGCCCAGAGGCCCAACTACGCCCCAAGGCAGTGGCGGGGTCCCTCTGGCGGGCTCAGCGCACGGCACACACGTCCAGGATGCAGAAGCGCGCGCGGCAGGTGGGGCAGGGCACACGGCTGGCCAGCCAGGTGTCGGGGCGCTGCGGGTCCTGGCGGCTGGCGAACCACTTGCCCATGCAGGTGAGACACCACATGGGGCGGCAACAGCACTGCTGGCACTCGCCCTCGTCCGCCTCCTGGCAGGTCTTCACCAGCCTCACGCTGGCCCGGGTCTGCATGCAGCCGATGCACGCCTCCAGGTCCTGCAGGCAGCCCAGGCGGTCAGAGGGAGCCCTGCCAGGCCGCCCTGGGGGGCCCCCACCGCAGGAGACGTGGTCCATGGGGGCCCAGCTGGGAAAGCCGCCACCCCTGCCCAGTCCCCCACCTGGCTGCTGGGGACCGAGTAGGCCGGGTTGACCTCCACCAGGGAGGCGAAGGTCTCCAGGAACAGGTCGCCCAAGCTCTGGTGGATGACCACGTTGGCCGCACTGCGGATGGGCGCCCGGAGCTTCTCACACAGCTCACCATACTCCGTGGAGTTCAGCCTGCACGAGGTGTTTGCTGCTGGGTGGGGAGCACCGGGCGCGTCTGCGGGGCAGGGCTGTGGTTCCCAGGGGGCTGGCAAGGACCCCGGGGCGGGCAGAGAGACCAAGGCTGTGCCCCAGTGCCCAGGGCGCCCACAGCCACACAGACGTGGCGGCCCAGGCACAGCCCAGCAGCCAGCAGAGAGGGCCCTGGGGCCGGAGCCCACAGACCCAAAGCTGCCCACTGGCCCCCCGCGATGTGGGAGGGCAGGAGGGCGGGAGGACTGTAGCTGAGACACAGAGAGCCTAGCCCTCGGCAGGTTCAGGCCCAGGGCATGTCCCAGGAGGGGCCGTGCAGGCCAGCCGCAGCCTGAACTAGACGGGAACACCTGGGCTCGTGCCCAGGCCTCAGAGCCGAGGGAGCCACCGAGCCTCCGTGCTACACGGTGGCCCCCAAACATCCCCCCTGTGCTCCCCCCGACATGCTGTGGAAGGCGGCTCGGAGCAGGGTGTGCAAAAAGGGGAAGCGGAGAGTACCTGAGGGGGGCCGGGGGGATGGGGGCGCTGAGGGAGGGGCACGCTGGAGGGGCGGCTGATGGGACCAGCTCCCACCATCATCACCTCCTGGAGCAACTCAAAGACCAGAACTTGGGCGCTGGCTGGCCACACCCACCCCGGCAACCCCAGCCTCACCCCCACCCAGCCGCAGGCCCGCCTACCGGATGTCGAAGGCCGGCACGGCAGGGTTGGCACTGGCCACGCGGATGGTGAGGAGTTGCACAGGCAGGTTCGAGTCTGGGGAGAGGTCGTGCTGCTGGGACTCCGTCACAGTCAGGTGCACGTCCTGCTGCTGGGCCACGTGCACACGGTACGTGGTCACCTTCATCACCCACGTGTCCGTCACAATCACACGGGCACCCGGCGCCCCCGTGGCAAACTTGTCGATCCGCCGGAACTCGGTGTCCACGGAGGAAGCGACGGCCCGCCAGCCTGACTGCGGGAAGGCATAGTGGGCCAGGGTGCGGGCCAATGGGTGGTGGGCCCACTGGTCTCGGGACCAGTAGTAGATCAAGGTGCAGGCGATGGTGGGCAGTGTCAATGCCAGCAGGAGGAAGACCCGCCAAGTCTCCGGGGCCTGGCTGGGGGAGTAGAGCCGCTTTTCTGAGGCTGCAAAACACATGCCCACGTAGTAGCCTAAAAGGGACAGGGCAAGCCTCAGCAGAGGTTGGGACTGCCACACTCATCCTCCTCAGGTGGTACCCACCAAGGTCCACAGTGCTGTCCCTGACCCTCCAGGGGGGCACACTTCCTTTAGTCCCCAGCCCTGGGCGTGGCCCTCTGCCCTGGTCGGCTCCCAGAGCAAGACCATGGTACCCCAAGGCAGGTGGGCCTTGCCCGCTTCTACAGCTGACTCACCTCAGTCCTTGCCCTGTCAGCAGAAAACATTTTTATCTTACTACTTTAGTTTTGTACAAATGACATATAACTACCAGAAATAAAATGAGAAAAACCTAGAAAAGCAAAAATAAATACAAGGATCTGGCGTCACCCAATGCAGAGCTGCCCACTGGCCCTCCTGGGGCCAGATCTTGGCCTCTGGACCCCACCTACTCTGAGGAGGCAGATCAGACCATGGCCCGTCCCAGAACTGGGATGTCGTGTGCCAGACAGTAAGCAAAGAACGACAGGAGCATGTCACAAGGACACAGGAGCCAGCTCCAGGGCTCCTGCTGGCCAGATGGGGGCCAATTTGCATGTCGAAATTAATGAAATAGACAGTGACCTGCAGCACAGATTTGAAATTGCAAAAATAATAATAAATGTTGTTGATCAAGTTGATATGCTTTAAGTAACTCATCGTGTGGAAATAAATAACACATCTCTAAAGGTTCAAAGGTATTTCAAAACAAATTCAAAAAGAAAAACAGACTCCTTGTCTGATCACAAGGCCAGGCTCCACCTCATTTCCTCCTCAAGTGGCCCCCGGAAGTCACTCGGCTCACCTTCCAGTTTCCCTGTCCATCACGGGATGGTGGTGGCCCAGCCCCCCACAGCCTGGTGGGAAGATGCAGTTAGAGGCTCCATAAAGCTGCAGAGATCCTTAGTTCCCAGGGCGGAAACCCAACACACTACCCTCAGGAGAACCCAAACTCCTCGTGTGGGAAGCCGGCTGACAGGCATCTCTGCATCCCTGCCTCCCTGGGGGCTCAGCAGAGCTCCCAGCTCACCACGTCGGCCCTGCCTCTATGCTGGCGTGGGCTCTCCTCTGCCGCCTTCCACACAAAGCAGGCAGCCCCCATGCACAGGCCAGCCTCAGCCCAGCCCACTCTCCACGCCCTGCTGCCAGCTGGAAACCCCTCCCTGTGTCCACCGAGCTGCACACGCTGCTGGCCACTGCCACCGCCCTCCCAGACTTACTTCTGACCCCAAGTCCTCCAGAGAACCCCACCTAGTACCCCATCCAACCAGCCAGCCTCCCAGACGCCAGCGAGCACCTGGATCACCACCCAGCACAGCCCCTGACAACGTCTGAGCGTCCCCCCCACACACACGCCTTCCCTGGCCTCTGCACCTGTGACACTC
This sequence comes from Balaenoptera ricei, assembly GCF_028023285.1. Lineage (NCBI taxonomy): Eukaryota > Metazoa > Chordata > Mammalia > Artiodactyla > Balaenopteridae > Balaenoptera > Balaenoptera ricei. Next base: position 142,497,696 of record NC_082643.1, on the reverse strand, counting down.
CCAACTGGCGTCACCCTCTCTGCCTGCCTTTCCCGCACCCACCGCCCAAAGACTGGGGCGGGTCACCCCTATTTGCATCAGTTAACTCATGCCCCTCTCCTGGGAGCTGCCCCCCATGTGACAGCTCACCACCCGCCCCAGTGAGCAAAGCACCCCTTCCCCCAGGGTTGAGTCCGCCTTTCCGCCAGGTACCTGCAAGAGGCAGCTGCCGCCAGCACCGTTCTCCCCACTCCTGGGAGCACACGGGCGCTTGGCCCGCAGCCTCGGCTCTACCGCACGGGCGCCCTCCGCCGTCCCTACCCCCTCTGGGGTCCCGGAGCTCGGTCTCGAGCGCCGGCCACGCCCGCCGAGCTCACCTAGCGGCAGCAGGGAGTGGCACAGCAGCGTGGCGGCCGTGCGGCGCAGGTGGTAGGGCACGAAGGCGGCGTCCTCGCTGCCCAGCCAGCCCGACAGCAGGTTCTGCACCGTAAGCCCGGCCGAGTGGAACTCAGTGGGGGTGAACACGAAGCACACGGCGAACACCACGTAGGCCAGCGTGAAGGTGACCTCGGGGCTGTCCATCGCGCAACCGTCGCCTCCGGGAAGCCGTCCCGGCGAGGCCCACTGCCCCAGCGAGGAGAACAGGCCGCGGCGCCCGGGTTCGGAAGGCGCGGGGCACTTTGGGAAATGGAGTCCCCACCCTCAGGCCACTTGCGGGGCGCTCTGGGAGATGGCGTCCTGCGGGGCACTCTGGGAAATGAAGTTCCCGGTCCCCTCGCTCGGACAGAAATTGTGAGCTGCCGCGACAGTCCTCGCGAGGGTTTGGATGCGCCTCAGGACCCGCCTTGGTGGCGGTGCTGCACTTAGCCCCACTGCACAGCTGGGGAAACTGAGACTGGGGCGAGCGGCTCTCAGGCCCTGACCTTTCCGCGCAGCCCAGGCGCGTCCGCAGCAGAGCCCGAGATTTCCGGGAGACAGCAGGCCCCGCAGTCACTGCCCGCCCGCAAACGGCCTTTCCCCTACGCCCGCCTGGCGAGCCGCGGTTACCGAGAGTTCCGGCGTCCGCCGCGCCCAGCGTGCCGTGACCCCGGAAGCGGAACCTCCTCGTGGGCGTGACCTGTGACTCGACCTCCCATTGGCTGGCGGTGCCCTGCGTCCCGCCCCAGCCACGCGCTGATTGGCCGCGCGCGCCAACCGTCGGTATTTGAATCGGCGGCGGGCAGAAGGGCTCCCGGACCCCGTGCCTCCCGCTCCCTCGGTTCCGCGCGGCGGCCGACAGGTAAGGCGGCGGTGGGGTCCGGGCTCGGGGCTCCGGTCCCGCCTCTCGCCTAGCCTCGGGTCTCTGCCTGCCGTGCTGGCGGCCACCCTGGACGTGAGCCTAGGCCCCCTCCGGCTCGTCTCGCGGCTCCGCCCTGCCCGCCGTCTGGGCCCCTCCTCGGGGTACCCTCTCGCCTGCCCTCATCCCGCCCGCCCGGGCGCAAACGGAAGCGGAGCCGATGGGTTCCCGCCTCTGCCTCCCGAGACGCCTGGTGGCTCCTACGTCGCCCTCCAGGAGGCCCCTCCGGCCCGCTGCGCCGGCCTCTCCTCTCCCTATCCCGGTGACCTCGTCCAGCCGCAAACCACCCGTGGCTGTGACTTGCAGAGACACGTCTCCGCCTCTGAATACCCGCGGGCTTGCAGCTCTGCGCCCAAGCCTGGCCTCCTAATTCCGGCCCCTCCTCTGGGCGCAGCCCCACCTGAGAGCCTTCACCGACTCCTGCAGCACCTGACTCCTGACGGACCTGATGTGGAAACCTGGTCTCCACGCTCCCCGCCCCGCTGATTCCGGAGAACCCGCTCGCCCCCCGCCACCAGTCCTCCTCCCCGCCTGGCCCGGCTCCCTCTGCTCAGGAGACCCCTCCGTGGCCCCACCATTATAGAAGCCAAACCCCTAAAGGCTGCTCTCATTGTTCTCCCACCTTCCCCAGGCGAAGGGGGTCTTCCGGCAAGATGTCTCCCTTCTGTGTCCTCCAGCCATCCAGCGCCCTTCCCCGTTTTACCCCGTTGCTCAGGCCAAACCTAATAGTGACCCTTGGCTTAGGCTTATCTTTCCCGCCTCCGCACGGCAGGTGCGGGCTGCTACCGAGCCAGGGCAGACCGCTCCACCCTGGCCGGGTGCCAGAGCTCTGACCGCCCGCTTCCCTCCGAGCCCTCCCTGTCCTCCAGACGCAGCGCCCTACCCCCGCGCCCTTCAAGGTGGCTTGTCACCCTGACCTCCCACGCTGAGCTCACCTCTTTCCAGGCCACCCTTTCTCTCCCTGCCCCAGCCACCTGGCCTCTTGCAGCCACAGTCCCCAGGGCCCCCACCGCCAGCAAGGACCTGTAGTGCCCCCGGGCAGGTCAATGACCAGTGCTCTGGTGTCTCCGAAGTTGGGAACACCACGGTGTTGACCATTATGAGGGCTTCGGAAGGAGGAATGGGATTGTTCTAAAACCTCCTGGGCCCCACTGGAGGCCCCTGCTGCAGAAGCGCCTCGACTCCCCCCCAAGTGACTCTGCACTTGCTGCTTGTTACTTCCTCTAGCTCCTGCTCTGAGCCTCGGCCCTCCTGACGCCCTAGTCCAGTCCGTTTCCCAGCTCCATGGGTGGAGAGCAAGCTGCTGTGCCCTTCTGCTTTTCTTTTTTTTTTTAATTCTCTTTTTTCTTCCTCCTCCTCTCTCTTTATTTTTTTGAAATAGCATCTTATTGCATTACTTACTCATTTTTCATTTACTTACTTTGGCTGTGCCGGGTCTTAGTTGCAGCATGCGGGCTCCTTAGTTGCAGCATGCAAACTCTTAGTTGCGGCGTGCATGCAGAATCTAGTTCCCTGACCAGGTATCGAACCCATGCCCCCTGCATTGGGAGCGCAGAGTCTTACCCCCTGGACCACCAGGGAAGTCCCCCCTCCTGCTTTTCTGTTGTCCGCTAACTTGGCAGCTGCTGCACCTCTGATGCCGAGGCCTGTGGGGAGGCCCAGGCTTCCTCTGCCCCTTGCAGTTTTGCCACAGATCAGCCCTTATCTGTCTCCCAGCTTTTACCCACAAAGTTCGAGTTATTTCGAGCACTTGGGTCTTCCTTCTTGCCCTGTGGGCTGAAAGCCCCTCTAGCTCTTTTTTTTTTTTTTTTTTTTTTTAATTTATTTATTTATCTATTTATGGCTGTGTTGGGTCTTCGTTTCTGTGCGAGGGCTCTCTCTAGCTGTGGCAAGCGGGGGCCACTCTTCATCGCGGTGTGTGGGCCTCTCATTATCGCGGCCTCTCTTGTTGTGGAGCACGGGCTCCAAACACGCAGGCTCAGTAGTTGTGGCTCACGGGCCTAGCCGCTCCGCGGCATGTGGGATCCTCCCGGACCGGGGCACGAACCCGTGTCCCCTGCACTGGCAGGCGGATTCCCAACCGCTGCGCCAGCAGGGAAGCCCGCCCCTCTAGCTCTTGCTCCTGGGAGGTGGCAGCTCCCCCAGAGCAGGGTGGGGACTGCGTGGCAGAGGACGCACTGCCTGAGGTGTGACCCACTTGTGCAGGAAGGCGGACGTCCCCCTTGCAGCACTGTGGCATCAGCTGTCACCTTCACATATGTGCGTCCAGACAACGTGGTGTCACTGCCCTACTCCTGACGCAAAACTGTCTGCTTTTCAGAATGAGTCTGCACATTTTCAGTGACGAAAATGTCACTGGTGACAAAAGTACAGAAAACTGCGACTTCCTGTTTTCACCACCGGAACTTACCGGAAGATCATCTGTTCTCCGTCTGTCACAGAAAGAAAATGTACCACCTAAGAGCACAGCCAAAGCTATGAAGGTAAGCACGTCTTGCCTCTGCGTACTATCTACCGTGCGTCACACATGAGGTCACCTGCTTTCCCGGTGACTTACTGAGCTGGCAGGGCAGGGCATGGTGCTGCCAGCGTGGTGCTTGAAGACTTGAATTATTGAACAGGTGCCCTCCTCTCTCCCCGACAGGTTACTTTTCAGACACCTCTGCGGGATCCACAGACACACAGGATTTTAAGTCCCAGCACGGGCAGCAAGCTTGAAGCTTGTTTTGCTCTGGGCGACACCATTGGATTAGAAAACTGTCATCAAGTCTGGACCCAGAAAGAGAAGTAAGTGTTGGCACTGTTTGATGTACTGCAATTTGTAACCTCTCTGATGGACTTGGCAGGAAAATTCTGTTTCATCTGTCACATCCGGTTGGGCTCCTCCTGGTCTCTGCTCTGAGTTTGTGTAGTGTGCGGCCCAGAGCACCTCCGAAGCCGTTTGTTGTTGGAAAAGTGAATAATAAAACAGGAAGTTTAAACTTCACATTCTGTTCCTCTGTTGTGCTCTTGCCAACAAATTGGCCTTGGTTTTTGTTTCTCTAACTTCATGAAACGTCCTGGCCGAATCTCCAAGGAGGGACGCTCTGTGGTTTTGCTTCTTTTTTAGCATTGCACTGGGGTCTCCTGCTTGCAGGTCCGTCTCCTGTCCTCAGCAGCAAGCCCTGGAGAAAGCTTACAGATAGCTCTTACCGCTAAAGGCAGAAGAACCCGTCTGTTGTGTAATCTGACCAGAACACGTGTGGCCTGACGAATCAGATTTGAAACACTTGACTTTAACCAGCAGAAGCTTCTTTGCAGCCTCGCCTGGCATTAGGTGGTTGGCTTGCGTGAGGTGGTCGACAGTGTGAATGCCAAGGCTTTTCCTGCCTCTGTCTGGAGACGAGGACCCTGGCGGTGGCTCTTCACCCCCAGATGAGGCTGAATTAACCCGGCTGGCGCCCCGAGGGACCCTCTGCATCCAGAATGGGAAGGGGCCTCGCTGGCACATTTTGTTCTGACTTTTGCTGACTTAAACTGTTTAAAACTTGCTTTTTCTTTTAAACAGATTTCAGGTGTGCAGAGAAAGGTATAAAAGCAAAAGGTCACTAACATACCTTTCACCTCGCTCCAGTGAAATGTCCTTAGGCCGAGTATCCCCCCATGGCTGGAAACTCCTCAGACCGGAATCTCCCCCTCTCCCCAGGTTTCCTTGCTACTTTTCAACTTTAATTTTTTAGTTTTCATTTTGAGATTCAGCTGAATGAGATTAGAGTGACTCAAATACTGTTCTTTTGTAACAATCCCCAGGAGGGAAGGCAAACCCAGCCGTTCAGACGCTGCCTCCTGGCCCCCGGGTCTGAGCTGCTCCAGCCACAGGGCAGGGGCGTGGAGGGGCCAGGAGGACCCGGGAGCTGGGCCCTGCTCCTTGTGAAGGCAGCGTCCTTGACCTGGCCTTTCTCTCTCCAGCGGGAAGCCTGACCCTGGTGTGCCCTGCCTGTCCCTGCCCGTGTAGCTGGTGGTCCCCAACCAAAAGGGGAAAATAGGCCAGCATGGAGGACCTCAGCCTTGGCTGTTGTCAGTCAGGTTTCTCCTCTCTCTCAGCCACCTGTGTCTCTAGGTGGCCCGCCCACACTGACTTGTGGGAATGTACTTGTGAAGGTTAATCTTGAGGAGAGGGTTGACCAAATGCTCTTTTTTTCCCTGTATTTAGCTAATGTTTTCACGTGGACTAAAATCTAACTAAAAACCTAACTGGTTCCTTAGTGTTAACTAAGTCTTTCTAAAAAGCCAACAGTTCACCAAGGAAACAGACACTAGAACGACCAATGGAATTCTCCAGAAGCCAGCAGTGGCTGATGCCAACCCGCCTTCAGAGGACATGAGACCAGCCTCTGACGACGGGCGTCGCAGCGGGCCCTGCTTGGCTCTCCTGGCCTGCCTGGGTCCTGCAGGCTCTTCCCAGACGCCCGAAAGTGTTGAAAACCCAGAGGCACCTCCAGGACAAACGTCGGGCAGCCCTGAGCACACCCAGGAAGGACATGTCCATCCTCGTTCCTTAGAGGAAAGTGCTACCTCTACCTCCACAATTCTAGAAGACCCTCCCGGGATGGCGTCCCAGGACAGAACAGAGGACCTGCTGAGAGCCACAGGGGAAAACTCGAGCGGGGTCCCTGCTCCCTCTGCCGGGGCCGCTTCAGCTCCTAGTACCCACCCCGGAGAAGCCCGCGGAGCAGAGCCCCTCGTGGACCTGCCTGGCGAGGCCCCAGCGGGCTCCAAGGTCACTGCCAGCCGCGAGGACACCGCCCCAGCTGGCCCCGTGGAGGCTGGAGGCGCCACGTTCCCCAGTCCTCAGAGGGAGGAGGCCGAAGGCCAGACGGCCGACTCTTTGAGGAGTGAGCCCATAAGGCTGGAATTTGACTTCTCTGACGCCACCAGCAAAAGGCCGCCCCCACTGAGAAAACAAGGGAAGACCCCGGCTCTCAGACCTCCCTCGAGGAGACCAGCGGCGAGGCAGGAAAAGGAGGAAAAGGCCCTCATGGAGGCGGGCGAGGGTCCCGATCCCCCTCCCCGCGGGTCCAACAGCCTGGACCGGGGCAAGCTGGACGACCCAGACTGTAACCCCGCCGGAGGTGACGGAGAGGCGCGGCCCCCAGAGCACCCCAGGAGCGGGCCGGCCACAGAGGCCTCGTCTCCAAGCCGGTGAGCACGGGGTGGCAGTGGTGGGCGCGAGACCAGAGATGCCACCTGCGGCCCTGAGCCGGGGCCCCGGGGCAGCTGCCACAGCTCTTGGGCAATAGCGGGGAGGGGGCGCCCGCGCTGAGATGCGTTCCCTGCGACGCATCCGTAAGGTCTAGCGAGATACCTAGCCGAGAGCCCCAGGATTCCCGCAGCGCAGCTCCGGGGAGCTCCGTCTCCCGGCGTGAGCCCCGCCGCAGGCCTGTCCCCGCTCCGCGGGGACGCCGCTCAGCGGCCGAGGGTGCGCCCAGCCGCCCGGCACCGGCTTCTGTGGCAGTTTCCCGGTAAAAAGGATAAATGGATCCTTGCGGTTTGCTTTTTCTTGAGTTGAAATGACCTCAGAGTGCCTTGTCCGCTTCTGAGGAGCGATTCTGTTGTAGGTGAGGTCGGGGGGATGGCTTTGCGGGGCCACCCGGCTGGGCCTCGAGCCTGGCTCCTGGGGGAGGGCTGGTGGCAGCTCGGTGCCGGACGGGGAGGTGTGGGGCGCGGGCCCTGCTGACCCCGTCTCTTTAGGCAGGTGCTCTTGGCCTCGGCGGATGACACACCGGGGGCGCAGACCTCGGCAGGGACCGCAGAAGCGGCGGGCGAGGTACGGGTGTGGGCAGGCGTCCTCATGCTGTTGCCACGTCTGCGGATCGTCACGGGGCAGAGGCAGGCCGGTGGGGCTGGGGGGTGGGACACGCTGCTTCCCCCGCTCCCCCACGCCCCCTCGTCTTGACGCGCCCCCGCGGTGACCCCGACCTCCTTTCCAGGAGGGGACCGCAGACACTTCGGGGGCGTCGGCTCCCACCAGCAGCCCGGGCAGCAAGCCGCCGACCGTGCCCACTGACCCCACACCCCCGACCCCCCGGGGGCCGGAGCCCGGCCTGGACCTGAGCAGGGAGCACTTCCGGGACCCCGCCGAGGGTACGTCGTTCACCGTCCTCGAGGCCAGGGTGCTAGAACCGTGTTCCGTGGCGCCCGCGGGCGGTCATCCTGCGGGCAACCCCGTCCCCTGACTTTAGTGATTCACACAGAAACTTCTGGTTTATCAAACGATGGGCGTTTTCAGGAGAACAGGACTAATATCTGTGATACTAAAAAAAAAAAAATTTTAGGCCAACTTAGAAAAACAGGCAGCAGACCTGACTGACTCAGGCGGTACAGATACAGACACAGGAGGCAGCGGGACCTCGCTGAATCGAAGTGCTGTTTGAAACGAGACCCCGTAGAGATAAAAGGAGAAGCCCTGCCCGTCCACGCACCCGGGATGAGGGGGTGGAAGAGCCGCGGGTCTGAGCTGCCTTCAGTGAGGACTTCCAACTGAGGCGCTTTTCAGGACAGGAGGCAGCTCGCCAGGATCTCAGTTCTGGTGACTTAAAACCCCCAGGCCTAGAGAAGGCAGGAGAGGAGTGTAGGGTTTCCGTGTGGCAGGGCCATTGTGGGGTCCTCCCCGTGCGGGCGGGACCAGGAACCGTGGATCAGCTCCACTGGGGCAGCCTGCCCCCCCACCGCCAGGGACCCTGGAGACACGTGACTCGGGGTTTGTGTCCTGTGACGTTTCCAAGTCCCTCGTGTCACATTGTGTGAGGACTTCCTTTTATGGCTGAGTAATATTCCCCGTGTGGATAGACCGCACCTTGTTTCTTCTTTTACCAGTTGATTGCCACTCTTTGGCTCGTGTGAACGAGGCTGCTGGGAACACTCACGTACACGTTTTGTGTGAGCGTACGTTTCCCATCTCTCTGGGGCAGACGTACCCTGAGGGGGACACGGTAACACTGTGTAACTGTTTGAGGAGCCGTCCAGCTGGTCCCCACGGGGTCCGCACCCTCCACTCTGCCCCGCATCGTTTGAGGGTCCAGGTCTGCACCCCACTGTCCCGGTGGGTGTGCGGTGCGGTCTCGGCGTGTTTTGGTCTGTTTCCCTGCTGACTGACGTTGACCTTTCATGTCTCTTTGGAGAAGCATCTGCTGAGTTCCTTTGCCTGTTTTTTAATTGGGTTTTGTTTTTTTTTTTTTTGAGTTGTAAAGATTTCTTGTATAATCTAGGTAAGAATTCTTCTTTGGGTACATGATTCACAAAAATTCTCTCTTTGCTTTCTTTCTTTGGCTCGTCGGGTCTTAGTTGCAATACTCGGGATCTTCGTTAGGGCACCCGGGCTCTGTAGTTGTGGTGTGCGGGCTTAGTTTGTCCGTGGCACGTGGGATCCTGGTTCCCCAACCAGGGATCGCACCCACGTCCCCTGCATTTGAAGGCAGATTCTTAACCACTGGACCACCAGGGAAGTCCCTCTCTCCACTTCTCGATGGTATCCTTGGAAGCACAATGTTAACTTTCCAGCCCCATCTGTTCTATTGCTGCTTGTGCTTTTCGTGTCAATTCTAAGAAATCACTGCCAAATCCAGTGTCGTGGAGATTTGCCCTCATGTTTCCTTCTAAGAATTTTATGGTTTTAGCTCATACATTTAGGTCTTTGATCCATTTTGAGTTAATTTTTGTCTATGGTGTGAGTTACTTAGGTTTTTTAAGCAAAGGTCATATTATCAGAAATTCAAGGACTCTTTTAGGGTGGTTCTACACAGTGGTTCTCAACCCGGGCGATTTGGACCCCAGGGGACGCCTTTGGTTGTCATGCCCCCGGGAGTGCTGTCAACACCCTGCGGGACACGGCCCGGCCCCACGGAACCATCCAGCCCCAAGCGTCCTGAGCCTGAGGGCAGCAACCCCGCTGTGTAGCAAAGGGCCGTCAGTCAAGGGTGGACGGGGAAGGGTGCCGCTCCGTGTGCACAGCCCGAGTGCTGGCGGCGGGTGCCGAGCTGGCCTTGGTTTCCCCCGGGCACCCGGCCCGTGGGGTGCGGCTGGCAGCTGGCGTCTCCCTTTCAGTTCTAGGCACGGGGGCCGAGGTGGATTACCTGGAGCAGTTCGGGGCGTCCTCGGTGAGTTCCCGGGCGCCTTCGCGGCGGCCTTTCCTCAAGTGCGAGTCTCAAAAGGGGCTCTTTCTAGAGCAGCCCCGGGCCGCGATGCCTCAACCGCGAGCGGTGCCCGCGTCTCACCGGACGTGCTGGGCGGCCCGGCTGCTTCCGCCGCTCTTCCCCGTGGAGTCCTGTCCCGGGCCACCCCCCGCAGGCCACTCGGGTCAGGGCGGCTCCCGGGCGGGGCGTGGGGCGCAGCGTGGAGGCTGTCGTGTCGGGGGCACCGGTGACCCTGCTTCCTCCCCTGCAGTTTAAGGAGTCGGCCCTGAGGAAGCAGTCCTTGTACCTTAAGTTTGACCCGCTCCTGCAAGACAGCCCCCGGGGGCCGGCGCCTGTGGCCCCGGAGCCCAGCAGGTGCGCTGGGGCGGGCGGGAACCTGATCCACACAGGCCGTGTGACGATGGGAGCGCCCAGCCGCAGGGAGGGGGGCAGAGACAGTGGCCGGGCCCCAGCTGCCCTGGCCGAGCTCGTAAGCAAGTCTGTAAGCGGGTCTGTGCTCTTCTGTGCCCGTGCGGCCCCTCCGACAGCAGAGGTGGGCAGGCTGATGGGCCGCATGGCCCACGTGTCCCGAACATTGACCCCGTGGCCCTGGGGGAGAGTCTGGGCCGACCCCTACGCACGCAGACAGCACGCGTGTTCTCTTCCGGTCTCAGTGCACGGGGCACAGACGCGCATTCCTCGGGAAGCCCCCTGGAGGCCCAGCTGCTGGACCTGGACTTCGCAGGAGCCCCGGGCGTTCCCGTAAGTGGTTCGTCCCCTCTGTGGTGTAAAGAAACACCTAAGGGCCCGGCTTTCACGTGCTGTGGATCTGAAGGCTTAAGGGGTCCGTTGGCCCGAGGGGCCGCCCCTGGCTGCGCCGTGCCATCTGGGGAGCCGACGGGGCAGAGAGGAGTGCCAGGGGAGCTTGCGGCCCAGCCGGTCTCTGTCACCCTGCAGATGCTCGGCCCAGCTCCATGTGACCTCGGACCCAGGGCTCCGCTGCTGCCCGTGGGCCCCATTGTGGACGTGCTGCAGTACAGCCAGAAGGACCTGGACACTGCGGTGAGGGCGAGGGGTGCGCTGGGGGCGAGGGGTGCGCTGGGGAGGGGAGGGGAGGTGCCCGGCGAGCGGCCCCCACCTGCTGGCTGCAGCCCTGGGGGCGGCGCCTGCAGGCTGCTCTGAGGAGCCTCGGGGAGCTGGGGGTGGCAGCTCTGCGCTGGCCTTGCTCACGCCGCGCAGGCAGGATCGCAGGCGTCCGCTCAGCGACCCCCGAGCCAGGCACCCAGGCAGCTGAATGTCCTGCGTTTCCACCCAGCGTCTCTCGCAGAACCTGTTCGCAAGCGAGGGTCTGGGCATCCGCTCTGAGCTGCCCAGGGGGTAGCAGCCCCCACGTCCCCTTGCTGCCTTGGTGATGCCCTGGGTGGCGTCCGGCTGGTCCCCTCTCAGGCAGGCCTGTGCGCCGGGCCGTGCTGGGCCCAGCAGCTCCCGGCACCCGCCCGCCGTCTTCGGGCGGTGTCCTCTCTGCCGCGGGGCCCTCCCCTGCACGCTGCTCTCCCGCCCCGCCTGTGTCGGGAGGCGTCCCACCGGCGCACCCACCGCACACCGACCCCCCAGCACTGCGACGTCTGCTGAGTGGGGCGGGAGACCCCAGCACGGGAGGACACCGGCGCCAACTCGGGTGTGTGGTCTGCACAGGTTGGGGCGATGCAGAAGGAGAACGAGGCGCTTAGGGGCAGGTGCACGGCGCTGCAGGAGAAGATCCTGGAGATGGGGTGAGTCTGCCTGCTGGCTGCCCAGGGCCCCGCGACGCACTCTCGGGGCTCATGGCACCTGCTCTCCTTCCACAGGAAAATCATGGACGGGTTTGAGGGGACCGTGTACCAGGCGATGGGTGAGTGCCAGGTGCCCGCGGGCCCCTGGGCTGGGGCAGCTGGCAGTCAGGGAGGCTGGGGGGCGCTGGGCCCCGGGTGCTTATCAGCCCTCAGGTTGGCCGGGCCCCGAGTTGGCATCCGGGGCCGTGGCAGCAAACAGACTGGGTCCCTCCAGTGGGCGCTGCACCCGCGGTCTGCCCCCTGCCCCGGGGGCCGCGCGTCCAGCTGCAGTCTCCGTGGGTGCTGGGCACCGGGTGTGTCCGGGCTGGGGCTGGAGGCCCTGAATGTGGGGTAGGTGTGGCCTGGGCTCTGCAGTCAGGCCCTGGGTTCGTTGTCCGCTGCCTCGGCTTCTGGGTGGAGCTGGTGTTGAGGAAACAGCTGTTTTCTGGGCACTTGGGACCCCCAGGTCCTGCCCTGGAAGGTCCCGAGAGGGGGGCTGGTCAGCGCCCCAGGGGGACCTCCTGATGCTGGTCGTCTGTGGCGCCACCTGCTGGCCGCCCGCTAATCCCGAGCGCTGGTCTTCCTTTAAGAGGAGGCTCAGAAACAGAAGGAACTTGCCAAAGCCGAGATCCAGAAGGTTCTGAGGGAGAAAGACCAGCTGACTGCGGACCTGCACTCCATGGAGAAGTCGTTCTCCGACCTCTTCAAGCGGTTTGAGAAACAGAAGGAAGTGATCGAAGGCTACCGCATGGTGGGTGCCTGGCCGGCGAGAGGCCCCAGGGACAGCGGGGTCGGCATTGGTGCCAGTGGGGCAGCGTGGCAAGCAGTGACGGGGAGAGGCTGGGGGCCCTGCAGGGAGAGGGGGTGAGCTGAGCCTTGGTGCTGAGTCTGGGAAGAAAGGAGAGGCCCCCCCGGGGGTGTGGGCCCCAGGCTCCAGCCCTCCTTCTACCCGCACTCTCAGCTCGCGGCTTTGTCGCCTACTGCCAGACGTGAGTGCCCGCGAGGCTGTCCCTGTGTGGCCTGCACAGAGACCGCTGCGTCCAGATGTTCCCTGCCGCTGCTGTCTCCCTCCTGGGGCAGAGGAGACCCGGCCCCCAAAGCACAGGGCTGGGGGGCAGGAGGGCAGGGGCTGGTCCGTGGACCTGGGGCCCGGCCTGCTTTCCCCCGAGGCGCCTGGATATAGGCACGGGGACTGAGCAGGAGGGCTCTGTGTGTCAGGCAGGGTCCCCGGGGGGCGGGGGGTCAGGCCCCGCGTCCGGAGGCCTCTAACCGCGGGATGAGGAGGCCTGGGGCTGTGGGAGTGCTGGCCGTCTCCGGAAGGAAACGGGAAGAGCTCTTCGCCTGCAGCCTGGTCCACCGCGGCTCCACGAGTGACCCAGCGAGCCTGGGCCCTCAGCTCAGGGCTCAGCGTCCGCTCTTCCTTCCAGAACGAAGAGTCGCTGAAGAAGTGTGTTGAGGATTCCATAGGGAGGCTCGAGAAGGAGGGCCAGAGGTACCAGGCGCTGAAGGCCCACGCGGAGGAGAAGCTGCAGCTGTGAGTGCCGGGGCTCGGCGGCGGGCGGGTGCAGGAGGCCCCCTCGGGAGGGGTCTGGTCCCCCGCGGGCTCAGCCCAGCCCCTCTGCTGCCCCAGGGCGAACGAGGAGATCACCCAGGTCCGGAGCAAGGCCCAGGCGGAGGCCCTGGCGCTGCAGGCGGTCCTGAGGAAGGAGCAGATGCGCGTCCACTCGCTGGAGAAGGTCGTCGAGCAGAAGGTGGGCACAGGGGCCCCACGGGTCCAGGCGGAGTGCGGGAAGAGCAGCCCTCCTGGTTCTAGAAGCTCTGGGCCTGCTCCCAGCTCCGAGCACTGGGAGAAATCTAGGGATTTGATTTTCCTCCTTCAGACTAAAGAAAACGATGAACTGACCAGAATCTGTGATGACCTCATTTCCAAGATGGAGAGAATCTGATGTGGCAGCCCCGACCTGTGCCGTCTTCCCCCCGTCTGTCTGTGTGTCTGTCTGTCTGTCTGGGTTTTTCTTCTCTGTTAACCTCAACTCGTTTTTAAACTAGGTTGCTTTAGGAAGAATAAATAAAGTTTCCCTTAAGTCTAAGCAATAGAGCTCTCCTGGTCTTCATTAAAGGGACAGTTTCCGGCTGAACCGACCACAGCTGCTGTCCGCTCCGTGCCTTTGGCCCTTCCCTGCCCCGCACCTCACAGCTACCCGATGGGTAGGTGGGTGGCTGGGCGGGTGGGCAGCCCCTCCTGGGGGTCGGCCGAGTGGGCTCCGGCCCCACCCCATCTGCCTGGACGGCTCTGTGGTCAGGGGCGGCTGTGTCTCTGCCTCGGCCGCAGATCAGAATCCAGACGGACTCAAGTCTTCGAGTAAGAAAGCAAACCAAGGCAGCCACGGCGGCAGCTGGCTTTGTGTCACCTGGCAAGGCCGCGGCCCCTGGTAGTCGAACACTCACCGAGGTGTTGCAGGGTGTCTGTAGCCGTGCCGCGTTCACGCCTGCCGTGGTAGCACCGAGCTGTCCTCGGCGGTGGGGAGGCCTCCTCCAGCCAACGAGGGAGGAGGGGTCAGTCTCGGGACCAGCAGCTCCCGCCTGGGTTTCCAGCCTGCCGGCCCGCCCCCCAGTAGGACCCCACAGTCTCCTGAGAGAGACCCGAGAAGACGGAGGGGATGAAATATTCGAGGGCAGGTGGGTCTCCTCTGTCTGTCTGGAGAGCCCTCCCTGGACAGACATTCGAAGCTCCTGACAAAAGCTCTGCCTCCACAGGCTCAGAGGTAAGAAATAACGTCTCAAAGTGGGGGGTCTGAGTCTACACCCCCAGCCCCAGTGGGCTGCGTCTCAGACCCTCAGGGCCTGCTCCAGAGGAGGGGCCCGTAGTACATGCTCACTGGACCCTCGGACACCGGCCGGAGCACTGTCCTTGTCTCGGTCCCTTGCTCACTGAAGGCGGGGGGGAACGCTTGGAGGGTGGAGGTGAGGCCCTGGCACGGGCGCAGTGGGCACCAGACAGCCCCCGGGAGCCCCTCTGAACTGGGCAGGTCCCAGCCTGCAGGGCATCAGGGGACCCTGGACACAGGCGGGCAGAGAGCTGGCCAGACACTGGTCTCTGAAGCTCTGAGCCCTGGAGCCGTTCCTCAGTCTCACGTCCACCCTATTCCTGGGCGGTGCTGGAGCAGGCAGAGGACACCAGCCCTGAGGGGAGCCTCCGACACAAGGGCGCTTCCTCCTCAGGGAGCCCCCGCACCAACCACCTCCTCCACCCCACCCCAGTACCAGGGCCCGGCTGAGGCCCGCCCCCCGCATCCGGGACCCCCGCATCCCGCCCCCCGGCCCCCGGCATCCGGGCCCCCGCATCCGCCCCCCACATCGGCCCCCCGCTTCGGCCCCCGCGCATCCCGCCCCCGCATCCGGGCCTCCCGCATCCCGCCCCCGCATCCGGGCCCCCCGCATCCCGCCGCCAGTGAGGGACGGACCCGAGGTGGGCCGCAGCGACATGCTGGCTACCACCAGGGGTCGCTGCCGGCCATGGGCTGCAGCACAGGGACGGGAACCTGATGACAGTCCCACTGAGGAGCACCCCCCTCCGTGGGCCCCCACAGGCACACAGCGCATCTGTCCTCAGTACGTTCAGAGTGACAAAAGGCCAGGCAGGAGCCCAGGCTCCAGGCCCCCCACGGTCCCCTGTGCTCCAGCCCCACCATCTCCCCTGTCCCTGTGGCACCTCCTGCCCGGCCTCCTGGGACCCCTCTGGGTCCCCCAACTGCCCCCATTCTCAGTACAACTGCCAGAGGGTCATTTTCTAACCAGAGTCACACGCGGTCCTCCTGTGCTCAAGAACCTGTCGTGGCTCCCGGCTCCCAGCGTCAGGGCCAAGCCCCTGGGTGGGCCAGCAGGACCTTGCCCCAGGGCCGTCACCCCTCTGCCTAAAAGCCACCACTTAGAGGAGCATCCTTGACACCCCCGAGCCAGCCAGGCGTGGCTGGGGCACTGGCTCCGGGGGCCCTCCCACCAGCCCCGCCCAGGCCAGCCCCAGGACTGGGCCCCCCGGAAAGGAGACTGGAGGCCCTCGAGGCCTAAGCGTACGCGCTCTTCTTACGTAGAGGCCACCCCTCAGCCTCCTGCAGGCAGGCCCGCTGCCCGTGGTGACCGGCTTCTCTGCTCGGGGGTCTGGGTTTGCTCATCACGCTGGGCCCCTCCCCAGAGTGACTCAGGCTCCTGCTCTCCGTGTGCCGCCCCCAAACCCTGGAGCCCCTTCCCCACTCCCACCCCATGCCACGCCTCCCTGCACAGGAACCTCCATTTCACCCCCTGCCTCAGCACAGGGGCCCCCACCCCACTGCTGGATAGGCACCCCCCATCTCACTTCCACCCCAGACAGAAGTGGGCACACTCCCACCAGGGAGGAGTTTAGAAGCTGAGGGGCCTCCAAAGCCTGCAGAGGCCGTTTCACAGATAAGGACGCTGAGGTCACAGGGACCAGTGGCCAACGGCAGGATGCGGGTGTGGGCAGCACCTCTTCTGCCTGGGGGTAGCGGGCGAGCGGGGGGAGCCACAGGGGCCTGGGTGGGCAAGGGGCAGGACGGGGCCTGCAGCTCCCGGGCCCACCCGCTGCCCCGCTGCCCCGCTGCAGCTCCTCGGCGTCCTTACCTCCCTCGGGTGTGCCTGGCCGAGAGGGCAGGGTGGTCACACGGCTGCAGGGACGCAGTGCTCTCTGGGGGGTCAGGGCTGCTCTGACAGGGCCTGGAGGGGCAATCTCCGCACCCAGCTCAGCCTGCCTGGCCTCTCTGGCCACTCCAAGGGCCGCCCGGGTCCCCGTCCCCAGCTGGGGCCTCTGAGCCAGGCCAGGCATCTGCCCAGAGAAGGCCACGAGGGGCGGCTGGCCACGCTGAGGACACGGGCCGCCGGGCAGCGTCCTGGGCCAGGAGCCTCGTCCTGGACAAAGGGGCCTTGTGTGGCTGAATGGGTGTTTATCCTGGAGCCCGAGTCAACTTAGGGCTGCGAGGCCGGGTGGGGGCCCTGGCACTGGACTCCCGAGGGTAAACATGACCCGAGCCGGGCACACAGCCGCGGCCTGGGCTTCCGCACCCCTGCGCCCCTGCACATCGTCGCCGCGGGCCAAGGGGCCTCCTGCCAGGGCGGGGACGGCGGAAATGGAGCTGTCCTGGGGCCGCGGCCCGGGCCTCCTTGCTGAGCGGGAGGGAAGAATTATCAGACACAGGGTCAGCGAGCCCCTCCCCGTGGTGTGGTGGGGACCTGGAACCCCACTGTTAAGGAACAGATGTTTGTGTCCCCCCAAAATTCACGTGTGGAAGCCCTAACCCCAAGGCGATGGAATCAGGAGGTGGGGGAAGATTAGGGCTGGTCCCCGTGATGGGGCCAGTGTCCTTACACGAAGAGGAAGAGACCAGACCTCTCTGCCTGCACTGTGAAGGCACAGCGAGAAGGCGGCCGTCTGCAGGCCAGGAAGCAGGCCCTCGCCCTGAAGCAAACTGGCTGCCACCCTGATCTTGAACCTCCCTCCAGCCTCCAGGACTATGAGGAAATAAATGTCTGTTGTTTCAGGCCCCCAGCGTGTGGTATTTTGTTGTGGCGCCAGAGCAGACTAAGACCCCCACCACCACTGGGGCCGCCTAGCCCGAGGCCCCCCCCACTGCCCGCCTGTCCTCAGGGCAGGTGTGGCCGTCCCCACCACGAGCTGGCGCCCCACCTCATGGAGAAGCCCAGGGCTACGGGGCATCACCGCCCACCCCTACCCCCTGAGAGGGTCCACCTGGGGCCACCCCGGCTGGTCTCAGCCCTTCCAGTGGGCTTCGCCTGGGCCCTCCGTGGCCAGGGGCTGCCAGCCACGCGGCTGAGTCCCCGGGGGGGATGGGAGCGCGGGGGACTGGCCAGAGCAGGCCGACCACCGGGCTGCCCCCCGAGCCCCACGCTCCGCGCCCCCGCCTTCCGGTCCCCCGGGCTCTCTCCAGCCACGGCCTCCCCTGAAGTCAGATGATGCCTCCACTCAGTGACCCCCAGCCAAGGCTGAGCCCCAAACTCCCCTCGGCCCTTCCTAGTCCGAGCGAAGAGGGCTGCGGCGTGGCCAGGCAGGGGCGCAGAAGGTCTTGCTCAGGCCAGCCACCCCGCCCTCTGGGAAGGACCCACTGGTGGCATCTGTGCCCGTGTGTGCCTGTGTGACCGGGCATGCAAACCCAGAGCCCCCGCACTGGCCCCTTGGGCCGCCCTGGTGTGCCGGGCTCATCCCACGGGGGGTCCCAGAGCGGATGGCCCAGCAGAGCCGGGGCCACTCGGGAGGCAGAGCAAGCTGGGGGGCAGCCGGGCCGCAGGGGCTGCGCGAGGCCAGAGCAGGGGCGCCCTGACCCAGCTGAGGCTCTCCGGGGCTGTGCTGGGCTGTGTCCTCCAGGTGGATGGCACACCTGCGGGGCTGGGCGTGTGAGGACAGGCATTCACTTCCCGGCCCTGGCTCCCGGCCCCAGATCCCAGGCCCCCTGTGCTCCCCTGGCCCTGCTCTGCTGACCCCCAGGTGCCACGACGCCCCCAAGCCCCGACCCAGGCTGTCTGGGCCGCCTGGGAGCCGTTGAGCGCAGGTGGCCTGCAGGGGGCGCTGTGGGGTCGGCCTGAGACTCCGGACGAGCATTGACCACGTCGTCAGCTCCGTCCAGCCTGGCCCCCTGCGCCCGGGTCTCCCGGACCCTCACCGTGGGGAGTCGAGGGGCCGCCTCCTTATTGCCCTGCCCAGCTTTTGGGGGTGCCGGTCCTCCCCTCCCCCACCTCCCCTCTGTCCTTCAGACCCGTGTGCCTGGCCCAGCACCCAAGTTTGTGGAGGGCAGGCCCAGCCACTACAGAGGGGCCAGCGGGCAGGGCCCCGGCCCAGGGCAGGTGGGGGGCTGGCCACCCCAGGCAGCATCGCCGCTGGGGGTCTGGGCAAGCCCGGGTGGGGCTGTGAAAACGTCTATGGCAGGACCTGCCTCGCTGCCTTCCTCCCCAGTCCCTGTCCAGTGATTTTCTGGGCTCCCCCACGGCGGGGTGGACGCCGCACCCGCCAGCCAGGCACACGGAGTGCTAGACTCACGGCCCTCACTTGCCTAACACGCCAGGAGCGGGCCAGACTCCACGGAGAAACTGCCCTCACCCCAGACCTGGTGGGGGGCACCAGCCACACAGTGCTCGGGGTGTGCAGAGAGGATGAGTGGACGCCCGGGCACCCAGAGACTCCCCCGCGTCCCTGGCTCCAGGGCAGGGGCTAAGCGGAGCGTCAGGGCTCCTGCCCGCAGCGGACGGGCTGACGTGACGTGCGCGTGAGGAGTGGAGGGGTCGAGGGGTGAATAAAGGAGCAAGCGAGCAGGGAGGCTGCTCCTGGCGTGCTGGCAGCCGGGTCCCCACGGGTGGCGTCCTCTGAGCGCCCAGTCGTGCTGGAGGACTGTCCCTCTCCTGCCCCCGTTTCGTGCCCTGGCTCCCCTCCGTCCACCCCTGGTGTCCACTCCTGAGTGGGGGTTGGGGCGCTGACCAGGCCCACCTGGCTCAGGGCGGAGATGGGGGCCGGGGGACTGTGCGGAGGGGCACCCCCAGGTATTCCGATGGGGGCACGAGCATGAGACCCAGAGCCCGGGCTGGACCTGGCAGGAAGCGCCCCTGTGCGGGGCAGGGCGCTGCCTTGGGTGTCTGCGGGTGGGCGGCTGGGACACCGCCTGGCCCGCTGTCTGCCCCCCGGGCCTGCCTGAGGGCGTGTTCTGGCAGGAGCCACCGCGGGGGCAGAGTCCAGGGAGGGGTCTGAGGCAGGGAGGGTGAGGGTCCTGCAGAGCCCCGGGGTCACAGCGAGCCCGAGGCATCCCACCAGAGGGCGCCCTTTCCTGGAGTGCCCGGCCTGGCGGGGCGAAGGCCAGGCGAGGACGGTGCCCCCGGCCGGGCTGCAATGTCTTGGCCTCCCGGCTGTGATGCAGCAGCAAAGGGGCCCCGGGGCTCCCACCAGGGCACCTCGTGACCTGCCTGGAGCGAGGCCATGCCCGCCCCCTCCCAGGGCCCAGGGGAAGAGGGGGGGCAGGGGCCGTCAGCTACGGGTAGACCCCCATCCAGACCCCTACCAGCCACCAAGCCCGTCGTCACCAACAGTCATTGAAGGGTGGGACCCTGAGACCCAAAGTCTGCTTCACACTCTTGGCCATTCGTTCCTTTATTCACATGACAAACATGTGCTGAGCACCTTCTCTGTTCCCAGCACTCTTCCAGGCCCTGGGGGTCAGCGGGGGACAGACCGGTCCAGTCCCTGCCCTGGTGGAGCCGACCTTCTGGCTGGGGTGGGGGGAGCAGAGTGAAGGAAGAGACAAGCAGATAGGGAACGTGTCGGGGCAGGGGGTGGCGGTGCCATGGCGGGGGGACAGAGTAGGGGGGAAGGGGAGTAGCTGCATGGTGGCGGGAGGGGGTTCCAGGCGCCCCCGCAGCCAGTGAGGTCCAGCCGCTTCTTCACAGCGGCCCCCGCCCCGCCCCTACTCACCTCCGTCAGGCCTCCCAGCCTGGGGCGCTTGCTCTCCACGCAGGCCAGCGGGAGAGGGTCCCTGCTGTGTCGAAGGCCAGAGGAGCAGGCAGCACAGGACAGGGACCAGGGTGGGCTTACCTCCCCCCGGGTGGGGGCTGGCCAGGCTCGACCGCAGGGCACAGGCCACCCCCACCCCAGCTGGCCCAGCAGCTCCTGTGCCCTGGAGGGCGGTTGGACTGGCACGGCACTGCCCCTCACCCTCTCCGCGCTGCACGGAGGTCACGGGCCAGCGACCTGCAGGCTCCTTGGGCCTGGAAGGCGGCCTCACACCAGGGTCCAGCCCACCCCTTGCAGCCACCGCTGAGCTCGCAGCACAAGGCCCGGAAGGCGGGCTTAGGGGTTCCCTTCGCTGCCCACGAGCAGGCCAGGAGCACGAAGCCTCCCTCCAGGGCGGCAGGCTCGGCGTCCAGGCCCGGCCACCCCGCGCTGCCCAAGAGGCCCAGCCCGGCCACTCAGCCCTCCTCTCGGTGGGCGCCCCGCTGTGGGCCGGCCCAGTGTCCGGGGGCTTCCCGGAGGGGCAGGTGTGCCAGGCAGGGACCTGTCTCCTAAAGGAGGTATTGGAAGCCCCGCCTGCCCACCGCCAAGAGGGTGGCCGTGTCCCCTGGAGAGGCCGCGCCCAGCCCGAGGGCCGCCGGGCCAGGCGGGTGCGGCCAGGTGTGCGCCCGCCCCGACGTGCCCACCGCGCCAGGTGCTGGCTCGCCTGCCGGGAGAGTGATCTCATCCCCCCCACAGGGGACGAGACTTGCCCGAGGTCGCGTGGCCATGTCCCCACCCTGCCTCATCACCCGCCTTCCTCCGCTTCCTGAGGGGTCCCGAGCCCACGTGTCCTCACGCGGGGACGGTGACAACCCAGGCAGGGCCCTGACCGAGGAGCCGAGGGCGGTGGGGCGGCTGGCGGGCACGGTGGGCGGGGGCGCAGGCTCCGCGGCACCCGAGGACGCAGCGCCCAGCAGTGCCGGGGCAGAGGCTTCGGGGGGCTGCCTTGTCTGGTCTGGACCCTGGAGGGGAGGCCACCCCGAGCCCTGGGCGGAGGGAGGGCCAGGAGGGCGGGCACTTACGGTCGTTGCTGTTGCCGTGTGTCCTGCCAAGCAGGAAGCGCCAGGGGCTCCCCGCGGGCTGCTGGCCAGGCCTCCTCGGCGCTTCTGGGAACCCCCTCTCCACAGGCTAGGAAAGCAGGAATGTGCCCTCGCCCTGAGCCCAGGCTTGTCTGGCCCCAGGTGCCCCACCGGGCCCGGCTGACACGCCTCCCTCCCGGCCAGGGACAGCTGAGTGAGGCCAGCTTCCTGGAGGAGGTGCCCTGGGGCTTGCCAGATGCCGGGCCAGGGGGAGGCTGGGGGCGAGGACTCGGTGGGGGCTGAGCTTGGGCAAAGCGGGGGCGGAGGGCACCAGGAACCGGGCGACATGGCTCTGGGGCCCAGGCCGGGGCTCCTCCCTCCAGCTGTCCCCTCCTCCATGCCAGGCTCTGGACCCTCACACTGAAGCCCCCAGGCTCCTGACCTCCACCTGCGGGAGGGCTCGTGTGGTCCCTCTAGGCCAGCGGTGGTGACAGGGACAAGCGCTGGGCAGGCCAGCTGTGCCCCCTCCTCCTGCATCCAGTCCCTGCACGCAGACCCTGTGCCCGCACCCCCTCGCCGAGCCCTGACCTGCCGGGGGCTCTCAGAGGAGCGCCCCCCCAGAAACGCTCAAGCACTTCCTGCTCAGGAGCCCCCGGCAGCCCGAGAAACTCCGTCCCCACTCGCCAGGGAGGCCCGGTGTGGGCTGAGGAGGCTTCCCAGCGGGTGAGCGGCCAAGACGGTGTCCTCCGGGCCTGGCCCGTGGAGATGCTGGGAGGGCAGTGGGGACACCGGGCGCGAGGCCGCGGGCTCCGGCGCAGGGCTGGGGGACACGTGCTGGGAGCAAGATGGATGCCAGTGACTGAGGGTCTCCGAGCCCGCACAACCCCGGGTCAGGGGCCGGGTGGCATGGCCACACGGGCTGCGCGCTGCCCCGCCCCAAACCTGGAGAGACCACCCGTCCCGGCCGTGTCCAGCCAGCGTGCTACCTGCCCCCAGGGCTTCTTCCCGACGGGGAGAGCCTCAGGGCAGGAGGGCAGGGGCCACAGCCTGTCTCCCATTCTGCGGCTGAGCAGGCAGTTACCCGGCCTGGGCGCCGGCACTGGTGGTCCCGGGGCCAGGTTTCTGGGGGGCCGGGAGCTGGGCAGCCTCTCCGGCCCTTGCTGCCCCTTCCCCCGCCCTGAGGGGCTGTGATGGCGGAGGCTGCAGTGACAGGAGCAGCGGAGGCTTTGGGCAGGGCTCTCCGGCATCCTCGGGGTCACCTCCACCCCCATCCCCAGGCCAGGGGGAGGCAGGCGGAGACAGGGCCTGTGGCTACCTTGCGCCCCTGAGGGGAGCCAGCCTGAGGGAGGGGCAGGGAGGGCTCCCTGGAGGAGGAGGAGCCCCCCAGGGCCCACGCCACACCTGCCCCTCGGGCTCCACCAGCAGGAGCCACCCCTACCCGAGGGTTGGGCACTTCTCAGCCCCTGGATCCCTGGAGCCCAGGGATTTAGCGGCCCCCTGGGCTGGGGGAGCGGCTGGCCCCGGCCGGGCAGGCACAGCTCTGAGACCTCCTCTCACCCCAAATCCGCCCTGGGCCACACCCGCCTCGGGGCCAAGATGACCCTCGAATCTCCCAGATGGGTCGCTTCCGGGGGCGGGGGGTGAAGCCTGGAGGATGAAGAAGCAGGAGGGAAAGGTGCTCCGGGGGGGGGACCGGATGGAGCTGGGGTCCCACCGTCCACCACTCAGCAGGACACCCTGTCGGGGAGGGCAGGCTCCTCGCCTGGGGCCTGGGAGCAGCCGGTACAGAGGACGCCCTCACGTGGACGGGACCCCTCGGGACAAGGGGCAGGGTCACAGTGAAGCCCTGGCCTGGCGGGCCTCGGAGAGTCCCCCTGTGGGCTCTGACTCGGGCGCAACACCGTCTGATGCTCCCAGCCCAACGTCAGAGCGATCCGGTTTCATAACCAGCCTGGATTCCTCCCCAGACGAGGAAGGAGCATAAAAACCCAATATATTTTAATTATATCTTTGAGGGCCACGAGCACAATCGTTTCCAGATGGGGACCCCGTTGACAGCCGCTCTGTGCTGGGCCTGGGGTGGGGGGAGGAGGGAGGGCGGGCCAGGCCCCTCCGGGTGACGGTGGCCCCGGTGGCACAGGGCTCACTGCCCGGATGGGTGGGAGTAGCCGTCCTTGGTCATGATTTCCATTCTATAGACGGGGAGATGGGGGCTCGGACCTGCTGGGCGCAAAGCCTGAGACTGAGGGGTCGGTACCCTGACCTGGGGGCCCTTCCGAGCTGGGAGCTGCAGGGGTGGGCTGACCCAGAGCCTGGAGCGGGGGCGCCAGCAGGAGCCCAGTGTGTCAGGGCCGTGGGCCACTCACCAAGGCCTGGGGTCAGGAGGGGCCTGGACCACACCGCCCAAGAAAGGCCATCTCCTGGCCCCAGAGCGGCACGGGCCTCCCACACATCTCCAGCTCCAGCCAGGCAGGGAAGCGCCCAGCAGCCTTCTCAGTGGGGAGCGAGAACCGGCGGCCCGGGCGAGGTGCAGGCCGGCCAGGACCTGGCCGAGCGCACGCACAGGGTGGGCCGTGGATGAGGCCGGTGGCTGGGCGCTCAGCGATGGGGCTTCGGAAGTCTACCGGCTAATAAGATTTGCCCGCTCAGCCTTCCTGGCTCTTCCTGTGGAGACGGCGGCCAGTGTCTGCCTGGAACGGCCCGCTTTCTCCTGTGTGGCTGCATCTCCCACCCCAGCTCAGCCCCGCCACAGCGGGCAGGGCGGCCACGGCCCTGGCTCCTCGCGCGGTGACCGGGGGACGGGCGGGGTGCTGAGGGGCCTCGGGGGGCTGAGATTTCACTTCCGCCTCTGTGTCGGCCTGTGGACCCCCAGCCTCACCTGCACTCGGCCGGTGGAGACCAGTGGCTCTGGGGTAGTGAGGGCAGTGAGGAGGGTGCGATGGACCTCACCCTCCAGGGTGTTGGTGATGGCCGGGCTGGCCCACGCTGGGAGGCCACCGGCCCATCAAACCAGGGGCTCTGGAGCCGGAGCCATGGGTAGTCAGTCCCTGGCCCTACCAGTGCCCGGCCTGTAAAATGGGCACCGGGCAGAGGGTCCCTCCCAGAGTGTCCAGGAAGGTACAGAGGGCTTGCTGTGGGACCCTGGCATTCCGGGCACCCGCCTTGGCCTCCCCTGGCCCTGCTCTGGGGGAGGCTCCACCCTGACCCCCCACCTTCTGCCACAGCCCGTGCCCCCGGAGGTGACCCAGCCTGGCCCGACTCCTCACAAGCCTTCCCAGAGGCCCGGAGTGGGAGACAGGCTTGGCCCGGGGCCAGGGACTCGGGAAAACCAGGTGAGGCTGCCCAAGGAAACGGTGCCCTGCCTGCTCGGTGACCTTGGGGCAACCCGAGTGAGCGGAGGCTGGCAGGGTCGAGGCGGGGACCTGGCCCAGCCCTGGGCCAGGCAGTGCCCCTGGACTGTGCGCCTGCTGCCAGACTCACGCCGGCGGCCGCCTCCCAGCAGGGGCTGCGGCCACGCTCTCCGCACGCAGGGTGGATCAGGCCAAGCCTGTCTTCCCCTGGGACTCTCGCACCTTCCTGACAGCTCAGAACGCCGCACACGCTCTTCCTCCAGGGACTCACCCTTCCACCCTCCGTCCACAACCCGCCCCCCAGGTGCCCACCGGCCGCTCCCGCCGCCTCACCTGCAGTGTGCGCTCAGGAGCCTGCGCCCCACGCGGCTGCACAGACCTGTAGACTCACCAGGCGCCCACGTCCCGCTCCTCTGGCCTCCACTCCATCGCTCTGCATCCTCCCACCCCGCCACCGGACCCATCACCCATCGAGGGCCTCCCGGTTCCATCTGTCCACTTGACAAACACTGGCTGGCCATGCCCGCGGTCCCAGGCACAGTTGGGGACCAGAGTTTCCACCCTGCTGGGAAGTCGGGCAGGGGGCTTCCGTGGGCAGACAGCGCGGACGGCAGGAGTCAGGTGAGACTTGTGGCCGAGAGCAGGGCGGGAGGCCTGAGGAGGAAGTGGTGAGAGCCAGTCCCGGGACAGACGTGCTGAGCGCCTGCTGTATACTGGGAGAGTCTGGGACCCTGAGGAAGGTGCTGAGTGAGGGCTCGCCTTGGAACGGCTGGGCCTGGGGTGAGGGAAGGGGACAGTGTCCCTCTCTGCTGAGGGGCCCTGGGCAGGCCTGAGAGGACCCCTACTGCCTGCGTCTGCCTCCGGCCCCAGCGTGGGGTGGGGGACCACACGGAAGGCCCCAGCTGGAACGAGGGCAGGCGGCACAGACCCCCGACCCAGCACCGCAGCCTCGGGTTTTGGGAAGGCCCGGGCGGGACGGGCCTGAGCAGGCGCCAGGAAGGCAGGTGGCGGGCGCAGCCTCACCCCCGAGAGCCTGCACACCCCCTCCCATCCCGCTCCGCACCCCGCGAACGTGAGGACTGACATCTCTACCCACCCCCCACCCTCCCCCTGCCCTGAGCCGCAGGCCTCAGGCCCTCCTCCAGCTCTGCCATCGCTCCCTGCCTGGAACCTGGTCCCCCGGCCCCGAGCCGGAGCCCATTCCCAGAGCCTCCTTTCAGGCCGGGCACAGAAGGAGAGATTCAGTTTGAAGGGGTTCCCTGAAAAATGGATTTCGAGGGTGCTGGCCGAGGAAAGCTCCCTCCCCTTGGGAGAGCTAGGAGGCCCAGGCGGTAGGCGGTGGACACCGGGGGCCCTCCCCGTGGTGCACCCGGGCTGGAGCTGCCAACTCGCGAGACCACAGGGCACGTGCGTGCCTGCTAAGTGGACACGCGGTGGAGTTCGAGGCAGAGGTGGGGGGAGGAGGCCCTTCTCGGCCTTCCTCTGCTCCCAGCCCCGCACGAGATGGAGCGTGGTGCGGGAGGAAAAGAGGTTTAAACCAAGGACGACTCAAGAACACACCTCTGCCTGAGCCGGGACTTGGCCAAAGTCCCCAGGGGAGCAGAGTAACCCGTAAGTCCCTGAGATGGGAAGTGGGGTCCTGGCGAGACCCCGGGATCCAGCCAAAACCCAGGCCCATTCTCTTCCCCTCGTGAGCACGGGGGAGGGGAGAGGGAAGCCCCCCTCTCACATGTTGTCCCCCCAGGCCACAGAGCAGCTCCCTGGGGAGAAGGGGCCCCTGGGACCCTCCTGGCTGGCTGGCCCTCCAGGGGCTATCCAGGGGGCTGCTGGGCCTTTGGAGCCCACCAGCCTTTTCACCCCTGGGGAGGGTTGAGGCCTGAGAAAGAAGGGCCTGTCCAGGCCCCGCCCCGCCCCACCATGCCTGGCCCCAGGGCCCCACCCCAGCCAGGACACCGCTGTGCCCCTCTCCCCAGGCAGAGATAACGTGTGACTGAGGCACAGATAAACAAACTTCCCCGCCCAGGGCCCTGATTAACGGCAAATCCCAGGAAGTCCCCGCCCCATCCTGAAACCCCATCTGCAGCCTGGCTCAGCGGGGGCGGTGACCCCACCCATCCGGGGCAGGCCTGGCCCCAGAGGCCACCTCCACTGGTATGCCCAGCCGCCCTTCCCCGAGGCCCCAGCCTTCCCCACCCAGAGGGTGTCATGCCCACTTTAGGGATGAGGAGACCGCAGGGTCCAGGGGCCGACCCTTCCTCCACGGGCCTTCCCCACCCCAAGTTCGCTCTAAAACAAGCGAAAGCTCCCCTGGGGCCACCTGTTCTTTGGAGACCAAAGAGGGGTCCCAAAATCCTGCCGTGGCCACGTGAATGCCCAGGGAGCTACCGGGCTCCCGTGGTGAGGGGTCGGTGAGGAAGCCGACTCCTGGTTTCTTGTGTCCTCAGACACTCCCCGTCTCGGCCTGGGGCCCCACACCCCAAGGTCCCCACCAGGCTGGACTCCTCCCTTGAGGTGGTGGGGGGCTGTGCAGGGAGGTCCCGCGTGGCCCTGTAGATAGAAACTGGGGAGCCCCCTCCTCTCGGGTAGGCACGACACGACGGGCAGAGACCAGCCCACCAGCGAGGCCCCCAGGAGGAGGGGGAGGCCCCTGGGGGTTGGTGAGGGGGGAGACATTGGGACCAGCGTTGGGGACAGCAAGAATGGCAGCTGGGGGGCACGTGGACCTCCCCACTTCGTTCCTTTGAGAGAGGCGGCCCACCCACCCATCCCGGCCAGTTCCTAGGGCAGCACCCCCAGCTCAGACCAAGGCTCAGGGTGTGGGGCTGGAAGAGGGTCGGGGGGGTATATGGGGACAGTGCAGCCCTGGCACTGGGGCCTTCAGCCGGCCTGTAGAACAGATGGGGACACGGAGGCAAAGGGGCCTCGGCTGTGGTCACCTGGGGGTCAGCAGCAGAGTGGGGAGGATGCCACGGGCACCTGGGCAGTAGAGGCCCCACGGCAGGGCGGGACGGGCTGGAGCCAGCACCCCTGACCACGGTGGGGGACCCCGAGCCTGGCCGGGGGGCAGGGGGCTGGTTGGGCTGCAGTGGCCGCAGGGTGTGGCCGGAGCAGCCCTCAGCTGGCCAGGGGACGTGCGTGGCGCCAACGGGCAGATGACTTAATCACAGGCTGGCTTTGTCCATGGGCGTCCGCCCCCCTGCCCGGGTCCTCCGCCAGCCGCACGCCCCCACCCCCGCCCAGCTCCTAGCAACCTTCAGCGGAGCGTGGGCAAATGTGAGGGGGCCAGGGGCTCTCCGCCACGGGCCTGGGAACAGCCCAGGGGTGGCCAGGGGTGCGGCCGGGTGGATCTGTCCCAGGCCGGGCTTGGGGGACGCCTGCCCAGCCTGGCCCATGCCAGCCCCCTAGGAGGGCATCCTGGGAGTGGCTCCGGCTGGCACCCTGGCAGAGGAGGCTCCAGGGCCGGGGGCTTTGTACGCTGTGGCACCCCCCCCTTCCTGGGCCCCCACCCGGCCGATCCTGTCAGAGTCTTAGAAAGTGAGACAAAGGCCCGGGAGGCCCTGGGAGGGCTGGGACCCAGGCAGGAGATGGGGTTTTAATGACCCAACTATAACGGTGGGAGTGGAGACAGCTCCTTAACCCTGTCGGGCCCTTGCCCGGGGCTGCCCACACTGGCCAGGCCCCCATCACTGACCCCATGAGACTGGGAGCGAAGTAAAAAAAATCTCTTCTCCAAAGAGACCCGGGTCACAGATGCCGCCTGCCTGGGCAACCCATGCCCAGCCCCCTGCCAGAGGCTCTGGGTGAGACGGAGGCCCCGGACAGCACCAGACAGCAGCCGGCAGCACCCCTCCGTCCTGCGCTTTCAGCTTTCCTGCTGCCTGACCTCGGACGAGGGGCCGAACCCCAGCCGGGCGTCACCTGCAGCGTGGGGACTGCCCTCCTCCCATGTGACACCCCCCCCCAGTGCACACAGGTGGAGGGAAGTGGAGCCCTTCGTGTACCAGAGCCGTGGCGTGACACAGTCGAGATGCCAGCTACCCGCTCATTCCACACCATTCAGGGGCCTCTTTGCCACCCCCGCCTCGGTTTCCCCACCTCTAAGATGGGCACATGAACGGGGAGGAGGCTGGGTGTGGGTGGCTGTCTCCGACACTCCTTGGTGAGTGACGGGGTGGGGTCCTAGGCAGCAGGGGTCCTGGGGACACCCTGACAACCCTGCCTGTTGTCCCGCCCAGCAGAGCAAGGCACTCAGCGGAGTGTGGCCTACCCACGTCTCCCTGGGGCTCCGCCACTGAACAGACCATGGGGGCCAGGTGGACACAGGGAGACCGGCGAGGGGCGCCTGCGATGGCCCAGGAGAGCGTGGAGGGGGCCAGCCGGGTGCCCTGGTGGTTAGAGGGTGACCAGACTCAAAGAGGACTCGGGGTCGGGCCTGAGAGCTGGGATGGGAGCCAGGACCTGAGCTGGGCAGGGCCTGGGGGTCAGGAGATGGGTGTGATACTGTCAGGTTCAGGATGCCCAATCAAGCTGTCCACTGCAGGCCCAAGTGCAGACATGAGCAGGGGCACATCCGTCTACGTCCACGCGCCTGTGTGTCCTTCTGTGCACGTGCCGTGCGTGCACGCCCGTGGGCCTGTGTGTGCCGACCCAGAGCTGGGCCCGGCCCCCAGACACCACCACAGCAGGTCTGTGTGGCAGAAGTATGTGCCTGTGGGTCAGGGACAGCAGCCCCCTTTAAGAGGACCGGTAACAGCTCAGGTCCTCCATGGGAGCCCCTGAATTCTGCCCACTATAGCACGCCCCGTCGCCCGGGTCCTGAGCTTCAGCCTGTCTCTAGGGCCCCCCGATCCCTCTCAGAGGGGGCCTGGCCCCATATGGGCACCCTCACCCCTTCCTCCTTGGGCTGGGGGTCCTGGGATGGGCGGGGGGCCCTGCACAAACCAGCCATTCAATGAACACACCATGAGCGAAGCCGTGTCCTGGCTGCGGGCAAGCAGGCCCTGGACCTGGAAGTCTCCAAACAGGACGACGTTACCGGGACACGATCAAGTCCCTCTCCTCCGGGCAGTCCGTATTCCCGGGAGGAAACTGAAGTCCGGCTGAACAGAGTAGTGACGCTGCCCTCACAGTGGCCGCCTGGGTCTGCTCACCCATGGACGGGGCGGGCCGAGGGGTCTCGCCGTCCGGGCGGTGGCCGCGGGCGCCCAGAGGCACAAACAGCCTGGCTTGTTTTCACCCCAGGGTTCCGCGGGGTTTCCACACATCTCAATGGGGAAGGCGGCTGGGCGGCCGGCCGGCTGGGGGGCCGGGATAAATGGCCCCAGTCATGCAGCAGCGGCCCAGCGCGAGTGCGCAAAGTCGAAGCTATAAATTACCCAGCCGGGCCAGCGCCACCGCAGCGGGCGGGCAGGGGGGTGCGGTGCTCCGTAAATCGGCCCTTTCACCACTGGAGGCCGCGCACGAAAGAAAAACTTTGTTTTATTAAAGCAACATCAGCGTTGTGGCCGCCCGGCCAGGAGGCGCCGACAGCCAGGCTGGGCACTGGGGGGGCGGGGGGCTCCGCCGCACCCCGAGCCTCGGAGAAAGGCCCCTTCAGGAGGGACCGGCTCCAGCCGGGGGGCCACGCGGCGGCTCCCCGGGCAGCCTCGTCCGCCCTCACCCCCCAAGCCCTGAGACACGGCCCGGGGCCCCTGCGGTTGCCTGAGCCGGCCCGCACCCAGCCAGAGGGGTCTGCGCCCAGAGCAGGGGTCCGGGCCGGGCGAGGGCGGGACGGGAGACACCGGCCCTGTGCTCGGCCCCCGGCGGGGTCAGGCCCCACTCAGTGGCGCGGCAGCATCCGCGGGGGCCACGACCACAGGCCCTCGGGTGTCCCCCGAACCCCGCGAGGCCTCTGCCCGTTCCTGGCCGCTCCAGCTCCGGGGTTGGGGCAGCCAGGAGGCTGTGGAAGCTGCCTGGAATAATATTTAGACAATTTAAGTGGAAATGAATGGGAACTCGGGGCTTATCTCCATTCCCTGCATGGCCAGGAGGCACGGGGTCCCCCAGACCCTGGCATGGTGGGCAATCGGGGACCCGGGGGTTGTGAGCGGGGGCTTCTGCTATCACAGGTCACCCCTCGAAGGGGGCCCTTGGTGGCCTATGGCCCTGCCACCCCAGGTGCTTGCCCCTGCAGGGGCTCCCCCGAGTGGCGTCCTCTGCCCACCACCTACTGCGCTCCCGGGCTCCTCCAGAGCCCCCCAGAGCACCTGTAGCCCCACGAGCCACAGTGGGGACTGCAGCTTGAGGCCCAGCCTCCCCCCGCCTCTCTGCACCGCTGCCGGATGACAGGGCTGAGCTGCCTCTCCTGTCCCTGAGTCCCCACGCAGGACAGCGCCTGGCTTGTCCGGGGTGAGGGGTGGCAGCGTCTCTGGTGAAGGTGGCGCTGGTTTTGGTCCGTGCCCTCTGCGCTTCCCAGATACCTCGGCTGAAAACAGGGCCTGGTGGGCTTCCATATGAGCTGAAGCCCACCTCTCTCCAGAGTCCCCATCAGGCTGCAGGGATGTCCTCCTGCTTCAGCCAGACGCCAGCACTCTGCACCGCAGGCCTGGCCTAGAACCGTCCCAAATCTTGTCACCTCTGGCTTCCCTGACCCCTCTAGTCCTTGCAGCCGGCGGCCTCCTGACCCCCAGCCCCGGCTCTCAGGTGAGTGCACGTTCTCAGGGGCACAAAGAACGGGATGAAGATGGGGCCCTGCAGGAGGAGGGGCTGCCAGGACCAAAACACGTGCCCAGGCAGCTCCTCGTCTCCAGGAGCCCCGGAGAGGGCCGGGCAAAGCCCCAGGGACAACCCAGGGTCCCCCGAGCCCACCTGCCAGGCTTGGTTCACACTGACCCCTCCTCTCACCCTCACACCCAGCCCAGAGGAAGCCCCCCTGAATTGACCAGGCCAGAACGGGGCACCGAGGCTCATACTGACCACAGCCCCCCTCTGGGCCTTGTCCCCCTGCCCTGCCTTCTGGGAGATGGCAGAGGGGAGGTACCTTGCAGGCAAACCCCACGGTGCGCCTGGGTGTGGTCCCCATGCTGCAGCCCCACTCTGTCCCGACCTAGGCTGGCATGGGGCAGCCTGGTATCCGAATGAGCACTTGTGTGCCTGGCTCACTCGGGCCTCACTTATTCTCTGTGGGGATTTGGAAATGGGGGGTGGGCTCTCCAGCTGAAGAAATGGGCTCCCCAGGGGTCACACAGCCCTTTGCAGATGCCAGCCCTATGGGGCACCAACAACTGACACCTGCCCTCCTCCTCTGGGTGGGGGTCCCAGGAATGAGACTGGCTGGGGGTGGGGCCGGCTCCCCAATGGAGACAGACCACAGCGTGTGAAAAGACCCCACGTGAGTACAGCTTCAGGTAGTGATGTGAGGGCAATGAGGTGTCAGGAAGGGCACCCTGGGGAGGGCACTTCCGGGTTGAGCCCTGAGTGATGAGGAGGAACCAGGCCTGAGTGGCCGGAGGTGCCGTGGGAGCTTCGGGGCACAGGGATCCAGGGACTTGGCTTTGACTCAGAGGCCCCAGGAGCCACTGCCGATGCAGAGGACAGAACCGAGGCTGGGCAGGGGTGCCAAGTCCTATCAGGGTGCCAGGGGAAGGGCCTGGGAAGTGGCCGCACCCCCGGGGACCATCCAGCCCCCAGTCTGCCACCCAGGAGATGAAAGCCCTTTGCCCGTGCAGGCCCCACAGTGCCCTTTGAAGGCTGTGGGAATGCCCGCAGGGCAGTCAGGTGCCAGGCACTGGGAGGGGGGCTGCTGGTGCTGTGGCTGTGACCCAAAAGGCCTCCTGGCTGGGCCCTGGCCACCCTCCCGAGGCCACACTATCATGCCCTTGTCCTGCCTGAGATGCCAGCAGGCAATGGGGGTCAGGATGTACCACCCTCCTTGACCCAGCCGCCAAGAGCAAGCCCTATGACCAGTGCCTCAGTCTCTCCATCTGGAATGCCAGGAGAGACAGAGGTTCCGGGAGCACGAGGGGCAGGGGGAGGGGGAACAAGACCGCTCGCCACACAGCCCTGCAGGGTCGGCCTCGCTGACCACTGGGGCCCGGGAGAAGGCAGGCCCGGGAGGCCCCTCCCTAACCTCCACTCTCAGGTCCAGGGTCCAAGGACGTGTCGCAGGGCCACCATCACCACACCACTTAGTGGTCACCACAGCAACTCCAGCCAGAACTGGGGTGCCGAGCCGGCTCCCTGCCCTCTCCGAGACAGGCACTGCGACCCACAGGCACTGTGACCCGGGAGGGGATGCCCTGCCCCGGGAAGGTGGGCAGCCTCCACCGTCACTCTGCTCTGACCCCCTGATGGCCTGACCCGCGCTGCCACCAGGGATGGGGGTAGACGCCACGGACCTGTGGGAAGGGGCGGGGCCTGTTGCTCCCCAGGGCTGGGCCGGGGCTGGAATGTTTGCATTCACTGTTTGCCTGAGGGGGGTGCCCGCGGCCCCTCCTGGGGCACCCCTCCCCTCGCCTTGCCTGGGGGCCCAGGCCCAGCTGAATCTACAGCTCGGGTCAGCTGGGGAGCAGGAGGGACCCTCTGGCTCAGATGGGGAATTCCAGGCCGGCTCCGATACAAAAGGGTCCTCCTGCCTTCGGCCTGTCTCCTCGCCACCTCCAGGCCCCTTCCGTCCCGTGGACTGGGAGACCCCAGCCCAGAGAGTTGCTCAGCCGTCTCCTCCCCCCGCCCGGGGCTTCCCAGCCCGGCTCGGAGATTATGCAAATCCCCGCCGGCTCCTTAATTAAATCCCTAACGAGGCGCTGGGGCCGGGCCAGGGGCGGCGCTGAAAGCCGGGGTCACGCTCCGGAGAGGCCCGGCCCGTCTGCGACGTGAGGCCCCCGCGCCCCTCCCGGGCCTGGGAACCGCCGCGCCGCCGGAGGGGGCGGACCGGCCAGCCCTGCCCGCGCCCGGCCAGCCCCCTCTCCCCCGCCCGCCCCCGCCTCGGTCTCCCCAGCGGGTACGGGGCGGCCCGGGACGGCCCTTCTCCCCCGGGGCGCGAGGGCTCCGGGGGCGCGGACGCACCTGCGCCCCGTCTTGCGGGCTCGGGGTCTCGGGGCCGCCGGGGTCGGGGGCGGGGCGGCCGGGGCAGCGGCCCCCGCGCCCCCCTTTCAGACTCCTGTTGTTGGGCCAACAGCCGGAGCCGCGGCCGCCTGAAAGGCCGGGATTAGCGAACATTAGCGGCCCTTTGAGCGGCGCCCGGGGCGCCCCTTCCGCCGGCCCCGCCCCCGCGCAAGCCGGACTGCGGGCGGGAGAAGGGGCGGGGGTCGGGGAAGAATTGGGGGAGGGACGCGGCGAGATGGGGGAGGGGCGGAAGCGGGGGAGAAATGGGGGAGGGGCGGGGAGGGGAGAACGGGCGGGGCGGGGGCGGAGCCGGAGCCGCCCCCGCCGGAGCTCGCGGTCCGCCAGCTCGCCCGTGTTCCCCCTCCCGGCGTCCGGCCGCGGTCAGGGCTCCGGCCTGGTTTGGAGCTGAGGGGCTGCCGGGGCAGGAGGTGGACCTGGGTGCCCACCCCGGGGAGCCGCCGCTCCTGCTCAGCGCTGGGGCAGGTGTCGCCGACGGGGAGGGTCCCCCCTTATCCTCCGTGGCTTCCAGGAGTCGACGGGGCGGGGGGAGAGCCCCAGCCACCTTCCAGTCCCAAGCAAAGCCTCTGGATGGTAGAAGGGCCAGGCTGGCCTGGCGGAGGGTCCCTCAGTCCCCACGGAGCTCGGTAGAACTACCGCAGGGCCGTTCCCACGCCCACCTTCAGGCTCTTGCTTCCAACGTACTCCCACCACCCCAAGCATTGTCTCTCCCAGCCGCCTGCCTGGATTTTCCGGGGCAGAGCTCCCTGCCCCTGGGTCCCTGAAACTTTCTCCTACTGGAGTTCCTGCCTCCGCGATCACATGACTGGGTTAGCGTCCCTCCCCGGGCACCCAGCTGGGCTCTCAGCCTTTTCTCTGAAAAGAATTCTTGGGCCCTGGGGTCAGTGACTCCTGAGGGGGCCAGAGAGGAGGCTTCAGAGTAGAGAGGACACTGTCCCCAGATGGAACTCGGGGAGGACACAGTGGCTGAGTGCCGTCTACCTGCTAAACCTTATGCCGGACACCTGACTCAGGTTAAATTACAAGGAGGTGTTACTGTTATCCCCATTTTACAGATGAGGACACTGAGGTGCAGGGTGGGGAAGCAGCCCCAGGCCACACTGTGGAGCGGGCTCTTGCCCCTCAGCCCCCTCACCCAGGGTCTCCTCCTCGTTCTTACCTAGCCACCTGCCTGTCTGGGGCAGCTCTTGGCCCAGGGGCCTCAACATCTGCCCAGCATGACCGGGACCTGGGGTGGGGGTCCTGCCGCCCCGGGGTGGGGCCTGGACTGGACCTCCGCTCTCTGAGCCTCCATTCCTGCTCATTGCTGGGGGCCAGCTCAAACCCTACCTGCTTCCTGGGACCTGAGCACTGGGACCCACAGAGGTACGCACGCACACACATGCACATACATGCACACACAGGCACACGCAGGCACATGCACCGCAGCGAGCACCCCCGCCCTGGGAAGAGTAAACATTTTCGCAGAGGAAGCAACAGGCCTGTCTCCCGAGAGAAAAAATGTGGCCAAACCAGACCCGGGCGGCCTGTAGGCCCCACTCTTGCCACCAACCCTGAGTCGGGATGGCCTCTCCAGTCTGGCGGTAAAACACTGACGCCCTCCGCCCCCGCCCCGCGATGGGCCAGGCACCCACATGGGCGGCTGTGGGGCAGACCGTGGC
This sequence comes from Balaenoptera ricei, assembly GCF_028023285.1. NCBI lineage: Eukaryota > Metazoa > Chordata > Mammalia > Artiodactyla > Balaenopteridae > Balaenoptera > Balaenoptera ricei. The sequence goes on along the minus strand of NC_082643.1, from coordinate 142,462,731 downwards.
GCTGGGGAGGCGGGCACGGCAGCTGCTGGGGTCCGAGCGTGCCCTGCACGTGGGCCGCTGTGAGTCCCTCCCTGACCCCGCTCCTCGAGGGCTGACTCTTGGGGCCTATAGGGCCCCCAGGGCCGCCCCGTCTGCTCCTGGGATTCTGCCTGAGAGAAGACCCAGCCACCAGCATCGTGGGCCCGCGGCTCTGCTGCTGTGTCTCCCTGGGCACCCCCCCTGGACCCCGGGCCCCAAATGGCTCAGAACCAGCTTCGGGCAGGCATGGGGCCTGTGAGGCTTTATGGGGCACCCTGAGCTGCGGAGGCCCAAGACAGAAGCTCCCTGGGTCCCGGGCCCCACTGGGATGACGCTGAGTCCAGGAGTCCCGCCTTTGCTGGCTGCAGGGGTTTTCTGACCGACCCTGAGCCCTTGGCCTCTGGAAAGGCAGGAGAGAGGCAGGCCCCCACCCCCCAGGCCAGGACAAGGACGGGCCTGGCCAGATCCTATGACTCTGAAGAAACCACACGGAGCCTGGGGTTTGCAGTGAGAAACCCGATCGAGTAATGACAGGGTTGGCGCGGGGGTGACCGGCTGAGGGAGCCACCCCACCGTGGGCCTGTCGGCAGCAGAGGACCCCCGGGCCCTCCTCTTCCCACGGACAGCGGGCGCCAGAAGCCAGGCCCCAAGGCCTCATGCACCAGCCCCCCCCCTTTGCCCTCCTTGTGCCCTCCAGCCTGACCATCTGCCCGCCTGGGCCAGCCCATAGCAGGGTCCCCCAGGAACCTTCTGGAACTTCTGGAACAGTTCTACCGGCGTCCACCCCAGGGGGGTTGTCCGGCAGAGGGGAAGCCGTGCCCCTGCATTGTCACCTGCACCCCTCCTTGGGCCGGTGGGGCCCCTCTGTCCCAGCCTGAGCTGCCTCCAGGCCCCAAGGCTCCGAGGTGAGGGCCTGGGACAGAAGGAAACCCAGGCGAGGTCCAGGGAAACCAAGGTCATGGTGTCCTGCAGCCACCAGCCCCGCTGGGAGCCACCCCAGCAGCCCAGCCTGGTGCACACATGCACAGGGACCCACGTGGACACGTGTGGGCTCAGGCCAGGCTGAGTCTCAGGGTCTGGGGTCCAGCCGCCTAGCCAGGCCTTCGGGCAGCTGCTGGGAGGCCGGGGGCGGGTCCCCGGAGGGTGCTGGAGCGGCTGGCAGCTCACTCCCGCCTCAGAAGCCAGATCCACTCATGAACCTTGCTTTCCCCGCCGCCCTGTGAGAGACCATGTCAGCCCACCTTCCAGAAGGGGACACCGAGGCAGGCCCCAGCGTGCGGCCATTCCCCAGCCCTGGGCCCTGGGCACGGGGCGCACACTACACTCTGCCGGCGGGCGGCCGGGCGGGCGGGCAGCTTTAATTACCGCTGGCTGCGCCCATTGAGCCGCGCTAATCCGGGCCGCCGCTGCGGGCTGGCTCGGGCGGGCGCCCCCTCCCCCCGCGGCCCGGGCACGGGGTCCCCGGGTTCTCACGTCCTGCCGGCCCCAATTAAAGCGAGCTTGGCGGGGCTGCCGCTGTGCTAATGAGCTCCGCAGCCGCTGGGCTTCGCGCCAGGGGGGCGCAGGGGCGGGGTGGGGGGGGCGGAGCTGGCTTGGGTGGGGTGACTTGGGACCATTCCTGAGGAGAGGCCGGGGACTCCCTATCTGTGCCCACCTGCCAAGTGGAGCTCCATGACCCACCCACCCCCACCCCCAGAAGGAGAAACACCTGACTGCGGGAAGGCCCCCTCCTGGTGCTAAGCCCCCAAGCCCTGCACTCACCACCCCCGGCCCGCCCCCCCAGCCCACAAACCGCGGGAAACGCACTCAGAAGTCAGAAGTCCGGATGTCCAAGTGCAGGGCAGGAGCCGGGCAGGGGCTGGGGTCCAGAGAGCCATGGGCAGGGGTCCACAGGGATTAGTGGTGGGGTTGGTGGCCTGACCAGGTCATACCGCCCTGACTGCTCTACCCTTCACCTGGACAGCAACGTGGGGCAGAGGTGACGGAAGTGCCCACCCCGGCATCTGGCTGGTGTCTGACACCTTGTGCGGCTTAGACACGGGGGGTGCCACCTCCCAGCATTTCACCCAGAGGAGCGGCCTGGGGCCTGGGGGCAAGGGGCCAAAGGGTCCAAGGCCCTGGCACTCCACGCTCTGCAGCCCAGGGGAACTAGAGGGGCAGCGTGGCAGGACCAAGGGAATTTGCCAGAAACTTCCAAGGCCCATCTGGGGCTCAGACTGGGTCGGGTGGCCCTGGGAGGTCCCCGGGGGCTCTGTGGCTTTTGCAAACCTGCTCCCACCCAGGGCTTCAGGTCATTCGGGAGCAGTGGCCCAAGCACGGCGCTGGCTCAGAGCTGAGGCCCTCCCCACGGTGATGGGGGTCCTGGTACAGCACGCGGCTGGGGGGATGGGATGGTCCCTGGCCAGACTGAGTGCCCGTGGGCCATGAGAGACGGCTGGGGAGTCGCCACCCTGTTTGCCCCCCACCCCGGCGTGCTGTGTGACCTCGGAGGGGCAGCCCCTCTTTGGAGGCCAGGCTGGTGTGTAGGGACCCTGAGGTCTGGGGCTGCAGGCCGGGAGCTCTCCTCCCTGCCCCCAGCCTGCCAGATAGGGGGCTCTCAGTGCTGGGGCCTCGCGGTCTGGCTCGCCGCGCGGCCCGCACTCCCACTCCCGCCCCAGCCAGCTGCGGACCACGGCTGCAGGGCCCAGACTTTGCAGGGGGGTGAACGGGGCCTTGGCAGGCAGAGGCCCCATCTCAGCCCGCAGAGGCCCAGAGAGGAGCGACAGGCAGTGCGCGGGGGTGGTTGGGAGCACAGGCCTCGGCTTCCCGGCTGGCCAGCAACACGACCCTGCTGACCCAGCCGCTCAGAGTGGCCCGGGGGCCCAGAGCCTGGTCAGCAAGTCCTACCACCGGCCTCAGCCTGCTCCCTCTGTGCTCGCAGGCGTGCAGGCGCACGGGGGGCGCATGTGTGAGCGTGCGGCCCCTGGGCAAGCAGAGGCCCGGGGCAGAGTCGGGGCTGCGTGCAGCCGTGGAGGAGGCCGAGAGCCCGTGCAGAGGGCTCTGGAGGCCGTACGATGCCCCCGTTTGCTGGGGGAGCCAGAGCCAGGCAGAGAGCCCAGGATGGGCCCGGGCACCGGGGCATTACCAGAGCCAGTTCTAGGCCATGCCAAGCGTGGGCACCCAGATGCACGTGCCAAAGGCAGCGATGGTGGGACCCGCAGGGAGAGGCCAGCCCGTCTCACAGGGTGGGAAACTGAGGCTATGGGGGTGCCGCAGCCACTAAAAGAGTCCCGTGGTCCCCTGCTCACAGGACCGAGCTGGCATCACGAGAGCCAAATCGGGGAGCCGGGCCGGGCCCGGGCGGTGCCCACCGGGGGGCCATGCTGTAGCTGGGCTGGGCACCCCGAGCTTCCCTGCCATCTCTCACTTCATTTAATCTGGGTTTGGGGCCACTTCATTTAATCTGGGTTTGAGGCCAATCAGGTACAGGGGTGGTGCGTGTTCTGGAGAGGAGGGGATGACTTTGGACCCCCTGCCCCATGCCCCTCCAGGAGGGCCCCTCCCTGCAGTCCCCTTGGGGCACTGGGATTCGGGGCTCTGGGGCCACTCGTGAACCAGAAGCGGGTTGAGCCCCTGAGTGGAGGTGATGGGAAGGTGGCAGGCTTCCCATTTCCCACTGCCCCTCCCTGGGGCCCTGGCCCACTGTGTCCACCTCCCTGCCCAGCTGGATCCCGGTGCCAGCCCTTGTTCCCCAGACAGCCGGTGAGCGCTGGAGGTGCTATCTGTGACAGCGGCAGAATGGGCCCGTCGCACCCAGGGCAGGTGTCGGCGCCTGGGAGGGGGCCAACTGGAAATCCAACCCCGCCCACCCCCCCACCTGCTGCAAACCTGGCTGGCGGTCCCCGGAGACTAGACTAGCAGGACCCTTGTCCCGGCCCCTCCCGGGTCGATCTGTCCCAGATCCAGGCAGGGGCTGGGCCCAGGGGGCCTAGAGTCAATTCCAGGGTTGGGTGTGGGCTGGGGAGAGGCAGCAGGAGGGGAGGGGGCTCTCAGGTCTCGGTCCCCCGTTTGCATGGAGGGGCCCCCACTCTCAGTACCCGAGTTGGGGGGGGGGGCAGTCTCAGATCCCAGCTCCCTTCCTGCTCAGATGGCAGCAAGATCTGGGTCAGGATGGGGGCCGGGAACAGTGGGGCACAGAGGTGTGGGCTTACTGCTCTCACACCTGTCTCCCCCGGGCACCCCAGGCCCAGACCGTCCCCAGGGGTGACCACGACGGGCCAGCTCGCACTCTGCCTGCCGGGCCTGTGGCCAGCTGTGGCCTCCGCCTGGGGCCCGCCTCTGTCTTGTATCTCCCTGCTGCCCACCCAGGCACTGCCCCTTCGCTGACCATACGCACCCTCACTCCTGAGACCCCGGCCCAGCTGTGGCCTGCTCTGAACCCCTGACGCCAGGCCCTGCCGCTCCGGCCCAACCTCCCGGCCCTCACTGCCCGTCATGGGGGCTCCCGGGGAAGGCAGCTCCGCCTCGGGGTCCCGTGCATGGGGAGTGGGTTCTGATCCCCCGTGGCTGAGTGAGGGCCATGGGGTGGCGGGCCCGGGGATAGAGTGAAGTGTGCCTGGCGAGGGGCCCCGGCCCACGGGGCTTGTCTTCCTGGAGCCTCCCAACCTGCCCGGGCGTCTCCATCCCCAGGGGCAACCTCCCTGGGCCGGGCTAGAATGCTCGCGACTCGCCCTGCGTCCACAGCCCTGCCACCGGCCCCTGGGTCCGGCCACCTCACCGGCCACCTGGATGGCGCGTCAGCGTCTTCCCTGCTTCTCCGCACCCCGCAGCCGACGAGGGGACAGCCCTCCGTGGGGCCCTGCAGCCCCAGCTGCGTGTTCTGCTCGGGGAGCCGCGCCCACGCCTCCTCTTCGTCCCCAGATGTCTCCCCCAACTTAGGCCACGCACCCAGTGGGGGCTCTGGGGACACTGCCCCCCAGGTTGACCAAAGGTCTCCCCTGCGCTCAGCTGGCTCTCCCAGACCTGCCCCCCAGGACCCAGGGCAGCCCCACGCGGTGGGTCCCACTGGCTGTCAGCCATTTCTAGGCCCAGGGGACACATTCTGCCGCCTGCGGCCCACAGTTCAGCTCCCGCATCCCCGAGAGCCCCGGCCCACTTGGGCTCTGGGCCCGGATGCCAGTCTGAGCACATCAAAACCACCCGGCTTTGGTTTTATGAAGGCGCCTCCCGGGCCAAGTCAGGGGATGGGCTGAGGCTGCGGCTGAAGGGGGTGGGCTGGGGCCCCAGGGGCTCCGGAGGGTAGAGGTCGTGGCAGGACAGGGCCACCAGGGACCCTATGGAGGTCACCCAAGGGACAGTGCCCACTTTTCCCCCATGGCCCCTGGGGTCTGAGACGGGTTTCTTGGCTACGCCATAGCCAGCAGCCAGGCCCTGGGGTGGACGCAGGGCTGACCATTGCTGGAGGGAACAGCTGTGCGTGTCAGCGCACCACACGAGGGCAGATACCCTCGGAGAGAGCGCGGCCACGAGCGTGCAGGTCCAGGGGATGCTGGTGCGCGAGGGGGGCTCACCCCCTGCGGTCCTCGGACGGGCCCATCAGCCTCAGCGTCCGCGGGGGTGCAGGGGGGCTCCAGAGGGAGCTGACCTCTGGGACTTAACTGGGGGCTCTGGCCTCCGGCTGGGCAGCCCAGTGGGGCCTGAGTCCCGAGCTGTGCCCGTGCTGAGGGCGGTCAGCACCCCCTGCCAGATGGCCGCCTCCACAGGAGCAAGTCCGGCCAGGGACCTAGGGCCTCCTTCCCTGTCCTCCTCCTGCCGCCTCCACGCAGCCTGCCGGAGGACACGGCCACAGCGGCTGAGGCCGAGGCTGGAGTCCAGCCGCCCTGCGCCAGCCGGGCCCAGACAAGCCCCCATGGGCAAGATGGGCAAGTGGACCCTGGACAGACGTCCCAGGCCCACACCGCTGCCCTCACCCTGCGCCAGGCCAGCCGGGTGACGCTGATGCCGCCTGACTCCTGGCCTCTTCTGCCCGTGCATGGGCCCTGTTTGTGTCTGGGGCAGGCACCGCTGGGAGCAGTGCCTGGGATGAGGTGGCCAGCGCTGGGTCAGCGATGCTGGCTGCCCCGGGGCAGGCAGGGAGCCCCTCCCACCCCTTCCCCACCCGCACTGGGCCGTGGGCCCAGGCCCAGCCCGGGAGGCAACACGCCACCCACCCCAGCCTGTCAGCCGTGCTTCTCCATCCAGCCACAGACGCCTCCACCAGGAAGCTCTCCGGGAAGATGGCCTCAGTGTCCCAGCTTTGTCCGGCGGCCTCCAAGGCCCTCATCCGACGTCAGCCCTGAATCTGAGCAGGCACGGTACGGGGGTGGGTCCTGACCAAGAGACTCCACTCCACTGGGCAGCTGGGGAGGCCGGCAACGAGGGGTCAGCCAGCCTAAACCCATCCCCTCGCCTTCTCCCAAACGTGCTCCCGTCTCTCTGACACCCACAGCTAAGCCGGCAGCACAGGGCTCTGCCTTCCAGATGTTCCAGAATCTAACACCTCTCGCTCTCGGAGCCGCCTCCTGATGCAAGCCTCCTTCCCCTCCCGCTGGGACCATCACCTCCTCACTGGCCGCAGAGCCCTCTCCTCCCCGCAGAACCCCGGGGCTCCCGTCTTACCCCAGTAAAAGTCATTACAGTAACCCCTGCCGGCCGCCGCCCCTCCCCGTGCCGGCCGGGCCCCAGCCTCGGGGCCCTTGCAGTTGCCCTGCGCACCAGGGCTGTGCGACTAGTGGTCAGGGACCCGGCCGAGGGCCGATTGCTCAGTGTCCGCTCTCCCGCCCTCAGCTGGGAAGGTGAAGGCAGCGCGGCTGGCTGACCCAGCGAGCACAGCGGCCGTGGGCACTAGGATTTTGGTCTTCATTATTCTCCCCTGGGTCTGTGTCCCCCAGCTCGCGGGCGTCTGCCCCTCTCAGAGGGCTCGGGGCCAGGCCTGGGGTGCGAACGCCCGAGGTCCCCCCCCCCCCCCCCCGCAGGCTCCGCTCTGGCCGTGTGCCCCGCCCCCTCGCCCCCGGCCTGGACCACTCCCCCACAAACACACACTAGACTTTGCTCAAACACAACTTCATTTCCATTTGTGCCATTGATTGTCTGCGTGGACAAAGGCCCCTTTCAGGGACGTCAGAGGTTCAGCAAATAAATAAATGAATGAAGTCTCAGCGGAGGAAGAGGTGGTGAGAAGGGGCTGGGGGGCAAGCCAGCATCCTCCGTCAGCCAGCCCCGCCCTTGGAGGGAGCCCAGGCTGGGGACAGAGAGGACGGTCAGGAGTACCAGGGGACATGCCCGCCCAGCCTGGGGGCCTTGGGCTGCGTTTGGGAGGGCTGGGGGTACAAGACCGAGTAATCAGGGATGTCTCACACAGAGGGCTCCACAAAGGCTAGGGGCTGGCTCGGTCTGGAGATTGGGGTGTCCTGTGGGGAGGACAGGATTGGAGGCCCCAGGCCCGGGTGATGAGAGTGGCAGGCCCGCATGTGGTCCCCTATGCGTCCCCGCGAGCCGGGTGCCACCCTTGACTGTGTACCTTCCTGGGGTCCCAGCTTGGACCCAGAGACAACCCTTAGCGCAGAGGAGAGACTCGGCTGGCAGATCTGAGCTTCGTGATTCGGGGGCCCTCACATGCTGCCTTCCAGGGTGGGAGACCGGAGAGGCGTCCCTAATCCTGGGACTGCCCTCCTCCCCCCGCACCGTAAATCCGGAGCTCAGGGGACATGTGACTATGCACCAGGATGCTGGCCAGAAGGGGACTTGTGCACAGAAAGCTGCACCAACTGAGAGCATGGCCCTGAGCCCCTCTGCCCTCCTGCCCGGACCCCTGAAGCCCCTGGAGTGGGGCCCAGGAAGGGTGAGAGCTGCGTTTCACAGAGGGGCCTGGCTCAGCCAGTCTGGGAGAAAGCAGCCTGTGTGCGAGGCTCCCCGAGGCCGATAGATGCCACAGTCAGGTCCCAGCACCGGCAGGGACGCTGCAGGGGGTCCTGCTGTCCCGCACCCCAGGACAGACAGAATTGGAGCTGGGCGGCAGGTAGAGAGGGCTAGAGGGGTCCAGGAGGGCTGCCTGGAGGAGAGGGTAAGGAAAAGGGCTACAGGAGAGAAGCGGCTGGCCTGCTCAGTTGGCTGCTGCTCCAGTCCAGGCCGGGTCCAGGCCCCAAGGCAGCGCTGACTCCTGGCCGTTCTGGGGACAACAATGGCCAGCATTTAAATTCCAATTGAGTCGGCCTGAGTGGCCGCGGGCGTGAGAACGGGAGCCCCCACCCCCAGTCTGAGCCCCGCCCGCCGCATTCCTGCCTCCCCGGAGATGGCCGTGGCCGGGCGTCGCCAGGGGGCCGGAACGCAGCACTCAATGGCCAGGGACAAGGGGCCATTGAGCGGTGACGGGCGGGATTGAGCCGTCAGCACCCCTCCGCTCGGGACCCCCCTCCTCTGTCCCAGCCCCCTCCCAGCGCTTACCAACGTCAGCTGCTGGGATGGACCCTGCTCACACCCTCCTGGGCCCAGAGCGGGAGTGGGCCTGGGACCCACTGACCACACGGCCTTGGTCCTCTCACCCCCTCCCCGCCACAGTCAGAGAGCCTGCATCTTAATCGGATCATGTCACGCCCCTTCCTAGAGCCTCGGGGCTGCCCTGTGCCCCAGGGAGCAAAGGCCAACTCCTCCTCCATCCACAGGCCAGCTGACCGCCCACCCCCGGCCTCCGCCCCTTTCGCTGCCTGGAAGCACCCAGTAGGCCTCCCCCTGCCCGCCCGGCCTGTCACCTGCTCTCATCCTGCCCTGCCACCTCCCCTGCGTGCACGGACTCGTTTCACGTCTGTCACCCCACACTGCCAGCCCCCCAGGTGCTCTGCGTCCAGCACCTGTCCCCAGCCCGGCACTCGGGGTGTCCACACGTATCTGAGGAATCCAGTTTTCAGTGCAAACGAGCTGCTGGCCACGTCCCCAGGACCCCAGACGGGGCACAGTGCCCTCATGCAGCCCTGCGGAGGGGAGGGCGAAGAGAGCACGCTGGCAGCCCCGTCCTGGCCCCCCTTGGGCGCTGAGGGCTGAGGCCCATCCCGTCAGGCAGCCCAAGGCCCCCAAGAACCTGACCGCACCCCCTCCTTGGATCTGCCGTCTGCCCGCGGAGGCGCAGAGGCCAGGTGCTGGCCGAGCGGTGCCCATCAGCGTCCGTCTCCAGCCAGACAGGGTCACCAGACGGGGCCCTGGTCCTCGCTGTCCTCTGTGGCTGGGCACAGCCTTGCCTCCCTCCAGGCCGTGCCAGGGGCCTTGTCTCACGCCAGGGCGGGAGGATGTCAGGCAGGATGCCAGGGAAACTGAACCCAGGAGGGGTGGTCCCAGGGGGCGCGGGTGACCAGGAGGCACAAAGCGCTGGCTGCCGGGCCCCCGCCTGGAGAGGACTTGGGAGCCGGAGAGAGGCTGGCGCGGTGCCCTCGGGCAGCATGGTGTGGACGCCTCCTTCCGCCCTGCTTGGGAAGATGAGCTCACCCGCCTGTCTCCTTGGTGTGGGGGAGCTGCCGGGGGTCCAGAGAGAGTGGAGGTACCCTTGGCCAGGATGGGCGGCCTGCCAGGTCTGGCATGTATCCCACGTGGGCACAGGGAACCCCTCCCCCAGGCAGGTGTCAGGGCACCCCAGGCAAGTAAGGTGTGATGGTTCAGGGGGCAGGGTCTGGGCTTCGTGGGCGCCTCCAGGGAGATACAGAGGGGAGGTTCCAGGCAGGCATCCCCTCAGGCCCTGGCCACGCTGACCACACGGACCACCACCCCTGGGGCTCCCCAGAGTGGCCTGACCACGTCATCCTCACCCTCCAGGCCTGATCCAGGGCCGAAGAGCCGAAGACAGGATAAGGAACCCTGCTGCTGAGGACCGCTGCCTGGGTCGCCACGTGCCCCCCTGCACAGTGAATGCATCCAGAATGCAGCCCACGCCCCAAAAAAGCCCTTCCAGCCTCCAGCCTCTGCCCTTGCCCTGAGACCACCCGTCAGCCCCTCCTCAGCTCTAGACGCCCCCATGGCTGCCATCCTGCTGGAAAGACGCCAACTCCCCGGCTTCCTGGGCCCGCCACTGCCCTGCCCCTCCCCTGCCCCGCCGGACCCCTTGGCCCCAGGCCCCCGGCCCTGCGTCGGTCCCCCTGCCTGGAGCTCTGCTTCCTCATCTGTGGGCATCAGTAGTCAGCACCGTGCGTCGACCTTCCTTTCGGGCTGCAGCCAGAGCCCCACGCTGCCCTCAGCACCACAGGGCTCGTCCTGCAATTTGCCACCCATGTGACTGTCCAGCCCTGCAGGGCGGGCCTCGGTCTACGTCGCTTGTGTGAGCCCCCAGGGCCGTAAGCAGTGCTGGGCACACAGGAGGTGCTCAGGGGTTAGTTACAGAATGAATGAATGGCTCCTAATTCACAGGTTTGGAGCTGAGGCTGAGGCAGGAAGTGCCAGGGAGCGGAACAGAGCGGGCAACTCTCAGTGCCGCCTGTGAGTACAGGCCTGACCCGACCCGTCGCCCCCTTGTCCGGAGGACACCGAGGCCTGCAGCCGTCGCCTCTGCCCTCACCCTGCACAGGCCCAGGGACCCCTCACCAGTTTTGTTGTTGTTGTTGTTTTTAAATAAATTTATTTAATTTTAAAAATATTCATTTATTTATTTATTTATTGTTGGCTGTGTTGGGTCTCTGTTGCTGCGCGCGGGCTTCCTCTAGTTGCGGCGAGAGGGGGCTACTCCTCATTGCGGAGCGCGGGCTTCTCACTGCAGTGGCTTCTCTTGTTGCGGAGCACGGGCTCTAGGCGCACGGGCTTCAGCAGGCAGATTCTTTTTCTTTTTTTTTTCATTTTATTATTTTGTTTTTAATTTTTATCAGAGTATAGTTGCTTTACAATGTTGTGTTAGTTTCTACTGTACAGCAAAGTGAATCAGCTATACGTATACATACATTCCCCCCTTTTTTGGATTTCCTTCCCATTTAGGTCACCACAGAGCACTGAGTAGAGTTCCCTGAGCTCTACAGTAGGTTCTCCAAAGGTTCATTTTAGTTTTTAGGTTTGAGCAGGCGGATTCTTAACCACTGCGCCACCAGGGAAGCCCCACCAGCTTTGTTTTTGCCGGGAAGCCCTGGTCCAGCTGGGCCAGCGGAGTGGGGGTGTGGAGCCCCCAGGAGCCGCTGCCCAGGGGCCCCTGCAGGTCTCCGTCTCTCACATCTCGTCGGGCGGGCGGCCACAGGGGTGGCAGCCGGGCCTCGGCAGTCTGTCGAGGACGAGGTCGAGGATGGGCTGCAGGCACTCCTCTGGAGCTGCCCGCCCTGAGGGGCCCCGGCCTGGTGGGCCTTGTCCTGGGAGCCCACACGGCCCCAGGCCCATCCGCTGCTCGGCCACCTCAGGGTTGAGCCAGGCTCCTCGTTGCCAACCTCTCACCCCTCCTCCCTCCCAACCCTCGGGACCACTCCACACCTCCCACACCTCAAGCCCTGTGTCCAGGCTCGGGGGGCAGGGTTAGGGGCTCCCTGGAGGTGGGCTGTGCTCAGGGGCGCTTGCCCCGGGCTGAGAGGGAACAGCAGTGGCCTCTTTCGTTGAACAGGTGGCCCTGGAAGAGCCCTGAGCGGGTGAGGTGGGTGCTGGAGAGGTGGAGGGACAGAGGGGGCAGGGCCCAAGGTGGGGAGAAGAGGCACCGATGTCCGTGTCAGGCGGTGACGAGAAGACGCGGTAGCCAGCAGGGCTGGACGCATCCAGGAGGCCCCGCCCCACCCCTGACCCCCTGACGCCCAGGCCTGGGCCAGCTCCCTGAGCCCCAGACAACCCTGCTCAGCGTCCCTCAGCTCCCCCTTGCCTGGGGTGGGGTCCAGGCCCCAGCTGGTCGCGACCTCACAGTGGCTCTGCCCCTCTGTTATCAGGTCACTGAGGTGGCTCTCCGGTCCCCTCCAGGGCACACCTGCAGGGTGGGGCCCTGGTCTCAGTCCTGGGAGGGGAAACGTGGCCACAGATGCCTAGGGACCCTCCACCTTGCCAGCCAGACTCTCCCATATTGCTTTCTTGGGCATGGAAATCCACAGCAGCATCTTCTTTCTCTCTTTGTCCTGGCTGCTGGGGAGCTCAGGATAAAGGCAACGGCTCAAGTGCCAAAACTCTCCCTCCATAGGTTCAGGAGTATTTCTCTTTTTTTGGCCTAAATAAATCCAGTGTGGGGACTTCCCTGGTGGTCCAGTGGTTAAGAATCCTCCTGTCAATGCAGGGGACACAGGTTTGATCTCTGGTCCAGGAAGACCCCACATGCCGCAGGGCAACTAAGCCCGTGCGCCACAACTACTGAAGCCCGCGCACTCTGGGGCCTGAGTGCCACAACTACTGAGCCCGCGTGCCACAACTACTGAAGCCCACACACCTAGAGGCTGTGCTCCGCAACAAGAGAAGCCACTGCAGTGAGAAGTCTGAGCACCACAACGAAGAGTAGCCCCCGCTCGCCGGAACTAGAGAAAGCCCGCGCGCAGCAACGAAGACCCAGAGCAGCCAAAAAAAAAAAAAAAAAAAAAAAAAAAATCCAGTGTGAAAAAGGTGTGTTTTCTCAGCAGCATTTTTTTTTTTTTCTGGCCGCACTGCATGGCATGTAGGATCTTAATTCCCCGACCAGGGATCGAACCCGCACCCCCTGCACTGGAAGCGCGGAGTCTTAACCCACTGGACCGCCAGAGAAGTTCCTCTCAGCAGCTTAAAGCTCAAACCTGCACAGCAGACGTGCCTCGTGCCTACTCCCCCAGATGCACTTTCCTTCTGTCTCAGCCCCAAGGTCCAGATAAGGACCCAAGCTCCCCCAGCCCCAGCAGGGCCACCGGTGCAGTCCTGGCCCTCATCCGAGCTGGGCTGGAGGCGGGGCGGCTCTGAGCCATCCCGTGTTCTTCAAGCCCGGCCAGCCCCCAAGCCCCAGGTCAGGCCCAGATCCTGTCCCGTCCCCACACAAGTACACAGGTCACCTGCCTGCACAGGTAAGGACCTAGGGACTTACCTGAGCCCTGAACTGCCCCCTAGGAAGTGGTGTTCCGTGCAGCGGTGAGCTCCCTGCTCCTGAAGGCTTCGAGTCGAGGCCACCAGCGTCCGGGACATCAGCAGAGCTGCAATGACGAGCGCTGGGCTCGGTGAAGTGTCCTGCCCTGAGGGCGGTGGCCCTGACGCCTGGCATCCCACAGGACTAGCTGAGGTCCGCCCTGCCTGGGTGCTCCCGGAGGGCGGGGCCCTGGGTTTGAGGGGGCTGGCTGGGGGCTTGGTGGGCCCGGGGCCTGACAGGCGTCCCAGGAAAGATGGCCGTGCTCAGGCCACCGTCAATGGGCCGTTGTGCTCCACTAATCCTGCCCACCTGGCAGGACAGATGTGTCCTTGCCGGCCCGCTCCAGCTCCAGCTGGCAGCAGCTGGCAGCCGCATACGGCCAGGGGCTGGTGCGCATCCTGGGGGCTCTGGGAGCCCCGCCCAAGCGGAGAGTGAGCCCTGCACTCTGCCACCCCTGCACCCAGCCAGCTGTCCTCAGGCCACACTCCCAGCCATGGCGGGAGGGCAGGGGCGGCCGACTATAGCCTCACAGCTGCTCCCGGCCTGAGCAGCCCTTGCCTTTTCCTGGGTCTGCAGGTCCTGATTCTTTGGGGACCAGAGCTCTCCTGTCCCAGCTTGAAATCCCCTCCAACGGCCCCAGAGCACCTCCACAAATGCTGGGCTGGTCAGGGGCTCGGGAGACTTGGCCAGCCCCTGGCCCCCCAGCACCTCGGGCTCCCCACCTTGGATAAGGGGGTCCCAGTAGTCTGAGACTGAGGATAGAGCCCTGGGGGGCAGCACTGAAGACCTGGGGGTGGGGGCAGGGAGGGGTGGGTGGAGGAGGGACAGGCTAAGGTCCCCGGCGCAGAACAGACCCTCTTCCAGGGCTGGCCTTGGGGCTGAACCCACACTTGGCCACAGGTTTCCAGTCCTTGGGTGGGGTCAGCCATGTGGAGAAGGACAGGGGCCAAGACCGCAGCTATGGCAGCATGACTAGTAATGTCTGCCAGGGAACAGGCTGGCACATAGGGGTGGCACGCATGCCATATAACTGCCACCCCCGGGATGCTTTCTGATCCCCCAGATCTAACCCTCTAGGGTCACAAATACACACCCCTGAGACCTCAAAGGCTCTGTCCCAAGGGCCCCTGCCCAGATTCTCCCCGGCCAGGGTCTCTGAGTCAGCCCACCTCATTCTGGGGGAGCCAGCTCTGGGCTGAGGGACCTCCGGGGGTCTCTGGCAGAGGACAGTGTGCAGGGTCTGACCCCATGGGAGCAATCTCTCCAGGGCTGAACTGCAGGGGGTGCAGGAAGGGTTTGAGGCCAGCCCCTCCCCTGCATGTCCGGTCACCTCGACCTGTGGATCGCCCCTTTACTGTCCCCGTTTCACAAACATGCTTGAGGCCACTCACCAAGTGCCAGCAGAGCACCACCTCTGGGACGGGAAGGGTGGGGCTGTGGGTGACCGGAGGCGGCGATGTCGAGGGCCCGGGGCGGGGCCAGCGCGCAGCGACATTCAGAGGTCTGCGGGAGAGTGGCAGGTGGTCACGGGCCTGGCTCCCTGCTCCTGGGGGTCATCTCAGGGCTGGGGAGGACTGAGCAGAGAGGCCCCAGGGAGGGGGCTGACCCCGTCGAGTCTCCACCTGCCCAACCAGCCGGATTTCTGGCACTACCAGTTCTGTGAGCTCAAAGTAGCCTGGAATCCTTTAAGCAATTTACGAGGAGAACAGTGCCTGGGCCCTGTGCGTGTGTGTGAGCGCACGTGTCTGTGTGTGTGTGCGGGTGAGCACGTCTTAGGGGAAGGAGCGCCGCTCTGAGCCCCCAGGTCCTGCGACGCCGGGCGGCCAGGGGCCTCCCGGGAGTGGTGAGGGCGCTGCAGAGTCGCAGAGAGCCTGGGCGGGGTCAGCCTGCGAGCGGAGCTGCACGGTGACCCTGCCGCCCGCCTGGGATCCCTGGAGGGGCTGCCTTAGCTTGCGGCTGGACAGGGTGAGGGCAGGGATGGGGGCGGGGGGGGAGGGATAGTTGAGGCTACACCGACTCTTGGTTTTGAAGATTTGCTGCTTTCCCCACCCTCAGCAGGATGGATGCGGCGAGGGTGCGTGAAACGGGAGGGCCGGGCCAAGCACGCGGGGCTGCAGCCACCCTAGCGGGGTTTGCAGACAGCCCCCTCCCCCGGCCAGCCGTGGTGAATTCTGTCCCCCAGCCCCATGTGGCTGTGAGGACAGAAAGTGTGGGGCCCCAAGTCAGGGAGCAGCGGCGGCACCCGGCAGGGCAGCGGCTGCGGGCAGCGGCTGCGGCTCTTCTCCGTCTGCGATCTGGGGCCCAGGACTCTTCACCCACGTGGGGCTGGCCTCAGGGGCGGGCACCTGGACCTCAGCCCTGACGAGCCTGTGATGCTGCACCTGCAGCCCCCGCCCCCAGGGGAGGACCCTTGAGCACCAAGGCGAGCCCCAAGGCCAAACCCCTGGGGACTTCGCTGAGGGCAAGCGTTACCCGAGGGGACTTGGCCAGTGCAGGTCAGGGCAGGGAGTGTGGGAGGAGCAGGAAGCCATGGCCACAGGCGTGCAGAGGAGTGGCCCTTCTGGATCTGCTGTGTGCCCCAGGGTGGGCCGCTGCCCTCTCTGAACCTAGCAGATTCCCTCTACCTGAGATCATTCATCTCCTTAGCCCCAGAGATCCAAGGGGCCGGGGGTGGGGGGGGAAGGTCTTGCCTGAATTGGCCGGGTTGGCCACCCTTTGTGGGCTAGTCTGGAGTCTAGCCCATGGGAGCGATCTCTCCAGGGCTGAGCTGCAGGGGGTGCAGGAAGGGTCTGAGGCCAGCCCCTCCCCTGCATGTCCGCTCACCTCGACCTGTGGATCGCACCTATGGCTGAACTGAGCTAGCCTGGAGTCTGCAGTGGCCAAAAGCTGCCCTTGGCCAGGTCAGGGGCCTGTGGGCATGGGGACGCCCAGAGCCCTAAGCAGAGGCTGTCAGCTGAAGCGGAAGACCCGCTTCACGCCCCCAGGGCGCACACATGCGTGAGCGCACACATACGTGTAGACACATGTGCGCCAGCCTCGGCCCGGGTCCAGGCTGTGCTGGGATCTGAAGCCCCTGCCCTCGCTGGCTGCGTGCTCGGGCAGGCGTGGGGAGCCTGCCCAGCCTTGCTCTGATCCCGTTTCCCAGGCTTGGCCTGGCCCTCGGTGCCGGGGCAGGCGGGCGGGTGGCACTGGCAGGAGGAGCTAGCTGGGCTGGTCGGCAACGTAGAGGCCCGGGGCCCACGGGAGCTTGACGGGGGCACCCACTGGCTCGATGGGTTGAGGGCTCAGACCCAGGCTGCTCCCTGGGGAACCGTGCCCGCGCGCGCGCACACATACACGTGCACACACGCACGTGCACACACATACACACACGCGCACACGTGCGCACACACGCACACACACGCACGCGCGCACACACACACACACTCGCATGCAGATGTGTGCGAGCGTCCGTGTGCATGTGTGCAAAGCCCTGAAGGCTCCAGGCCACAGGGGGAGGACCTGTGTGGTAGGGGACACTCCTGCCTCACTCAGGCCGCCTCCGGGCCCACCTGTGTCCTACCCTTGCGCCTCGACCTCCTGCTGTGGTCACCCACTGTGCTGCCCACCCGGTCTTCTACCTGGGGGTGAACCGACCCATGGTCCACAGATCAAGCCCTGTGGCCTCCACTACCGACGCTCAGGGCGCTTCCCTGTCACCCGCTCCTGGAGGCCAGTCATGGCTAGTCAGAGACCGGGACCCTAGGGGGTCGTGGATTTGGGGCTACGCCAGAGAGCCACAGGGGCCTGGAAGACCTCCAAAGATGTCCCGGAGGAGGGGCGGGATGGGCAAGGAGGCGGCAGGGCCACTGTGGGAGCAAAGGGCTGGGGGGCGGGGAGGGTGGGGAATGGTGGCGTGGGAAGGGAGCCCTGGCCCGATAAGCCCCCTTGATCCGCGCTCAGGCAACACAGACCCTCCTCCTGAGAACCTTGGCCTGGGGACGCTGGGGCTCCAGCTTCTGGAGGGCTCCCCACCCCCACCCACTCTAGCCCTGGGCTGACCCTGGCCCACAAGGTGACTGGTCCTCAGGGCAGGGATGCTGGAGGCTGGGGCGGGGTTGGCCTGAGCCAAGATGCCGCAGGGACCCCACGGAGTGGGCCTGGCAGCGGGAGGGGAGCCCGGGCTGTTCCCCTCCCACCTCGGAGCTTCCTGGTCCTCACCTGGCCCACGAGGCCACCCCCACCCTGACCTCACGGGATCCAGCCCTCTCTGGCCCCGCCTCTTGCTCAGCTCCCACCCACTTTCACCCTGAGCCTGCTGGGTGGTCCTGTCTGACCTGGGTTACAGACCAGGGTGGGCACAGGTATGGACACGGCTCTGTGGGGGGCGGTGGTCCGCGTCCCCCGTGTCTCGGGAGCTACCCTGACCACAGCTTCAAGTCCCTGCAGGGCAGGCCAGCCGGACAATAAAGCTGTCAGCGGCCTCGGGCTCTGGGGCAGGCACGCAGGGGAGGGGGGCTTCGGGAGGCCCCTCAAAGACGTCTCTATTAGGGGGCTGCAGAGCCTGCCCTGCCCGGGGCCTCCGAGAGCTGGGAGGAGTGGACCAGCATGGGCAGAGGTGGCCCTCAGGCTCAGGGCAGGCAGGGGACTTACTGTCCACCAGGGCCCCCTGTCGGCCCCTAGGAGGGCGGGCCCATTAGGCAGAGGAGCAAACCGAGGCTGGGGCCTGGGTGGTGACTAGGTGTCAGGGCACCTGCTCTCCCTGCCCTGAAAGACCTCCCTCTGAGGGGGCTGCCCTCGGTACCACTCTGCCCCAGGCCCTGAGCAGACCCTCGGCAGACAGCGCTGGGATAGACCCCTCGTGCAGTGCTCCAGGACGCTGCACCTGTGTCCCCATCTGCAAGACAGGGCAATGCTGACGGCTTGGGCGACTTTGGGGCTTAGCTCCACATGCCACCCCAGTGGCCACGTGTGCCCAGGCTTCCAGGCATCAGGGTTTGGGGAAGCTCAAGGCCTGGGGGTACCCAGAGAAGCGCCAATTTCCCGGGAGGATGGGACTAGAGCAGCCTTCCTGAAGGAGTGCGGTCTCGGGCCATCACTCTGCCCACGCTACCCAAGACCCCACACGAACTACAGTCTCTCTCCTTAAAGCCCCAGCAGCTGGGCTCGGGGAGAGGTCCCCAGGGACCAGCCACTCCCCATCTCTCCTTCCAGGGGGCTGGAGGTGGGAGATGGGGTAACATGGGAGTCCTGGATCCGGATCAGCAGAGCCCAGCCAAGGCCTTCTCTCCCAGATCCCCCAGAGCCAAGCACCCCGCTCTGGGATGCCCAGGACCCCCACGGGCCCACATCCCCCCACCCCCGTGCCCCCTCTGAGCACTTTCCCAGCACCCTCGGAGCGGGCACTATTAGTGTCCCTGGACAGATGGGAGACCCAGGCCCTGGGTGAGTGGCCACTTGCCCGAAACCGTAGCACTGGGCTGCAGGGCTGCTGGGCCTGATCCAGGATTCTGCCCCAGACACCAGGCTTTGACCTTTCACCCCCAGCCCACCCCCAGGCCAAGAGCTGCTACGCCCTCCAGCCCAACTGCCCAGCGTCAGTGGCGTCAGCTGGGCCTCGGGGCAGCCTGGAGTGTCCACCAGGCTGCGTTCTCCTGAGCAGGGGGCCCAGCCAGTGGCAGTGGGGTGATCGTGGCTTGTGGTGGGCTGGCTGAGGGGTGCACACGGAGAGTGGGACCCCTGACAGGGGCTGCTCGGCGAGCCGGTGGTCTCTGCCCAGTGTCAGCAAGTTCGCTCCGCAAACAGCCCCTCCTCCACGCAGCTCTGCGCAGCCTGTGAGCCCGCATCCGGCGGCCCTCCCTCCGACTGCGGGGCACCTGCCTGAGGCTGGAGGGTCCAGCCCGCTCTCTGGGTGCCCTACACACTGCAGAGAACACCCACCTCTCCCAAGCTCAGCAGAAACCTCCCCAGGACAGGGCAGCTGCACCTGGTCACAGTGTCCCTGGGCAGGCCATGTGCCTCAGTGTCCCTACCTGTCCAATGGGGCTGATGACGGGGCTGGTGTGAGCGTCCGGCCCCTGCGGGTTCTTTGTCAGGAGCCACCATCACCTGAAAATTCAGTCTTTCTGTTCCCAGACCCACAGGATGTGGGTCGCCCCAACCTGAGCCTTGGGGGGATGCCCTGGCCCCAGCCTGGGCTGGATGGTGTCTCCAGCCTCCAGCCAGCAGACGCTGAGGCCCCCACTATCCACTGGACCCAGCTGGTCACTCTGACCCCGCAGGCTCTGGCGGGAAGCATGGCTGAGGTTTGTCCACGGGTGACCTGTGCAGGGGCTAGCAGGGGCAAAGCGCAGGGGCTCGAGGCCCCGGGGAGGGCATCTGGCTGAGGCTCAGGGCACAGCTCGCTGGGGTTCCTGGAGCAGGTGACACCCACCCGGAAGGGTCAGCAGGACCCAGAGGAAGGGGCATTCCAAGAAGGGTAGAAGGCTGCTCAATGGCGGGGAGGAGGGCATGACGTGGGGTTGGCCTGGTGGCCTAGGCCTGGATTCCTGATTCAGCCGGAACCTGTGGAGTCAGCCTTGTTTATTCTTGGCAGGAAGGCTGGTGCTGAGGGGCGGGGATGGGGGGGGCGGGTAAAGCCTTTTCAAAAAATAATAATCATAAAAACGCTCATTTAGAAGGCTCCCAAGATGTGCTGAACTCCAAAAGGGTCCTGGAAAAAATGCTGAGAAGGTTTAAGTGTAAATGGACCCAAAACACCATAATTAAATTTCCCTTAAATTTACCAGAGTTTGGGGTCAAAGAAAAAATAAAACTTAGGGAAAATACACTTGAGGTTTCAGGCAAATGCCAAGTGCTTAGGAAAATAGATTTCTGAGCTGCTCAGCGGCTACCGGCCTGGCCCCCGCCAGCCCCGGGAGCTGTAGAGGCCTTAACCCCTCCCTGGCCAGCGGTGGCCACCTCTCCACTGCCCTCATTCCCAGGCCCACCCCCTTGGGGGCCTCCCCCACACCCTGGCTGGCCCTCCCCACCCAGACTCTCCCCCCACCAGCACCTCCTGCCCTTCTGCACTGAGGAGCAGCCCTCTGTGCCAGGCTCCAGGCCGGGAGGTGGGCCCCCTCCCTCCAGCCTGGGGTGGTGCCCAGGAGAAGCCTGAGCTTTCATCCACACCTCCCCCACACCACCACTCTCCTGTGTCTACAGACAGCACTGGTCTCCTTTTTTTGCTCAGCTGGGAGCAACCACATTTTCCAAACCTAAAGTCAGGATTTGAGGTCTAGCGATCTGAGTGAACCAAGGGGCAAAAAGGCCAGAATGTTTGGACTGGGGCTGTCAGAGCGCATCTGAGAAGACAGGCTCCCGACAGCACATGATTCATGGTCTTGCCCTTTTTGCTCAGCCTGCCAGGAAGCTCAGAGCTAAAATTAAGGCTCTTGTACAGCAGTTAGTGTTGGCCAACGGACCTTGGAATATTTTCTCTTCTCCGTGTTCTTTAAAATTTCTGTTATAATGAGCAAATCAATTGTGCTTTTTCTTTTAACCCTCCTCAGATTTTCTGAGAACGAATCTAAAAAGCAGAAATTACCCACAATCCACAACAGTCATGGTGTCTCTCAAATCTGCTCATTCTTCTTTGGGGGGAGGGGGCCGCCAGCTCAGCCCAGTTCAGCCGGGGGTCCTCTTCCTCCATCCCTTGGTGACATGCCCTGGTCCCTGGGGCCCAACCCCTGGACCCTGACAGTAGGCAGGGGTAGCAGTGGTTTCCAGAGAAGGTGGGGACATGTGTTGGGAGATGGGGAGCTCCAAGAAGACCAAGCAGCCCCCACTGGGGGTCCCAAGAGCCTCCTGGAGAAGTGGACTGGGTACAGGAGACCTGAAGCCCCCCTGGGGCCTGAGTCTCCCCCATCCCTGCCCTGAGGCTTGTGGCAGGGCAGAGAGAAGCTCCCACCACCAGCCCCTCCCTGGGCCAGGCACTCCATCCTGAGTCCCTGATGGGGGCTGAGCAGGAAGCTCTGGCCAGGGCTCCCCCTGCCCCGGTTCCCAGGCCTGGCTCTGGCCTCAATGGGCACCCATCGGGCACCGTGGCAGCCGCGGCCTGCCAGGAGTGCTGAGGATGGCAGGCGGGGTGGAGACTCACGTCCACACCAGGAACATCCCCATTGCTGAGTGCACCTCCCCGCCGTGATGTGATCCCAGCAGCCCAGGCCTGGAAAGGGAGGTAAGGGAGGGCGGATGCAGGGCTGGCTGTTGACAGCGTGCTGTGATCCCAGCGCCCAGGGCACACAGCGGCCCGCTCACCAGCACAAGCCCCAGCAAGCCGGGCCGCCCAGCGCTGACTCACCGACCGGGCTGGGCTGGGCTGTGCTGCCCGTCAGACCCCCACTCTTGCCTCGCCCTCAGCCTCACCTTCACTCCCCGCGCTGCGGTCCTTGGGAGGTGGGGTGGGAGTTCGGGGGGGAGTGGCGGGGGGGTGTCAACACCACACCTCGGGCTCCAGTGGGCCCGAGGAGTGCCTACCGCACCGGGGTGCCAGGAGGACTGAGCCAGGCCATTCCAGAAGGGTCTTGGGGGAAGTGCTCTGTCAAGAGGGCCATGATGAAATAGTGGCTACTAACGGCTACTTTAGAGGCAGCTTCGCCCAACTCTGGGAAACAGGGCGCAGGCGCACTGAACGACGGCTCGCCCCGCGTCTGGGGAAGGCCCCGCGGAACAACTGGCTCCAGCTGAACGGGCTGACTTGAAAACAATAACTGTGAACAATAAAATTATTTTGTCAAGAATAATAAAACTGCCTTCAAGCAATTCCCTACCCCCAGTGGCGAAGGTGGGACAAAATGGGCAGCGACTCCTCCGGGGTTCGCAAGAGGCAGTGCTCAGACCCTCTGGAAGTAATTGGGCAGAGTCAGCAGCCGAGAGCCGTGCAAATGCTCCTGAACTTTGACCTAAATGCCACCAGACAGTGCCACTGGAAACAGGCCGTCGTGAAGGGGACACTTCAAACTGTGGGCGGCACCAAAGAAACCAGCCACTGTGGGGTGTATGAAGGGCAGGATGGGGGCCTCCAAAAGGGAGATCCATGTCCTGACCCCCGGAACCTGGGAACGTGACCTTATTTGGAAAAAGAGCCTTCTGCAGTCATTATATTAAGCTCTTGAGATCAGGAGATCAGCTTGGATTATCTGGGTGGCCCTACATCCGATGACAAGTGTCCTTATAAAACAGAAGAGAAGCCATGTGACCATGGGGGCAGAGATTGGAGCGATGCGACCACAAGCCAAGGGATCCAAGAACCACAAGAGGCAGGAAGAGGCGGGAAGGATCCTCCCCTAGAGCCTGGGGCGGGGCGGGGGGGGTGGTGGTGAGCAGGTGGGAGGAATGGCCCCACCTTGATTTCAGACTGCTGGCCTCAGAACGTGGGAAGACTAAATTTCAGGCAACTAGTTTGTGGAAATTCGTGACAGCAGCCCTAGGAAAGGAATCCAGGGTGTCTAGTACCCAGGGGTCAACCGAGGCCTGTCACTGGAGGAAGAGGGGGGCTCACGCCCACCCTTCAGGAACAGTGGAAGTGCCCGTCTCCCTCTCCTGCCCATTGGCCAGACCCACACAGAAGCTGATGATGCCCCTGGCCAGTCTGGGGGACATGGGTTTGACCAGAGCAGGCAACGAGGGCAGCATACAGCAGAGGCGCTCATCTGTCGGGTGGGCACAGAGGAATGGGAACTTCCAGGGTCCTGAGGTCTAGCCTCAGAGGCTGGGGTGTCTCCAGGCTGCACCTGGAGCCGTGGGATGGCAGGAGCAGCAGTTCACAGCGGGGCTTTCATTGTCCATTTCCCTGATGAGCAAACTGAGTCCAAGAAGCCACAAGCCAGGTGGGCCAGAGGCAGTTGGCTGGGGCAGCCCAGAGCCAAGCCAGGTCACCCTCTCCCCTGTCTGGCTCCTGCAGGTCCCCGCCCCCCTGGGCTTGCCTGAAAGTGGGAGAAGAGCTCTCTTCCTTGTGAAGGGGGACACAGAAGCCACAGCCACATTGGGTCCTCCTGCCCTGCAGTGCCGCAGGACCCTGCACATCCCTGGCAGCTCAGGCTCTGCCACCAGCTCCCCCCTCGGCCTTCCTCCGATCCCTAGGGTCGGCATCCCCCACTCAGGGCCCCCCAGCGCTGCTCTCCATTCTGATGTCTGGCGAGTACCCCATCTCCAAACTTTTTCCTCCTGGGGTGGTGGGGGTAAGTGAGCCTCTCTGGCGAGGCACTCACGCAGCTGAGCTCCGCGTGTGCAACAGGCGCTTAATAAACGCAGGGGCGAGCCCGCAGCTCCCGGAGTCCCCTAGCGTTTCAACCCCAGGCGGGCAGGCAGAAGTGTCCTTCGTCCCCAGGCTTTCTGTGCTGCTCACGCCTCCGGGCTCAGCCTGTGCAGCTCCTTCTCTGTGAAGCCTCCCTGACACGTTTCACCCACAGAGACCACCCCTCTCTACACCGCCCCCTCCTTCCTAGTCTTCCGGGGCCTGAGCCCCTGGTGGGCGGCCGGGTGCTAACCGGGACTGCGCGCTGTGCAAATAGAAGCCTGCGCTCGGGCTCTCTGTGCGCCCGCCCCGCGCGGGGCCGCCCTCAGCGCCGGGCCCAGCAGTGCGACGGGGGGCCTCGCCACGGAGCCGGGCTCCCACGCCCTCCGAGACCGCCGGGCGCCCCCGTCCCGCCCCGCCCCCTCTAATCCCCTCCGCGGGCAGAGGCGAGGCAAGCCCCGGCCCCGCCCCCGGACCGCCCCAGGGGAGGGGCGTGTCCCCGCGCCCGAACGGGCCAGAGCGGGCGTGGCCGGGGCGGGGCGGGGCGGGGCGGGGCGGGCGCAGGCCGGCCCCCACTGGCTGCCGCGCGCCGGGCAGCCCGGGCTCAGTGCGCGGTGGCGGCGGCGGCGGCGGCGGCGCGGGCAGCTGGCGCCGCGCGGTCCAGCTCGGCCGGGCGCACGGACGCACCGCCGAGCCGACGGCCGGAGGGACGGGGCTCAGGCGCTGGGCCGGCGGGCAGCGAGCGCGAGCCAGAGCCGCGCTCAGTGAGTCGGGCGCCCGCGGCTGCCAGGTCGGTGCGTGGGGACCCGGCGGGCGCGAGGGGTCCAGGCGGGCGCGCGGCAGGTCCAGAGCGCGCGGCGGGCTCGGATCCCGAGCGGTCTCTGCGGCGGGGCCCGGCCGGGGCGCGGGCTTCCAGCTCTGGAAAGTTTGCAGCCGCCGCCGCCGCCGCCCTGGGAGGGCTCTGCAGCAGCCAGGGAGGGAAGGGGGAGGGAGGGACCGCGGCGGGGAGGCGGCGGCCGGCGCCAGGCGGCCCGGGAGCCCTGGGCGGCGGCGGCGGGCGGGGCGGACGGGGATCGGAGGGGCCGGGGCGCAGGAGCCCTGCCACCGCCGCCTCCGCCCCTGCGCGCCCGAGTAACGAGTTGCCTGCCTCCTCCAACAGACTCCCGAGTGGCGCCCTCCCGCCGGTGCCAGAACCGGGCCATGGGGGGCGGCATGCTGGCGCGCGCCGCCTGAGGACGTCGTAACACCCGCCCCAGCTATGGGCGCCCCGGCTTGCGCCCTCGCGTTCTTTGTGGCCGTGGCAGTCGTGATGACCGGCGCCGTCTCCGGGTCCCCGGGCATGGAGCAGCGCGTCGTGCGGAGAGCAGCAGGTACGGAAGGACCCGACGGGTACTGGGGAGGGGCATGGGGTCCCGGCAGGCAGAAGCGTCGGGGCCGGGGAACGGGCGCCTGGGTGGGTGTGGGGCGCCGGAGATCTGAGTGGGCCCCAGGGCTTGCTCTGGGCTGGCATAGCGGGGCCAGCGTCCGGGTTTCTGCCGCCCTCCCTCCCCGGGGATCGGGGCCAGAGCTGGCGCGGCAGTTTGTGGGGCGCCTGGAGCCGCAGGGCTGCCACCCAAGTGCGAGGCTGCGGCGGCGAGCCGGGCACCGCGGTGGAGTCCGCAACCCCCGCCCCCAGCGGTTCCCCAGTGGGGCACAGCCTGCGCCCGGGCGCTGTCGGGAGAGCTCGGGGACTGCGTTTCCACGATTCCCATTGTTCCGCGGGTTCTGCGCTGACGGACAGTTTCTGCTGTTGGTGCCTCTCCCCCAACCCCCTTCGGGCCCCAGTTCATGGCCAGCTTCAGCCAAAGCGAGAGGTTGGACTTTGGAGGGAGGGTATGAGAGTGCGTCAGCCCGGGGCCGGGCCCCAGCCCCTCAGTGGCCTGCATGACCAGGTGACACCTAGTGCCTCCGTTTCCCCCCACCCAGCTCTCATGCCCTGTGAGTTAAGATGACTGCCCCCAGGGGTGCGCACCGAACGACAGGCGGGGGCCGGGAGGTGAGAGGGCGGATGTCCGAGCAATGTGGAGCCGCGGAACCCCGCTGGCGGTCAAGGTCCAGCGGGACGTCGAGGGTCTGCGAGGAGGGCCCGTAGAGCCTGGGCAGGGGCGGGGCGGGAGCGCGTCTTGGCACCGGGCCCTGCCCCGCACACGCGCAGGGCCCTCGAGGTGCAGCGCGCGCTGCCCCCCGCTGCGCCCGGCCGAGCGCTTCGGGTGCCCACGCCCCGCACACGCGCCGCCAGGCTACCGGCGGCGGCCGGGCAGAGAGGGGAGGCCGGGTAGGAGACCGTAGGGAGCCCGCCCCCTGGAGACCGCCAACTCCGGGGTGCTGGCGAGGACCGGCGCGGGCGAGGGGGCTGCGCGCACCCCTGTCCCCAGCCCGGCGGCCGCGCGGAGGGAGGCCTTCGCCCGGTGAGCTCACGCCCCACCCGGGCGAGACCCGAACAGCCGCTCCTTTGTACCTCGGCGCGGCCACAGACCGCGCATTGATGGCGGCCGGGCCTCGCGGGGAGGTGTGAGTCGAGCGGCTGCGGGCGCGCAGTGCCAGGGAGGCGGCGGCCGCGGGCTGGACGGAGGCAGATGGCGGCCCGCCCCTCCCTGCGTCCCCCGCGCCCCTTCCTCCGGCGGCGGCTGCGGCCTCCCGGAACAATGTCATTTTTTTATGAATGAAAGTGGGCCCGGCGCTTGAATGTGCGTGTCATTCAGCGGCGTGACAGAGGCCGTCGGGAGGTCAGGGCGCGCTTTTAGCGCTTGCTAGGGCGGCCCCCGCTTCCAGGGGCGCAGAATAGGCGGCCGCGGGGGGGAGCCCCGAATTAGCATTCGCATCCAGATAAAGATATTACTCCCTACGGCCGGGGAATGTCAACTAGCCCCCGGGGAGGGGGCGGTGGGCGGAGCTCCAGACCTCCCGGACCCCCTGCGGCGCGGAGGTGGGGCAGGGGCCCCCTCCTTCCCCGCCTCGGGGAACTGGCAGCGACCCCACCAGATGCGGGCCTGGGGTAGAGCGTCCTGAAGACCCCCCCAGGGGCTGGGGTGCCCGCGCACCGGGGCCCCTGTCCCCGCAGTAAAGTTGGTGAAACAGGTAGTGAGTTGATAGGTCAATAAACCTAATCCGGTTCCTGAAGGAGCTGGGCCACCGGCCAGGCAGTAAAAATACAAAGGCCTCGTGAAATTTACAAAGGTCCCAGCCTGGCACTTTCCTGGGGAACATAAATTACGGAGCCGGAGCTGGCAGGGGTCACGGACACTAGGGAAGGTGTCCACTGCTGGACGGCCCTGGCCACCCCAGGCCCCGCCAGGGCAGCCTCCGTCTCCACAGGAAGCCACTGGCGGGGGGCCCCTAACAGGCAGGAAGGTTGATGGGGACCCACCCAGCCAGGAGGGGTCTCTGGGGGGGTGCAGGGCACTTCCCAGGAAGGCACTGGCTGCACCCTCCCCCACCTGCTCCTCATCAGGGCTGGACTTTGAGCCCCACGGGCCTCTGGGTGGTTCATTAACCTGAGCTGAGCCTGAGGCTGGACTTCTGGCCTCTGAGCCCCTGCACGGAGCCAAGGATGCCCCCGCCCCCCCAGGCCGTCAAGTCCCATCTGGGGCCCTATCTGGGGCCTGGTGCGCCCCATTTTACAGTTGAACCTAGAGGGGAGCTAGGGGTCTCCTTGAGGAGGTAGGCCGGGCGTCTGCTCAGGCACCGGTTTGGGGCAGCGGGTGGCCAGGCCGGCCTGAGTGATTTACAAGTGAATGAACGGTGAGGAGCCTCTTCAGGCTGGGGGACCGGGGCGGGGTTCGGGGGGGGGGCTCCCTGACCCCAGGCCCTGCTGGGCCCGAGGCTGCTGGCTGCCCACCCTGGTTCTGGTTGCTTTCCTGCAGCCTCAGTTTCCTCGCCTGTGCAGGATAACAGAAGGGTTGTTGGAGGATTAGGCTGGATAATCCTGTAAGTCCTCATTAGCCCGCCAGGCCTCCGGATCCCACCCCTTTCTTTTTCTCACTTTGTTACGAAACTTTTCATATTGTTTCCGGGTGGAGAGGTGACTGGGGAGGCGGGAAGGCCATGACTTCAGGGTCCCTTTGGGACGCCCCTCCCGGCTACTTAAAGCATGTACCTGGCATCAGAGAGCTTCACGCACATGCAGAACCAGAGGGCTTTGCTCTTCCTCTGTCGTCAGCTCCAGGCGGCTCCTTTGAATTGGGTCTGGATGTGATGCTTGTTCCCTGGGGTCTCCTCCAGACCCCTCTCATGGAGGGTGGCCCGACCGCTGCACACCCCGTATGCATTGAGTGGGTCTCAACTGTAGTGACCCCAAACGGGGAGCGAGTTTCCCCCAGCAGGGGTAACAGCCCTCCGGAGCAGACTGGCTCCTCTCCGGCTGCGGCCTGGTGGACATCAATCCTGGGGTGTAGCCCCGGGGCAGGGGGGGGGGGTCTCGCGCCCCCTATTTTCACCGGCTCCAGTGCTTTAACTGCTTCTGGTGGCCCCCCTGGCCCGCCAGTGGGGAAAACTGAGTCACAGGGCCCGTGAGTGGCAGAGTCAGGAGGATTCTGGGCCTGGGGGACGTGCCCGAAGGCCCGGCTTGGCCCCTCCAGGACACAGTACCCCTTGGCGGCCCCCTCACCGAGCTCAGGCCTTTGGCGGGGGTGCAGGCTGGAACAGGTGCTGTGGGACCCACAGGGGTGGACATTCCGCCTCTGCCCACCCCTGCATGGCACGTGGGCACCCACCATGGCACAGAGGACATTTGTCTTCCGACGTGTGTGGCCCCAGTGCCTGTGTGGGTGTGGATGGGCCCCCTTTTGTTGATCAAGAAAGCCTCCTTCCTGAGGCCATTGTGGTGGGAGCTTAGTAGCCCACAGCATGTGCCCTCACCGCCCCCTAGGCAGAGTGCCCCCTCGGGCCCTGCCCATCACTCTGTGTCCCCCCGCCTAATGCCACCGCCGCCCCCTCCTTGGCGTTGCCTGGTCTCCCCTGGGTCCTCTGTGGCGCAGAGTGGATTGGATCTGCAGGAAGTGGAGGTGCTACTGCCATCCGTGCCCTGGTCCGGAGGTCCCTGGCCTCGACGGCCACCTAGTGGGGCAGGGTGCTGGGCAGGTCAGGGGCCGGCCCTCGGCAGAGTGCAGGGCCCTCTGCGCCCCAACACCGGCCAGTGGCTGCTGGCCCCGGGGGCCATGCTGGGTCCTCCCAGCCCCCTGCTGGACCAGGTTGAAGCGAATACTTGTGTGGATGGCTTGACCTGCCTTCGCCACCCAGACCAAACCGGAACCAACCACTGTTGCCCTTGGGCCGGGGCCTGGGGCTGAGGCGGCCACAGCCAGCCTGTTCTCGGCCTTCTGGGGGGCCTCAGCCGGCTCCCGGCACTGGGTGGTCCCCACATAACACCGTGGCCAGGACTGGGGGTCTGGAAGTCAGGCCAGGAGCCCCCTGACTGTGGGGACCCTGGGGATGCAGACCCCATGGGCACTTCAGGGACCCTTCTGGTGGGCGCCGAGCTTGTGGAACCTCCTGAGGTGGGGGGCAGAATGGGGTCCGTCTCAGGAGCCAGGGACTGGCGTGGCCAGAATGGGCAGCTGGGCCCTCGAATCTAGGCCGTGCGTCGGCAGAATGACAAGTAACGGTGTGACCAACCCAGCTGGGTCTGCGTGGTGGGACCACCCACCCCTGTCCCGGGCCCAAAGCCCAGGCTGCCTGCCTGCGCCCTGCATTGTCTGGCTCTGGCAGGGAGACCTGGGGGGCTGGTCAGCCCCTGGGTCTCAGGCCTTGTTGGCCCCTTGGGATCTGGGCAGCCACTGGTCAGGGGAGGGGCGCAGGGGCCACAGTGGACATCCACCCTCGGCAAGGACCCTCCACCCCAACTTCTCGGCACCTGCGGGGAGAGGTGGGCCGGGCCTCCTCAGCCTGGCCTGACGGTCCCTGCTCTGGCCTCTCCGCCAGCCGAGTCTGCAGTCTTCCTCCCCTCGCCTGTGTCCTCATCTGTAAGATGAGGGGTCCTAGGTCCCCTCACCCCACTGGCCTGTGAGGCCCCACTGGCCAGAACTGGTACCATGTCTGTATTTCTAGTCTGTTTCTGGGTATATGTTCTCTCTAATTTACTGCTGAGGCGTAGTCTGAGTTGGGGTTCAGGCTGTTCACGCCCCTGAGAGCCCCCACTCCGGGCTGGCCTTGCCTGCGTCAGCGTGGAGCTGTTCTGAAAGGCTGGGGGGTGTTGTCTGACTGCGGCGCTCCCTTCTGGTGCTGGGCAGGTCCCGAACTGGTTTTGAAGCCAAGATGAGGGGTGGGGGGCACCAAGTGGGAACCCCCTCCGGGGATGAATTGTCTTGTCACTACCCCGGTCATTCCCACCTCTGAGCCTCTGTTTTAGCTGAGGTCGGCCAAACACAGCACGCCCACCTCCTGCTTTGCTGCTGCCCATGAGGTTGGAGCGGATGTTGCATTTCTAAATCACTGAAAAGAATCAAAGGAAAATTGGACACTCTGACGTTGGAGTGTTCCGTGTCCCCAGACAGTGCCGGACTGGAGCGGCCCCTCCCGTTTCCTTTCCTCGCGTGTCCTCTACGTAAGCGCCACCACGGCAGGGTCGTCCTCGGGACGGAGACCTGTTGGCACTCCGAACAGTGCCCGCGCCCCGGCCCTGTGGGACGGTCGGCAGGACCACGGGCTCTTCCCTCCCCTGGGGCCACCTCAGCCCCACCCAGGCCCCAGACGGGCCCCCGGCGCGTGCGGTGCCACAGTGCGGGGTGCGGAGCGCCCGGCGCCCCTGGTTTGGGGAGCGCCTGCCTCATGGGCCCCCATCTTGCCCGCAGAGGTCCCGGGCCCTGAGCCTGGCCAGCAGGAGCTGGTCTTTGGCAGCGGGGACACCGTGGAGCTGAGCTGCCACTTGCCCGCGGGGGCTCCCTCAGGGCCCACGGTCTGGGTGAAGGACGGCGTGGCGCTGGCGCCCTCAGACCGCATCCTGGTGGGGCCGCAGCGGCTGCAGGTGCTCAACGCCTCCCACGAGGACGCCGGGGCCTACAGCTGCCGCCAGCGCCTCTCCCAGAGCGTCCTGTGCCGCTTCACCGTGCGCGTGACAGGTAGGGCCTGCTGCGGCCCGCGACACTCCCGAGCAACACCGTGCCCTAGGGTCCTGGTGGTCACGGGCAGAGGAGGCCCCCGGGAGGCGCCGTCGGAGGAGGGGCACCTGCCTGCTTGCAGGGCCACCTCCCACATTTCCCTCTCGCCTGCGCTACAGACGCTCCGTCCTCGGGAGACGATGAAGACGGGGAGGACGAGGCTGAAGACACAGGTGAGACCGGGTTCCAGGCACGCAGGGCTGCCCAGGGCTGGGGACCGACCTCCCACCTGGGGCCCTGCTCACCAGGCAGGGGAGAGACCGAGGTCTGGGGGCCACCTCCGTGGGGTCCCCTTAGTGTGGGGTGGCGGCGATGCGTGCCCAGCTCTGGAGTCCGGGTGGCAGGTGACGGGTGGGATGGGGCACCGTGCTGTGGGGAGGGGACTGGGGCCCGGGACTCCAGGAGCAGCCGGGGGGCCGGTGTGGCCGGGGCTGGGGGAGTGAGGCCGGTGGGCGAGGTGACCCGTCCCACGTGTGACTGAGACAGGGCAGGCGGCAGCGGACAGAGGGGTTAGGGCCGGTGGGGGGCGACGGAGACAGTGCGGGTGGGAGAGGAGGGTGGCGCTGAGCACCAGGGACAGCAGGTCTGGGCGTATTCACTGTGAAGGGGCTGCCGGCGGTGCTTTCCGGTGACAGGCTGAGGGTGACAGCGCCCAGGTACTTGGGCCTGGAACCGTGAGCAGGGTGGGCTTTGCCCAGCGGGAGGGGCCGGTTCGGGGAGGTGGCATCTGGTTTTGGAGGAGCTGAGTTTGAGATGCCCCGAGATGCGGGACGGGGGTGAGGGCCCCGGCGGGTGCCCCGCCACCTCCCGCCTGTCCCCTGCGTGTCCCGCTCACTCTGGCCGTCCCAGGCAGGGCGTTGGTGTTCTTCTTCCGGAGTGGGCTCAGGGACACTGAGCAGGGTTGCTGGCAGAGCTGCCTTCCTGAAGGCCTCGCGGTCTCCAGCCCCAGGGACCAGCCCCTCCCTGCCGTGCTCCCTGGGCCACCCTGGGGTCTCTGACACCGCCCCCCGGAGCTCTCCCCGGCGCCTGCCCACACTGCTCCCCACCTGGGCTTCAGCACCCTCTCGGAGATGGCTGCATGGATGGCAGCAGGGTCGCGGGGAAGGGCTCCCTCCCTCCTGGGGACACCCACCCAGCCTCCCCGTGGCGGGAATGCAGCCTCACCCCAGCCCCAAGGGGGAAAAGCCAGTTGGGCTGTGAGGGTGGGGGTGGGACGGTCCTGGAAAACAGGATGGGACTGGAGCGGCCCCTCCCGTTTCCTCACGTGTCCTCTACGTAAGCGCCAGACACCCTGTCACCGCGTCCCCACCTGGTGCCCAGGGTGCGGAGGGTGGTCCGGGGTCTCGCAGATTCTAGCGGCTCCTGGCCGGTCTCAAGGCTCCGGGTTCTGCGGGTGGCTGGGTCTTGCCTCCTGGTAAGCTCCCTCCCAAGGCCTGGCCCTGCCCGTGCATCCAGCCGGGCTTCCTAACCCGGCGTGACCCGGTCTCTCTGCGGGCTGCGTCTCCCCTCTGGTGGGCCTGCCTGGGTGGGTGGGTGCTCCCCTGGGAGGACACCTTTGCGTCGTGAAGGCTCCTGGGCCGTGGTGTGGCGCACGGGGCCCTCTCGGCTGGAGCAGGCGCTTGAGGGAAGTGGACGGAAGCGAGGGGACCTGGCTTTTCGAATGCCGGGAGGTGGCACTGAGGCCACCGAAGGCTTGTGCGGCCCAGGCAGGGGTCTTCAAAAGGCCGACGTTTCCTACACAGGAGGGGAGACTGAGGCTGGAGCGGGGCAGGCAGGCCGCTACTCCCGCCCTGGTCACAGCCTTCCTGGGCCCCTCTGCCAGCAGGCGCCCCTTACTGGACGCGGCCCGAGCGGATGGATAAGAAGCTGCTGGCGGTGCCGGCTGCCAACACGGTTCGCTTCCGCTGCCCGGCCGCCGGCAACCCCACCCCGTCCATCTCCTGGCTGAAGAACGGCAAGGAGTTCCGAGGCGAGCACCGCATCGGGGGCATCAAGGTGGGCCCGGCGGGGGTCGCTGGGGCCTCGGCACCGGCCCGCAGGGCACAGCCCGCCGTCCGCTCACCCGTGTCCACCTGCAGCTGCGGCACCAGCAGTGGAGCCTGGTCATGGAGAGCGTGGTGCCTTCGGACCGCGGCAACTACACGTGCGTCGTGGAGAACAAGTTCGGCAGCATCCGGCAGACGTACACCCTGGACGTGCTGGGTGAGGCCCGGGCTGGCGGGTGCGGGCGGCGAGCGGGCGCGGGTCAGGCAGCCTCTGAGCGCCCCCTGCCCCGCAGAGCGCTCGCCGCACCGGCCCATCCTGCAGGCGGGGCTGCCCGCCAACCAGACGGCGGTGCTGGGCAGCGACGTGGAATTCCACTGCAAGGTGTACAGCGACGCGCAGCCCCACATCCAGTGGCTCAAGCACGTGGAGGTGAACGGCAGCAAAGTGGGGCCCGATGGCACGCCCTACGTCACGGTGCTCAAGGTGGGCCCCGCCGCTGGCTGGGTGGGGCGGGGGGGCTCGTTGCAGGTGAGCCGTCAGGCCTGGCCCCGCGGGGGCCCCCTTCGCCGGGGATGGGGAGGGCATCCCAGGCAGGAGGCCTGTCGTGTTTAAGGGACGGGGGTCGGGGCACAGGCTTTAGACCTGCGGGGAGAAGCAGTGGGGGGTCGGCTCGGGAGGTGGGGCCCAGCCCAGCACGCCAGGACCTACAGTGAGTCCTGTGTCCTTGCGCCCTTGTCTGCCTTCAGACGGCCACCCGCCCACCTCTCTGGGCCCTCAGGGCAGGACCGCCTGAGCTTTGTTCCCACGGCCCCGGGGGTGGGGGCCCCCCGAGTTGGGGTGATTGCGACACTTGCAGCCCAAAGAGAAACATCTGTTTAGAGACGAGATGGGCCTGCGGGGCGGGAGCAGGAGTCCAGACCAGCCGTGGGGTGGTGCCGGGTGCTCTCGGCCCAGCGGCGTCGCAGCCGGGGCCCCCGCGGTGGGCAGCTCGAGTGCCCTGGGAGGGCCTCTCTGAGCGCCACCAGCCAGGGCTGCGAGCCGGGCTGTTGGGGTGGATATGGGGAAGGCGCATCCGCCGAGACGACAGCCGCCGCTGTGAGGTGCCTGCAAGCCGCCTCCAGGCAGCCTTCCTAGCCGGCACAGCCTAGTCCGCCCATCTGTTCCTTGGGGGTCTCAGCGCCTCAGAGCCTGGGGTCTAGACGGGCCCGCGCCTGCGCGGCCATTTCCATGCCCGGCGGGGCTTCCGCGCCTGAGCCGGGTCTCTTGTCCCTGCAGTCGTGGATCAGTGAGAGTGCGGAGGCTGACGTGCGCCTCCGCCTGGCCAATGTGTCCGAGCGCGACGGGGGCGAGTACCTCTGTCGAGCCTCCAATTTCATAGGCGTGGCTGAGAAGGCCTTTTGGCTGCGTGTTCGCGGGCCCCAAGCAGGTAACAACTCTGTCCCACGCCTGCCTGGCACGCCGAGCTCCAGCTCCGACGCCCTGGCCCTGCGCCCACCTGCACGCCCCGCCGCTCGTGCCCCGTCCCCGGCTCACACCCTGCTCCTGGCGTGGCCACATCTGCGCCGCCTCTGCACCGCCGCCCCTCTGGCCTCCGCCGTGACCGCCTGCTTTGAGCCCCGTGGCCTGTGCTGACCCGCCTGCGCACCCCGCCGCCCCCCGCCCCACCCCAGAGGCCCTCACCCCCGAGGCCGGGCCCTGAGAGCCCGCCTTGCACTGCCCTCGCTCTCTCGCTCTCTCTCCATCTCTCTCTCTCTCTGGCCCCGGCTCCCGCTGCTGCTCGCTTCCTGCCCGTCTCTCTGTCGCCTGCCTGCCTGCCCGCCCGCCCGCCTGCCCCCTCCTGGTGCGCGCTAACCCCTCCTGCTGTGCTGCCGGTCGCACGCCTGGCTCACCTGGGACAGAGGACTTGCCGGTGGAGGGACTGGCTTCGGGCTCGGTGTGGACGCACGAGGCAGAGGGCCCTCGGCCGCCGTGGCCGTGGCCGTGGTGGCGGTGGCGGCGTTTTCCTTGCAGCCTGGCTGGATTGTCGCCGCGTGGACTCTGGCTGTGGTGCCCGCGGGAGGTGCTGGCGCTCTCCTATCGCGCTCTGTTCTCTCTTTGTAGACGGCGGGCGCTAACACCACCGACAAGGAGCTAGAGGTTCTGTCCTTGCGCAATGTCACCTTTGAGGACGCGGGGGAGTACACGTGTCTGGCGGGCAATTCTATCGGGTTTTCCCATCACTCTGCGTGGCTGGTGGTGCTGCCAGGTACCAGCTCCTGCTGCTGTCGCTCTGCACCTGTCCTCTCGGGGCTGCAGCCCGGGACACGCCAACGCCGCCGGGGACAGGCAGGGGACCGCCGAGCCCTCGAGCCAGGCCCTGTGCCTGGTATGGGGACAGAGCCCACACGGCCCTGTCTTGGCCCAGAGGGCCTCCCTCGAGTGCCCCATCCCAACGGGGTCCCCAGCAGCCGATACGGTGGCTTTGGTGTCTCCCGGGTGGCGGGTGAGGGTGCCGCTGGCTCCGCTGGGCTCTTTCTGTCCTGGGTCTGCCCCTCCTGGCCCAGGCGTTTCTGGCTGCTGGACCTTCAACGAGTAGGCCCTTCAGGCCTCAGCACCCGCATCGGGGGAGCTGAGCCCCCGGCCCGGCCCAGGGCGGCCCGCGGGGGCTCCTGAGAGGCTGGGCCAGGCCCCCAACGCCCGTGTCTTTGCAGCTGAGGAGGAGCTGGTGGAGGCTGGTGAGGCTGGCAGTGTGTACGCAGGTGTCCTCAGCTACGGGGTGGGCTTCCTCCTCTTCATCCTGGTGGTGGCCGCTGTGACCCTCTGCCGCCTGCGCAGCCCCCCCAAGAAGGGCCTGGGCTCGCCCGCCGTGCACAAGGTCTCCCGCTTCCCGCTCAAGCGACAGGTAACAGAAAGTAGATACCAGGTTCCGAGCCGCCCATGCCCCTGCCCCGGCCTCCCGGGCTCCCACGCTCAGTCCCCTTCCTAGTGTCGGGGCCTGGGGCCTGGGGCCTGCCCGGGGACAGCCCCTCTGCTGTGGGGGGCTCCGAGCCCGCCCTGGTCTCCGTGGTCACCGCACAGAGCCAGGTCACTCTGGGCACAGAACATTTTAGAAGTCTTCGCTCAGTGCTGCACAGAGTCAGGCAGCCACCCCGGGCCCGGCCTCGGCCTACGGTCCGAGGGGGCCGCACCCTCGCCCCCGCGCCCTGGTTGTGCGGCCCCGCGGCACCAACCTGCCCCTGCTGACCCAAGCAGGTGTCCTTGGAGTCCAGCTCGTCCATGAGCTCCAACACGCCGCTGGTGCGGATCGCCCGGCTGTCCTCGGGGGAGGGCCCTGCGCTGGCCAACGTCTCTGAGCTCGAGCTGCCCGCCGACCCCAAGTGGGAGCTGTCCCGGGCCCGGTCAGTGGTGTGCGAAGGCCTGGGGCCCTGACCCGGGTTGGGGGGGGCGCGCACACACGGTGGGGGCCCAGTGGCGGGGAGGGGCCCCACTCAGACCCGGCTGCATTCAGATGGGAATCGGGTAGGCCACTGCCGGAGATGGCGCTGGGGCGCAGCGGGGAAGACCCACCCCTGGAAAAGTGCTCTCACCGGCCCAGAGGCGGGGGCGCAAGGTCCTCCACCAGCACGAGCAGGGTCGCCGGGGTGAGGGTGGCGGGCTTCCTGGAGGTGGTGGCACTGCACCTCAGGCTGCCTGGGACAGGGCCTGGAGCGGGCGGGCGTGCTCATCGCTTCTCTGCTTTTGCCACCAGGCTGACTCTGGGCAAGCCACTCGGGGAGGGCTGCTTCGGCCAGGTGGTCATGGCGGAGGCCATCGGCATCGACAAGGACCGGGCTGCCAAGCCCGTCACGGTGGCGGTGAAGATGCTGAAAGGTGAGGGAGGGACGTGGCGAGGGGAGCCTGGGCCAGGCTGGGCGGCCCTGCCTGACACAACCCCTTCCCCGCCCAGATGACGCCACAGACAAGGACCTGTCGGACCTGGTGTCCGAGATGGAGATGATGAAGATGATCGGGAAGCATAAGAACATCATCAACCTGCTGGGCGCCTGCACGCAGGGCGGTGGGTGCTGGGCCTGCGGCGGGCGGCGGGCGGCCCCCGGGCGCAGCGCCCTCTGAGACCCCGGTGCTCGCAGGGCCCCTGTACGTGCTGGTGGAGTACGCAGCCAAGGGCAACCTGCGGGAGTACCTGCGGGCACGGCGGCCCCCGGGCACGGACTACTCCTTCGACACTTGCCGGCTGCCCGAGGAGCAGCTCACCTTCAAGGACCTGGTTTCCTGCGCCTACCAGGTGGCGCGGGGCATGGAGTACCTTGCCTCGCAGAAGGTGAGCACCGGCGGGGCCGGGCGGGGGGGCGGGGGGAGCGGCCGGTGGCGACCGCCTCAAGCCCGGTCCTGTCCCCAGTGCATCCACAGGGACCTGGCCGCCCGCAACGTGCTGGTGACCGAGGACAACGTGATGAAGATCGCGGACTTCGGCCTGGCCCGCGACGTGCACAACCTCGACTACTACAAAAAGACCACCAATGTGAGCCCGGCCCTGGGAGGGTGGGGGACTTGAGCCGGGAGGGCGCCTGGCGGTCAACAAGCCCCCTTCCTCCTCCCAGGGCCGCCTGCCCGTGAAGTGGATGGCGCCCGAGGCCTTGTTTGACCGCGTCTACACCCACCAGAGTGACGTGTATGTGGCCCCCAGACCCGGGCGGGGGTGGGGCGGGGTGGGGAGCCGGGCGGGGCACAGGCCACACCAGGGCAGGGGCCGGGGAGCTGTGGGGCAGAGCCGGCACCATCAGTAGCCCCCTGCACCCCACTGGGGTCTGTTTTGGGGCTTCCGCGTGCACGGGGGCCCGTGGGCGGCAGGGTGGGCTGACGGTGCCGCGCCCCCGCCGCCCACAGGTGGTCCTTCGGGGTCCTGCTCTGGGAGATCTTCACGCTGGGGGGCTCGCCGTACCCCGGCATCCCCGTGGAGGAGCTCTTCAAGCTGCTGAAGGAAGGCCACCGCATGGACAAGCCAGCCAACTGCACGCACGACCTGTGAGTGTGCGCGCCCGCCTGTCACCTCCGGACCCTGCTGGGCCCCCACTGAGCCCCGCCCCGGGCAGGGGGAGGGCCGGCCTCGAGGCTGTTCCCAAGGGAGGGGGACTGGCGCCAGGGCGCGGGGCGCAGGGCAGGGCCCACCTGAGTGCCACCCCCAGGTACATGATCATGCGTGAGTGCTGGCACGCCGTGCCCTCCCAGAGGCCCACCTTCAAGCAGCTGGTGGAAGACCTGGACCGCGTGCTCACCGTCACATCCACCGACGTGAGTGTGGGCCCCGCTGACCCCCTGCCCCTTCCCCCTCCCCCCTCCCCCCTCCCCCCGGCCTGGATGGCTCGGGCGTTGGAGTTGGAGGTGGCGTAGCGCTGACCGCACCCCCCCCCCCCCCGGCCCGCCCACAGGAGTACCTGGACCTGTCGGTGCCCTTCGAGCAGTACTCGCCGGGCGGCCAGGACACCCCCAGCTCCGGCTCCTCAGGGGACGACTCCGTGTTCGCCCATGACCTGCTGCCCCCCGCCCCACCAGGTAGCGGGGGCTCGCGGACGTGAAGGGCCGCGGCCTGCGGGCCAAGCCCCCATCAACGTGAGAGCGGACCCCAGCCCGCCGTGCTGCCGCTGGTGTGCCGTGACCAACGGGTCTCACCGGCCTGGACTCAAGACCTGGAACGGGTGGACAGATGGACAGACAACTTCCACATGTGTACGTGTGCACACGTGTGTGCTCTGGGGTCCCCGGCGTGCCCGCCCTGCTGTACGGTGACCTCCTGGCCACCTGGGCCGGCAGCACCGGTGGACTGGACGTAGAATGTAAGGGGCTCCTCCCGTGGGGCTCCTCAGGGTGGGGAGCCGGGCCCCTCCCCAGGCTCCCGTGACCCCCGCTGCCACCCCACAGGGAGCATCGGGGCGGGCCGGGCTCCGGTGTCCAGAGTGGGCTGAGGCCCCCCCTCCAAGTGCCCAAGCTGAGCCTACAGGGAAGCCCCCGTGTGGCACACCTCCCACCCAAGTGGCACCTTGCGCCTGGGGTGAGTGTTAGCAGCTCCCCACCTCCAGGCCTCCCCACTTCCCACCCTGCCCCTCAGAGACTGAAATTACGGGTACCTGAAGGCGGGAGCCTTTAACTTCTATCCGAAAGGTTTATTCCAGAAATGAGTGTACGTTTATATAAATAGATGCTGTGTATATGATATACACATACATATATATATAAATATCTATATGGAAGAAGGAAGGCTGGTACAACTGAGGCACGGGACCCTGAGGGTGCAGGGGCGGGGGTGCCCTAGTCGGAGGAGGCCCCCTGGGGGGCTCGCTGTTGAGACACACAAAAACCCGCAGAGGTTGGAGGGGCTTTTCTGGCACCGCAGTTTTGTTTTAAAAATTGTTCCTGGACCTGTATGTTTGTAAAGCTATTTATCGACCCCCAGAGCCCGTGTCCCCATCTCTCCCCAGGCTCCTAGTGTTCAGCCAGCTGCACGGCAGAGGTTTAAGTTTTAACTTATTAACGGTGAGATGGTTTATGCTTTGTTTAGGGGCATTGCTGAGGGTGTGTCCAGCCCACACCCCAAGGCCAGAGCCAGCCCCCTGGCACCCTAAAGGGTCGTTAATAGTTTGAGATGATTCCGTGAGGATATTTTATTTCCTTTGGCCTTCTTTTGCAGGAGAAGTAGATTTCTATAGAATTTTCTTTAGGAGATTTATTTTTTTAGACGTCAAAGCAAGCTGGTATTTTCATACAGGTTCTTCTAATTGCCATGTGTTCCAGGCGGGGAGGCAGTTTCGGGAGGGGGGGGGGGCCAGCCCTGCATGCAGGTTCAGATGTTATTAGATGTTACAAGTTTATATATATCTATATATATAATTTATTGAGTTTTTACAAGATATATTTGCTGTAGATTTAACACTTCTTACGCAATGCTTCTAGACTTTTGTAGCCCGGACTGCTACCTTTCAAAGCTTGGGAGAGAAAGCCACAAATTCAGTTTTGTTACTTTTTGTACTGTTAATGGCCCTGAGTTTGGGCGGCTATTCTCTGCTTGTCAGTGGGCTCAGGGTGGTCTCTGTTCTCAGGGCCCCCAGCCTTGTGGGGGCCAAAGGTGTTGGCCCAAACCAGCAGACGTGCTTTCCAAAAAATAAACAGACAACTGGTTCAGATCCATGCTTTCTTGTCTCCTGTCCTGGAGTCCCG
The DNA here is from genome assembly GCF_028023285.1 of Balaenoptera ricei. Lineage (NCBI taxonomy): Eukaryota > Metazoa > Chordata > Mammalia > Artiodactyla > Balaenopteridae > Balaenoptera > Balaenoptera ricei. The sequence continues at coordinate 142,423,121 of NC_082643.1, read as the reverse complement.
GGCAGCTCCCGGGTGCTCACTGCCCACCTAAGACAAGTCCTGTCATCTGTCCCCCGAGGAGGGAGGGGTCACTAGTTGCTGCTGGAGCAACAGCTGCAGGGGTGGGGGCCCCAGACTAGACTGGCTTCCTGGGTCTTGCGCTCTCCAAGGCTTTCCAGCCCAGGTCTTTGGCTCAGAGAGGATGTGTCCTAGGCAGAGCTAGGGTGAAGGTGATCCGGTGTGCCCAGCTGCATGGGGGCCTGACGCTGGCAGGGCGGAACCTCAGGGTCACCAGTGGTCTTCACTGCCTTGGTCGGGGGTCTCCAAAGGCAGGGAATGCAGGTGATGTGTTTGTGGGAGGGGGCAATGGGGAAATGCTCTGGGCCTGCCCATCCCCCATCTGCCCCCAGCTCGTGGAGTTCAGGGGCCCTGAGGGTCACGTCCAGGTACCTGTTGCTGGTTCCAAGGCCTCCCTCTCCTCACCCTGCCCCCTGGTATCTGCCTACCCTGTCAGCTGGGGAGGGGGACGTTTCTAGGTGGGTCCCCCCATGGAGCCCCATGTAAACAAAGCCCTCACGTGGCGCCCTGATTCAACAGTCTGCACTCCTGGCCACACTCCTGCTCCTGGCTGGCTTCCCACCCCCTCCCAGGCCTGCCACCCGCCTTGGGCCCCACCATTGCCCCCTGCACTCCGCCGCCGCCACTCCTTAAACTTTGGGCAGGTGCTGCGTGCTGACGCTCGGCTCGTTGGGGTGCTGAGGACCCAGCGACAGCATCTGGGCCCATCTACTGCACAGTCCACAGCCTGAGGGAGAGGGAAGACAGAGCAGGGCACCCACCCAGCAGTGGTGGGAGTAAGTCTGGGAAGGCTTCGTGGAGGAGGCAGCGGTGCCCAGGCCAAGTGGGGCACTAGGGTGGATGCAGGGACAGGTGGCTATGCAGACTCACGTCCTCCCTGGGACCCAGTGCTGCCCAGGGCTGGCTGTCCCTCCCCCGCTAGCCCCTGCTTTGCCACCTGGTGCCCCTCCCTCAGTCCCTCGTGCCTCACGGTCTTGAGGGACTAACCAGCCTCTGGACGGTGTGAACTTTTACTCTGGCTTATAAGAAACTCGCTCCCCTTATTGCTGTGTCCAACTCACCTTCCAACTGAGGGGGTTTCTGGGGCCTCTTTCTGGAGAGCAGGAGGGGTTGCTAGGGGCTTGGTTCTGGATAACGATGCCGCCCAATACCTGACCCCACTCGGGAAAGTGCTCCCGGCCCCCAAGCCCCCTCCAGCCTGCCAGAGACCCCGTGTTTGTGTCCATGCGGCGATAGTGACGGGGAGGGCAAGGAGGCCAGCGAAGGCCAGAGCCTGGAGGGAGGCCAAGGCCGGGAGGCGGGGAGGCGGCGAGGCGGGCGCAGTGCGGGCGTGGTGCGGGGTCCTCTAGCGCCGGCCAGGCCGAGTCCCAGCTCTGCCCTCGGCCTCTCTCCTGCCTGGACCCAGCTGGGCTCCGGGTGCGCGCTCTGGACACTGAGGGGACTGGCTGCAGGCGAGGCGCGGCTTTCTGGGACACCGGACGGAGACCCGGGGCGGGGCGCTGGCCGGAGAGGGACGGGCCCAGGTGGGCAGGTTGGGGCGCCCAACAGGGGAGCTGCTCAGTCCTCCCCCCCCCCCCCCCCGGAACCTCCCCGCCCCTCACCCGCCCGGCCCCGCCCCTCCTCACCACTGCCCCGCCCCTCCTCACCACTGCCCCGCCCCTCACCCACCTGGCCCCGCCCCTCACCTCGGCCCCGCCTCCACCCGCGCGGCCCGGCGTCTTCTCTGAGCCCCAGGGCCGGTGGGGTCCGGCCCAGGCCCGGGGCGGGCTGCTGCGGGGCTTAGGGAGCAAGGCGCTGACACCCCGCCTGCCCTCAGAGGGTCCGGAGCCCCCATTCTCGGACCTCTAGGTCCGGCCTTGCCCTCTGCCTTCCCCTCGCGGCCTGCGGTGACTCACCTGGTGTGTGCGTCTGCACCTCCGTCCTGGCCCCCTGGCCTCCGGAATCTTGTTCCCACCCTGTAGTGTCGCCAGGCTGGACACCGGCCTCTCGGTGTCCTCTTCCCCAGGCGGGTGCCTGAATACACTCGGACGCAGCTGTCTACCTCTCGGCCCCATGGTCTTCAGGGGGGCGCATCACCACGTGTAAAAACACGTGCCGCCACCCGGAACGGAACATCACCAGTCGCCCCCCACCACAGTTGACCTCCCCCTGCGTGTGGCTTTTGGAGGGGGACGGCCATGGACATGCTGGTGGCTCCTGTGGGGTCATCAGACTTCCCCGGCTGGGTGTCTGGGGCAGTGCCTGGGGCACACAGCCCGTGGCCCCGCACACCCAGCTCCCTGCCCCCGTGACCCCAGGGCAGCATTTCTCCCGTCCACCAGCTGGAATTCCCTGAAGAGCTTCCTGGGATGGGCTCCATTTCCTCCTGAGAAGACAGGGTAGTCCCCAGTTCTTTCCTGTCACCTGTTCTCACTGCTTAAGAGTCTCCATCAGCAGGGAAAGACTTTCCTGAGGATCAGCTGGGTGTGTGGATTTCTGTTTATGATCGATTTTGTCTTTACTGTTTTTGCTACTCATTCTGTCCTTGCTTTGGCCAGAAGTGTCCCTTTAGGTTGGCTGTGGTGTCTCTGGACTATATATAGCCCCATCTCACGCCCCCGCCCTGGGTCAGCCTTGCCAGAGCCCTTGGTGACCCTCGATGTGACCTTCTGAACCACGGAAGTGGGAAGCCTCACGTCCTGGAGCACCGGCTTGTACCTGAAGACTCGCACGGCCCCGACCCCAGCCACCTTCTCCCGGGGCCCGGCCTGAGGAGGGTCCAAGTACAGTGGACACATTCAGTCCTCAGCATGAGGGGACTGGGTGCCTGCCGGGGGTTAGATGAACCTGGACAGGGGCCACTGAGGCCCAGCAGCCCCCTGCCCGTGCCTGCACCCCCAGGAACGATCTCTCTTCCACACGGGTCACGACCTGCGTGCGAGCCCGCAGAACCCCGGAGGCAGACTGTGGCCAAGGCCAGGCTCAGGGAGAGATGGGGTGCAGGTGAGGACGTCCCTGGGCAGGGGGTCGGGGCTCAGCAAGGGTAGAAGGAGCCCCCACGGGACCTGGGGCCGGGGCAGGGGTGAGGCCGCCTGAGATGGGCTGGACATCCCAGCTCACGGGGGGCGGTCTGTCCACGCTGGGAGGATGGGGAGGTAGGACGCTGCGCCTGTCCTGCTCCTTGGACCCTCTGCCTGGCGGCCCTCCCAGCTGGGCCTCAGCTCTCTGCCCAGGGTAGGGGCCCCCCCCGCCCCCCCCGGGGCCCAGAGATGAGGGCCGGGGAGGCAGTGCTGTCCCTGACCCCAGGGGCCCTCAGTCTCTCAGAACAGAATCCCACTCTCCAGGGCTGGCCAGGGTCCCAGCCCTGCCCACCAGGGACCACCCCGCACCCCGGGGCCACTGAGGGTCGGGGAGAGGACAGCCTGGCCAGGCAGTGGCTGCCTCGCCGACCTGACAGACAGACCTTCACAGGGCAGACAGACCATCCCAGGGCAGACAGACCATCACGACAGCGCTTTATTCAACCTTCTCCTTACATCAACTCGACTGCCTCGTCACCAGCACAGTCTGAGGGGACGGGCAGGGCACGCGGTCACAGCACAAGGGGACACCAGAGGCCAGGCCAGAGCGCTGGAAGGCCCTCTCGTCACGCTTCCTGCCGCGAGGCTGGGACCAGACGCTCAAGACAGCTCTGCCATTTCCCGCCCTGACTGCCGGTGGGCCACACGGTTCACAAATCTGGCTTTGAGCTGTTCCAGGAACACGAATTTGATATTTTAATAAAAACACTATTTCTAAAAAAGGTGTTTACACACAGCCCGAGGAGGCGGCCCTCAGGCGAAGCCGGCCCTGGGCCCCTGGCGGACACGGAGACAGAGCCGCCAGCGGCCCAGGGCCCGCTGTGAGGATCACCGCCCGGAGGTTCTTCTTTGCAAATTACGAGGTGCCCTTCCTTTTTAAAGCCTGGATTTTGATACTCCAAAGCGACTCTGGAAGCCACTTGCCAATTTCCTGAATCCCTAATGAAAAAACGGGTGTTTAGGTGGAGCGAAGGAAGAATTCCCATTCCGCGTCACAGATCCCGAGGACGCAGGCGCCCTCCTGAGAAAGCTCGGGAAGGCCGGGCGCAGGCACCGGGCGCTCAGTCAACAGACGGCAGCCCTGACGCCTCGCTCGCCACACGAGACTCTCGTTCCCACACCTTACAGCTTACGCCGCGTTCCTTACACCTGCACCCGGGCACTCCTCTCAGCGGCAATAAATAAAGTTCAGGACAGTAAAAACAAGCAACGCAAAGGGGGAAGCCTGCAGCAGACCGTGGCCCACGGTACAAACACCAGCGAAGGGTCCCGCTGCACTGGGGGCGCAGACACGCACGATCTGGGAGGGCGGGGGGGGGCGGGGTGTGCGACAGCAGCGACGGGGACACCCCAGGCGCCTAGCGAAGGCAGCGAGGTGAGGACGGAGGCGGGAAGGACGACCCCGTCCGCGGCACGCCGGCTACCACGAAGTTCACGAGCAAGCACACTTTCGCAGCGGAAAAGCAGGCCACTAAAACACGCGTGAGATAACTCATAAATATCGACTAAGCATGGGGAACATGCCTCTTGAATAACTGAACTAGGAACCCTTTAGAACCCACTGTCCCTTTACGAAGGTTTACATCTGAGAATACAGAATCTTCTTATTTTGTCTAGTTTTCTTCTTTAGCGGCTGAGTAAAAAGTTTCAAGTAACTTGGAAGCTATCATCTCATCGTCGTCCTCCCTCAGCTCATCTGGCCACTCTAGGCCCACGTCTTCCGATTCCTATGTTTGTTTTCCCCCAAAGAACGTTCTTGCCGTACCTGACCCAGTCTTCGCAGGAGCAGCCGAACAGAGCTGGGGCCGCAGGCCGCCCCCCCCCCCCCCCCAACCCCGCCATGGAGCACCGGCCTCCCCGAGCTGCCGGTTGTGGACCCGTCACCGGACGTGCAGCGAAACCCGCTCCGAACACCCACGGGGGCGGTGAGGCGCTAACACCCCAAATGAGGAAACTTTCTAAAAGCACAACAAATTACTGCACGTTGAGATGCTTCATTTTCCAGGGCTTCATTAGCACCTCTCCCAGCATAATTTACGTTGGATTTACTCAGGTAGGCAGACTGTCATGTGAGGAAATTCTGTACCAGTTAAGTGGTTAGGGTTAGGTGAGAATCAAAGGGAACTCAAGAAAGAGCTCGGATACACATGTAAGAGCGAACTTGCAGGAGACCTGACATCCCCGTCAGAGAACGCGGCCCTCCGGAGGCCACGGGGACGACGGGCATGTTCGCTCACTCGCTACGGGTGTGAGCTTGGGAGCGCGCACGCGTGGCTCCCATTCACGCTGATCTGTGGGAATCCAAGCCCACGACGCACGAAGTATCCTCTCCGGGCCTAGGCGGCTGTGTCTGCACGACTCCAATCCCACGCCTGGGGCTCCACGGGCACGGGGAGTCCACGCGGCCGGTCCTCTCGCCTCCCGCAGCAGACACCACCAGGGGACACGCGGGGACGCCCGAGCCGCCTCAGGAGCCCAGGGGGCTGTGCAGGGCCACGACGCCCCGCTGCCGGCAGGCCGCACGCTTGCCTGCCACAGCTGGGACCGCGACAGCACCGGGCCACCGCGTGAATCCAGAGCAGACTCCCTGGCGGGGTTCAGGGATTCCAGACTGACTGAATCTTCGTGGAATGATGAAAATTAAAAATGACTGATTCTGAAGTTTCTCATTTATTCCAGACAAAATATTAGACCTGTCTCTAAGAATCACTTCAAAGCAATCACCGTCACGTTAGGACTGCTGCGGCAGACGCACGAAGGGCCACCAAGGCACCTGAGAGCCGGGCGGGCCCTAATTCTTCACTTCCGCGGCCTCCTTCTCGGCCTCCTTCTCGGCTTTCTCCTTGGCCTTCTCCTTCTCCTCCACCTTCTCCTCCTTCCCCAGCATGGCCACGATCTCAGCCACCTGGCTGGTGGAGATGTGAATGTCTTCTTTGTCCACCAACTCGATCACCTGCACACACGGGAAGGGACAAGGGCCTCAGAGGTGGCTCTGCCCCCTCACAGCATGAAATCTCCCCTCAGGACACGGAGGGCAGACGGCACACGGCCACCAGGCTGGAATGGCCTTTGGCGCCCGTCCGCCGCGCTGTCCCGCCAGGGGCCCTTGGTCCTCCATCTTCCCCCGTCTTCTGAGGGCCAGACCCCCACCCGCACAGAGCCAACAGGCTCCACAGCCCCAGACCAGGCTATGAGCCGCCAGGGAGCGGGGCTCGGAGAGCAGGAGGCCCACGGTCTGCAGGCCCAGGCGAGGGCACCAGCTGTGCCTCCCTCAGGTCCCAGGGCTGCAGGAAGGTGGGCCGGACGACACAGAGAGGCTGCCGGGCTGGGCCCTGCTCGGGCAGAGCGCTGTGAGCGCCAAGGAGGGGCCCCAGACGACGGGCCCTGCCCAGCCACTGCTGCCGCTAGGGTGACGGCGCTCGGCCCACGAGCGGGGAAGGCCGTGCTCCCGACCAAAGTGACGTCCGCTGACATTCTGGGTAGACGTTTGAGTGGAAAGTCCCCGACGGGCTGGAGACCCTGGAGCCACGAGAGCCGCCGGCGAAGGTGTGCTCTCCACAGCAACGCCAGAGCCCACAGCCGTCCTTGTGAAGGCGGAGCCCCGTGCCGGTCTCCTGGGCTGCCCAAGCTCCCGGCACCCTCTCAGGCGTCAGGCGGCCCCCAGGGGTCCTGAGGCCCAGCCCCGAGGACCGCACGCGTCCCCTCCGGGCTGCCACGGCCCAGCCACCCCAACACCGTGCTCTGCAGACGAGGCCAAGCACCCAGGCAAGAGCAGGTGGCCTGCTCCGGACGGACGGCCTCACTGCCCTGCCTCCGCTCTGTGTTCGCGGCGAGGGCGAGACCAGCCCCAGGGGCCTCTCGGGTGGACGCACGGGTGGAAAAGGCTCCCAGCAAGACCCCCACGACCCACCTTGACAAGGTCGTCGATGTTGACCTTGCCATCCTTATTTTCGTCCAGGGCCGAGGCCAAGCTGACGAGCTTGCTTTCGGGAATGTGCTTGATTTGCTTCATGGCACTGATGAGCTCAGCGACGCTGATGACGGTCTCCCTGGGGGACACAGCCCGCATGCGGCACAGCTGGCGCCCCCTCCAGCCTCACTGGGGCCCCGTGGGTCAGACCTGCCCCAGACAGCCCCTCCCTCCAGAGCTCCCTCGCCCCGTCCTCTGGGAACCCCCAGCTGACTCGGACACAGAAACAGAAACCACCGCCCCGTCCAGGGTCTCCTGTGCGTGTGCAGCCGCCCAGCAAGCCCGGCCTCTCCAGTGGGGATGAGGCCACCGGGTCCCTTAGGCCTGCCTGCGCCCTGGTCAGGGTGGGAGGGGCTGAGTACGGCCACACTGCCCTCCGACCAGTGAGGGCAGGTGGGCCCACACAGCACAGCAGGTCAATCCAAGAGGGGACATTGGCCTCGCCTAGGGGGAAGGGCCGCCAACCTGAGGACAGCAGGGCCCTGCAGCCAGCCCGCCCGCCCACCCCCTGGAGACGTGGGCGCTCGCGGTGCGGTGCCTGGCCCACGGGAGTGCCGAGCGTCAGCTGCTCCCGCCTGGGGGGGTTTCATTCGCCCCGCAGCCACTCACACGACGCTGGCCCCCGCCGGCCACTGTCCCAGTGCAGAGCCGGCCCCCCGCGCAGGGGGTCATTATTGAGTTGCCTGCGTGTAGGGGTTCAGGAAGAGAGAGGAGGCTGGAGGGAGGGGAGAAGGGACAGGGAGAGGCTGGCGGTTCCCAAGGGAGCTGTGATCCGAAGGACACTCTGGAAGGACCGGTGACGACAGCCTGGAGAGAGCTGGGGGCAGGGGGGTGGACACAGGGAGAGCAGGCAGCCGCAGCTGAGGTCCTCCAGATGTGGGCTGACAGCGCAGCACCGTGTGTGCGTGCGCTTATGTGTGTGAGCATGCGCGCGTGCAGGGAAGACCCAACTTGGGCCGCTTCAGTGACAGTGTCGTGGAGAAGTGGGGACACCTTGGTTCTGGCTGCAGCCGCTAGGTCAGAGGGGAGGGGCGGTTGGTCACCAAAGCTGAGAAACACGCTCTGGTCAGAAAGGCCCTGGGCCTCCCGGACCCCAGGCCCCCGGCGGCCACGTCGCCCACTCACCCCGCAGGCGAGCCCTCGGCGGCCGGGCCTAGCCTGCCAGCCTTCTGGTCGGCCTCCAGCTGCGTGAGCAGGCTGTCGATCTGCCCGATCATCTGCTGCACCCGCTTCGTCAGCCTCTTGCTGGCTTTAGACTCTTCCACGTAGATTTCTTTGCCAGTCTTTGAAAGTTCCTTCTTGATCTCCTGCAGGTCCTAATAAAATTATTTGCTTGTAAAAAGACTGCCTTAAAACTAAAAAAGAAACCTTCAGTTCACCTTGCAGAAGTAACTGGATTAACCCAGACGCCATCATCAAGGTGGGAAGGTCTAGGCTGTGCGGGAGCAGTCCCATTAACCCGAGCCACAAAGCAGCAGGCTTACTGCCGTCTATCATGCAAACTGGTTCTTATCTTTGCAAACTCAGGCACTGTTTTTGTAGCAAAGGAAATGAACTCTGTCCTGAACCCCGACCTTCTTCCTGACAGTGAGAGAATCCAGGAATGGTGAGTGCCTTCTTAAATTCCAACTTGTGGTTTTCCCTATGAGCAAGCGTTACAGGGAAGAACGGGAGGTGAGGTGGGGACTAGAGAACCCACACAAGAGGGCTGCCACGACAAAGTTCAGAAAATAGCAGGTTATTTTTACCAATCTTAGAATAAATAAATAAATAAATAAATAAATAAATAACTAGTAAGTAAGAAAGAAGTCTCTTTTGGGGAATCATGAACAAAAATAAGATTTCATATACCAAGTGACCAGACTGTTCATCTGATACCTTCATAGGTTTAGAAACTAAAAAGATATATGCGTGTCATCGACAAGGGCGAATGGCCAGCATTCCAGGGGAAAGTGACCCAGTGGGATGACTGGAAAAGCTACTGAATAAGATTTACTTAAATTCAGTTTTCTCCCCAAAGACCATCTGGCCAGCTTATCCCTTATCTGATGGAGGCATCACTGAATACTCGGGGGCCCGATGCAGCCTGGGTTTACTCTTGTCTGTAGCCGCAGCCCTGCCCCGCCATCCCCGCTGCCCCCGCCCCGCCGCACCTCACTGTAGTCCTGGACGTCCTCCTTCAGCAGCTCCAGCTCCTCCTTCTCCTTCGTCAGGGATTTCTTCTGCCCCTTCAGTTTCGAGCAGGCGTCACTGAGTATGTCAATTTCTTCCTGAGTTATTTCCTCTTCCTGGCAAGAAAATAAACAAGCAAACCGAAACCCTACATGAAGGGGAGTAACTGGCTTTCCCCCGAAGGCTTGGCCACTTTTCTATCCGTGTCCTGTGTCCGCACTGCGCTTGCCAGTCTCAGGCTCTGGGCGACGGGACAGGCACGTGCAGTCACCGTCTTCCCTCTCCGAGGGGCCTCCTGCACCCGAGCGCACCTGTGCAAATGTGTCCGGCAGATGTGTATACCCACGGAGTCACCACCACCCGACAGAGAAGTATCGTCACCCTGAAGGTTTCCTCGTGCCTACGTCCCCACCCCCACTGGCCTGCCTTCTGTCACGACAGCCTCGTTTGCTGGAATTCTGACAAACGGTGTCAAACGGCTCGAGCTCCGTCACCCTGAGATTCACCCACGTGACGGTGTGTTCCTTCTGACCGCCGTGTACGATTCCATCCGCAGATACACCAAACCTGCTTCTCCATCGTTGTGGCTATTCTAGGTCCTCTGAATTTCCATATATGTTTTAGAGTAAGTTTGTCAATGTCAACAACAAAGCCTGCTGGGATTTTGATGGTCTTGAATACACAGATCGGCTGGGGAGAATTAACATCCTACCAACACCGAGTCTTCACATCCACGAGTGCAGTGAAGCTCTCCATTTATTTACTGCTTTAATCTACCTCAGCAACATTTTACAGCATCCTGTACAGGTCTTCATATCTACTTTCAAATCTATCCCTAAGTAGTTCACTTTCTGGATACTATTGTGTGATATGCTTCTTAGAATTTCAACTTGACTGTTCACTACTAGTACAAAGAAGTACAACGACCTTTTAGGTGCTCATGTCATCCGTGAATAAAGAGTTTCACTTCTGTGTGATTTTACTTGTTCTTTTCTAACCATCCTGGCCAGACCCTCAGTCCGATGCTGAACCGGTGGTGAGAGTAGACGCCCGTGCCACCGTTAGGGATCCTGTGACCACAGGTGCCACTCTGGCTGCTTTACGTGGGGTTGAGAAGGTTCACTCCCACTGGTTTGCTGAGAGACCTTTTTAATTGAGAAGAGATGCTGGATTCTGCCAAGCGCTTTTTGTGCATCTATTGAAATGATCATACATGGTTTTTCTCTTGAGGCTGTTAATGTGTTCGTTACATTGACTAATTTTTTTGTATTCCTTGGACAAACCCCATGAGGTCACAGTGTATTATCCTGTCTACAGAACAGCTGCATTTCACTTACTACAAACTTGTGGAGAATTTCACACCTGTGTTCAGGACAGATACTACTGGTCTGTAGCTGTCTCCTATCCATCTGGTTTTGGCATCAGGGGATGCTCATCTCAGAATATCCCCTTCTCCTCAACTTTCTGCCAAGAGTTTGTGCAGCACGGGAAGGATTTATTCTTTACGTGTTTGGACTCATCAGCAACTTCACCCCTGAAGCCATGTGGGTCTGGGGCTTTCCCTGTGGAGAGGTTCTTCAGCTACAAACTCAATTTCCTAGAGCTATTCAGGTCTCTGTCCGAGTGGATGGTCAATACCGATAAGACCCAGGCTTGCGCTACAAATAGGAAATGGTGGTGCCCCCACTCTCTGTGGCATCTTTCCAACAAACCAAGGTTCTTCAGTGTAAGTTTTTAAAGGTTTGTGCTCCTTGCTAAGAAATCCTTGGCGGTCCTTAGTTCATAAGCTCTCCGGAGAGTTTAACTGTCCTTTCACATCTAAGTCTTTAATCCAATGGAAATGGGACGCATCCGTTTCCATGGAGACAACTAACCATCCTGGCCCTACTGCTGACGAGTGATCCCTTCTCCCAGACCACGCTCCATGGGCCCAACCAGGCCCCGCCTCTGTTCAGCTTCCCGGCCTCAGCCCCAAACCGCCTTCAAAATGACCCTGGTACCTTGGTTCCTGACCCTTCAAGCCTAGGTCAGCCCGGGCTCCCGGGACCCTCCCTCCTCCCAGCCTCCTATCAGTGACAGAGTGTGTGGGTCTTTGTCTGTCTCCTGGGCCATCACCAGGTGAACAGAGGCTCACCGGGCTTATCCCAGGCTATGCCAGCCCCCGTCCACCACACCACACCAGCCCTGCAGCCCACAGCTCCCTTCACCAAGACCCCCGGTGTTGATGCTTTATGCTTTCTCTTCTCATACGAACAGCCTGGCTCCTCCCCGAGACCTGACCTCCCCGCCCTGCACCTTCTTCAGGGTCCCCTCCTACGCACAGGACTGGAGAAGGCTCCTCCCTGAGGCCCTGCAGTGGGGCCCTTCCCTCCACCTCCAGTGACCCCACGGGGCCCATCAGGGGTCAGTCCCCAGGCCGCATCCACCCGGCCCTCAGGACACGTGACGAAGCCCACCCCTCCACCCAGGTATCAACACACTCGACTTCACACGCACCCCCCACCACGGCCTCGTCCCCCCTCCGACCTCTGAATGCGGTGGTCCCCTGCCCGCCCCACCCCGTGACCTCGCTGGGAGTCCCCAGACATCAAGATGCCGTCCTGCTTTCTGTCTCCTACTCCAGCTGCCCGACGCTGCCGCTGCCCGTCTAGCAAACACATCCTCCACCCAACACGCCTTCAGAAGCTGCTCTGCCCATCATGCTCCGTGTGCCAGGGGCCACCTGGCGGTTCCGCCGGCAGAAGGCGTCTCGCGAGGAACATGGGCTACGACCACGACGGCGAGGCTGCCAGACGCGAGCACCCCCAGCGCGCACAGCACGTCGGGCTCCCTGCGCCGGGCAGCTGGGAAGGGGGCAGCAAGGGGGCTTCCCCGCTGGGTGCCCCGCCACGCAGAGCACAGGGGCCGGAGCCAGGGCAGGGCCGCCTCCCCCTCCCCGGCCTCGCTCTCCTCGCCCCACGACCATCCACCGCCACCCTGAGAAGCCAGGCTGCGGCTTTCCGGCCCCGCTTCCTCGGGAGCCCCCGCCCTGCAGGCGGGCCCGCTGGCCCTCCGGCGCGGCTCCAACACCGCTCCCCCCAGGCGGGCGCCGTTACCTTCAAGCCTTTCAGGACGGGCGCGCTGTCCGTCAGGGCCTCGGACGGCAGGGTCACATCAGGCTCTTCCGGCTGCGGCTCGGCCACCAGCCTCCCGGGGGCACCTTCTGCCACCACTTCAGGCTCCACTTCCTTCTGAAACGCAAGGCCGCTGCCGGCTCAGCACCACGCGTCAGACCGCGGCCTTCCCGGGAATCCACACCGGCAGACGTGCCGCTGGCCAGAGGGCCGCCAAGTGAGGGGCAAGGTCCACAGAGCCCGGCCGGCTGGCAGCGGGGTCTGCCTCCGCCAGGTTCCGCCGCAGGACCCTCCACGCGGGCGCAGCGCGTGATGAGCGCAGTCACGCAGCTCCTGCAGCCACACCCCAGCGTCTACAGGGCCGCCGGAGGCCTCGGTGAAGTCGCCACGGCCTCAAACCTCAGCTTCAGGGCCTCAGGGCCGGGCTGGCCGCTTGCACTGACTGGCGCCCGAGCCGCAAGAGTGAAGAGTGCGTCCGCCTCGCTGTGCCCCCACCCCACCCACCGGCCTCGCCCCACCCCACCCACCCGCGGGCCCCGCCCCGCCCCGCCCCGCCCCCGGCCCGCTCACCGCCGCCGCCGCCGCCTGGGACCGCCTCTGCAGCTCCTTCTCGCGATGCTCCTGCCGGATGGCCGCCTCCTCCTGCAGCGTGGCCTCCAGCTTCGCCTTGTTGTCCACCTGCTCGCCCTCCACCTCGGCCACCTTCACCTGGGCCTCCTTCGCCTTCAGGGAGGGGACGCCCGTGAGCGCGCTTGGAAGCGGAGCAGGCGCGCCCCCGCCAGAGCGGCCCACGCGGCGCCCGGCCCGGGTCTCGGGGCGTCGTGGCCATCACGGCTTGCTCTCCGAGGAGCAGGAGCCCCGGCTGCTGGGAAACGCCCTGAGGACCCCAAGGGCCACCTTCTGCACGCACCGCAGGGCCCTCAGCGTGCAGAGGACAGACGAGAAAGAAAAGAGGGGGTGAGCGGCGGGTCCAGGGGCTCCCCCAGAAGGGAGAGGGCCCCCGGCAGAGTGAGCAGCAGAGGGGACCTCGCAACACGCACCACAATCTCCGGGAGGGTCTGCAGGGTGGACGTGAGCTGGTCGGCGGGCGAGAGGGTGTCAGGAAGGTACATGGCCCGGGACAGGACGAGCAGCGACGTCGGGACCTCCTGGTGCAGGTGCAGCTCCAGCCACTGCAAGTGGGAGGCGGAGACCCGGACTCACCCGTCGGCCCCGTCCCACCCACATCTCCTGCGACCTGGGCAAGGGCTTCCGGTTTGCGTAGGGGAGGGGAGGGGGAGGAGGAGGAGACTGGTGGCAACCACCACAGCGGCACCTGAGTGGGCGGACCCCTACGTCCCCCCCAGGCGAGTTCTCCCGAGAGACACCGCAAGCTCCGAAAGGCCTATTTACTGCTGTGCTAATGCCCTGTGCCCACCTCGGTCAAGTGAGAAGGAGACACCCCCGCAGCGAGGCCGCAGGGCTTGGAAAACACTGAGCGAGACGGCCAGGTTCTGTTCCCAAAGTTCTTCACTTAACAATGACACAGAAACTCCAAAGGTGGCACTGGTGAATTCATTTGGCGTTTGAGGTTTGCACAACTACCGTGAGCTGGGCGCTGTTTGAGGCTATTTTAGTGACACAAAGGCAGTGTTCAAACTGACAAAAAGGACCCCGACGATGCTGGGACACAAAGTAGACACAGGACAAAAGATGGGACGAGAAGAACTCCCAGAACGGGGAGAAAATGCCGAGCATGGGTTAAACGATGAGAGAAGGAAGACACCTGAGTCCTTGGAAACCAAAATACCCCGATTCCTGACATCCCTTGGCACAGCGCCCCGCACTCGAGTGCCCCAGGTGTGCTCCAGCCCAGGCGGACCCAGGGCGCCCCTCACAGAGGAGGGTCTGCGAGGGGACCCTTTCGGAGACAAGGTCAGTGAAGACAGGGACAAGAACGTACTGCCCACTAAGCACCATCTGTGTCAGCAGGGGGGGCAGCGGGTGTCAACAGATCTTTGTCTACACTGGGAAGACAACCCGAGGGGGGTGCCCAGCTGGCGCCCTGCTCCTTCCGATATGAAGGCTGAGTTGCTGTGACTGTTGCCTACCCATCATCGCATCCACTCAGACCCATGCCGGCGGGGCAGGCCTGTGGCCCTGCAGAGCCGGCCCCTGGTTTCTGCCCGAGGGCCCCTCTGAGCGGCCGGAGAAGGCAGGGTCACTCAAACCCAGGCTGCCAAGAGCAGGGGCTTCGGAGGTCGGCCTGGCCTGGGTCCTACTTCCCCAAACACCCCTGGCCTCAGTTGAGAGCCGTACTGGAACTTCAAAGGAAGCTGACCTCGTCCTCGTGTGTCCACAGAAGACCGGGCGGAGGGAACAGCAAGCACACCAACAGCAACCAAGAGCCGGGAGGGAGATCGCAGCGGCACCCGGGAGCGGCGGGCAGCCCCCGCGTGCGGAGCGCACACAGGCCCCGGCCCAGGTGGGAGCTGAGCCGGAGCAGCCTCCCACCTCCTGCTGGGACGCGAGGGCCCCCCACCACGCCGCACGCACCTGCTTCAGCTGGTCCCGCAGACGGTCTTCCGTGACGCCCAGGGCCCGCATGCCTCGCGCCCGACACGCCGCCTGTAGCTCCTTGACGTTGAGGCTGTCCACCCCCTCCTCAGCGATCAGCTGTCAAAGGAAGCCAGCCAATTACCTCCTGAAGGGTCACTACGGGTCTGTGCTGTCTGCATTCACACGCTTGGGAACTAAGTGTCTGATTAGAAACCACCTTCCTGGGCTTCCCTGGTGGCGCAGTGGTTGAGAGTCCACCTGCCAACGAAGGGGACATGGCTTCAAGCCCTGGTCCAGGAAGATGCCACATGCCACGGAGCAGCTGGGCCCATGCGCCACAGCTGCTGGGCCTGCGCTCTGGAGCCCGAGAGCGACAACAGCTGAGCCTGCGTGCTACAGCTGCTGAGGCCTGCACGCCCAGAGCCCGTGCTCTGCAACCCCCCGCTCGCTGCAACTAGAGAGGGCCCGCGCGCAGCAGTGAAGACCCAGTGCAGCCAAAAATAAATAAATAAATACATTTATAAAAGAAAGAAACCACCTTCCTGTTATGCTTCGCCAAACACAAGATAAACCCCCACTACCAAGGCCCCGGCTCCAGGTTTGCAGTGATCAGACCGTCTGAGAGGGTGGGACCCTAGGGTCAACAGCCAGGACCCACCCCGAGATGCGAAGACACCCACTCAGGGCCTGCTCTCTGCCCAGGGAGCTGCCCTGCTGCCCGAACCCCCTGCTTCTCCCGTCCTGCACCGTGCAGGGACAAGGGGAGAGGAGAGGAGGAACAAAGGGCAACAGTGCCACCTGCTCCCCCCATTTAAACCCCCCAGTGACCCTGTGAGGAGGACATGACCGCTACCTGCATCAACTCTGAGACAACCGTAGATGGACGTGCAGTCCTACGGTTCCTCCCCATGGTAACACCTTACAACATACAGTATCAAACCACCGCCGGGAGGCAATGCCGAGCCAGTCCAGGCAGAAAACATCTCTGTCCCCACGAGGACCTCACAACGCCCTTTCACAGACACTCCCACCCCCTCCTGACCCCTGGGAACCAACCACCAGTCTGCTCTTCATCCCTGTAATTCTGTCATTTGAAGAGCATTACAGGAATGGGACTGCACAGCACATAACCTTTTGGGACTCCTTGAGGACCCACGCAGTTGTGTGTAGGAATAATCCACTCCTTTTTATCAGTGAGTACACTGCATGGTACAAACGTCCTGATTTTACCGTTCACCCCGTGAAGGACACCTGGGTTGTTTCCTTTCCCCATCTTCCCGTGGGGCACGTGGATCCCATCTGCACTTGTCTCCTGCGCTTCTGAGCACATCTCTGCGTCCATTTTCAGGGGCTGCTCTGGTATCACATGACGCACCTACCTCGTCATGGAGGGGACGTGGTGGCCTCCCCCCTTTGTCCTCCCCCACTTGTTGAGCTCGTCCTAATGTCACCTACTGACACAGAGCCACATCACACAGTGCCCCATTTTTGCCTCCACCATCACACTTTACTTAGAAGACACACAAGCAGAAGCAAAGCCTGGTGCTTGTCGTGTTCTTTCTTCCTGACGCCCCAAGGTTCCTCTAGGGCAGCTCTGCTGGTGACAAATTGTCATAGTTTTCCCTCACCTGAGAATGCCTTGATTTCTCCCTCGTTTTTATCTTTTTTATTTTCGCTGAATCTAGGATTGAATTGACAGTTCTTTTTTTTTCAGCACACAAAAAATACTTTCCAGTTCCTTCTGGCCTCCATGGTTTCTGATGAGAAATGCACCGTCATTTGAATTGTTTTTCTTGCAGGTAAGATGCCATTCTCTCATTGCTTTCAAAATTATTTCTTCTTCATTTTTTTTTTAAAATAAATTTATTTATTTTTATTTTTGGCTGCGTTGGGCCTTCGTTGCTGCGCGCGGGTTTTCTCTAGTTGCTGCGAGCGGGGGCTGCTCTTCGTTGCGGTGCGTGGGCTTCTCACTGCAGTGGCCTCTCTTGTTGCAGAACACGGGCTCTAGGCGCGAGGGCTTCAGTAGTCGTGGTGCACGGGCTTAGTTGCTCAGCGCCATGTGGGATCTTCCTGGACCAGGGACCGAACTTGCGTCCCTTGCACTGGCAGGCAGATTCTTAACCACTGCGCCACCAGAGAAGTCCCTCAAAATTATTTCTTTGTCCTTCACGTTTGTTCATTTGACTATGTGTCTTCGTGTGGATTTGTGTTTATCCCGTCTGAGGTTCACTCAGTTTCTTAAATCTGTAGATGTATGTTTTTTACTGAATCTGGGAAGTGGCCAACGGTCAGAATGATCCATTTTCTCGGTCCTCTCAGCACTAGCACCCACTGATTGTCTTTTTTCATTCACTTTGGGGTCCTCCTGGTTCTCAGCGTGAGGAGTGATTTTCAACTGAAGCTGGACATTTTGGGTATTATGTGATGAGATTCTGGAGCTCACTTCAATCTTCTATCCTAACTGGCTTCCTCTTGACAGTGCTCTGGCATGGGGGTGAACTACCCAACGTTTACAGGTTGTGTAATTGACAATCTGGCATCTATTTTTTTTTTTTTAATAGAACTATTTATGTTGATACTGATATTCCTTTTTTTTTAATAAAGGATTTGTTTATTTATTTATTTTTTAAATTTTTGGCTGTGTTCGGTCTTCGTTTCTGTGCGAGGGCTTTCTATAGTTGCGGCAAGTGGGGGCCACTCTTCATCGCGGTGCGCGGGCCTCTCACTATCGCGGCCTCTCTTGTTGCGGAGCACAGGCTCCAGACGCGCAGGCTCAGTAGTTGTGGCTCACGGGCCTAGTTGCTCCGCGGCATGTGGGACCTTCCCAGACCAGGGCTCGAACCCGTGTCCCCTGCATTGGCAGGCAGATTCTCAACCGCTGCGCCACCAGGGAAGCCCAACAATCTGGCATCTATTGATCCAAACTAACCGACAAAGTTGTTTACATCTCCCCGGCAGCCTGGCTTTCCTGGGCGTGCGAAAATCATATTTCAAATCCTCCAACCACAAGCCCTGACCTCTGCTTCACGTCCTGCCCAATCAAAACCGTCTCCAGCTGACCACTCCCGCCGCACCAGTGATGAAGGCCGAGTCTCGATTCCTCCCTCCCCTCACCTCCTGGTCCCCGTTTCTGGGGAACTGTGAGCACAAGTTCCTTCCAATGGCCCTGAGCTCTCTGTGACATCACTCAGTCATGGCAAATCACATCCCGGGTACGTTTTGGAACAGGTGAGATCTGGCCTCCACTGAGGCCAGGGGCAGAGGTACTTCTGAGTCGGCTGGGAGGGGTGGGTGGAGTCTGGGCTCCCCGCTAGGCCCCGCACGCCTCCCTGGCTGGGAGGGGCAGGAGAACCTCGTACCGGCCCCTCCTGACACCACTCCAGCAGGGAAGTATGGAGAGCGTCTTGGGACTGTCAGGTGCGGGTGGAGGCCAGGCCCCCTGCTGGTCTCTACTGACACCACAGGGGGCGGGGGGCCGGGGATGAAAGAGCCAGCTCCTCGAGGCCTTCCCCGATACCATCCCAGCTGCTACAGCCTGAGGGTGGCGGTCCCAGCCCCGCTGCCACTGTGTGTGTGTGGGTCCGGGGGCGGGGGTCGGGGGGGGGGGGAGACACTGTTTCCTGTGGTGTCTGGCTGGAGCAGAGCAGTCACTCTCTGAAGTCTTCTGTCCTGCTAGGTGGCCCCGTTCCTTTCCTTTGACCACAGGATGGGATTCTAAAGTCTGTGCTCGTTGGCGATTCTGGCTTCTTCAGCCCCATGGCTGGATCTATGAGGCACAAAGACCTCCTGTGTCATTCCTGGGGTCCCAGGGGCTTCTCCCCACTTTTCAGAATCTTATGTATGTTTTTTACCATTTAACGTCCAGGGGAAAGTATGCCCCCTCCACCTTCTCAACAGCAGAGGTCTGGCCACCGCCCCACCTCATAGGAATCTGAAGCACTGAGGTGAGGTGACTTGTTCAAGGTCACAAAGCTAGTGAGTGGCCAGGACACAACCCAGGCCTCCTGCCTTCATGCTGCCTCTCCCGAGGAGGGGCAGCCGCAAGGCAGATTCTCCAGCAGAGCAGAGAGACAACTTCTCTTCATCCTTACAAAATGCAGTGATGATCTGCTTCTGGAGAACAAGAGAGACAGTTTTACCTGCAGACGGAAATCTCGGAGGATGGGTTTAAGAGTGATCAGACCAAGAAGAAGAGAGGATAAGTAAACTAAACATACAAAAGGATGTAAAATACGGGAAGAGCATATGTGATGCAGGGGCCGTGAGCAGTCTACGGGGAACATAAACCACGTCGGGGGTGGGTGGGGGGTGGTGTTTAATACAATGATGGAAGCGTCACAACCAGGAAACAGGATAAGCACGGACACAGACACGCCTAGGGACGTTACCGTAGAGCTGCTAAAATCCAAACAAGATGCAACAAAATCCAAACATCTCAGATGCTGCCGGAGAAAGATAGACACCTTCAAAGCAACCGTAATAGGCCTGCCAGCTGACATGCACTCAATGGCATCTTTAAATGTAGAAAAAAGAACTGCAAGCCTGGAGTCCTATACCCAGCAATACCCTGCAGAATGGAAGGTTAATACAGACAAATCCATACAAACAGGAACCGAGGGGACTCCTCAGGTGGAGGAAACGGCCTGGGTGGAAATGCAGGAAGGAAGGAAGGGGGTCAGGAGGGTAAATACGTGGTGCACACACATCAACTCAGGAGCAAAAGCGCATGCAACGCAGAGGCGGGGGAGGGCGAGTGCAGCTGGGACGTGGCGCGTGGCAGGAAAAGCACTCAGTCCCATTAGACTCCTGTGTGTCGAGGAAGCTCACTGTAAACTCTAGAGAAACTGCTAAAACAATACATAAGGAACAAGCTAATGGAGAGGGGATGGAAGAGTAAACATTTGATTAATCCGAAAGAAGGCAAGAAAGGAGATTAAGTGGAACATAAAACACATAGGACAAACAGGAAAAGAGTATGGACTAAATACTCCAACTATCTAAGACAGAGGCTCGTCAGAGCAGATTAAAACAGTAACAAACACAAGGCAGAGAGGATTCAGGAAGCCTGTAAGTAACAAGAGGGAAGATCAGCCCAGAGGCAAGCTGGTTCAGCTATCACAAGACCAGACGCCACAGACTTCAAGGCAAGAAGCGTCACTAAGGAGAACGAGGGACGCTTTGTGACTTCTTCAGACACACACACTCGGGGTGCACACTGCACGGGGGCAGGCAGGCGGCACAGCTCCGGAGCAATCTGGTCACGGGCCAGGACTTGCTTTTGGCCTCCTGCCCTTTTTACTCAGGAGCCCCAATCCTAGGTCACTATTTTTATAGGTCCTATCGAAGATCTGGGGCAAAATTCACATTAATAGGTATTTATTAGAGGGTTCTTTAGGGTAGCAGATTAGCTGAAGTGACGGTTAATAAACTAGGACACGTTCGTATAATGAAACATTAGGCCGTCTTTAGAATCCACCTTTTCAGCAACTACGTCCCACCACGGGAAGGTGTGCTGTCACGGCGGCTGGAGACCGTGTGATCCCAGCACTCACCCCAGGAGCGGGCTGTGGGCGCTCACCTTGTCGTCGGCCTTGATGGAGCGCAGCCGCATGGTGAGCTGGAAGCGCAGGAAGTTGTTGGTGCCCATGGACTGCAGCTCCAGCAGCTTGCACAGCGCCACCAGCTGCAGGCGCGTGAGGTTGTCCAGGGTCAGCTCGTCCTCAAACAGTTTGGAAAACCGCATGATTTCCTCGTTGCTGGGTCTCTCACCCGTCTCTCGGATCTGCGGGAGCCATCGTAAGGGTCACCACGGGTGGGCTGTGTCCCCCGCACCCCCATGGCCTCGGGCCACACGCCTCAAGTCAGGAAACAAAGCAGAAGGGGCCACCCACACCCTCCCTCAGCTCCGCTCACATCTCCTACCGGGAGTGGCCCCTGCGACCCAAAGCCCTGGGCGCTGCCTGGCTGGGCTCCTGCGAGCGAGGCGTCCGCGCAGCGCACGGCACCCGGCCCCTGGACCTCGTCTGCTACGCCAGCGGAGCCGAGGAGGCTGGCCGGGAGGAGGCCGGGGCCTCTCCGCGCCGGGCTGGCGGGCGGCCTTGCCTTCCTCCCGCACCGCGGACGTGGCTATGGGGCAGTCTCCCCCTCCTTCCCAGCCCAGCCCCCTGCTGGTCACACCTGTGGGGTCTCTACCTCCCCCAGGGCTGCTGCAAAGTCTGGAGACCCAGGCCAGGGCTTGGGCACGTCAGTTCACGTTCTCGGGACAGCAGGCTTGACCTCCAGGAGCCCCGCCCCCATCGTGCACAGTAAAAAGGAGGGAAGAAAGGAGACAAGGCACGCTCCCCAGATAAGGCGGGCAGCCCCGAGGCGCTAACCAGCACTGGGGACCCACGCGGCAAGGCCTCAAGGGGCGATGCATCACAGCACCTTCTGGAAAAACACGGAGAAGTCTTTGGTGGCATTCCCCTTGGCTGCCTTGTTCTTCAAGGCCATCTCCTCGATGGTGTCCTGAAGAAACTTGGCCAGCTCCAACTTGACCCGCAGCTGCTTCTTCAGCCTCTCCTCCTGCGAAGTCAGAGAGGGCACTGCACTCCTGGGTTCCCGCCCCGCGCGGCTTCCTGGACGGCGCCGGTCCGGCAGCTGCTTCGAGCCCCAGCACGGAGTGCAAGTACACCCAGCCCAGCGCCGCCAGGTGCCTCCTGAACAGCACTTCCTCCACCCACGAGCTCTGCGTTTGGAAACTTTCTATTTCACAATTTTAAAAAATTTGTGTGACCCTCCCCACCCCCCGCCAGAGAAGGGGCCAGCAAACTCCATAAAGAGCTGGCCTGTAAAGCTTTTAGGCCCTGTGGGCTGAGCCATGTGAAACACGAAGGCCATCAGACAATCCATACACGACAGGGCATGCATGTCCCCAGAAGGCCTTACTGACCAAAAGGGGCAGGGCTGGCATGGCCCGTGGGCTGCAAGTCTGCCAACCCTGCCCTAGACCCGTCTCGCCCCCCACGAATGGGTCTCGACCTGTGGCTCAAGGAACACTGGTCTAGAGAAACTAGAATTTAAGACACATTTAAAGAGAAGCAAACCTGAAACCAGCATCTATTAAATAATCATAGCACAGCATGACTGAATTATGAAGAAAACATAAATTTAAAAACATCTAACATCGGAAATGTCAGTCATAAAACAATGCAGCCTTGTAACTGCTTTCAAACTGGGTCTGAAACGAGCCGGTCACCTTGATGGACTGGGTCTCGAACGTGGACGGTAACATGTTGGGGAAGAGCTTTACGGCAACAGGAAGCAGGAACTCCATGAAGGGCACCACCACGAAGACCAGGAAGGGCACCAGGCGGAAGAGGTCGGCACAAATCCGGAGGAACTGGAAAGGGGCGGAGGGACCAGCGGGTGACCGGGGAGCGTGTCTCGCGCGGTCGTCCGCAGGAGCAAGAGCGGACGCCTCGCAGGGAGCAGACAGCGCTCCGGAGGCGCCCTGAGGCCAAACCGCAAGGCGGCGCGGCCTTCACAAAAGCTGGGTGGAAGCCACCTCCCCGCGTGGAGTGGCACCCATCGCTGGACGCTGCCAGTGAGCCGCCAGGGCGTCTGCCAGGTGCCCACCGGCCTGGCGGACAGCCGGGCAAGACTGACAGCCGGAGGACTGGCCACTGCTGGCAGCAGCGAGGGCCTCCGGGGAAGGCTGCGGCCACACCACGCGCTCCAAACGCTCTGCGGAAAGGAGGGCCGCGTGCTGGCGGGGCACTTCTCTTGTGCTCCCTGACACAGTCGGTTAGATTTAAGCCTATGCTACACA
This sequence comes from Balaenoptera ricei, assembly GCF_028023285.1. Classification (NCBI taxonomy): domain Eukaryota; kingdom Metazoa; phylum Chordata; class Mammalia; order Artiodactyla; family Balaenopteridae; genus Balaenoptera; species Balaenoptera ricei. The sequence goes on along the minus strand of NC_082643.1, from coordinate 142,400,402 downwards.
GCAGTGATCCGGGAAAAAATCCAAGTGCCTCACTGATGTAAACAAACCACTGCTGATGACATTAAAGACATCTGCGACTTGAAATAATCGACAATCCCTGAGAACAGTGGACAATCGCTGCCGGGTCTCCGGCAGCTCACCTGCCCCCTGCACCAGTGCCTACTCAGCACATGCTCCTGCCCCTCGGAACCGCCGGGGTGCACAGCAGCCAAGACTACACTCCCCGCGTCACCAGCTGTGTTTCCACCGTGACTGACGAGACTGTCTTTGGAGGGGTGACGTCATTTCTATTAGGGGCCTCGTTTCTGGCTGGAGCACCACTTTCCATGACGGTTGCCCTCCCGGGGATCAGGCGTCACCTACCCTGCGACAGTGGTCACTGTGATCCCCTGCACAGGGTGTTCTCTCCACTCGTGAGGGGACGTCCCAAGAGCACGCAAATAAACACCCCTCTCTCTCCCCAGACACACTCATCGCGGTTCCTCCCAAACCAGCCTCTACTCTGATGGTCACAAAACAGCAATTTCCCAACTCAAGCCCATCTCCCCATTTATCAACCTCGCTTTGCACCTTCATTTTTCTATTTATTATCAAAATGGACTCAAGGAATCCCATGTTTTTCACTTGTTTATAATTCATTATCATTTATATTTTTATGCTCAAATGATCCCGGATATGACCCTTCAAGTTGGTGCCTATGTTTTTTGACATTCCTCCATTAAATTATCTTTAGCAGTTCTATCGAGGTTTAATTTACGTACCATAACATTCACTCATTGTAAGTATGTAATTCAATAAATTTTGGTAAATTTATAGACTGAAACCATCTCTAAAATCCAGTTTTAGAACATTTTCATCGTGACAAAAAGTCCCACTGTGTCCATCTGCAGTTCACCTCCACTTCCACTCCGGGGTCTAGGCAAACAGGGATTTGATTTGTTTCTACAAATTTGCTTTTTCCGTACATTTTCCACGCACGGAGTCAGCGTCCAGCTCCTGTGACCAGTGTATAAGCGTCTAGGAGCATCATGTCCTCTTGGCAACCTGACCCTCTCGTCACCATGAGTGACCTCTTCTGCCCTGGTAATCCTGGCTCTAACATCGACTTTGTCTGATATTAACGTTAGCTTTCCTGGACTCGTGTTAGCACCACTTACCTTTCTCCATTCTTTTACTTTTAACCTATTTGTGTCTTTACATTTAGATGTGTTCCCTGTAGAGTACACAGAGTTCAGTCTTGCTTTTTTATTTAATCTGACAATATCAACCATTTAGTTAATAAAACTAGAAAAAGAAAAAACCATACGACCATCTAAATAGACACAGAAAAGATAAACAACAAGAATTTACTGTATAGCACAGGAAACTATATTCAGTATCTTATAATAACCTGTATCATGAAAAATAATCTGAAAAATATATATATAATTGAATCACTTTGCTGTACACTTAAAACTAACACAATATTGTAAATCAACTATACTTCAAAAAAATTAAAAATAGTAAAAAAAATAGATGCAGAAAAAGCATCTGACAAAATCCAAAATCTGTTCCTAATAAAAAGTCTGATGGAATTTACAAAAAAGATACTAGAACTAAAAACTGAGTTTGGTAAGTCTGCAAGATACAAGATCAATATATAAAAATCAACTGTATTTCTATATACGAGCAATAAACGAATGGAAAGTGAAATTTTTAAAATTCTATTTACCTACAACAGACAGAACGTGGAAGCAACCCAAGTGTCCACGGATGGGTGATGCATAAACAAACTGTGGTCCGTACACACAACGGAATATCATTCAGCCTTGAAACAGGAAGGGGATTCTGACACCTGCTACGGCGAAGGTGAACCTTGAGGGCATTCTGCTCAGTGACACCAGCCAGTCACAAAGCACAGATCCTGTGTGATTCCACTGATATGAGGGCCCTGAAGGGTTCAGAGTAAGAGAGACAGAGAGTAGATGATGGATGCTGGGGGCTGGGGGCTGGGGGCAAGGGGTGGGGAGCTGTTATTTAACAGGTGCAGCTTCAGCTTAGGAAGATGACAAGAGATGAAAAGAGTTCTGGAGACAGATGGTGGTACCGACTTTACCACAGTGTGAATGTACTTAATGCCACAGCCTGTATACTGAGAATGCTTAAAAAGGGTAAATTTTAGGTTGTGTATTTTACCACAATGAAAAAATTCCATTCACAATACCATAAAAAATATGAAGCCACACACTATTGCTGAGGGAAATGGAAAAAGTCCCGTTTTATTCCTCACTGGCCATCCCCAGAAGTGCCCCCATTGTTTATTTTCCAGTCTTTTCTTATTTTCTGACACACGTTATTCTAGTACCACTGCTGTCCCAGCCCTTGACCAGTTATGCTTCCAAACAGCCCCGGTTCCTCTTCATGGGGGTGGTTAGACGCCAAGGGCTGGGAGTCAGGGGTGCTCATTGCTACTGGGGTGTCACTGCTGCTAGGCCGGGTCCCCAGACTGAAAGGGAGCAGGAGGTTTGACAGCATGAAGGACCAAGGATCTGATGAGAGCAATTTAACAAAGGCAGAAACTAAGTCACGAAACAACAGCTTCATCTGTGACAACTCAAAGAAACCGTGGGGTAACTTTCAACAATGCACTTGGCATAAAAGGATGGATTAGCAGTTCAATCATTCTAAAAGAATCACTCATATGGTGAGGGTGTCAATCCTTCAACATGCTACACCTTAAGCAAGCAATTAAAGCTCCAAAGGAGGACTTCCCTGGTGGCGCAGTGGTTAAGAATCCACCTGCCAATGCAGGGGATGTGAGTTTGAGCCCCGGTCTGGGACGATCCCACATGCCGCGGAGCAACTAAGCCCGTGCACCACAACTGTTGAGCCTGCGCTCTAGAGTCTGCGAGCCACCGCAACGAGAAGCCCGCGCACCGCAACGAAGAGTAGCCCGCTCGCCACAACTAGAGAAAGCCACTCGCAGCAACGGAGACCCAACGCAGCCAAAAATAAATAAGTTTTTTTAAAAAAACAAACAAAATAACCCCCACAAACTCCAAAGGCGGAGCCGTGAGCACACTTCAGGCAGAGAACAGAGCCCCGCGGAGCCCACCCACGCGGTTACGGCTGCACCTTCTCTACAGGGCTGCGTCAGCCACACACTGTCCCAGCGGAAAATCGGGGACCCTGAGGCGTCTGAAAGAAACATTCAGCTAACTCAGGCGAGAACTAAAGCTACTGCGGGACAATCTCTTGCTGTGACTTTAGACACTTAAAGCAACTGACAGGTGAGCCCAGCAGGGGCCCACGCCCATTACCTGCCTGCGCTCTCGGCGGGTCAGGCTGTGGCCGTGCAGGATGCGCCAGAGCATGCGCGCGGCGATCTTGGTGTCGATCCAGAGCAGGCGGAAGCCGTGGTAGTAGTGCTTCAGCTCATCCAGGACCCGCTGGCCCAGGGGCTTTCTCCCGGCCGCCTCTGCGGGGGGGCTGTACACGGGGCCGCCTTCTTCCAGCTTCTTGTTCTTGTCTTTTAGGGACCGCAGGGACTTCTCCACCACGGAGTCATCGCCCAGCGGGGGCGACGAGCGCCAGCAGCGCACAGGAAGGAACCTCGGCGCTGCGACCACCACGCACGTGTGCCGGGGCCTCAGAGCCCAGCGGCCGAGGGGATCGCCTCGCGAGGAAAGGCACACGGGGTGGACGGGACTGCAGCCGCCAAACGGAAGTTTCCTTGAAGAGGGAAAAAAGAAGCCAGGGGTGAGGGGCCGGCCTCGCTATGACCTCCCGGCGGCAGCGCAGACCGCAGCTGGATCCACACCTCACGCCCAGCGTCCCAGCGTGTGGGACAGACTCCCTGCCCCTTCCTGACGCCGGAGAAACACACTCAGGGGAGCCGGCCCCACAGGCAGAGGTGAAGGGGCTGCTCGCAAAGGTCTTGTGAGAGAGGCCAGTGAGGGCTGGCCGGTCCCCACGGCCTCGAAGGAGCAGGTCAGACACAAACAACCAGCAAAGGCTTGCCTTCCAGACAAGACAGACCCAACCTCTGGGTGGGTCTCCCAGGGCAGCCCTCTCCCCTAGCAGGTGACTTTCTACAAAGACCTGCGGCTCCTGAGCAAGTCATGAAAACCAGGGAGGATGCTGCAGTCAACGGTGCCCCGCATCTGTGCAGCAGCCGGGCAAAGGCCTCTGTGCAGCAGCCGGGCAAAGGCCTCTGTGCAGCAGCCGGGCAAAGGCCTCTGTGCAGAAGGACACAGACCCGGTGAGTACAGCCCGAAGCCCAGGCCTCCCTCTCCTCCCCTGCCGCCCACTCGGCTCCCACACTGGCCTCCTTGCCCATGCGCAGACTCCAGGCCCAGAGCCTCCGCAGCCGTGCCTGCCTGCACACCCCACAGGTGCCGGCTCCGCCCTGGGCTTCCTTGGGCCCCCCGACCTGCGGGGCTACCCTGGTGCCCACCCCTCTCACATCCTCACACGTGGGCCGTCTCCCACTGGACCATGGGCTCCACGAGGCCCAGTGGGGAGCCGCCTCCACACCACAGCGGGAAGCTGCAGGGGCTTCCGGAAGTGGGAACCTCAGAGCCCTCTCCGTCGGCACCATATCAGGCCTACAGGGCTGCCCAGACCCCCGCCACCAGAGAAGGCCAGTCTGCTCTTCCGGGCCCCAGGCAGCTGTGTCCTCGGTGTCTGCCTGCAGGACAGCCGCTCGAGGAGGGCCACTCGCTGCAGCCTGAGTTTCTGGAGCCTGGACCCGGCCCTCCCCAGCTCTCGGTGCCCACTAGACCTGGCACAGCCCAAGGTCTGGGCACGACGAAGAGGTCCCCTTCCAATGGCAACACCTGATGGAAGGCCATTTACAACCCAACATTGGAACAATCTACCCACACAATTCTCCTTCCGTGTTTCACCATCTTCTCATCTCACGTGTCCCTTCAGAAACCCCTCCCTGCTCACGCACAAATCCACCACTGGGTGGCCGAAGGCCCACGCACTTGAGAGGCTGTTGATCGCTGACACACCCCAGCTCCTTCCCACCTGTCCAGTCCTCCCTGCGCACCTGGCCTGCTGCCAGCAGCGAGGACCCGCGCTCTGAGCAGACCATCCCAGCTCAAACTCCAGCTCCACCGCTGACTGCTGCGTGACCTCGGACGAGCAACCTCTCTGCTTCAAGAGCATCCCTAGCGGATGTGTGCGGGCTAACACACAGCAAGTACCCAGAACAGTGCCTGGGGCACAGCAAGCCCCATGAAAGCAGTTGAGAAGCCACCGGTCAGGGCTGGAAGAAAGCTGGGAAATGTCTAGTTTAGCTGCTCCTTTTATGCACGGGGAACACTGAAGGACAGGCCCACCTTGGCTCTGGCCTGTATGGGCAGAGACAGCTGGCAGATGGCACCCCCCGCCGGCCTCTCTTCTGTCCCGAGCCCTTCGACCCCGCAGTCAACACCTAAGCCAGGAAAGGCGGGTCCCTCGAACCTGCCCTGTCCTGAGTCCCGGCGGCTGGGTAACAGCCTTGCCCAGGGCACGGCAGCACCGCTGGCTCAGCCATCACCCTCTGTGCCTCAGTCTCACCTCTCAAAGCGAGAGATGATCATGCCCACATCTCCTGTCTTCATCAAGCTTAATTATCCAATTTTCCAACACAGTTACCAAGGAAGCAAGTGGCTTCCTCGAGGTGTGATGTCAGTCACAAGGGGCAGCCAAGGGGCAAGGACATAGACCCAGGAAAACAGACCAAGCAGAGAAACATGGGGTGCATCCAGCGAGGGCCATCAGGGCCCCAAAATCTGGCTGTCTTCACGCATGTTGGAGAGATTATTAACGATCTAGCCAGAGAGATTTAGCTATATTCAAAAAGCACAAAATTGCATAATTATTAAAAAATTTCCATCAAAACAAAACTAACGTGGGCACTGTTGCCTTTCCTCGGGGGAGCTGGGACAGACGGCATCTTCGAGAAAGCAGCTCCCGCTCTGCCCCGACCCACCAGAGCCCAGGCGTCAGTAACCCGGAAGTGCCCGCTCCCCTCACCTGCCAACACGTGGGAAGGTCCCTTTCCCAGGGGGACAGCATGCCAAGACAGCAGCCCAAGGCTGGGCCAGGGAGGACGCCAACCCTCCACGTGCCCCCTCAGCTCCTCAGGGCAAACAGGAAAGGGAAGGCGGGGCGGAGCAACAGGCACTGTGACCCAGAGGGTGTTCCGGAAGTGCAGGTGCCCGGAGACAGGAGGGGACCCCACGATCGCCTGCAGGACAACGTGCCCCTCAGCCGGGACCTGGAGCCCTCGGGGCCATAGGACATCCACGTGAGGGCAGCACCTGTCACCAGCAGCTCAGCGTTTGCGCTGCGAACCTTACATGCGCTCCCGCCAAGGGAGACTTGACAGCAGAAACAGCTCACCAGCTCCGGTCTTCCCACTGAATGGGGTTCGGCGCTTGCGGGCGGGTTCAGAACCGCCTGCTGTTTTACGGTCTGAAGGCTCATTCAAGTTGTGGGTGCTTCCTCTCTGCCTTTGTTTCTATGATAAGGGAGGTGAGAGCAGCTAGACAATGTCCACGATGTTATCTTGGATCAGAAACTCTCCCCCACTCACCCTTCAGGGGTCTGGACGTTTCAGTTAAGACTGAGATTGCAGGGCTTCCCTGGTGGCGCAGTGGTTGAGAGTCTGCCTGCCGGTGCAGGGGACACGGGTTCGAGCCCTGGTCCGGGAGGATCCCACATGCCGCGGAGAAACTAAGCCCGTGCGCCACAACCACTGAGCCTGCACTCTAGAGCCCGCGAGCCACAACTACTGAACCTGCACCACAACTACTGAAGCACGCACGCCTAGAGCCCGTGCTCCACAAGAGAAGCCACTGCAATGAGAAGCCCGCGTGCTGCAAAAGTAGCCCCTGCTCGCCGCAACTAGAGAAAGCCCGAGTGCAGCAACAAAGACCCAACGCAGCCAAAAATTAAATAAATAAATAAATTTATATATTTAAAAAAAACTGAGATTGCGAAATGACTGTCAAAAAAAACTAATACAAATGAGTACCACTTACAACTACTTATCTGTGTGACTCAAGATTTCTTATACTATGCGATCAAAATAAAAAATAAAATTTCCTGGATGCTGAGACTGACATAAGACTTCAACTCCCGTCTATAATTCCTAAGCTGAAGTGTGTGAGTTCAGGACGACAGCTTTACAGTTCTGTTTAACTTTCTAAACACTGTGAACTTAGAAATTACTAGAGTCTCTGTTTTTTGCTGTCGTGATAACACGTGAATGACAACAGCTCTCTGATAACACAGCTGGCTACTGAGATTAAAAAAACTGACAAACTGAAGCAAACTGGGAAGGAAGACACAAAAAATCACTACTGTGCACTAGGCAGGCAATTAACTAAAACTGTGCTACCTTGCGAGCTAAAAACAATCAACGGAGCTGTGTGAAGTGGCCAGGCACAGGAAACTGTACCCAAATCAGTAACTTCCACGCCGCCAACAATCACTTAGAAAAGATAATCAAGAGTGAGCCCCCTCAACCCCACCAAATACAGCACATCTGGGAACTGTCTTAAATTTAGGCCGTGCACGTGGCCTACATAAGGAACACGACAGACCCTTTTCCGAAAGAGAGAAAACAACTTACAGGTGGAAAGACCACGTGTGATTTTAAAAGTTAATATTCCCAAATGATGTTATGGGTTTAATGACATTCCAGTTACAATCCCTAAAAGACCATTCTAGAACGGAAATAATTCAAAAGTTGGTCTAGAAGGACTGTGGAGAAAGGAGGCAGGGGAGGCCTGGCCCCCGGCAAGTGACAGGAGCAGACAGTCCCCTGCAGGAGAGGCAGGCACGCCAGCCCTGCAAGCGCCGGGGTCACTGACCCACGCGTGGCGCCGCCCCACCACCTGAAGAACCAGACCACACAGCAGAACTAACCTGCCTCAGCGCTCAGTACTTTAAACCCAGAGACTTCACACCGAAACGCAGACTTCCAGCTTCTCCTGAAAAACCCTGACAGCTGACCCTGCGGGACCACATCCTTCATGGCAGCCGCGGCCGCACCCCCAGGTCACTGGTCACCCGTTTCCAGCCACCCACTGGGCCCCAAGCCCCTGAAACGCCAGCCGCCGATTACAGAGTTCACTTAGACCTCTGAAATCCAGAAAAGCACACTTCAGCAAGAGTTCTACAAGATGTTCTACACTCATACGTTAATGCCTCCACATCATAAAAAGAGGTTTCGTGGCGACAAAGTCTGGCGACTATCAGAAGAGGAACCTAATTAAAATCAAAGCCCAGAGCTGGCTGGGAGCACGCTGGCAGCAGGTGGGGGCCTGCAGAGGCTGCTGCTCGGAGGGGCTTTTGAAAATACTCTGTCGTGTCCCCGCCAAACACTGCCCACGCGCCCATTCCCCTCCACGAAGACACCTGCTCACGGGTGGAAAGGCTGGGCCCAGCTGCTCATTTTAGGACTATATAAGAGCCAGAAAACTGGAAATACGCTTACACACACTTCTGCTTTAACAGCAATCGAGTTTTCCTGTGCAGCTTGTGTACTGCTTGTTTTAGGGAATTGAATCTGTCCCAGGCAGCATCCTCCAGGAAAGTTTCATGGCCAAGATGAGGCAACAAATCAACAATCTCAAATGAATAAGAAAATCCGAAGAGCCCACAGCTCCATGGACAAGGGGTCGTAAGGGTCCAACACTCTCACACAGGAAGGATCGGGGGTGTCGAGAGGCACGAGCTCCACTCCAGGCACCCGGGGCAGGTGGACGTGGACCCGGTGCCGACAGCAGTCTGGGTGCCCCACCACACAGGTGAGGGCGTCAGGAGACTAAGCTCAGGGGCGTGGGCAGGGATGATGGCTGGCGAGGAGAGTACAGCAGCCCCGCGGGAAGCTCAAGTCCATGGGTGACAGTGGACAGAGGAGTGTGGGTGCCACTCCCTCCAGGAAGCCCTCCAGCCTCTCAGCAGTACCACAGACCTCCCACCACACTCCAGATATGTCCCCAGGACCAGCAGGGCAAGCCCTGTGGCCAGCGATCGATCCACATGGTCTTCTCTGAAGGACCGAGCGCAGTGCAAGGGAAGGTTTGTCTGTGTGTTCATACGAAAAGCCACTGGAAATGGCAGCTGTGTGAGTGTGGAAAAGACTCAATACTGTATGCAGACTGTGGTTACCACTGCATGTTTCAAAAAACAGATACATAAGGAAAAAAGACCAGAATAAAATACACCAAAAGGCTAACAATTTCTGTAAAAGGTACTGGGATTACGAGTGTTTATTTTCCCAATATTCACTAATGTACGTGGATACATATTTCAAGATGAAAAGATACAGGTTTAAAAGAACACAGAGCAGGAACGTAGGCTATACCACCTCCCCAAACCGAGAGTCGCATGTCACTTGAGCACTTTCAAGCCTCCACCTTCAAACAGGCAGAGGGTGACACTTATCTACTTACACGCAGCTCGTCAACCCCACGGTGCTGGCACAACTGAGGCAGGCACAGTCCCCCGCACGACCTGCGATTAAAACAGAAAAAACAAAGTCAGCCTCCAGCCAGGAGCTTCACGCTGGCACGGGCTTTTGTAGGCTGAGTCTCCGGAAGCTGAGCGAAGGCGCTGCCCCAGCTGGAACGCGGGGTCTTGGAGGCAGTCCCTGGGCCCACGCACCCCACCTGGGGGCCCAGGCCCTGGCGGCCCTTCAGGCCTCCCCACCTGGGACCACCCACCCCCCCAGCCCCGGCTGCCTCTGGCGGGCAGACGCAGGGCGCACGTGATCCCCAGCGCACAGAGCAAGCCAGGGCCCCGTCCAAATGTCCCAACACGCCCCCTGCCCACACGAGCGGTGGGGGCCGTGAGAACTGCCAGGACGACCGACGCCAAGAGTGAACCAGTTCTTGGATAAACAGTACTGAGGAGTGCGCGGCACGTTTTCAGGATTTTCACGCGCTTTTGATGCTTTCTCTAACGCTAGTTCTCAAGCCCTTCCTCCAGCTGAGGCAGATCCACCTTCCTTGTTCCCCCAACAGAAGCCCCCCACCTCGAGACCTTAACTCAGAAATGGGCCCCGCGGCAACCAGACCAGCTGCCGCAGCGCCCAGACCCCCTGGCCTGCCTGCCCCCTGCACACCGCCCTGCCAGCCCCTTCCCATGCCCTCCCCACTCTGAAGGCCTGCAGAGCAAACCAGGGGTGGGCTCCAGGCTCTGCCCGCCCCACCCCCCGCCCCGGCACAGAAGGTGGTGGGTGTGCCACCCCCTCCTCCCGAAGCCCTTCTGTTGTCTCTTTCCTGACAACCACCCTGAACTCTGACCCCAGCTGGGTCTCCTACAACTCACTGCTACCCTAACTCCCCAGAGTTAGTCCTGGGCCCACAAGACGGCCCCCACTTCAAACGCCAGTTACAAGTGGGGTCCCCAGGCTACCCACACTCCTGCCAACTACGAATTCGGGGTATCTATGACCCTCTCAGTTTTGATAATTTGCTAAAATGGCCCACAGAACTCAGAAAAGTACTCTATTCACTACTGCAGTTTATCATAAAGGATATAGATGAACCGCCAGGTGGAAAAGTATATAGTGCAAGGTCTGGAAGAGTCTTTGGGCACAGGAGCTTCTGTCTCCATTGACTGGCATGTGCCACCAACTCAAAAGCTCCCCAAGCCTCCCTGTTCAAGAGTTCCTATCTTCACTGCCTAGGCATGATTGATTAAATCCTTGGCCACTGGCAACTGAACTCCATCTCCAGACCCCCTCCCCTCCCTGGAGTTTGGGTGTGGGTCTGGAAGGTCCAACCCTCTAATCACAGGTACCTCATTAGTATAAACTCTGGGGTGTGGGAAAGGGACTCATTATGAATAACAAAATATTTTCTTATCATTCAAGAAATTCCTAGGGTTTTAGGAGCTCTGCCAGGAACCCAGGATGGGGCAAAAGAGACCAAACTTATTTCTTCCTATCCCATACCTTTCTTCACCTGGCTTCCAGGACACCAGGCTCTCTGGGGTCTCCCCCCTACGCTGCTCCAGGCAGGATCCTCCCTGCCCCATCTCCAGATCCTCCCCAGGCACTCCGTGCCTGAACACCTGTGGATACACGAGACCCAGAAGTCCGACGGGCACCTCGCACTCAGCAGCTCCAAGAACTCCCGGCTCCCCCAGCCTGCTCCTCCCTAGTGCTCCCTTGTTTCAATAATGGTCAGAGGCCGGGCCCGCTGCTCTCACACCCAGTCCTTGGCACATCTGGTCAGCCCACCTCTACAAGTCCCAGCCCACTCCCAAGTCCGTGCCACACACAGCAACTTCCTCCCAAAGAGTACACGGTGCGAAGGGCAGGAAGTAACTCTGGAGAAGACACCACCTTAGCCAGTGATCGAGGTCAGCACAGCCATGGTCCTACACCTGCAGGCACCCTTGACAGATGTGATAAGAAGGACACACTTCACCTCTGGGGTCTTCCTCCCCAAAACCCTTAACCCCGGTCTAACCATGACAGAAACATCAGACAAATCCCAATAGATGGGCATCCTACAGTATATCTGACCAGTCCTCCTCAAAACTGTCAAGGAGAGTCTGACAAACTGTCACAGCCAAGAGACCAAAAAGAAATGGTGACTAAATGTAATGGGGTGTCCTGGATGGGGTCCTGGGACAAAAAAAGGACATCAGAATAAAGTATGTGCAGAATAAGGGAAATCTGAATACACTGTGGACCTCGGTTAATAACAATGTATTAATGTTGGTTTACTGATTATGACAATGACCCAAATTGATGTAAGATGTTAATAATGGGGGAAATGTGCTCCAGAAAAGGGCTGCCACACCCAGCTGGGAGCATCATTTCCAAGGGTTCAGGGACTGGCTCCCCACGGTCCAGCCCTGGGTCTTGCAGGCTCTGGATGCCCTGTAGGTCCTACAGCAAATCAGCCGTCTGACCAACACTCAGCCCCTTAGTGTCCGTATAAAGAACAGTGCTAACTACGGGACACACCTGTGTTCCTGGAATGATACAACCACAAAACAAATTCAGCTGATTTTTAAACTGTAAACATGCTACAGAAACCTGTGTGGCGGGGCTTCCCTCGTGGTTCAGTGGTTAAGAATCCGCCTGCCAATCCAGAGGACACGGGGTCGAGCCCTGGTCCGGGAAGATCCCACATGCCGCGGAGCAGCTAAGCCCGTGTGCCACAACTACTGAGCCTGTGCTCTAGAGCCCGCAAGCCACAACTACCGAGCCCACGTGCCACAACTACTGAAGCCCGCGCGCCTAGAGCTCGTGCTCCGCAACAAGAGAAGCCACCGCAGTGAGAAGCCTGCGCACAGCAACGAAGAGTTAGCCCCCGCTCACTGCAACTAGAGGAAGCCCGCGCAGCAACGAAGACCCAATGCAGCCAAAAATAAATAAAATAAATTTTAAAAATATATATATCAAAAAAAAAAGAAACGTGTGTGGCCAAAGTATTTTTATCACCATACTTCAGAGGCAAGACATATAGAGAGCCCTGACAGCAGAGGGAAGGACTAAAAGCTGGACTGGGCACCCAGACTATCGTTCACACAGGAGTGCTTGCTGTTTCATGCCCTTCTCTTGGCTCCAAAGGTCTAAGCAGCTGATCAACCATTATTGTTAAAAAATGACAAGAACCGTGTCATCCAGGGTGCCTTTACAAACTGTGAACACCTTGAAATACATAATTTTACTTGACAACCTCAATCTCATAGGACAAATAACAAGCCAGAAACTCAGAAACGTTAACGTAAAAAGAGACATGGAGTGAGGGTCACTGCAGGCGCCCTACATGCGGGCCCCTAAGAGCCCCGCGTTATGTGTGATCTCCGTGTCACAGCTAGGGTCACTGAGGCTCCAGGTACAGCGGGACCTGCCTGAGGCCACGCGAAAAGGCCTGGGGACCCTGCACGACGCCCGTAACACCATAAAGGTATCGGTCCCAGGGACGTCCGTCTTGCAAGCCGGCAGGGCCTGCTCGCCAGGGTGTGGCAGACCCCGCCGTGCCCCCCGCCATCTCTAGAGCCCCGAACGTGGCCCGAGGGCAAGAGCGTCCTCGCGAGTGGGCGCCAGGTCCACGGGTCTTAACCACGAGAGGAGCGCCGACACCGTCCCAGGGGTGGCTGTCAGCGCGCTCCCTTCTAAACTTTCCCAACCCCGCTCCCGACGCAGCGGCCGGCGGCAGGGCGACTAAGGTCACAGCGCGAATGAGTCACACGCGGTCCCCGCGGGCACCCACGGCCCGGACGCTCCCCACCCCCGGCGACCGGCCGGCCAGGGCGGGGCGGACGAGCAAGGCCGCGCAAGGCCCCTCCCGGCGTGACCCCGGCTCCGGGCTGGGTCCGAGTGCTGCGATCCACTCAGCGGGGAGTCGCCCGGACCTGGGGGTGGCGGGGGGCCGGCCCCGAGGCCCTCCCCGGTCCTCCCAACACGGCCCCGGCCCCGGCCCCGCGTCGTCGGCCGAGCGCCGGCCGCTTACCCCTCGGAGCGGCGGCGCGGGGCGGCGGGAGGCGGGCGGGCCCCCGGCCGCGGCAACTCCTCAGTAAAATGGACGCCATGTGCCCTGCGCGGCGGCCGCCGGCCTTCTGATGCTGCTGCTCCTCCCCCGCGGCGGCCGCGGCGCCTCCGCCCGCCCGCGGAAGGTTGAGAACGGCGGTTGGCTGCAGGCGGCTGGCGCTCAGCTCAATGACCCGGCACCGGCGGCGGCCATGTCCCGGCACCGACGTCCGGTGGCGCGGGGCGGGGCCGCCTGGTCGCCGCTCCCATTGGACCCTTAGGGCACCCGGCGCCGGCCAGGTGAGGGGCGGGCCCGCGCCGCCGCGGACTGCCCGTCCCGGCGTGCCCCGGGCGGCTGCCCCTGCAGCGCGCTGCATTCTGGGTCGCGGCTCGACGCTTGGCCCCGCGTGCTGGCCGCAGGGGCTCGGGGAGCCGGCGGCGCATGCGTGCTGGGCCCTTCCGGGTCCGGGCGGCGGCGGCTGCGTGAGGCTTGGTGTGCGGCGGAACCGAGCCCCGCGCCGACTGGCGGCAGATACCTCCGGGACGTTTGGGGACCGTCCCCGCCGGGGGCTGAGGGGCGTCGGCGGCCGGGCCTCTCTGGCCGAGCCCCCGGTCGGCCTCCGCCCCGTCCCGGGCCGCCGCTCGCAACACCAAGGGCCCCGGCTTCCGGGCGGCGCCCCCAGTGCCGCTAACCGCTCGAGCGTCTGCTCCCGGGCGGGAAAGACCCGGCAGCCGTGACCTTTGGGCCTCACCTTCCCCTTCCCTAAATGCGGTCACTTGGTCGTGAAGGGTCGATGAGGTGACGCAGGGAAAGCAGGCTGGGGGCATGTGGGGCTCGGCGGCTCGTGGGGCCCCGTGGTCGCCTCCCCAGCAGGTCACGCCCACCGGCCTGCACCTCAGTCCTTCCCCGGGACTCCCCACCCTGCTTCCCACCCCCCGGCCTTTGCCGCTCTCAGGCCCTGCTCCGCCTGGAAGTTCTTTGCAGTCCTTCTTGCGTCCTCTGCCTGTCTGTCTTGTTCGCGGATGTGACCCCAGGGCACTGCTTGGCGAGGTCCTGCAGTGCACACTCAGCGCGCATGTGTGTTGTGCGGTGCAGGAGTGTGGAACTCCTGATCGCAGCAGGCGCCCGTCTTCAGGGGCTGCTTGGATGGCAGTGTCCCTAGGAGGCTCCCGCAGCACTCAGCCCTCACTGTCTGGAGGAAGTAGCCTGCCTGCGGTGGTTTTCCTGAACCTGCCTGAGCCAGAACTGCCAGGTGCTGGATCGGGATAGGCCTAGAGTCCCCGCCTCAGGTGGCGCCGGTCAGTGCAGGGCACTCTGAAGATGACATGAAGTGCCTGTATTGGCCCTGGGCAGTGAGCGCTGTAGACTTAGAATGCAGGGCTAATCTAAGCTCACAGATGCCTGACACCCAGGCCTCCACTGCCAACAAACCATAAAGCCAGGCTCCTACCCGTGCCTCGGGAGGGGGAGGGGAAGGGGGGGAGTCACAAGGAAGGACAGTCCTTGGGCTAGGCCTGAGCCAGGGCCAACAGGCGCTCAGGGTTGGACAGGATGGGACTTTTAACGCCCAGAGTGTAGGAGTATGCTGGTCTTAGTACTAGTAACTGACATTGGCCCTGAGCTCCTGAGGGCTCTGTCCCAAAGCTGTCGAGGGGCAGAGAGGGAGGCCCTACAGGGGGCCCGAGGATCAAAGCTGGTCCCTGATAATGCTTCAGGGTTCCAGCTGGCCCAAGACAGGGCAGAGCATGAGGCAGTGACCGACCAATGGGCATGAGTGTCCGTCTGTTTGCAGGACTTTGAATAGCAACACTGCTCACTGCCCTTGGGTGACTCACCCCTGGCCCAGCCAGGTGGGGTGGGAAGGAGAAACCAAAAATCAGGTCTTTGTAGAGCGGTGAGGGTGCTGTGTCTGGGGCTTCTGGGCAACCTGGGCAGGGTGGAGTTTTAGAGAAATTCATTTTTCAACAATCAATAACTTTATTGGGTTTCCTGGTTATCAGAAGAACATATGCTCACTGTAGCCATTCAGGTCTATAAAAATAAGTATAAAGAAACGAGTAGAAATCTGGCATCCTGCGGGCTTGTCATGCACACCGTTAAAGCCAGATGAAAGGCTGCCTTCCTGCCCTGCGTCCCTTCATGCAAGAAGAATGCAGTACAAGAACGCAGAATCATGGTGCAGCGAGTTTGTCTTAAAATTATGAACTCTTTCTGCCTTTTTTTTTCTCTCTTTTTGGGGGGCTCCCTTTTCCTCTTCCCTGTGCTCCCCACATACTGTACATAAACTTCTATAGTCACTGCGCACTTACACAAGTGACAGAGTCGAGAAAAACAAGGTGGGATGTCCAGGCAGCACAAATGCCCCAGTTAGGGAGGTTAGAGAATCGGGTTAGGAATCAGGTTAAGGAGTCAGGTTAGAGATCACGTAAGGTTAGGGATGAAATTAGGGACCCGATTAGGGGGTTCAGATTATAGATCAGCTTAGGGAATCAGGTTAGGGGGCAGGGTACCAGAGGAGGCCTGGGCAGGGCCGTGTGCTGTGCTCCAGCCACGCCTAGGTGCAGGGCAAGCAGAACTGGACTGGGCCATGTTGGGGTTTGGCCCAGAGGTGTGATGAAGGAGGAAAGGGACAGTGGGGTCAAGGTGTGTGTGCAATAGAGTGGCTTATATAAGGCTTGGCCAGGAAGCTCAAACTGGGGAGGAGGGGAAGGGGGGAGGAGCGGGGGGCGGCCTGGGACAGTGGAAGGTGGCAGGATCATCGGCCTGTGGGGCCTGCTGGGCCTGAAGGGAGTTTGGAGTCGGGTACCAGAGCAAGTGAGCTGGCCAGAGAGGGATGCTTACAACAGGGGTGGTGGGCGTGGCTTGAACCTGTGGGCCGAGGCAAGGGGTAGGGTGTGAGCCCAGGAGAAGAGCCCGAGGTGAGGCTGGAGGGCAAGGTCCTTGAGGAGAGGGGCCAGGTGCCTTTGAGCACCACGGGGAGGGGCGTGCCTTCCCCCAGCAGCCTCAGCCAGGTTCGTGCATGGAGCGTACCCTGATCAAGCAAGATGGTGGCTGTGGGCTGGATGTGGGAGGGACATGCATTTGAGTCTTGAGAACCCAAGGATGGGGTCCATGGACCAAGGTTGTGCGTACTGGTTCCTCACGGCAACACCCACCCTCTCCTTGCCTCTTCATAGCGGAACCCTGGGTTTACTGAAAAATCTTTTTGCAAACCTTTAAAATTAAAAGTTTTAATATTAAAATTAAAATTAATGTTACTTCAATGTGTGTGTAGTGAAGCGGCCACGTCCCAGGTGTACAGTCGGAAGCGTTTTTCCACTGTACACACACCCGTGCCGCCCTCACTCCAATCACAGCAGAAGGCCGCCAGCCCTGCAGCAGCCTCCCCACACCCCCACCCCGATGTCCCCCCTTCTCAGAGATAAACTCTACTACGACTTCCACCTCAAAATCACTTCTGCCTGTTCTTTCACTCTATATAAATGGAATCAAATTGTGTGTACTTTTCTTTCAATCTGGCTGCTTTCACTTAGCATTATGTCTATGAAATTCATCAGCACTGTGGGTAACGTTAGTTTGCTGTTCATCTTTGCTGTGCAATGCCCCATTGTATGACTATACCACAGTTTATCAATGCTGTGGTTGACGGACCCTCCATTTTTGGCCATTCTGACTAAAGTTGCCGTTAATATTCTCACACGTGGCTTTGCTGCACACACGTATGCTTTTGATAGTAGAACTGCTGGTCAGAGGGTGTGCTTAAGTTCAACGTTAGTAAGTACTGACAGGTGGTTTCCAGGGTGTTCCTGCCAGCTTACCCGGCCACATCCCCCGCAGACCCTGGTGCTGTGGTTACTGTGATGGTAATCACTCCCGAAGGTGGGGGCCTAGGGTGGCTTCGTTTTGCATTCCTTTCATGACTAAGAATTTGGAGGCACTTTTTCATATGCGTTTGAACATTTGGACCTCCTCTTTCATGGAGTGCCTGTGTAAGGCTAGTTTTTTATCCCTTTCTCCATTGGGTCCTCTGCCTTTTTCCTTTTGATTTGTAAGAGTTCTTTGTATACCCTTAGATTATATGCATTTCAAGCATTTTCGCCCATTCAGGATTACCTTTTAAATTCCTAATGGTGTCTTTTGATGAAGAGAAACCCTTGATTTTAATGCTTTAATATCTTTTTTGGTGAATGCTTTTTGTTTTTTGGTTTTGGGGTTTATTTATTTATTTATTTATAAATTTATTTATTTATTTTTGGCTGTGTTGGGTCTTCGTTTCTGTGCGAGGGCTTTCCCTAGTTGCAGCGAGCGGGGGCCCCTCTTCATCGCGGTGCGCAGGCCTCTCACTGTCGCGGCCTCTCCCATTGCGGAGCACATGCTCCAGACGCGCAGGCTCAGTAGTTGTGGCTCACGGGCTTAGTTGCTCCGTGGCATGGGGGATCTTCCCAGACCAGGGCTCGAACCCGTGTCCCCTGCATTGGCAGGCAGGTTCTTAACCACTGAGCCATCAGGGAAGCCCTATTTTTTATATGGTGAATGCTTTTTGTGATTGAAGAAATCTTTGTTACCCCAAGGTCCTGAAGATATTTTCATGTTTTATTCTAGAAACTTAATTGTTCTCTCTTTCACATTTAGGCTTATGATAATTTGGAATGGTGTTTGTTTTGTGTGTTGTGAGGCAGGGATCAAGGATTATTTTTCCCCTCTGGTTACAGAATGGATCCAGCGCCGTTTATTGAAAAGACCATCTTCCTTCCCCTTCTGTAGGCAGAATAATGGTCCTCAAAGATGTCCACATTCCATCCTAATTCTGGAATTTGTGATTATGCAACTTTACACAGAAAAAGGGATTATATGAAGGATCTTCAGATGCAGTTTGCTCTGGATTATCCAGCTGGGCCCAATGTAACCACGAGCGTCCTTAGGAAGGAAAGGTGGAGGAAGAAGTGAGGGGCAGAGGGAGGTCTGACCACAAGGAGGAGATCAGAGTGACACGGTATGAGGGGACTCAAGCAGCCATTGTCAGCTTTGGAGATGGAGAAGGGGCCTTGAGCCAAGGAACGCAAGCAGCCTCTAGAAGCAAAAGGCAAGGAAATGAATTCTCTCCTAGACCCTCCAGAAAGGAATGCAGCCCTGATGACACCTTGATTTTAGCGGATTTCTGACCTACAGAACTTTACGATGATAAATTTGGGTGGTTTTAAGCCACGAAGTTTACAAGAATTTGTTGCAGAAGCAAATAACTAATCTGTCCCACTGAATTACACTCGCACTTTTGTTATAAATCAGGTGGCCACGTGTGCATGGGACTCTATTCTGTGGCTTTTTGATAACTTGAGCCAATACCAAGTGGTTTTAATTACTGTAGCTTATATCTTGGCTTGAAATGTGCTGTCAGACCTGCAGCTTGTTCTTCAAGCTTGTTTTGGATGTTCTTTTTTTTTAAAATCAGATTTTAGAAATTAATTTTTAGAACACATATTAATAGCATTCATATATGCAATATAACTTAAGTAGTATTTGTTTTTGTTTTTTTTTTTGGTTGCGCCGGGTCTTAGTTGCAGCAGGCAGGCTCCTTAGTTGTGGCATGCAAACGCTTAGTTGTGGCATGCATGTGGGATCTAGTTCCTTGACCAGGCATCAAACCCACATCCCCTGCATTGGAAGGTGGATTCTTAACCACTGCACCACCAGGGAAGTCCCGCAATATAACTTTAGAAGTTTTATTATCACTTATTTGATAATGCTTCCCTGTAACTTAACATGCCAATTAAGCTTAATTAGTTTAATCTCTCTCTTTGAGATGTTTAAGGGGCCCTCTGAAAGCTGGATGTTCTTGATGTCCTTTGATGAACGGAAGTTCTTCATTTTAGTACAGTCACATCTTTCCTTTGATAGCTAACAGGTTTTTCCCCTGTCCTTTTAGCAAAATCTTCCCTGACCTAAGGTCAGAAGGGTATTCACTTACATCTCCTACCAAAAGATTTAAAGATTTTCTTTTACTATTTAAGACCTTGATCCATCAAGAGTTTCCAGGAAATTTTGCATGTAGTGTGAGGTACAAGCCCAACTTCATTTTTCTTACGCTACAGATAACGCAGCATTTTCCCAGGCCCCCTTACTGAATGGTCTCTCCTTTCCCCCAATCGGCCGTGGCCCTCTGTCATGTACCCAAGTTCCGTCTGTCCTTCTCTTTTTTTTTTGGCATATGGAAATTTATTACTATCCTGCTTTCATCATCAAAACTTATGATCTTGGTCTTTCCTTCTTGCCTTTGTATAAGGCCAAAAGAGAGGCATTGGCTACTTTGACAACCTTAAAGCGGACTCCAGGAATGTCACCAACAGCATGACCTTTGTGACCAAATCCAGCAACCAGAACTTCATCATTTTCCTCAATAAAATTCAAACAACCATCACTGGGTACAAAGGCTGTGATTTTTTTTGCCATTCTTGATTAACTGAACCCTGACACACTTCCTGATGGCAGAATTTGGCTGTTTGGCTTCAACCCCTGCTTTTTCAAGCACAGTTCCCTTGGCATGAGAAGCACCTCCAAAAGGGTTGGCCTTCAGGGCTGTGCCCAAATGGGCTTTCTTGTACTGTTTATCATGCCACTTCTGGTCTTGTCGGTGGCTATGGAGCTTCCTGGCAGTACGAAGACCGCGACACTTGCCCATCCTGTAGGTGCCACGGGCCTGAGCGAAAGCTGTCCTTCTCTTTCATTGGTCAGCTGTTCCCTGTACCACTATGCTGCTCATGGTGGGTCCCCATCAGAGGCACAGCCACCCGGAAGCTAAGGAGGCCCCTGCATGAGACCCAGACAGGTCAGTGTATTCACACGGCTCTTTTCTTTTTTGGATAAGTGGGCAAAAGAGTGATATTTGGTTTGCTATTGTTTAAGTCCACTGTCTCTTTCCTCCCTGCCTGCCCCTCTGGTTTGACTATGAAGTGCTTACGTGTGGTTTGCATCCCAAGAGGCTGAATCCTGCTTGGGGCTCACTGAGCTTCTTGGATGTGTAAGTCAATGTTTTTGTCAACTTTGGAAAACTTTTGGCCATCATTTTGGCAAATATTTTTTTTCTGTCCCATTTCTACCTTTTTCTCCTCAGATTCCAAAACACGTATGTTAAACCCTTTAATATTGTTTGCCAGGTGCCTGAGACTGTTTATTTTCTTCAATGTTTTCGTCTCTGATTGGATAATTTCTTATTCAGATTGGATAATTACTGGGACTTCCCTGGTGGCACAGTGGTTAAGAATCCACCTGCCAACGCAGGGGACACAGGTTCGTTCCCCGGTCCGGGAAGATCCCACATGCCACGGGGCAACTAAGCCTGTGTGCCACAACTATTGAGCCAGTGTGCCATGACTACTGAAGCCCACGTGCCACGTGCCAAAAAAAGATTGGATAATTACTATTGGTCTGTCTTTTTTTAAAAATTTATTTATTCACTTGTTTATTTTTGGCTGCGTTGGGTCTTTGTTGCTGAGCGCAGGCTTTTCTCTAGTAGCGGCGAGCGGGGGCTACTCTTCATTGCGGTGCGCGGGCTTCTCATTGCGGTGGCTTCTCTTGTTGCAGAGCACGGGCTCTAGGCACGCGGGCTTCAGTAGTCGTGGCACATGGGCTCAGTAGTTGTGGCTCACGGGCTCTAGAGCGCAGGCTCAGTAGTTGTAGCACACGGGCCTAGTTGCTCCGCGGCATGTGGGATCTTCCCGGATCAGGGCTCGAACTCATGTCCCCTGCATTAGCAGGCAGATTCTTAACTACTGCGCCACCAGGGAAGTCCTATTGGTGTGTCTTTAAATTCACTGACTCTTTCTTCTGTCACCTTCAATCTTCTGTCAAGCCCATCCAGTGATTTTGTCATTTCATTTATGTACTTTTCATTTCTAGAACTTTCATTTGTTTTTTTTTAACAGCTTCCATTTTTTCTATTGAGATAGATTCCTTTTCACTCACTAGACCTTTTCACTCACTCACTAATTTTCTTTGAATTATTGAATATCTCAAAACAATGACTTTGAAGTCTCTATCTGTCAAATCTAATAACACTGGGCTCAGGGGTGGTTTCTATTGACTGCTTTTTTCCTTTGATTTTGGCCACATTCTCTCTTTTCTTTGCATGCCTAGAGACTTTTTATTGTATTTTGGTTGTTGTGGATGATATGTTACAGTCTCTAGATTCTGTTATCTTTCTCTGAAAATGAAAACATGTGCTTTCCAAGGCCAGATCACCAGAGACTGAAGCTTCTGCCTTCCTCCCCTTTGGATTCCTGCTCTGGGGGAGGCCAGCCCCCATGTTAGGAGGACACTTGAGCAGTCCCTGGAGAGGTCCAAGTGGGAAAGAACTGAGGCCTCCTGCCAATGACCAGCACCACCTGAGTAAAGCATCTCAGCAGCTCATCCACAGCCCCAGTGAAACCGTTATTTTTTTTTAATTTTTTTGGCCTCACCACGCGGCATGCGGGATTCTAGTTCCCCAACCAGGAATCGAACCCGCAGCCCCTGCAGTGGAAGCGTGGAGTCCTAACCACTGGACTGCCAGGGAAGTCCCCCCAGTCAAGCCTTTAGATGATGGAAGCCCTGGGTGACATCTTGTCTGCAACCTCATGGGAGACCTTGAGCCTTCAGCCAGAACCTTCCAGCTCCCCCACTCCCGAATTCCTGACAAAGCAATTGCATGCGATAATCAGTGTTCACTGGCGTTTTGAACCACTGGGTTTTGGGGTCATGTGATATGCAGCAGTAGGTAGTGAGACAGGGTGAGACTGGAGGATGTCTTGCTCCTGGGTGCAACCCCGGTTCCCAGGGCATGGATCCTGGTATCTCAGCTGCTCAGCCAGGGACGTTCACAGGGCTTGATGAGGCCCCCACTCGGGCCAGGCCAGAGCTCCCACAGCCGTTGTTTTCTGGTCCGTCCGGGGTCCTCACCCCAGCCAAGGGCAGCGGAACATCTTAGACCCCCCTCTACACACTGGCCTCTCCTCCAGTGTCCTCCCCACAGATTCCAGCCGCGTCACTGGCCCTCGGCTCAGTGGTACGGGCTGCCCCACTTGAACGCTGTCCCTCTGTGCCAGGACGGGTAGAGAGCTGGGTGGGCGGGCAGGGGGCGGTCAAGGCGTGCCTCATAAAGTTCTCTTCCCTGGGGAGCGCAGTCCTGCTCTTCCCTTCCCCCACCACCTGAAAATGGTTGCCTCATCTCTTTTGTCCATGTTATGGTTGTTTACTGTGGGAGGTGCAGTCAGGTCGCAGCTTCTCTGTTATAACCCACAGCAGAAGTCTCAATCAGATTTGCTTTTTAAGAGAGTCTTCTACATTTGTGGGAAAACTGGTGAGCTCTGACTCAAGTCTGGGATTTAGTTAACGGTAATGACCAATTTTGGTGTCTTAGTTTTGACAAAGCTGTGGAAATGTAAGGTGTTGACACTAGGGGAAGCAGGTGGGGGGGACTCTATACTATATCTGCCTCTTTTCTGTAAATGTAAAATTGTTCCAATAAAATAAATAAAAAGGACCTGTCTGGCTGGGCGGCAGGGGAAGGAGAGTGGCTCCTAGTGGCCATTCGTGCTGTTCCTGGTCAGTCCCCAACTCAGGCTGGTGAAGCCCCTCATCTGTCCACAACAGAAGCGGTCCAAAGCGCTCCGCAAGCTGTTACCAGCGCTTATATCTCTCGCCGCAGGCCCAGGACTTAGGAAGAACTTTTATTTTCTCCTTTCTGCTGTTCTGGGTTTTAATTTCATGCAATTTTCACAATTAGAAAAAGAAGCGCTGCTTTAGCACAAAACAATGTTTCTTTAGCCAAAGCCTGAGCGAGTGGTGAGCGCTGGTGGAGGGCCCTGCCCTGGCTGGTCCTGGATCTGGGCAGTCCCGTGGAGAATGGGGGTGCAGGGGCCACAGGCGGGGTGTGGGGCAAGGTGGAGGTCACCCGTCTTCTCACCATCGCTCTCCGTTCTCAGGTGTCCTTTCCTTCCCTCCGAGAGACCCGGAACTGCAAAAACCGAGCAGCCCGCCTGGCCGCCGGGTGGAGTGCAGTCGGGGGCGGTCGGGGGCGGCGGGCGTGGCTTCGCGGCGTGTGGCCAATGCGGGAGCGGGACTGCGGGGGGCGGGGCCAGGGCGGAGGGAGCCCTGCGGCCGGCTCGCGGCTCCGCAGGTCCCTAACCCTGTAGCGCCAGCCGCTGCCGCGCCCGGCTCCCACTGTCCCCACCCTGCGGGTTCCGGAGGAGGGCAGCCTAGCAGCCTCTCCCAAAGGGGACACTGCCCTATTAGTGTCACCATTTCACACACACACACACACACACACACAGGCCTTACAACCTGCCCAAGGTCATGCAACTAGGAAGAGAAGGGCTGTGGGTTGAACTGTGTCCCCCAAAAGGTGTGTTCATAAACTTCCGCCCTGTGAATGTGACCTTATTTGGAAACAGGGTCTTTGCAGATGTCATCAAGTTAAGACGAGGTCATCAGGTGGGCCCTAATCCAATCACTGGTGACCTTACAAGAAGAGGAAACAGAGACCAGTGGACACAGGGAGAAGGCCCTGTGAAGATAGAGCCTGAGAGTGGAGTGATGCTGACTCAAACCAAAGAACACCAAGGACTGTGGCATCACGAGCAGCTAGGGACAGGCAAGGAGAGATTCTTCCAGAGAGCCTTTGGAGGGAGCGTGACCGTGCATTCACCTTGGTTTCAGGCTTCTGGTGTCCAGAACTGTGAGAGAACAACTTTGTGTTGTTTTGTGGTACTTTGCCAGCAGTCCTCAGGTACCAGCACGGGGAACCAGGACCGGAGGCAGGGCAGTCCATCCCAGGCAGCACTGGCGCCTGGAGATAAACAGGGGCTGTGTGTACCCCCGGGGGACTCAGCCAGCCTGAGAGGGGACCAGGGAAGGCTTCTGGAGAAAGTAGCATCCCCGCTGAGACCTGGCATGGGGATGAGAAGGGGAGAAGTTCAGTTTGGTAACTGTCCAGGGGTGGGTCCATGTGGCTGTCCAAGGGGACACATCCAGTGAGGAGTCAACTTCATTGGCCGGGAGCTCTGGGGAGAGGGCTGGGCTGGAGAGGCAGAGCTGGATGGCCTCCACATTCCTGAAAGCGGGATGCGAGTCTCACTGAGGAGTGGGCTTGGTGTGAGGGGCGCTGGGGGGCCATAGCAGAATATTAAGCAGGTGGGTGACATGGTCAGTTTTGGTTTAGAAAAATTCCCCTGGCTGGATGTGGAGAATGAACTAAAGGGGGAGAAAGCAGGCGGGGAATCAGTGAGTCGAAAACTTCCTCTTTTTAAAAAAAAATTAATTAATTTATTTATTTATTTATTGTTGGCTGCATTGGGTCTTCGTCGCTGCACGTGGGCTTTCTCTAGTTGTGGCGAGTGGGGGCTACTCTTCATTGTGGTGCGCGGGCTTCTCATTGTGGTGGCTTCTCTTGTTGCGGAGCACAGGCTCTAGGCACGCGGGCTTCAGTAGTCGTGGCACACGGGCTCAGTAGTTGCGGCACACGGACTCTGGATCGCAGGCTCAGTAGTTGTGGCGCACGGGCTTAGTTGCTCCGCGGCATGTGGGATCTTCCTGGACCAGGGCTTGAACCCGTGTCCCCTGCATTGGCAGGCGGATTCTTAACCACTGCTCCACCAGGGAGGCCCCTGAAAACTGCCTCTTATTTCCAAATAAGAAGCTGAACTAAGGCCCTGGTCGGGGGCGGTGGCGGGGGGCAGGCAGAGTGACAGGGGAGGAGAGGCTGGCTTAGAGGAGGGTTTAGAAAGTGGAATCCTGAGGAGGGGTGAGCCCTAGGCTGGCTTGGGTGGACTCTCCAGGAAGCAGCCTTTGGTGGGGGTGGGGGAGGTGGGGAAGATGGTCCTGAGGTTGCCCTCAGGACCCGACCATGGTCCTGGGCTGTGGTTTGTTCCTGGAGGTGCCCACCGGGACTGATGACAGACACCTCAGGCCTCTCAGGGGCTCCTGTAGGTCAGCCCCAAGGCGAATGGAGAGAGGGGTGGGCAGAGAAGGCGGGGAGGCCTCCTGCTCAGGCCTCCCAGCCCGGACTTGGACGGGGGGCTTCTCAGCAGGGCTTCAGTCTCCAGGTCTCTCTCCCAGCCTGACAGGGAGCCCTGCTCAGTGGAGGGTTGGCCCATGTGACCCGAGGGGCCTTACAGCCTGCTGGCTCCTGTGGGCCGGCCCGGTGAACTGCAGTGGTCCTTGGGCTCGGCAGGAGCTGAGGCAGAGCTGGGCCTTTAGAAAGGCAAGTTTCCAGCCTGGGGAACAGAGCGGTCTGGGCTGGGAAGGGGCTGCCGAGAAGGTCTGGGGGTGGGAGGCCCCTGCCACTGCTAGGCCTGGCTCTGGGCCTGTCCTGGGCTGAGGAGGGGGGCCTCTCTCCTCCCCTCCTTGGAGAGAGGGGCCACCTGGGGCACGGGAGGAGGGGCAGCTTGAGACTGCTGGTTTCCACTTGGAAGCCCTCTTTATTTGGCCAGGGATGGAGAAAGGCTGGGGTCAGAGTGCATACATCCCCATGGAAACAGCAATGAGCCTGGCCCCTGGGGGACCCCGGCCCTGGCGGGGGATGCGGAGGCCAAGCCGGCGCTCGGGGGCTCCTTTGGCTAAGGGGCCTGGGTTTTGCCTTGGCAGCAGCTCTTACAGGGAGGTCTGGGCGAGGAGCTGCAGGACCTGTGTCAATGGGGAGCAGGGCAGCAGAGTGGGCTCCAGCCTGGGCCACACAGACATCAGGAAGTGGGCAGTGCCTCCTAGAGCCGTATGCCCCGTGGGTGGTAACAGACGGCAGGCAGCCAGAGGTGGCGTGGCTGCAGACCTTGCGGCCAGGGGACTCCCAGCTCCGCTTGACCCCTTGATCTGCGGCTGCCGGGCTGGTCCTCAAGCTAGCAGGCAGGCCTGGGATACCCTGGTCCTAAATGCCTTTGCCCAGTCCAGCCTCAGCCTGAGAGGCTGGGTGGGGGGCAGCAGGGGGGAGCTGAGATGGAGGGCAGCTGAACACCAGCAGGCTGCCCTTGCCCCCTGAAACGCCTCTCCTCTGCGCTCGCTACTTTATACTGCGAGTAGACGCCCAGTCCCTTGGTCTTCTGCAGTCTCTCCTCTCTGAGTGCAGAGTTTCATTTAGAGAAGTGATGAGACCCTCAAAGAGACGGAAACAAGGTTCAGCCCCAGCTGCTGACGTCTTTGAGTGCCCCGCAGCCCTCTGGGCCCACCGGACTTGGGGCTTCCACTCCCATTGCCCTCCCCAACCTGCAAGGGGCGCAAACGTGCAGATGAGGGCCTCCCCACCCAGGAATCTACATGCCCAGGACTTCCTTCAGTCCTGTGAGGGCCTCTTTTTCCTATGCACTGAGGGAGACCCAATCATCGGAAATCCACTCTCCGTGGGAGAGGCCCCCCGTGTGTGCAGGACTGGGGCTGTCCAGCCGGCCGACTCGATGAAAAGGGCTTAGGACCCCACAAGACAGCAGGGCTGGGCCCAGGGAGGCCTGCACTGGGCGGGAAAAGATCAGCCTGCCCCAAATAACTTTCTTCAAGAAACTCCAAACATACACTTTCATGTTTTGAATAAATTTACATGTTGATTGCACTATTCTAAATGCAGATTTTTTTGTTTTTGAAGAGGAGCCCTAATTCCAAATCTGTGAAATCAAATGAGATATGGTGGTATTTGTCTTGCACTGCAGGGATTTAAAGGTACTGGGGAGGTAGGCAATTTTCAGGCTTGTGCCCCAGAGGGATCCCGGGCCCAGAGAGGGCACCTGTTCTCCTCCCCACAGCCAAGAGATATGGCAAAATGCAAATGTGAATGGGCCAGCACCTAGCTAGACACCTTCCAGGGGCTCCTGGTGGCCAGAGGTGAGTCCTGGCAGTGAACGATGGGGAAAGGGCGTCTCTTCTGGTTGCTCAGGCTCCCCAGGATGCTGCAAGGGTGCAGCACACAGTAGGACCTCACCGTATAGCTCTTGGATGGAAGGGTGAAAAATTCTGTAATCCCTTTCAGCTGGACATGGGGGAGGGCCTCCCTCTGGCTCTAGTGTCCTCTAGGCCACCCCCTGCTCTGGTGGGAAGCAGCTGAACCTTGCAGCTGCTGGCACTCTTGGGCCTGCCCTGTCCCTCTTCCCCACCCCAGTCTCACTAGAATGGCACAAGCCCCAGCAGTTTCAGGGCCTGGGAGTCCTGCCTCTGACCACGGTTTCCCCACTGCTCCCAGATCCAGGCCAGACCCGAGCCTGGGAGGTGGGGGGAACGGCTGAATCCTCGTCCTGCAGATATTCTGCAGAAGACGCCCCCCACTCCCCGCCCGCACCGCGCCGGCCAGTCTCTCTCCAGCCTGCAATCCCCGCTCCCTGTCGTTGTTTGTGACCATCTATGCCAAGTTTGTAATGTGCGTTCCAGGAGCACAGATACGGCGGGGACCTCTGCACCCTGCTCGGCAGTCCCTGGAGCTCCCTCCACAGTGCTCCCCTGCGAGTTCCAGCTGGGCCTCGCGTGCAGGGCCAGTTCAACCTGACCTCCGCCTTCCCGGATCCCAGCGGCTCGACCAGGCCCCGCGCAGAGCGCCTCCTGACCCGGGAGCCTTCTCTCCGCCCCGAGGCAGGGGCGTGGGTGACCACTTGGGTGAGGGCCCTGCGGCCAGCGCGGGCTGACCCTGCCCGTGGTGCTACGGACGCAGGGCCCGCGGGGTGGCCGGGAGGGAGCCGCCTCCCACGTCCCGGCTCCAGGGCCGCGCGGCCCGCGCTGGGGCCGCGATCGCGCGGGGCGGCCTCGCCGGCGGCGATTGGGCGCGCGGCCGTGACGTCACCACGCGCGCGCGCTCCGGCCTCTGGCTCCAGGCTCCGGGCTTTCGGTTGAGCCGCCGCCTGGCGCGCGCCCGGCCGAGTAGCGGGAGCGGGGCGCGCGCCCGGCGCCGGTCTGAGGCGGCTCGCAGGGTCCCGCGCCCCCGGCCCCGGCCCGTGCCCTCGATCACCGGCCGCGGTCCGCGCCCCCGACTCCCAGCCTCCGTCCCACGCCCGCGCCCCGGACCCGCCACCACCGCCCCGCCCCGCCCCGCGCGGATTTGAAAAGCCCGGCCGCAGCCCCGCGAGCGCGGCAGCCAATCAGCGGCGCGCACTTTCCCGCGGCTTCTGCGAGGCGGCGGCGGCCCGGCGGCGGCGGCGGCGGCGGGCGGGAGGCGCGGGGGCGGGGTCGGCGCCGCGCGCGGAGAGCCTCGGCCTGGCCGCGCTGCGCCCGCCGCCGCCGCCGCCGCCGCCGCCGCCCCCTCCCCTCCCTCGGCCCTCCCTCCCTCCCTCCCCCGCGGCCCCGGCCCCGGCCCCCTCCCCGGCCGCCGCCGCCGGAGCCGCCGCACCGGAGAGCCGCCGCCGCCGGAGGATGCGCCGCACAACAGGTCACTGGCGCCGCCGGCCCAACCGCCGCGGGCCTGAGGGGCGGAGGGCTGAGGGGCTGAGGGGCCGGGCGGGCGGGCGGGCTAACGGGGCCGGGCGGGCGGGCGGGCGCGGCCATGTTGGGCCCGGCGGCCGGCGGCTGCACCTGTGCCGGCCCGCGGGCCGGCGGCCTTTGTTCGCTGCGGCGCCCAGCGGGCCCGGCCGGCCTTTGTGAGGCGCTGGCCGGGGCCGGGGCCGGGCGGCGGTGGGAGGGGCGGCCGGGGCCGGGGAGGCGCTTTTTGTCTGAGGAGGGTCCGGGTGACATTCGGACGCCGGCCGTTGGTCAGCGCGGGCGCCCGGAGCCCCGGGCCTTGGCAGGTGGAGGCGCGGGGACCCCGCCCGGGGCTGCCGGCCCTCGGCCCCCGGCGCTCGGCCAGACGGCGGCCCCGAGGCCCCGGACGCGCAGCGGAGCGGCCCGGCCGCACGGCCGCCTCTGCCCCACACGCCAGAAGGGCGGTTTAAAATCTCGGCGTTTAAGAGATGCTGGTCTCGAGTCTGGGCAGAAGGCGCAGGACCCGGTGCAGCCTTAGTTTTTTCTCCCTCTCGCCGGTGCCGGGACGTGAGTGGTCACAGGTTTGACATGCGGGGGGAAACTTGGTCTCCCTGGGACGTTAATTATTCTTAGGCAGGTAATTAGGGCTCCGGGGTGTGTGCGCGTGTGCGCGTGTAGCAGAACGGGGGACCCATTCGGTTAGGGTGACTTCAGAGCGAGGTTAGGGAAGTTCTTCAGGACTGACAGCCCGCGCTCAGACTTTCAAGGCCTTGACTTTTAAATGACTTAAACGCCAAGATGTGTGTTCCCTAATCACTAAACAACTTAAAAACCTCACGTTGCTACCACGCGTCGATTATACCGACTCTTACTTTATGTATTTTAAAATGAGATTATCAAGATGGAAAATAAGTTAGCCATCTCATGTATGAAGCTGGGAATTTAACTTTTATTTTCCCAAATGTTTTAAATATCCTCGTTACATATTTAAATGTGACGAGAGCACCATTAAAAAAGCACAACTCTAATCAGTACCACGAAGGAAACAAGTCCTGGGAGCACAGCCCTTTGCTGGTGTGCTTGGTGTGTGATCCTGTGCCTCGCCACCGACCGTAGTTCAAATCTAAACTGCCGACTGGAAGTGAAGAGGACTCATGCCTTAAGCACGATTACTTTGAGTCATTTCCTTTTCTTTTCTTCCATTTTCTCAGACGCCCAGCAGCCTTCATTTTTGGGCCGGTGGTTGGTAAAGTGAGGACTTTGTGCAGGGTTGTGAGTTTGCGTAAGCTTTTGTCAAGAACTGTGATCTATGTAGTACAAAAATCCTCCCCTCCTGACGGCATGACTACAGATCAGGCTGGCCTGGGATTCCAGTGGTAAACATTCCAATTTAAGAATATTAGAAAAATAACTTTCTGAGTTTCAAAAAGTGATGCGCATGGGACTTCCCTGGCGGTCTAGTGGTTAAGACTCTGTGCTTCCAGTGCAGGGGGCACAGGTTCGATCCCTGGTCGGGGAACTAAGATCCCGCACGCGGTGTGGCACGGCCAAAAAAGTAAATAAATAAAAAACTAAAAAGTGATGGGCAGTTTATTATTCTGTGTGCACTTTTATGATATATTCATATGTAACGTCTAAACTAACATAATTTGAAATTTGTGGAGACACAGAACAGAACAGTAAGGTAAACAGGCTACCATGTGTGGCTACTAGGCTTATGGTTTTTATTCAGCCGATTTAAACAGGGCCGTTAAAATAGTACCTGCTCAAATGTGAGGAGTCAAATGGAAGAATAAGTCAGAATTGTGAGAATTAGAAGTTAGGAATTAGAGACCCTGTGGCCTAGTTATGGAAGAGTGGGTCAAGCCTTCCATTTATTCGGATGACTTCTCCTCCTACAAGTAGTACAATTTTAAAAGGTTTACTCATATGGCAGAATGTAAACTAATTAGTTACTTTTTTACGGTTTGACGCTTCAGTGTAAAACATGTAAAAATAGATGGAATTATACTTACTAAGAAGTGCTGGTGAGAGGATAAAAACACTAATAAAATGTGCTATATGAGATATAGGCTTGCCACTGAGCACACACAAATGGATGTGCTAAGATGATGCTGAAGTTCCAAATTTATTTTGCCCTGCCCTTTTTAATCTACACAAATAACCTTTCTAAGTAAACACTTCAATTAATCAGTGGGAACTGAGAATATAAGGCTTTTTACATGCATATTCTAGTATCCGGTTTTTGGTTGGTTGGTTGGGTTTTTTGGTTGGACTGCTTGGCTGTGGCAGGTACGCAGATTTGGATGAGCGTCTTAGTCTTCTGCGCTTCTCCCTTCTCTCTGCTGGACTGCGCTAAGTGTGTCCTTGCTCTCCAAACATGTGGTGCCCTCTCCTGGCCCAGGCCTCTGCATGGACTGTTGTTGGGTGTGGACCACTGCTTGTCCTCCCTTTTGAGCACAGAGGACCCAGCCCTTCAATGGCCCTTTGTGACTTTTGTCCCCTGTTGGAGAGCTCTTGAGGTAGGACTCTTAGAGCCTCGGGCAGCCTGGCCTCTGCCGGTGCCTTCTCATGGCAGGCACTCGGTGAACGCTGAATAAATGGGCATGTGACTTGGGATAAACAGCCCATTTTAATGCCAGCATGTGGCCTGTTTGCCTCTCTTCTTTGTAAGTCATGTTGGAGCAGAAAGGGACCCTCTGGAAGAAGCTGAGTATGGAAAGTAAGGGGCTGGCCTAAGGTCACCCCACTTTAATTGGGGAGCTAAGACACTTTGCTAGGCAGGGCTGTTTCTTTTCCTTTTCTCATCATAGGTAACTCAGATGTTAAATAAAAATTAACTATGAAATATTGCAAACAAATAATAGAGTAGACCTGTATCCACCACCAGGATGAATCAAGCAGTGATGTTTCTACTGTACTTCTCTGTATCCCTGGGCAAAGTAAAAAGAATATAAAGTACACAAAAGCAAGAGATGACATGGAAATTCCCCAGGATTATGCTTATACTTTACAAACTGCCTTTATGTGATTTGTTAATTTCATTTTTTTTTTTAGGAACTGTTATTTACATAAAACATATTTCTTTTGGGGAGAAAAAGACTTAAATTAGTTACCCCAGGGACTCGTCAGCATTTTGCATTTGTCTGTTGGTTGCAATATAGCTTTTGAAGGAACTGATTGATGAGATTTGGTTTGCTACTTAAAAAATTCAAGCTGTCTTGAAGTAGTTTTGTTCTTGAGTCTGTCTTCCAGAAAACAAACGGCCAAAGATGAGTTTTCAAAGCATCTTAATGTCTGTAATACCTAATAGTTTCAACAAGACATACAAGGATGGAAACTGCTAAGTAGTGGTTGAGCTGAGTGCTGGCCTGCAGCTCAGAAGCCCCAGTAGTGAGACTTCCCTAGTGGGTGTGTAGAGAAACAGTGTTTTATCTTACTGGAGGAGTTGGGAGCTCAATTTTTTTTTAAAGATTTATTTATTATTTATTTATTTTTGGCTGCCTCAGGTCTTAGTTGTGGCACATGGGATCCTCGCTAGGCATGCGGGATCTTTCGTTGTGGCACGCGGGTTTTCTCTTCTCTAGTTTTGGTGTGCAGGATCCAGAGCGTGCGGGCGCGTGGGTTCTGTAGTTTGTGGCTCGCGAGCTCTGTAGTTGAGGCGCGCGAGCTCAGTAGTTGTGGCGCGTGGGCTCAGTTGCCCTGAGGCATGTGGGGTCTTAGTTCCCTGACCAGGGATCGAGCCCACGTCCCTGCATTGTAAGGTGGATTCTTTACCACTGGACCACAGGGAAGTCCTGGGAGCTCAATTTCTAAGTTGACTGGGTTGTCATAGAAAGAATTGATGATCTGGATGAAGTGTGTCATGCTGTTAAGGGTATATTTATGTCAGCCGTTTTCACATCTTGGTGAGTTTTTCCCTTGGGCTGTGCTGCTGGTTACATAGGCGGACAGATCAGAAAGCGTGTCTCTGACTCCAGTTGTGCGACCCTCGCTCAGCTCTCCACACCCTGCCTAGTCTGTCTAAAACGCACGTGTGATCATGTGAGGCCCCTCCTCCAGGAGCTCCAGTGCCCTTTGGGGTTCAAGACCAATCTCTCACTGGGTTTTCTGCCTCTCACTGCACTTCTTTTTTTTTTTCTGGCCATGCCGCGCAGCTTGCGGCATCTCAGTTTTCCGACCAGGGGTTGAACCTGGGTCCTCGGCAGTGAAAGCGCGGAGTCTTAACCACTGGACGACGGTGGGAATTCCCTCACTGCACTTCTTTTCTTTTTTTTTTTTTTAAGATTATGGTTTTTAAAAAAATTTTATTATATTTTTTATTTTTGGCTGTGTTGGGTCTTCGTTGTTGTGCACGGGCTTTCTCTAGTTGCAGTGAGCGGGAGCTGCTCTTCATTGCGGTGTGTGGGCTTCTCGTTGCGGTGGCTTCTCTTGTTGCAGAGCACAGGCTCTAGGGTGCACAGGCTTCAGTAGTTGTGGCTCGCAGACTCTAGAGCACAGGCTCAGTAGTTGTGGTGCCCGGGCTTAGTTGCTCTGCAGCATGTGGGATCGAACCCGTGTCCCCCGCATTGGCAGGCAGATTCTTAACCACTGCACCACGAGGGAAGTCCCCTGCACTTCTTATTTTGATCTCACCTGACCTCTTCAGCCCATCTGTTGCTGCCATGCTTTTTCCTTGGGCCTTTGCATGGTCAGTTTTTGCCCCTGCTCTCCCCTGTGACCCCCATACACAGACTTACACACACTTCAGTGCACGTGTGGGCACAGCTGGCTTTTCGTATTAATTCCTTCTCATTCAGCTCTCAGCTTGCGCCTCACTGCTAGAAAGCGGCCCCAGACTCCCTGCCAGTCTTGTGGCCCTTGTAGCTATGTCTTGAACACTTTGTGCTTTGCTCCCCTTCACGCACTGCGTTCTCACTCTGCTCCAGCCATTCTGGCCGCTGGCCTGCCTCAAGTACCGCAGCCATGCTGCTCTACCTGCTATTCCTTCTACTTGGACACCTGCCTGGCTTCCTCTTTACCTGCCTTTAAGTCTTCGCTCAAACTTCCCCTTCTCAGGCACCATCCCTGACCACTGATTTAAGATACCCTTTTGCTGTCTGGCTCTGCCCGTCTGCCTTAGCTTCTTTTCCATAACTCTTATCCTCTGACATTCTGGGTGTTTTCCTTATTTGTCTGCCTGCCTGACTGCATCAAGATGTCTATAAGGGTGGATATTTTTCTCCTTTTGGCTTTAATTACTGTGATACCCGCAGTGCCTAGGACAGTACCCGAATGACTGTCAGACATTCAGTGACTGCTTGCATGAACAGACTCTCAGCCCCTTGTGTGTTGGCTCACGTATAAGAAGTGGTGTGGATAAAGGGGAGCGGCGTAGGCGTGCTTGCCCTAGTGTGAGGTTGGCAAGGTGGAGGGCCATGGGCAGGTGAGAGAGGTCAGAGAGGAGGCTCGTAGGCCAGTGCTAGAGAACGGTGGCCTTACCCAGGCACAGGAGTGGGGTAGGAAGAGTGGACAGATGCAAGAGAGAGGGCTGTAGCAGCACTGATGGGCTGGGGTACAGCACGGGGGCTCAGAATAAGAGGGGAGGGTTGGGGACTTCCTGTTGGTGCAGTGGTTAGGAATCCTCCTGCCAATGCAGGACACATGGGTTCGAGCCCTGGTCCAGGAAGATCCCACATGCCAAGGAGCAACTAAGCCTGTGCACCACAACTGCTGAGCCTGTGCTCTAGAGCTCGAGAGCCACAACAACTGAGCCCACGTGCCCCAACTACTTAAGCCTGCGCGCCTAGAGTCCGTGCTCTGCAACAGGAGAAGCCACCACAATGAGAAGCCCGTGCGCAGCAAGGAAGACCCAACACCTCCAAAAAATAAATAAATAAAATAAAATAAAAAAAGAGGGGAGGGTTGGCCCAGGTGATCCTAGTATTCACAATTTGAAAGATTGGGTGGAGAGGGCACCATTTTTATCTCCCTGTGAACTAGTGAAACCGAAGGTGGGCCTTGTTTCTGATCTACCTTGGTTCCTTCCAAAAAGAAACTGATGTCACCTACCAGCTGAAAATGTGTCTCTGGTGCCTTCCTGTTCACCCAGAAGAGGAAGCCTTAGGTCTTGAGCGTGGCGTGTGGCCCCTTTGTGTTTTCTAGCATCTGTGCTGCCTGACCCCTTGTAGCTGCTCTGAGATCTCATCGCCATGCTGCTGCCCCCCTGGGATGAGCTGCGTTCCACCTCACGGTCCTTGCGTGGCTGTGGCTCCTTCCTAAGGTGTCCCAGTAGGCCTTGCTGAGCTGCTCTTACAGCTCCACCATCATTTGTCTCCTCCAGTGTAGCCGATGCTGCGCCCATGGCACTAGGTGTGTTTGGTTTTCTGTTCCCAGGTTGGTTGTTCCTCTGAGCACCGGGCCCTGTCATGGCAGCATGTTGCACATAAGACTGTCTGTGCTGTCTCTATACAAATAGGAGGGTGGGCCAGTGTATTTTGTTAGTTAGTATGGCAGTGTACTTCTGGCGACATTTCTTCATTCACTGAGAATTAAGAAATTAGCTGTGTTCCAGTGATGAGCCAAAACACCCATGTCCTTGGTCTCATGGACTTGACAGACCTGTGAGAGGGATGAAACAGGAGAGACAGTGGACAAAAGATTACATCTTTGAAAAACCTGTAACAGGGGACATGGGTTCGATCCCTGGTCCGGGAAGATCCCACATGCTGCAGAGCAGCTAAGCCCGTGCTCCACCAAAATGAGAAGCCTGCTCACCAAAACGAAGACTAGCCCCGCTCGCCGCAAGTGGAAAAAGCCCGCGCGCAGCAACGAAGACCCAACACAGCCAAAAATAAATAAATAAATAAATTTATTTAAAAAAAAATAAAAAGAAAAAAAGAAAAACCTGTGAAATAGTCTTGCTAAATAACTGAACCTGAAACTGATCAGGCCTTTACCTCCCACAAGCAATTAACAGGAAATACAGGGTGGGGAAAGGAACACATTAAACTACACCGTGGGATTGCCACTGGCGGAACTCAGAACGTGGGAACCTGCAGGACCAGTGACCAGGTCTCTTCCACAAGGAAAAAGAAGGGGGATGTGGATAAGAGGCTGATTGCACTACGGAGGGCTTATGTGCATCCAAGATGGGCCAGTTAGTTAGAGATGGGACTAAACACTGTTTATGATATTTGGGACAATTAGAAATTGGAACACTGACTCAATTTGTCATTAAGGAATTCTTATTTTTTTTTAGCTGCCATAGTGGTTTGATTTTGTTTAAGAAAAGAATTTGTACCTTGTAGACATGCATACAGAATTTATCAAAGAAATGATCCACCATCTGCGATTTGCTTCACAGTTCTGTGGAAAGGGAGCTGTGAGGGTGTGGCTGGATCAGGGCTGGTGTGGGGTGATGGTGGTGCAGTACATGGGCCCTGCTTGTTCTCTCTACCTTTATGTGTATTCAGAATTCTCCATAACGAAGGAA
This sequence comes from Balaenoptera ricei, assembly GCF_028023285.1. NCBI lineage: Eukaryota > Metazoa > Chordata > Mammalia > Artiodactyla > Balaenopteridae > Balaenoptera > Balaenoptera ricei. The sequence continues at coordinate 142,364,057 of NC_082643.1, read as the reverse complement.
GAAAAGTCACGAAGGAGAGGTTGGGTACATTTAGTACATCTATAAGGAGATTATGCCTAACTGTGGGTTGGGTGTCAGGAAGGACTTCCTGACAGGACTGAGGCTGGAGCAGAGAGCAGAAGAGGCCTTGGTGGAGGGTGGGCTTGGTAAGGGTGGTGTGACTGTTCTAGATGAGGGAGCAGGCAGTGCAGAGAGGCTGTGACGGGAGTGGACAGAAGGCTGACGAGGCTGGAGCAGAGGGTGAGGGAGCGATGTGTAGACCCAGGCTGCCGGGGCGGGGCGGGGCGGGGCGGGCTCCCTGAGGCTGCAGTGAGGCTTTTCATCCAGAGAGCAGTGTGAGGCCCTGGAGGGTTTTAAGCGGGGTGTGTGTGTGTGTGTGTGTGTGTGTGAGTGAGAGAGAGAGAGAGAGAGAGAGAGAGACTGACACGAATCTATTTGCTTTGGAAAGTGCGTTTCTCGGAGTCCTCTGTAAGTTGGTGGTGGGAGGATTCGGGAGAGGGAAGAGGGTGCAGGAGACCGGCCTGTGCTCATTATGTGTTCGGGTTAGAATCTTTCCAGCTGCCCCTGCTTTGGGTGCCTTGTAGGACTGAACAGCTCTGCCCCCTTGAAATTTGGTGTGGCCATGTGATTTGCTTTGGACAATGAAAAGTGACGCGTCATCTCTGACTGGGCGCTCTAGGAGTCGTGTGCTTTCATGATGTTCCCTTTTTCCTTCTCATTGTGGAAGCACATAGATACGCACTATGAGCAAGAGGGAAACCTCTGAGTTGAGCCAGGTTACGGCCCCATAACCTAGTCCGGTGGTTCTCAATGGTCCCCAGACTGACAGTGTCTGTCACCTGGGAACTTCTTAGAAATGCGTATTCGGGCCACCCTAGACCTACTGAGTCCTAAGCTCTGGGGTGGGGCCGGTGGCCTCCGATGCCGCGGCGCGGAGCACCGCTGCCTCGGGTCTGCTGGTTGGTCAGCCAGCTCGGGGCCTGTGGTGCTGGTGAAAGGTGGAGGTGGCCCGCCAGCGATGGGCTTCTGGCTGTGACGAGGAGGAGCCAGCCTCGTCAGCCGGCAGGGAAGTGCTCTGCAGGAAAAGGACTGAGGCCTGTGGGTTGGGGTGGGAGGGACTGCGTAGGGAGGGTGTCGGTGACGGCCCTGAGTTTTGTCTGACGAAAGCAGACAGGTAGAAGCGCTACTCACTGTCTAGACAATATTTTTGTAAGCGTTACATTTACTTGGGTTTCAAGGTTCGGGAGCAAGGAAAAGCCTATTGAGGAATTTAAAAATTTTTCATTGAATCCTTGATGCACATATCAGTTTCTCACGTTGATCGCCCCACTTGTCACTGTGCCCTTTCTGCTCTCCTGACCCCCTGTCTTGCTGTCCCCCACCTGCCCCCCACTCGAGTGGAAGCTCTTGCTCCTGGCGGTGGCCCCAGGACTGCGCGACGCCTGCCCGCGCTCCGCCACCTGGACTGGCCCGCGTGTTGGCACCGCGGCCGCCCCTGTGCCGTGTCGGGGAGCAGGCAGCTTGCTCCAGGCCTGCGGGTGGCGCGGAGGGGTGTGCGGTCCGTCCTTGTGACCCGGGGACTGGGCCCTGCCCCAGGCCCCTGGCTTCTCAGCTGCTGGATTCCTTCTGGGGCAGGGGGAGGCGGGAGCTGGCCTGAGCGCGGGGAGGAGCTGGCGGGCTTCAGGCTGCTTCCTCTTCCTCAGGTGTGGAGGGAAGGCTTGCGTTGGGGGAGCGGCACCGCCCAGAAGGAGAGCATGCCCAGGGGAGGCATGGAGGACGGTGCGTGTTCGGGTTTTCTCCCTTTGGTGCTGCGTCTGAAATTGAGTACCTTACTGAGCGTCACGTTAACAGCTTATTGGATTCTTTTCTGTTGAGTTCTGAAATCTGTATAAAAAAGTATTTATTTCTTAAAATTCAACTTCTTATAACTTCTTTGAAAAAAATATTGGTGGTTCTTGTTTGTCCGATGTGGAGGCTAAGCTTGTGTGCATTTCTCAGATACCAGTGTGCTCTTGGCTGCTTTAGGGATTTCTGTGAATTAGCAGTTATATCAGCAAAGGGTCAGAACACATCATAGGTAATTACCCTCTCTACTTCCTTTGGATAGGGGCCCTGTTCATTTTTGTAGGTTGATAGACCTCTGAGATAGAGGAAATCTGTGTCTTGATGGCCCACTAGGAATGAAACGTGTTTTCATAGGACCTTGCCCTGGCTTTACAGCTCTTCCTCTCGAGGACTCCAAGGTAACTCCTTGGGGCCGGGCACAGCACCCTGGGTGTTTGGGTGGAGCCTGGTCCCTGTTCTTGGGTTTGCCCTCTTTGTGGGCTGTCCTTGTCTCCTAGAAGCCATTGCTGCTTCCCTGGGTCTGTACCAACTGCTTCTCTTGTTCTCTGCTATTGGCTGGAGGTCTCAGAGCTGGTTCTTCAGCTGGTGCCCAGATCCTGGCACCTTCTCACCTCTCTCCTCCCTTTGTGAGTTCCCAGCACGGGAATGATGTAGTAGAAACTGAGTTGTGAATTCCAGCCTAGAGTTTATAGAAATCTTATTTTCAAGGATGTGCAGTTTCTTGATACATCATCAAGGCAAAATAGAAAGCTTAATTATTATTAATTTTATAATCAGAAAGTACATTTTATGGAAAATCTGTAATAACTACAGTCTTACCAACCAAATGTTTAGGTGTATTTCCAGTTTACCTTTTCATTCATCAGACTGATCCAGGTGCCCTAAAGACAGTTTCCTCTGTGAGGGTCATAACAAAAGGTAACAGTTTAGGTAACTATTCCAAGGAGACAACTGCTCTATTCTTTCAGCTGTTTCTTGTGGTATCTATCTGTACTTAAAAAAAATAACTTTCTAATTTTGCTGAGGTGAGAACTTTGAGGTTTATATGTTATGTGTTAGGTTCTATCTACAGGAGATAAGGATTTAGCTTTCTTTCCCCCTGGCCTCCCACTTCCCCTTCCCCAGTTCTTCCCAATATTGTGGTGTCTGGGTTATCTATTCCTCCCTGATAAGCTGTTCCAGAACTTAGTGGCTGAAAGCACAACAACATTTATTTGTTTACAGTTTTGCAGTTTGGACATCGTATGCCAGGGTTAGCTTGTTTCTGCTCTTGTGGTGTCAGTTTGTTTCATTCCTGTGGCTGTGTGTTGGAATTGGCTGTTGGCCACGGTCCACCATTCTCCCCAACATAGGCCTCTCATGAGGCTGCTTGGGCCCCCTCATAGCATGGTGGCTGCTTCCTGAAGGAGGAAGTGAAGCTGCCAGTCGTTTTATTTTTTTCTTATTTTTATTTTTTTACTTTTAGGCCGCACCACGCAGCTTGTGGGATCTCAGCTCCCCGACCAGGGATTGAACCTGGGCCATGGCAGTGAAAGCCCGGAATCCTAACCACTGGGCCACCAGGGAGCTCCCTGTCTGCCAGTCCTTTTAAAGGCGAGGCTGGCTCTGGTCTGGCATCACTTTCGCCATATTCAGTTGGTGGGAGCAGTCACAGGCCCAGGCCAGAATCAAGAATGTGGAGAAATAGATTTTATCTCTTGGTGGGGGAATTACAAAGAATTTTTGGCCACTTTTATTTTATTTTTTTATTTTTTAGAATTTCCAGTTGCTTTTCTTCTTGCAACATCTTTTTTTTTTTTTTAATATTTATTTATTTTGCTGCGTCCGGTCTTCGTTGCGGCATGCGAGATCTTTTTGTTGCGGCATGTGGGCTCAGTAGTTGTGGCTTTCAGGCTCTAGAGCACAGGCTCAATAGTTGTGGTGCATGGGCTTAGTTGCCCTGCGACACGTGGGATCTTAGTTCCCCAACCAGGGATCGAACCCACGTCCCCTGCATTGGAAGGTGGGTTGTTAACCACTAGACACCAGGGAAGTCCCTGCTTTTAAATTCTTATCTCTCATGGTAAGTTTTCCTCACACATCTGATGGCCTTCGACTGCAGGCCCACTGTTGAGACGGAGGTCTGGGAGCTGACAGCAGGTCCTGGGTGGAGGCTTCACTGAGGGCCGATTGGTCAGGACCCACCGTCAGTATCAGCAGGTGTTTTCCCTGCATCTTGGCAAGTGTCCTCTTGCTGGCTGTGTCTTGTAGTTCACTGCCTTGAGCACCCCCTCCGGTGTGCCCTGTCCTTAGACTACACTCCAGTTCTTCTCCCGCTGGGGTGGGGCTGGTTGCCAGGCCGTGGGGGGGGTGTGGGTCGGGGACTGCGCATTATGTGGACTTTGATCCAGTTCTTTTGACTTAGGGTTCCCAGTGTTTGCAGCACATGCCCCTGCTATGTGCAGTGACTTATCGTTATGCGTTAGGCATGTGTTAGAGTTAAAATAGGAAAATACCTTACAGACATGTGAATGATACAACTTAATATGTTTAATACCTTTCCTATTCAACAGAAGATTTGATAGGTTACAAACTGAGATAAGATTAACATAAAATTCATCAGTTAAACTATTTTAAAGTATATAATTCATTGGTTTTGTAGTACATTCTCAGTGTTAATGCAACCATCACCACTATCCAATTCCCGAATATTTTCGTCATTTCAGTAAGAAGCCTGGTACCTATTGGGCAGTCACTCCCCGTTTCCCCTTGTCCCCCAGCCCCTGGCAACCACCATTCTACTTTGTCTCTGGATTTGCCTATTCTAGACATTTTATATGAATAGAATCATGTAGTATGTGGCCTTTTGTGACTGGCTTTTTTCTCTCAGCACAGTGTTCTCAAGGTTCATCCGTGTCATATCATGTCTCCATACTTCATTCATTTAAAAAATTTTTTTTTATTTTTTGCTACATTGGGTCTTCGTTGGTATGCACAGGCTTTCTCTAGTTGCAGCAAGCGGGGGCTACTCTTTGTTGTGGTGCGTGGGCTTCTCATTGCAGTGTCTTCTCTTGTTGCGGAGCACGGGCTCTAGGCACGCGGGCTCAGTAGTTGTGGCACACGGGCTCTAGAGCACAGGCTCAGTAGTTGTGGTGCACGGGCTTAGTTGCTCCGAGGCATGTGGGATCTTCCCGGACCAGGGCTCGAACCCGTGTCCCCTGCATTGGCAGGCGGATTCTTAACCACTGCGCCACCAGGGGAGCCCACTTCATTCATTTTTATGACTGAATATCCCATTGTATGGATAGATCACACTTTTTTTTTTTTCCCTGCCGCGTGGCATGCGGCATCTTAGTTCCCCGACCAGGGATTGAACCTGGGCCCCCTGGTGGTAGAAGTGTGGAGTCCTAACCACTGGACCACCAGGGAAGTCCAGATCACTTCTTCTTCTTTTATCTGTTTATCAGTTGTTGGACATTGGGTTGTTTTTTGCTTTTTTGAATAATTTTGTGAAAATTCTTGTACAAGTTTTTGTGTGAACGTGTTTTCAATTCTGTCTTGGGTAGATCCTAGGAGTGGAATTGCTGGGTCACATGGCAGCTAAGGAACTTCTTGATTGTTTCCCGCTGCAGCTGCACCACTCTCCATACCCACGGCAGTGTGTGAGGGGTCCAAAGATTTGCCATATTACACTGAGAAGATAGAGAGAACAGACAGGCATGGAGCCAGGGAAGATACCGACTCATGCATCGTCATAAGGTTAAGGTTGGGGCCGCGGGGAGAGAGCCACACAGGTCGTGGGCCCGAGGCTGACCTTGAGCTTGTCTGTGGTTCCAGGCTTCTTTGCAGTGAAAACAAAACAAAACAAGGAACAGGTTAGTTATAAAGTCTTTACTGTCATAGGTGCATTTCTGCAGAAGAAGCAAGACTTCTGCTGTGAGTCAATTCTAAATTCCATAAAATAAAGCTTCTCAGTAGAGAGTTCTTACGGAGTAATGGAGCCGTCGCTGCCCTCAGCCCCTGTTCTGTAGCAGACTCTGTACTGATCTCATTGTTCTTCACAGAGAGCTCTTTGCTGTAAGACTGGAGGTCCTGTCATCATTCAGTGAAGGTGGGACCAAGATCTATTCCAGGTAGATTAGTGTGAAATGTTGGAAACAAAGGGAATGTTAGGGAATGTATGTGTGTGTTTGTGTGTGTGTGTGTGTGTGTGTGTGTGTGTGTGTGTGTGTTTTAACCATACTTGCAAACTTGACTTTTCCATCTAAGTCTCTCTTCTGCCTCCGGAAGAAGGACTGGAGCTTGGTCCCTGTCCTGGCTGGGCTCTGGGGGACATCCTGAAGCCCTTCCTGCTGTCCCAGCATTGAGACTTCTCCCTGGTGACTCTGCTCAGATTCACAGAATGGACTCGGTGGGCTGCAGCTGGATTTCTGAGCAGCTGAGAGAGTGGGGCCTCGTGTGCCCGAGGTCGGAGCTCCGGGGAAAGGAGTTTGGGGGTTGCTCCAGTGACTCTTCCTGCCACTTTTCCATCCTCCACCCCATCTTTCTCCTTCCTCTTTCCCTAATGTTATATCTGTATTTTAAAATCTCTGTCTCTCCCCTCTGGGATATTAGCTCTACAAGAATAAGGTACATGCTTTGTTTACTGCTCTGTCTCCAAATGTTGGGACAGGGCCTGTGCTCATTGACTAGTTTTCAGTGTTGAGTGTTGTCATTCAGGTCACCTTTCCCTTCTTTTGAGAGTGGTGCCTTTCCCTTTATTGGAGACCCCCCCTCTGTTCCATGTGGCCCTGCAGGGCCGGCCTAGCCTCCCGAGCCACTCACTGTGTCAGCTCATGTTGTAGGAGGCCTGTGGAACGTGAGGGGTGAATTATATAGTTCTTAAAGCTTGTTACAGGAAGCAGCAAGGTGGTGCGCGGCCCTCCCCACCCTGTCCCTGCTCCCCTTGGAAAACCACTGATAACTCTGAGCTGTTACTTTCTGTCTTAACGTCCACATTTTCACTTTTCACTTTAAGTGTGTCAGTGTTTTCTTTCCTTTTCAACAATGATTGTGTGTTACATTTTGTTATATTTATTTATTTTTTAAAAATCAATTAATTAATATATTCATTTTTGGCTGCTTTGGGTCTTTGTTGCTGCGCACAGGCTTTCTCTAGTTGTGGCGAGCGGGGGCTACTCTTGGTTGCGGTGTGCGGCGGGCTTCCCATTGCGGTGGCTTCTCTTGTTGCGGAGCACGGGCTCTAGGCGCATGGGCTTCAGTAGTTGTGGCACACGGGCTCCGTAGTTGTGGCTTGCGGGCTCTAGAGCGCAGGCTCAGTAGTTGTGGCACACGGGTTTAGTTGCTCTGCGGCATGTGGGATCTTCCGGACCAGGGCTCGAACCTGCGTCCCCTGCACTGGCAGGCGGACTCTTAACCTCTGCGCCACCAGGGAAGCCCCACCTTTAGTTTTTAGAAAAAATTTATTTATTTATTTATTTATCTTTGGCTGCATTGGGTCTTTTTTTTTAAATTTATTTATCTATTTTTGGCTGTGTTGGGTCTTCGTTGCTGCGCGTGGGTTTTCTCTGGTTGCGTCAAGCGGGGGCTACTCTTTGTTGCTGTGCGCGGGCTTCTCATTGCGGTGGCTTCTCGTTGCAGAGCACGGGCTCTAGGCGCATGGGCTTCAGTAGTTGTGGCACGCGGGCTCAGTAGTTGCGGCTCGCGGGCTCTAGAGCGCAGGCTCAGTAGTTGTGGCGCACGGGCTTAGTTGCTCCATGGCATGTGGGATCTTCCTGGACCAGAGCTCGAACCCGTGTTCCCTGCATTGGCAGGTGGATTCTTAACCCCTGAGCCACCAGGGAAGCCCCCACCTTTTGTTATTTTAGACATTTTAAAAGGGAAAGGCTTTGTGGACAAGAGGAGCCCTGAGCCGCGGGCCTTACTCCTGCAGCAGCGTGCCTCTCGCTGAGGGACTCTTCCCAGTCAGCTTCCCCACGGTTGGCGTTTGGTGTCTCTAACTCATTCCTCTGTTGTCTTTGTCCTTGCGGGTTTACCCTTCCTTTGAAATTCCTTACTGTCATTTTAATTGGGGTTTCTGCACGGAGTGTAGGTAAATGTGAGAGAGGAGGCCTCACATTCTTTTTAAATATAAAAATTGTTTTAGAATTACCACTCTCCCCTTATTTTTTGCATCATGTTCTCCTTCTGGGTTTATATTTTTGCTCTAGTACCTCTTTTAGCACTTCATTTGTGAAAGGGATATGTATATTAAACTCCCTTAGTTTTTGCATGTCTGAAAATACATTTTGCCTCATGTTCAGTGATAATTTAGATGAGAAATTATTTTTTCCCTTAACACTTTAGAGAGGCTCCGTCATCTACTCCTATCTGTTGAGGCTGCACAAAGATCTGTGTTTCTGTTTCCTTTCTCATGCTGAAGTCTGTGAATTAACTTATTTTTTATGGGTACTTAGGTTTTAAGATTTTCTTTTTATCCTTCATGTTATGTGGTTTCAGAAATGATGTGTCTAGGTATTGATTTGCTTTTATTTATCTTGCTCAGAACCCTGGGTACCCTTTTAAATCTGAATAATTGAGTTTCCTTTTATCTCTGGAAAATGTCCATTATTACCCCTTTGAAAATTGCCTTTTCCCCATCCTCCCTAGTTTCTCCTGGAACTCCATTGGAATGTAAACTCCCTGAGGGCAGGGTATTCTTTGTGTGTGTGTATGTGTGATAACATATACATAATGAAAAATCACCATCGTGACCATTTTTAAGTGTATAGTTCAGTGGCATTAAGTACGTTCACATTATTGTGCAGCCGTCACCACCCTCCACTCCAGAATTTTTTCATCTTGTGAAACTGAAACTCCCCATTAAACACTAACTCTTCATCCTCTCCTCCCCATTCCCTTGCAGCTACCTTTCTACTTTCTCTCTCTATGAATTTGATTACTCTTGGGATCTCATATAAGTGGAATCAGGGAGTTCCCTGGCGGTCCAGTGGTTAGGACTCCACACTTTCACTACCGAGGGCGTGGGTTCAACCCCGGGTCAGGGAACCAGGGTCCCGCATGCCATGTGGCAAGGCCAAAAAGAAAAAAAGTGGAATGATACACATTTGTTCTTTTGTGACCAGATTCTTTTACTTAGCATAATGTATTCAGAGTTCATCCATGTTGTAGTATGTTTCAATACTTCGTTCCTTTTTAAGGCTGAAAAATATTCCGTTATCTGGAGGTACCACAGTTTATCAGTTCATTCATCTGCTCAAGGACAGCTTGGTTGCTTCCAAGTTTTGGCAATTATGAATGAAACTGCTATAAACCTCTGTGTGCAGGTTTTTGTGTGGACATAAGTTTTCACCTTCCTTGGGTAAGTACCAAGGAGTGGGATTGCTGAATCGTGTGGTGAGAGCATGTTTAGTTTTGTGAGAAGCCACCAACCTGTCTTCCAGCGTGGCTGCCGCATTCTGCGTTCCCAGCGGCAGCGATGCGAGTGCCCGCTGCTCCGCCTCCTCGCCAGCACGTGGCGCTGTCAGCGTTGTGGATTCCGGCCGTTCTGACAGGTGTGGAGTGACTGCCTTAATTACCGTACCTTCACAGTAGGCCTTGCAGGAGGGTTCTGGGTTGTAGAACCACCCCCTGAGCAGTTTCCCAGTTGCCTTTGCAGGGCTCTACCGGCGTCACTCATTCTAGACCCATTTTTACGTATGTTTCTTGGCTCAGGATTTGGGGCACCACAGCCTCCGAGGCAGAGTTCTAGAGGGTGATTCTGTCTCCCCAGTGGTCTCTGGTGAGTGTTTGCCGAGGGCCCAGCCCTGGGCTGGCTGGAGGTGCGGCTCAGGTGACAGCGCTGTCACAGCTGACACTCTGGTCTGCTTTGGGTGATGCCTGTGAGCTGGGGTGTGGGTGAGAGGGTGTGGTCGTCTGCCGCAGTTGGTAAGTGGTAGGGCCAGATCCCAGCCCTAGCGGCGGCCTCCCCACTCTGTGCTCGGGACCCCGCAGCTCTCCACGCCCTCCGGCCCGCTGCAGCTGCGCGGGAGCCCAGGCAGGCCAGGCCCTGGCTGTGCCTCGGCGCTGCGTTCTGGCCGCCAGGCCCGGCTCTTGAGGCCTGTCGTCCTGTCCCGTGCAGCCCACGCCCTGTAAGGCTGATTGCTCTTCCCTCTTCGTCTCTGGACCTGGAGATTGCCCTTTCCTGTTTTGAATTAAGTGATGTAGCTAAATTTTTTTGTTAAAAAAATAATAATTTGGCTACCTTCACCAGAAATCTTCTGAAATGTGTTAAAATGGTGACGGAATGTTAATAGAGTCCCTAATGTTGAATCATCATTTTTGGATACACCCTCTTTAGCTGTGATATCTTATTTTAATATGGTAATGACTGGGTTTGATTTATTTCTATTTTGTAATTTTTTTTTTGCAATCATACTCTACTGATCTTGGTCTGTAGTTCTTTTCTGTACTCATTTTTCTGGTTTTGGTGTGAGAGTTATGCCAGCCTTATATAATGTTTGGGAAACTCTCCATCATTTTCCATGTTCTGGAATAACTTAAACAATAGGAATGCTGTATTTATGTGATGAATAATACATAGCAGTTGGAAAGACTGAGCTACACTTGTTTATATCAACATGGGGGAATCAAGCTGTGGTGATTGATGAAATCGCAGAGCACAAGTGCAGTATGGTAGCATTGCTGCTTGGCAAGCAGGCCCCATACAGCAGTTCTCTGTTCCTGGGTACATCCCATAGACTGGAAGGATGCGTAGTCAACTGGCGATGGGGAGAGTAAGTGGAACTTAGGGTTCCTGAAAGGCAGACGTCACCTTTGTTTTACTCATTCACCCTGAGCAAGGCTTGCGGGAGGTGGGCGCTGCAGCGGGAGCTTGTGTTTGGCTTCTCGCTGTTGGACTTGGGGCTCCCGGTGGGTGCTGTGGGCGTGGAGAACCAGAATCCCGGGATGCTGCTGTGGGCGTGTGGTGGGCGGTGGGCGGCCTGTGGGGGTGAGCCTGGCTTCTCCCGTCTGGGGGCCCTCGGCTGCCGTGCGCCCGCCCTGCCTGCCCGTCCTCGGCTCATGCATCTGCAGTTGCCATTGTCCAGAGGTCTTCTTTTTTTCATGTCAAAAAGACATGAAGCAAATGTGGCAACATGCTGAAAACTGTCATTTTGGAGTGGTGAGTATACAAGTGTGTCCTGTTGTTCTTTGCACTTTTCTGCTTTTGAAACTTGCCTCCCGGCTACCCAGTATAAGAACGATTGGCCGTTGAGGGATCATCACATGAGCCTACTGAAGCTCTCTGGGCCTTTCTTTTATGGTTATTGTGGGCTCTGTAGGTTTTCTACCTCTTGGTTAGGTTTTATATTTTTCTTGAAATGCTAGACAAAGTGAAAGATTTTCTAATTTATTGGTATAACCTTGATTAAAAAAAACAAAAACTCCTAGAAAGATCAAATTAATGGTCAGTGACGTGCAGTGCCGTGTTGGAAGTCAAGGTGGACCCTCTCTGCGGGGCCCCTGCCTTCAAGGGTTGTCCCAGGTGGAATCCTGGAAAGTAAGCAGCCCACGGTCAGATTAAGAGGGGAAAAAAGACCAAACGCCCAAAGAAACAGGTACCATGAATGAAAATAAAAGCAACAACAGTAGACACAGGCCTGCAAAGACCAGATATTTTTTATTTTTTAAGAATTTTTTTTTAAATTTTTATTTATTTATTTATTTATTTATGGCTGTGTTGGGTCTTCGTTTCTGTGCGAGGGCTTTCTCTAGTTGTGGCAAGTGGGGGCCACTCTTCATCGCGGTGCGCGGGCCTCTCACCACCGCGGCCTCTCTTGTTGCGGAGCACAGGCTCCAGACGCGCAGGCTCAGTAGTTGTGGCTCACGGGCCCAGTTGCTCCGTGGCATGTGGGATCTTCCCAGACCAGGTCTCGAACCCGTGTCCCCTGCATTGGCAGGCAGATTCTCAAGCACTGCACCACCAGGGAAGCCCAAAGACCAGATATTTAAAACAGTTATGTTTAATATATTCAAAGATTTGAAAGAAACCTGAAAATTCCAACAGGAACAAGCAGTCTTGAAAATGTGGTTCACGTACAGGTCATGATTACCACGGACCTAGGCCTAGAGTTAGATCCTAACCCCATGACCCTGGATATGTTTTTTTTTTTTTAAAAAACTTTGGGTTTATTTATTTATTTATTTATTTTATTTATGGCTGTGTTGGGTCTTCGTTTCTGTGCGAGGGCTTTCTCTAGTTGCGGCAAGTGGGGGCCACTCTTCATCGCGGTGCGCGGGCCTCTCACTATCGCGGCCTCTCTTGTTGCGGAGCACAAGCTCCAGACACGCAGGCTCAGTAGTTGTGGCTCACGGGCCTAGTTGCTCCGTGGCATGTGGGATCTTCCCAGACCAGGGCTCGAACCTGTGTCCCCTGCACTGGCAGGCAGATTCTCAACCACTGCGCCACCAGGGAAGCCCTGGATATGTTTTAAGAGAAGCCAGAAATCTGAATTTTTGTGTAAAATGTCCCAAACTTTAATTGTTGGCAACTAAAACGTCTTGTTTATCTGTCTACTGGCTCTACTTCTTAATATTATTTTCTTAGCTGTCGCTCTAACTAGGGCTGTGGTTTGCATCCTTAACTCATCACAGGCTACTTAGAGCTAATATACCACTGGGTATAAAATACAAGAATCTTGCAACTGTCTGGATTGATTTACTCCCTTCCCCATGCTACAGTTGTCATATGTATCATATCTATTAAGTTATAACTACAGTGTTATATATTTTGCTTTAATTATTTGAATTTTAAAGAAACTAAGAGGAACAAATAGTCTTTTATATTTACTCATATATTCACCATTTCTGGTGCCCTTCATTTCTTCCTAAAGATCCCAGTTTCAGTCTGGTGTCATTTCTCTTCAACCTGAAGAACTTCCTTTAGCATTTCTCATAGTGAAGATCTGATGGCAACGATTTCTTAGTTTGTATTTCTCTTAAAATGTATTTTGTCAACACTTCTGAAGGATATTTTTTCTGGATATCAAATTCCGGTTGGACAGTTGGTTTTTTTTTCCCCATTACTCAAATCATATCTGGCTTCTGTTTCTCATGGGAAGTAAATGATCATCCGTATCATTGTTTTGTATGTAATGGGTCTTTTTTCCCTCTGACTGCTTTCCAGGGTTTCTCTTTATCTTGGTTTTTAGGCATTTCAACTGATGTGCGCCTGGGTGTAGATTCTTTTATATATATCCTGCTTGAGATTTGCTGAGCTTCTTGAATCTGTAAATTGATGTCTCACTGAATTTGGGAAGTTTTTCTGGTTATTTTTTCCCAAATATTTTTTCTTTTTTTCTTTTAAATGACTAACTTTAAAAATAATATTTATTTTATTTATTTTTTATATTATTTTTGGCTGCATTGGGTCTTAGTTGTGGCATGCGGGATCTTTTGTTGCAGCACGCAGGCTTCTCTCTGGTGGCGGCGCGTGGGCTCCAGAGTGCGTGGGCTCTGTAGTAGCGGCGGGCGGGCTTAGTCGCTCCGCGGCATGTGGGATCTTAGTTCCCCGACCAGGGCTTGAACCTGCGCCCCCTGCATTGGCAGGTGGATTCTTAAGCACTGCACCACCAAGGAAGCCCCCCAGATATTTTTTTCTGTGTCATTGTTTTTCTCCTTCTGGGTGGGAGTGGGAACCCAGACCTTTTGATGCTGGTCTATAGATCATTGAGGCTCAGTTTCTTTTCTTTCTTTTTATTTTTAATAATTTTTACTCTGTTTTTTAGATAATTTTTACTGATCTGTTTTCAAGTTTCCTGACTCATATCTAATACGCTTTTAAGGCCATCCAATGATTTTTTTTTAAATTTCAGATACAAAATTTCCATTTGACTCTTTTTCATAGTTTTTGTTTCTCTGTTGCCATTTCCAATTTATTATTTTATGAGTATATTTTCCTTTATGTCCTTGAGCATGGTTATAATAGATGCTTTGAAATCCTGCTGAATTTCAATATTTGGGCCATCTCGGGGTTGGTTTCTGTTGTTTCCCTGTTTCATCATATATTTAGTAATTTCTTTCCTGGATAATGTGAATGATGTGCTGTAGACACTCTTTATTCCGTTATGTTCTTAAGAGTGGTCTTTTATTTTCAATTGTGTTAAAATACACATAACATTTACCATCTTAACCGTGTTTAGGTGTGAAGTTCAGTGGTATTAAGTACATGCATGCTGTTGCAGCCATCACCAGAACTCTTTTCGTCTTGCGAATCCGGAACGTTGCCCCCATTAAAACAGCACCTCCCTGTTCTCCCCTCCCCCAGATCCTGGTGCCCACCATCCTACTTTCTGTCTTTATGGATTTGACTACTCATAAAAGTGCAGTCTTACCGTATCTTGTGACTGGCTTATTGCACTCGCTGTAACGTCCTCAGGGTTCATCCATGTCATAGCAGGTGTCAGAATCTCCTTCCTTTTTAAGGCTGAATCATATTCCACTGTGTGGATTCCACCTTTTGCCTGTTGTGAACGTGCTGCTGTGAACATTCGGTACAGATACCTCTGTGAGTCCCTGCTTTCAGTTCTTTGGGGTGTGTATCCAGAGTGGAATTGCTGGGTCCTTTTGATTCTTTGGGGAACACCCCCCCCCCCCCCGCTATTTTCCAGCAGCCACACCATTTTACATTCCCACCCACGTGCACGAAGTTTCCAATTTCTCCACATCCTCGCCAACCCGTTTTCTGTTTTTTGTAGTAGGTAGCCATCCTCAGGGGTGTGTGTGAGGTGGCATTTCATTGTGGTTTTGATACTTTTTTTTTTTTTTTTGGCCTTGCCGTGGGGCTTGCGGGATCTTAGTTCCCGGACCAGGGGTTGAACCCAGGCCCAGCAGAAAGAGCGCGGAGTCCTAACCGCTGGCCGGCCCCGGAAGTCCGCTTCTCATCCTCAGAGTGGTGTTGCGGTTTGTTTCTGTCTCGCTTCAGCTGTCTTGTAAGCTGGGCTGCGTGGACTCCAGGGTTCGGCAGGGAGTCTGCGGGGCGCGGGGGCCCGCCTCGAAGGCTCTGCTTTCCCTGTTCACCCGGTGCCCGGCCTGCTCGGTGCTTTCCCGAGCCGCCCCCGCGCCCCCTGCTCTGGGCTCTCTCCAGTGCCTTTAGGTCATTGTCTTCTCTTTTTGTCCATTTGGTCTGATGCGAGCGGGACTGGGAACCCACTGTGATTTACCTGAGAAAAACACCGTGTGGGGCACACCGAATGCTCTGGTGTGTGCCCGGTGCTCCAGGTGTCCGGGGCCACCCCTCCACCACTGCCTGACGCCCACCCTGGCCTGGCGTCCTCGGAGTCTGGGCCCTTTCCACCGAGGCTCTCGTGGGAGGGCTATCCCAGGCTGCATCCTTGGCCCCTCCCCAGGGGGTGTAGCCAGCGGCCCCCAGGCGGTGACAGTGGCTGAGCACCTATGTCCTCGGGCTCCTGGTCCTGGCGCCCCACTTCTCCCTGGTCTCTCACCGTTGGCCCCCTCGTGGCCGTGGTGCACTCTTGGGACGTCTTCCCAGTGGAGTGGGTACCTGCCCGTTCCCTGTTCCGAGCCACCTTCACGGGGCGTCCCCAACGAGGGGCTGTGGCTGTGCGGGGAGGAGACCCCTCTGCACGCGGACCTCGGGCGGCCGTCCCGTGGAGGGCGCTGTGGGTGGTGCGCTATGGCCCGGCCCTGCTGCCCGACTAGCGCGGTCCCGGAGAGCTGACTCCACTTGATGATGCCGCCCTGCTGCTTGTCGCCGGCAGTTAACGTGGGCCTGGGTGGGGAGGGGCGGGGGGGCGAGAGAGGTCCAGCTCTCACCTTCCCCGGCCGGCCGTCTGGGCTGAAGCTTTGCCTACCGGTAATCGGGGGTGTGTCCCGAGCCCCTGCCCTGAGTCCTCTTCAGCTGTGTCTCAGGTGCTTCCCTTTTGTCCTTTGCCCAGGCCTGGCTTTGTGCTGGCCACCTCGGGCGCTGCCCTGGCGGCCGGGGGCAGGGGGCGACCTCCGCTTCCGAGGGCTGAGGTTGAGGGGGGCACGGCCACACAGCTTATTAGTGGCGGTCCCTGCTTGACTCTTGTGTTCTCTCGTTAGAAACTAGTCCTGTTCCTTTCACTTTATCACTTTGTGATTCCTGTCATTTTTGTGATATTAGAACTGCCTCCTGTGACCTAAATCATTATAGGAAACATCATAAATTGCCTCAAAACCCCCCCAAACTCTACAAACTGATAGAGAGCTTCATTGGCATACTCATCTTAGGTTTGAAATGTAATACCTTTCTTTTCTTTCTCTTTTTCTAATGCTGCAGTGTTCTAAGAACAGAGGCATCTAGGCTGAATGGAATTCAGCATCAAAAAAAGTCCTCTTTCTGTTCCGAAGGTTGTAAAGTGCGTGAAGATGAAGCAGGCACCGGAAATCCTTGGCAACACGAATGGAAAGACTCCGAACTGTGAAGTGAGTCGTGAGTGCTCCGTGTTCCTGAGCAAAGCCCAGCTCTCCGCCGGTCTGCAGGAGGGAGTTGTGCAGAAGTTCAATGGCCACGACGCGCTTCCTTTTATCCCAGCCGAGAGGCTGAAAGACCTCACCTCCCGCGTCTTTAATGGAGACCCCGGTGCTCATGATGCCAAATTGCGTTTGGAGTCCCAGGAAATGAAGGGACTTGGGACACCACCTGACACTACCCCTGTCAAAAATGGCTCTCCAGAGATCAAGCTGAAAATCACCAAAACATACATGAACGGGAAACCTCTCTTTGAATCTTCCATATGTGGCGATGGTGCTGCTGCTGTGTCCCAGTCGGAAGAAAATGGACAAAAACCAGAAAATAAAGTGAGGAGGAGCAGGAAGAGAAGCATAAAGTATGACTCCTTACTGGAGCAGGGCCTTGTTGAGGCAGCCCTGGTGTCCAGGATCTCGAGTCCCTCGGATAAAAAGGTATTTGTGAGTGAGGAGTCCTGGCTGGGTGGGGTAGAGTGCAGCCCCAGCTCCCAGGCACAGGAGGGAGGAGGGCCACGAAGGACACGTGGTGTGCGAGGGGGCGGGAGGAGGTGGGCTCAGCTCCCCGAGGCCTGCTCTCCAGCTCGGGCCCCTGGCTGTGACAACGGTAGACACTCACAGCAGCCTGCTGAGCAGTGCTGAGGCCTAGAGATTAAACATAAAGATTAAACACGGGGACTTCCCTGGTGGTCCAGTGGTCAAGACTTTGCCTTCCAATGCCGGGGGTTCGGGGTCGATCCCTGGTTGGGGAGCTAAGATCCCATTTGCCTCGGGGCTGAAAAACCAAAACATAAAAAAAAGTCAGAAGCAGTTGTGTAACAAATTCAATAAAGACTTCAGAAAATGGTCCACATCCAAAAACAAAAACTTTAATTAAAAAAAAAAAAAAAAAAGATTAAATGAGTGTCTGACCCCAGGCCTGGCCCGTTCCAGAGCCCTTGACCTTCAGGCTGTCCTGTTTTCACGGATCTCCTGTCCAGAGATGCCCTTTAGCCTAAGTCTGGTCAGTGGAGGAGCGTGGGGATCTAGTGGGGGCCTCCTCAGTCTGTGCTGCCCGAGGAGGGGAACAGGGCTGCGCTGTGCAGGTGTGCTGCTACCTTCCTGCCCCACGGTTCACCGTCCACTCCCAGGTCTCCTCCCCCGGTGGTCCTGCAGATGGGCCGCTGCCTTGAGGGTTGGGGCTGTGCCTCAGGCCTTCACGTTCTTGGTTCCAGGGCAGAGCCCATCACTTGGGTGCGCGTGAATGAGTGTTCACTCACCAAAGGCTGGGGTGGAGACCCCCTAACGTAGGACGACAAACGTGGTGGTTTATGCCACCAAGTCTTAAATGACACTCGGGAACCTAGACCTTGGCAGAAGGAACTGGGGAGGGCTCTGTAGCCGCCCTTGTTCACCGAGGGGGCTGATGGTCTAGATTAACAGGGTCTGGGACACGTCCTGTGCTCACTGATCAGCCAAAGCTCCTGGCCCACTTGTAGGAGTGGGGAGAGGGAACTCGAGACCAGTTTGGGTTGTATCATCACTAAGGTTGGAATAATTAGTGTAACATTATAGTTGAGGAATCTTGGTTACAATCCCACAGGTAGGAAGGGAAAGGACCAAAATTTCCCTGAAATAGTTAAAATAACGAAGAACTTTGAGGGTTCAAAAAAATGTCTTTTGACTGCTCAAGGGCTCTAATGTAATCATAATGGTGAATTGTTTAAAAGCCTAGTTGAGGGCTTCCCTGGTGGCGCAGTGGTTGGGAGTCTGCCTGCCGGTGCAGGGGACGCGGGTTCGAGCCCTGGTCTGGGAAGATCCCACATGCCGCGGAGCAGCTAGGCCCGTGAGCCACAATTACTGAGCCTGCGCGTCTGGAGCCTGTGCTCCGCAACAAGAGAGGCCGCGACAGTGAGAGGCCCGCGCACCGCAATGAAGAGTGGCCCCCGCTCGCCGCAACTAGAGAAAGCCCTCGCACAGAAACGAAGACCCAACACAAGCCATAAATAAATGAACAAATAAATAAAAATTTAAAAAAAAAAAAAAACAAAAAAACTTTCGTCTTAACCTCTGTCCCAGAAAAGGAGATGAACCACTCCTTAAAGACAGTGACTATATCTTAAAAAAAAAAAAAAAAAAAAAAAAAAAAAAGCCTAGTTGAGTGACCTGGGCTGATACAGTGGTTTTTCTGAAGCACCTATGGTGTGGGGAACCTCACTCTTTTATGGGGGAAGAGGCTGGTGCAAGTTATCCCTAGCTCTCTGCCACTTGGTTTTGGTAAAACTTGGGTAAATCACCTGATTTGGACTCTCAGAGTCTCATTTGACTCTTCAGAGTGGGGACGATAATATTATACTTGTCCTGATAGGGTTGTCACGTGGCTTTGATGACACTGTCAGTGTAAACCTGGGATGTTGTGGAATAACATGAGAGCCAGCATTTTTTCAAAAGCATGTAATGAGTGCTCGCTTTGGCAGCACATATACAAAAGCGTGTAATGTGACAGCTCTGTGTCAGCCCTCACCACCTGATGTGTGTAACAACCGGGGTTCTCCTCGGTTTACAGATGCGGAAACTGAGGCCCAAAGAAGTTCAGCGACTTGCTCAAGTAGGTGGCGCTCTTAGGGGGAGGCCTGGGGCCGTGCTGACTGGGCTCGTCCTCCTGGAGAGGGGGTTGTTCTTGCCGGCCTTCAGCCTCCTAATTGGCCTGGGCTCTAAGATGGAGCGACCGAGATGCCAGGAGCCCCAGGCCTTGGATGGTGGGTGCTGGGGCTGAGACTTGCTGCCAGGCCCCCGTGTCCTCGCCACCCCGGGTCCTCTCTCCAGCAGGTTAACTGTCAGACGAGGGCTCAGAAGGGGCGGGAGGGTCAGGGTATGAATTCCATGCCAGTTCTTCTCCGACCTGTGAATAAGCTCCATTAAAGATCACCCACCAGGCCAAGGAAATAGATTTATGTGGAGATCTTTGTAATGTTGTGCACCTACAGTGTGCTAGGTACTTGCTAGGACCTTTTAGCTGAGGGCAAGAGACAAACGATTTTGATGAAGTGATATCAGGGCTGTTACCTGAAAAACAGTGAGGGAAAGCATGTTTCTTTTTAGGGGTTTGTGTGTGTGTGTGTGTGTGTGTGTGTGTGTGTGTGTGTGTGTGTGTGTTGAATCTCTTGTCTGACTAATCCTTGGTCTTCTATGGACAGGAGGCTGGATTTAGGGGTAGGCACTAGATGTATCTTTTGTTGTTATTCATTTTCAGATTCCAGCTAAGAAAGAATCCTGTCCAAATAGCAGAGACAAAGACCAGCTGTTGAAGTACAATGTCGGGGATTTGGTGTGGTCCAAGGTGTCCGGTTACCCCTGGTGGCCATGCATGGTCTCCGACGATCCGCTCCTGCACAGCTACACCAAACTGAAAGGTATTGTGTTTTGGGGGCTGTTTTTCCATCTTTATCTTCTGCACTTAACTGTTTTCATCTCCAAACTTCTTTATTACTCTTCCTTAAACAGCCCTACTGTGGTTCTTTTTTTCTTTTTTTTTATTGTGTTAAAATACACAAACATAAAACGTACCATCTTAACCATTTCTAAGTGCACAGTTCAGTGGTATGAAATACATTCCCATTGTTGTGCACCCGTCACCACCATACATCCCCAGAATTCTTTTCATCCTGTAAATCTGAAACTCTGTCCCTGTTAAGTAACAGGTCCTCAGTGCCCCCTCCCCAGCCCCTGGCAGCCACTGCTCTACTTTCTGTCTGCTGCCTGTGGTTTTGACTTGCATTTCCCTAGTGATCAGTGATGTTGAGCATCTTTTCATGTGCTTAGTGGCCATTCATACAACAAGGTTTGAATCAGCTTGGAGGTGGGGGTGGGGTGGGTTGTTGTTAATTTTTTTGTGGTTCATTTTGCAACTTTGCCTAAAGTTAGTGATTCACACGTGACACATTGCCTTTTCTTTTTATATCCAAATTAGATACTTACTTTATCTGATTGAATTAGTTTTAAAAGAGAAGCAGTCTTTGCCTTGTATTGCTTTTCAGGTTTTATGATAAGTAATTTTTTACTTAGATATACAGTGACTGCTTCAGCATGATTTTCAGAATTAGTATTTTATACTAAGTTTTAGTTTAAAAAAAAGTCCCAGTTTATTTTATTAGGTCTGTGGGAAGAAGGAAAAAAACTAGAAATGATCATCTTTGGTGTAATGAAACTTGGGAATATAAATCAGTACACAGAACAGTTAAGAACATATTAAGAATGTAGTATGTTATTGATACAGATTAGAGCAGATGCTAATTTAAATAATAATTGGACAGTTCATGAAGCACATAAAAACTCATGTGTTTTTGGAGGGAAAAAACCCCCGAAATCAGGTGGTTTGAGATTTTCCTGAAGAGTTGCTCTAAAGTTTGAATTTGGTCTGAGGGAGGTGAGAGGTGGTGACACAGAGCTGGAGGTGACCAAGTTGGTCCCCAAGTGACCTGTGACCCCCAGAAGCGCGGGCGGCTGGAGCTGTGGGCTGGCCTTGCCTGGCCTCAGCGTGAGTGCGTGGCCTCTCTTGGCCTCTGGATGGAGGCCTGAGCTCTCGCCGGGGCAGCGCTGCTGGGAGTGGGGTACACTGGTGGCTCCCTGGCAAACAGGCTTGAGGGGGTGCAGGTTCGGATGAAAAGGACCTCTCCTCAGCCCCAGGTGCAGGCCTCCCGCCCCCAGGCCTGCGCATGCACTCTGCACGACGGTGGTGGCTGGAGAGGAGCCTGTGGGCTGGCTTTGGCTCTGACTCGGTGGAGGACATTTAGCATCCTCAGCTTGCCAGCATCAGGGAGTCCCTGCCAGAGGGCTTCAGGGGTCCCAGGGTGCACCCCTGCTCTTGTGTTCCCCCTGAGGCTGAATCAGGGTGCCCTTCCCAGCCTCTGCGGTCTCGAGCAGCACCCGCCGCCCAGCCCCACTCTCTTAGGCTGCTCTGGCCTCGTGATCAGACTCAGGGTGCAGGGCCAGGCAGGAGTTGTTGTGGGAAGGTGCCCAGACTTAGAAGGAGGGGTGCAGCCCAACAGTGTGCTTCTCTAGGAATGGTTTTGGGTTGCCGGGAGGCTGTGCCTCCGTAATCACAGATCAGCTTATGAAGACTGATGATGTGCATTTGAAAAGCAGCTCAGTAGGAAGAGAGCCAGGATGCAAGCCTTGCAGCTGGAAGGGAATTCAGATGACCTTTGAAAAGCAAAGGGTCAGAGGAACCCGTGAGAACCTGGGGGTGGCGGAAGGACACGTGCAGCCGGCGCCCGCCCGGGAGGTGGTGGCCAAGAGCTTTCCAGTGGGAAGGCACGGCCCTGCTTGTCATTGGTGAATGATCAGTGGCCATGCTTGGGACCGGGCTCTCTGACAGCCTTGCTTGCTCTGTGGTTTTAATCCTCCCTGAGGATCCATCGGCTTATTGAATGCTAGCTCTTCATTTTTACCATGCGTTTCATGGTTAAGGAGCTGGCGTTTTTCTGTGAAGGTGAGCTCCCTCCTAAAAAATTACTTATGTATTACAGTCTTCACTGTTTTTAATGCGCAAATCGTCCCAGATTTGGCCGGTGGGAGCCCATGAAGTCCCTTTCAGCCGTGTCCTTCTGACACGTCTCCATCCGTCTTGGAGCACTTCCTTATGTGTCGCCCAACTAAATACACTCCGGGCTCATTTTGAACTTTCTTTGCCCCAGTCCTGGAACCAGCTGTTTCTGAGAAGAAGCCTGGGTCCTTTTAGTAGAAAGTGGTGTATGGAAGCTCGGGTCTGGGCTCTGGGTGTGTCCAAGGCCACGAGAGACAGAGGGGCACCGGGGTGTGCGGCAGGTCTCCTGGCAGTGCTGAGCCCAGCCCCCTGTGCAGCACCCCGTGCTGGGCGTGCCTGAGGGTTAGGCGTCCTGGCTGGGGCAGTACGGGGCTGTGGCGGAGGGACGGCTTCTGGCATGGCGCTGGCTGAGCAGGGGGTCTTGGGAAGCAGGAACTTTGTTTTCCCTGTAAGATGGAACTCCCTCCCCCTCCCCCTGATTCCCACCCCTGATTTTCTTTTTTTCTTTTTGCGTATGTGTACTTCTTTTTATTTATCATACTTGGGATTACAGGTGTGCTTGAATCTGGATCAGTAGTAATGCACTTAAGCTTTAAAAATTGAAGTATAATGTATATGCAGAAGAGAGCACAGCTCTTTGGAGAGTTCAGGTTTCCTTTGAAAATCTAATAGCATTTTCGTGATTTGTAGCAGCAGAACTTGTCTTGGTGACCGTCTCCCAGGGCATCTAGATGGATTAACCAGCAGCTTTGAGGCCTAACCCCTGAAGCTGGAAACAAGATAGATGTGTGTTTGGGGTATTACACTGTGAAGAAGACCGGATTCTTTTGCAGCTGGGAGCGTCACCGTCTCCCTGGTGCGTCTGGATCCTACTCGTCTTCTCTTTAGGCACCAGGGTATCGAGTCAAATTATCTTCTGTTGTGGAGATTTTTGTTTTCACCTTTTCTGTGTTATGGAAAGGAACCCTCATTGCTTTTTTTCTAAATTCCAGCATTTTCTAAAAATATTATAGGTACTCTGACTTCCTCATGTTCTGGGTTATTAGACACTGTAATATGATTTTTTCCTTTTTGCTTGTTCTGTCGGCTACGAAGAAGAGAGGTGTGTTAAGATCTCCCACTGTGATAATGGATGTGCCTTTTTCAACTTGAAATTTTGTCAGTTTCTGCTTTACCTATTTTGGGGGCTCTGGACCCCCAGGGACTGAACCAGGGAACTCAGGCGGTGATCCTTGTTCTCTGTTTCCTGTGGGATTCTGTGGCCTTTTGTCCTTGTGACTTTGTCCCTTGCTTCTGTAGACACCTGGCCTTGTCTGCATTGCTGTGGCTTCTCTTCCTCTCTGTATCTGCAGCGCTGCGGCAGCCATATCTCTTTGTGGGGTCCATTCTGCATGCATGAATGGCTGTTGTCAACTCAAAGGCCCCACAGAATCTGGACAGAGACTCTGGCTCAGTCTAGCCCAGGGGGTCAGGGGTCACCTTGCGTCTAATGTGCCGTGATGGGGAGGAAACGAACATAGTACAAAATTAGGTTCCTGGGCTATTGGTGGAGGCCACGTTCTCTTAGAAGGGAGTGTGGGTGGGGCATCAATGATAAATGTTTTCATACCGACCGTGATTGATGAACATCAGAAGTCACAGGAAGGAAGGGTTACTAATAAATGGTGCTGGGACAATTGGTTAATTACGGTGGTAAAAATGAGTAATTCACCTGTCAATTTTGGACCAAAAGAAAATTCATATGGATTAGAAAAAAAAACTTAAAAATACAAGAAAGTTGGGTTACATTTGTTACCAAATTTCCAGGCAGGAAAGAACTTCAGAAACGTCTAATTAATTTTATAAACTTAGGATCAGCCTATCATGTTCTCCTCTGCTTTTTTTTCCAGCTGACATGTAAGGAGCATTTTTTCTGTGTCATTAACTATTTATTTTAAAAAATGATGTGCATTCATATTATTTCATCATATGTACTGTAATAGATTTTTCTTCATTATGCAAATGCTATGACATATATTTATATTCATTTTTATGACCAAGGGAAGTTCTTTCAAAGTATTAAAATAATTGAAGCAGACACAAATCTCTTGACATGTTTTTGAATCTTAGCTGTTTTAAAATCAAAGAAGTATTACACACTTACAAACAAGTCAAATTGTACTGAGAGGTTAATAGTGAAAAATAGTCCCCTTCCCTCCCAAGAAGTAATTATTTTTAACTCTAAACATTTTCTTCCAGTTTGAACTATTTTTTGATTTATCATTTAGATGTTTTCTGTTGACTTTCTGTTATGGAAAATGAAGATTGATCTCTTCAATCATTTCCTGTTTCTTTCCCTTTCATCCTCCCCATATAATTAACTCACTGTTTTTATTACATCAAATGTAGTTGTTCTCATAATTTTGACTATGTAAGTATCATTCCGTGAAAAACTGAGCTGTGTTCTTTAATTGCATTTTCTTTCTTACAACCTTTTGTTTTTCCTGGAGTTAATTATTGCCTTTCTTTTGAAATTGTATACTTTGCTGTCCATACAGCTTTAATTTTTTTCAAGTATTTATGTCTCTGTCCTTAAAACTCATCCTATTATGTAGTTAGTTTTTCTGATTGGGGGAGAAAATGAAAACCTATGTTTGATTTCCATTTTCCTTTTCTGCTTCTTGGATCTCATTTTTTAACCTTTTTCCTTGCTGCCAAGATTTTCTTTCAGTGTGGAAGAATTCTTTCCTCTCATCTTTTCTTCCCTTGGAGCTCTCTCCTAGAATCTCCCTTTCTCTTACCTAACTCTGTATTACTGGCACTCTGTCTTTTGCATAGTAGTAATCTTAGACTTTCTTTAAGATGCTTTACTGAGTTACATGCATTGTTTTCCATGGTGCCACATTGTACTCTTCTTTGGTCAGTTTTCCTTTTTTGTTGGAGTACATTTTTGGCATCCTAAGAAAGTGTAAATGGCGGGTATTGATAAATTCGAGTTCCTGTGGTTTGGGGGATGCTACTTTGCTATCCTCACACTCAATTAATGATTTGGCTAGGTGTAGAATTTTATGTTGAAAATAATTCTTCTCGGAATTTTGAAGGTATTACTCCATTTCCTTCTAGCATCCAGAGTTGCTCTTGAAGTACCTTGCCATTCTATTTCTCATTTCATGAACATGGAAGCTGTTCTCTTCCCCTCCCCCAATAGCTTGAATGTCACAAAGATGTGCCCTGATGCGGGTCACCCATTGGATGAGGCACTTGGGGGGGGGGTTTAGTTCTGAGACGTGCTCTTGTGTTGTTAATTCTCTGATGAGTTTCTCTGTTTCTCTCTCTAGAAGGCCAGTTATTTGGGTATCATACCTCCTGGATTGATCCTGTGGGTTTCTTATGAGAGTAGATTTTTTCATTTTAATCTCTTTCTTCTTTCTGGGAGATTTCTTAACTTTTTTTTTTTTTTTTTTGAATTTTATTTTATTCTTAACTTTCCATCCAAGCTTTCTTCTTTTTTTCCCCTTAATTAATTAATTAATTAATTAATTAATTTTTGGCTGTGTTGGGTCTTTGTTGCTGTGCGTGGCTTTCTCTAGTTGGGGCAAGCAGGGGCTACTCTTCGTTGCAGTGCATGGGCTCTAGAGCTCAGGCTCAGTAGTTGTGGCGCACGGGCTCAGTAGTTGTGGCTTGTGGGCTCTAGAGCGCAGGCTCAGTAGCTGTGGCGCATGGGCTTAGTTGCTCCGCGGCATGTGGGATCTTCCCGGCCCAGTGCTTGAACCCGTGTCCCCTGCGTTGGCAGGCAGATTCTTAACCACTGCGCCACCAGGGAAGCCCCAAGCTTTCTTCTTGAGTTTTATTTTCATGACTGTATTTTAAAATTTCTCATAGCGCTTTCTTTTTCTTCTCTTCTCGTAGCAAACTAGAGTTCTTCTTTGTCAGGTGTCATCTCTTCCTGGCATAGTGTCTGTGGTCCTGCAGAGACTGTTTATTTCTGTGTGTTTTGGAATCATTCATGTTAGAGGCTTCTCTGGGTTCTGCGGGGGCAGACCTTGGTGCTGCGCTTGTGTCTGAGAGGGCTGCACTCAGCTGCCTGCAGCCCGTGTGTAGGGAGACTGTTAGCTTACCTTACAGGGTCTGCCTGGCTGGTGGTCGCTTAGTTGGGGGAATCTCCAACTTTTGGAGAAAAGACACAGTGGAGAGGTTTTTCCTCTGGTGCGCTGGTTCTCTAGGGAGTGTCCTGTGATATTTTGTGGCCTGTGCTGTGTGTGAGGGAACAGGGACTGGCATTTCCCCGATGGAGATCTGCCTTTCTTCCCCAACTTGGCACAGAGATCTGACCTTTGAACCAGCTGTTTTCAATCTCACTCCACCCCAGCCGAATCTGGCACTCCTCCTTTTGGGTTTGGGGACCAGGTAGACACTTTCCTCGCTCAGGTTCCTTCTGTCTGCACTGAGGATGTGGCTTCTTCCTGCTAAGAGTAACAGCGGTGCACATATGAGGGGTTACTCTGTGGCCTCATGGCTGCCCTGGGAGGTCATCGGTACCCTTATTCCCCCTCTGAACGCTGTGAGTGAGTGGCAGGCCCAGGGCCACCCGGCTGGTATGTGGGAGGGCTGGGATTTGAAGCCAGGCTGTGAACAGTAGCCTGTGTCCCCTCACTGCTGCCTGGTCCCCTTTTGCTGTTGTCCTCTCTCGTCTTACCTGTTTGGGGTCTTCTTCAGTGGCTCTTGGAAGGGCGGGGATGAGGAGTGAATCTGGTCAGCATTCTTCCCCAGTCGGTTTTGAACCTCATCTAAGTCTCGTAAATGTGTTTCCCCTTTTGGGGTGGAGTGTGGTGGGGAGAAAAAGAGCAGGATTTATTTTGAGGTTAACGGATTCCAACAGCACCCAATAAAACAACTTCAAAGCAGCTCCTAACTTTATATCAGTAATTATTAATAGATTTGCCTAATTTCATCCCAAATTCCAACTTTCAAGTTCTAACATTTTATTTTAAAAACTAGGTCAGAAAAAGAGTGCACGCCAGTATCACGTACAGTTCTTTGGTGATGCCCCAGAAAGAGCTTGGATATTTGAGAAGAGCCTTGTAGCTTTTGAAGGAGAAGGACAGTTTGAAAAATTATGCCAGGAAAGTGCCAAGCAGGCACCCACGAAAGCTGAGAAAATTAAGGTGATAGATGTTCCTTAAGTATAATTTTAGACCAAAACTTTTATTTTTATTCTTAATTATTTATCTTGTTTTGAACTTGTGGTTGGTTGAAATGTTGTAACGGCTTCTTATGTCTGTCACTGTTTACTTTTGCCAAGCGTGCTGTGTCATACAATATGGCAGGTTTCTTACACAGGTTATCCTTTTTACTCCTTTGATGACTCCCAGAGATAATTTGTTTTATAATTTTTGTTTTCCTTTATATATATCTATATATAAACATGTATGTAATATTATATGTGAGTGTTAGTTAAATGTAATTGGAATTGATTTCTAGTTTAAAGAAACAGTAGAGTTTTACTGGTCTGAACTCTGTCAAAAACCTTCGAGTTAATGGGTTTTTGTAGTTTTTGATTTCTATATTTATCTGAAATTCTAAAAGTATTCTTCTTTAAAGTGGGTTAACTTTTATGTTTATATAATGAAACTTACAATGTCTTATGTTCTCTTTTCAGCTGTTGAAACCTATTTCAGGGAAATTGAGGGCCCAGTGGGCAATGGGCATCGTTCAGGCAGAAGCAGCTGCAAGCATGTCAGTAGAGGAGAGGAAAGCCAAGTTCACCTTCCTTTACGTGGGGGACCAGCTCCATCTCAACCCCCACGTGGCCAAGGAGTCAGGCGTTGCTGTGGAGTCTCTGGGAGAAATGGTAGGGTCCTCAGGAGTCAGGGAAGAAGCTGCTGACAGCCCCAAGTCCACGAGGGAAGAGGGCGTTCCCGTCAAGAGGAGACGGAGAGCCCAGCTGTCCTGTTCTGCTGAGAACCAAGACAGTGACCCGGGGACAGGAAAGACCACTCCTCAAAAGACGGCAGAGGCCGAGCCCAAGCGAGGAGTGGGGTCTCCTCCAGGGAGGAAGAAGGCCGTGGCCTCCACTCCGAGAAGCAGGAAGGGCGATGCGGCGTCCCAGTTTCTGGTCTTCTGTCAAAAGCACAGGGACGAGGTTGGTGTTGTGATGGCTTCTAAGTTGTTGTGTTTTCATTCTGGGGAGTTTCTGCATTTGAGGGACATCCCTTGCAGTGCAGAATCACCTGTTTCTCAGCATTATCAGCACAGTCTGTAGCGAGCCTTCTGTAGATTTTAGATCTAATAAGTAAGTGTTGTTAGGGAACGGCCATTTCAACTCTTGGGAGCAAAGATATTTGCCTTTGTACTCCGGGTTACTAAAATATTCCCACAGGGACGATGGGAGGTGGGCTGCTCTTTGCTACAAGCTCGGCCTTATCCTGAACATCTGGTCCTGGGTTAGCGTCTTCTCCAGGAGGTGGTTACAGAACCTAACGCAGCCAGTGGCGCCATGGTGTTCGAAGGGCAGTACTATGTCAATGACTAAAACATTTGACTAGTGTTCTTAATCATTTTTATAGAATAAACCGTCTCTTCGGACATGGTCCGGGCTTGATTCCATTGTAAAGAACTAAAGGGATTAGGCCGCCATCTTTGGTTCTTCACTATTACTTGAAGTGAATGGGTTGGTGGGACTTTTCTCAGGAATGTAAGGCAGGTGTAATGTTAGAAAATCTGTTATTGTGATTTGCTGTCGCACATTAAATGATCATTTCAGTAGGCGGAGAAAAGGCATTTGGTAAAAGTCATTGCTTTTTTTGCCGTGCCACGCAACTTGTGGGATCTTAGTTCCGCAACCAGAGATTGAACCTGGGCCGTTGGCAGTGAGAGTGCAGAGTCCTAACCACTGGACCACCAGGGAATTCCCCAGAAGTCATTGTTTGTTTGTTTTAATTTATTTATTTTTGGCTGCATTGGGTCTTTGTTGCTGCGCGCAGGCTTTCTCTAGTTGCGGCGAGCGGGGGCTACCCTTCGTTGCGGTGCACGTGCTTCTCATTGTGGTGGCTTCTGTTGCGGAGCACAGGCTCTAGAGCGCGGGCTCAGTAGTTGTGGCGCACAGGCTTAGTTGCTCCGTGGCATGTGGGATCTTCCCGGACCAGGGCTCGAACCCGTGTCCCCTGCATTGGCAGGCGGATTCTTAACCAGTGCGCCACCAGGGAAGTCCCAAGTCATTGCTTTTTGATACAAAGCAAGCCAGGATTAGAAGGGAACTTCCTTTAATCTGCTGAAGGGTGATTATCAGAAACTTTAAGCATCACACGTATTGAAGGAACTGTAGAAGCATTCTCTCTCTAATCATGAACAAGGCAGGATGCCCTTCTGTCACCACTGACATTAAATGTTGTAGTGAAAGTACTGGCAGTACAGTAAGAGGAGAAAAAAATAGAGAGGCCTGACTGTAAAGAGGGTGGTCCATGTGGAGACTCAGGGGAGTGTACAGGAAACCTTGAGACTCAGGAAGAATTCCCAGCACCGGGAGAGATGAGAGCAACACACAGAAGAAGTGGAACGCCAAAAATGTAGTGTCTGTGATAGTAACAAAGTGAGGTACCAAGGGATAAAGATGACAAAATATGTATAACTTTGGAGAAAAATGGCTGATATTTTAGCAGACCTAACCAGAGATAAATAGGAGGCAGCACAGTGTTCAGAACAGTATTCTGAAGTTGAAGTTGTCATCTCTCCTCTGTTAAGCTGTAAATCCAGTATCATCCTGGGAGAACTCCCAACAGGAATTTCTTTGCCTTATTAAGTAGATGCTAGCGTAGCCACGTTTGAAGAGAAGCTCAGCCGGAGGACTTGCCCTACACAGAGGAAGTTCTGTTACTGAAAACTGCACAGAGCAGAACCCAGAAGCAGACTCGCAAGCGTGTGGAGGCAGATGGGAGAGGACTGCTGGCCAGCTGAGTGGGCTGGCTGCTCAGGACGGGCACTGGGACCCCACTGGTGAGGTCAGAACTCGGCCGCCACGGGAGAAGAGCTTTGTCTCTTTGTGGGGGAGGGTTTCTTAAGGCAGACTGATGATAAAGGAGCTGCGTTAAAATGAGATGAAAGCTACGTGTGCAGAGCTCAAGCGACCCTGAAGGACAGAGTGGAAAGGCTTTGAGAAGGACAGTTTACAGAAGAGCCTGGATGGCCAGTGAGTTCACAAAGAGAGGCTGCTGAGCCCGGGAACAGCCGGGAACCACGTGTCACGGTCACAGTGAGGCGAGTGGACACAAGCCCAGCGCCTCTGTGGTCAAGGAGATGAAGCCGCGGTGGGAATCCCCATGCAGGGCTGGCAGAGGATCATTCCTTACACCTAGTTTCAAGAGAAATTTGGCAATATCTAGTGCAATTGAAGATGCACATTCTCTGTCTTGTGATTTCACCGCAAGGTATTTACCCTTGAGGAGTTTTGCCCTCGTGCCCAAGGAGGCAGCACAATGTTCAGAACCGTAAGATGCTGTGGAAGGAATGACAGATGGTGGCATGTCCTGCCGCGTAACTCTAGACTTACTGCACGTCCAGGAGGAGAGTGAGTTGCTGAAGGATGTGCAGATCCCGTCACCGAAAGTGTGAAAAGTGCAACGTGCCCACTGTTTTGTTTTGCCTACCTGCCTGCCTGCGTCCATGCCGAGTCCGGGTGTAACTCCAGGTCCGTGTCTCTGTCCAGGTGCTGACACCTGGTGGGGAACTGTGGGTGTGGACCAGCCGGAGCACAGAGCAGTGTGCACTTACCGTGCCGGGCCTGCTGTGGGTGAGGTGCGAGCTGTAAGCTCAGGCTGTGCGACGCCCGTGTTTGAAGCTGGACCCCCACCACGCCTTGGGAGGAGCCCCTGCTCTCAGACGCCGGGAGCGGGGCACGGCTGTGACAGCTCAGCACTGCCAGCCAGCCGCGCTCCGGCCTCTTCCTAGTCCGTACGTATCTCCGTGGACGCTCCACTCGTTTGGAAGTGTGAAAGAGAATTCAGACCGCTTTCCAAAGACCACCCTTTTTACTTTTGCGGAACCAACTTGCTCTCCATCCACCCTTGCAGCACTGCGACACGTACCAAGAACAGACAGCAGTTTATCGCTGCGGAGATTGCTGATGAGCTGTAGGCCAGAGGCGGCAGCGTGGGGCTGTGCTGTGCACCCCGACCCCCTGCAGCTCACAGCGCAGCCTCTGTGCCTCCGAGCACCCCTCCAGAGCCCGTTCCGCCCAGCTCTGCCGTGGGCGTCATGCTCGGTGCAGACGCCAAACTCAAGGTGCACAGTTACGGCGCCGGTCTGCTGCCTGTCCCTGGTCTTTGTGGGGGGTCAGCCCCACGAGCCCTTCCCCTCCTGTCTGGGTTTGGGTGCTGGTGGGCTTTGATAATTCCACGTTGTCAGAAAAGTGATGGCTACTAGGATATTCTTTACCTGTTATTAACAAGTGTGTTTGTGCTGGTTCTGTAGTGAGTAATTCTAGACTTGAATTGAGGAAGCTGCTCCCTGATTCCATCCTGTAGAATAGTCTGGGTCTTTCTAGGGGTTTCTTTCTTTTTGGAGAGTGGTGGTGCACCCAAGGATGGTTTTTGTTTGGTTGTTAATTGCTTAATCAGTGGCCAGCCCTTGAGGGACAGAGTGGATGGAGCCTCCTTTTCTGGGGTCACTAGATAGAAGACTGTGACTGTCAAGGACATTTGGTTGCCACTTGCTGACTTTTTTTTGCTGCACATTTCCAGCTTGCTTCTTGCAAATGAAGAAAAGCATCATGCTTCTTGAAACGGGTTGAGCTCTTTGTTGACATGTTTTGATCGTCCGTCTTCGTCCAGCAGGCTCAGCGTGGGCATGCAGCTCCCTCTGCTCCTGAACCCCGCTCCAGGGGCTGGAGGTGGGGGAGAGGCGTGTGCTGGGAGACGGGTCCGTGGCCCGTGAGGAGCTGGCGGGGCTGGTGGACAGCTGCCAGCAGCTGTGCCGTGCCCGTGTGTGGTTTGCACACGAGGTGAGAGCGGCTGGGTGAAGCCTCCCGCGAGGGGAGAGAGTTTACTAAGGCACCGGTGTTGGTAGCAGTTTTATCAGCAGATGCTTTTCGCCTCAGTTTCCGATTTCTGAAGCCTCTTCCCACTTTCTCTGACCCTGATTTTTACAGCTTCATTAGAGTTGCACCACTGTTTTAGGTCTCAGCTCTGCATGAACATTTGTATTAGGTGTCTATTGCCGCGTAACAAGTCACCGCAAAGCTTAGTGCCTTAAGACAACACGCATTGCTTGTCTTGGTGTCTCTGGGTCGGGAGTTCGGGAGCAGCTCAGCTGGGTGGTGCGGCCTCAGGGTCTCTCATGAGGTCGCAGTTAGGGTGTCAGCTGGGGCTGCAGCCTCATCTGAAGGCCGGAGTGGGCCAGAGGACCTTCCTGCAAGGTGCCGCACTCCACTTGGAGGCCAGTTGTGCCCCCAGCAGGTGGTCACAGGGGGCAGGGTGGAGGCCTTCTACGCCCTAGACTTGGAAGTCCTGTGTGGCCATGACTGCACCGTCCAGTGCCTCTGCCGGACAGCAGGAGGGAGGCCTGAGGACTAGGAGGCAAGGCTCACGGGGTGCTCTCGGAAGCCGTGTGAGGAGGCTGGGGGCAGGGAGAGCAACCTCTGAGGAGCCCGTGGAGTCTCAGGTTGTGCTGGTGACATTTCAGCTGTGTGGGTTTGTGGGTATTTGGTTTTCCATATTTTTTTTTCCAAGGAGTGGAAAGGCTTTTAATGAACATTACAAAGGGACTGGAAGATGGGGACACAAACCCTAAATCCAGCCTTTGTTGCCCATTTCAGTGGCTGAGGAGGAGGGGGGTCTCCACTCTGCTTAGCTGTTCCCAGACCCAGAGGCAGCTGGAGGGCGGTCCCTGCGAGTCTCCCCTCCCCGCGGAGGGGCTGAGTGCTGCTGGAGCGGGGAGGCCTGAGGCAGCCAGCCGACCTCTGAGGTCAGGGGAGGCCCAGGATCAGGCAGGGGCGTCAGAGGTTGGAAGGGTAGATGGACTGAACAGGAGGGGCAGCTCTTGGGTCCCCAAAGAGCATTGTCACAGAGGGGCCAGGGCCTGCTGGCTCCAGGGACCGAGACCCTCGCAAAGGAACAGCCCCCCGCCCCCTGTTCAGCAGTGGGTCAGGAGAAGGTCTGAGGGACAAGAGAGGACAGGGGCCTGGGTGGGCAGAGGAGGCTGAGAGGGAGCCAAGGAAGAGCAGCGGGCGCGGGCACGGTGGGACGGGGCCTCTGGCTGCTGCCCTGCGGCTCCTGCTGGCGATGAGGTGGCGGTGGGGCTGGTGGTGCCGCCTGTCAGGGTCCAGGACTCGTCGGAGCGGGTGCGCCCGTCGCAGTCGGTGTTCAGGTTCCGGGCGAGCTTGTGAGCAGCCTTCGGTCCCCGAGTCTGTCGGCCTGTGGTTGAGCTCTTCCTGAGGCGTCTTCCGGGAGCTGCTCTTGCTCTCGGCCAGGCTGTGCTCGGACACCTGCCTGCAGAAGTGTTCCAGCAGCACGGCCGCCGCCTTCCCAGCCGCGCGCGGGCGTCTCACCGCCTCGCTCCACGCAGGGCCTGCTTCCTCCGACCCGCTCCTCCCCGCGGGGCGGCGGGGCGCCGGGCCTGGGCTGGGGGCTGCCAGGCGGCTCCTCCCCGCGCCAGCCGTACTGACGGCTGCCTGTCCATTCTGTCGTGTGTCCGAAACACAGCGGTGGCCGCGGTGGAGCGCTCCACGTGTCGGAGACCTTGCCAGTACGCTGTCGCGAGGAACCGTTCGGTTCCTCGTGACAGCACAGCAAGCCCTGTCTCCTGGCTGAGCGCGAGGAGGTGAAGCCACCCCTCCGCAGTGAAGTGACACAGGTGGGAAGCAGACCGGGACCCGGCCCCGACTGTGCCCGCGTGCAGAGCCTGTAGCGGTTGTTCTCATGAGACCTGTGCGTTGGGCTGAGCGGTCGTGGCCCTCGTGGGCCCAGCAGAGGTGAGGGTGAAAACGCCCAGGCGCTCCCAGGAGGCGGGCACCACGGGCCGGCGGCGGCTGTGGCCGGCGCATCTCCTGTCCTGGCGGAGCGCTGCTTGCATGGGTGCGAGCGGGCAGCGCCGGGCTGAGAGCTGACAGGACGCCCGCGGCCGGCCTGCGGAGGGGGAGGTCTCCGGGAGCGTGGGCCCGTGCAGTCAGGGGGTCCAGCCTGCGGGGGGCCGTCCGGCGTGTGGCTCAGGCGCACGGGTGCGTGCTGGCGGGTGTGGGCGCGCCTCTGCCTGGCTGACGCGCAGTGGCAGGAGCCCCACCCGCGGCGGCCCGGGCCGGGGGCCTCTGGGTGCAGGAAGGAGGCTCTCTGGGATGGAGCGTCAGCGGTGAGCGGACAGGATGGAGAGCCAGGAAGGGCGGGCGGGCGGGCACAGGACGTGCCGGAGGGGAGCTGGCCAGCCTGGCACGGGCTTAGGTGCGAGGGGAAGGGTGACCTCCGGGGCTTCGGGAGTCCTGTTTGGGGAAGCAGCTGCGAGCGCTTACGTTACCCTTCATTCTGATCGGGGATGCTGTGGCCTGGGCTGGGCGACAGCCCCGCAGACGCATGTGCTGTGCTCCAGGAGCCTTGGATCTGCAGCTCTGCACGGAAGCCTTTGCCGCGAGGGTCTCAGATCCTTGACGCTTGAAGTGTTGGGGGCCGCGGGTGGAGTGGCAGGCAGGCTGGGCGGGAGGGGAGGGTGCCCCAAGTTGAGAGGAGGGAGCAGGCGTGTGTGGGGCTGGAGACACCCAGGCAGGCGCAGATGGGAACAGGGACGCCGAGGAGCCCCCGGGGGAGCGGGGGAGCGCGGGAGCCGGAGCCGGGCTTCGACGTGCAGAGTTGGTGGGGTGCTGGTGTCCGGCAGGGCCAAGGTGGACGTGGTGAGGCGCGGGGACCCTGGAGGCCATACGAAGCCATCTGTGGGGCGGAGTTGTGGGTTGGGGCTTGCGTTTGGGGGCAGAGGTTGCCGTGTTGGCTGGGCAAGTAGTAGGTCCAGGTGGTGACAGGAACCCACTGATGAAGTGTCACGGTAAGTCCATCACAGAGGGCAGTGGAGACACACCTTCCCTTACCCAAGTTACTTCTCAAAGCTGTGGCGGACGAGCCACATTGAACCTGGGGTCTGGCCCGCAAGCCAGCAGCCAGTGCTCTGACTCAGTCGGCAGAGCTTTCTTGGAGGGGCCTGGGCGCAGAGGTCTGTGTCGCGCTTCCTCAGCTCTGCCGTCGTAGCTTGAAAACGGCCACGGAGGACTTGGGAGTTCATGCCGGCAGCCGAGTTCAGAGAAAATTGTACTGTGGACACTGATGTCGAATTTCCTCTAATTATTATGTGCTATGAAATGTTTTTCCTCTGATTTTTTTTTTTTTTTTTTTTGGCCACGCCGTGTGGCTTGCGGGATCTTAGTTCCCTGACCAGGGATTGAACCCGCGCCCTCAGCAGTGAAAGCGCTGAGTCCTAACCACTGGACCATCAGGGGATTCCCCGAGTTTTTTCAACATTTAAAAATGTAAACTCAACTCTTAGTTCATAGGCCGTGCGAAAACAGGAAGGTGGGTCAGATCTGCTCTGTGGCTGTGGTTTATGGACCTCGCACCCTGCTATTGGTGGTCCTCAAAGTCGGGGCACATTAGAAACGCATGGGAAACCTTTAAAATAGCAGAACTGGGCCCGCTGGGTTGGAGCCGCCTTGGCAGGGACCGGAGCACCATAGTTTTACGCCCTTCCCCACCCTCCCCCCGGATTATCACAGTGCACAGCCCGGACCCACTCCTCACAGCCCAGTGACGGGGCTC
This sequence comes from Balaenoptera ricei, assembly GCF_028023285.1. Classification (NCBI taxonomy): domain Eukaryota; kingdom Metazoa; phylum Chordata; class Mammalia; order Artiodactyla; family Balaenopteridae; genus Balaenoptera; species Balaenoptera ricei. The sequence continues at coordinate 142,328,462 of NC_082643.1, read as the reverse complement.
TTCTGGAGACCTTGTGAAGATGCGCGTCCCCGGGGTGGGGCCTGAGGATCTGCATTTCCCGTGTGCTGCAGGGCCGGGGAGCTCTGTGTCCCAGCTGTGAGGAGTGGCTGTCTCGGGGCGCAGCGGGGCGGGGCTCCTCGGCCACGTCTACGCCCTCCCGAGCGCAGACCCGAAAGGAGGAGGGTTGGTGCTACGGCCGGCGAGAAAGCCAGCCAAGGGCTTGCCCCTGTACCCAGAGGTTGTGTTTCCTCCTGCTGGCTTCTCAAGGGTGCCTAGGAAATTGCAGGTTACCAACAGTTCAGTGATTTTGGAAAAGTGTACTTTTTCTCTTACCACTTATCGTTTCCTGCATTTACACAAATACAGCTGGAATCGTTTCCACCAGCGCTGTTTTCAATGAGTTACAACATCAGTTAAACACTATTTTTTCTTTGAAGCCTTTATGGGACGTAGTTCCATGACGTGGGAGTGAGAGGGCCACGTGCTGAGTCGCCAGGGGCCGCGTGCCGCGTTGTGTGAGTTCGGGCGTCCAGCCTTCCTATCGCACCTTTCCTGTGTCCGCAGGTTGTCGCTGAGCACCCGGACGCCTCCGCTGAGGAGATTGAAGAGCTGCTTGGATCCCAGTGGAATATGCTCAACGAGAAACAGAAAGCACGCTATCACACCAAGTTTGCCCTCGTGGCCCCGTCCCCGTCCGAAGAAGACTCTGGTAACCATAGCTCTGTGCTCGTGTCCTCTGCGTAGCCGTGGTGTGTGTCGTGTGGCAGCCTGTGCTCCGGCTCTGACCCAAGTGCAGCGGTCACAGTAAAGCAACCTCTGCTGCCTGGTCTCCTTGCTCGTTGTCGCCAGAGCTGTTCCGTGGGATCCTCTGTGGCCCTGCAGGCCCCTCGCTCTCTTGCCCCGGCAGCCAGTGGTGGGGGAGGTGCGGTGAGGGAGCAGAAGGGAGGCACGGAGTCCAGGCGGCCTCCAGGGCCGGAGGCTCGCGTGACGGGCCGGGGTCAGACCTCAGGCCTTGGTCCTGCCGTGAGGCTGCCGTCCTGGCTGGGGCTGCGCCTGCACCTCATGGGGGGCTTCCCACCGAGGGCAGGGGCTCTGGCCCTGGGGCCGGCCGTTCATGGCCTGTTGGCCTGAGAGCTCGCAGGGTGAGGAGGGTGACCGTGGACTGATGTTGAATGTGGGTAGCCTCTGGTTCTTCTTAGGCCTTCAGGGCGAAAAAACAAAAAGTGCCACTTTGCCCTGGGCTGTGGTAAGAGAAGGGAGGCTTAATGCTGTGAGCTCTGGGGAAGACAGGTCACCACGGTTGGGTGTGTCCTCTGTGCCTGTGGGAAACTGACACCTGTAATGGGAAGATAAGTGTGACGTGTTTGGGTATCAGTTTGAAATACAAAAGAATTCTGCATCTCTCAAGGCTCGTCATTGAAGAGTTATGGAGAGGCCTCCAGACTCGCCTGACAGGGTGCTTCGTGGGCACGAGCTTCGTGGGCATGAGCTCGGTCAGCACCGAGGTGGCCTACATCCGTGTTGCCTTCCTGTTCTGTTCACACGTGTTCCCATCTTGATTTTAGGGCTTTCTAGAACTCCACAGCAACCATCTAATGATATCAATAGTGAATTTCATTCAAGTTGTTCAGGGTTTGTTGCGAATACTACAATTTAGAATAGGGAGGATGTTTAGGATTTGTGTATTTTCTTTAAAAGGCAAAAGTTTATCAGACTCTTCATCAGTACGCTAAATCTAGAAAAGTGTCCCTTTTCAGTGGCTGCTGATTTAAGAATAGTCAGGTTTTATTGAAGCCAGATTCAGCTTACCCTTGAAGAGTGAGTGTGACTTTGATTGTGTGTCCTGCTTTGTCACTGTCCCGAGTACTTGGCAGACGGGAGCATGGGTGGTCCCTGCCCCCAGTGTGTGTCAGGTGTGTGTTTGCTCTGCAGGCCTCGAGCCCTCCCTCTCAGGGACCCCAAGATGACGGGAAAGGCCATGGTGTCAGCTGTCCCATCCTTTCAGTGTTAGGAATTCAGACAGATGCCCATCTTGCTCATCTCTGTAACAAACGACCACTGCCTCCTCCTGGCACAGGGGAGGTCCTTACCTAGAGGGCGAAGGGCTGCACCCTCCCCTCCCCTGGGAGCTGTACCTAGTGCACACGTGCCGAGGAGGGGCTGGCAGGTCCGTGGACCCACAGCCGCCGCTCCACAGGCCTCTCCTGGTGTTCCCTTGAGGCCGGCCCAGAGCTTAGTGAAGGGCACTCTCAGGCCGGCTTATGCCAGTCTGGTACTGGCAGCTGGTGAGGCCAGCGCTCCGGTTCTGCTCTTCTCTTGCAATGTTGGGCCTGGACCTGAGGTGGAGCCCCAGGCCCGTGTCAGCCCAGGGCTGCTGCACGCAGGGACCTGAGCCTCCTGGCCGGTGTGCTCCGCCCCCCTCCATAGGGTTTGAGGACAACACTGCCCTCCCAGGAGATGTTTGGTGAACAGTCCAGGAGCAAACTCTGAACCTCTGTAAAGCAGTCCTGCAAATGGAGACACTGGATTTGTATTAAATAAACCTTGGCGTGTTCAAATTAGTTCTCTCTCTAGAATCTGCATTCTTACTTTACGTCTTGTTTTTCTGTCAGTACTGTTCGGACACCTTAAGTCTCAGATTAGGTGGTCTCCCTGCGGACACCTAGCAGGTGGCACAGTTAAGCAAACATGTAGAAGGTGCTTAGTTTGCAAATGCACGTGGATTGTTTCACTTAAGATGCTTCTTTAAGGAAACGTGTTAAAGGACTTTGTAAAAATACTGGGTTATATTTAGATTTAATGCTATAGTACATTAAAATGTAACAGGTACCAATATAATAATCCCTAGATGAGATGAGGATTTTCTACTTGCCATTTGGAAAGTGCAGAGAGATTTGACCTGTGGTACTTAGGCCCTGGAAATGAACAGGGTTTCAGGAGGCCCATCACTGCTGGATCTACATGCTGAAGGCGCTGGGCAGCTGCTCAGTGCTCTAGAGGACAGCTTGTGCAGGGTTTTTCATGTAAGTTTCCCCCATCCCCATTCCAAGGTAACTTAAATGGGAAAAAAAGAAGCCACACGAAGAGGACACAGGACCCCATAGAAGATGCTGAAGTTGAGGACGCTCCCAGGAAGAGACTCAGGACCGACAGGCACAGTCTTCGGAAGGTAATGACGTCCTGGGTGGGCCTGGCTGCAGGAACCAGTTCCCCTGGGCCGCAGGCGGGATGCGGGGAGGCGTCCTCTGCAGGCGTCAGCTGGAGGCCGGGGCTGGCTTTCCCCTTGGAGCATCTTTGAGAAGGCTGCTGAGGAGAGCGAGTTTTTATCTGCCAGGGAATTTAACACATCCCAACACTGAATAATTCTTGATGTTTAGATTCAACAAAATTGTATACTTAAAATGACTCTTGAATGTAGGGCATATTATTCAGTGTGTAAATAATGAGTTGACAGGAGAACATCAAAATCCACTATATGTTATTCTTCATAAGAAGTTTAAAAATCCATTAAAGGCATTGAAATAGGTTTTATGAACTCATTCCATTTATTAGTAATTCATATTATTATTTACTTAATGTGAATACTAAGCAGGCTATGTAGGCCTGTTTGATACAACAAAAAAGTATTGATGTAAAGGCCCAGCTTTTGTAAAGGCAACCACAGGACCTCACAGCTCTAGCCGGTGCCAGCCAGTGTCAACGGGCAGAGCTTGCCTGGTACCTGGAGGAGCATGAAACTGACCAAGGGTCCGACATTCAGAGGACCTGTATTGTTGTGTCTGGCATGCGTGCTCGTGCGTGTAGAGAACGTGGGCTCTGCCAGTGCGCTCTGCGATTTAGATGCCCGGTTAACGTCTTCATGAACTGAGAGGTTAGACTTTGTATCTTACATTTGAGTTTATGTTTATTTAATAGTAGTTCTGGCAGAGTAGCTGTACTCTGATTTATGATTTTGATTATAACTTCAAACTCTTCCCTTTTTTTTTTTTTTTTTTTGGCTGCTTGTGGGATCCTAGTTTCCCCAACCAGGGATCGAACCCGGGCCCTTGGCAGTGAAAGTGTGGAGTCCTAACTACTCGACAGCCAGGGAATTCCCCGAACTATCTTTTACTGATCTAAATTGAGAAGTTGTTCTTTTTATTGTTTTATTTCGAAGAATGGAAAATAAATCTCACATATTGCTCAAGCATAAATATGTGGCCATCATGTCATCTGTCTTATTTCTTTAAAGGTGTATTTGCAGTTCAGGAGAGCAGGCAGGCCCTGCCCCATTTTCCTGGACAGGAGAGCATTCTCCCGGGGCACCTGTCAGGTGTCCAGCAATGAGCTAGGTAATGAGCTAGGTAACACTGACGTGTGCAGTTACCTGGGAACACATACTCAGTTTCTCCTCTGGCCACCTGCTGTTGAAGTGGTCCTTTATTGACAGTCATGCTGACACTGGTTGCTTTGAAATATTTGTATAAGGGATTTACGTAAAAAAAAAAAAAAAAAAAAGTGTGTGACCCTGGACATTTGAAATATCAAAATTCACATTAAGTAGCTAGACAGAAATTTTACTAACTAGTAGCTCAGGAAATAACAGATGATTTTTAAAGAGAGTAGTGTTAGGTTTGGTTTTTGTAAACCTAAGTTTATAAGCCATATCGGGTATAATTCCTAATATGCTTTGAGCACTTGGATGGGCCAGGTAGCATTCCCAGTGCTGGGCACCTGTTACTTTGTCCCCGGTCCTGTGACCATCCCTGCTGGAGTCCGGGGCAAACTTGGCCTCCTGGGCGGCAGGGTGGCTGTGAGGCAGTGGCGCCCCAGTGCTGTCCAGACTACGTTATTTGAATTCTGAGCGCTAGACCAACGTGGATGATATTTTTGTGTGTGTGCTATTTTTCTGTTGTGAAATGTGCTTTCGGATGATCTTTGTTTGTGAGCTTTGTCTGGGGCTTATCTCAGGACTGGAAATGGTCCGCCTGGTGGGCTGGAGTAAGCCAGGCGCACCTTGCATGGACTGGGCTCGCCTAGGGTAGAAGTGGCGCTCCCTCCCGCTCACTGCGCGCTGAACCCAGAGGACGGTTGGTAGCTGACTGAGGAGTCTCATTTGAGGTTCTCAGAGTGACCGGTTAGGCCAGGTTTGGCCCGGCGCCTGCCCCTCCCTCCCAGCAGTCGTCAGAGTGGGGTGGGGCGGGGTGGGCAGGGGAGAGTCGGCCCGTTACGCAGAGGCTGTCAGTTGGGCAGCCGCAGCCGCTGACCGTCTGTGCAGAGCACGCTTCCGCAGGAAGACGTTCCTGTCACACGGCTTTTCAGCAGCCTGTGTTAGTTCACATTGGAGACTTTTCTCCTTTCTTTCCTTTTTCGTCTTCTTTGTTCTCCCTTCCTTCTTCCCCCCCGCCCCCCCCGTTTTATAACAGAGAGAGACGCTCACCGACAAAACACCCCGCACAGGCTCTTGCAAGGCCATCGAGGCAGCCTCCTCGCTCAAGAGCCAGGCAGGTAATGTGGTCAGCGCTCCTTCCAGGTCCCCTGGGCTGGCGGTGGGCGGCCGGCCTGGTCCTGTCCTCGGGGAGCCCCCGCTGGGGGCGGGGGGGTGGAGCCAGGGGTGAGCGTGTGAGCAGGAAGCTGGAGCCTAGAGGGCGAGGTGGGGAGGAGGTTCCCATGCAGTTAAAGGTGAGCCGCTTTATGTGCGGTTGACGGTCAGCTGAGTGTCACTGAAGTCACTCTTCTGCTGACTTGTACTTGGCTTTACTGTTTTCAGTTTAAATTAGGTTAGACAAGTGATTCGAATCAGAAATGTCCAGGTTTCTGACTTGATGGTACCAGTTGTTGCTGTAAATTCCACTATTTTTAGTACCCAGTTCTCCATGTATATTAGCTAAAAAGTAAAAGTAATGACTGGTTATTTCTGTTTTACATGTTGAAGAAACTAGCTTAAAATGTTTGTGAAAAATAACTGTCAAAACAATGAAGGGGGAATCAGGTCACTTTTTACCTTTTCATTAATTATCTTTTTGATGTATCTGTTTGGTAGTTCATTAAAGAAAGCTTACCATCTCCAACTTGTAATAAGAAAGGAAAATAAAATACAGAGTAAGTGAAGATTGGAAATGGCTCTGTTTCCCTTATTTTGCATAAAGAGCTGTACTGGTTTTTAAAAATTAATTGAACAGACTGTTTTAAAAAAACAGACGTTTGTGAACAGTTTGAACACTGAGTGGACATTTGATGATAGAAAGGGTTGTTACTTTTAAGTGTGATAGTGCTGTTGTGGCCGCATTCAAACCTTACGTGCAGAGGTGCTCTGGCTTCCCATGGGTAAAATGACATGTCTGGGATTTGCTGCAGAAGAACCGGCAGGGGGACATGGCACCAGGCGTGGGTGGACTGGTGTGGCCCAGGTGGCGGGTTGGGGGCCAGGCAGGGGGACCTGACATCAGGCTTGGGTGGGACTGGTGTGGCCCAGGCGGGGCTTTTGGGGCTGGGCAGGGGGACGTGGGAGTTCACTGTCTAGCTCGTCAGCCCTGATTTTTCCACAACAAAAAGTTAAGCCCAGAAAATCCATCTTTAGAAACTTCATTTATTAGCGGGGTACTTTTAAAGCAGGAAAGAGATTGAGGGTTTAAGGTTTCAAACTTTACTTTATAAACCAAAATTATCTTACAGCCACAAAACATCTGTCTGACGCCTGCAAGCCCCTGAAGAAGCGGCACCGGGCCCCCGCAGCGGCGTCTGCGTCGCTCGCCTTTAGCAAAAGCTCTTCTCCTTCTGCATCCTTAACTGAGAATGAGGTAAAATCATAATAATAGTGATCATCACGCACTCACACAAAGGCCGTTTAGTTACCCACATTGAAGTGTGATAAAGGTCAGACTTAATCAGCGTGACCCGGGTGTTCTCCACAGTCGCAGGGAGGTTAGGTGCTCTGAGCCGTGTCTATTTCAGAGAGAAATACACACGCACACGGTGTATGCGTAAATGTACGTGGCTGTACTTCAGTATTGATGCTTTTAATTGTGCTTGAAATCTGTCTTCAAGATGTTGGTCCTGTGATTTTTCACCCGGTCCTAACCTGACACAGCGTCAGCGGGGCTGCCTGCGGGGCTGGTGTGCTCACGCAGCGGGATGGCGGGGCCCACACGCTGTGCACATGCCTTGTGCATTCCGTGACTTTGGGTCCACAGCTTTGGTCCTTTAAATTCTGGCATGTTTTTAGGTCCCTGAGTGTCGAGGTGAGTCAGGACTGCCGTGGTAATGTGACTCCTCTTTTCTGGACTCGGAAAGTATCCGCTAGTGAAATTGTAGCTGTTTGAGGCTCTCACACATCACTGTATCATGACATCTAGAGCATCGTCAAATCTGAAGTCTTTGCCGTTAATAAAAACAAAATGAAAAACAGCCTCAGAATGTAGGTATGACCCTTTTTTGTCCAGAGGGAGTCTGGGATTCCCAGCTTTAGAGACTACCCAAGGAGCTTATTGTCGAGTCTTAATTTCTTGTTATTTTGTTCCCTGTGATTCTTTTTCTCATTGTAGACGTGAGTCCTGTTTTTAGACTATCTGTGAAGAGATGCTCACCTTGGGCTTTTTCGGAACAGGGTAGTGAGGCAGGGAGTGGGTCAGAAGGTGGCACTTCTGACGTGGTCTCCACTGTGGTCTGTGGTGGGGACGGGGCGTCCCCTGCTCTCTCAGCATCAGGTGCTTATGCCCATTAGAGGGGCCGGGCCTTTGGGGGTGGGCATCTGCTCTCGCAGGCGTGCACGGGCCTCGGGGCGGTGTGGGGTGGAGCCCTCGGCCAGTCTTAGTGGGTGTAGGTAACTGAACATTTCTTACATTTGGGCACGGTCAAGACAACGCAGGAAGAATTCTTCGCTGAGCTCCTGGGAGCTTGCTGAAACATGAAAAGGCAAATTCTATACAAAACATTTTTCCTATTTTTCTTGTCCAAGTTCAGATTAGTATCCTAAAAAGTTAAATAAAAGGTGGTCTGCAATTCTAAAGAAGAGGAATACTAAAAGTTTCAGTTCTATAGACCCTTTCACTTAAGGCAGTTTGTTTAAAACACTTTTTAATGAGATTTTCTGGCATCATATTTTGGCCCACTTATTTGGTGGAGTTTTTACTTCCACTGTCGTCAGATACCATCAAAAGAAAAACACTGAGGCCGCTGAGATCTTGTCTGTTGTTCCTGGTCATGAGTCGTGTGGGTTAGAGGCGTGGGTCTAGAGCAGCTCACCACGGGGCCAGGATGGCGGGTAGCGGGTAAAACGTGTTTGTCAGACACACCTGATGGTCTGACATTGGTTTTGACCAGGATGAGTTTCACCTTTCTGGCTTAGACATTTGTTCTGAACTTCGGAAGACTTAGATGAAGCATTTTACAATCATTAGGCTTAATTGATTTTTAATTCTTTAGAACTTCAGAAATAGATTATTAAATACATTTATATTATATATTAAATACATTAAAATCATACACCTTTTTGCATTTTGAAGGTGATGCATAGATTCCATAGTGTGCATTCTGTTCCTTACATGAAAAACATTTAAATTACTAGGCTTTTTCTATCAGGCCACTTTCGTGCGACTTATATAAATCTCACATTAGAGTTCATTTTTATTAAAACCGCTTTAGGTGAACAAGAAGGCTTGTCTGTTTGTGTTAACACTACTGAACTACAGTGCACATTTACGACGTCTGCCAGGCTAAGTGCCTTTTAGCATGAGAGACAAAGCGCAGTGTTATAAAGAAACATTCTAGAAGCCGCTGGGTCCGGTTCTGGTGGGCACTGGGCGACCATGGGGCTGCTGTTTGCGGGGCTCAGACTGGCCCCTTATTTGGGGTGAGTCACATGCCCTTTGCATGTTTATAGTCTCTCCTTTCAATACCATTGATTAAAATAAGGAATTTTCATAGGGTTGGTGTTTCGAGACATTTTAGGTCATGTTGTGGTCTAAATTCCTCTCAAACAAGGTATATGTGATCAATGAAACCTTACGTTAGAACAGTTATTCCATAGTAGTACTGCATCCCCTAATGAGGAGGACGGATTACAATCACACACTTGCATGACAAAGGCCTGGGAAGTAATTAATGTGATTTAAGTGTTTTGTAATTTCATTTCTTATTCCCTTAGTAGAGCAAATTCTTATTTTTTTCGCCTTCACTGGTAACAGCTTTTATGGGAGCCCACATCAGCCAAGTTGGATTTGAACTCAGCTGCTCTGTGCTGCACTTAAAAAGGTGTAATTTTCCAAGATGTCTGCTGCAGGCGGCGTGTCATCGTGCACACTCAGTGGCATTCCTTTCACAATCAGTTATGGAAGATGTGTGATAATCTGTTTTTACTGGTATTAATAACACATACAATGAAGAGAACAGATAACAAATTTTAAGACCAAGGTAAGATACCTAATCAAGGCCATTTAACCAATCACATTCATCTCATAACAGAAACACATTCATATTCCAGTGGTCAATGTAGATTTCAAGTTGAAAGGATGCCCTCGATCAGGGGCTGTCCTGGGCGGTGACAAGGACAGCACACTGTAGAGGTTCATCCTGTTAGAGGTCGTTTTTCTCCTCTAGTTCATAACTTACTGAATTTTTATTGAAAAAAATGTCAGCACCTGTACCTTCAAAAACAAAGAACAAACAGCACACATTAAAAAGAGTCCTCGTCGACTGTTCTCATTGCTAATGGAATGTATTCAATCCTGTAGATAGTAAACTAATTTCCAACATAAAAGGCAGGAAGACTTTTGATTCTGTCTTTTTTTACTAAACAGTTTTACTATGACACTAGCTATAGTAAATTTGTAGGAAAAAAAATGTCATTTACAGTATCATTGTGAACCATTTAACTCTTTTGATTCAATAACCCTTATCTGGGGGGGGGTCCTATAATCAGGTTATTTACACCAACCTCTTCATTGGTTGCTTTTATAGAACATGAGCCATTATATTAAATGTCTCAATCTTGGGTGACCACCTGGTGTGCCCCAGGGTGTCCGCATGTTTGCATGGTGAGGAAAGGCCTCCGTGCCCTTCAGGTCATAGAGGCGGGAGGGCTCTTCACGTTACCAGGCCGGTAGCACTCGGTTCATTCCGAGCGGACTCTTCAGGTGTGTTTTTCCTTTAATGAGAGTTTCTCACTAAATACTTGTGTTCTAAACCATTAAGTAGTGTAACGCATGTAAAACACTTGGGGTGCCTGGCGCCTTGCAAGGACTTAGTGGTTCGCTATTGTGACAATAATGGTTATAACAATAAAAATAATAAAATCACCATCATTCCATTTTTATCCAAAAGTATAAATTTTGCTTTGGCATGAAAAGCAATCCTCTTGAGAGCACTGTGCGCGTGGGGGTAAAGTAACCCTAGAAGCGGCCCACGCTGGGCTTGACTGACGCTTCCGGGTACTGGACTGTGGCTGGGGGCGCGACTCTGCTCAAACTCAGTGGACACGGGGCCCCCAGGACGGCCTCAGTCACGCTGTCCCTAAGGGACGTGGAGGAGCTCAGGACTGATGTAGGATTCTCAAAACACCAGTCACTAAATTTTAAAATGTGAAAGAACGGTGGTGTAAAAATGACCCTAGTTCAAGAAGCCATTACCCAAAGTAAAGACTCGAGCCTGGAAGGCCTTTGACAAGGATTAAGAGACTTGTTTGAAATTATGGCGTGATGGATTTTGAGATGGTAGCCAGCCAGCGACCGGCACGTGATGGGTGCGTTAGGAGCCAGCAGAGAAAGGGGCGCCTTCCTTTTTGATGGGGGTGACTCGATGCTGTGTCCACAGGAGCAGCGTAGACTTAGCCTCAGCTGAGTAAATAGGGGTGCGTGCAGGAGAGGGGGAGGGGGCGACGCAGTGTTTCTCAGCGCGGGGTGGGGGGACCTCGTCCCACGGGAGGCGGGAAGGTGCCGGCAGGCAGAGGCAGATGCAGTCAGCATTGTCGTGGCCTCGCTGAGGGACGCTGGTGGGGGGCAGAGTTCCCGAGAGGGCCTGCCCACAGCTTCCTGAAGGAGGGCAGTGGAAGGGGCTCCTGTTCTGAAAGAGCTGAGGGTCAGGCAGTAGTTTGTCTGCAGGAGCACAGATCCACTATGCTGCTATTTATAGCGGAATGGCTTCCTTTCCTAAGGTCAAAGTAATGCCGATTCACCCTGGTCTTTAGTCATTTGAGCTGACAGTTGTTGAGGTGACTTTGGCTATGCCATGCACAGAGTCACTGCCGTGACCGCTCCTTCCACGTGCCACACTTGGGCCTGGTGGGGAGGTGGCTGCGAGGAGGGCCTCTGGAACAAAACGGGAGGCCACAGGTGGACACTTGTCTGAGTGTACAGAAGCTGAGATGGTAGCTGTTCCAGAGATGAAGGTAGCCCGCGGTAACGGAGCGGTCCCCCCCGGGCCCATGCCGTGTCGGGTGGAGCTGCTCCCACTGCCGCCCACAGACTCCTGTCTCCTTGTGCACCTTTCCCAGAGTCTTCAGCCGTGGGGGACTTAGGTGAGGTTGCCTCTCAGTCCTCTCTTTAGTATCTCGCACATTTATACCTCCCAACTGAAAGTAACCTCACTGTTTTAAAGAGGACATTCCTAAAAACCGACAAGAAACCTAAGTGAAGTTTCACAAGGAAGCAGAGTTTCAGAAACGTACGGCAAAGGGTGGCTCTTTGCCGTGTGTGAGTGTGGGAGGGTTAGCCTGCTCCCAGGGTGGTCTCTGTGAGGCCCCCGTCCCAGCGTTAGCTGTGCCTGATGCCGTGGTTTTCGTGGGAAGTCCACGCAGAACCACAGGAACGTTTCAAGTGGAGCACTCAGGGCCGGGGCGTGGGACGGCGGGGGCGGGGTGGGGGTTGGCCATTTCAAGAGGTTGCCGTGGTAGGGGACGGGAGCAGCTGAACACACCGGAGGAGAGGACAGCGGAAAGGCGAGGTTTGCTGCCCCTCTCAGTCTCCTGGGCCCTGGTCTGCTCGCCCAGGGTTAGGTCCGGGGTGTGTGAGCGTGGCCAGACTGGGGGCGACTCTCATAGCTATCGAGTCTGTCTTAGAAATGTTCTAATGAAAAGTCAGACTGTAAATTAGCATCTACTTCCGAAAACATAAAAGGTGCCCACGTGTGGGCTTAAAATTAGGGTTCTCCACCAAAAGCCTGGACGTTGGGCCCGCTGTGGCAGATGAAGAGCTGAGGTTTTGTTCACCATTTCAGTAGCAGTGTAAGTGTTTTAAATAAAGGGGCGTCCTCCGTCCATTTGATGAGTCCAGTAGAAGGAGCAGTGCTTGCTTGGCGGGTGGCTCTTGGCTGGCTTGGGCGAGGCCTCGTGCGGGCCCAGGTGGGCGAGAAGGCACCCTCCCCCAGGCCCCCAGCAGGGACTCCTGTCTGAAAGGGGAGCTGGAGAGTACGGTCACTGTGACTTTGGCAAGTGTGCCTGATCCCTTTGCCGTTTGGTTGTTTCTAACTCAACTCGTTTCTGAAGCGCGTCTGGCTCCTTTCAGTTATTAATTCACGTTTCAGGTTGTTCTGGTCAGATAGTCGTTTGTATGTGGACCGAGTGAGAGCTGCCTTGACTTAGTGTGAAACTAGCATTTGTGCTTTTAAAATCAATAGCTTCATCACCTCAGCTTTTAGAAATCTATGAACAGAAGTAGTAATTGTTGAGGACTCAGTTTTATCTTTTAGATTATGAATCTAAATTATAGTCTTTTGCTGAAAGAACCGAAATATTGCTATCTTATTAGAAAAGGTTTCTCAGAATGCTCTCAAATCTATGATTGGCTTTCAATTTTTTTTTTTTTTTAAGAAATATGCTGACTCCTGTATATTTTAGGATTTTTGGTCAGTGAAATTGATTTTCATCCTTTTAAGTACTGTTTTTGCTGTTTTACCTAGAATATTAGAAATTAGTACTGATTTACTTGCCAGTGATGGAAAGTTGGGTGTCCTTTGCAGGTAACAAACACATGCCTTGCGTCCCTCCATCTTGTTGCTTGTACTGCCGGGGTCAGGGGCCACTCGCTTTGGGCATTTCCACCAGCGAGGACACCCTGAGGGGACCCTCCCGCCTGCTCAGTGTCTGTTTAGGAACCAGACAGGCCTCATCTTGTGAGATGCCTTTGTAGCTACATGGTTACCTGGTAGATCCACATTTACAGTTTTTTCTGGCCTGAATGTAGGTGTTGGGTTTTTGCATATAATTCTTTGGCATGTGTTTTGAAGCATGTGCTAACCGTTCGGGGCATATTGCACCTTCCAGAAGCGGCTGAGGTGGGGGAGGGCAGCCCGGCCCATCAGTGGGGGTGGGGTGGGTCACTCAGCTCTGCGCCTGCAGCCGCTGGCCAGGCCCCTCCCCAGCTCCCCGCTCTAGCCCACTCTCTGTGGGACAGCCCCCGCTGGGGACACAGTTGGGACAACGTTGGGTTGATAGGACGTTTTAGAGACTCATTTTATCTGTGATGAGGGCTGGCCTTGCGTCTGGAACAGCAGCCCCACGGCCTGCCTGGCCACCACGTGGTTCTCCCTGGCACCTTCTGGGGCTGTCGGTTCTCACAGGAGCTGCCTGGTTAGAAGGTGGGTGTGAGGACAGTGCCAGGGTGTGTTCCCACGACTCAGACCTGGACTTTAGGGGCAGCTAGGAAGGGTCGAGCTGTGTCATCTAGAGGGGTTGCTTTAATACAAATTCAATAACTTTTGTTTGAATTGTAGTATTTCAGGTGATGAATGACTAATTTACAAATTACTTTAATTCCACCCTAATATTTCACTGTGATATTAACTTGGAAGACCTGTTTGAGATTAGTCTTTTGACTTTAAACTCATTAAATCTCCTGGGCACAGGATTCGTATCATTTGTCAATCCAAAATCCTATGTGAACACACTTCTAGTTATCTATTTCTTCCTTTACAAAAGCGTAACTTAAACATAAAAGTAATGTTGGTTTATAGAAATATCTGTTGTTCAAGGTCTGTAATTGTATTTTTAAAATGATGTAGTGTTCAACTTGTGAAGGGATGTGTTTTGTTAAAAGATTTGAACCTCACTGTAACTCTGTCCGAGGCATAGGGGACTGCTCTCCAGCCCCGGCAGGGAGGGACCTGCCTGGGATTCACATAAGTCGCTTCTCGAAGTTGGTTTAAATGTGTTCACTAGGTCACATTATGTTCGTTAATATCATCCGGAAAAATCCCTGTAATGATCACGGAGACCACATTCTCTGCCCGTAGAGGAGTGTATTTCTGAGGCCAACGGGCAGTTCCGTGCTGTCGCATACTGAGTAGAGTAGAGTGTTTTCAGACTGGAGGAAACTGGAGAGTCAGGAGCGAAGTTGCTGGCCGAGCAGCCGCGGGCGTGGCTCTGGTGGACTCGGGCGCGGCGGGGAGTGCCCGGCGGTCCGCGCCCGTCCACCCGCTCACTGCGGTTCTCTCTTGCCGAATGCACCCTACCTATTGGATATGGAATAGACCGTAGAGGTCGTAGCCTGAGATTTGGGACTGTGTTGGGACCGTGCAGGTGAATGTGTCGCTTTCACAAACGCATCTCCGAGTAAGTGCCGGCCCCTGGTGCCCGTGGAGGTGGAGCCTGCAGCCGGAGCCAGGTGCCCGCCCGCTCTGCCCTCAGACCCCCGGCCGGCCGTGTGCTAGGGGTCCGCTGAGTCGCGGGGAAGGGGTGCGGTGGGATGGAAGCTGGACCCTCCCGCCCCCGTCACGGACTGTGCTGTTGTAAGGTCTGATGCTGTGTGTGTATCTTAGACCCATCAGGACATGCGCCTCGTGTGTGTCGTGAACATTTATACTTCCATTCAAAGTATGTATTCAGTGTTTATTTCCTCAAACCAGACTTTGTTAATTTAGGAAATATCTCCAAGTGGAAACGTGCTCACTTTTTCTGTAAATCTTAAATAAAAGGTGCTGTTCCTTCCTTTGACCCAGGACTGGTCTGTGTTTTCTGTCTTTCTCTCCGTGCATTTTTTCTTTTTCTTTTTTCTTTTTTTTTCTTTTTTCTTTTTCTTTTTTTTTTTTTTTTTTTTAGCTTTTAAATTTGTTGCAGCCATGTTGAGGGAAGAACCTGGGTTGGTGGGTCGGGCACCGGGCTCTTCCCTGGAGCCCACGTGAAGGCCCTTTCTTTGGGCCTCGGTTCTCAGGCGGCCTAGTGGGACCGGGGCCAGCGGGGCTGCTTCCCTTCCTGGTGCCCCGGCTGCCCCAGCACCTGCTGCAGACTCGCCTCAGGTGCTCGCCCCCATCTGTGACCCTGCATCTGACGGACACGTTGAACTGGGGTTTGAACCCGGAGCATTCTTCCAGTTGACTGCCTTCTTTCGGGTGTCAGTGTGGAGGGTTAGGAGGTGAGCCGTAGGGGAGGGCTTCACTGGGCAGCCTCGCGGCAGCGGGCTAACACCTGTGCTTTAGTGCTGTTCACGCTGTCAAGCCTAGGCGGGCGTCCAGGCTGGCACGGTGGCCCACACACCCGTCACCCTGCCACCGGTGCCAGCCAGCCAACACATCCCTCGAAAAAGTCAGCCCACTTCAACCCCAGGTGTTAAGTCAGCAAAACCCCTCTGTTTACCAGGGGCTCTTCCTTCCGCCCCCTGTAATTTCAGGGAGGTGAATCTGGGAGAATTTCACTGGTGAGGCTGCAGAATCGGGTGAATGGCCTGCTGGGGTTTCTTTTTGTTTTTTGGTGTTTTTTTTTTAAAAAACAGTGTGGCCCGATTCAATTTCTAGCTTTGTGTTCACTGGCAAGCAGCAAGCCTAGATCATAATTACTGGTTGCTGTGATTATTGAGGTGTACAGGAAACGTAGCTTACACGTTTGCCCTGTTGAAAAATTCAGTTTTCAACATTTATTTGGTAAACATCAGATAAATACCAAATGTGTTTTTAGGCTTTAAAACAAACCTGAATTTGATATATGAGAAAGTTTTCTGACTAAAGATTTATTGATTTCTATTTAAAGATTTGCTATTGCTGGTCAAGTGAGGGAAAAAGCTGTGTACAGTGATGAGGGGAGGCTGTAGGCCGGCCTCACTCATCGCTGGTAAATGAAGGCGAGACGGACGGAACACGGCCCGTGAGTCACTGCATTTGCTCCGAGTCCCCGTCTCTCCGCCTGTCGCGCGGACTGCCGTGGGCACAGGCGGCAGCTTGTGCCCCCTCCCCACCTGGCCCCGTGGGGGGAGGCGAACGGGCGGGCGGTCAGTTACGGGTGCGACGAGTCTGGAAGACCGGCTCCTGACCTCGGTGAGCACGCGCTTCCCGACCGTCCGACCACGGCCGGAGTGACACGATCGCGCCACCAAGGCCTGCACTTGACACAAAAGCGTGTTGGGGGTTAACTTGTTTCCCTTCCCTTAAGGTAGTTGAACCTTTAGCAGATCGGGTAAGAAAAGCCAAGATTCTGGGTCCCCAAGCCCATCTTAGGTCACCTACTAGACCAAATTGGGTTTTCATAAAAGTTACTTCACTTTTAAGGAATGGGGAGAGGCTGTTAAGCCTTGTGCCCCTTGTGCACATTGTGTACCAAAAATCAAGCGGGTTGGAGCCCGTTTCCGAATTCGTACACAGCTTATCGGCAAGTGTGTCGTCACGGACACCGGTGGTGCCGCGTGTGAGGGGAGCTGGCGGGGCTGCTGGCGGCCACTATGAACTGTCGTCCGCCTCCTTCCTCCCAGGTCTCGGATGGCCCCGGAGACGAGCCCCCGGAGTCCCCAGACGAGAGTGCGGACGAAACCCAGACCGAAGTGTCCGTCTCGTCTAAAAGGTCTGAGCGAGGAGCGACCGCCAAGAAGGAGCACGTGTGTCAGGTGAGGGGCGGGCGGCCTCCGACGCAGCCGTTCGGGAGCCTGGCCTCGTCGGCCCTCCTCCCTCCCCTCGGCCGGGGCCCCAGAGCCCCGGGGGTCGGGGGATCGTGTGGAGTTTGGTTTCTCACACCTGGTCTCACACCCCTGTCGCCCGCAGCTGTGCGAGAAGCCGGGCAGCCTGGTGCTGTGCGAGGGCCCCTGCTGCGGCGCCTTCCACCTGGCCTGCCTGGGCCTCTCCCGGAGGCCGGAGGGGAGGTTCACGTGCAGCGAGTGCACCTCAGGTACGCCCCGCCCCGCCCCGCCCCACCGTGCGCTCCGGCTCTCGGCCTCGGCCGCCGCCCACCTCCCGTCCCCTGGCCGGACTCTTCAGAACTGGTGCCGTGTCGGGAGGACACCCGGAGCCTCCCCGGGAGCCCCCAGGGCTGGCCGTGGGGCACCTCCGCAGTTGGTTTGCCCGGCGGGGTTGGAGGAGGAGCCGGTGCTCCAGCCACGAGGAGCTGCAGCTCAAGTCCTGTTCTGTGCCCCTCTCTCCGCCCCTCCGACCCCGTCAGGGATTCACTCGTGTTTCGTGTGTAAGGAGAGCAAGACCGACGTCAAGCGCTGCGTCGTGTCGCAGTGCGGGAAGTTCTACCATGAGGCCTGCGTGCGCAAGTTCCCGCTGACGGTGTTCGAGAGCCGGGGCTTCCGCTGCCCTCTGCACAGCTGCTTGAGCTGCCATGCTTCCAACCCCTCGAACCCAAGGCCGTCGAAAGGTACAGACGTGAGCGAGAGCCTCCGTGCCGGTTTGACACGGTCCCGGGCGCGTAGAGGGCAGGCAGGGGCTGTCAGGCTTGTCACCACAGAGCTTCACCCCTGATGTGGATTTGGAGGAACGGTTGGTGGTTCTTCTGTCACTGACTCCACACGGGGTGGGGATGGGGGGGTTAGGGTCTTTCTTGATGTTCTTCCTTCCTTCCTGCCCTAAATGTCGTCTTAAAGATCCCTGACTTTAGGAGTGGGAGGCCTTTGAGCCATTTTGATAGATTCTATTTGTTCTGGCTTTAATGGTCCTTCACGTGCGAGAAAAATATTTTAAAATCCCGTCAGGTCTACGTTATGTCACGTTAGGTGTGTGGGATTGGGGGTGGCGGGTTACCTCTGCTTCCTGACGCCAGCGGTTCTCAGCCAGCCCTCCAGGGGGCACATGGCCGTGTCTGGAGCTGCTGCGGGGGGATGTGCTGGCGCCCAGCGGGTAGAGGCCGGGGTGCTGCTAAACACTGTCCCGTGCACAGGACACCCCGCGGGTCCCCGCTGGGCCAGCAGTGCCCAGGCCGAGGAACCCTGGTTGACCTCATTTTAGAAAACAGCGTTTTAAATGCCTGACGGTTTTCTGACATCGTTTTGAAGCACCGTCGCCTTCAGGAAATGTGTTTTCATGACGTCTAATAAATATCCTTACCCTCCCACTCTAGTTATTTTTTTCATCAACTGCTTCAGGTGTATTTCCGCAGCAGCCCTGCAAACCTGTGGAGGCTTGGTTCCGTGGAGTGCCCTGCTCAGTGCCTTGGGCTCTGGGGTGTCTCTCCTTCTCCAGGTAAAATGATGCGGTGTGTCCGATGCCCGGTCGCCTACCATGGCGGGGACGCGTGTCTGGCGGCGGGCTGCTCAGTGATCGCGTCCAACAGCGTCATCTGCACGAATCACTTCACCGCCCGGAAGGGCAAGAGGCATCACGCCCATGTCAACGTGAGCTGGTGCTTCGTGTGCTCCAAAGGTGAGGAGCGCCCCCGCGTCCAGCCCTGCGATTCCATCGGGGCCGTCCGGACGGTCAGAGTGCTGCTCCTCGGGGCGCTCCCAGGGCCGAGGGTGGGGGGCCGGCTGCAGCGCCTCTCAGGCTCTGGCTCTCCACCCTCCTGCCGCCCCCCCACCCCCGTGCGTGCACGTGTAGTCGCATACGTGGTATCTCTGAGTTAACCGTGACCGTTTCACAGGCTTATGGGACATCGTTAGTGGTGAAAACAAAACGTGCTTTGTGTTTACATGCAGGTGACTCTTTTTTTAAGCTACTGTCTGAGGGTCAGAGGGTAAGAGCTGTAGACTGGGAAGGCCGTCGGGCTGAGCCGGGCGGGTGGGGCTGAACGGCGCCCTCTGTGCAGGGGGAAGCCTGCTGTGCTGCGAGTCCTGCCCGGCGGCCTTCCACCCCGACTGCCTGAACATCGAGATGCCCGACGGCAGCTGGTTCTGCAACGACTGCAGGGCCGGGAAGAAGCTGCACTTCCAGGACATCATCTGGGTGAAGCTGGGGAACTACAGGTGTGGGAGGAGGCGCCTGCCCCTCTTTCCTTGTTCAAATGTCTTCTTTTACTTTACAGAACTTAACGCATTGAAATTACTGTCACTCTCTCTGAAGAGTCTGTGAATCCTGTTTTTAATATTTATAATAGATGGTGGCCGGCAGAAGTTTGCCATCCCAAAAATGTTCCCCCAAATATTCAGAAAATGAAGCACGAGATTGGAGAATTCCCTGTGTTTTTCTTTGGGTCTAAAGATTATTACTGGACGCATCAGGCACGAGTGTTCCCGTACATGGAGGGGGACCGGGGCAGCCGCTACCAGGGGGTCAGAGGGATCGGAAGAGTCTTCAAAAACGGTACGGAGGTTGGTTCCCAGGTGGTCGGAAACAGCGTGCTCGGGTGCCTTTGCTCATCCTGATTTCTGCTGCCAAGTGTTTGACCTCTGTAGAAAGTGCTGGACTCAGCATTCTAGCTGTACCTTACATTTGAAAAAAGTAGGTCTGTAGACTGGTTTGTTGAAGCAGAGGGTAAGAGGTAATGTTGAATGACTCTCCTAGCATTGGTCTGTGGTGACTTTCACTAACACGCATTAAAACTACTTTTAAGAAATTATCTGCGTACTAATTTCCAGGAATTCCTTACCGCTTGCCTTTACGTGAGATGGCGGCGTGCAGGAAACTGGCCTGCGGTCCGGGCCTCGCGCACCGGCTTGTGGGCTCCCTTTGCCCATGAGCAGACACTCAGGTGCCCCGAGGGGCAGGTGTGGGCAGGTCGACAGGACGCCCTGCACCCGACTCCACAGCCTGGGTGGGGACAGAGAAGACGGCGCGCA
This sequence comes from Balaenoptera ricei, assembly GCF_028023285.1. Classification (NCBI taxonomy): domain Eukaryota; kingdom Metazoa; phylum Chordata; class Mammalia; order Artiodactyla; family Balaenopteridae; genus Balaenoptera; species Balaenoptera ricei. The sequence continues at coordinate 142,308,582 of NC_082643.1, read as the reverse complement.
GGTCTCGTTCAGGCGACCAGAGGGAACGGGACGGGCGGCAAGTGAGGACGGCGGGGAAGTGGGGCCTGTGCCCTCGCCCCCTCCGGGCAGGTGGCCGCAGGCCCTCTGCTCGCCTGGGGCCTCCGCACAGCTGACCCATCAGCTTTCTCAAGGATTGTTACGAAAGAGAGGTCGCCGGACGCGGACGCGTGGGGGCTTAGGGTCGGCTGGCAGGTGCGGAGGCGGGATGCGCTGCGCTCCCTCGCCGAGAGGCCGCACCGAGCTGCCCCCGGGTTCTCTAGCCGGCGGGCGTCCCCGAGCACCTGTCTTAAGGAAACCGCAGACAACACTTAGCAGGGAGATGGAAGTTTAGACTAAACCGTTAAAATACAGAGCGTAAAGGGTGGACGTGTTTAATTGCTAAAATCTTTCACTCACACTTTGTTGACTTTTTAGCACTGCAAGAAGCCGAAGCTCGTTTCCGTGAAATCAAACTTCAAAGGGAAGCCCGAGAAACGCAGGAGAGCGCGCGCAGGCCCCCGCCCTACAAGCACATCAAGGTGACCATCCTGGCGGGGCTGGGGCAGGGGGTGGGGGTGAGTCGCTCTCAGGCCCGCGGACTCTTCCTCCCCAGGCTGGGCTCAGCGGCCAGGAGGCTGGCCACAAGCGAGGGTCTGTGCCCGGGGCAGCTGCACGAGGTGTCCTAGGCGGGGAGAAGATGCCGTCGCCACCCGGCGTGTCCTTTGCCAGGCGGGGGGACGGAGTGTGGGCAGGGGTTTCTGCCCAGGGGGTCTCTGCTTTGCCTTGGGGTGAGGCTCAGCCTGCTGGTCAGCGGGGGCTGGAGCTACGGTCCTGGCCAGGCCGCCTGGAGTGGGAGGGGCAGAGGGACAGGCCGGCCCCCCGGGCCGCGCACGCCGTCACCGAGTGCCGCAGGCGGGCTCAGATGAGAGGTGGCCCCCCCAGGCCAGTGCGCGGCCGGAGCCCCTGACAGAGTGCTCTTCCGCCTCGGGGGGTGTGGGGAGCGCAGGAGGGCGGGCAGGGGCCGTGTTCCCCAGTGCGTGGGCCTGGAGCCCCGCAGGAAGCGCCAGCACCTGGCGCCCCGCAGCCGACCGCGCTCGGCAAGCCGGTGCACCCGCACCCCGTCGCCCAGGGCCCCGCGGCCTCTCGACACGTGCTGGCCACCTTCGGGCAGCTCAAGGGCTCAGTCTTTGCTCCTAAAATCTGGACTGCGGTCAATGTCTGTGTGAAGGAAGCATTCCCTGTACTAATGTGTGTTTAGTCTTTTCTTTGGGATGAGTTCCCAGCAGTGCAATTACTGGGTCAGAGAGTATGAAACTGGGATTCCTGAGGCCTATTCAGATTTTCCCCCAACGCGCTGGCATCGCTGCAGTTTCTCCCTCAGCAGGGGAAGAGGGCGCCTCTCACCACGGTTTCCCTAGAGCTACTCATTTCTGCTTTAGTGTCTTTTCAATTCTCTGCTGCTTTATCCTTTGCTCTGGTTTCTTAACAAGGAGCTGTGAGTTGACGAGGGCGGGGCTGCCGTGTGCCCGCCTCCTTGGGCGCCTTTGTGTGCTGGGTGAGGGGGTCTGCGAGGGGATCAGGTCTCGTGGCGTTGGCTGGGCGCCCCGTGTCACTGAGCGGCCCCACGCGGTTCTCTCTCCTGTGACCGTGGCCTGGCTCTTGGATGAACGGAGAACACAGCGCTAAGATGAGCCGGCGCGGGGGGTTGGGGGGACTGTCCTGCAGCCCACCTTGCGAAGCTCCCAGGGCAGGGCTGGGCCCGCCTCCGCCTGCCTCCCCGCCGTGTCCCCACTTGGCCTGAGTCTGAAAGGCCACCAGGAGGCTTGGGTGGGTGGGGCAGGCACGGCAGCCGGGACTCTGGAAGCTCTCGTGGGTGAGTAGGCTGAGGTGGCCGGCTCTCGCCTGCAGGTGAACAAGCCTTATGGGAAGGTGCAGATCCACACGGCGGACATCTCCGAGATCCCCAAGTGCAACTGCAAGCCCACCGACGAGAACCCCTGTGGCTCCGACTCGGAGTGTCTGAACCGCATGCTGATGTTTGAGTGCCACCCGCAGGTGTGCCCCGCGGGCGAGTTCTGCCAGAACCAGTGCTTCACCAAACGCCAGTACCCCGAGACCAAGATCATCAAGACAGACGGCAAAGGCTGGGGCCTGGTGGCCAAGAGGGACATCAGGAAGGTGTGTGTGTGTGTGTGTGTGTGTGTGTCCCCAGGGCTCGCTCGCCACTTCCTCGGACTTGGCTTTGCTCGTGGTGCTTTTGCACTCATGTGAGAACAGTATTTCAAAAATGGTTTTTGAGTTGTTACAATTGAAGATTGTAAAACATTACATGAAAGATATCTATCAGAGTAAAACCCTTAAATTCCTTGAAACGTGCCTTCAGTCAGAATTCTGACGGCTGCTGTTGGGAAGGGAAAGGTTTGCTTAGAAGGGCAGCCGGGAGGGTCGCCAAGCAGAGCGTCGTGGACGCAGCTCCCGTGGGGCCGTCCTGGGACGGTGCGGGACCAGGTTGTTGGGAGGTGACAGGGACCACGCACAGCCTGTCTCCGCTTGCAGGCTGAATGGCGGAACTGCGTGCTTGCTGCAGCGAGCGCGGGCAGCCTCAGACCCAGGGCTGTTCTCGGCTGATCCCCAGCAGCGTCGAGGAGCCTGCTTTGAAAGAGCAAAGCCCCAGCAGCCCTGTGCCTGCACCTGCCTTGCCTGCTGGTTCATCCGGGCTCTTGCAGGAGAGCTTGTGGGAGTGTTTCTACCCCTTCTCTGTCTCTGCTGGGGAGGTCGAGCGGTGAGGGTGGGTTCTGTGGGAGCTGGGGGCTGACGGTTACAGCGCCCCCGAGACACAGGAGTGCTGGGAAGCAAGGGTTAGCGCCGCTGCTTCCAGAAGAAGGCTCAGGTACAGGCTTCACTGACAGCCTTCACGAAACACGCAATCGCCCAACTTGGCCGTCATGTCCAGGGACTTGGCGAGCCCCTGCCCGACGCCTGCTCCTGGCGTGGGCTCTGGGCCCCGGTGCTGAGGCTCGGCCGGGCCGTTGGCCGTCAGCAGCGCACCCTTCTGGTTTCCAGGGAGAGTTTGTGAATGAGTACGTGGGGGAGCTGATCGACGAGGAGGAATGCATGGCGAGAATCAGGCGCGCTCACGAGAACGACATCACCCACTTCTACATGCTCACCATAGACAAGGTAACGCGTGCGCCTTCTCCCACTTCTACACGCTCACCATAGACAAGGTAACGCGTGCGCCTTCACGCACTTCTACACGCTCACCGTAGACAAGGTAACGCGTGCGCCTTCACCCACTTCTACACGCTCACCGTAGACAAGGTAACGCGTGCGCCTTCACGCACTTCTACACGCTCACCGTAGACAAGGTAACGCGTGCGCCTTCACGCACTTCTACACGCTCACCGTAGACAAGGTAACGCGTGCGCCTTCACCCGCTTCTACGTGCTCACCGTAGACAAGGTTAACGCGTGCGCCTTCACCCGCTTCTACGTGCTCACCGTAGACAAGGTAACGCGTGCGCCTTCACCCGCTTCTACGTGCTCACCGTAGACAAGGTAACGCGGTGCGCCTTCACCCGCTTCTACGTGCTCACCATAGACAAGGTAACACGGTGCGCCTTCAGGGTCCGTGTCTGTCCGCACGGGGCTTTCTGGGGCGTCGGACTGCGCGCCGGGCGATGCTGTCATGTCACCTGCGTAGGTGTGTTTCAGGCACCTGTGCTCGTCTCCTCAAGCGCAGTGTCTTCTGGCCACCGCCTGAGGGCCAGGGTGACCGGCCCTCGGCGTGGGGCTTCCTGGAGCGTCACGTGTCCCTCTGATGCGTGACGGGCACACAGAACAGTCTTTCCCAGGGTCAGAGAAGAGCAAGATCAGGGGAATTGCACATCCTTCCAGGTACATAGTGGAGTCTTCTGGGGTGCTTGTTAGGTGTCTGAAGCCCAGGTTTGTGAACATTTGTCTGCTGCAGGGGTCAGCATTCTCAGCAGGTGGGTAAGACGATTTGTCACGAGTGCGGGTGGAGAAGAGTGGGCACATCCGGGACACTGGGTGCCCAGCTGACAGGCCCCTTCTGGTCGCTCCAAGGAGACACAACCCCAGGAGGTGGCAAGTTTACGTACCCTCTGCCATCCCCCCTCCTTTCTGGGGGGGGGGGTGGTGAGGGGGTGGTGGGGGGATTAGAAATGGGAACCCTAGGCCTGTGCCTTCCTGTGTTTAGGCGTCTAAATTTGAACTACTTACATGTTGTGAAAAATGCCAGGTTGATCACTTAACATACAAGTTAGTCCCTGAAATGATAATTCACCGAGGGCACCTGGCTGAAGCCAAGATGAAGTCCATGACGCATGAGACGTTGAAACAATTCATACCTCATCCATTTCCTGCAAGACTAAAAGATAAGCCATACCTCCCTAAACGTGTACAAATGCAACAGAACAAGATCTCCGTAAGCAGACCCTCACATAGAAGGCTTAGCTTTTGGTGAGAATCTGAGGGAATAAGATTAAATCTGAAAGAAAGGATTAAATAGACATGTTACAGATGGTTAAAGCCATAAAAGGAGATTTAGAGACACAGGAACAAGACATTGAGGGATAAATCAGGCAGATTTGAACCAACAGTTAAAACTGGAAGTTAACATATAGTCATTGAAATAACCCAGTGGATGGGTTAAGAAAAGTTAGACCGCAGCAGGGAAGTGACTGCAGTAGAAGGAGCGTCCGAGAATCCGTCTGGACGCGCGGCACAGGAAGATAGAGCGATGAGGCGGAGAGATGGAAGACAGACGTTCAGTAGATGTTCCAGAAGGAAGACGGGAGACCTGGGGGAGAGGCAAAGTGGAAAAAGAATTGTATGGAATCTCTGTGACATGGATCATTTCATGGATGAAGCTGAACAAGTTTTGAGCAGGATAGATAAAAATAAATCTATACCTAGGTATGTTGTTTAAAAAAAAAAAGCCTGGGAGGATTAACCAAGATGGCGGAGTAGAAGGGCGTGCTCTCACTCCCTCTTGCGAGAGCACCAGAATCACAACTGGCTGCTGGACAGTCATCGACAGGAAGACACTGGACTTCACCAAGGAGGATACCCCACGTCTAAGGACAGAGGAGAAGCCACAGTGAGACGTTTGCATTATCTCAATCAAGTCTTACTTTTAAGAAATTAAGAGATATCTCTTCCATGTTAAAAAAAAAAAGAAAAAACAGCTATTATTGTACATCTACTATAATTATAAACAAGATTCAATTACCAAAAAAAAAAAAAAAATCTTGGGCTTCCCTGGTGGCGCAGTGGTTGAGAATCCGCCTGCCAATGCAGGGGACACGGGTTCGAGCCCTGGTCTGGGAAGATCCCACATGCCGCGGAGCAACTAGGCCCGTGAGCCACTATTACTGAGCCTGCGCGTCTGGAGCCTGTGCTCCACAACAAGAGAGGCCGCGATAGTGAGAGGCCCGCACACGGCGATGAAGAGTGGCCCCCGCTTGCCACAACTAGAGAAAGCCCTCGCACAGAAATGAAGACCCAACCAACACAGCCATAAATGAATAAATAAATAAATTTAAAAAAAAAATCTAAAAAACTGAGCTACAGAAAATACGGCAATTCCACTCGTGGGCATATATCTTGGGAAAAGTATAAATCGACAAGGCACATGCACCCCAACATGTAGTGCAGCCCTGTTTAAAAGATGCTAGACTCGGGACTTCCCTGGTGGCACAGTGGTTAAGAATCCTCCTGCCAATGCAGGGGACACGGGTTCGAGCCCTCGCCTGGGAAGATCCCATGTGCCGTGGAGCAACAAAGCCCGTGCGCCACAACTACTGAGCCTGCACTCTAGAGCCCGTGCTCCGCAACAAGAGAAGCCACCGCAATGAGAAGCTTGGGCACCGCAACAAAGAGTAGCCCCCGCTCGCCGCAACTAGAGAAAAGCCCGCGCGCAGCAACGAAGATCCAGTGCAGCCAAAAATAAATTAAAAAAACAGATGCTAGGCTTGGAAGCAACCTAACTGTCCTTGGAAGGAAGAATGGATAAAGAAGATGTGGTACTTATGTACAATGGAATATTACTCAGCCATAAGATGAAGGAAATAAGGCCAGTTGCCGCAGCTCGGATGGATGTAGATACAATCATACTAAGTGACATAAGTCAGACAAAGAGAAATATCATGTGATATCACCTAGGTGGAATCTCAAAATTGATACAAATGAACAAACTTACAAAACAGAAACAGAGTCACAGATTTAGAAAACAAACTTATGGCTACCAGAGGGGAAAGGAATGGGGGGGGGGGGAGTATAAACCAGGAAGTTTAAATTAGCATACATGCCCTTACATAGAGAAAATAGGTAATCAATAAGGACCTACTGTACAGCACATAGAATTCGACTCAACACACTGTAATAACCAAAAAAGAATATATGACTGGTAAGAATCTGAAAAAGAATATATATTTGTCTCTCTGTAAGTGATTCAAGTGGATGTACACCAGAAAGAAACACAGCATTGTAAATCATCTACATTCCATTATAAAAATAAAGTTAAGGTACATAAACAAACAAACAAACAAACAACAACAACAAAAAAGCCTGTAAGATGCCATACACTACAAAGATGAAAAGCAACAGAGAGGGACTTCCTTGGGGGTCCAGTGGTTAGGACTCGGCGCTTTCACAGCCGAGGGCCCAGGTTCAATCCCTGGTCGGGGAACTGAGACAGTGCAGCCAGAAGAAAAGGCAACAGAGAAAAAAAAGAGCATGTTCCCGGGAACGACAGTTGGATGGTCAGCCTCCTTCAAGTATGATGGAAACCAGGGACACTTCTACTCCTCAGGGAAAAAACCCTTGACCCCGCACCTCGCACCCTCCAGACAGGGACCAAGCGAGCTGACCATCGGCATCACGTGGCGGAGGAGATAGTAAAGGAGGTTCTTCAGGGGCTTCCGAAGTTACGTGTGAGGCGCGAGAAGGATGGTGGATAAGAGGCGGTGCGCGTGCGGGTGTGGCGGTCACAGGTGCTGAGCGCTGGTGAATGCGGGGCAGCGGGGCCGGGGTGGCGGTCACAGAGGGCGTCAGAAGAAAGACGAGGCCAGTGTGAGCTGCGTGTTTAGTGTGGATGGAGGGGAGACTTCACTAACTCGTGTTTTGTCGGGAATACACAGGAAATGACTGAGTAGAAATGGAAAGTGTAACTTCCACCTTGTGAGAGAGTGGAAAAGGGCATAAAGAAAAGTCTCATTCACTAGAAAGTGAGGGAGGAGGGAGGAAAAAAGGAGAAAAGATGGTAATCAGGAAACACAAGGTAGGGAGTTCGCTGGCAGTCCCGTGGTTAGGACTCAGCTCTCACTGCCCAGGGCCCTGGTTCGATCCCTGGTCGAGGAACTAAGATCCCACAAGGTGCTGCCCCAAAACCCCTTAATCTATAAAAATTAAATTAAAAAATCTATACACAGGATTTTGGTAGAAGATGGTGGTGCTCAATTCCAAAGCAGCAACAAAAAGATACACAAAGTACATCTTCAGTGAAACTGAGGAACTCGTCACCCACGAGCAGACGGAAGGCCCTGTCTGAGAGCAGGAGACTGGAGGCTGAGGGGCTACAGAGTTGGCGCCTCTAGGCCGCCCCCCGCCCCCGAGCTGCCTTCTCCCAGCAGAACCGAGCGGTCCCGACTCACCTCCTTGCTGCCGACAGTCGCACAAGAGGATGAACTAGTAGATGTGTATCCAACGGTCTCAGAGAAAGAAGGGTGGGTGGGGTCCTGGGGACTTGTGGCGACAGGCCTCGGAAGGACCGTATTCCAAAATAAGGCAGCTCTCTGTGAGGCAAAGAGAGGGGGCCCGAGGCTCTGGAGGCTGGGGAGCTGTGCGCCGTCAGGCGAGCGCAGAGCGGGAGCCCAGAGGCAGGACACCCAGAATCCAGCCGACAGCTGCTCCAGGAACCCCAGCACGCTTCGAGAAAATCTGATGATAAAGAGCAGCAGAACCTCCCTGTGGATGGGGAAACGCGGCCACAGAGCTGGGAACGTCACGCCCCAGCAGTCAGCGTGCATTTCTAGAGCATGCGGGGTGAGAGACGGCCAGCTAGCAAGCGGAGCTGAACCTCGAACTCGGAGACCTGAGGGGTGAAACGAGCAGCAGCCAGAGCGTTTCTGAAGCAGAGCTTAAGCCGCCTGGAGCAGCTCCTGAGCAGGCGCAGGACGGACAGGACACGGCGGGAAAGGAGGGTTAGGAAGAAGGCGCAGCCAGCGGGCAGGCCAAGGGGGGTCTCTCTGCATGACCGGAGTCTAGGTATTGAAAGAATACCCTGTATTTCAGGGGCAAGCCATCCAAAATGGTCAACATAATAAATATCTTATTAAAATTACTGGACATAACAAGGAACCCTTCGGCTAGCTTGGCCAAAAAATTGAGTTACTTATAAGGGGAAGAAAGTGAGGCCGTCTCGAGGCTTCTCATGGCGGACTCCAGCGCCTGAGCACAGAGGAGCAGCACTGATAAAGTTTTCAAGGGAAGAGTGAACTGGAGACTTCCTCTCCCGCCGACTGGTTCTTCAGACGTAGATGTCAGAGTGACAGGTGTGGACACGGGAGCTAAGGGCACCGGTCCTTTGGGGGAAGCTGCTGAAGGACGGGTTCCAGGCGACCCCCGCAAAGCGACTGGCGGTAGTACAGGTATCGGGAATTTGTGCCAAACTGTGACTCCCGACAGCGACAGAGAGGGGAGGCCGGAGAGGGGGGTAAACTCACCTGTGATGCTGACGCCCAAGAGTCAGAGCTGGCCAGCCACGCTGGGGTAGTTGTCAGCATTTGTAAGTATTACGGTAAGAATGCTACTGAAAACCGGGTTGCAAGGATGGAGGTGGGTCAGGGGAGACCGTTGCAACAGGAGCTTACGGGCGTCGTATGCAGGCAGAGATGCCCTCGATAAAGGGCAGCCAGCAGGGAAAATAAAACAAGGTTCCCAACATAACAGGAAAATCAATATTTAAAAAACCCCATTACTTCATAGTGAAAGGCTTAAAACCCAAATAAACAAGCAAACTAGATTGATAGAATCGTGCCCAACATATGAGTCATATTTGTAAAAGGGAGTTGGATTAACTCATCTATTAAAAGGTTTCCAGATTGGTTCATAAAGCGAAGCCTATTTCTCCGCTGTATCTAAGAAACAGAGAAATCCTGAAGGTTGAAAATAAAATTGTACACAAAGGTGTGTCAGGTGAAGTCAAATTAAAAAAGAATTGTTCTCAGACAAGGCAGAACTTGGGCCCCAGCACATTCAGTGAGATGGAGGAAGGCCTTTTAACGTCAGAAGCGCCGCCAGGGGGCTTCCCTGGTGGTGCAGTGGTTGAGGGTCTGCCTGCCGATGCAGGGGACACGGGTTCGAGCCCTGGTCTGGGAGGATCCCACGTGCCGCGGAGCAGCTGGGCCCGTGAGCCACAACTACTGAGCCTGCGCGTCTGGAGCCTGTGCTCCGCAACAAGAGAGGCCGCGATAGTGAGAGGCCCGCGCACCGCGATGAGGAGTGGCCCCCGCTCGCCGCAACTAGAGAAAGCCCTCGCACAGAAACGAAGACCCAACACAGCCGAAAATAAATAAATAAATAAATAAATGATTAAAAAAAAAAAAAAAAAAGGCGCCGCCAGGGACCAGGATACGTCCTGCAGGGTGTGCGCCAAATAACAGCAGCAACACCCCCAGAGCCACAATTCGCGGAGGCACAGGAGACAGCCAAGTGAGGGGAAGTCTACTGTGGATTCACCTCTTGGAGCGAGAGGTCCTAGGCGGAGAATCAGCGTGGACTAAGCGCCGACTGAAAAGAGCAGCAGCCGTGCAGAGAGCCTGTGGCCGCAGCGGTGTGACAGCGGACTCGGGCAGCAGCGCCCGCTTCATCAGCAGAGGGACAGCCGGGCGCCAGCATCTCGGCCCTGAGGAGCCGACGCAGCGCTCAGAGCGAGTTCGGCGGTTCCTTTCAGTGAGGCGGGAGCACACTGCAGAGCAGGCGCTCTGAGGCGCGCCCACCTTCAGAGGAGCAGCTAGCGTCTGGGTGCGAGTGTGTGGCTGAGGCGCCCCCCCCCAGGGCCGCCCGTCCAAGGCAGGGGAGCCTGGCAGGCGTCTCGATGCTGCGCTCCTGGGGTGCCCGTGTTTACACACGTCCTGTCCCCACTCACAGACCCCGTGTGGCGTTACCGCGTGGCTGTGATGCTTTTTGTGGCCTAGTTTTAAGTGCCCTCCCGCCTCCGGTACATCTTTCTCCTGTTCCTTCCGGTCGCGCGGTCGATGAGAGACCCTTAGGGTGAGGAAGCCGAGGTCACTGCTCCCCGATGCCGGGCGATTGCATCGTCTGGGTTTTGCCACAATAGGTGTAAATCTCCGCGTACACACGGGCGCTTGCCTTTCAGGGGGTCAAGTCCCGGGAGCACGAGGGCGGGACCCTCATCGCTTTTGCCCGGGTGCATCTCAAGACTGCTTCTGCCGCGGGGGTTGGCCCCCCTCCCATCAGCCAGCGTGGCCTCATGGCCTCAGGACGTTCTCCTTGCTTCCTCCACCGCTGGCCTGTCTCAACTTGCTGGCTGGTTTGTGTCGTAAGCGGTCAGTCTTGTCCTCTGTCAGGCTGTTGGTGTCCGGCTCCCTCGTTTGCCATCTGACGCCGGGGAGCTCGGCTCACTGCCCCCTGCTCACCAGCGCTTGGTCCCTCCATGTGGTGCTGACCTGCCTGCCCTCCGTGAGCAAGAGAAACAGGACTGGTTTGGGGGTGTCCCGTCCGAGTGGACCTGGGAGACCACGGTCTCAGTACAACACCAGTTGTCCAGCACAACGGTGACAGTTCCCTTTGAATGAGAACGTGATGGCTGAGAGTTGACCACGTATGTAGATGCTGCTTGAAACCTGAGTTGTACCTTACAGGACCGTATAATCGACGCCGGCCCCAAAGGAAACTACTCCCGGTTCATGAATCACAGCTGCCAGCCCAACTGCGAGACCCTCAAGTGGACGGTGAACGGCGACACTCGCGTGGGCCTGTTTGCCGTGTGTGACATTCCTGCAGGTACGGTGCCCCCGGGGCTCCCCACGGGGCTCCCAGCCGAGCGGGCCGGTGGAGGGGCCCTTGTCCGATACTGCCTGTGGCCGGACCGCCAGGCTCGGGGAGGGCGGGCGGCTGGCGATTTGGAAGTTGTGTTTTGTTTGGAACGTGCACCTTGCAGCGTGGACTCGAAAGCCGTGCGGGGACAGTACAGGTGCGCTGAGAGGCGCAGGGCTCGTAGACCTGATGCAGGCTTCTTGGCAGTGTCGGGAGAAGGGCAGTGTCTCAGTGTGGCTTGTCTCCCTCACCCAGGGACAGAGCTGACCTTCAACTACAACCTCGACTGTCTGGGCAACGAGAAAACAGTCTGTCGGTGCGGGGCCTCCAACTGCAGCGGGTTCCTCGGGGACAGGCCCAAGGTGAGCAGTGGCGGGAGCGGAGTGTGCCGGGCGGGGCGCGGACGGCAGGGGAGGCCAGGCGTGAGACTCCTTGCTGGGCTTCTTGCTGGGCTCACGGGCCGTGGCTGCCCCCGCAGAGGCCACAGGGTGCTGGGGCTCACGGCCTGGAGCCGGGAATCCAAGGTCACAGCCTCCGTACTCCCCTGGGGCGGGTCTGCCCCCGGCGCCTGGCGGCACGTGGCGTTCTGCCTGCGTGTCTGTTTCCGCGTCTCTTTCCCTCTTTCACAAGGACGCCGGTTGGTCATACAGGGTTAGGGCCCACCTGCTCCACTGCGACCTCACCCCCACTGCTTTACATCTGCAGCAACCCTACTTCCAAGCAAAGTCACATTTGCGATTCCGGGAAGGACGTGGCTTTGCAGGGGGACACAGCTCCGCCCAGCACACTTAGCCCCTTCCCTGTGCTGGGTAAAAGCCGGGCCTGAAGCCTCTGCACGGCCACAGGCATCCAGGCCCAGAGGTGGGCTGTCCGCAGCAGGCCTGCTGCTTCACCTGGCGTTTTTCATTTGTTCTCACAAGACGCGCCGCGTGGGGAAAGAGCCTGCCCTGGGCCGCATGTCCGCTGAGCGGCGCTGCGGCCGGCGGCCTGTGTTGTTTCCTACAGGCAGTAAACGGGAACACGTCGGTCCCCTGCCTTTTCCCTGTCGGCTGCAGACCCCCACTCTTCTCCTGTGAGACCATCGTCAGGGGTCCCTGGCGCTCCCGACCTTGACCTTGGCCCTGGTGACCCCTCGGGACAGCTGGCCTCAGTGCACGCAGTTCCCTTGAGTGAACTGCATTTATTTCTTCATTCTAGACCTCGGCATCCCTTTCCTCGGAGGAAAAGGGCAAAAAGACCAAGAAGAAAACCAGGAGGCGTCGAACGAAAGGCGAAGGGAAGAAGCCGTCTGAGGACGAGTGCTTCCGCTGTGGTGACGGCGGGCAGCTGGTGCTGTGCGACCGCAAGTCCTGCACCAAGGCCTACCACCTGCCCTGTCTGGGCCTGGGCAAGCGGCCCTTCGGTGGGTCCCCAGCCCGGGCAGCCGAGGCCAGACCACTGGGCGCAGCCCTTGGGGGCCGGCACGCCTGGGTCTCGGCTGGGAAGACGGGGAGGGGCTGGGGCTGGGGCTGGACTCTGCCCTTCAGAGAGATGACGGGCTCCGGCGTGCACAGAGCGGCCGTGTCACCTCGGGAGGGAAGCCGAAAGGCCCTCACCCGGAGACAGAAGCAGAAAAGCTAGAAAAGAAGTCAAATGTGTTTGACTGTAAAACAGAAACAGAAACACTGTGTGTGGCACAAGACGATGCAGCAGGGCCAGCAGGCAGGCGGCAGAGAGGCTCACGGCGGGCGTGCTGGTTCTCCCAGACCGCACTAAGAGCCTTTGCGGGGGGACGCCAGAAAGATCCCAGAAAGATCGGGGTCCCTGCAACACTCGGCCCGGCTGCACCCCCGTCACCGGAGAGCAGCCGGGGCGGCAGGGCCCCCGGTGCCGCTGGGCCATCTGGGCTCGGGGGTGGGGCCTGCTCGCCGCCCTCCGCCCCCCAGGCCTCTGAGCACCAGCTTTAGCTTCTCTTTACCTTTTGACACTTGCGTGGAAAGCAGTGTCTTGTTTTAGTTTGTGTTCATCTGACTAGACTGAGTTTTAGTGTTCAACCATGAAAATGTTACAATGTTACAAGTTGCCATTCCTCTCTTCTGTCTGGTGATACTTTGTTTCGTTGCAGGGAAGTGGGAATGTCCTTGGCATCACTGTGACGTGTGTGGGAAACCTTCCACTTCATTTTGCCACTTTTGCCCCAATTCGTTTTGCAAGGAACACCAGGACGGGGCAGCCTTCAGCTCCACCCAGGACGGGCGGCCGTACTGCGGCGAGCACGACTTGCGGGCAGAGCCGGCCGAGCAGCCCTGCCCGGAGCCCAAGTCCAAGGGGAGGAGGAAGAAGAGGAGGTGCTGGCGGAGGGTCACAGAGGGCAAATAGCGCCAGGCCGGGGCGGGGTGAGATCGGGCGGCCCCGGGTGGCCGGCCCGCCCTGTGGGCAGAGGGCCGGAGGACGCCGCCCGCGGCCCCCGGGACGCACGCACAGGCCTCCTCGGGAGGGGGCGCCTCCCGTCACTGAGCCATCCCAGCAGCGCCCGCTGCGCCGCACTGACCGTCCGAGCCGCGTGGTTCCAGCCGCGAGGTGCGGACGCCCCAGGACAGACAAGCCTGACTATGCAGCATCACGGCTACACTTGAATCTCAGAACGTCAAGGTGCCCTCCCGCTCTACTTTCCTGGGTTAGCGCCACGATGGAAAAGTAATCGGCATATGAAATGTTTTTATCTCCCCTGAGGTGTATAGAGTAGTGTTTTTTCGGAGGATCACTCTTACCTCTTTTAATCTTGACAACGTCACCCAGCCTGCTTCCCCGTTGCCGTCACTCAGGAGAGGAGACCAGGGTGGGGCCTGGGCAAGGACTCAGACCCCGAGTGCCCTGGGAACCATGGTTTTGATGATTTTGCTCTTAGGAAACAGCTGTATGATTTCTTTTTTGTACTAATGTGAAGTTTTTCCTCAAAATGCTTCTTTTCCATCCTAGTGAGGAGCCGGCCCCAGGACGGTGCCTAGCGTAGTGTTGTTGGGGGGTGTCCCCTGTAGTTTCTCTCTCCGCGGACGCGAACCAAGCGCTGCTGCCACGTCGGCCTTTCAAGCCCAGGCTCACGCGGGGCAGCCTCGCCGGAGGGGCTCATCACTTGGGGGAAGAGTTTGTACACTTTTTAGGTTGGCTTTTCTTTACCAGTTTCTGGCTTTTATTCTCAATATATTTTTGCTAAACTTGTTTCACAAATTACCACCGACTGAAATGCGTGTTTACTGATGCGTGTGTGACCCGCTGAGCCGTGTGACGCGGCAACTTAGGGAAACGGTTTGTCCGGTGCTCTGCCCGGCGGCATCTCGGGTGACCGTCGCGCAGCAGGGCACTGCTAGGTGCCCCCCCCCCCCCCCGCCGGGACGTGGAGCTCGCAGGAGACGTGTGCGTCCAGGCGCCCCTCTCGGGCTGAGGAAAGAGCGAGTTCAGGAGCATCGTCACCCCAAGTGACTCCGCGCGTGCTGTGGGCCCGTTCCCGGGAAGCGTGAGCCGCGCTGGGCAGACGCCCTCGGCCGGGGCCCCTCGGCGGAGCGCTTGTCCTGGGACTCGGGCCGGCCTGCCGGGCGTGGGCACCCGGCCTTGGGACAGCCCGGCCGACACTGTCCCCGGGGAGATTTCCACGGACCGTTAGCCCCACGCGGGGAGAGTCTTCTGCGGAGCACGGCGTTCCCCGTGGACCCCGCGACGCTGGGAGCGCCCTGCCAGGAGCCCGTGTGCCTGCCTGTCTCCACTCGCGATGGGAGGGAAGGGGACACTCGGCAGCAGGTGCTTTTTTCTGACCTTTTCTTCTTAAAATAACCTGAGGAGAACATCTCCTCTGCAGAAGAGTTTACACAGCTGTTCTTGAAAACTGCCACTGAGGTCTCCTGTTTGTCTCTCTCACCGTTTTCGCCTCGGAGAACTGCAGGATATACCAACACTTGGACCCAAGTTCACTACTGCTCCGTGGTTCTGCGACGTGAGCTGTGGGGGGAGGGGGGGGGGCGGTCTCGGCCAGGCCGGGACCCCCGGGGAAGCACCTGCTCCAGGTGCGAGGTGCCCGGGCCTCCCCGAGCGTGGACTAGGAGAGTCGGCTGACCGAGGCCGTCCCGCTGGCCCTTCTCCGGTGACCCTGGGGCAAGTGACCGTACGTAGGACCAAAGGAAAGACAAGCCGTGTCCTCAGCTGGTGCTTCTGCAGGCGGCTCGGTTCTCTCCGGAAATGCGCCTGCTCGGGGAGACGCAGGGGCCGTGGGGTATTTCAGTTCAGAACTCTCGTCTCTCTCAAATGGTCTTTTAAGAAAATACTGGATTGACGTAGATTTATGCTCCTCAGGCCCTGAACCTGGCGCCTGCGCGC
Organism: Balaenoptera ricei; assembly: GCF_028023285.1. Taxonomy (NCBI): domain Eukaryota; kingdom Metazoa; phylum Chordata; class Mammalia; order Artiodactyla; family Balaenopteridae; genus Balaenoptera; species Balaenoptera ricei. The sequence goes on along the minus strand of NC_082643.1, from coordinate 142,293,154 downwards.
TCTGGGGCTGGGCACGAGGGGCGCCGAGGCCTGGTGCCAGCATAGCGGCCGCGGTTGCAGCCCCGCCCTTCAGAGCCAGGGGCCTGGGTGGGGGCTGCTGTCACTTGCCCTTTCCTGCCAGTAAGGGACTTGTGCCTAAGTCAACATCAGAATTGGTTTTGCAGTGCACTTTGGGGGGCAGGTTAACTTATTTTTGTATTTGACGGTAGTAAAAATGCTGTGTGATTTTTGAGTCACTTTGCTATTACTTCCAAATTCTTTTATAACCTTTCTGAAGGAAATACTGGAAAACTTATTTTAGATATGGTTGCCCTCTTTCCGAAAACTGTTAAACTAATGAGCAAATAACACTAACTCTGAGAATCTCTAGAAAACCAGTTGATGGACCTGAGCGCAAGGCATTGGAGGAGCAGTGGGGCTGGAAGGGCCCTCCCGACGGGGCCGAGGCCTTTGCTCCGCGTCGGAGGGGAGCTTGCTTTGGGGGAGTCGGTCTTTCCCGAACATCAGCTTCAGTCCTTTGTCGTTAATGTGAAGCAGAAACACAATGAAAACCGCCCACACGCCTCAGGATTCCTCAGCGTCAGGAGCTGACCGGGACCCCTCATGTGTTGTGTCGACGCCAGCGCAGGCCTCTGGACACGGGGACGCTTCTCTCCGTGGGGGTCGCAGGCCCATGTCCAAAGCGGGTGATAAGCTGCAAGCACCACGGGGAGGCCGCCTGGCGCCCCCGCCCGGGTCCCGTCCTCCGAGGATGCTCAGGACCCCCTGCCTCACCCTCAGGTCTGCGCCCCGGCGCCTTCCCAGTGTTTCCCTTGACACATAAACTGCAGTGTGTGCGGCGCCATCTTCTAGAACTGCCGTATGTCCAGGAATAAGAAAAGATAAGCCTGTTTTTATGAAAGGTAACACAGACGACTGTCAGTTGCCGAACTCTTGATCCTGTGAGACGTGTAGCGTTTGATGAATGAGTAAAGTGCTGTGTCCGCGGGCGTCGTGTCCACCGCACCCTGTTGAGATGTGAAATTAAACAGAAACCTCAACGTGCCTACTGGTGTCTCAGCGTCGCACGGAACGAGGCCAGGCTCCGCCTTTGGGGGGGGTGTACCAGGTGCTACCGCCAATTTTGACAGACTTAAAAAACTTGAAATTCACTTCTGGGGGAAGATACTGAAATGTAGATTTGAGAATTGCTGGTTGCGGGGAAATAATAGGATTTAAGGTCGGAAGTTGTGTTTGGAAGATTGTGTATGAGTATTTTTGTATTAAAAAATTTAAAGGCTTTTTTCTTTATGTGGGATTGCATTTTGAAGTTTGGGGCTCTCTTCCATTTCCCCAGTCCCTTTTCTTTTTTTTTTTTTTTTGGTCACGCTGCGCCTCATGCGGGATCTTAAGTTCCCCGACCAGGGATGGAACCTACGCCTCCTGCAGCGGAAGCACCAGGGAAGTCCCGTTCCCAGTCACTCTGAGTTGTCTGTCAGTCACTCTGAAGCATCTGGCACAGTCCCGACATCTGGGGAGAGGCCAGCGTGGCCTTGGAAGTATAACAAGTATCGTAGATAGTGAGTGTCGTTCTGATTTGGGGGAAAGGCTTTTCTTCCTGTTAATTATAATTTGGTTCCCAAACCCCCCTTAAACGTGACAGAGTAGGGAGAGGAAGCTGCAGACTCTTCTCAGCCCCGCAGGTGGTTGAGCCCCAGGCCCCTTTGATGTGCTCCCCACGCCCGCATCGTCCAGGAGTGACCCCTGGGCTGACCCCAACGTCACCCACCCCAGAGAGGGCCTGGGGCCCCAGAGCAGAGAGGTCGAGCTGGCTGGAAACACAGCTCTGGTGCTTTTTCTTGAGAAAAGCTAAACTTTAATTAGGTAGTTTTTACAATGAAAACAGGTACCCAAGAACTGGTCTTAAATGCTCACAACGGTACAAAAGACAAATACAAAACCTGTGGGTGGTGAGCGTGTCCTGGCATCCCCCATCCCTGGGCACTGGCGGCCGTCCCCGCCCTGTTTTCAGCCACACCAGGCGCCACCTTTGGTCCCTCAGCCGCGTGGGCGGGGAGAGGGCTGCACGAGCAAGAAAAGCCCTCTCTCGCGGTCAGTGGGACTGAAGAAAAAATGAGAAAAGACAGAAGTCTAACAGGCAGAGCTGTTGCCAAGATTAGGAAGTTACACCTTTCGGGGCTAAGTTTAACATTCAGAACTGTAACGTTGAATGCAAAAAAGTGTCTTAAATCACACAAAAGGGACCCATATTAAAATTTAGAAAATAAGTCCAAAACACCCCAGAGAAACTGAATCTAAAGCTCAAGTGGGCTGGGACTCGGTGGCGCGTCGGGGGCCGGTGGTCCCCTGGAGCCCGAGTCAGGCCGGCGGGGGCGGTGGCCCTAGGACACGTTGGCCATGGGCTTGTACTTCTTGAAGCGCGTCCACTGGCCCGTGGCGTAGTTCATCTCGAAGACCGTGTCCACCAGCATGGTGGTGCTGCCCTGGCCGTCCGACTTGGGCAGGTCCTCCGTGTGCTCGCTCAGCTTGATCTGGATCACGTCGCCCTGCTCCTGGCACGGGTTCTCTGAGGGGGGCAGGGGCCGCTGGGCGGGGGGCCTGGGGGCGCGGGGCCGTCCCCCAACCCCCGCAGGACCCAGGTCCCCCCCACCCCCCAGGGCCGGCCGCGGACCCACCTCGTGAGCCGGCCATGAAGCCCAGGATGAGGGCCTTCTCGGGCCGCGTGACCTTGTTGGCCGTCTTGAACATCTCCTGCGCGGCAAACATCTGCTCTCTCTGCGGTGGAGGAGCAGGGCTGGGTGTTGGGCCCCGCCGGCACCCCTGCTGTGGGCGGGGCCACACACACACACACCCCCGCCCCGCACACCTACCGTGAGCGACAGGTTCTTCTTGGGCTGCTGCTGGGCGGGGGGCTGGGCCTGGGCCTGGGGGGCCACCATGGCCACCGGAGGCGTCTGGGTGGCGGGGGCGACGGCCGGGGGCGTGGTGGGCGTCAGGGGCGAGGTGGGCGCCGCGGGCGTGGGCGCCGCAGGGCTGAGGCCGCTGTTGTACAGGGGCGCCCTCTGCTTGAACTGTGCCGGCAGCGCGGGGCTGGGGGCGCTGGGCTCCTCGGGGGGCCGGCTGGCCTGCAGGCTGGCTTCCCGGGCAGGAGGGGCTGCAAGCAGAGCGAGGCCTGGGGGGCGGCCGGCAGGGCCAGGGACCCCGCCTCCGAGAGAAGTGCCCGGGCCCCGCCCCGTCCCGCCCCGGAGCCCACAGGCCGCCCGCGGGGGACGTGCGTGGGGGGGGGGCCCTCCTGCCCGCAGCTGGGGTGTAAGCCCCGGGCGGCACCTCTGGGCGCGGGGCCCCAGCCGGGAGCCAGAGGGCTCAGGCCTTCTGAGACCAGCAGGTAAGACGTCCAGGCGCTAGTGGGCTCCTGGGCGCTGGCGAGGGGACGGAGGGCTGCTTCCTGGAGCCCAGCAAGCCTGCCTGACCCCCAGGCCCTCTCTGGCCACCCCCTCCCCGAGGCCAAGCTCCCCCCCACCCCCCGGCAGGCGACGCTGAGCCCGGAGAGCAAACGCCTCGGAGCAGAACCCACAGATCCCCCTCTACCTTTCCTTCAGCACCTTCTTTCTCAAATTGTAGGGCTACGTGAAGACCCCTGGACCCTGAGGCGCTGTAACCTCAGCAGCCCCCCTCCCGCTCACAAACTGGGCCTCACACCTGGCACCGCACAAGGGGCGCTGCCTGTCTGGCCCCGGGAAGGGCAAAGCAGCTGAAACCCCTGGGTTTACTTCTCGCAGCTCGTGCTGGGCAGGAGGGTCTTCCGGCCCCGGCGGCACCAGCAGAGGTCCTGACACCCAAGGAAGCACCACGTGGGCGAGTCCTGGGAAGATGCTGCTCCCTGCCCGGTGGGTGCTGCCCCTGGCGCGCTGCCCGCTCACCTGGCGGGGCCTCGGAGCTGGGGATGTAGGATGAGGCAGGGACCACGCTGGGCGTCGCCGGCAGGTAGCTCGTGGATGGCAGCGCAGGCTCGTTGTTCAGAGACCCGAGTTTCTGGAAGACAGAGACCACGGTTCCTCCCAAAAGCAGCCCGGGGGCTCAGCATGAGCCTCTCCCAGTCCTGGATGGGGCCGGCTCCTCTGTGGGCCTCAGCGCGGACCCGAACCTCCAGCCCCACAGGAGGGCCCCCACCCCCGGAGCAGGACCGGGGGCGCTGCTGTCCCCAGGGATGGAGACTGCTCCAGGCCAGGGGCCCCGTGTTCGGCAGTGCTGGACCCCAAGCGTCCGGCCCTGCCGCCGCCCCCATCCTGGAGCTGCCTTGTTGGGAGGGCGCGGGGTGGGGCGGGGCGGGGCTGTCCCTGTTTGGTTAGGGACCCTTCTGAACCAGCCATCTTTGAGGTAAGAAAAAATTCAACAACTTTTTTTTTTTTTAAACCACAAAAGCATATGAGAAAAGGAAGACACTCCTTTCAATAAAGTGAGAAAACACAGCTCTGCAAATAAGAAGTTTCCCACCACCCAGAAGTGACCGGTGGGGACAAGGCGGCACACGGTGCCTAGCTGCCCAGCCCCTCCAGGCGGCAGCACCGGCAGAGAGGGGCCTTCCGAGCAGCGCGCCCTCCCGCCAGGCCGCCCCACCACCCCTGCGGGACAGGGGACGCCGAGGAGCCCCCAGCGCGCGGCGCCGCCCACACCTGGGCCCACGGGCACGCCAGCGCCCCGCCGGCGCCCCCTCTCCTGCGCGTGTCCACGTACATACGTGTGCGTCCACGCGTGTGCTCCCACAGGACGCGCCTCCGCGGCTAACGATGGGAACGGGGGCACGCGCTCCGGCCGCCCGCGGCCCTGCAGCCCTGCAGCCCTACCTGCGTGGACACCAGGCCGGCCGCGTAGTCGGGGGTGGCGTTCTCCACGACTGTCTCTTCCTTGGCTGGCTTCTCCACCGCCTCCGCGTCTGCGGGCAGAGCACGGGCCTCAGCGCCCCGGGCGGCGGCCCTCCCGGCCCGAGGCGGCGACTCGGAGGACAGGGCCGCCCCGCGGGCTCGCCCCTCTCCAGCCGGGGGCGGTCTCGGTCTCGGCAGACGAGAGACCAGGGCCTCCGCGGGCGGACGGCCCCCAATACGCACCCAGGGTCTTCCTCCTCCTCTTGGCCTCCCGGCCGGCCCCGACCATGTCCAGCTCGGAGATGTCGAGGAGCTGCCGACACAGACACAAGCCCACCCTCAGCCCCGCGGAAGCAGCGCGGCTGGTCCCGCGCGGGCGGGGCTGCCAGGGGACACGCCCACCTTCACGCCCCTCTCCTTCCGCAGGGGCGTCCTCGACGGCGGGATGGCAGTGCGGTTCCCCGCGGGGCTGAAGACGCTGGGGGCGGTGGGGCTTCGGAAGGGCGCCTGCTTCGGGATGCCTTTGAGCGGGGCTGCGGAGAGGACGGGCCGTCAGGGGGCCTCGCGGAGCGGCTACTCCGCCCCCGACGCGTATTCCGCTCGCCCGTCTCCGCCAGAGACGCCCCTGCCGGCCTGCCAAGTGCTCCCACAGATGTGCTGCGCCTCCGCGAGGGCAGGTGCCGGGGATGCCCCCAGGCCAGGGGCCTGCCCTCTCCCTGTGCCCAAGCACCGGGGCATCGGGTCGGCCTGCCCAGAAAAGCACGCCGTGGCAACCAGCGACACCACAGCCAAACTCTGACGTCTCTGCCCAAGACGCCAAACCAACAAAGACACCACACCTGCATCCATCGACCCTAACACACCGAGTCCTTTATCGCCACAGACGGGACTCTCAGCTTCCACTTCTTTCTTGCACCTCGGGGTGAACAGATGTGTTACAGGCTAGAGGCCCACATGCTGCAGCCAGAATCACCCTCCCTCTTCCCCTGGGCCTGGTCCCTCATCTCTCAAAGGGAAGGCACCTGACACACGCGGAATGGCTCCTTCTGAAGGGGGCCTGGCCCCTTCCCCAGGCATCCAGTGCTTCTCCATTCCTGCCACTGGGACCCGTCCCAGTGCGCAGCGTGCAGACACCAGGGCTTACTCACACCAAGATCACGTACGGCGTACCAGGCCCAGTGCACAGGTGGCCCCTTGGCACGGCCAACGGGACAGGGCAGGGAAGCAGGAAGCACCCCTGAACTGCACTGTGGGCACGCTGGGTCGGGGTGCCCGGCCGGGGTGTGGAAAGGAAGGTGAGGGGAGCTTTGTCAAGGGGGACTGGCACACGGGGGGCAGGCAGGGACATTACAGTGAAGGCCCCACGTCAACCTGATGCACTTCCAGGGCCACGCAGGGCAACAGCCGGCCCTGAGGTGACGGGGCTGGGGGACTCCCCCCCCCCCTCCACAGTGCCGAGTCGGCCGACACCAAGACGGCAGCTCCCACACGAGTGCCGTGGGCCCCGCAGGGAGGACCCCCATGAGCCCCCTCAGGCTCCAGTGGCAGCCCGGCCGCTGCTCTCACCGACCCACCTGCCCTGTCCGGTCGGCCCTGGGCCTGGGCAGCGTGGGGTGGGCAGGGAGCAAGAAGTGAGCTCCGGCCCCGAGGGAGGGATGAGGGAGCAGACCCGACGACACGACGGTGGCCCGGTCAGCCTCGAGCTTGTAGAGCCCTCGCCCCACGGAGAACCTGGGGCCGGCACGGGGCCGGCAGGCGGCAGGACCTGGGGCGGAGGCGGTGGCCCATGCCCTCCACGGCCATAAGGACGAGCGAGAACCGAGACTGAGCGTCTCCCTCCAATCCCGGTCTTTCCTCATCTCAGGCGGAGCCTTCCGGACCCTCCGTAAGCAGAAGAGCCCCCCTCATTCCACACAACAGAGCCGGCAGCACCGCAGGGCCCGTGGCCCAGTCGGGTCAAAGTTCAACGACTGTGCTCCCGAGGAAGGGCGAGCCCTCCCCTCCGACCCCGCAGCGGCCCGGCCTTACTCGTGGTGTCCATCTTCCGGAGCAGCCCCCGCCCCTTGGCGTGGAAGGGCACCCCCGCGCTCCTCTTCAGCTGCTGGGCGGTCTCGGTGGCTGTAAGACAAGGTGGCCTGCGTCAGCGCCCTCCCGATGACAGCGCCTCCACCCATGGGATTTACAAAGACGGTCGAGACGTAAGGATTTGAGCACAAACACTCGCTCGTCTGCTTTCAAACGCTGCAACTCCGCTTTCTGTGTAGGGCAGCCGTCCCCAACCTTTTTGGCACCAGGGACCGGTTTCGTGGAAGACAATTTTTCCTCGGACTGGGGTTGGCGGGATGGTTCAGGAGGTAACGCAAGCGGCGGGGAGCGATGAGGAGCGGCGGGGAGCTGCAGATGAAGCTTCGCTCGCTCGTTTGCCCGCCGCTCACCTCCTGCTGTGCGGCCCGGTTCCTAACGGCCTGCGGTACCGGTCCGTGGCCCTGGGGTTGGGGACGCCTGGTGTAGAGAACTACACTTGCAGTAACTAGGGCCCTGGCGGCTGCACCTCCCGGGGTGGGGGGGTGGGAGGGGCCCCAATGAAGCGTCCTCACTGGTGGGTGGTCATCTGGCACAACCTCACCCTTGCCTTCACAGAAGCATCAACGCGAGGCAGGAAACAAGCTCGGGGAGGGACAGAGCCCCACGCCCACCCAGCACCAGGTTCTGCCGTGGGGGGCGGGGGGCAGGTGCCACTGCTGACTGCACGGAGGGGCCTGGGAGCTGCCCAGGGGGCAGGGGGCCCGGGCCGTGCACTGCCAGCTCCGTGAAGCTACAGCACAGTGCCGGCCCCAGAACGATGTCCGTCTGGAACCGAGAGTCACGATGGCTGCTGTGTTTTATTTGGATTCTTTGAAAACAGGGCATTTATATAGATTATTAATACCAATACCATAACCACTTAAAATAAAAGTTTTGCTATCAGTCAAAGGAATCAATCTCCTGGCCTTTTTCCGAGCAGGTATCGTCCATGTACATTTTAGAAGCCACTACTTAAGAAAACATTAATAAGATGACCAAACATCTTTAAAGTCAAATTGAGATCATCTGCAAGAATGAGGCAGGGCTATAGGAGTTAGGACCCAGCCTCTCCAATCTCTTCCAGGCTGCCTGTCTCATCACCTGTGTGACTCAGTTGGTACAGATTTCATTTTGGGAACAAAGATTACAAATACTTTAACCTGAAAATTCGGAAGTTTCTAAAGTAGATTTTTAGAACACACAGTTTAGCGTAGCAATCAATAAATTTCTAATAAAAAAAGAAAAAAACTACGTAGAACTCTGTCTTTAAAAGACAGTTAGGTACCATAAAACCTAAAAGACGTCTAAAAATAAAAACTACAGACACAGGACAAAAGCATGATTTGCTCGGCAGTCAGTTCTCCCAAATCTGCTGGACCTTCCAGGCCGGGCAAGGCAGCCCCCGTTGAGGAGGGTCCCGACAAGTCCCAGTGCGCCCCCTGGCCCAGGCGCACCCACCCCCAGACCCGCATGCGGACGGCGGGCACTCACATTTCTGCAGGAGCTCTGCCCTCAGTGTGGCACTCTTCGGTTTCCTTTTCAACTGAAAATGTTTCACTGGGGGAGTGAGGGGCCCAGCGAGGGTCGTCAGGGCGTTTTTATTCAAGTACTGGCACTCCAGCGGGAGCATGGCCGACGCCTCACACTCGTTCACTGCTCGTTCGAGAACCAACATGTTAGGAGGTGCATTTCCCTTACCCAGGCCCAATTTTCACCGCTAACATGAAAACGCACAGTTTCCTGTTTATAGCAGTGGAGCTTCTGCTTTGATCTCAAAACAGAAAACAAGTACCCACTGCCTGCCTGCCACAGGCCAGCAATCAAGGCCACCAACCTGGGCCCAAGGTCAAGGACAGGACTGGAGGGCCCGGCGGAACCCCTGCGGAGCTTTTGACAGGCAGAAGCACCTGGGCCCCGCCACACACGTCCCTCAGCACAGCTACGTCTGGAAGGTGCTCTGTGCATCCCCGGAGCAAGCCGTAGGACGGGGGAGCCTGTGGCCGTCCCGGGGTTCCCCCCTAGTCCCCACGGCCCCCAGGGGTGGTTTCTCCCGGACCCTCTGAATCCCGGCCCTCACAAGAAGCACGCAGGCGCATTCCCCAGGTCTGTGGGTTTACCGGGCAGTTAGAGCTCGGCAGAAGGCCCTGGGCGGAAGACAGAGCAGGCCCTTCCCACCAGAGAGAGGACACCCAGGAGGGCGTGGACCTGTCTGGACCCTCATCAAGCTAATCACCAGGACAGAAACATCTCGAGTTTGCGTTCCAATGCTCTGGAAGCATCCATGTAGCTTGTGGGCAGCTACAAGTCAAGCGAAAGCCTACACAGTAAGAGCGGTCATCTCGCAGCTGCCCCCGGGGACGGCCAGGCCACCGGCCCTGCAGGACCGCAGGGGCACAGGTTCCATCTTTAAAGGGCTGCAGTTCCAATTCTCCAAACTAGGAGAGGAACTCAGGGAGGAACAGACCTTGCCATCTTTGTATGTTCTTTGACTCCATTTGTAAGTATTTTCTACGTGGTTTTCGGTTCGTGTTCTAGACAAGTAAACTGCTGATATTTTCAACACACAGTTACGAGCATCTACTCTGTGCCAGGGAATGTTCTAGGCTCTGAATGGGCAGAGCCCATGCCCTCATGGAGCTGAGTGGGGAGAGGGATGCGTGAATGTGAAAGCGAGTAAATAACGCACTTGAGATAAAGCACGTACAGTGAGGAGGGAGCCTCTGGGCTGCTCTTTTCAAAGACTGGTCAAAAGCCAGCTGGCAGCGCGTGGGGCAGGGGCGTACGGATACAGCCAGCACGACACAGTACGGCGTGCGACACTCTCAAAGTCAAACTCATGTTACAAAAGAGGGTTTCAAGGAAGACCCATCTCCCTCCTCCCAGCGTAAACCAAACACACTCAACCTACCCTTTTCTCTAAGTTCTCCTAAAATATCTTGAACGTTGGGATTCTGCTCTTCAAGATCAAGGTTAAGAGATCCGGTATCAGGAAAGGACTTCAGAATGTCGGCCACCATGAGAACCCAGGGGTCCGAGTCCAGGGTGGCGAGCTGGATGATCTCTGTGAGGGCACCCTTCATCTGCCGGGAGAGGAGAGATGGCAGTCCTTGTCGCCGACACCCGCTGCCACCCCTGGCTCAGGCCCGCAGGACTGGAGCCGAGCAGGAGCGTGTGCGCACCTCTGCTTGTTCAGACACAGAAAGGAGCCCCCTTTGAACCCTGCCAGAGCTTCTGGGTGCACGGGGCGGGGCCCCGCCCTCAGGAGAGCCCTCCCCTGGCCCCCCCCCCCCCAGTGCCCACACCTCGGCCGGCGGCCCGCGCATCTCCGCACCGCCTCCCGGTGCACCGGCCCGGCGGCAAACAGAAGGGCCGCCCAGGACGGGGGGCCGTTCCCGCCCCCTGCTGGGGAACCTGCCACTGGGGCATCTGGGGTAGCCGCGGCTCGGCACCTGCGGCGGCTGGGAAGGGACTGGGTACGGAAGGCCGCCAGGAGAACAGGGGCGAGTCCCCGCACGCCCCACGGCCACGTGACGGGCTCACGTGACAGAGAAGAGCCCACAGGAGGCCGGTCCCCCCGAGGACCAGGGGGACCTGGCCCCCGGGGACAGGCCGTGGCCGGCGTGTCTGCTGCGCTCGAGGTGCCGCTTCCTCCCGTAGGTGCGAGTGGCCACAGCAGCCCGCGGTCACCGCTGCTTAAGGCCCAGACGCGGGCCCAAGCCTGAACACGGTCCCCCTTACACCTGCCCTCTCCCACCCGAGCTCCTGGTCCACCTGTCCCCCCTCACCTGGCAGCGCCACCTCGCCTGCGCCAACCCATCCATCCCCTCACGCTCCGGCTTAACCCTCATCCCCAGCTTCCCACCACCCTCAGGAATCAGGATCCCCTCACCTGCCCCGGACGCCCCAGCCCCGGCGGTGGTCCAGAGAGAATGCCTGGCTGAGCCCCGCATCCCCCCAGGCGCACGCGCAGCTGAGGTCAAAGCGTCAAGGCTCTGGCATTCCCGCCTGAGGCTGGGCGCCTCCCCTTGGCCAAGCACAGGGCCGGGTGCCAGCTGACCCAACTCTAAAAGGCTGTCTCTTGAAATACATGGAAATAAGTTCTTTTGACGTGTGGCAAAAATGGTAAACAGTTATTTATTTTTTAACACTTGTGCTGGGGGCTTTTTTGATGTTTGAGAAGAATGAGCCCGTCTACCACCTTCCCCCTTGTATTTAGCTGAGCTATCAACTCTCTCCTACATTAAAAACAAAAGGCACGAAATGAAAAACAATTTTATCTGTCACTTACTATGAGTTAAAGAGTGAAAACGTGTCCCTGGCAAACTAAAGTTACGTAAGAAACATAACAAAGAAGACCCCCTCATACCTAAGTCTCAAATTAAGCAGCTCCACACAGATGGCAGGCTGCGCCCTCGGCAGTCACCTCAAAGCGTGAGGAACGAGAGACACACACACACTGTGTGTGAGGGGACTCCCAGGTGATGGGGAGGAGAGCCTGCAAATGGAACTGAGGTGGCCCAGCAGGAGGTGCCACCTCCCACGCCCGAGCCCAGAACTGAAGAGACGGCCAAGGGGCAGGGGACCTGGAGCCCTCTGACGCTGCCCGGGGCAGGGCGCAGGCTGTAAAATGGTGCGGCCGTTAGAGAAACCATCTGGCGCATCCCCAAAAAGACAAACAGGCAGCTCCCTGGTGGTCTAGTGGTTAGGACTCTGTGCTTGCACAGCTGAGGCACGGGTTCAATCCCTGGTCGGGGAACTGAGATCCCACAAGGCCACGCGGCCAAAATTAAAAAAAAAAAAGACAAACACAGATTACCACGTGAGCTAACAACTCCACTCCCAGGTACAGACCCAAAACAACTGAAAACATCTGTCCACCCAAAAACTCATACGTGAATGGCTGGCTGTATCTGTAACAACCCAAAAGTGGAAGCAACTCTAAGGCCATCATCTGATGAATGGATGACCAAAATGTGGTTTACCTATACAACGAAACATTATTTGGCAATAAAAAGACACACGACGTGACAAAGTGGTGAACCGTGAAAACATGAAGCTCTGTGAAAGAAGCCAGACCTGAGAGAGCACATGCCGTGTGGCTCTGTGCCCGTGAACCGTCCAGGACAGGCCACCCGCAGGCCCGGGAGGCGGACGGTGGTCCTGGGGCTGCAGTGGGGACAGGGAGTGACTGTCAGGGAGCCGGGGTTTCCTTCTCGGTGCGACGCACACGTCCTGGTATCAGATGCTGGCGATGACCGCACAGCACCGTGATGTACCACAACCACTGACTTGTGCACTTTAAAAGAATGAGTCCTGTGTGAATATCTCAGTTTGAAAAACTGTATGAGGAAAAAAACAGGGGGCCATAAGGCAAACTTAGCCGAAGCCTGCAGACGTCTCCAAAGTTGGCGTCACACCTGGGCTCCTGCCTGGAGGCGGGAGTGTCCCTGGCCCTGGTTGGGCACCGTGTTCCCAGATGTCAGAAGTCCGGGTGCCCAGGAAGCACAGCTGAGCTGTCTCTGGAGGGGGCAGCCTGGCAGTGGGCCGGCAAGGACAGGCCTGTGTCCAAGGGATGGTCCTTGTCACCTGCAACACGGCTCTGGCCCTCCCTGACGCGGAGCTCCTGTAAAAGCTGGGCCAGGAAGCATGTGCTTCAGTCCAGAGGAGTCACAATAGTGGAGGAACCAGCAGACAAGGAACCAAGCGTCAAACGGAAAGAGGACAGGACAGAAAACACCAATATCCGCTAGACATGCTTCTACTGAGCACATGACGTTTCAGACCAGGTACAGCACCATGAATTTTTTAAACTCTCTAAAATGAGGACATAAAGCAGAGAAATGAGTTCAAGACACAGCAAGACAACAAGAGGTAACAAAATCAATAAAAAGACCATACCTCAAAACAGACTTAAGTTGTCATTAAATCTCTAAGAATGCATTACAATGACAAGGAGCCCCCCAAAATGCTTGAATGGATGACAAGGTGTATGCTGCTTTCAATACCACAAAGACAGACACTCTCCCTCGGTAATCTGTAAGTCTAGGGTGACCCCACTCAAGTTGCAGAAATATTTTCTTCACAGAACTGGACAATCTGATTCTAAACTTCCTATGAGAAAAGCAATAAACAAAAATAAGAAAAAAAATTTTTTTAAGATAACAAGAGAAAGATCAATTTTACCAGATATTAAAATTACAAATGCCACACGATTAAATACGCTCCTTACCTCTCACTTTATTCCCAGATAAACTTCAAATGGATCAGATTTCAATTTGAGAAATGAGACTGTAAAAGCACAAGAAGAAACCATAGAAGTCTTTCTTTTGTATAACTGCTAAGGAAGAAGTCCTCTGTAGTTATGATTCTAAACCAAGGAGCCATAAAAGACATGAATTTGAATTTTACTACTTAAGTATTTTTCCCATGGAAAACCACCAACAAGCTCCAAATCCCATATATTAAATCAAGAGAAATGGCAAACTGGGTGAAAAAAATACTTTGCAACTCTTATCACAGGCAATTAAAAAAATATGCACACATATACATGAGTGTGTATATTTTATAGATGTCTATATATATAAAGAACAAACACACATATGAGATTGATCTTACATGTCAATTTTTTAAAAGTTTACCATTAGAAAAATGATTTAAAACTTAAAAAAATGCAAAGGATGCTCAGCCTCATTCAACATAAGAGAAATGCAAAATAAACGTAGGAGGAGATACAATTCCCACTTCAGGGATGGGCAGGGCGGAGCAGGGTGGCCCCTGCTGGCCCGCCTGGGAGGACGGGCATGATGGCGAAGGGCTTTGTGGCACACGCTCCTGAGTCCAGCCATCTCAGGCCAAACCCCGAATCTGTCACCACTCCCACGACAGCCTGGGAGTGCGTTAACAGCAGCGGCCCGCAGTCATCCTGGGGATTCAGCACTCGCAACAGTGTCTGGCAGGAGCGAGAACACCTCCCAGGGAGCAGGCGACCACACACTGACAAGAACTTAAATGGGCATAACTTCTATTAAGTTTATTTTATTTATTCTTTTAAATTTTTGGCCGCACCGCGCAGCTTGCAGGATCTTAGTTCCCCGACCAAGGATCGAACCCACGCCCTCGGCAGTGAAAGCATGGAGTCCTAACCACTGGACCACCAGGGAATTCACTCTACTAACTTTATTTTAGTGATACTCATCACAATTTATGACGTATGTGCTTTTTGCCTGAGCAATTAGCACTTCCAAGAATTTATCCTCTGGATTAGAGACCTAAATGTAAGACCCGATACTATAAAACTCTTAGAGGAAAACATAGGCAGAACACTTTTTGACATATATCACAGCAATATATTTTTGGATCCATCTCCTAGAGTAATGGAAACAAAAACAAAAATAAAGGAACCATGAACAAAAAGACAACCTACAAAATGGAGAAAATATTTGTAAATGATGCAACCAACAAGGGATTAATCTCCAAAATATAAAAACAGCTCATAAAACTCAATATAAAAAAAAAACCCAATCAAAAAATAGGCAGAAGATCTAAATAGACATTTCTTCAAAGAAGACATACAAATGGCCCAAAGGCACATGAAAAGATGCTCAACATCGGTAATTATTAGAGAAATGCAAATCAAAAGTACAATGAGGTATTACCTCACACTGGTCAGAATGGCCATCATCAAAAAGTCTACAAGTAATAAATGCTGGAGAGGGTGTGGAGAAAAGGGAACCCTCCTGCACTGTTGGTGGGAATGTAAACTGGTGCGGCCACTATGGACAACAGTATGGAGGTTCCACAAAAAACTAAAAATAGAGCTACCATATGATCCAGCAATCCCACTGCTGGGCATATATAAGGAGAAAACTCTAATTCTAAAAGGTACACACACCCCAACGTTCACCGCAGCGCTACTTACAATAGCCAGGACACGGAAGCAACCTAAATGTCCATCAACAGAGGAATGTATAAAGAAGATGTGGTACATATATACAATGGAATACTACTCAAACATAAAAACAATGAAATAATGCCATGGATGGACCCAGAGATTATCATACTAAGTGAAGTCAAATAAAGACAAATATTATATGATATTATTTATTTGTGAAATCTAAGAAAAATGATACAAATGAACTTACACACAAAACAGAAATAGACCCACAGACATAGAAAACAAACTTATGGTTACCAAAGCAGGGGAGGGAGAAATAAATTAGGAGTTTGGGATTAAAATATACACACTACTATATATAAAAGAGATAACCAACAAGGACCTACTGTATAGCACAGGAAACTATACTCAATATTTTGTAATAACCTATAAGGGAAAAGAATCTGAAAAAGAATATGTATGTATGTGTGTATGTGTAACTGAATCACTTTGCTGTACACCTGAAACACAACACTGTTAAGTCAATTATTAATATATTTCAATAAAAATAAATAAAAACTACAAAAAAAAAAAAGAAGAAGAATTTATCCTCTAGTTACCTTGCACACCTGAGAGAATTCACTGCAGCAAAAGACAGGAAACAGCTGCACGTCCACCAACGGGACGGGAGACCAAGTAGGTAAAGTAGGTCCTGTGAGGCAGGAAAAAGAATGCAGCTACAGCGTGGGCACTGGTATGGAAGCATCACCAAGACGGATTTGCAATTAGTGTGAATCTCTATGACTCATCCATCCTACAGACACGGGGGCCCCCTCCACTAAGGGCCAGGCAAAGTGGGGTATTAGGGATACAGAGACACACAAGACACAGGACCTGGTCTCAAAAAAGCTCACAGGTGAGCACTAAAGAAACTGAGAACTCACTTGTGTTCACAAAAACCTACCGCTATAGGTTGAACTGTGCCCCTTCAAGAAGATTTGTTGGAGTCCTAACCCCAGGACCTCAGAATCTGACCTTATTTGGAGACAGGGCCTTTATGGAGGTCATCGAGTTAAAATGAGGTCGTTCAAATGGGTCGTAATCCAACACAACTAGCATCCTTATAAAAAGGGGCTGTCCGGACAGAGATGCACACACACAGAGGAAGACGGCATGACGGCGCCTGTGGAGAAGCCTGTCACAGGGCTAGAGCAATGGCCCTACCAGCCAGAGGACACCTGAGGCCACCAGAAGCTCGGAGAGAGGCATGGATTTGACTTCTGGCCACTCAGAGCTGTGAGACAACACACTTTTGTTGTTCTAAGACATCTACTCTGTGGTACTTTACTGCAAACTAACACAACTACTATGAGGCAACTGGACAATACTTTACAAAAACATTTGAAGAGAAAGGGGGGGTTAAAGACAAAAAACGACCACTGTTATGAGCTGAATGTTTGTGTCCCCCCTCAAGTTCATATGCTGAAACCCTAATCCTTGGGAGGTGACTAGGTGTGAGGGCTGGGCCTTGATGAATGGGATTAGTGTCCTTATAACAGAGCCCCCAGGGCAGGGCTCGCTCTCTCCTGCCACAGCTGAGCACACAGCCAGAAGGCTGCCATCTGCAAGCCAGGAAGAGGGCCCTCACAAGAAACTGAATCAGCCAGCTCAGACGAACAGTTCATCGTGGGCTTTCTTTCCATCATCCAGAATTGTAAGAAAATAAATGTCTATTATGTAAATCACCAAGTTTATGGTATTTTTGTTATGGCAGCCTGAGCCTTTAGATTAAATAAAATCATCAGTGAGAATCCTGCCTTCAGTGCTCTCACGGTAATAAGCTTTTATGGGTCTCTGGGGGAAGACAGATGCAGAGTAAGTGAGGGGCTTCCAGTTCTTGCCAAGAGGGCAGACTGGCGTGGGCTGCTGGAACATCACACACACAGACACACGTGGCACCACAAATCCACAAGAAAATGAGAGTTGGCTTGCATTTCAACGCATGGCTGGGAACCCTGGGCTCAGAACAGAGAAAAATAACACCTTCTCCCCATCCAACCACACAAATGAGGTGTAGTACTGAGGCATTAGAGATGGATCTCTGAACAGGAGAACTACAAAGTGAAGAGAAACAAAAGAAGCACATTTAATGACTTCTTACACAAAACTTCAAAACACAAACCATGAGCCAAAAAACGTATTACTGTGCATTAAAATGAAAGGCGATGAGCAAATGGAAAATTTAGCAGGCAGATGCAATCTGTAACATTCAAAACCAGCAGCGTTTAACATTAAAATATACAAAGAGCCCCCGCAAATCAACAAGAGGACAGCAACCCCAATAAAACACAGGCAGGTGTTATTAATGGGCCACGTACAAAGAGGAAATCTGAGACGGCAACAAACCCAGCCACAGATACCCCAAATGAACTGGAAAAAAACCCAAATGAACACACGGCAGCACTTTCCAACCACCTGATTTGCAAAAGCAGAAAAGTGGACAAGGCCAAGTGCTGGGGGGTGGGGGAGATGGTACAGGTGCCCAGAGGCACTGCACGTGGGAGTGTGGGCACCTCAACGCCACCACTTACACAAATACATTCTATGACCCAACAATCCCACCCCGGGGCATAGATTCCAAGTAAGCGTTCACCGCAATCCACGGGTAAGGAGCTTCGCGTCGCAGCACGACTGCTGTGGCTGAGCTGGGGGCAGCCCGCTATCAGTGCTGGAGGGTGGCGTGCATGGGGGGGCGACAGTCGGGGCGCAGCTGTGCAGGTCAGGAGCTGGCACACTTTTCTGTAAAGGGCCAGAGACTGACTATTTCAGGCCCTGGGGGCTACGCAGCTCTGTCTCATCTTTTTTCACTAACCCTTTAATAATGCTCAGAACATTCTTAGTTTACAGACTGTACAGAAAACAAGTCACAGGCCTCAGTGTGTCAGCCCTAGGGTTAGACGAACAGCAACACAAGTGAATATTAAAAACACATTTTGTTTACAAAAACTGAGATATGTAAGACAATAGAATTTATATCAATTAAAAATACATGCACCCCCCCACCCCAATTTATTTGCAATTTTTAAATTTTATTTTAATTAATTTATTTTTTATTTTTGGCTGTGTTGAGTCTTCGTTTCTGTGCGAGGGCTTTCTCTAGTTGCGGCAATTGGGGGCCACTCTTCATCGCGGTACGCGGGCCTCTCACCACCGCGGCCTCTCTTGTTGCGGAGCACAGGCTCCAGACGCGCAGGCTCAGCAGCTGTAGCTCACGGGCCCAGTTGCTCCGCGGCATGTGGGATCTTCCCAGACCAGGGCTCGAACCCGTGTCCCCTGCATTAGCAGGCAGATTCTCAACCACTGCACCACCAGGGAAGCCCCCCCACCCCAATTTGAACAAACACTTTATCAGAGAGGCTCAACGCCATTAGTCACCATGGAAACGTAAACTGAAACCTACTAGAATGTTTGCATTAAAAAAAACCCACCATGACCTTCACACTCCTCTCGGGATACTGAAATGATACAAGCACCCTGGAAAGCAGTTTGGCAGTTTCCTATCACGGGACCTGGCCATCCTCTTCCAGGTGTTTCCTCTAGAGAAACGGCGACAGGCCACACAAGAACCTGTCCATACATGTAAACATGTCCATTCAGAGGGCCACTACTCAGCAGGAAAAGTTACGAGCTACTAATATACATAACACAAGCGTGAACTTCAAGATAAGGATGCTGAGTGAAAGCCAGACAAAAAAAGCACTATTAATATAACATTCCAGGAGATGCCAACTAAGCTATGGAGACAGAAAGTAGATCAGTGATTACTTAGCAGAGTGAGAGGGGCAGGAGGAGAATGATACCTTCACTGCAACGGTTTTACAGGTGTGCACATGTCACACTGTACACTTTCAATATGTTTATGTCAATGATACTTCAAATGAAAAAAAGTCCCTAAAAACAATACACATTTTTAAAGAACACTCACAAAAAAACACATAATAGAACAGAACAGGGAATGTTGCTACCTATGGGGAAAGTGGAGTAGGACGTGGGAATAAAACAGAGAAGTTAAACAGAAGAGACTCTGAAGGGATACCAGTAAATAAGTTTAACAACAGAATAAGAAAGAGACGGAATAAGTCCGATGCTACCCAGATCATAACAGGCAGAAAAAAAAATGGTTTGAAAATACCAAAGAGGCTGCACAGAAAACAGAAGAAAGTCTCCCACACACCTGACCGGAGATTCAGAGAGAAAGGGAACAGAAACTGGGACCAACGCAAGGTCTATAGAGGAAATTGTTAAGAATTAACAGATGAAAGATAATCACAATTTCAAGAAGCCCAACAAACTTTGTAGGATGAATTTTTTAAAATTTCTTCACCAAAACACATCCTAGGAAACTGCAGAACTACAGAGTGAAGCCACTGTCCTGGGCCAATGGGCCCAAGGCCCTCAGGGGCAATCCTATGGCCTGCCGTCAAGTTACTGACTCGCTGGGACCACGGAGTCTCACGCCAGAGGCACTATGGGCACCTGACCACAGAAAGGAAATGATTGAGGTACTTGACTCTGGGGGACGGTGGAGTTTAGGTAAAATTCCAATGAAGTGGTGAGTCTGTGAGTAAAAGGTCAGTGTCAGAACTGTCAGGTGGACCTGGGTCCAGTTTCCTTAGAAACAACAATAGCGAGAGACGTGGGTGTCGTGCTCACACACCCCTTATCCGAGCCTCTGCACCTGGGCTGGAAACTGAGGCTGCTTCTTTGTGTCAAAGTGTCTTAGATCCTCCAAGCAAAAGTGGGATGTTTCATTCTTACTGATATGACTTTAAACAGCAGTTTCCGAGAGTCTGTGATTTTCATTTTTTAAAAAATTTATCTATTTTATTTATTTATTTTTGGCTGCGTTGGGTCTTTGTTGCTGTGCGCGGGCTTTCTCTAGTTGTGGTGAGGGGTGGCTTCTCTTGTTGCGGAGCACAGGCTCTAGGCGCATGGACTTCAGTAGTTGTGGCACGTGGGCTCAGTAGTTGTGGCTCACGGGCTCTAGAGCACAGGCTCAGCAGTTGTGGCACACGGGCCCAATTGCTCCGCGGCATGTGGGATCTTCCCTGACCAGGGCTCGAACCCGTGTCCCCTGCATTGGCAGGCAGATTCTTTTTTTTTTTTTTTTTTTTTTAAATTATTTATTTATTTATTTATTTTAGTTGTGTTGGGTCTTCGTTTCTGTGCAAGGGCTTTCTCTAGTTGCGGCGAGCGGGGGCCACTCTTCATCGCGATGCGCGGGTCTCTCACCATCGCGGCCTCTCTTGTTGCGGAGCACAGGCTCCAGACGCACAGGCTCAGCAGTTGTGGCTCACGGGCCCACTTGCTCCGTGTCATGTGGGATCTTCCCAGACCAGGGCTCGAGCCCGCGTCCCCTGCATTGGCAGGCAGACTCTCAACCACTGCGCCACCAGGGAAGCCCCGGCAGGCAGATTCTTAACCATTGCGCCACCAGGTAAGTCCAAGTCTGTGACTTTTAGACAACAGAGTTTCTCAGTGAATAAGGCAGGCATAGTGATTAAAGGGCATGCTGTGACAACTCACAACTGTGACATGTCCTTGGGGAAACACTGTTTCTTATTCACTTGGCAGCCAGCCTGATCTGTTCCCCCGGGTGATAAATACGTAGCTATCGTAGCTATCGCAGTCACTGATCACTGGAATCCCTAGGCTTCCCACAGCAGGCTCATGAGTTGGATAATTTTACATATTAAAGAGTTATCTCACGCAGTCCTAAAACTCTCCCTAAAACTTCCTTTGGTGGCAATGTTAAGGACTTGGACAAGAGGGGTCACTGGTTTTATCAGTAGCAGCATTTACAGTTTCCTCAAAGCCCTTTCAAATATAGCTAAAACATTATGAAGTCAGTATTTACATTTTACGACACTCTGTAGTTAGCAAAACCCCTCATGTACATTGCCTCCTGACATCATTCTTACTTCCTGGACCAAATTCTAAATTCTTTGAGAGCAAGGGCCCTAAATCACTTCTGTACCCCTCACTGAATAAACTAAAATACTGGACCATTAAAATCTCTTTTCCTCTTCCCTCCTATTAGTTAAGAACTGTTGCTGACTTAGCTTTTAAGAGAAATAGATACATCACAAAACAAGTGAACTAGTTTCCAGATTTCATTAAGAAACACAAGTTGTAGCAGACGCTGCATACAATGTTTACTTTTACATGTCCCGGCCAAGCGGTCAAAAGTTATTTTTGGTGTGTCTGTGAGGATGTTTCCGGATGAGATTAACATCTGAAATGCACAAACTGCCCTCCCTAATGTGGATGTCCCTCATTAAATCAACTGAAGACCTGAACAGAACAAAAAGGCTGAGTAAGATGGAACTCCTTCTGCCTGACTGTTGAGCTGAGACTTTGGTCTTTTCCAATCTTGGGACTTGGATGAAATACTGGCTCTTCTTGGGTCTCCGACCTGCTGGCTTTTTAGACTGGAACTACACTTTAGCTCTCCTGGGTCTCAAACTTTCTGGCTGCAGCTCCTGGGACTTTTCAGGAGGCTTTTGTGAGCCAATTCCTTTCAATAAAAACCAGTATCTCTCCCCGCCCCCCCCCCCCCATATGTTATATACAGGTATACATAAGGTGCACACGCACCCTATTTGTTCTGTTTCTGTGGAGAACCCTGGCTAATACAGTGCAGAACACACACAGGCTGGCCATCTAGTCCCCCGGTATCTATGGTCCTATGTAAAAAAGCTTAATCTTCAGAATGTTATCCCCTAAGGTATCAGATCCTTAAATAACTAAAGAAAGATAATTAAAATAGCTAAGTGAATTGGGATGTTTTGGAAAGTTTTCTTGTTTTGTTTTGTTTCGTTTTTTAACACCGAATATATAAATAAAAATGCCTTTCAGAAAACTAAATTATCCAGAATGGCCTAGTTCATTTTCAACCTAGCTAAGCAAGTTCTTCATTATAATTTCTTGTAATACAGACAAAATCCAAGAACAAACTATATATTTAAAAAAATCAGTGAAAGAAAGCTGGTATACCTATATCAATGCTAGACAAAAATAGACAAAACATTACCAGCTATAGAGACCACTATATAAAGATCCATGGTTCAGTTCACAAGGCAACAATAACAATTCTAAACTTGTACGCACCTAATAACATAACCTCAAAATGTAGAAAGCAAAAGTTGATAAAACTATAAGGACTAGACAAATCCATAATCATAATAGAGATAAACATACCCCTCTCATTAACTGATACATTTTTTAAAATCAGTAAGAATACAGTAGACCTGTATAACACGATTAAACAAATTTGACCGAATGAACATATACTGGGCAATGGATCACAAAACTAGATCATAAAATGCTTCTGAAACTCACTTGCAATGTTTACAAAAACTGACCATATATTTCGCCATTAAGCAAATCTTAAATTTCAAATGACTAAAATAATATAGACTATATTCACTGACAAGCACTCAATCCAGCTAGAAATCACTAGTAAAAACATAACTAAAACCTCCCTCCCTCCAATGTATGGAAATTAAGAAACATTTCTAAATTACAAAGGGGTCAGTTAGGAAATCATCATAGAAATTACAAAATATTGTGACTTGGTAATGAAAACACTATCAAAACTCGTAGGATGCAGTGATTAGAAAATAACCAGGACTTCACCAGTGGCGCAGTGGATGAGACTCTGCGCTCCCAATGCAGGGGGCCTGGTTTCGATCCCTGGTCAGGTTTCGAACCCTGGGTTCGATCCCTGGTCAGGGAACTAGATCCCACATGCATGCCGTAACTAAGAGTTCGCATGCCACAACTAAGGAGCCCGAATGCTGCAACTTAACTCCCAGTGCAACCAAATAAATAAATAAAATAACCTGTGGGACCTCCCTGGTGGTCCAGTGGGTAAGACTCTGCACTCCCAATGCGGGGGGCCTGGGTTCAATCCCTGGTCAAGGAACTAGATCCCACATGCATGCCGCAACTAAGAGTCCGCATGCCGCAACTAAGACCCAGCACAGCCAAAATAAATAAATAAATAAACATTTTTTAAAAAAAGATAAGAGAATGTTATTATCTACTTTATGCTAATACATTTGAAGTTTTAATAGAAACTGCCAAATCACTAGAAAATATATAATATCCAGAAAATTTTACTTACGAAGAACATAAAACCAAGCATCAATACTCAAATATCTTCCCACAAAGAAAATCCAGGTCCCCTAGATGGCTTTATTACTAAGTTCTACCAAACATTTAGAAAGGAATAATTCCATTGTTAAACAAACTTTCCAAAGAAGAGGAAAATAGAAGATACATTACCACTCCTTTTATAAGGGTAGCATAACTTCAACACCAATATCTGACAAAGACAGTCTGGGAAAGTAAAATTAGAGGTTAATCTCACCCATGAACACAGATACAAAATTCCT
The DNA here is from genome assembly GCF_028023285.1 of Balaenoptera ricei. Taxonomy (NCBI): domain Eukaryota; kingdom Metazoa; phylum Chordata; class Mammalia; order Artiodactyla; family Balaenopteridae; genus Balaenoptera; species Balaenoptera ricei. The sequence goes on along the minus strand of NC_082643.1, from coordinate 142,269,896 downwards.
ACACAAAATATCAGGACAACATAATCCTCCATATAAAATGACCAAGTTAGGAATGCCAGGTTGGTTAACAGCAGCTAATGCTATTCTGGGACCTCCCTGGTGGCACAGTGGTTAAGAATCTGCCTGCCAATGCAGGGTACACGGGCTCCATCCCTGGTCCGGGAAGATCCCATGTGCCGCAGAGCAACTAAGCCCGTGCGCCACAACTACTGTGCCTGTGCTCTAGAGCCTGCGAGCCACAACTACTGAAGCCGCGTGCCTAGAGCCCGTGTGCTCTGCAACAAGAGAAGCCACCGCAATGAGAAGCCCGTGCACCGCAACAAAGAGTAGCCCCTGCTCGCCGAAACTAGAGAGAGCCTGCCCATCAATGAAGACCCAAGGCAGCCAAAAAAACAAAAACAAAAAACACAATGCTATTCTGTAAATGTGACAAACTATATGTCAATAGACATTATAAACATTTGATAAAATTCAAAATATTCATTCATGTTCACATCTACTACAATTGTTACCCAAAAACTGGGTTCACCTCTTGATGAGTGTTGAGCCAAAAGACACAACCAAGCCAAAAAGAAGGAAGGATGTATTCCTTGCAACCAGTAAGGGAGGGAAACAGCAGGATCTTTCCCAAAGCTGTGTCTCCCCAACGCCAAAAGTGGGGAAGTTTTAAGCTAAGGGTACATGCATATTCATGAGGGGGCTTTGGTGGTTGACAGAGTCCAAGCTTTAGTCGACTGAAGTCACATGGGCCAATATCATCATCCCATCCTCCGCCTGGGTGGGGGTCTTAGTTCTTGCGGAACTCAAGATGTGTATCAGATTGTTCCGTACATCCCTGGAGGAAGAACTAGGACTCTGCTTTATCGCCGAACTACCATTTCTTTTCTTTTTTTTATATGGAACGCTTCACGAATTTGCGTGTCATCCTTGCGCAGGGGCCATGCTAATCTTCTCTGTATCGTTCCAATTTTAGTATATGTGCTGCCGAAGCGATCACCGAACTACCATTTCTTGACTGCTTTTCCTTCGTTCCTGCATTCTCTCACTTCCCTTAAGATCCTTAATTACTGAGACCTGTTCAAGGGCAAGCATCGTGGCCAGGCTTCGATCCCAACATGGCTTCGGCCAAAAATGGCTTTTTCTTATTTAAAGTTTTGGCCATGAACTCGGGACAAGTATGGTTAATAAACAGGTTATGGGGGAGACACACTTCCACCCACCCCAGGCCAGGTTCTTGGAGGGCTCTGCACAGGAGAAAGACGCTGTACAGGCGAAAGGCAGAACTGGACATCTCTGACAAGACAACAGGGAGTTCCCTCCCCCGGCCCCCTAGCAGGGAAGCATATCCTAAGAGGAGTACACCTGCTTAGATGCAGCTAAGAGCTTCTGTGACTCTGAAGACTCCACGGAGAGAGCTAAAGCAAGACACAACTGGAAGAAATCTGCAACATACACAACTGAAAAAAGACTGCTATTCAAATTTTATTTTTTAAAAAACTCCTACAAAGCGGGAATTCCCTGGCGGTCCAGTGGTTAGGACTCCACGCGTCCACTGCTAGGGTTCAATCCCTGGTCGGGGAACTAAGATCCTGCAAGCCGCGCCGTGCAGCAATAAATAAATAAATAAATATTTAAAAAATAATAATAAATAAAACTCCTACAAAGCAATGAAAAAACTACATGGGGGAAAATTTTTTCTTGAACAATTAACAAAAAAGAACATCAAATAATGAATAAGCACATGAAAAGATGCCCAACCATATGCATACTCAGAGAATGGAACACTATTCAGCAGTGAAAATTAAACCACAGCGGGGCCGCAGGTTGGATGAATGTGTCAAGGTGTCAACCCGAAGAAGACAGACACACCCACATCACTCACGCGAAACACACGATATGATACCGTAACATTAAGTTCAAGCCAGGCAAAACCAAACTGTACTGCTGAAAAATGCCTATACAACTGATAAATCACAAGGAATGGCAGAGAAATGATCACCTCCCAAAGTGAGCGAGGGGAGAGGGCAAGGGTTGTGATCCGGAACAGGTGGGGGAGGCCTCTGGACACAGCTTTATTCTGTTTCTTTTGTACACGTTATATATAAAAAACAACTATCAACTATAATAACGGGGCAGTCACCGCGACAGTAGTTGGGGAACGTTTAAGCAACTATGGCGCTTCAACATTTTGAAAAACTACTTATTTTGCGCAAAAAGCGACACAATTTACCGTTAAGGAAAACAAGCAGAGAACAAGTCGGACAGACCCACTGATGAGAACGATGCAAGAACACGAGCGTGTGGCAAGAACCCAGAGCGCAGGATGACCGAACCGGGTGGGTACCCCGACAGGTGAAAGCAACAAAACCGAGGTGGGCGCTGAGCCCGAGGCGGGCCCCCGACATCCCGACCCCCCTCCCCCCGTCCGGGCACCTCGCCCGCGGCTCTGACAGGTGCAGGCGGGCAGCTCGGGCTCGCGTCCACCGCGGGGGGGCGGTGAGGAGGGGAAACGGGTCCGCGAACTGCGAGGGTCCGAGAGGGGGGAGGGGAGGGGAGCGGGGGGGTGGTCCGCGAGGGCCGGGGTCTCGGGTCCCGGGGAGGCGCGGCCCCGAGGGGGAGGCCGGCCCCGCGTCCGCACCGCCGCCCGCCTCACCTCGTCCACCGTGCGGCGCGGGAGGTGCAGCGTCCCGAGCAGCAGCTTGAGCTTCACGGCCGACGAGAGGCCGTGGAAACAGAGGCGGATGTTGTCGATAACCGCGGGCGTGAGCAGGGACGCGATGCTGGGCGGCGCCCACAGCTCGTCCGTGGCCCCCAGCTTGTTGTGCAGCCACAGGCCCGTGTCGCTCTCCCGCATGGACGCCATCTTGAGGGGGAAAAAGCCGGGCGCTGCCGAGCCGGCATCTTATGAGGACACCTACGCGCCCGCGGCGAGGACCCTCAACATGGCGGCGCCCGCAGGGCGAGCGGCGGTGACGTCACCACAGGGGGCGTGGCCCCGGAGAGACGCTTCGCGGCGGCGCGAGGGCCGGCCGCCGGCCGCCGTAACGTAACATGGCGGCGCCCGTGGCCGGCTCTCGAGGGCCGCGGAAGATGACGTCATCAGAGGAGTGGGCTGGCTCGGCCGACCTACTCCCCCTTCGGCCCTGAAGCGGACAGAACCCCGACGCGCCGGCTGGCTAGGGCTACCCACCAACGGACGGGCGCCGGGGGGCGGCCAGGACGTCGGGGTCCCGCGCCGCTGGGAGCGAGGTTGTCGAGGTCAGAAAGACATTTAGGGAAATATTTGCCAAATAGAGTCGGGTGGGGTCCAGCTCTCGTCCGTTCCCTAGACAGCCCGCGTGCGCTGACCACCTGCCACGTGCCTGGCACTGTTCCAGTTGCTGGGGACACAGTGGTGAGCGAGTCGGGCCCAAACCTTCGCCCTTGCGGGGTCGGCGATCCAGAGGAGGCGGGCGGGGGGACCGAGTGACGGGAGTGCCGCATACGCTGCCCATCAGGCCTGCAGGCTCTTGGGCGAGCTTTCTCAAGCCTGGCAACCTCTCTGGTCCCCAGTGCCTTATCCCAAGAAAGGACTGAGTGATGATGCCCGCGGCTGCTCCACGTCCTCGGTCTCAGCTGCAGGCGGCCTTCTCCAGGTATCGTGGCCCCGCACCTACCGGGTCTGGGCCTGCCCTTTCCAGATGCCAGAAAGGGGGAGACCAGCGGTCCGGCCCCCAGGGAGTCAGCCCTGCCTTGGGGGGCAGTTCTTACCAGCCACAGACCCCAGCCAGGCTTGAGCATAATCAAGGACAGCACAGAACTGGGGCTTCAGCCCACAGCGGGTGCCCTCTCCCTGGAGGGAGGGAGCTCCTGCCTGACCGACCCCTTTGTTCCCCCCAGGCCGGCTTCCTTGCCTGCGCCCAGTGATCTGTGTCATAGCGCCCAGAATCGGGCCAGCGCCTAGAGTCAGGCTAGTACCTCTCGTGGATGAGGACAGCACACTTGGAGGTGCTCCCAAGCTTGGTGGCAGACCGAGAGGGGTGGGGACTGGTGTACCAGGCGTGGCCAGGGCCCTTTTCCGAGGAGGGCACGCTGCCCCTCAAGTTAAAAGAAGTCCATGCAGTGAGCAGGAGGAAGGGTGCCCCAGACAGGGAGCAGCGCAGTGGTGCAGGAGGGGTCACCCAGCCCCGGCCTCCTGCCTCCTCACGTCCCAGCCGGTATGTCTCTTCCTCTGTCCCTTTCCCGCTCACCGCTTGGACCCGGACCTCATCATCTCCGGAAAGAGTGCCTGTGCATGAACCCCCCTTCAGATCCCCCTCTGCCAAAGGACACCAGGCAGTGTTAAGGAGGGCTGCTAAAAGTTCTCTAGGCGGACTGTGCTGGTTCACCTCCCACAGTTGACACAGGCTTGCGAGTGTCAATTGCTAAATTTTCAGGAATTTTATAAGCTTGTCATTAAACACTGCCATTGTTAAAAATGTAACTTCAGGGCTTCCCTGGTGGCGCAGTGGTTGAGAATCCGCCTGCCAGTGCAGGGGACACGGGTTCAAGCCCTGGTCCGGGAAGATCCCACATGCCGCGGAGCAACTAAGCCCGTGCGCCACAACTACTGAGCCTGCGCTCTAGAGCCCGTGAGCCACAACTACTGGGACCGTGCGCCACAACTACTGAAGCCTGCATGCTTAGAGCCCGTGCTCCACAACAAGAGAAGCCACCGCAATGAGAAGCCCACACACCGCAACGAAGAGTAGCCCCCGCTCGCCACAACTAGAGAAAGCCCGCGTGCAGCAACAAAGACCCAATGCAGCCAAAAATAAATAGATAAAATAAAATTTAAAAAAAATGTAACTTCATTTTATTGTATTCATTCACTATTACCCATTTCTGTCTGTCTGTTGTAACTGACTGGGATGGTGGAGGTCTGTATAACGTTGTACACCGCACTTCTCATCCAACCCCACTTTCACAGATAACACACTGGCAGCTCGAACGCAGCAAAGGTGGGAGCACTTACACCACTACTTATACTAGACTTAAAGTGATAGAGAAAACGCTAACAATGGAGATTAAACTTAGAAGTATGTTGTGTCCGTAGTCATTACGTTGTAAATAGCACACACAGGATGTGTAAACATATTCTGTAACCTAATTTCTTTCCTCATTGGAGTACATGTCCAGTGAACCCAAACATCTTTAGTTTTTCTCTAATGAAAAGCAAAAGTAGCAAAACTTAGGCTTGTTTAGCAGTTAGTGTTCCAGTGTCTTATTTGGGAATGACCTGGGTACTCGAGGAATTCCTGCTGTGAATGGAAGATATTGCCTGTCAATATTTCATGTCAGTAAACAAAGGAGGTTGTAGCCATCAGTCACTACAGCCGCATCCCAGATGGTGAGCCACGAGGGAGCCCAGGATGGAGACAGGATGCCACCATCAAACCGTCAGCCGCTGCATCTGCCCCGCCCCGTGCAGCGCACCCCGAGGAAACTCAGGCTGCTGAAGCATGGGATGCCCCAGATGGCTACGATGCGGAGCAAAGGAATGATTTCGTTAACAGTGATCCTCTGAAGCTCCGGCTACCTGGTCTTTGTTGCAAAAACCCCTCTGCGTCCTGGCCCCTCCCTCACCTCTCCAGAGCAGTCTCTCCGCGTTATCCGAGATGCTGTGTCCTGGACTTAAGTCCTCAGTTTTGTCCACCAAATAAAACAACTCAGCTTTTAGGTTGTGCTTTTTTTTTTTTTTTTTTTTTTTTCAGTCTACACCATCTAACTTATTTTAGCAGTTCCAAGTTACTAAAAATCTGGAGGAACCATTTTAAGTAGACAGTCCTAGAACATAATTATTCCTAAGGAGTTCATCTAAAAACTCTTACCCCATGTACATTTAATTTACTTAAAAGTTTTGACTTGGCCTCTGTGCACCAGTGCCAAATCAAATCTTGGAGACAGAGTTTTGGGTGAAGTAGAAAAGAATGGCTTTATTGCTTTGCCAGGCAAAGGGGGACACAGGGGCTCGTGCCCCTCAAAACTGTCCCAACCCGGGAGGATTTGGTGAGTTTTATAGCAGTGGTTCAAGGGCAGGTTGCTGCTAAGGATCAGGGTGTGTGCAGGGCCTGCACTCCTTTAATCTGGCCTCTGGCGGTCTCCTGATGACTTTCTCTGGTTCCTTTAATGTGGCCTCAGGTGGTCTCTTGATGAGCTTCTCTGGAATGAAGAATGCTAACATCTTCTTGTTTCATCCAGAATCACAGACAGAGAGAACAGACTGGTGGTTGCCAAGGGGGAATGGAGTGGGAGGTCGGGGTTAGCAGATGTAAACTTTTATATATATGTATATAGAATGAATAAACAATAAGGTCCTACTGTATAGCACATATCAATATCCTATGATAAGCCATAATGGAAAAGAATATTAAAAAAAGAATGTATGTATATGTAAAACGGAATCACTTTGCTGTACAGCAGTAATTAACACGACATTGTAAATCGACTATACTTCAACAAAAAAAAGCTAAAAATAAATATTTCTTGTTTTGTCATAAAATACAAATTTTATTTTGTCATATTGATTTTCTCTATTATTTTCTCTTTTCAATTTCATTAATTTCTGCTCTAAGTTTTATTATTTGTTTTCTTTTGCTTTTTAAAGTTATTTATTTATTTATTTACTTATTTATTTATTTATTAATGGTTGCCTTGGGTCTTCGTTTCTGTGTGGGCTTTCTCTAGTTGCAGCGAGCAGGGGCTACTCTTCATTGCGGTGTGCGGCCTTCTCACTGTGGTGGCTTTTCTTGTTGCAGAGCACGGGCTCTAGGTGCGTGGGCTTCAGTAGTTGTGGCACACGGGCACAGTAGTTGTGGCACGCGGGCTCTAGAGCGCAGGCTCAGTAGTTGTGGCGCACGGGCTTAGTTGCTCTGTGGCATGTGGGATCGCCCGGACCAGGGCTCCAACCTGTGTCCCCTGCATTGGCAGGCAGATTCTTAACCACTGCACCACCAGGGAAGCCCCTCTTTTGCTTACTTTGGATTTAATTTGCTCTTCATTTTCTAGTTTCCCAAGGTAGAAGCTTAGATTGTTGATTATAGAGCTTTCTTCTTTTCCAATATATGCAGTCAATGCTATATACATTTCCCTCTAAGCACTGCTTTTGCTGAATCTCACAAATTTTGGTAAGTTGTTTTATTTTCATTTAGTTCAAATTATTTTTAATTTCTCTTGAGATTTCTTCTTTGATTCATGTGTTATTTAGAAGTGTGTGGGGTTTTTTTTCATTTATTTTTTATTGAAGTATAGTTGATTTACAATGCTGTGTTTATTTCTGCTGTACAGCAAAGTGACTCAGATATACACATATAGACATTCTTTTTTTTTATTCTTTTGCATTATGGTTTATTACAGGATATTGAATATATTTCCCAGTGCTATACAGTAAGACCTTGTTGTTTATCCATTCTCTATATAATAGTTTGCATCTACCAACCCCAAACGCCCAGTTCATCCCTCTCCTTCCCCCCTCCCCCTCGGCAACCACAAGTCTGTTCTCTACGTCTATGAGTCTGTTTCTGTTTCATAGATAGGTTCATTTGTGCCATATTTTAGATTCTGCATATAAATGATATCATATGGTACTTGTCTCTCTCCTTCTGACTTACTTCACTCAGTATGATCATCTCTAGTTGCATCCATAGAAGTGTGTTTTTAAATCGCCAAGTATTTGGAGATTTTCCAGCTATCTTTCTCTTACTGATTTCCAGTTTAATTCCATTGTGGTTTGAGAGCAGACACTGTATGATTTCTATACTTTTACATTTGTCAAGGAGTGTGTTATGGCCCTGAATGTGGTCTGTCTTGATGATTGTTTCCAGTGACTTTGAGAAGAATGTGTATCCTGCTGTTGTTGGATGACGCAGTCTATAGATGTCCCTTTTACGCAGTTCATTGATAGTGCTGCTGACTTCACCACGTCCTTACTGATCTCTGCCTGCTGGATCTACCCGTTTCTGATAGAGGGGTATCGAAGTCTCCAACCATTATAGTGGATTCATCTATGTTTCTTTTGTTCGTGCCTTAAAATCTATTTTATCTGATATTAACATAGTGACACTGGGCTTGTTTTTAATGAGTATTTACATAATATACCTTTTATCCATCCTTTTACTTTCAACCTTTCTGTATCCTTATGATGTAGTTGTGTCCCATATAAACAGCATATAGTTGTGCTGGTTTTGTTGTTGTTGTTGTTGTTTTTTAGAGTGACAATATTTGTCTGTTAAGTGGAACATTTTGTCCATTATCGTTGAATAAAAATCATTGATATGTTGGTTCTCTCTTTTTGTGTCTTCTTTTGGATTGATTCTTCTTTTTTTTAAATTTATTTTTGTCTGTGTTGGGTCTTCATTGCTGCGCGTGGGCTTTCTCTAGTTGCGGAGAGTGGGGGCTACTCTTTGTTGCGGAGCACGGGCTCTACGTGCGCTGGCTCAGTAGTTGTGTCTCGTGAGCTCAGTAGTTGTGTCTCGTGGACTCTAGAGCACAGGCTCAGGGGTTGTGGTGCATGGGCTTAGCTGCTCCACGGCATGTGGGATCTTCCCAGACCAGATCTCGAACCCATGTCCCCTGCATTGGCAGGTGGATTCTTAACCACTGTGCCACCAGGGAAGTCCCTGATTATTCTTTTTTTTTTTATTTTAATTTTTACTTATTTATTTATTTTGGCTGCGCCACGTGGCATGTGGGATCTTCCCAAACCAGGGATCAAACCCGTGCCCCATGCATTGGAAGCGTGGCATCTTAACAACTGGACCACCAGGGAAGCCCCTGGATTGATTATTCTTTACCATTCATTTCATCACACACATTAGTTTAAAAGTTATTCATTCTGTTTATATATATATATATTTTTTGAGTAGTTTCACCAGCAGTTACAATGGGTCTGTTTCACTTATTACAGTCTAAAATGAATAACACTGGGTCTTCCCTGGTGGTCCACTGGTAAAGAATCCTCCTTACAATGCAGGGGACGTGGGTTGGATCCCTGGTCAGGGAACTAAGATCCCACATGCCTTAGGGCAACTAAGCCCATGCACCACAACTACTGAGCTCATGTGCCTCAACTAAAGAGCCTGCGTGCCGCAAAGTACAGAGCCCACGTGCTCTGGAACCCGTGTGCCACAGCTAGAGAGAAGCCCACCCACCGCAACGAAAGATCTTGTGTGCCTCAACAAAGATCCTGCGTGCCGCAACTAAGACCCAATGCAGCCAAAAATAATAAAATAAAAATAAATAAATAAGGGACTTCCCTGCTGTCCAGCGGGTGGGACTCCGCGCTCCCAGTGCAGGGGGCCTGGGTTCGATCCCTGATCAGGGAACTCGATCCTGCATGCATGCCGCAACTAAGAGTTTGCGTGCTGCAGCTAAATAGTCCGCATGCCACAGCTGAAGATCCCACGTGCCGCAACTAAGACCGGGCACAGCCAAGATAAATAAATAAATGATAAATAAATAAATATATTTTAAAAAATAATAAATAAATAAATCTTAAAGAAATAAATAAAATGAAATGAATAATACCAATTTCCATGTACGGTCATATGGCCTACCGCTTTATTTTTTATTTTTGAAACATGACCATAAACCTTTATGAAAAATTATAACAAGGTCTTTATTTCATTTACTTTTAGCTATGTCATAAATACCAGAAGAGAAACTGGATGGTTTGTGAGGAAAGGGAAGAAGTTTTCCCTAAAGCAAATTTAGAAATCCTTCCCTTTTGGCTCCGTTTTCTGATCCCCTCTTCACTGTGTTGAAGAGAGATCAAGTTCTTCCAGGTTTTTGGTTAGGTGGGTGGTTTCCAGACTGACCGGACTCTCCAGGTAGGTGGTTCCTGCACAGCACTTTCCGGTCGCTGGATCTATGACTTGTCCAACCTTGAAAATGGTCTCAGCCAGTTCACGCTTCACATGCTTTGTTCGCGGGGCAGAGCTCTGAGAAGCACAATACCCCCACGGTGCCCTGCTGGAGAGCATGGTGGGCAAAGTAGGTTTTTCGCTTATTAAGATACTGGTCCTCTGGATAAAATCCTTTTGGAGATTCAGCTCAAGTGTCTTATATAATCAAGAATGCTCTCCTTCAGCAACCTTTAGTAAACAGGGATCCAGAACAAGTCTGGTCACTCTCACTTCAGCAGTTTTTTTGCATTGCTGTCCCATGACAGCCTTTGGCACGGACAGGTGAACGAGCTATTGACATTATGTGGCTTTGGTCACCCGGAGGGCTCCCACATGGCAGCTTAACACTTTACATATCTAAAAATCCTGGACAAAATATGAAAGAAAGGTTTTCAGGCAGTAGACGACAGGCACTGCAGAACAGTGATCCTTGGGAGAAGGGAAACAGCAAGGTGAGCTCCACGGTTGGCCAGCCTGCCCCCGGAGGAACTCCCCAGGCTGCGGGACAGGGAGGCGGAGCCCAAATAAAGCTGGGTATGCCCGTGGCTTCAAGAGACAGAGTTCAGCATCTGGGGAGCCCAAGGTGACTACAACTTTTCGGGCAGAGTTGCAGAGGGAAAAGGCAAAGCTCTGGGGCTCAGCTCTGGGGCTCTGCTGTGTGTCCCCTCCAGTTCTCAGCATGTACAGAAGTGCCCCGAGGCTGGGAAAGACCCTGGGACAGGGAAAGTGGAACATTCCTCAGAGTTCACACGGGCCAGAAAGAGGTTCGCAGTGGCCACGGGGCATTGAGTAGAGCTCTCAGAAAGCTGTTGCTTAGTATTAAGGTCAAAATGGCTCAGACTAAGGAGTTTTCTGAGCCCACCTAACGAAACCTAAAAGGAAGACCCAAAAGGATCAAATTATTTCCAAGTAACTAACTGCATTCCAGAACAAAGCTCAAAAACATATAAAAAAGAAAAAAAATCCCAATGACCCAACACTATAAAAATTACAATATCTGGTATCCGATAAAATTTACCATAAACATAAAGGAGCAGGAAAATACAACTCATAATAAAGGGGAAAAAAATCAATCGGAACAGAACCAGAAATGAGACAGATAATAGAATCAGTAGACAAGGGCATTAAAGTTTATTATAACTATCTGAAATATCCAGGAAGGTAGGAGAAAGATTAAAAGATGTTAAGTAGGGCTATAAAAGCCCTCAAATGAAAATACATGTCCAGGGACTTCCCTGGAGGCACAGTGGTTAAGAATCCGCCTGCCAATGCAGGGGACACGGGTTTGAGCCCTGGTCCGGGAATATCCCACATGCCACGCAGCAACTAAGCCTGTGTGCCCACAACTACTGAGCCTGTGCTCTAGGGCCCGTGAGCTACAACTACCGAAGCCCGAGCACCATAACTGCTGAAGCCCGCATGCCTAGAAACCATGCTCCACAACAAGAGAAGCCACCGCAATGAGAAACCCAAGCACCACAACGAAGAGTAGCCCCCGCTCACCACAACTAGAGAAAGCCCACACGCAGCAATGAAGACCCAACGCAGCCAAAAATAAATAAATAAATAATGAAATAGAAAATCCATGTCCATACAAAGACTTGTATGTGAATATTCAGAGCAGCTTTATTTGTAATAGCCAAATACTGGAAATTATCCAAATGTCTATCAACAAGTGAATGCACAAACAAATTGTGGTTTTTCCACACAATGCAACACTACTCACCAGTAAAAAGAACGCACTATTGATGCACCCAACGACATAGACAAATCTCAAAATAATTTTACTAATTTAAGGAAGACAGACAAAAAATAGAATATATTGTATGATTCCACTTACATAAAATTGTAGAAAATGCAATCTAGCAACAGAAAGCGGATTGGTGGTTATCTTGGGGGGAGGTGCCAGTGAGAAGCAGGAGGGGAGATTGCAAAGAGAGACGAGGGTCTTTGGGTGGTGGTGGGTATGTTCCTTATCTTCATGGTGGTAATCGCATCACAGGTGCATGCTGACCTTCAAAATGAAACAGTTGTTCTACCAGCAAAAATGGGTTTACTTGGGAACAGCAGAGAATTGCGACTTGGGACAAGCATGCTATACAAAGGCCAAAGGCAAGTCTAACAAAGGAGAGGAACGTTATTTTATAGAGAAAAAGGAGGATGTTGGCAGTTGTTTTGAACCAAAGTCCATTGGAGAAAAGTGAGAGTTCAGAGTGGTGATGGATTCTGGCTGAGTTTCTGGGGAAGTGGATTTCTTGTGGGAGATGCCCTGTACATCTTTTCCTGTGGGGACCTGTAATTGATGATTCTTCCTGTGACCAACTTTGAGTGGTACTGCATGAGAGCTCCCCCTTCTGGCCTCCTGACTCCATTTCAGTGAGGTTTCCCTTTATTAATTTTCACATGTATACATCAAAATCGATCAAATTGTGTATTGCATGTCAATCACACCTGAATGAACCTGTAAAAGAGTGACAAAATATACTTAATAATACTTTCACCCTCCTACCAGAAATACAGATCCTTTGGGTATTTTATCCAGAGCACTTTAACTCTATTAACCCCTTCCTGATTTATATGTTGCCACATATTTTAAATTTATCTTTTTATTGTTGTTTAGTGGAGTCATGGCTTCTTTATACTGTATTTACCCCCAGATTTTCCTCTTACTTTGCCCCCCAGTTAGTTCCAGATCTTCTATCTAGGAGCTCTTTATCTCAGCCTGAACTACATCCTTTAGAATTTCCTTCCTAAGGACATTCTGTCTCTGAGTAAACGTGTGTTTATTTTGTCTCATTCTTTGTTTAAAAATATAAGTAATCTTTTTTTTTTTTTAGTAAATACATACAGAAATGTGCAGAAATCATAAATACACAGTTGAACTTCCACAAAGTAAACACACTGTGTCTCCAACATCTGAATCAAGAAGCAGAGTATTACCCACGCCTTGGAATCACCCCTTCACCCCTCCCAATATAATCCTTTTAACATGCTCCTGATCAGTTTGCTTGTATTTTGTTGAGGATTTTTGCATCGATGTTCATAAGGACTGTTGGTCTGCAGTTTTCTTCTAGTGCCTCTCCGGCCTTGGTATCAGGTAATGCTGACTTTATGGAATGCGTTAGGAAATATTTCATACTCTTCAATTTTTTGGAAAAGTTTGAGAAGGATTGGTGTTAATACTTCTTTAAATGTTTGCTAGAATTCACCAGTGAAGCCATCAGATCCAGGGCTTTTCTTTGTTAGGAGATTTTTGATTATTGATTCAATCTCCTCACTAGTTATGGGTCTATTCGGAATTCCTATTTCCTCATGATTTTGTCTTAGTAGGTTTTGTGCTTCTAGGAACTTGTCCATTTCATCTAGGTTATCCAATTTGTTGGTGTACAATTGTTCACTCTCTTGTAATCCTTTTTATTTCCTTTTTATTTCTGTTGAATTGGTAGTGATGCCTCCACTTTCATGTCTGATTTTAGTAAATTGAGTCTTCTCTCTTGTTCTTAGTCCATCTAGCTAATGGTTTGTCAATTTTGTTGGTATTTTCAAAGAACCAACTTTTTGTTTCATTGATTTTTCTCTGTTGTTTTTCTATTCTCTATTTCATTTATCTCCACCCTAATCTAAGCTTTATTTCTTTACTTCTGCTAGTTTTTTGTCTTGTTTTGTTTTGTTTGGCTGTGCCTCGCAGCTTTTGGGATCTTAGTTCCCCAACTAAGGATTGAACCCGCGCTCTCGGCAGAGAAATTGCCAAGTCCTAATCACTGGACCACCAGGGAATTCCCTCCTTCTGCTAGTTTTAGGTTTAGTTTGTTCTTCTTTTTCTAGCTCCTTAAGTTGTAAAATTAGGTTGTTGATTTGAGATCTTTTTAAAAAATGTATTTATAGCTCTAATTTCCCCCTTATCACTGCTTTCGTGGTGTCCCATAAGTTTTGGTATGTTTTGTTTTTGTTTTCCTTCCTCTCCAAGTAATTTCCAAGTTCCCTTTTGATTTCTTCTTTGATCCTTTGGTTCTGTAATGTTCCACTTTTCCTTCTGTTATTGATTTCCAGCATCATCCTGTGGTGGTCAGAGAATGTACTTTTTATGGTATCTAGCTTTTAAAATCTATTGATGGGAATTCCCTGGTGGTCCAGCGGTTGGGATTCTGTGCTCTCGCTGCCGAGGGCATGGGTTCAATATCTGGTCAGGGAACTAAAATCCCGCAGGCCACACGGCGCAGCCAAAAGAAAAAAAACGATTTGAGATTTAATTAGTGACTTAATATACGGTCTCTCCTGGAAAGCGCCCCATGGGCACCTGAGAAGGATGTGTGTACTTTTGTCACTGGGTGGAGTGTCCTGGGCATGACTGTTAGATCTGGTTGGCTCACTGCGTTGCTTAGGTCCTCTGTTTCCTTACTTATCTTCCGTCTGGTCGTTCTAGCCAATATTATGAGTGGGGTATTGAAGTCTCCAATTGTTATTGTAGAACTGTCTGTTTCTCCCTTTAATTCCATTAGTTTTTTGCTTCATATATTTTCATGGTCTGTCATTAGGTGTGTAAACATTTATATTTGTCATATCTTTTTGCTGTATCAAACCTTTTATTAACATGTAATGTCCTTCTTTGTCTCTTGTAAACTTTTTCGATTTAAAGTCTATTTTGTCTGATATTAGTTTAGCCACCCCTGCTCTCTTTTGGTTGTTATTTGCAGGGAATACCCTTTTTCATCCTTTCACCTTCAATCTATTTATGTCTTTGGATTTAAAGCGAGCCTCTTGCAGACAGCATAGAGGTAGATCATGTGTTTTTTATCCATTCTGCTCGGGTTTTCCAAGGCTTAAGATGAGGATGCTTCCTGTTAGGGATCATCTGAATTTCCTTCTGCCACTTGCCACGAGAATCATCATGAGTCCAGAACCATTTCCAAATAATTCCCTTGTCTACACTTTCCTGGCGTATGCCGGGGCATGGACTTTGCAGCTTCATGCCGCAGCCAGCTCTTGTGTTACAACCCTTCTTCCCTTCACCCTCGATATCAAGACAGCTGACTGCCAGGCCTGCAGGCCAGGAGAGGAGGCCTGGGCTCACTCCTGGGGTCCCTTCCCTGCCGAACGAGTGGTGCGTGTGCATCAGACTCACTCTGGACCTAAACCGCTAACCCCGGAGCCACGAAGCCCAGACTCTCATGCCTCTTCTCCCAGCTCTGTTTGCTGGCAGGGCCTGGGCAGAGTTAACCTGATGACCTCTGCCCCTTGAACCCACCCCTGCCAGTCCCTCCCCACCTCCTCCGGGGTCATTGGCGACTCCCCTGGGCTCCACCTCCCCATCTGGGTTTTCCCTTGGCGGGGGAGGTAAGTGAGGGGGGAGGTGAGGGCAGCCTGACTGCTGAGAGCTGGGGGCGGTGGGCAGACCTGCCCTGGACAGGGGAGAAGGTCCCCGAGAGGCTGTCCAGGGCAGAGCCCACGGCAAGCACGAGCAGCCTCTCCCCAGTGCCTGATGAGACGCCCCTGGACCCGCACCTCAGCCCCACAGTGGTGGCGGCCGGGGAGAGTCTGGAGGGGATGAGGGCTCTGGGGCGTCAAAGGGATTCATCCCCAGAGCGTCCTGGCGTCATTGTGCAGGCCACCTTCATGCTGACTTCTGTGCTTCAATCTCCAGCTGGACAGCGGCTCGGAACCCAGGCCCCACAAGGCGTCTACCCTGCACCCTTTCACTTCCCCACCCCGAGGGCTGCTCCTTTCCCCAGCTGCCCACAGGGTCCCGCCAGCACGCGGCTCCTCCCACTCCCTGCCCCCTTCGTCCCGTCTGGTCCAAGCCCTGGCCAAGCAGCTCCTCCCAGGCCTGGGCTGCACAGCCAGCGCCTCTCCGCCTGCGTAGGCCCGTCTCCTGCTCACCTGGGCCCGCGCTCACGCAGTCACGCTTCCTGCGCATCTTCTGAGCACCCGGTAGGGAGGGCCTGGCCTTCTGGCGAGAAGATACAGACCGGGGCTCCTCAACTGCTGCTCTGTCCACAGTTTGGGCCGGATCATCCTTTGTGGGGTCGTCCTGCTTTGCAGGATGCTTAGCCGCACCCTTGACGTCTACCCAGTGGGTTCAGTAGCACCTCTCCTCCCAGCTGCGACCGTCCAAAATGCCTCCAGATATTGCCAAGTATCCCTGAGGGCAAAACTGCCCCCCACACCCGAGAGCTCTGGATACAAGGAAGGATCAACGTATTTAATAAAGTACCTAGTGAGTCAGGTGAGAGTGTAAGGAAAAGGAAAAATGCAGGATGGGGTAAGAGGGACTGGAGAGGATGGGATGGTGTTATGGACTGTTCCCGCCCCCCCCCCCCCCCAATTAATGTATCAAAGCCTTAATCCCCAGGGTGGCTGTATTTGGAGATGTGGCCCCTAAGGAAGAAAACAGGCTAAATGAGGTCAGAGGGGTGGGGCCCTGATCTGATAGGATTAGTGTCCTTTTAGGAAGAGACACCAGAGCCTTGCTCCCTGGATGTCTCTCCTCTGTTTTCTCTCCCTCTGCGTGCACACAGGGAGAAGGCCAGGAAGAGAGTCAGAAACCAAACTGGTGAGAACGTTGATCTTGGACGTCCAGCCTCCAGGACTCTGAGGACGTTTAAGCCACCCAGTTTGTTTTTGTTACGGCAGCCTGAGCCCATTAAGCCATGTGGGGTAGGTTGGCAGCTATAGTACACAGGATGGGTGGGCTGGCTCTCACTGAGAAGGAAATACTTGAGCAGAGCCTCAAGGGAGAGAGGAAGAAGGCTGTGGCATCCTTGGAAACAGGTGGGCCCAGCTCGAGAGAAGGCCCTGGGGCAGGAGCAGCAGAGTGTCCCCTGCGGCCTGGCAAGGAGGTTATGTGGCTGGCATGGCGTGGGCAGGTAAGGGGTGGGAGGGAAGATTGGCAGGCAGACAGCCTCCCAGGCACATCAGGGCTTGGACAGTCACTGGGGTGAGACGGGATCCGTGGAGGGCTGTGAGCAGAGAGGGGGCAGCGTCTGATGATGATTTAAAAGGTCCCTCTGTCATAGCAGCACTATTCACAACAGCGAAAGCATGGAAGCACCCGCATGTGAATGGAAGCAAAATGTGGTCCATACACACAGTGGAATATTATTCAGCCTTAAAAAGGAAGGGAGGGCTTCCCTGGTGGCGCAGTGGTTGAGGGTCTGCCTGCTAAGACGGGGGACATGGGTTCGAGCCCTGGTCTGGGAAGATCCCACATGCCGCGGAGCAGCTGGGCCCGTGAGCCACAATTACTGAGCCTGTGCGTCTGGAGCCTGTGCTCCGCAACGAGAGAGGCCGCGATAGTGAGAGGCCCGCGCACCGCGATGAAGAGTGGCCCCCGCTTGCCACAACTAGAGAAAGCCCTCACACAGAAACGAAGACCCAACACAGTCGTAAATAAATAAATAACAAATACTTTAAAAAAAAAAGGAAGGGAATCGCGACACCTGCTAAAATGTGGGTGAACCTTGAGGACATTCTGCTCAGTGAAACAAGCCAGTTACAAAAGGACAAAATACTGTGCATTTCCACTTATATGAGGTCCCTGGAGGAGTCAAATACACAGAGACAGAAAGTAGATGGTGAGTGCTAGGCGCTGGGGGAGAGAGGAGTTAGTGTTTAATGAGGACAGAGTTTCAGTTTGGGAAGATGAAAAAATTCTACTCATGGGTGGTGGTGATGGCTGTACAATACGGTGAATACTGTGAACCACACTTAATGCCACTGAACTGTACACACCTAAAAATAGTTAAGATGGTAAATTTTATCTTATATTTATTTTACCACAATTTTAAAAAGAAAATAAGAAAGATCCCTCTGGCTGTCTTAGGGCAACTGGACCACAAGGAGGTGAGCTACACAGAGATGGTGAGAGGGCTCAAGAGTCCAGGTGAAGGACTTCCCTGGTAGCGCAGTGGTTAAGCATCTGCCTGCCAATGCAGGGGACGCGGGTTCGAGCCCTGGTCGGGGAGCTAAGATCCCACATGCCGCAGGGCAACTAAGCCCGTGGGGCAACTGAAGAGCCCGCGTGCCACAACTAAAGAGCCTGCATGCCACAACTGGAGAGGCTGTGCCCGGCAACTAGAGAAGCCTGAGTGCCGCCACGAAGACCCCACTTGCTGCAACTAAGACCCGATGCAGCCAAAAATAAATAAATAAATAAATAAAATATTAAAAAAAAAAAAAAGCGTGCAGGTGAGGAGCAGTGTGGACCAGGGGCGTGGAGCCTGGCTCGGAGAATGATTCTGGTGGCTCTGAGGGTGGAGTGCACAGGATTTCTAGAAGGACTGCTGCGGGTTTGGTCTGAGCATCTGCCAGGATGCACTGCCCTCGCCAGAGATGGGGAAGGCTGTGGGCAGCTGTTGGGTTTTATTCTGGGGGGAAGAGGGACAGCAGATGGAGGGTGAAGTCGGGACGTCAGATTTGGACATGCTGACCTTGAGAAGTCTATGCTCCAAGTGGAGGTGTCCAGGGCAGCTGGATGGGGCACCTGGAACTGCATGGCTGGTTTTTACAGCTGCGATTGGACAAGGTCGCAAAGGACATGGCCCTGAGGACGGGACATGAAGAGGTGGGGGGCGAAGGTGGAGCGAGGAGGGGAGGGGACACGGGGCCACTGATGGCCAGTGGGGAGGCCTGAGGACTGGTCCTTGGATGCTTTAGGTGGGTCAGGGCAGTGCCGGGACGCTGGCTGGACGGGTGTAGGCTCAAGAGAGAAGGGGAGAAATTGGACAGCCAGGAGAGGTGATGGGGGGGGGGGGCGAGGGGCTCACGAAGTTTGTCGTATTTGGATATGAAAGACATCACAGCCTGCTCGCTGAAGAGAAGAACCAGTGGGGAAAGAAAATCGTACCCCTGGGGAGGGGAGAGGGAGGAGGAAGTAGGCTAGGGTGAGGGAACAACGGCGCTGGCAGGGGTGGCGGGGTGGGGGGGGCGGAGAAGAAGTGTGTGGCCGGGCACTCAGGACCCGGGCAGCCCTGAGGTTCCGCCCGGCGGACCGGTGGCGCGGTCCCCTCGTTAGAGAGTCACAGTTGCGGGGAGGATGCGGCCAGGGGCTCGAGGGTGTGCGGGGCAGGGATGGTCAGGCTGGGCCGTGCCGGGGAAGCGGGAGAAGGGACACTTTGATGGATCCACGAGTCCGCAGCTGTGCCTTCCACCGCACCGCCGCCGAGGTCTCCCCGAGCCTTGCCCGTGCGCGCGCGGGGACAGCGGGGCAGGAGCGGGCCGCGATCCGGAGGCAGCGGGACGGGACGACAGGTAGAAAAAGCCCGTGCCGTGTGGCGCCCTCCGGCCACAAGTCCCAACCCAGTGGCCCCGCGGGGCTGCTGCTCAGGGCCGGCCGCCTCGCCCCGCCCCACTTGGTGGCTGTGACCTTGCGACCCGGGCACGGGGCTCCGGATAAAGGGCGCGGAAATGCGCACGTCCGGGAATGCCGCCCGCTGGCCCCCCAGCCGCTGCGCCGGGCCGGCCCGCGTTTCCGGAAGCCCCCCGCCCAGGCCCGGGCTGCAGCACGAGCCTGACCCTGAGCCCGACGGGGAGGAGAGAGTGGCGCTCACGAGCACTACCCCCTCCCCTAGGTCAGCAAACCCTCGTCCGGTCGGGGCCGCGGACGTCCCATCCCGTGCCGGGGCGACAGCTGACCCAAGGCCCGGGGGTGGGGCAGAGGGCATCTGGCCCGGCGCTGCCCACCAGGAAGGGGGCCGGGCGCTGCCCCGCACAGCGCGGGCTCCGGCACTCAGGCGGGGACGCGGGCCTGGGCGCACTCTCCGGAGGTCGCGGCCTCTGCATCAGTGCTGCGCCTCGTAGAGACCAAGTAGACGCCAAGTGGACACCACCCCTCTCAGAGGGACCGGGTCTCCCCCGCACGCGTGGGCCTGGCGGGGACCTGAAACCCGCGCATCGGGGCGCCCGCGGGGGCCACACTCGGCTCTTTACTTCCAACAACCTTGTGTGGTCACGAGGGAGCAAAGGGCATAGAGAGGCCAAGTGACCCCTCCGAGGTCATGCAGCGGGGGTGGGGGTGTGTGGCAAATAGGTGTCAGGGAGCGGAGTGGCGGAGGGGGGACCCGGCAGGCCGATGGGCTTCTCACCTGTCCCTCTCCCCTGAGGCGCAGGGGCAAGGCTGGGCCCGAGTCAGGAGCGGAGAGAGCGGATCCCCCACCGGCCCACGGGCCTGGGTCGCTCCTGGCCCCGATATCCCCGGAGCAATCCGACCCGACTGGACCCCACTGGCCCGGGAGCAGAGGCCGCGCCTTTGCATTCACTGGCCCCCAATCCTGGCGTGCCTCGAGCCCCTCCCTCAGGATCGGCCCAGGGACACCCCAAGCCCCGGGACCGCCGAGCTCCCGCGGCAGATTTCGCGCTTCCTTGGCTTAATTCCGGCCGGCAGTGGCTCTGGAGGTGTTATCCAGGAGCCGCCTCCTCCAAGAAGCCCTCCCCACTCCGTGGCCTGTGGGCCTGACGGTGCTCTAGGCGCAGATCCCGCCCGGGGCTGGGCACACGGAGCCCAGGAGCCACCTCGGTCCCTTTAAGCTAGCTGTTCGCGCAGTCCCGGGGTTTCCATGACGACGACGTCTGATGGGGACCCGGGCGGGGTCGGGGCGCATGCGCGGTGCGCGCCGGACGCCGCAAGTCTTCCCGAGTCGCCGGCGCTGCTGTCGCGGCGTCCCCAGTCGCGGTAAAGGCGGGGTGGGGGTTCGCTGGGCCGGGGTGGGGGGGAGGGAGAGGGAAGGGGTCGCTGGGCCCGGGGGGGGGGGCGTGGCGGGGGTGGAGGGGCCGGGGTGGGGAGCCGCGAGACCCGGTGGGCCGGGTGGGGGGGTTCGCTCGTCCCGGGGGGCGGGCCCTGGAGGTGGGTTCGCTGGTCCGCGGAGGTCGGGGTGGGGTAGGGGCTCGCGAGGCCGGGTTCCGGGGTGGGTGTTCGCTGGCCGGAGGTGCGGGCGCTGCTGACCCTCGGCTGCTGCAGGGCGCCCGGGCTCCCTCCGCTCGGCCATGGCCCCCTCGCCGCCGTGCAGGCCCCCGAGGTCGCCGCCGCCGCCGCCGCCGCCGCCGCCGCTGCTGCTGCTGCTGCTGCTGCTGAGCGTCGCGCTGCTGGGCGCCCAGGCCCGCGCGGAACCCGCCGCCGGGAGCGCCGTCCCCGCGCAGAGTAGGTGCCGCGCGCGTCTGCCGAGGGCTCCCCCTGGCCCTGACCGCACCCGGGCGTGCGGGAGGGGCGTGGCTCGCCTTTGTTCCTAGGGTGGGCCCCGCGCCCCCTCGGGTGGGAGGTGGGGGGCGCACGGAGGCCGCTGCTCCGGTGGGTGCGGGCTGGGAACGCGCCCCGCGTCCTGACCCGCGCCCCCCGCAGGCCGCCCGTGCGTGGACTGCCACGCTTTCGAGTTCATGCAGCGCGCCCTGCAGGACCTGCGGAAGACGGCCTGCAGCCTGGACGCGCGGGTGAGCCTCCCGAGGAGAGGCGGGTGGGGAGGAGGGACGCCCCTCTCACATAACCGCCACACTGTTTCCGGCCGCAGTGTGGGAGGGCGGGGGCAGTCCGGTTCCCCTCCTCCCCAGGGCCTCGCCGGCACTTTTCCCGGGGGTCACCGAGAAGGACAGCCAGTCCCAGTGCAGCCTGTTCCGGGGGGAGTGCTGAGGCCCAGTGGGAGGGGAGAAACCGAGGCGGGGGAAGAGGCGGTCGGAAGCGGGTGCGTAGGGCTTGCTGGGCACGGAACGTTGGCTTGGGCGCAGCTGTCTGGGGGGTTCCCTGCCCCCGGCCTCACCTGGGGAGGGGCGGGTGCGTGCACAGGTGCCAGGGGTCAGCCCCGTCAGCCGACGGAGTTTCCATTTGTGACAGATACATGTACTCCTTCTGAGAAAGGGAGCGCATTCCTAGAAGTAGAAAGAAGGGGAGAACCCACCCTGCTCCCCTTTTCTGGGCAATTCCCAAGGGCCCGGCCTGAGACCTGTGGCGCCCCCTGGGGGCCAAGGGGCCTGAGTTTCATTGAGTCTGGAGCTGGGTTCCTGAGAGGAGCAGCCCCAGCCCACCCTGGGGGTCGGGGGAGGTGTGAGAGGGGCCCCTGAGAGCCGGTGTGTGTGCTGAGCGGAAGCTGGGAAAAGTCGTCCCGGTGTGGGGCTGAGGAGGGCAGGACGGGCCCAGGATCGCAGAGGCTCTGGGCCGGGAGGGGGTCGTCTGGAGGGCAGCAGAGGGTCCCCTGCCGTCAAAGTCTGCAGAGCTGGGGCTGGGGGTGTCCTCACATAGTCCAGTTCAGGCTCTGAGAGTCTTGGGAACGGGTGGAGACAGGACTGCCAGTGGGTTTTGGGGGGAAGCCAGGAGCTGGAGGGCCCTCGGGAGCTGGGGGGCGGGGGGCAGCGGGCAGCGCCCTGACGGCCCCTTGTTGCTCTTCAGACGGAGACCCTCCTGCTGCAGGCCGAGCGCCGGGCCCTGTGTGCCTGCTGGC
Organism: Balaenoptera ricei; assembly: GCF_028023285.1. Taxonomy (NCBI): domain Eukaryota; kingdom Metazoa; phylum Chordata; class Mammalia; order Artiodactyla; family Balaenopteridae; genus Balaenoptera; species Balaenoptera ricei. The sequence continues at coordinate 142,247,557 of NC_082643.1, read as the reverse complement.
CGGCCGGCCGCTGAGGACCCTCAGCCAGACCGCTCCCTCACCAATAAACACCTGGCCCGGCATGCCTGTGTCCTGTCTCCCTGCTCTGGCCACCAGAGCCCACCATCGCCGCCCCCTGGAGTCCCCAGTTGGGACTCTCTCTGGGCCTAGGTTTCTGCAGCTGTTCCGTGAGGGCTGAGGCCCTCGGGACACCTGTCCCACACCAGTGCCAGAGTTGAGGGTATGCATGTCCGGCCACACTTGTGGACCCGTACCCACAGGCACGGTGGCCACGGAGAGTCCGCCTTCCAAGGACCTCTTTCCTTGCCTGCCTGCACTGATTTTGAGGCGGGGGGAGGGGGGCGGTGTAGAGGCGGCCTGGTCCCTGGAGCAGCTGCCCCGGCGCCAACCCTCCCAGGGCTCTTCTGCACCGCAGTGAGGATGCCTGTGGTCAGGGTCTCCCTGGCGGTCCAGCTGGTGGACCCCACACGGCAAGGCCACTGTGACCAAGGAGCCTGAGGGTGTCGGGAGAGGGGCGATTGGGCGGCGGGGGAGAGCTCCTCTGGGAAGAGAGGGCTGGGCCCTGCCCCCAGCTTCCACCCTGCCTGCTGGGTCCCTCCTGCGCACCCCTGCCCGGCCCCTGGGCACCAGGAGCTCCTGGCTCAGACACGCATCCACACACGCGTGCGCACAGCACCGGGTGGGAGGCCTCTCTCCCTCCCTCCCTCCCTCCGTTCATTCTGGGAATGTTTTTTAAAGTAAAAATTAATACCTTTTTTTCAAAGTAACACATGCACACTGTAAAAAACATCCAGGAACGCGGCAGGGCTGCGATTGGAAATGACCACTGTGGGACACTTGGCCTCTCAAGGGCTTTAGTTCCCTGGTTGTGGCCGCCTCAGTGCAACGTGCCCCCCTGCCCCGCTTCTGCTGTCTCAGGTGGGTGGAGCTGGACACTCCTGGTCCACTGCCTGGAGGACGGCACCAGTTCCCAGCCCAGCCTGGCCTGGCCTGTCTTTGTGATCTGAATGCACGTATCTATTCAGACCCTCTGCTCCAGGCCCTTCCCTGCCCCAACGGGCTTCCCAACCCTTGACCTTGACCTCTTCTGTCCTCGGTTCTCTGATGCTGGAACCGCCCGGCGTGCAGGTGCCGATCCAGGTGTCAGGATCACGGTGAACAAACCAGATTCCTACCTTGGCCGTGGTGGGAGGCCGAGCTCTAGGTGTCTGGTGGCGAGGAAGCCTGTGAGCTTTACATCTGGCCAGAGAAAGCCCGTGGTGGGGGCTGCTGAAGCCATGGCAGGCCTAGGCCGGCCCTCGGGCCTGGCTGTGAGTGGGCAGCAGTGGCAGGGCCCAGGACCCACGTGTCCTGGGGCCCCAGGAAGGAGCGGACGGTAGCAGAGGCAGGCGACTTCCCAGACGGTGCTCACGTCTCATTGGTTGGCCTCTGTCACGTGGCCACTCCTGGCTGACAGGCAGGCGGGATGCAGCCCGTGTTGCTGGCCTGCGGCCAGATTCACAGACACAGAGGACCAGTGAGCGCTTCTCAGTGTGAAAAGTACAAACACTTCTAGTATAAGTACTTTTTAGCGTACGCATGGCCCACGCAATATGTGGGCCGTACTTAAATTAAAAATTATGGGTTTATCCAAAATTGAAGTTTAACTGGGCATCCTGTATTTTGTGGGCAGCCATGAACCCTTGCTCGGACTGGGGTTCCTGTCACCATAAATGATGGGGGCAGCCAAGGGTGGCCGTAGAAAGCCTCTTAGGGGAGCTGCCCTCCGGGAGGGAGTAGGGGCACGGCCCAGGTGGACGGGTGTGGAACCACAGGCAGAAGGGCTGGGGACGCTGCTGTGTAGGGTCTGCCCAGGAGGGGCAGTGGGCAGCAGGAGGGCAGGGGGCAGCGTGAGGGACGGAGCCTCCCCGGAGCCCTGGGGGGTCTGGGCAAGTCCACGTCTGTTTGAACGGGACGTTTCTGGCTGCTGGTTGAGGATGGGCTCAGGGTCAGGGGCAGAGTCGGGGCCCGTGGGGATGTGACGCAGCCATCAGAGCTGAAGAGGGCCCGGGGCTGGGTGGTGGCAGCAGGAGCTGTAGTGTGAGGAGGAGCTGGATTCCAGTTGTATTTGAAAGTAGAGCCAGTGGGAATTGCGGGTGTGTTTTGAGAGAAAGGGATGAGGGGGTGAGGGGAAGAGGGATGGAGTTAGCAGAGAGGTCCAGGAGGCTACCAGACAGACACACCTGGGGAAGGGGCTGGAGAGAGAAGGCTGGGACACAAGTGCTGGCTGAGCCCCGCGGCGAGTGTGGACAGAGGAGCGATGTGCTGAGGGGGCAGGGGGATGAGAGACCCCCGAGGAGATGGGCTCTCATGAGACAGGAAGAGAACTGAGACTGGCCAGGGCTTAGGAAAGAAGTCAGCGTGTCTCATGCTCCTGAGGTCAAGCAAGGCCCAAGGCTGGACCCCTGGATTGGGCAGCCCTGGTCATCGTCAACCTTGACAGGAACAGGGTCGGTTGGGGGTGGGGAAGGCCTGAAGGGGGTTGTCAACTAGAGAAGTAGATAGGAGAGTCAGCACAGGTGACTCTGGCAAAGAGTTTAGCCTTGCGTGTCGTCAAGGCCCATGGCATTCAGGTTCTGTCCTGGAGCTGTCATACTGCTTTCTGGCCGATTGGATCAAGAGCATCTTTCATGCTGGGAATGCATTATCCTTGGGACAGCGTTTGTTTTCCCTAAAGATTGTGTTTGCCTTATTGTTCCCCTCGTCTGCTTTTATCACATTCTGACATTCTCTGGCAGTCAAGTCATTCCCGTTACGTCCCCTCCCTGGCCCGTGCCCTCCTGCTCCCAGCCAGCTGGGCATGCCCACTGCCCACTGCCCACCTTGCACTCTTCTAGTTTGGAGCCACTGTTTCCTAGATTCCATGCCATCTTCTCCCTGTGGCATCCCTTCAGGTAGCTTCCTAGAAAACAGTGTGGTAAGTAAACTTTCTGAGCTGGCCTGTCTGAAAATACGTTATCTTCTGCTGGCACATTCAACTCATAGCCCCTGCCACCCCAGGGCCTTTGTACATGCTGTCCCCTCTCCATGGGGTTCCCCCTTGGCCTCCACCACCCACCTCACTCTTTAGCCCCTTATCCCAACTTATTTTTCTTTGTCCCAAAGGGATACTGGAGTGTTGATCTCTGTTATTGGTTTATTTCCTGCCCCACCCCACCCCCTGGCTTGTAAAGTGCCAGGAGAACAGAGCTTTGTTCTTTTCAGGGCCCAGTAGAGGGTAGGCACTCACCCAACCTGTGTTGAAGGGAAGGATGGGGGGTGGGTCATAGACTCCTGGTGAGGAGGTGAGCAGCTTGGGTCCAGCGGCTGGCAGCTGCCCGCAGCAGGTGGGTCTCAGGAGCCTCGCTCCCTTCCTGCCCTCAGGAGGCTCTCAGAACTGCAGGTCCACTCAAGGTGCTGCACAGGTTCTAATCAGGAGTTTTTGTCCTTCTGTTGGGGAAATAGTAATGATAATAACCTTTATTTTCTTGTTTCCTCCCCTTCATGTTCTCTTGGAGGAGCTCCTGTTAGCTGCCTCTGATCTGGCCCTGGTTCTTTTTCCTTCCCATCCACTGGTCTTCTGGTCCACTCCCTCCTGCACTCCCACCGCCTCTGTCGCCCTTCCCGGTCCCTCTTCCCAGCCCCCCTCGACCTGTGACCCCAGAGGCCCTTTCTGCCCCAGGTCCCTTTCTTCACCTGGGGTGGAGGGCTGTTTTGCTAAATGAACCGGCCTGTGTTGGGCGCCTCCTCCCCACAGGAGCAGTGGAGGCCCAGGGCGCCCTCCCCACTCCGGCCTCTGGGATCTGGGGACGGTGGTCTCGCTGCTGCGTGAAGGACCCCCGCCACCCCTGTCGGGGACCTGCGGGGCTCTGGCGGTGGTATCAGGCCAGGGAATCTCGGGGTGGTCGGGGCAGCCAAAGCGAGAGGAGTGGGCGGAATTCGGCGGGGCAGGGCGGGGTGGGCACCCCAGCACTGGGAGGACAGACCAGACCCCTGACTTCGGCCCCCCCAGGGTTTTCTGTAAAATGGGCTCCTGACGGCAGCACGGGGCGTGCTTCCCGGCGCTCCCACTCTGCCTGGGTCTCTGAGCACGTGATGCCGCGAGGGGCAGTCCCCTTCCTGGCCTCTAGGTGACCGCAGCCACCTCCCTGGGCCCCAAACTGAGGCTCATCGGCGGGGCCTGGGGCCACCCTGTTGCCTGCACCTCTTCCCACTCAGGCCGCCCCCAACTCGCAGCCCCTTAAAGTCCAGGACTAAGACCTCCAAGAGCTCCCAGGTGGCCATCCCTGGGGCCCAGCCCTGGCCCTTCCAAGCTGAGTCTGGCTCCTCCTCCCCACCTGGTCCTGGCACTCTTCAGGACCCTCTGGACCAGGGGCTGGACCACTGCCTCAGGGCCTCGGGAGCTCTCAGGGACTTCTGGGGGCTGAAGGGTGAGGTCAGGCCACCTGGACGGGAGGGGGCCCCACAAGGTCAGGCTGAGTGGGACCCCAGGCCCCTCCCTCCGTCTTTGGGCCTGGCTGCTGGGGGTAGAAGAGGGGCAGCCTCCCGCTCAGAGCTGGGGATTAGGTGGGCGGGTAATAGCCGGCAGAGGCGGTGGCCCTGTAGGGACTGGGCCACTCTGCTCTGAGGGACCCCTTCACACCTGGATCTGGGGTCAGGATGCTGCCCAAGAGCTCCTGGACCGTGGGCCTGGTTCTCTTCCCTCCTGGCCCGCATCAGGGAGCATGATAAGAGTGCCCTCCTGATCCCTGGTCTGGCAGTCGAACCCAGCCTCGCCTTCTTGGAAGCCCCTTGACCCCTCCAGGCCACCAGCTGCCATCACCGCCCCCCCCCCCCTTCTGGGTGTTTCCTTCTTGGACACCTTGCATGCTGTCCTCTCTGCTCGGACATGCTTCCTGCCATCCAGCTGGCCATCCTCAGGACGCCTCAGAGCCTGGTCCCGCTGTGCCTGGTCAGTGTCACTCGGCCCCCAGGCAGCACGTGGAGGGGTTTCTGAATGGATGGATGAGTGCCTTTGAGATTTTCCGTGATCCCCCTTGGCTCTCCTGGAAGGTCACAATCCGGGCCCAGACAAATCCTGGCATCTCCGAAGCACAGCGTGGGGCTGACTTCCCCGCTTGGCTGGCCCTCCGCCTATGACTTAGCGCTCGGGTCCGGCCTGTGGCCCAGATCAGCTCCTGGGTCCGCGGTCCTCTCTCTTCTCACTCCGCCTGGGTCCCTCAGCGCGACGCCGCGAGAGGTAGTCCCTTTCCTGTCCTCTAGGTGACCACAGCTGCCTCGCTGGGCCCCAACGGGGGCTGAGGGTCCTCAGGCCTGGACCCCTAAGCCTCATCTCCACCTGCGCGGGTGTGAACTCAGCTCCAGGCTGCCCTGTGGGGGTCACCTGCGGAGAACTGGGTGGACGCGGGGAAGGGGATTCTGAGATGCAGGGGGCTGGGTTCGTAAAGTGCTGGGGGCGGGCCTGGGACTACCTGTCCTCCCGCTTCCACCTTCCCCCTCGCCCCCGGCTCGCAGCTTCAGCGGGTAGGGCTCGCAGGGACCCGGAGCACGCGCCGAGAACCCCCCCTGCACCTGCACCGAAATCGTGGGGCGCATGCGCGGACCGAGGAGGGCGGGGGCCGAGCCGGGGTGGGTCCCGTGGGTCCCGCATCCCCGCGCCGGCGGTGGGGATCTGGTATCCGAGTGGGGCGTGCTGCGCTGCGCGGGGACGCGCTGGGCTGCGGGCGACGTGGGCATCAGACCCCTCTCTGACCGCGTCCCCGCGCCTGCAGCCCGTGCGGCCCCGGGCGCAGGTTCCCAGGGGCGCCGGCCGGGGGAAGTCGGGGCGCCCCCTCCCCAGGACCCTGGCCAGGCGCCGCGTTCAGACAAAGGGGCGGGAGATGGAGATGCAGATGCTTCCGTGACAGCGCCCGGCGGCCGAGGAGGAGGAGGAGGACGAGGGCTGCGGGCTCCGGTGGCGCGGCCCCAGGTCCGGGCGCTCACAGGCCCGTGCTGAGCGGCGGCGGCGCGGGGACGCAGGGGCCGGGCGGGAGGCGCCCAACCCGGAGCCCCGCGGAGCGCCCGTTCCGGGCCAGGACCCCGGCCGCACGCTCACTCGCTCTTCCCCGGACACCTCGCGGGGCTCGGCCGCTCCGTCGCGCCCCGGGCCGCCCGCGCCTCCCCCGCCCGGCCGCCGCGAAGCGCCCAAGTGTGCCATCGGGCGGGCGCGGAGGCGGCGTCTGCTCCCACCCTCGAGATCACATGGTGACCCTCGGCAGCCAATGCAGTGGACGCTAGGACCCTGCGGGACCCCGGGCGCCGCGACTGCACCGGCGCCGCTGCATTATAAATACTTCTCCAAAATGCGGCGTAGCTCCCTGCGCGCGCCCCGGCCGCCCGCCGCCTCCGCCCCGCGCTCCTGAACAGCCGCCGCCGCTGCCGCCGCCGCCGCCGCCGCCGCCGCCGCCGCGGGTCCGAGGGCGCCGCGCCCTTGCCCTGGGCCCGGGCTGAGCCCGCCCGCAGCCCGGCCCGCGTCCCTGCGCTGCGCCGCCCGGCCGGGTGCATGCATTGTGGGCCTCCCGACATGGTCTGCGAGACGAAGATCGTGGCCGCCGAGGACCATGAGGCACTGCCGGGGGCCAAGAAGGACGCGCTGCTCGCCGCCGCCGGCGCCATGTGGCCCCCGCTGCCCGCCGCTCCTGGGCCGGCCGCCGCCCCCGCCGCGCCCCCGCCCGCGCCGGGCCCCCAGCCCCTCGGCGGCGCGGGGGGCGCGGAGCCGCGGGAGGGGCGCGGCGTGTACATCCGCGAGATCCGCGCGGCGGAGCAGGAGGCGGCGCGCCGCATCTTCTACGACGGCATCATGGAGCGCATCCCCAACACGGCCTTCCGCGGCCTGCGGCACCACCCGCGCACGCAGCTTCTCTACGCCCTGCTGGCCGGTCAGTGCGCGGGGACCCCGCGGGGACGGCGGGGTCGGGGCCGCGGCCGGCCGGGCGCACCCCGCCTGCCGCAGTCTGTGCCCGCCTGGCCCTCTGGGGACGCGCGCGGGACTCCCTCCGGCCCGTTCGGCCCCGCCTCGGGCCCGGGCCTCGTCCTGGGACGGAAGCGGACCCCCGACCCCCCTCGTACGCGCGCGGACACGCACCCGCGCGTTCTGCGGAGGCCCGGGGCGAGGTGGCCCCCAGCGCTGGGGCCGGCCCGGGCTCCCGGCCAAGGCGCGCCGGGCGGGGGCGTGGGAACCAGTGCGGGCCGGGTGCAGGGGCTGCGGGCGGGGAACTGGGGTCTCCACCTGCGTCCCCTTCCTGGTCATCCCGGGTGGGGGCGGGGTGACGGCAGGTAGCGACCGCTGCCGAGGCCCCGCGCCTGGCGCGTGGAACTATATATAATCCGCGGGGCGGGGGCGGCTGCCTCGGCGGCTCCGAGCGCTAATTTATGAGGGAAGACAGCCGGCTCCCTGGGGCTCCGGGGGAGGGTGAGCGCCGAGGAAGCAGACGAGGGGGCAGTGGGCCCTCACGGCGGGCGGCCCCCACAGGGGCCTTGGGGCTTTGCCCCTTGAGGCTCTGCCGTGGGAGGGTGGTTCTCCCCATTTCAGAGGTGAGGAGCTTGAGGCTGGGGGGTGGGACTTTCCCAAGGTCACGCAGCAGAGGCACTTTCACTGCAGGCACGTCTGCATCCCGGTGGCCTAGGCTGGAAGCAGCTTCTCCCTGGTCCCTGTCCTCGCAGCACCCAGAGGCTGGCCCAGGGAGGGCTCTTGGCTGGGGCCCTCCTGCTGGAAGGCGGGGCCCCCACTTCCCAAGGGTGGGACGGCCTGCAGGTGCCTGGCCGGGCAGCTCTTTGGCACCCTCCCCCGCCCCGCCCCGTGTGGGCCAGGCTGTGGACAAAGCCCCTACCCCAGCTAGGGGGCCGGGGCGATGGGCAGGGGCCACCCCTCAGTAGCCCTGTCCTGGGCTGTGCCCACCAGCTATTGAGGGCAGCCTGCCCAGAGGCCGCTGCGGTGCTCAGCATGTTAAGAAATCCTGTGATGTCAGGTTATAAAGGTAACGCGTCCTACGGTGAGAAGTTTGATAATAGGGAAAAGCAGAAGGGGCAGCTGTAATGTTCTTTGCTTTTCCGGAGAAAACGGGCCTGGCCTATTTGGCATGGTCTCTCCTCTGCGCATGTCCCTAACCGGCTTATTTACCAGGGGGCTGGTGGGCCTGGGTCCGTCTTCCCCGCGCTGGTCCGCGGGGCTGTCCCCACAGGCTCTGCCCCACCGACCACTCACCGGGCGCCACCTCCCCCCGCAGCGCTCTGCTTTGCCCTGAGCCGCTCGCTGCTGCTGACGTGCCTGCTGCCAGCAGGGCTGCTGGGCCTGCGCTATTACTACAGCCGGAAGGTGGTCCTCGCCTACCTGGACAGCGCGCTACACACGGACATGGCCGACATTGAGCAGTACTACATGAAGCCCCCTGGTGAGTCCCCGGGGGTCTCTGGACTCCTCCTCCCCCCTGCCCCCTCCTGCCCTCCTCCCCAGCCCTTCCTTCTGGCAGAGCTGCCCCCAGCGCAGCAACCTCGGGGCGGGCCTGGGGCAGGGGCTGGGCACAGGTCAGCCTGGGCTGGGGCGCCCCCGTGACCCGAGCCTTCTGGGTGCCCAAGGGCTCTGGCTGCAGGCTGGCAGGCGCTGGGGTTGGCAGGACTAGGTCCTCTCCCCTGAGTATGGCCGGGCTTCCGTCCTGTGTCTTCTGAGGGCAGGGCTCTGAGTGGCCTGAGCTGGCCCTGGGCCATGGTGTCCCGGCCCTGCTGTTTGTGCTGCCCTAGTGGTTCATGGGGGGAAGGGGGTCTTTCTCACCTCTCTCCAGTCCTGTTGGGCGTGCCTTGTTGGATCCTGGGCTGGCCTGGAATGCTAGGTCCCTGTGTGGCAGAGGACCACGTGGTGGGGAGAGGGCAGAGGTCACTCTGGGGGAATGAGGACCCTAGGAGACCAGGGGTCCCACTTCTGGTGTCTGGGGCACTTAGTAAGCCCAGGTTCTCGCCCCGGCCCTGGCCTTCTGTAGAGGGAGGGGCTGGGACCTGGTCTGGAGCCATTCTTTACTCTCCAGGCTGGCCTTGAGGCAGGGTGGGTCCTGGGAGGCAGGGTCATGATTTTCTCCATGCCTGGAGCTGGGGTGTGAGGGTCTTCCAGTGCAGGAAGGTCCCTGAGGAGAGGGACAGAGTGCGCCTGGTTGGTTAGGGTCTAGCAGCATCCTGGTGAGTGCCAGGGAAGGGCAGTGGGGAGAAGAGAGGCAAGGCGTCCCGGAGCAGGGGTGACACGCTCTGGCCTGGCCAGCTCCTGCGCGCTGGTGGCTGGTCCTTTCCCCGCCCCGAGGCTGCCTGGCTGGCCTTGGGCACCTTTGGTTCTCCTTGACCCTTTCCCAATCCCAAACAAAGCATCTTATCAGCCTCCATGGAGCTCTGGCTTCAGCCTGCCTCCCCCCAGGATGGGAGGGGACAGCAGAGTGAGACCCACCTGGCACCAAAGCCCAGGCCGCAGGAGCAGAAGAGGGGTTGGGGCCCGGCATGGCCCTGCCCTCTTTGGAGTGCAGTGTCCTTGGGTGTCAGATGGGGGGCTGGGTCCTGCTCACCCCTCCTGAGATGTCTGGTGGGTGTGCAGGAAGATCCCGCAGGGGCAGAGAGGCTGGACAGCGGCTGGTGGGGCCGTGCTGGACTCGTGGGAGCTGCTCCCACAACGGGGGAACCGAGGCCTGGGGAGGCACGAGGCTCCCAGGACTGTGCTGACCTCTGACCTGGGCCCGGGCAGGTGGGGAGAGCCCGAACTCCCGGACAGTGGGCAGGTCAGCCGGTGGAGGGGGCGGTCAGCTCCTTCCCGAGCTCGGGCCACGTGCCCGGTCTCAGTCTCGGGGTCTGACGGTGAAGGAGACAGGAGACTGCTCGGCAGAGCTGACGGGCTGATGGGGGCCGCGTTGGCAGGTGAGGTAGTGGGGGACCCCCAGGCGTAGGGCGGCAGAGTGAAGAGTTCTTCTGGGTGGGGGTCCGGGGAAGGAGTGTTAGCGGGGGAGGGTTTGGCCGCTGCAGGAGGGAGGCTGGGGCCGGGGCCTGGGGGGTGGCTGGTGGGAGGACATGGCAGTGGAGGCTGGCGTGGCCGTGGGTAGGGCGTGTGCAGGCCGGGCTCCTCGGAGCAGGCACTGCCCCCTGGCCTTGCCTCCTGTAGCCCCTGGGCCTTGGGTCCCCAGAGGAGGTGGCTCTCCCCGTGGCCTGTGCCCTGCAGGCCTCTCTCCTCTGGTCTTCATCTCTCTGTCTCTCTTGCTCCCTCATCTCCCTGAGGTCTTCCCCCGCCTCCTCCTGCCCTGCGTGGGGCGGCGATTGGTCTGGGCCGGGGGTGGGGATGGCTGGCCTGACACAGGCCCAGGGTCAGGGTGGCTCCAGGGCCGCTGGGGGCAGCAGGCAAATTGGGCCTGGCTCCCTCCGCCCAGAGGACCCTGCCGGGGCGGCTGTGTCATGCACTAGCGCCAGTGGCCCTGACCGCCCGTTCCCCGCAGGCTCCTGCTTCTGGGTGGCCGTGTTGGATGGCAACGTGGTGGGCATCGTGGCAGCGCGGGCCCACGCGGCGGACAACACGGTGGAGCTGCTGCGCATGTCGGTGGACTCACGCTTCCGTGGCAAGGGCATCGCCAAGGCGCTGGGCCGTAAGGTGCTGGAGTTCGCCCTGGTGCACAACTACTCTGCGGTAGTGTTGGGCACGACAGCCGTCAAGGTGGCCGCCCACAAGCTCTACGAGTCGCTGGGCTTCAGGCACATGGGCTCAAGTGACCGCTACGTGATGCCTGGCATGACCCTCTCGCTGGCCGAGCGCCTCTTCTTCCAGGTCCGCTACCACCGCTACCGCCTGCAGCTGCGCGAGGAGTGACCGCCACCCACCTGCCCGCTGCCCCGCCCACCGCCCCGTCCGCCTGTGCCCTCCTGCCCGCCGCCCGGGCCGCTTTCAGACGCTCACCTTGGCGTTTGTGTTGGGTTTTTCCTTTTTCGGCACCACACGGTTCTTTGGCTGGTTCCTGGGGGGGTGCGGGGCCGTTGCTCGTCCGTGACACTTGGGGAGGTGGGTTGTTCCCAGCCACGCCCCTTGCCCTCCCCAGTCTGCTGGGGCCGCATCTTGAAGAGTGACAGCGTGGACCACCGCGAGCCCACGCAGCTGCCCGGCCCTGGCGCGAGGGGCCCCTTCCAGCCCACCCCCGGGGTGGGGGCGGGCCCAGCCTTGCCCACCAAGCACAGAGCCTCTGCAGTGAGGCCCCCGCCCAGCAGACCCCTGGCCACCAGCCAGGCGGTGGCTCAGCCATCAGTCCCCAGCAGGCGTGGCCTGCTGCACCGGTCGGCCACTGCCCCACGGGGCGCCGAGCTGGCTGCGGGCCCGCTTTGCTCTGTGCATGCTGAGGGTGTGGCCTGGCCGCAGCATGCCGCATGCCCACAGCCTCCCACCCCCTGCCCTGCCTGGACTGGACCCAGACTGGTGAGCGCCCCCAGCCCCAGCCCGGCCTCTTGGGAGGCCTGACTGTCCACCTTGCTCCTTGCTTCACCCAGTTCAGCTTTGCTTTGACGTCGGATCACCTGTCTTTCCTTTCGGTACCTGCCCCTCCTCTGCCCGGGCTTTGCTGATGGGTGGCATTGTCCAGGTGTGGTTCCCATGGCAACATGTTGTACAGCCGTGGTCAGGGCCCTTCAGGAGAGCAGGGTAGGAGGCAGTCATGGGGTCATCTCTCCCCCAGTGCCAGCTTGATCCTGGTGGCCTCCCCCAGACCTCCCTGAGGACCTCCTGCCTTGCGGCTGACGGGCTCTGTCCTGTGAATCTTACCAACCCAGGCTGCTGCCTGCACCACCGAGCCCGCAGCTTCTCCCAGCCTGAAGCCGACCTATTTTTTAATAAGTTATTTAGACAGAATAGCACTCTGCATGACTTTAATTCTTGGGACAAAACGGTAGTTTATCCCTTAACACACACACACACACACACACACACACACACACACACACACACACACCCCTGTGTGGTCTAGAATGCACTATTTGTGGCCCAGTTTGGTGGGGGTGGGTGGCCGGGTGGGTGGAGGCTTTCAGTTTGGAATCTGGAGGGAGACCCTGACTTAACATAATTTCCCCCCAAAGAGCACTCCCGCTTTGTGAGGAGGCTCCGGGCCACCCCTGTCGGGCTCTTGTGTTGCAGGACGGAGGCCAGGATGGGAGCAAGTTCCTGGCAGCCTCCCACGCAGGAGTTCACCGTGGGCTCGGGGGGACCTGTGCCTCCACCCTGTCCTTCTTGAGGTCTCAGGCAGCGGCCTTTGGGTGGGGGCGTGGCCCAGAGGGGGAGAGGAAGGTGGTGGTTGGCAGTGCCCGTGTGTCCAGCTGTAAGCCCGGACCTCGCCTGGTGGCAGGAGGGCAGAGATGCCCGCCAAGACCCCCTAATTTGGGGATTTGGGGGAGGGGAAAGTGGCAGGCGTCGCGGGCCACTGAGCTGGGTCCCACGTGCGGGACCGTGGAGGGAGCATTCTTAAAGAGGCGCTTTGGAAATAAGCAGATGGATGGAACAAGCCTAGTTTCCTGAGGGGCCTTTTGTGCTGTCAGCAACCGAGATATTTGCAGAACATTGTACAGACCCCGTGCTCCCCTGTACATTTCTCCCTGGTGGCGCCCGGTCCCTACTTGGGGATGGGAATTTTGTAGACTGTACAGAAATCGGCACCCTATTTTCTTGCAGCTCTCAGATTTTGTTAATCTGGATTATACAGACAGACGTAAAGTGTTTTAGCAAAATGGAAAACAAACAGTTGTGCCTTTTTCCTCTTTCTGTTTGGTTCGGTGTCGGCTTGGGGTGGCCTTAGTTGGCATGGGACGAGTTGGGGCTGCAGCTGGCCTGAGGCCTGGCCAGGTGGGAAGGGCAGGTGGGGGCCCGTGAAGTCCACGTGGTGGGTCGTGTCTTGTCAGGTGTCAGGTGGTGGCAGTGGGACGCTGCCAGCTTCCTCTGATCCTGTGCCTTTGGACCTCCCGTCCCTGGTGTGGGGCACGTGGGTGGGGCCGTGGGAGCCCCCCGGGGCTGCCCATGTCTGTTGGCATTGACCAAAGTGCCTCGCTGGTGTTGCTTCTGGCAGTGGTGTGGCCCCTCCCGTCCTGCTGGTGTCTGTCGACGCTGCGTCCTCCCCACGCCCCAGTCGGTGGCCCAGAGGGTGGTGGGTGCTGGCTGGGCTCTTGACCTTTCCTTATGCCCTCTTGTTGCTGCCAGGAGAGATGCCAGGAGGGGTGTGGCAGGGTGGCCATGTGTCTGGAACTCTGCTGTCCAGCTGCTGCCTGGCCCCTGAGGTGGGCAGAGGCACCTATGTGCCCCAGGCTGGGTGCATGCTGAGCCCAGGTCAGGACCCTTGCCCGGCCAGCGTGCGGCTCCTGGGCTCCTGAGGACCACGGGGGGCAGGTCTCCCGTCCTTCCCCCAGCCTGGGAGCTAACTGCTCCACAAACATGCACTGAGATGTGAATTTTATACCTTTGTAGAAATTCTGATGTTACTTCTTCTACCTCTGTGAAGCGTCCTCCTGGGGTCCTGCCCAGTGATGTGTCTGGGCAGCTTCTCTGCACTGGGCGGCCCTGGGCCCCCTCCCCTCCCTGCTGGCCCCTGGGCCTCCCCCGACTGGAAAGCCAGCCCTGGGCCCGGCACCCGTGCTCAGGGGTCGGGCTTCCAGGGCTTCTGTTGTCTGTTTCTGGAGCGGAAAGTGGAAGGCAGAGCGCTCAGGATGTCTCCGTCAGCTGAGCCTGGAACACAGGCCCGATGGGCACGTCCAGGCAGTGGGATCCAGGGCAGCTGAAGGCTCCAGCGCCTCGGGATGGCCCAGTGCCACCGGGGTCCTGGCATGTGGCTGGCGGGCCGTCCCAGGGGTAGTGCCCCCCGCCCAGGTATGGGCTCTTCAGACAGCTGGCCCCCGAGGGTGGGCAGCCAGGGTGGGTGGTGTGCGTGTGTTGGGGCCAGCCAGGTGGCCCGGCCCCAGGAAGGGCCGTGGCAGCGTCTCCCACCTGGTACCGCCATCGTGTCCGGCCTGGCCTCCCCCTGCTGCCCTTGGGTGGAGTGGGGGAGGGACGGGGGGCAGAAGGCTTGGGCTGGGAGGCCCCACGGTCCTGGGGCGGCCCCCACCCTGCTCTGGGTGTCCTTTCTCAGGTGGCCCCTCTGGCGTCGGGCAAGTGCTTGGGAGGCTCTCTGGGCCACAGGGCCTGGCTCTGGCCTCTGGGAGGCATGTTGACACTGCGGGTGTGGCTCTCTGCCCGTCCTCGGGCGCTGGGCGCAGCCCTGGGGCCGCCTTCCCGTCAGTGTCTGGGGGACGGCTGGACGGTGGCCCCCAGGCCTTGGGAGCCCGCTGCCTCTCCCTGGCCGTGTCCTCCGTGTTCCTGCTGCTCCTGTGTCTGTGTGAAGCCGCTTCTGTGAATCATTTTGGCCACAGGCTGTGTGCCTGTGCTGGTGGCCCTCTGGCCGAGGCTTTCGGGTTCGAGTTCTGGGCTGGGTGTGGGGCAGATCCTGGACTGTGTTTGCTCCATGGTGCCGAGGACAGGCTTTCAGTGATGGCGTGAGGTCCACTGACAAGTGGGCTGCCCGGGGTCAGGGAGGGGGAGCCCCAAGCTACTGTTGTTGGATGTGGTTTTTTAACAGCAATAATTAGCCGTTTTGGAGAAGAGGTGTGCCTGTGTGTGTGCATGTGTGCCTGTGGGTACGTGCACACGTGTGTGCCTCTGCGTGTGCGCGTGTGTGTGTGTGCAGGGAGGGAGCCTGGTGGCCGAGGGCCCGCTCTGGCTGGGAAGGGGAGGCCGGGAGGTGCTCGGCGGTGCGGCTGGCCTGAGGCCTCGTTCACGCTCCTTCTCCGGACCCAGCGGACCTTGAATCTAGCGCTCCTTCCTCCCTGGCCAAGGGTGCTGGACGGCCTGTGTGAAGGGGGGTGATCAGGATGGGCTTTTGCCCAGCTCTCTGGCCGTGTGGGGAGGGTGGCAAGGGCAGTGACACTCAGCCAGACTGGCCGAGATCAGATTTGTTTGACCACAGCTGCCATGGACGCGGTGTCCTTGGGCAGGCAGAGCCCAGAACGTGTCATGGTGGCTGGTTTCACTTACTGTGTTTACCGTTTGTGAGCCCAGGACTGTGGCGTCTGTCCTGACACCCCAGGATGTACCAAACAGCCCCCGAGAGGGCCCGGAGGGGCCGTGCACTGCGTCCAGAGGAGACAGGCTGCAGGGCTGGGGAGAGGGTCCCAGGCTTCCTGTGCGTGTGTGAGCGACGGGAGGGGCCGGGAGCAGTGTCCCTCCGCCTGCCCAGCCCCCAATGCTGCTGTTTTTCAATAAAACCAGAGTTGATGGAACCGGGCTCCATGCTTTCTTGAGGTGTCGTCTGTGCGACGCTGGGCCAGGAAGGGCTGCTTTCCTGGAGACGCTGGGCCCCTCCTCCCGGAGGCCGGAGCAGGTGCCTGGGTGACCTGTGGGCTGAGAGGCCCCCGTTTCTGTGTCAGCAGCCCCGGCCGGGCTCTCCTGCGGGCCTGGGGGTCTGCCCTTCTGTTTGACGCCTCCTTGGAGCAGGTCGGCTCTGAAGGATGGCATGAGGTGTGGGACCCAGGTGGGAGGGGCAGTGGGACCCCCAGTGTCTGTTAAGGAAGGGAGGGTGATGGAATGGGGGTGTCAGGCTGGAGAGCAGGGCACGGGGGTGGGGCAGGGACGTTGAGGCTCAGGGTGGACATACACCCAGCCGTGTCCAAAGGCTCCTGCAGCCCACCCAGCGTGGACGGCTCTCCACAGCAGGCGCTCCCCTGGCTGCCCTCTCCTGGCCTGGCCCGGCTTCTGGGTGGGAGGGAACGTCCTCGCAGGGTCCGTCCACCCCTCGCCCCTCAGTCCCTTCTCGCGGGTCTGACTGGGACCCTCTGGGACGCGCCCACCCCACGTGGCTTCCCCCCACAAGGCACACGGTGGCCCGCGCTGGCCCAGAGATGTCAGCTCCCAGGGACGGACGGTCGTTTGCTTGAGTGAGATGCTCCTTGTGAAGCCCGGCAGTGGTCTTGCTTCTGAGGTGACAGAGCATGAAGACAGGCTGCCACTCAGACATACGGCCACACAACAGAGGCAGTGGCGTGGAGGGGCCTGGCAGCTTTCCAGGTTCTGGAATGTTCTATCACATGGTGGTCGGGCCTGGCCATCTGGACCCTGCACACCCCATGAGACCAGTGACAAGATCTTGAAGCCATGAGAAAAACGGGCCTGGGCATGATAAACTGTGACGAGCCACGTCACTCAGAAAAGGTGATGCCGTGTCCCGTGGGCTCTAGTTGCCATTACACAGGAGCAGAGTCCACAGCCGGGGGCGGGGGGAGCACCCGTGCCCGCTCCTGGAGCTGCATCTGGGCCCTGTCAACATGCTCGCCCTGCCCTGGGTAGGCGCTGCACCCCACTTGGAGGGTGGCGTGCGGAGCCTGGACCCAGACCAGGGTGGTCTGGGAATGGGGCCCCGGGATGAGACAGGCGGCCGGGCAGTGGTGCGGGGCAGGGTCGGGGGGAGCCCAGCTGCAGTCCTGCTGGGACACTTGTCCCAGTGAGGTGACCTTCCCGTGCCTCAGTGTCCCCACCATGCCAGGGGGTGGTACCTCTGTCACAGGCCGCTGTGAGGCTCCGGGGTGCACGGGCCATGCCCTCCCTCGGCCCTGGGGGTCTGTGAGAACCGGCTCGCAGGGACACCTGGCCGGCGAGCACCGGTGCACGGGCCCCTCTGGCCCTCGGGAGGGTGGTCAGGCTGTGATCTCTGGCCAGCATGTCACCGCCCTGGCCCGGGAGGCCCTGGGAGCGAGGATGCTGGCAGCTCCCGGGCACCCGCGGGGTGGTGAGCAGCTGTCAGCCTGGGGCAGCCTAGGGCTGGGCCACTCCTGCCTGGGGTGCTTGCCCTGGCTGTGCCAGCTGGCCGAGGGCTGCGGGCGCAGTGTATCCCACCCACGGGAAGAACTCACGCCGACAGGGCCGAGCACGTTCACAAGAGGCGTTTACTCCAGGGGGCACCCGGCTGCCCCAGCTCCAGTGGGAAGGTGGCCCTAGCCGAGTACCAAGCGCTTGACTCTGACCTTGGGGAAGGCCACACAGCGGGCTGGTGGAAACCAGTTCTCTTCCCCGCCCGTTGCCTGGGGCTACAGACCAAATGAAGGCGAAAAATGCGTGCACGGGGGTAGGCGCTCAGGGGCCGGCGTTGGCTGAGCGGTTGCTTGGAGACTTGGCAGGACGGTGGTGGGGTCACGGGCCGGGGCCTCCTGCAGTGGTGCCAGGTGTCCCCACGAGCGGCCGGCACTCAGGCTCACCTTCAGGGGCACCTGCGGGTGGCAGCCAGAGGTGAGCGCCAGGCCTTCCCAGCCACTGCCCAGACCCCCACGCGGGCAGCCACTTGCCCCAAGACACACGATTAGACACGGCCACAGCAGCTCAGCTACGGACAGACGCACACTCACGCACACTCACACACACACACACACACACATACTCACGCACACACACACTCACACACGCGGCAACAGGTAAACGGGCTCACCGCACACCCACCCTGTCACAAAGCCTCGACCTTGGCTGAGCCCCCTTCACCTGCCAGGGCCCCTGTGCAGCAAGGAGCTCGTAGGGGCTGGCCAGGCAGGGGCTCTGGCGTAGGGAGATGTGTCCCGGGGCCACCTGTGGTCCCCCGGGGGATCAGCTGACTTCAAGAGGTGCAGAGGGGTCTGGAGAGCCCTCCCAGGGACCTGATCCTGAGGGCACCCTTGACCGCGGCTCAAGAGCTCCCTCTCAACGGGAAGGGGCCGCTCACAGCTGCAGCCCCCTGCCACCTGCAGGGCTACTAGTGGGGTGAGGTGGGGCTTCCTGGGCTCCTGGGGACCTCGAGGCCCCCCGCGTCTCCACCTGCCACAGGAGCAAACGCCAGCCACTCCAGAACACGGGAGTCCCCGCCCCTGGCTGGGCCCGTGTGGGCGCTCCTTCATGCTGCCGAGCTGCCGCCCGCAGGGCGCGGTGAGGGGTGAAGTTAACGGTGGGACGGGTGCAGGGGCGCCAGGGGCACAGAGCACGGCTGCGTCCACGGCAGGGAGGAGGGAGCGACCACGGGACGAGGGGCGAGCCGTCCTTCACTGCTGTCTTTCCAGGGGCTCCAAGGTGCTTGTTGACCCTGTGCGGGCCCGTGTGCAGGACTTCAAGGACTCTCACCTCCTTGTTATTCCTCCACCTTCCCCACCAGCCCGGGGGAGCTTGGACCCGAAGGTCTTCCTGGTGAGGACCTGGAGCCCCCTCTGAGAGCCAACAGCCAGCAGTCTGGCTGGGACTGGCTTGGCACGTCCAGGTGCACCTGGGGCAGGTGGGGGCGGCCTGGGGGGAGGGCTGATGAGTTCCTCCCCCAAGCCTGGCCCCGCCCGGCTCCTGCCCCGCCCCCTCACCTGCAGCTGCAGCTCCAGCGCCGGCACGAGCTGCAGGGCCTCCATGGTTCCCCTGACGAGGGCTGGGACAAAGCAAGACTCAGGGGCAGCCCGAGCCTGCCTGGCAGAGCTGGCGCCGGGGGGACACCCGGGCCCCAGCCCTACCCCCGCCCCAGGCTCCCCGGCTCTCCCAAGTCCACAGTCATGGTCACCTGTACTGGTTGCTCCGGCAGCCACTGCGGTTCTCCCCGACTGGTTCCAACTCCCACCGGCACGTGCTTGAAGGCGCCTTAACGGGCCCCGACAGTGGGTGCCGCGAGCAGGGCCCTCGGGTCCCAAGCGTTGCTGTAGCCCCGCCCACACGCTTGTCTGCAGCTGCGGCCCCCCCGTGCCAACCCGCCCCCCGCCCCCGCCCCCGCCCCGGGTGGCCAGGCCAGGCAATCCCGCTGGCCCGAGCGGCCCGGGGAAGGACGACCTGTGCCTCCGCCGAAACCCCTGTGAAGTTTCACGCGCCCGTGCCGCTGCAAGGACAACTCCATGGCACTGGGGGCTGGGCCGGGAGCAGCCGGGCGGGACGGGCTGGCTGCCTGGCTCAGCGTTTCTCAGGGTTTGCTCCAAACCCTTCTGCCCCTCTGATCAATGAATATTTCATTCCACCCTAAGTTACCGGACATTTCAGTACAAAGACGGCCAAAGGAACGCCCAAGGAACCGGCGGAGGCTGCCTCGTCCTCTGTCCTCCGCGGCCCCAGGGCTCCCTGGCCAACTCCCGGGGGCACAGGGCCTGGGGTGTCCGGAGCAGGATCAGAGCTGCCCGAAGGCCTCGCTACCCTCTCTGTGCTTGCAGAGGGACACTGGTGTGGCCGGGGAATGGGGAGCCACTTGCTGGGGCTCCTGGGTCCGGCTGTGGGGAGGTGGGCGGGCAGCGTGGGCCCAGCCCGCTCTAGGGGAGCCCTGCAGAGGGCCCGGCCTCCCTGGGGAGCTGCAGGGGTGTCCAGGTGCTTCTGATGGGAGGAGTCGGACCTTGACACCCCCTCACTGGGTGTGCAGACAATGCCAGGTCCTCCTGTGTATCCCCTCCTTTGTGCGACTGACTAAACGAGTGACCCCGAGTAACCACTGGGCAGAGGGGCGGTGGCGGTCGGGCAGAGCTGGCTCTCTCCCAGGCCTCTCCCTGGGGTGACCCGTGTCCCCAGCCTGCACCATATGGCCCGTGAGGGCAGGGTCCCTGGGCCAGGGGCCCCAGAGCCCCATTCTGGGTCTGCCCTGTGAGCCGCCATCAGGTGTGTCCTGACCATCCAGCATTTCAGAGATGGCAGCCAGCCCCGGCCCCCACCGGGTTCACCTGTCTCACGGTCCGTGCCTGGGTCGAGACCCCAGAGCTCTCCCAGCACAGCGCCAGGTGGTGCCTCTGAGTGCTGGCCTGTGGCCGAGGCCCCTGCATCCCTCAGGGAGCCACGGGGAGCAGAGCCTCAGTGCCTGCCTGAAACGGTTAGCAGTTGCCCCCAGGATGAGCGGGAACTGGACTGTTCCTAAGACGGCTCCCTCCAGATGTAGAATTTTTTCTTTCCTTTTTAACCAGCAGCTGAGCACCCGCCAATCCCATTAAATGGTTTGTTTCAGACCCATTATTTCCAAACAGATTTCAAATGACGATGTAGGATGGGCCCCCCTGTAGAATGAAGCCCTGTGTAGGATGTGGCCCCGTGTAGGATGGAGCCCCGTGTAGGATGAAGCTCTTGTAGGATGGGGCCCTGTGTAGGATGGGGCCCCATGTAGGATGGGGCCCCGTGTAGGATGGGACTCCGTGAAAGATGAAGCCCATGTAGGATGGGACCCCGTGTAGGATGGAGCCCCGTGTAGGATGAAGCTCTTGTAGGATGGGGCCCCATGTAGGATGGGACTCCGTGAAAGATGAAGCCCATGTAGGATGGGACCCTGTGTAGGATGGGACACCGTGTAGGATGAAGCCCCGTGTAGGATGGGGCCCTGTGTAGGATGGGGCCCCGTGTAGGATGAAGCCTTTGTAGGATGCAACCCTGTGTAGGATGAAGCCCTGTGTAGGATGGGGCCCTGTTAGGATGAAGACCTGTTTAGGATGGGGCCCCGTGTATGATGGGACCCCGTGTAGGATGGGCCTTGTGTAGGATGAAGCCCACTGCACAATGGGGCCCCGTGTAGGGTGAAGCCCTTGTAGGATGAAGCCCCGTGTAGGATGGCGACCCGTGTAGGATGGGACTCCGTGTAGGATGGGATCCTGTGTAGGATGAAGCCCCGGGTAGGATGGGGCCCCGTGTAGGATGGTGCCCTGTGTAGGATGGGGCCCCAAAGAGAATGGAGCTCCATGTAGGATGGGGCCACTTGTAGGATGGAGACCCGTGTAGGATGAAGCCCCGAGTAGGATGGGGCCCCGTGTAACATGAAGTCCCGCGTAGCATGAAGCCCCTGTAGGATGGGTCCCCGTGTAGGATGAAGCTCTTGTAGGATGGGGCCCTGTGTAGGATGGGACTCCATTATTTAGGATGGGACCCCGTGTAGTATGGGGCCCCGTGTAGGATCAAGCCCCGTGTAGGATGGTGCCCTGTGTAGGATGGGGCCCCGTGTAGGATGAAGCCTTTGTAGGATGCGACCCTATGTAGGATGAAGCCCTGTGTAGGGTGGGGCCCTGTTAGGATGAAGACCCGTGTAGGATGGGGCCCCGTGTAGGATAAGACCCCGTGTAGGATGGGCCCCGTGTAGGATGGGACCCTGTGTAGGATGGGGCCCCGTGTAGGATGAAGCCTTGTGTAGGATGAAGCCCCGTGTAGGGTTAAGCCCCGTGTAGGATGGGACCCTGTGTAGGATGGGCCCCGTGTAGGCTGAAGCCCCACGTAGGATGAAGCCCATTGTAAAATGGGGTCCCGTGTAGGATGAAGCCCCGTGTAGGCTGAAGCCCCGTGTAGGATGGGACCCTGTGTAGGATGGGGCCCTGCTATGGGTTGGTTTCCCAACTGTCAGGTGGAGGTGCGTGTAGGCTGGGGTGCTGAGGATAGTAGTCTCACCATTTTTCAGGGCAGGTCTCTGCAGGTGGTGGCGGAGCTGGGGGAGGGCTTGGCCAGTTGTCACTTGGGAGCTGGTTGGGAGGCTGGCATCCAGCCCTAATGCCCAGCCCTGTACTCTCTCCATCCTCCGGCCACCTCCCTCACAGGCCCTGCAGGGCCTAGAGGGACCAGGGCCCTAGGGCTCCTGCTCTCACTAGAGAGGCAGAAGAGAGGCCCCCATGCCCACTGCAGTGGTGGTTGTTTAGGAGAGGAGTCCTGCCCAACCTGAGGACTGAGTCAGGGGACAGGTGGTCTCTAGCTTCAAAGAATCCCGGAGGGCTCACGGCGGGTGGTGCCTGTCGAGGGGGCAGGGTGGCACCCAGGCTTGGAGTCTGTGCTCAGCCTGTGGGCCTCAGCCACCCCGATGCTCCAGCACTAACCCTGCTGCCGGCCCCACCGCCTGGCTCCCGCCGGCCTGGGGTCCCAATGCCGCCCCCTTCTTTCCGGGGCCCCTGGGGCTGATGCAGGGCCCCCAGTAGGGCACTTAGCGTTCCCCAAGGGCTGCTGGCCAGGGAGTGGCCGTCGAGACCTCTCAAGGGCCCCCAAACAAGGCTGGCCCTTCTGCAGGTGACACCCAGCGGGTGCAGGGAGGGGGCCTGTGAGCCCCCAGGGAGATACTGTAACTATTCGTGAAACAGAACCAACCCTGGTCCCTCAGGGCTCACCTGCGAACTCAGGAATCTGTGAGTCCTCCACTTCAAACAGCAGCTCGTCGTGAATCTGGGCAACCAACCTGCAAGACATGCGGCGGAGGGAGTCGCCCCCGTGCGCGGGCCTTCCGTGCTCTGTCCCTGCCTGTGACAAGGGGCGCGTGGGGGGCATGTGCACACGGGCACGAGGGGCGCTGCCCGGTGCTGGCCAATCCGCCTAGGTTTTGGCACAAGGTGCCCGTGAGGATGTGGCTCAGTGGGGAGTGGGAGGACCCAGGCAGGGGCTGGTGGGCGGGGGTCACGGCACCGTCACCAGGACAGCCTGCAGGAGGGGGAGAACACAGGTTAGAATGATGGATTGGAGGCAGAGGGCCCAGGATAAGAGGGTCCGGGTGACCCCCTGCCCCCCACCCCCGCAACCTGGGGAGCCTGACGAGGACACGGTGGGGCTGAGCATTTTGAGGAAGAAGAGCCCCCCTTGGACCATCGTGGGGGCAGGGACCCTGAGAGGCCTCTACTCGAGGCCATTCTGCAGGCACAAGACCCCAGCATGTCCCTGCTCCTGGGTCCTGGCCCACGGCCTGGGCACCTTGCTGCTGCCCTCCTGGCCACTCCCTGTCCCCGAGACACCACGCTCCCCGCCCGGGCCTGGGCCCAGGGCTGAGCTCCAGGGGAGGAGTCAGCACTCACTCCAGCCCCCTCCGCTGGGCGAGTCCTTGCTCAGTGCCCCACTTCTCTGAGCCCCCTCAGGCACCCCCTTGAAGGGTGTCTGTCCCCACCTGCCTCTGGGTGAGGAAGAGAGGGGGTGTGTGAACGCTGCAGTGGAAGGAGGTGTGTAGGCAACAAAGGTGCTGCTGAGGGGCAGGGCTCCTGGGAGGACGTAGACTCAAGCGCCAGGGACGGGCGGGTGTGCATGTGTGCACGGGGTGGGGATGGAGGAGGGGGACACCCCAGGGATCGGCCCTGGAAGCTCTTCCTTGGCCGCACAGAACACGGTCTGCAAGGATCTGGCCAGCATGGGCCAGGCATGCCCTGCGCTTAGAAGGTAGGATCTGGGGGCTTCCCTGGTGGCCCAGTGGTTAAGAATCCGCCTGCCAATGCAGGGGACACGGGTTCGAGCCCTGGTCTGGGAAGATCCCACATGCTGCGGAGCAACTAAGCCCGTGCACCACAACTACTGAGCCTGCGCTCTAGAGCCCGCGAGCCACAACTACTGAGCCTGCGAGCCACAACTACTGAAGCCCGCGTGCCTAGAGCCCATGCTCTGCAACAAGAGAAGCCACCGCAATGAGAAGCCCGCGGCACCGCAATGAAGAGTAGTCCCTGCTCACCGCAACCAGAGAAAGCCCGCATGCAGCAACGAAGACCCAACACGGCCAACAATAAATAAATAAAATAAATAAATTGATTTAAAAAAAGAAGGTAGGATCTGGGTTGGCTTCTGACACCTGCTGGGGGCTGTGACCCCAGACCCAGTGCCAGCCCCTCCCTGGGGCGGACGAAGGAGGCTCGCCCTGTGCACTCAGGGAGGGGGGAGGCGTGGTGCAGGATGGTCTTGAGGGCCTGTAGCCCTCAGGGAAGGAGGGTAGGCATGTGGGGGCGAGGGGGGGGGGCGTGTGCTCTGCCCTCTGTGAGACCTGGTCTCTGCCTCCAGGACCCTGCTTCCGAGGGAAGGGGCCATGTCCTGTCCTTGTCACCGTACAGCCTGTGCACAGCAGGCACAGGGCTTGCAGACAGAGGCAGCGCCTGGCAGAGCTGTGGGCCCAGGGGCACCAGGGAGCTGGGGCTGCACGGGGAGGTGAGGCAAGGCCCCCGGACAGGGGTCACCACAGTGGTGAGTCCGGCCGGGGGCAGGGAGCAGTCTTCAAGCCCAGTGCAGAGACGGATCGTGCCGGCGCTTTCAGAAGCTGTGCAGGACTGTGTAACCAAGAAGCACAGGGCTCTACCCCGAACCACTCTCCCCCTTTCTCTGTTGCTCGGTCGGGGGGAGATGAGGCTGCGTTCCCAGCCACCTGCAGTGGGTACCCCCCCAGCTCCCAGGAAGGCTCCTGAAAGGGCTGACATGCGGGGGGGCGGGGGCGGGTACCCTTTCTATCACCACTACTTTCTCCATTTGCCTGCTACGCGTTGTGATTGCTGGAGTGGCCACCTCCATCAAGGCACCAAGAGGGAAGCGGCCAGGGAGCCAGAGGGACTTCAGTCCTGCCGCCCTGAGCCTCTGAACCAAAGGCAGCAACTGGATTCCTCACGATGGGGGAAAGCCCACCTTTAAGTCTGAGCTGCTGTGAGCAGCCGCAGCCCATGCTGCTCGTGGGAGTGAATCCCCAGGGCATGCTGGGTCCAGCCCAGGCAGCAGGCTGCTGGCCGGCAGACCCCCGCAGTCCCCCCAGGGAGGGGGCCTGTATTTTCCGCGCAGCCCCTGGCCAAGGGCTCTCGGCACCGTCCTCCGGGCAGCCGGACCGGGCTGGCAGCATTGGCATTTACTTTCTTAAACTGACTTCTAGGCCTCTGGCGGGGTCTTAGGCTCCCAAGGGGACTTAGTTTTCCAATGGGCAGAAACCACAGAATAGGCACTTGTAACTTTTTCCAGATTTAGCAGGAAGAGTTTTCATACTTTTTGAAATTACATTGTGAAATTCTGAGTTGCTGGCGTGGCAGCAACCTAAGAATAGGTTTGAATCGTTAGTCACTCACACACCACTCTCACAGCTGACTGCGACATTACCATATCTCCAGTTGGAAACTGGGGCGCAGGAAATGCACACGAGGCGCCCGGGTGGGGCAGGTGAACACAGGTGTCAGACCCGTTGTTTCCCAGGAAGCGAGCTGATGGCTGAGGAACTTCCCGTCCCTTTGTCCCGCGCGGACAGGCCGCACATAAGCGCGCTCTCGTGGGGACACTCCCGGAGAGCCTCACCTCACCTCCCGGCGGTGGCCCGGCCGGCCGTGGCTGCCTGGGGCAGCTCCCTTCCAGGCGCCCTGAGCTCTGAGCACGCCGTGAGGACTCATCTGAGAGCACAGGCGCCCGGTGGCTGAGCCCCGGGCCTTCCCGCGGCCTGGCCACAGTCCTTGAGAGACACGGCGAGGCCCCACGCCCCTGCCGTTATGTTGTCGTCCTGACCTGCGCAGGTGACCACGGACGGCCACTCTGGGAGCTTGGTCTCTGTGCCCCCGCGGTCCCTCTGTGCTTTTGTTAACTGCTCTGTGTCCTTCCTGCTGGAGTAGCGTGGCGTCCTCCCGCCCCCAAAGGCCCAGCCTCCCATCCGTCCACTCCGGCCAGTGGCTGCTGTGTTCCAGGCCATGGTCCAGGGGCTTGCTGGCTGCCCCAGCCTTGCTTCCCATACGTCCTCAAGGGCCCAGGCGCTGGACAGCCCTCTCCACCTGCTGCCCTGTCACCGTGGGAAGACCAGGGCCTGCTGCCCCCATGTCCCTCGAGGCCACTCCTCGCTGCTTGGCTGGTCCTGTTGCCTCCCCTGGGCCCGGGGCACCTTCTCTGCCCCTTCCTGAGATGGGGAGAGCAAGAGCCCACATGCCGGGCTGGGCCTGACCACAGATGCCCTCGGGTTGCTGCCAGGTGGGCAGAGGGCAGAGGGCTGCCTGTGTGGTGAGATGACCCTGCCGTCCTGTAACCATGGGCAAAGGAGCAGGGGAAGTGTCCTCTGAGGCTGCCACGCCGTCCAGTGGGCAAGCAGTGGGGCTGCGGTCCTCTGCACGAGCCCAGGGCGAGGAGAATCTGCAGCGTGCCGGGGGGCCCGGTGTGGTCTAGCTCTGGTGATTTTGGCCGTGTTGCACCACGCTCTCGGGTTCCCTTCTCTACATGCAGGTGTTGGAATCGACAGCCTCCAAAGCTTTTTTCCAGCCCCAACATGGTCTGAAACCCAGAAGGGCCTGTCGTGGGGGTCCCACGTCAGAAGAGAGGAGGCCGCCACGCCGACAGCTCAGTGCGAGGCCAAGTGAGCTCTCGGCCAACGGCAGCGCTTGGGGTCACGAGCCCCCTGGCTTTCCTTCCCCAGCCCGTGGGCAGTGAGTGGAGGCCGTCCTGTGGCTCCAGCCCGCGGGGCACTTCGGGGCGAATGGACCAGGTGCCAGGAGCCCCGGGGACGCGTTCCAGTCACGTTGCTTCAGGCGGATACCAGCTCACGCGTGGCCCGTGTCTGCCCCCCACGACGCCGTCCTAGACCTTTCCTGCCACTCCAGGGAGAACAACTCAAGTTCACACGCACAGTGTGGACGGCCGTGTTCCACACTGGCCTGCTTCGGTTTCTGAAATGGCATGAAGCGGTTAACGTGTTCTGTTATGAAACGCGTTTCCTGAAGACAACACAGCGCTGGCAACAGGGATGGCCACCGGGTTTCTGAATTCCTGGATGACAACTGTCACCAAAAAGCCCCAGACCCTCATATGCCACTTCCCTTACCCATCCCACAGAAACCGGAGATGGACCAGACCTCCTAGACGCAAGACATCGTGGACGCAGAACAACCGGCGCTAGCGCAGGCCCCACACACCCTCGCGCATTTTACCCTCAGAAAAGACACAAGCGAACAGGGTGCATGGATTCAGGAGCCAAGCAGAAAGCCACGAGGAACCCTGGATGGAAGGGGCGTCTGGCCTCGGCGTGTGCGGGTTGGGGTGGGGGACGGCCGGCAGGAGAGACCCAGCGAGAGGAGAGCATTTCCCACTCGGCTCCTGCCTCCTCACCTCCCGCAGCTGCTGCAGAAACCGGAGACAGCAGCCCAGACCCCAGCGCAGCTACCGCAGGGCACCTGGGGCAGCGCTTATATCCTGCCGGGTCTCGGGCTCCTCACCCTCTGCCCTTCCTCCCAGCGCTGGGGTGACAGCCCGGGGTGTGGCTGCTCCTTCCCGGGGTGTGAGGTGAACCACGGACCAGAGGAAGTGCCCGGTGCAGGGGCTGTAAAGGCGGAGGCCGACAGCGGTGGAGCCTGGGAAAGCCTTCTCCGCTCTCCTTTACTAGGACACGACCCCGCATTCCCAGGCCAGGACCTTTGCCCGGGACACACTTCTCTACAAAGTTGCTGAAACTGCCAAAAGAACGTAGGCTAAAACATCAAAACGAACAGGAGGAAACATCTGAAGAAGTAAAGGCAGAAGCTCGTTAAGGAAAGATGAAAGATCTCAGGCAAGGAAAAAAATCCCATGCCTTGAGGATGTAAAATAGTATCAGAAGCCAAGAGAAAACCATAAGCTCACGTGGAAAAGGGTGGCCACAGGCCAGCAGGCCCCTGTGTCCCAAAGGTGGTGGGAGGAGGGTCCAGCTGTTCTCTGTGCTGGTGACGCCCCGTAGGGATGCGGGGGAGTGAGCAGACACCCCTCAGGGTGGGGCCCGTGAGACCACTTAACGCTTCATAAATTTTCACCACCTAACCCGCCAGGAGCTTCCTTCCCAGGTGCAGACAGGCTGACGCCCGGGAAGGGCTCCTTAGCAGGCAGGCCCACGCTGGCCCACACGCGGAGCCTGGGAGGGCCCGGCGGGGTGGCAAACAGACACGGAGACCGAGGAGGGAGGGAGGCAGACCTCCTGGGGTCGGACATACTCGCTTCTCTGGGGGGCCCAGGTGGGCCTCCAGGAGGGGATCCTGGGATTCGGGAGGAGAACCCACCCCCTCCCACCTGCACCCAGGCCAGGACCTTGGGCGGCCCGAGGGGTGGTTCTGGGCCAGCAGAGCCTGGGACGAGCACGCCTGGTCACCCAGACACCCGAACACTCCCTCTGCTAGGGGGGTGTGCCCAGGAGAGCCACCGAGGCAGACGTGGAGCCTGGCGAGAGCCTTCGGGGCGGGGATGGCAGCAGAAGCCGGGCCCCCGGCTCACTTATCAGGGGCTGGGAGTGGACGCAGTGTGGAGCCCCGTGTCCTGTCTGAGGGGCCGCGGGGCCCACCCAACTCTGAGGCGGGCAGCTGCGTGTGTACCCCTGGGGCTGTGCCCGAAGGGGTTCGGGCTCACCGAGGGGAGACACATTTCTGCACCAGGCAACCTGGGGAGACTCAGCGTGCTCCGGGGTGAGCGGGCCCTTGGCCGCCTTGCTCAGCCCCAGCTGGGAACAAAGCGTTCTCCTGGGAGTGCTGGGAGCACCTTGGCTCAAGCGGGTCCCTCCGTGGGGGTCAGTGAGCTTGTCAGGTCCGAGACCCGGAGGGAAGTGGCCAGCGTGACTTCGCTTCCAGGAGGCGTCTGCCCATGGGCCAACGCAGAACAGCAGGCCGCCCACCCGAGCCCTGGGGAGGGCAGGTCTGCGCCCTGGGCTGGGCCTGGGCCGGCTGGCGCTCACTCACTGACCTGGCCGTCAGGATGGGGGACGTGGCCACTGCTGTGAAGAGGTGGATCATGGCCATCTTGCAGAGGTCCGCGGCCGAGCCTGTGAGGCACAAAGGGCGCTGGTTCATGAACAGTGTGAGGCCCGGGGCCCCGCAGCCCTGCAAGCCCAGGTGGGCTGTCTGAATTTTCTACACTGCGTAACGCATGACCCCACACCCAGCAGGGGAGAACCACAAGGATCTACCATCTCTCAGTTCTTGCATGTGTGGCTGGGCCTTTGCTCAGGGTCTCACAGCCTGAGGTCAGTGTGGACCTGGCTATATCCTCACCTGGGGCTCCACTAAGGAAGGCCCACTTTCAGATGACCTCAGGTTGCCAGCAAAATTCATTTCCTTGCAGTCACATGACTGGGGTTCCCGTTTCCTGGTGGCTGTGACTCTCAGGTCTGTGCCACGGGCCCTCTCCCCAGCGTGTTTGCCCCTCCACGGCCAGAATCTCTGACTCTGACCCCTAAACGTTCTTTCAAGGGTCCACCTGATCAGCTCAGGCCCACCTGGGATGTCCCCTTCTGATGCACTCATGTCAGCTGACTGGGGACCCTACACCTGCCGTATAACACGACCTGCCCCTGGGAGCAGTGTCTCAGCATGCTCACAGGTTCTGACCACACCTGGGCTGTGCCCGCTGCACCAGCCAATAGGATGACGGAGCCCGGACGGCGGCCATGGGCTCAGCCCCCACTCCCTCGGCCCTCCCGCTGTGCAGCCCTTGAACCTGGCAGAACCTCAGCCTCCCAGTGTGTGGAGTGGGGCTATGATACGGGCTTCTAGGACTTGGGCGGGATCAATCACATGGTCAGTCAGGCACTCTGGAGGTGCCGGCCAGCGTAGGGGACACGCTTGTTCCAGCGCCAGGCAAACAGTGGGTGTCTCAACAACCGGTTTGGATCACGGGAAACAGACTGAAGTTCAGGTTTCCTTTCCTGGCTTTAGGCTGCTCTAGCTGTTCAAGGCTCCTGAGGTTCATGAAGAAATAAAAGGCCCCAGTCAGTGGGCCGCCTTCCTCCACTGCAGGGCTACTCTTCCCACGAGCGCGGCAGGAACGCTGGACGTGCAAGTCTGGTCTCTGCGACTGACCTGCCGGCCGCGAGGGGTCTCAGCGCCACGGGGACCCTCTGCCGGGGCTGGGATGTCGGGAAGCTTGCTACTTTGGGAGGAGGGGCAGAGCCAAGAGAGAGGAGGTGAGGGGGCGGGGGAGCAGATCGCAGGTGGGCTGGGATGAGGGAGCAGGCCTGCCGGGCCCTGTGTCTGCCCAGGTGGAGGGACAGCTCCCTGGTGGGCACCGGCTCAGCTCAGCACGGACAACGGCAGGTCACTTGTCCTGTGCTGTCCCGGCTCAGCTGGGAGATCACCTCTCCGGGGGAGCTCGAAGCGTGGCCAGGCCTCCTGGTCAGCTCCCCACGTGGAGAGGTCGGCGTGCAGTTTTTTCTCCAAACCAGCTTCAAAGCCGCCTTGCACACGCCTCAGGGACAGAGGCGGGTGGTCGTGAGCCAACCACGGCCTTGCGTGAGAGAGCCGGCCTGAGACGCAGAGCCCTCTCCGGGTTGGAGGCTGTCACTGTGCTCTGCTCTCGTCTGGGTGGTCACCCCGGGGCAGGACCCGGGAAGATGCTACACTGAGCCCAGAGCCGGCCCCAGCCGTCCTCCCGCAGCTGCCACCCCCTCTCCTGCTCGCCAAGGCTGAGCTTAGCCGGGCAGCGCTGCCACACCGGCCTGTCTGCAGCACTCGCTGGGGACTTGGCCTTCCTGCTCCACCATCCACGCCTCGCACTCTGCGTCTGCTGGGCCCGGGCCACCCTCCTGCTGCAGAAACCCCTCTGGGGCTGGGGTCCTACCTCCAGTCTTCATCTCTGGGCCCAGGGACCTTGGTTCTCCATCCGTGACCACTGGGGTCACAGGTGGGGACGCTGCCCGACCCCCAGGCCCCCAAGGCCTCATCAGGACAGCACCGAGCGCCGCCTCACACCTGCCCTCCACGCAGAGACTGTTACTTTGGCCATTCTAAGGAAGACTGACGGACTCGTGGTGGGTGCGCTGGGGTTCAGACGCCTGCCAAGGATGAGGGCTGTGGCGGAGAGACCAGGCCGAGGGTCAAGGGACTGAGCTCCAGGTCTGGCCCTGGCGCCGGCCGGATGACCTCCTGGAGCCTGTCTCCCGTCTGGCCTCGTGGGGCGCGTCGCAGTCAGGAAGGGGACCAGGTGCTGAGCACCTGCCCTGCGGCTCCCAGCAGTAACCGCCAGGAAGACGAGAGCAGGATATACCCTGGCACTAATCTCCTGGGGCTGAAAACCGAGAAGCAGAGGGGCTCTGGCACCTTGCACCACAAAGTTCACCGCCTGCCGCTCTGCTTGAGCCCGGAGCTGCGGGTCGCGTGCACGGATCCTTGGCAGCGGCCTCCTCCTGCCCATGATGGACACCACGTAGCCTGCGTTACGTGAAGGAAGAGCAAGATGAGAGCGGCAGTGAGCGGGCGGTGCGGCGGCCCGCTGGACCCTCCCCTTCGTGGGCACAGCTGCTCTCAGATTAGGTCCTGGGGCCCCGCGGGCACCCTCCCTGCTGCAGCCGGAGCAGCAGCGCCGGAGCTCCGCCCTGAGGCCTCTGGGTCTGTCTCTAGGGCAGGTGGGTTCTGTGGTGGGAAAGCAAGGACAGCAGCAGAGTGGCCTTTGCTTGCCTGGTGGCATGTTTTGCACACTTTCTAACTCCTAGCTGTGCTTAGATCTGATGTAGGACAGGAAGGGCGGTTTTTACACTATAAAGGTGAAAAACCACTTGTGGTTCTTGGGGACAGAAATAATTCTGGACAGTGTGGCAGCTGGAATGGGGGAGAAAAGCATTAATCCTTAGTTCACTCAAGGAGGGGTCGATGGTCTGTGTCAGAGACCACATCCCTACACAGGAGGGCACATCCAAGCTTCGTGGGGCCCAAAGCTTCCAGAATTTGCGGTCCTCTTTAAGAAAATGAATGCAGAGGTGCTGCAATGGTTATGTTCCTGACCAGTGAGAACTCTGGTTTTACTAGGTGTTGGTAAGAACTAGATCCCCAACTTACACGTTATGTGTCTGAGGATTGGAAGAATTTCTCACATATGCAATAATTATAAAAATGACAGTGTGTTAAGCACCTGCTACAATGCCAGGCAACGTATAATTAAAGTCCCCTAACTGTGACAGGCAGCGAGAACAGGGAGAGCCGTGCTTCTGACTGGCACATTCCAGTCTCTGCCTCTGTGTGTGTCTGGCGATTTTTCCTTTTTTTTAATGAATTTATTTATTTATTTATTTTTGGCTGCGTTGGGTCTTCGTTGCTGCGTGCGGGCTTACTCTACTTGTGGCGAGTGGGAGCTACTCTTCGTTGCGGTGTGCGGGCTTCTCATTGCGTTGGCTTCTCTTGTGGCGGAGCACAGGCTCTAGGTGTGTGGGCTTCAGTAGTTGTGGCACACAGGCTCAGTAGTTGTGGCGCACAGGCTTAGTTGCTCCGCGGCATGTGGGATCTTCCCGGATCAGGGCTCGAACCCATGTCCCCTGCATTGGCAGGTGGATTCTTAACCACTGAGCCACCAGGGAAGGCCTGTCTAGTGATTTTTGACTGGATGCTGGGTATTGTGCGTTTTATGTTGTTCAGTGCTGGGGTTTGGTGTTTTCCTTTCAAGAGTGTTAGGCAGGCCTAAGGTACTTGCAGATCGCCTGATCCTTTTGAGGCCCACTTTTAAGCTTTGTTAGGGTGGGTTTAGACCTACTGCTGACCTACTGCTGAAGTGTTACCCTTCTGGGGTCTCCACGGAACGTCTCAGATGTCCAGTGAGCACCCTCCATTCCAATGGTGAGAACCCAGGCATCCCCCGGCCCCGTGTGAACTCAGATCGTTCAGCCTGCTGCTCCCCAGAAACGACTCTGCCTAGTCCTGTGGAGTTCCACTCTCTGCACGCGTATCTTAGTATTAAGGACAGACGGCGGACTCCTCTGAAGGTTTATGGAGACTTTTTCTCTATAACTTCCTCCTCTCTGATATTCTACCTCGCAAGATCCAGTTGCCTTTGCCTCCCCAGACCCAATCCTTGTCTCCTCAACTCAGCGAGGCCACGGTAATCTGCTTGGGCTCCCCTCCTGCACGATGGTCTATGGCCCTAGACACAGGGTGTCAGAGGGCTCCCCTCCTTTGCTTCTGTTCTATCAGAGACCAGAGTAATAAACTGCCTATGATCCAGTGTCTGTAACAGTTGCTTCATATATTTTGCCCAGTTTTCTAGTTGTTTACGGTGGGAGGAAAGCCTGAACTTCTTTGTGGCCCGAAGTAGAAGCCCCTGGTTCCATACGTGTCAAGTCTTGTTTCCAAGGCTCGCGGTGCTGGCGATTATAGTTCCCGTTCTCACTGCGAGATGACCTCTGGCCCCGCACCTTCCTGTTACTGCACTCGGGAAGTGGGAAGGCACGGAAGGAATGCTCCCGGAAGCCATCCCTGTGCCAGGACGGCTAGCACCCCTCAACCATGCATGGAAAGAGCAACAAACCTCAGGAATACCCACACTGAGATCCGAACCAAATGAGTCACCAATTTGACTTCCCCTTAAGCCGGATTCAAAAAATAGCTGTGGCCACGGCAATGCCACATACCACGGAGAGGAGTACGGTGGAGGACGGTGGAGGGGAAGAGACAGCGTCTTAGTCAATCGCAGTTAAAGTACCCTGCTTTTGCCAATTTTACGAAAGATGTGGCCACGTGAACACACTGCAGGGCTCCTCCCGGGGCCTGGGAGGAGGGGCCCACAAGGAGGACCCTGAACTTACAGCTTCGTCAACGTCATGGTCAACCCGCCTGGCCCGCCTGGCCACCCCCCGCCCCGCGCAGGTCAGTGAGCCTGCAGGGAGAGCGCAGGCTCACACCGCCTCCTTCCCTCCTCGCCCTGCCGTCTGCCTCTCACCAGTGGTCCCCCTCCATCCCACCCCGCGGGAGTTCCTGAGCTAACAGCCGCGTCACTGCTCCCAGGTGCTGGCTCTGATCAGCTCCCCTCCCGATCTCTTTTCCACACTCTTGCTGGAACAATCTGCGAAAAATGAAACCCAGGTTCTTTTCGTGAGCTGTGTAGCGCTGTGCAGAGTCTGGGCGCGCACCTGCCTCTTCCTGGCCCCCGCCCCTCCCTGCCGGCTCTCCTTGGTCTCTCACCTGGTCTTGCTCAGGTGTCACCTCTTTTTGTGTCACTGTGGCCGACAGTCCCCAGGGCTGCCCTCTGCTGCTCTCTGCCCAGTGCCCCGGGATTCTTCCACACCCAGGATCCCATCTTTCTGACACTGTCTGGATGTACTTGCTCACTTGTGGGTTACGTTTCCCTGGATCGTGTCTCCAGGAGAGCCAGGAGCTCCTATCCCTGGTGCCAACACAGTGCCTGACACGGGTAGGCACCCAACAAACGTCTGTAGCGTAATTTAATGACCGTTGAGCATCTGCCCGGAAACGTAATTGCTGCGTCAAACGGCACTCATGCTTCACGCTGGCAAGCGTAAAGCTCCACGGCCCTTGGAGAAAGTTAAATGCAGGGCAGGGATGCAGAGCCGTGCAGCAGAGAGGCACTGGAGGGGCCGAGCTGCCTGGGGTGGGTCCCGGCCTGGCACCGCCTGTTTTGTTAGCTGTGTGAACTCAGGAAGCTACTTGACCTCTCGGGGCTCATTTTCTTCACCTGTAAAGCAGGGTGACGATGCGACCCGAGCCTCTGAGTTGCAGCGAGGATGACGTAGGCGGTTACGGGCAGCCGTGGACACCACGCTGTGCGGCACGAGGGCCTGCGTCCGATTGTCCCTCCTCCCGCAGTGACCCTGGCTCTGTGCACTCAGCAGCGCTGGGTTCTATCATTGCTTTCACATTTCATAATTGATAGTATTTTATTTTTCCCAAGTGTGGGGCCCCAGCGAGGAGGCTGCAGGCGTCGACCCGGGCTCTGCAGCCTCCGCACGGCTCACCCCCAGGCCCAGGAGCCGAGGCCCGTGAGATGCTCACTGGGGGATAGAAACGGTTTCCCGGCTTTCTCGAGCCCCCAGGAGGCTGCAGGAGCTGAGCGCTGACCCCGCACAGGCTGCTGTCGGGATGTGCGGCCAGGCCCGGGGGAGCCTGTGGGGCCGCCCTGCACTCACGGGCTCCCGAGAGAAAGGTCATCAGTGAGCCCCCGGGAGGATCCCGGGCCCCGCGGGATGCGCCAGGCCTCCGCGATCCCGCGTGCGCTGACTCTCCGCTTGCTCTGTGGCGACCACTGCTCTCTGTTCCGCGTCTGCTTCATGAGCTTCTTCTCCTACACTGATTTCCTTCCTTCTTGCTTCTTTAATCTACTCTGCTGCTCTTTCCCAAATGTCTTGTGCTGAATACAGTCATTTATGTTCAGAAATTTTTCTTTCTTTTTAAAACACTCTTTTAAAGAATTCCTTCATCTCTAAGTGAAGGTCAGCTTGGCCATGTCTTACAGTTTTTCACTGAGGTACTTATACTGTCATTTATTGCTAAAATGCTTGTCATTTGCTTGGGACTTCTTTTTAAAATCTTAAATCATTTAGGAGTGCAATGATTTTTCCAAATAGGCAGATGGATGGATGGCCACACGTATTGATATAAACTACCTTTTTATTCCACTGTGGTCACAGAACATGTTCTATTTGATATTCTTTGAAATCTGTGACCAAATTGTGGCGAAATTTTGTAGATATCCCACATGCTTTTCCTAAGAACATAGTTCCCCATGTTTAGGTGCAGGATATCTCTCTCTGTGTATCTATCCATCTATCATTTCTAACTCAAGATTAGTATTGTTGCTTCAAGAAGAGCCTGGCTCTGGACCCTCCTTACGTGGAGCCTTTTGGTCCCGTTTACCCAGCAGGGGCTGGATGCTCACCCGGTCCCCACCCACCCAGCCCCCATCAACCCACCACCCTCCCCTCTGTTCACCCACCCACTGGAGGAGCAGGGCCTGGGAGACCACCTGGCTACTGCAGAGAGGGCACGGGAGAGGGAAGGGGACCTGCTGATGGCTTTGGCAGCAGCTGGCTGACCTGTCTGGTGACACCGGGCAATGGTTGCTTGGGTGAAGTCCTTGATTTTCTTGTACTTCTGCAAAAAGCTCTCCAAAAACTGGGCCGCTTCCTGAACAGGAACTCCAAGGCAAGCAGCAAGCCGCTCCTTCCCTGTGTAAGCAGAAGCACGATCAGAGGCCAGCCTCTCACCCAGCAGGTTCCAGGGACACAGGCCACCAGGCAGGGACCACCACACGTGGAAGTGAGCCCACAGAAGGGATCTTGGAAGACTCGGTGCGTCAAGGCCCAACTGGCACCACTGGTCTCTTCTGATTGGTCAGGATGGTGTCGGCTTTGGCTTTACACACCAAGTGCTCGGTGCCGGCCAGTCTGGACGGGAGCCTGTTAAACATTTATTTGTTCAACAATGTTGACTGAGGGCCTGGCAGGTGCTGCAGGTGAAGCCCTGGATGAAGGAGTTGTAGCCCCTGCTTGCAGCCTGTCCAGAAGGGGGCCTGTTTCCAGAACTGGGGGAGGCTGGAGAGGGCCGGCGAATAAAAGAGGAAGGGAAGTTTCCAGTGCCAAAATATGAGGAGCTCCCATCCTTGGAATGATTTTTTGAGACAAAAACTTTTGGTCCAGACCAATATTTGGTTCCTAGAGGGCGCAGGTGTTCTGGAGAAGCTTTTTATAGCAAGATCTCTGGTCAGGATGACTCCCGAGTTCCAGGATGACACCCCGAGTTCCAGGAAACACCCGGGTTCCAGGATGGCACCCCGAGTTCCAGGATGACATCCCGAATTCCAGGACGGCACCCGAGTTCTAGGATGACACTCAAGCTCTAGGCTGGCACCCTGAGTTCCAGGATGGCACCCGAGTTCTAGGCCGGCTCCCTGAGTTCCAGGATGGCACCCCGAGTTCTAGGACAACACCCCGAGTTCCAGGATGGCACCCGAGTTCTAGGATGACACCCAAGCTCTAGGCCAGCACCCTGAGTTCCAGGATGGCACCCCAAGTTCCAGGATGACACCCGAGTTCTAGGATGACACCCAAGCTCTAGGCCGGCACCCCGAGTTCCAGGATGGCACCCAAGTTCTGGGCTGGCACCCTGAGTTCCAGGATGGCACCTGAGTTCTAGGATGACACCCAAGCTCTAGGCTGGCACCCCGAGTTCCAGGATGGCACCTGAGCTCTAGGATGACACCCAAGCTCTAGGCCGGCACCCCGAGTTCCAGGATGGCACCCCGAGTTCTAGGCCGGCACCCCAAGTTCCAGGATGGCACCCGAGTTCTAGGATGGCACCCGAGTTCTAGGATGACACCCAAGCTCTAGGCTGGCACCCCGAGTTCTAGGATGGCACCCCGAGCTCCAGGATGCCGCCGAGTTCCAGGATGGCACCCTGAGTTCCAGGACGACACCCCGAGTTCCAGGACGACATGCAAGTTGCAATCGACTCCAGGTCCCGGGAAACCACTTGTTCGGTTTCTATCAGTGCAGATTTTCTTTTCATTATTTTTTGTGGTAAAATATATATAACATAAAGTATGCCATACTGTAAATTAATTTTGAGTGTTCCAGAATTTCATATAAATGGTGTAATAAATTATTTACTATAAATACTCCTTTGTATCTGG
Organism: Balaenoptera ricei; assembly: GCF_028023285.1. Lineage (NCBI taxonomy): Eukaryota > Metazoa > Chordata > Mammalia > Artiodactyla > Balaenopteridae > Balaenoptera > Balaenoptera ricei. The sequence goes on along the minus strand of NC_082643.1, from coordinate 142,210,464 downwards.
CTGTCTTCTTTCATTTGCCATAATGTTTTGAGGTTCATCCATGTTGACAGCCGTATCAATAGTTTGTTGCTCTTTTAAAAATTGAAGTGTAGCTGATCTATAATATTGTGTTATTTCAGGTGTACAGCAAAGTGATTCAGTTACACACATCTTTTCTATTGAGTATGGAGCGGTTATCCTCTTTCTTCATATGTTTAGTAATTTTGGATTGTATTCTGGCTATTGTATTATAAATGATATGTTGTAGACACTCTAGGATCCTGTTATGTTTCTCTCAGCAGTGCTGATTTAAAAAAAACTTCAAACTTTGTCCCCCTGCAGTGAGCAGCAGCTGAAAGCTCGCATCAGTCCTTTCAGCAGTAGCTGGGCTGTTTGAAGTCTTCCCTTTTCACGCACAGTCAGGGGTCAGCCAGAGATCTGGGCAGAGTTCAAGCCCAGAATTCGGGGTTCTCCTTTGACTCTCCTCTTTCTGAGATTTCTCCCTTCACTTTCCAGATTCACTGGCTGCCCTGACCTCTGTCCTCTGCTTTTTTTTTCCCCAATTAATTAATTAATTTTTATTTTTGGCTACTTTCGGTCTTCATTGCTGCGCGCAGGCTTTCTCTAGTTGTGGCGAGCGGGGGCTACTCTTTATCGCGGTGCGTGGGCTTCTCGTTGCAGTGGCTTCTCTTGTTGCAGAGCACGGGCTCTAGGTGCATGGGCTTCAGTAGTTGTGGCATGTGGGCTCAGTAGTTGTGTCGCACAGGCTTAGTTGCTCCGCGGCATGTGGGATCTTCCTGGACCAGGGCTTGAACCCATGTGCCCTGCATTGTCAGGTGGATTCTTAACCACTGTGCCACCAAGGAAGCCCCTGTCCTCTGCTTCTTGAAGCCAGTAAGACCCTGGATTTCTGTTGGAGTTTTAGCCACACACAGCACGGACAGAGGCTTGCCTTCAGGTGAAGAGCTACAAAACGGGAAACTCACCCTGTGCTATTCCTTCCTTCCAAGTGTTAGCCCACCTCCAATTTCTGTCTGCTTCTGGTCACTTTTCAGTACCTTTAGGTAGTTGTTTATTATACTTTAGCATACTTTCTAGTTGATATCTGTGGGAGGGTGGTCTGATCGGAGTGCCATGGCCACTGCCGGAAGTCACGTTTCTCCTTCTGTGTCTACGGCTGAGAAGGAATTCCTTTCCCTTCCTCTGTAGAGCTGTTGGGATATCCCAAGGTCTCTGCACAGGAAGAAAGCCTGCTTCCGAGAGAAGCCGGTGATGTGGCAACTCTGAGAGAAGCAGAGATGGGCTGAGCCGGAGACCGAGGGTCCGGTCACTTCTCCAGGCCCTGGTCCTTATTCCCCATGCCCTTGCCGGGGGGTCTGTCACACTCTAAGGCCAATGTGCCCCTGCCCCCCAAGTAGGACAATGTTTGGCTCTGTGAGGGCTTCTGTTCCGTGCTTCGTGTTCATGGGTCCCCACTTCCGACACAACTTCCCTTCACACTTTGATTCAACTGATCAGGTTCCTGCTGTTTCAGTTGTGAAAATGCAGGCCTGTCTCCGTGGGTGCACCCCTGGGAGCACGGATCCCCTTGGCGGGAGCGCGAGGTGCCCCCGCCTCATAGGTCCCAGGTGAATATACAGTTTGGCTTTCCCCACAGAGGGCTAATTGCCTGCTGTGTGTGTGTGTGTGTGTGTGTGTGTGTGTGTGTGTGTGTGGTGCAATTTTAAGCTTAGGAAGGAAATCTTCACTCCCTTTCCTCCACGTGCTCTTTGCCCCATGCTGAACTACAACAGCTTCTCACTCTTGTTTACAGCTCCAGGGCCTCGTGAGAGCCTGGCACTCGTGGGGCTCCAGGGATGCTGGCACAGGCCTGACTGGCTCCTGCACATCCTTTAAAACTCAGCCCAGCCTGGCGAGGGGCCTCCCCTGGGCTCAGCAGTCGTGCTGGACGTCGCCGATCACTCAGCCGTCCCCGCAGGCCTGCTCGTGCGTCTCATCGGACAAACGTCAGCCCCTCGGAGCAGGAGCCCTGGGGCCCGGCACACGGTGCACACCGGCGACGGGACGTGGGGTGAACTTAAGATGCGGCAGCAGCTTGAGGAGACTCCAGGGTCAAACTGACTCTAAGAGTAGCAGGAGCTCAGAGCAGGACGGGAGGAGCAGGGGTTTCTTCCCGGAGGAAGCACCTGCTGTCAGCGGGCCTGGGCGGGCACAGTGCTGGGCAGGCGGCTGAGCCCAGTGGGCTGAGGGCGGCAGTGAGCCCAGGGCCTGCGCTCCGGGCCGAGGTCTGCAGGCGGGCGGGCACTCCCATTTCGTGGGGGACAGGTCTCTGGTGGCAGAGGCCTGGCGGCTCCCAAGCCCTGGGGAGAGGGGCTGAGGGAGGCGTGGGGACCAGGCTGCCCGCGGGCTGGGGGTGCGTCTTCTCGCTTGTTCCGGTCCTGCTCTCCCTCTACGGCCTTTTGTCATCCTCACAACGACCACGACCCCGAAGCCAGGCCGGGGCCATGTGCCCCCAGCACCCAGAGCAGCCGCTTCCAGACCCCTCGTGTTTAGGTGAAATCACAGCATTGCAACCCACAGGAGCCAGGCGGTTGAAAGCTTCTCTGCTGAGTTTCCAAAGGACCCCAGCAGCCCAGGACGCCCGGCCTTTCAGGAGACGAAGGCCCCGCTTCACCCACGAGGCAGACGCAGCCCGACAGGTGCACAGAAGCCCGCTGTCAGGTGGCGACGGGAGCGGCAGACACAAGGCCCGGGGTGGGAACCCTGTCACCGTCAGGGCTCAAAGCAGCGGCTAATGACTCATTGCTCATTTACAAAGTGGAGCTCTTTTCCTCCCCAGAAAATAACAAAGTGAATACTCCAGAAGGTGCCAGACCGACAGGAGCGAAGACTGACTCTGGGTGCACCGGGGAGCGGGGGCAGGGGGCGAGGCCCGCCGGCCAGAGACTGGAGCCAAAGCGCCCCTGCCCGAGTCCCGGCTGAGACCACAGCCCTGGCAGGTCTGAAGCGGGTTCCAGACTCATCATAAGCAGGTCGGTCACTCACGGTCCGGGAAGAGGCACTTTGGAAGCAGGTCATACGGCACCGCAGTCACACTGGAGAAGCCCAAGGTGGCTCCTACCTACAGCTGACTACGTTTGCCCAGGGTTTTGCGCTGGCAGCTCTTCCCTGAACGAACACAGGGTTCCTACGGCAGGGGGGGACCCTCTTCTCCGTGTCTTTACACGAGCCCTGCTCCTCAAAGTGGAACTGATCCAGGAGGGGCCTACACAGGCCTGGCCGCCAGGCCACAGCCTCTCCTGACCCCCTCCCTCAACTCCCGAGGGGCGTCAGGCCCACTGATGCAGCAAGACCGAGAAGGAGAAAGAATTTAAAAAGCCCAGAGAGCCCACGGTCAGGAAGGGAGAGGAGAGGGCGGGAGAGGGGATGGGAGCAGGTTGCTCTGCCTTGGGTTCTGGGGCTGGAAAAGGGGAGGGGAATAGGGTGACGACAGAGGGCTCCTGGAGCATCTCAAAGCACAGGAGTGGTCCCCAGCAGGTGGTGTGATGTGGGGTTGGGGGAGGCTTTGGTCGGCCCTCACTTCTGCACGTCTACTCTCCGTGCAAAGGTTGCTGGGAGCCCTGAGGGTTAAGGGCGTGAGTGGTCTGACTGGTGTCTGGTGCATCACAAATACCACCAACATGTGTGTAGATAGCGGCACACAGGGACGCACAAAATGAGCTCCATGGGCTGAGAGTGATTTCTGTAAGTCACAGCCACATTTCAACGCAGGTGCACGACTAGAGCCACCTCCGCCTGGCCTACAGGTGACACCGAGGCCTCAGGCCTACCCGCAGCCTACCTGCTCCATAGACCACCGAGTACACCACCTTCTTGGTCTGCTCCCTGTCTGCGTGCGTCACACGTTCTGGGGAAATGTCCTTCCTACACGGAAAGATGGCATGTTGTCAGGCACATTGGCACCTGTCTGCAGAGGTCCTCAAGGGTCCAGACCACACGCATCCCCTCACACCCCAAGAACCACTTCAAGGTCAGGCCTGTAGTACGGTAGGGGAGACAGTCAGCATCTAAAGCATCCGTGTCAGCCTGGCCCCTCCGAACAGATGCCAGCCAGGTTCTGGGGTACCCACACCCAAAACCAAAAAGCGGCTCCACCACCGGAGTGCCAGGCAGACAGGAGGAGGCCTGGGGCCTGGGGCCTGCCTGTGGGTGCTGCAGTAGGGGCTGGCTTCTGGACCTTCTGCAGGATTGGATAAGCAGCCTGTGGCTTGCCTCCTACAGAAGGAAGGGCCCTGTCCTGGCGTTCAGACAGAATAAGAACCAACTCCACACCCCCCAGCGTGCAGTCATGCCGCTCTGCAAAGATTAAAGCTGAGCCTGAGGAAGCACAGGGGCCGGCGGGCACCCGGGGCCCTCCTCCTTGCTAGGCCATCCTCGCCCAGCCATGCGCACACCCCAAGTCTCCCTGATGGAGTGAGCATGTCAGATTAGCAGAGACAGAGGGAGAGAAAAGGAAGAAAAGGGAGCCAGAAAAAGGAGCCTGTCCAACCTCTGTGGGCAGCTGTGTGCTGGGCCCTCTTGCAGTGCTGGCCTTCACTCGTGGCCACGGCGTGAAGCTTAGGACCTGTTCAGGGATTCGGAGTGTACGGGCCGCCCTGGGCCTGCACGTGGCTTCTAGATCTCCCGGCACGCACGGGGCTTTGAATGCCCTATTTCCCAAAGACCCTCTCTCCCCAGCTTTTCCTCCCAAGCTTGCGGGCTCTTGTTTGCCTCGACTGAGGTCTCTTGTGGTTGACATTAGGATGTTTTCCAGCAACGCGGCCACTTTTCTGACTGGAGACAGTTCCGAGATGGGGAAACAATGCCCGTGTCAGTCCTTCGGGCAGCCCCCAGACGAGTTAGAACAGATACACACTATTCTTTGTGAATAAGGTCTGTCCCTGGAAGCAGGGACAGGGTCCCACTCTGGGCAGGAGGCTGCTGAGTCGTGGGAGTGGTGTGGGCCGAATGAAAACCCCACAGAGCCCTCCTAACTGTTTTCAGTTGCTTTTTTCTTGATTGAGAACTTGCTTGGTTGCTGTAAACTGCTGACTGTTTTTCAGCATTCTGACAAAGTTGGTTCTAACAGTTTTTGCTTGATTTTTGGATGTTTCTGTTGGTGGACAGGCCCTCAGAGCTGCCTGCTTCACCATTTTCATTGATGTCCTAGAGTTCATTCATTTTACCACCTGATTTTAAAGTACTGATGCATTTCTTTTTGTCCTTTTCCTTCTGTGTTAAGCTATGTTGCCCACTTTTTAAAATCCCACCCTTGAACTTGGTATTGTCAACAGCTGTATTTAGATAAGAAGCAAAACACCAAAATGTACCCAAGCCCAGAACAAATGTGTGTCAAGCCCTATGTCACCAGCCACCCTTGGTCCTCACTGAACTCCCTTTATTTTGGAAATCCCACAGGCCCTCCAAACCTGCTCAGGAAAGACATTGCTGAAAAGCTTACCTAAGACTAGCTTCCCCGTTACCTGCTCAGGGCCACCTGCAGTGACGGCAGATGAGGGCTCGGCCCAAACAAATGGGTCTGGCGACACTGCAGGGAGGGGACAAGGGAGGCATTTTGGAGCATGTGCCCCTCGACCAAACCACACTAGGGACGCCCTTAGCTCTATCCAGGGCTGGAAAGTTGTCTGAGGGAGCAGCATTAACTCTCCTGGGACTTGCTTCTTCCCAGAACCAAAGTGTGACAGAATGAATAGATGCTAGGGACATATATTGGACATCGTTCTGATAACAGAGAACATGCTTTCTCCTTGAGCACATGGGGCACACGCACAATAACACATCATGCACCAGGGCACACAAAAAACCTCAAAAGGCCGCACATAGTAGGAATATTAAAATAACACTCTGATCACAGTACAAGAAAACTAGAAATTAAAGACAAAAACAAAATCCCAAAAGCCCATCTAGCTAGAAATAAAACAAAACACTTCTATCAGTCAACTTTTGATTGAAGAGAAATATAAACAGAAATCACATAGTTTCTAATGAAAACACCATATGTCAGAACCAATGGATTACATTAAAACAGTGAGGAAATTTCATAACCCTAAATGCCTATATTAATAAAAATTACAGAATAAAAGTATATGAATTAAATAAACACAAGGGAAAAAAACAAGAAAATCAAAAGAATACACAAGCAGTGAAATAATAAAGCTAGAATAAAGATGGGAGCAGAAATTAATGAGAAAAAGAAATTAAGTAGAGAACAGCAAAACAGATCATTAGTAAATAAAAATCCTAGTTCTTATAGAAAATAAACAAACCATTAGCTAGTTTAATCAAAAGGGCAAACACAGATATACAAAATAAGAAACAATGGGGGAAAGTAGCAGCAGATATGTAGGAAGTTAAAAAAAAAAACCTTAAAAATTATTTTGCACAATGCTATGTAAGTACATTTTAAAACCCAGGTGAAACGGACAATTTCTTAAGAAAACACAGTTATAAAAACTGACTCCAGTAGAGATGAAAGTTAAACAGACCAATGTCTATAGAAGAAATAGAGAAAATTATTAAGGAACTATCCCACAAAAACACCAGGCTCAGATGCTTTCAAAGGAGAATTCTATCAAACCTTTAGAGACCAGAGAGTCCCCATGCTGTACAAATTGTTTCAGAGTGTAGAAAATGAACAAAAACTTCCAAATTAATTTTATTAAGAAAGTATAACAGTTATACCAAAACATGATAAAGAGAGCATACAAAAGGAAAATTATACTGCCTATGAATATTGATTTTTTTCTTTAAAAATCTTAAAATTTATTCAAAATATAAAATTTATGAATATTGATTGATGTAATAATCTTAAATAGAATATTTGCAAACAGAGTCCAACTCCACATTAAGAAAATAGCACCTCACGGCCAAGCAGAGTTTATACCAGGAAAGCAAGGCTGGTTCAGTGTTAGGAAGTCCATTAATATAATTCACCAGATGAATACGACTAAGGAGAAAACTACATGCTCATCTACATTGTTGCTGAAAAAAACCCTGTGACAAAATCCAACTCCAATCCAATCCAATCCTACTCCTAGGAAAAACTCTTGAGAAAATAGGAATAGCTGGATACTTCCTTAAACTTACAAAGCAACACACCTCACTCCTAAAGCTAGCTTCTTATCCTGAGGAAGCTCCACGGCCCGGATACCCACTACCTCCACTATTTCACGTTGTTCTGAAAGCATAGTTGATCCTCAAAGAACACAGGTTTCAACTTTGTGGGTCCACTTATATATGTATATTTTTTTCAATAAATAGAGTGAAAATTTTTTTGGAGATTTGCAACAATTTGAAAAACCCGGAGACGAACTTTGTAGCCTGAATATTGAAAAATATTAAGAAAAGGTTAGGTGTGTCATGAATGCATAAAATACATGTAGATAATAATTTAGTTTATCATTTGCTACCATAAAATGGGCACACATCTATTATTAAATGTTAAAATTTGTCAAAACGTAAGCACACAAACACAGAACGTACACGGTGCCGTTGACAGACAAACGTGAAGCTGCAGTATGAAATCATCCCTGCGTGAATGAACTGCGGTGCACCCTGTGCTGCCATTAACGATTTCCTGGTCTCCTCCTGTTGCTACTGTGCTGAGCTCAAGTGTTTCAAGTGTCCACTTAAAATGCCCCGTGACGCTGGTCACTTCCACGTGAGGAGTTTGTCTCTCCAGTAAATCGGGAACCGCAGTAGGGAGTGATCTCTCATGGTCCGCACACATCTTTCATCATGTTTAGCGCCGTATCGTAAGCCCTCAGTAACACCATGGAGCCCACACGGAGTGCCGCTAGTGCTGCTGGACATGCCCCCAAGAGGCAGAGAGAAGTGACGTTATGAGAAAAGGTTGAATTGCATGATATGTACAGTAGATCGAGGTCTGCAGCTGCGGTTGCCGCCATTTCAAGATAAATGAATTCAGCCTAAGGACCGTTGTAAGAAAACAAAAGGAAATTCGTGAAGCAGTCGCTGCAGCTATGCCAGCAGGCACAAAAACCTTGGACTTTTCGCAAAATACCTCTTTATCTTGTATTGAAAATGCACCTTGTATGTGGGTGCAGGATTGCCATAGACTCTAATATGATTCAAGAAAAAGTGAAGTCATTACATGACAACTTAAAGCAAAAGGAAGGTGAAGGATCTAAAGCTGGAGAATTTAATGCCAGCAAAGGATGGTTTAATAATTTTAGTAAAAGGATTGGCTTTAAACATGTAAAGATAACAGGAGAAGCAGCTTCTGCTGACCAAGGGGCAGCAGACGAGGTCCTAGACGCTGTTAAGAAAATCACTGGGGAGAAAGGATATCTGCCTGAACAGGTTTGTAATGCGGATGAAAGTGCCTTATTCTGGAAAAAAGTGCCACAAAGGGCACTCACCAGTAAAGAGGAAGTGAACAGCAGGATTTAAGGCAGGAAGGGAAGGGCTGACTCCTGTTTTGTACGAGTGCAGTCAGGTTTATGGTCAGGACTGCCCTCCACCGATCACGCTGCTGACCCCCGAGCCTTAAAGGGAGACGATGAACAGCAGCTGTCAGTCTTTTGGTTGGACAAGAAGAAGGCCTGGACAATGAGAGCCCTTTTTCGGGATTGGTTCCATCAGTGCTTTGTCCCTGAAGTTAGGAAGTATCTTGCCAAGAAGGGACTGCCTTTAAGGTTCTTTTGATACTGGGCAATGCCCTCCTGGCCACCCAGAACTCCATGGGTGCAACCCCGAAGGTGTCAAAGTGGTCTACTTGCCCCCGGACACAACGTCTCTATTTAGCTGTTAGATCAGGGGCCATAAGGACCTTTGAGGCTCATTATACACGGTGCTCTATGCAAAGGATCGTCAATGCTATGGAAGGGAACCCTGATAGAGACAACATCATGACAGCCTGGAAGGGTTACACCATTGAAGATGCCATCATTGTTACAGAAAAGCTGTGAAAGCCATCAAGCCCCAAACAATAAAATCCTGCTGGAAAAAACTGTGACCAGGTGTTGTGTATGACTTCACAGGATTTACGGTGGAGCCCGTCAAGGAAATCATGAAAGAAATTGTGAGCCGGGCAAAAAAAGGTGGGGGGTGAAGGGTTTCAGGATACGGATCTTGGAGAAATTCAAGAGCTGACAGACACCACACCAGAGAAGTGAACAGAAGACAACTCGATGAAGATGAGAGCTTCCCCACCAGCGCCAGCCGAAGAGGAAGACATAGAAGAAGCAGCGCCAGGAACAAACTGACGTTAGATGACCTGGCAGAAGGGCTCCGATATTCCAGACTGCTTTTGACTTCTTTCGTGACGTGAACCCCTCTATGAAACTGAAGCAAATGTTGGAAGAAGGATTGGTGCCATATGGAAACATCTTTAGAGAAATGAAAAAGCAGGAAAGTCAGGCAGAGATTACGCTGTATCTCCGTGATGTTACACTGGGTGTACCTGCCTCTCCTGCCTCCCCCCCCCCCCACCTCTGCCACCCTAGACAGCAAGATAACCCTCCCCGCCACCGCCCTCCCCAGATCACTCAGCGTGAGGATGATGAGGACGCAGACCGTGTGAGGATCCACCTCCACTCACTGAACAGTGAATCATCGTCATCCACACAGTTAATCAACGTATCTGTTGTGTGTGTGTGTCTTTGTGCTCATTACATCTTCCCGTTATTCTTTTAGTATCTGTAAAGATTATGCTGATGTACTTTTTTTTTTTTTTTTTTGCCACGCTGCACAGCTTGCGGGATCCTGGTTCCCCGACCCGGGATCAAACCCGTGCCGCCTGTAGTGGAAGCACGGAGTCCCAACCACTGGACCGCCAGGGAAGTCCCCTGATGTACCCTTTTTTACTCCTGATATTAGTAATTTGTGGGTTTTCTCTCTTTTTCTTGATCAGTCTCTCCAGGGGTTTATCAATTTTATTCATCTTTTCGAAAATCCTGCTTCTGTGGGAAAATCCTTGATTTTCTCAACTATTTTTCTGTTTCTATTAAATTGGTTTCCACTCTTCCTAGCTTCCTTCTACTTACTTAGGATTTAAATTACTCTTATTTTTCTAGCTTCTTAAGGTAGAAGCTTAGAAGCTTTGATAATTTATTTAGACTTTTCTTATTTTCTATTATAAACATGTAATGTCATAAATTTCTAAGTGCTTCTATAGCTGCCTCCCAAAATTTTTGACATGTGTTTTCGTTTTCATTTGGCTCAAAATATTTTCTAATTTCCCTTCTGACTTTTTGCTTTGACCTATGGGTTATTTAGAAATGTCATCTTTATTTCCAAATATTTGGGGATTTTCTATACATATTTTTGTTCTTGATTCCATATTTAATTTCACTGTATTAGAGAACATAGTCTCTACGATTTCAGTCCTTTTAAATTTATTGACACTCGTCTTATGGCCAAGCATGCGGTCTATCTTGATGAATGCTTTATTGTGCATGTAAAATGCAGCATATTCTGCAGTTGTTGATAATGTTATTCAGGTCTTCCGTATACTTTCTGACCTTCCTTGTACTTGTTATTAATTATTAAGAAAGTAGTGTTGAAATCTCCAACCGGACTCGTGGATTTGTGCATTTGTCATTTCAGCTCCATCAGGTTTGCTTCATGTATTCTGCATCTCTCCTATTAGATGCAGCCTATATAGAAGTGTTACGTTTTCTTGATGAATTGGCCCTTTTATGAAGTGTCCCTCTCTGTCCTTGGTAATAGTCCTTGTCCTGAAATCTAATTGTCTGGTACTAAAACAGCCATTCAAATGTTTATCTGATTAGTCTTGATCTCCTGGTTTTTAGTCTATGTTCTCATCCACTGAACTGCACACTGTGTCTCCCGTTACCAGTTCCAGGTTTAGGGAGAGTTTGGGGGCCTTTGTGAAGTACACGTTTCTCTGGCTCCTTATATTGTGCTCAGACACAATGACAGGGAATGAGGCCACCTGTATTCTCGTGGGACTGCATACCAGGAGAAAAGTATAAACTTTTCATTAATTGCATTTACCTGCTGCAGTGGCCACTAATAAGTAGATACAGAGCAGATATTCCATAAACCTGGAGCTTGAAAGAATCGTTGAGAGGTTGGCATATGTATTAGCTTCCTGTGGCTGCTGTAATGAATTGCCACAAATTTGGTGGCTTAAAACAAGGGATATTTATTCCCTCACAGTTCTGGGGGTCAGAAGTCTGAAATCAGCACCGCTGGGCCAGAATCAAGGAGTCGGCAGGGCGCTGCTCCTGCTGGATGCTCTAGGGCAAGAATCTATTCCTTGCTTCTTCCAGCCTTTGGTCACATCCCTCCAGTCTCCTTCCTGCGGTCGCGGGGCCTCCTCTTCTCTGTGTCAAGTCTCCCTCATCCGGCTCTTATAAGGGCCCTGTGACGGCATTTAGAGCCCACTCCAATAACCAGGATAATCTTCTCATCTCAGGATCATTAACTTAATCATGCTGCAAAGATCTTTCTCCATATAAGGCAACCTTCACAGGTTCCAGGGTTTAAGATGCAGATATCTTCTGGGGGCCATTATTCAGATTACCACAGCATATGAACCTTAAAATACTTAAAATGCTTACACAATGTGATCCAGGTTTTGAAAACAAAAAACAAAAAAACAAAGGAATAAGAATCAAAAGCACAGAAGTGTGTGTACAAGAGAGACAGAGGCCGAGACAGAGAAAGAATGGACAGGAATGGAATCTGGCAAAGGAAGACAAAGCTGAGTGGAGACAGTGACTTGGATGTGGGGTGAGGAATGAAGTGCCCCCCATACATGGCCTTGGACCATGAACGACAGCTGGATGCAGTCACAGTGGGTGGTCCAGAGGCCAGGGTGTGTGAGAGGTCAGAGGTTCCCCAATTCAATGAAGCCAAGCCTGGATTCCAGTTCGTTGGTGAGAAATAGAAAAATGAAATGAGATCTGTACAAAAATTATGTAAGTAAAATTCTATCTAAATCTTTGTCAAACCTATGCTTGACCTTGCAGCTATGCCAGAGGCCGCCCCTGGGCAGCTGAGAAGCAGGGGAGACACTACAGTCAGGCCTGCGAGTGCCAGGCAGAGACGGGGCAGGGAGTGCAGAGGGGCCGGCTTTGCACCCGCGAACACAGGAAGCTCACAAGGGGCCCCTCAGGCGCCAGGGCAGGTAAGTCAGAATCCCACAGGGAAAAGGAGGCCAAAGCGCCTCACTGCCTGCATCAGGGCTGCTAGGACAGGCCTCCAGTCTGCACCCCACGGCGTGGTCAGCAGAGGTGGTCAACAGCCCAGGCGCAGAGGGAGAGCAGACCGGCTTGGAAGGAATGGGCTCCCAGGTGTCCCCTTCTAGGGTCCCACCTGGTTGTCTCCTGGGAGCGGTGGCCCGAGATGTGTGCCAGGGCAGCGGCAGCTGCAGGTGGCCCCCAAGCCTACGGAAGAGCCCGATTGCTTCAGTACCACCGAGGGAGTGTCCCCGCTCCCCCAGCTCCCTGCCCCCCCTCCCACCCCGAGCCAGGCTCTTTGGTCAAGGCCGACCCAGCACAGACATGGCCCCCCTCCCCCACCCGGAGGCCGCAGACACGGGGGAGCCCAGGCACACGGGCTCCTTATTGCTTTTGTTTCCTTGGTGAAAGGGGATTATCCCAAAGCTGGAAAAGGCCGGGCAAACACTGTCAAGAGAGAACGTGCGGCCCTCACAACCGCAGGCAGCCGCTCTCTGTGAATTCTGTCCCAGGGGTGAGAGCAGCACCCAGTCCCAGTGCCGGCGACTGGAGGAAACAGGGGCAACAGGCAATCGGGGCAGACTGGTTTCCAGAGGCAGACTTGCTGTTATGGCTGCGGTTGTGAACTGGGCAGCGACGCAGCGGACAGAAAGGAGCCGGAAGCCCCTGTCGTGGGCTTGCCTTCGACTCGGCCAACCCGCTTTCCTACAGGCGGCCACCCTGCCTTCCTGAAACAACTCCCCTGACCAGCCACAGAGAGAAGGGTGGGCCTGTTCATGTTCTGGGCCTGAGGACCAGCTTAAACCACAGGAATCATCCATCCTTTGGAGGTTTGAAAGCACTGTTTGGCCTGGACGCTTTTTTTTTTTTTTGATGTTTGTGGAACTGCAGTTCTTCCTTCTTTTTCTGTTTCCTCTGAAAAGGTTATTGGTCTTTTGGGCTTTCTGCCTTTTCTCAGATCCTTGTAGGTAATTTATATTTTCCTAGAAAACCATTTATATCATTAAAACTTACACATTAGTTAGCAGAGAGTTGTACATGGTAACCTCTCTTTTTGCAAGAGATAGATAGAACTTGGAAAAGACCTGTTAAGAAGAAAAACTTCTAGCAAATGAAGAAAAAAAACCCACAAAATATTATAATGGAACCCTGCCTTCAGAAATCGGAAAGAAAACCATCTCCAACATAGATTTATATCCCCAGCCAAATTATCAACCAAATGTGAGACATTTTCAGACAGGTAAGTTCTCTAAAAATTAACCTTCCATGTACCGTTTCTGAGGGGGCCAAATAAGGATATGCTCCACCAAGACAATGGAGTAACCCAAGAAAGGGAGGTAGGAAGAGGGAGTCCAGTACGGGAGAGGAGCAGAGGGGCCCCGGAGGATGGTGAGGAGCAGCACAGGCTGACGGTACACGCCAGGCCTAGAGGGCAATCAGTCCAGATGGAACAGGGCAGAGGCTCCAGAGAGAACTTCTTCAGGAAACGGAACTTGATAAACACCTGATGGGTGGGAAAGTTTGCCATACAAAGCTCCTCAGAGAAAACTTCAGAAGAAGTATTCCATAATAAAATAAACAACTTCAGGTGTTGCTATAAGAGATCTGGGAAGTAAGGGGAATACAATATTTTGGCAAATTCATTGTTGGCTTTTCTTTTTCTCAAAAAAGCTCAGATCAAATGAAACAGAGAAATCTGTAACTGCAAGACAGAAACTCTAGACAATATTAACATAGGAGTGGAGTGGAAAAGGGATATTAAAGGGACATAAGGACATGCTAAATTATGTGTTTCATTAGAAAGAAGATGTAAATATTGATCATTTTAAGTGATCAAAAGACGAACAAAAGAACATGAGTATTTACCCTAGCACCTAAAACAGTGATTGGAACACAGAAAATATTCAACAAGTATTTAGTGAGTGAATGAGCTAAGAAATGAATAGGTATGATTCTTAAGGGCAAAAAGCATAAGAACAAGTTTTAAGTATATAACTTTTAAACAATCTGGAGAGTTGTCTACTTTTGGTAGTGGCAGACTAGCATGTTGTAGATGAATTGCCATGTAGAACAATTATAATTGCTGAAGAAAATATTAAAAAGCATCTGTTTGAAGGCGTGAGAGAACAGTAAGAAAAAAGCCCAAGGCAGTAAGAACTTGAAAGGCTATGGCTTCAGAGAAAGGAACATGTAGAAATGTAAGCCTGATGTTTGGGGCCACACTCTCCCTTGAGGAATTTGCTGATTTTGAAGTGATAGTTGAAAGGCTGATTTTAGCTTCCTGAAGCCTATGGGACTGGAGAACAACTTGAGGTTCAGGGCTTATCAAAAAAAAGGATCCAGGACTTCCCTGGTGGTCCAGTGGTAAAGAATCCGTCTTACAATGCAGGGGATGTGGGTTCAATCCCTGGTCAGGGAACTAAGATCCCACAGGCCTCGGGGCAACTAAGTCCACACGCTGCAACTACTGAGCTCGTGCGTCTCAACTAGAGAGCCTGCGTGCCGCAACTACAGAAAAGAAAACCCGCATGCCACAACTAGAGAGAAGCCCATGCGCCGCAATGAAGATCCTGTGTGCCACAACTAAGACCTGATGCAGCCAAAAATAAAAATTAAAAAAATAAATAAATCTTAAAAAAAAAAAAAGAAAGAGGATCCTTGATAGTCTAGGGGAAAATGTGATCTTGAAATTTACTAGCTTTCACAAAGACTGAAGCTCATCTTCCCAATGGATCAATCCATGATAGGACTAAGGCAATCTGCCCTCAGTCTGACTGTCTGCCAGAAGCAAGACTATACTATCTTTTGAGGAAGATAACACTATTCATAGCTGTAAACTCTCATTTTCTTTCACACTATTTGATCCCAAATCACCTGGCATCCCAGGAAACAAGATCAAATGACTAAAAACCAAGAGAGAAACAATAGAAACAGATCTATGGGAGACATAGATATTGCAGTTATCAGTTATAGACATTAGGGCGGCTGTGATTAACATGTTTCAGAGATTAGATGACAAGCTGAGAATTTAAGTAAAGAATTGAAAACTACACAAATTAATTAAATGGCAGGTTGTACAACTGAAAAATACAGTAAATAAAATTAAGAACTCAAAAGTTTACTCAAGTAGGGTTTAACTTTAACAGCCTATTGGTCATGCCTGTAGAAAAGGCTATTGGGTGGAAGGTAGACAAAGTAATTGAAGATTAGATAAAATGTCTAGCCTGAGGCATGTAGAGAAAAAAGATGGAGAATACAGAAAAGAGAATAAGAGACACACAGAATATGGTGAAAAGTTCTAACATAGGTGTAACCTCAGTCCCAGAAGCAGAGGAGACAGGAGAGAGAAGCAGAACTTAAAGAGATAATGACTGAGAAGTTTCCAAAGATGACGAAAGACATAAAACCACAGATAAAGGGAACAGTACAAACCACAAGCAAGACAGATCCAAAGAAAACCACATCTAAGCATAATATAAAACTGCTGAAAACCAACAACATAGAAAATCTAAAAAACAGCTAGAATAAATGATTGATTGCCTCCAAAAAAGCAACAATATAAATAACAGTGACTTCTTGACAAAAATAACGAAAAATAGAAAAAAAAGGAATGAAATTATAAAGATACTAAAAAAAAAAAAAAAAGCTCAAATGTGGCAAACTAGAATTCTACATCCAGCACAAATATTCCTCAAAAATAAAGGCAGAATAAAAAATGTTTTGGACGAACAAAAACTGAGATAATTTGTCAATTGAATACTTGCACTAAAAGAAATGCTAAGACAGAAGAAAAACAACTCCATGTGGAAGCACGGATATGCAGGAAGGAATAAAGAGCAATGGAAGGGATCTTATAAGCAAAGTTAAAGCGAATATTGACTGTACAAAACCATATCATAATGCTTTGTGTAGTTCAAAATATATGCAGAATTAAAAGTAAATGAAAACAATAGTACAAAAGGCAGGAGAGGGAGATAAATGGAGTTAAAGTGTTATATAGTCTGAGAAGTGGTAAAAGTATGACTTTATATTACATTTTTATAAGTGAGGGATGCTTGTAGTAGTCTCTAGAACAGTTTCTAAAAGAATAGTGAAAGTATATATAACTAACAAGGTAATAGAGGGGGAAATGAAATAACAAAAAATACTTAAGCCCAAAAAAGGCAAAAAGAGAGAGAAAAAGAAGTATAGAAAAAATAGGACAAATAGAAAACAACACTAAAAGGAGCAATTTATACCTAAATGTATCAGCAATTATATGTAAATGAGTAAGATACTCCAATTTAGAAACAAAGATTGGCAGAACGGATTACATGTTAGAAACACTGCCTAGGGCCTTCCCTGGTGGTGCAGTGGTTAAGAATCCACCTGCCAATGCAGGGGACACGGGTTCGAGCCCTGTTCCAGGAAGATCCCACATGCTGCGGAGCAACTAAGCCTGTGCGCCACAACTACTGAGCCTGCGCTCTAGAGCCCACGAGCCACAACTACTGAGCCCATGTGCCACAACTACTGAAGCCCGTGCACCTAGAGCCCATGCTCTGCAACAAGAGAAGCCACTGCAATGAGAAGCCCGGGCACTGCAATGAAGAGTAGCCCCCACTGGTTGCAACTAGAGAAAGCCTGTGCGCAGCAACGAAGACCCAATGCAGCCAAAAATAAATGAATAAATAAAATAAATTAAAAAAAAAACAAAACCACTGCCTAGAAAAGATACACCATAAATATAAAAGCACAGAAAGGTTGATGGTAAAAAGATGGGAAAAGATATATGATGAACACGCTAACCAAAGAAAGCCTTTGTAGAAAATATCAGACAAAGAAGACTTTAGGATAAGACACATACTAGAGTTGGAGAACATTTCATAATGATAGGTTATTTACTGTAAAAAACAATGGTATTATCATCTTATGGGATTTAAACATATGCAGAAGTAAGATGTATGATTAGGAATAACACAAAAGGTAGGAAGGGGTGCAGAGAGTTGAAAGGTTCTGAGATCAGAGCGTTGTCTGGGAAGTGGTAAAAGTACTAATATATGACGGACTGTAATGAGTCAATGATTCGTGCTGTCATCTAACCATTATGAGAACATTAAAAGACTGTAAAACCAAAAGCTAATAGAGAAAAAAAAACATAAATCCAAAGGAAGGCAAGAAAGAAAAGAAAATGGAAGATAAAACAGGATAAATAAAAACAGTATAACACATCCAAAAAATATAAGTGATTACATTAAATTTAAAAGACTAAAATCTCTAATTAAAAGAATATGATAGTCACACTGAACAAAAACTCCAAACCCAACTATATGCTGCTTACAAAAGACACAGTTTATTTATTTATTTATTAAAACTTTTTTCAATTAAAGTATAGTTGATGTACAATATTATATGTTATAGTTGTACAATATAGTGATTCACAATTTTTAAAGGTTATACTCCATTTATAGTTATTATAAAATATTGGCTATATTCTCTATGTTGTACAATCTATCCTTTTAGCTTATTTTATACATAATAGTTTGCACCTCTTAATCCCCCAGCCATATGTTTTCCCTCCTCCCTTCCCTCTCCCCACTGGTAACCACTAGTTTGTTCTCTGTATCTGTGAGTCTGCTTCTTTTTTGTTATATTCACAAGTTTGTTGTATTTTTTAGATTCCACATATAAGTGATAACATACAGTATTTGTCTGACATTTCACTTAGCATAATGCCCTCCAAATCCATCCATGTTGCTGCAAATGGCAAGATTTCATTCTTTTCTATGGCTGAGCAGTACTGCATTGTGTGTGTGTGTGTGTGTGTGTGTGTGTGTGTGTGTGTGTGTACACACCACATCTTCTTTATCCATTCATCGTTGATGGACACTTAGCTTGCTTCCATGTCTTGGCTATTATGGATAATGCTGCTGTGAAC
This sequence comes from Balaenoptera ricei, assembly GCF_028023285.1. Classification (NCBI taxonomy): domain Eukaryota; kingdom Metazoa; phylum Chordata; class Mammalia; order Artiodactyla; family Balaenopteridae; genus Balaenoptera; species Balaenoptera ricei. The sequence continues at coordinate 142,192,338 of NC_082643.1, read as the reverse complement.
ATTGGGGTGCATGTATCTTTTCAAATTAGTGTTTTGTTTTGTTTTTTTGGATATATACCCAGGAGTGGAATTGCTGGGTCATATGGTAGTTATATTTTCAGTTTTTTGAGATATCTCCATACGGTTCTCCATAGTGGCTGGCACTAATTTACATTCCCACCAACAGTGTACAAGGGTTCCTTTTCTCCACATGCTTGCCAATATTTGTTATTTGTGTTCTTTCTGGTGATAGTCATTCTGACTGATGTGAGGTGATATCTCATTGTGGTTTTGATTTGCATTCCCCTGAAGATTAGCGATGTTGAACATCTTTTCATGAGCCTGCTGTCCATCTGCATTTCCTCTTTGGAAAAATGTCTATTCAGGTCGTCTGCCTATTTTTTAATTGGGTTGTTTGCTTTTCTGATGTTATGTGAGCTGTTTATATATGTTGGATACTAACCCCTTTTCAGTCATACCATTTTCAAATATCTTCTCTCTTCAGTAGGTTGTCTTTTTGTTTTGTCAATGGTTTCCTTTGCTGTGCAAAAGCTTTTAAGTTTAATTAGGTCTGAAAAGACATACTTTAAAAATAAGGGCACAGAAAGGCTGGAAACATCGTAAGAGGTTGGGGGAAAGATAACATGCCCTCCAACCAAAAGAAAGCTGGTTCAGCTGTACTTATATCAGAAAAAAATAGTTGTAAGTTTATATATGCCCACTAATATAGATTCAAAAATATGAAGCAAAAATTGACAGAACCCAAAGGAGAAACAGAGAAATCCATGATCACAATGGGAGACTGACTCGACTTTCTGATATTCATAGAACAAGCACACGAATATTAGCAACAACATAGGACATGGGAATGACTCATGTAACAAGCCTGACCTAACAGACGCGTACAGAAAGGATGACAGAGACGTTCTTATCAATGACGTTCTTATCAAAACTGACCTTGGGCTGGTCTGTGAACCCATTTAAAACACATATCAATGGCCAACAGGCACATGAAAAGATGAACATCACTAATTATTAGAGAAATGCAAATCAAAACTCTAATGAGGTATCACCTCACGCCGGTCAGAATGGCCATCATCAAAAAGTCTACAAATAATAAATGCTGGAGAGGGTGTGGAGAAAAGAGAACCCTCCTACACTGTTGGTAAGAGTGCAAATTGGTACAGCCACTATGGAGACCAGTATGGAGGTTCCTTAAAAAACTAAAAATAGAGCTACTGTATGATCCAGCAATCCCACTCCTGGGCATACACCTGGAAAAGATGAAAAGTTTATTTCTAAAAGATACATGCACCTTAATGTTCATAGCAGCAGTATTTATAATAATAGCCAAGACATGGAAGCAACCTAAGTGTTCATCAGCAGATGAATGGATAAACAAGATGTGGTATATATACATAATGGAATATTACTCAACCATTAAAGAGAATGAAATAATGTCCAGCAACATGGATGGACCTAGAGGTTATCATCCTGAGTGAAGTAAGTCAGGCAGAAAAAGACAAATATTATACAATATCACTTATATGTGGAATCTAAAAAATAGTACAAATGAACATATTTACAAAACAGAAACAGACTCACAGACATAGAAAACAAACTTACGGTTACCAAAGGGGGAAGGTGGGGGAAGGGAATTGAGAATATGGGGTTAACAGATGCACACTACTATATATAAAATAGGTAAACAACAAGATTTACTGTATAGCCCAGGGAACTATATTCAATATCTTGTAATAAACTATAATGGAAAAGAATAGGAAAAAATATATAGATATATACATATATATATGTATAACCGAATCACTTTGCTGTACACCTGAAAACTATCACAGTATTGTAAATCAACTATACTTTACAAAAAAAAGAAAGACACATTTCAAAGACTGAAAATCCTACAATGTTCTTTCACCATAGTGGAATTAAACTAAAAATCACATCAGGAACAGTAACAACAAAAACTAGAAAATTCCCATGTATTTGGAAATTAAGCATTGTACTTCTAAATAAGTCTTGAGTCAAAGAAAAAAACCAAAATAAAAATTAGAAAATATTTTTAGCTGGATGACAGTGAAAATAGGTATCAAAATATTTGAGATGCAGCTAAATAAAGTCATGCTCAGAAAATTATAGCCTTAAAACCATATTAGAAAAGAAGACTGAAAAGCAATGATCTAAATACCATAACAAACAGTTGGAAAAAGAAAGAATAACATGCTGAGTTCAAAGAAAGTAGGAAGAAGAAAATGATAAAGAGAAGACATTAATATAATAGAAAATAAATGTATAATAAAGAGATTTAACAAAGACGTAATTGGTTCTTTGAATAAATTAATAAAATTGAAAAGTCCTTTGAAAGGCTGAATAAAAATGAAAAAAGGAAGGCACAGTTATCAATGCCAAGAAAGGCAAGGGAATATCATTTCAGACTCTATATTCGTTAAGATGATAAAAAGAGAATATATGAGCAACTTCATGCCAATTAATTTGGAAATATAGACAAAATGGACAAATTCACTGTAAAACACAATAAACCAAAACTAATACAAGAAGTAGGAGAAAATCTGAGCAGTCATATAGCTATTAGTCATATAGCTATTTTGTGTGTTGTATCCCACACATAAAACCTCCAGGTTCAGCCAATTCACTGATGATTTCCTTCAAACATTTAAGGAAGAAACAAGACCACTCTTACATAAATTCTTCCAGAGAATGAAAAAAAGAAGGAATACTTCCTAACTCAAAAACTTGACAAGGAAATTAAAAGAAAGGAAAATTATGGCCAGGCTGCTTGCATAAATTTAGATGCAAAATATTAAACTAGCAGAAGAAAGCATGATCTAATCAATGGAAAATAGGAAAAAAAAGAAAACTCATATATGTTATGAAAATATAACATAAGAAGATAGAAAAGGCATAATATATCAGTAATTACAAGAAATGTTAATTCACCAATTAAGAGAAAGGGACTCACAGATTGAATATTTAAATTTCAATATTATGTACAAAAAGACACATAAAGGTTAAAATAAAAGCACAAGAAAAAAAAATACAAGACAAGTATGCTCCAAGAGAAATCTTAACATTGATCAACATTTAATTTAAACCAAGAAAAAGTCATAAAGGACAAAGAAGGAGATTACATTCTGTTGAAAATAAAACAAGAAGATACATACATCAAAAACATATAAACACCTAACAATTCAGTCTCAAAACCTCTCAAGAAAAAACTCACAAAACCACAGGGAGAAACAGATAGATCAACAATTATAAAACTGGATATTCTAGCATACTCCTCTCAGAAACTTGTAGGTCAAACAAGCAAGCAAGCAAACAAAAAGCAGAGAAACTGAAGACCTGAACAGAGCAATTAATAAGCTCAAGCTGTGAGACATACATAGAACTCCACGACCAATAAAGTAAGGATGCATACTTGGCCAAAAATGAAGCCTCATTAACTACCAAAGGGTCCATATTACACAAATTATATTCTTAACTATACTACAATACACTAATAAATTAATAATAAAAGGATAATAATTAGCATTTTATTTTATTTTTTTCTATTTTCTTCTTGATTTTTAAAATTGCTGCCCTTTATAAATTACTTTTTTGTGTAGTAGAAAAATTTGGACTTGTTCTTTTTCCAGATTATTGAGTTGAATACTTACCTCATTTGTTTTTATTTTCCATTTCTTGAAAAATGTATTTAAAGTTCTAAATTTCCCTCTACTGCTTTTGTGTCCCACAAGTGTTCACATATTGTATTTTTTATTATCTTTAATTTCCAAACATTTCTTAATTTCTTATGATTTTTTTTAACACCAAGGGTATTTTTATAATATACTATTTTGTTTACACTCTTACCAAGGGGCCTTTCCAAGACCAAATATGATAATGTGTCATTAACTGTTGAGTATGATTATCTCAACCTTGTAAACCTGAAACTCACAAAATGGAGGCAGACCCCCTACAAATCACCATAAGCTGAGTAAATTCCATATGGATCAAACCTTTCAATATAACAAATTAAATCACAAAGACAGAAAAATATACTTGACTATTTATGATTTTGGGATGGGAAATAGTATTTTAAAGATGATAATCAAAAACAAGCAATAAAAGGACTAATAGATTTTATGGTATAAAATTTTAAATGTTTGAACATTAAAAAGAATTAACATAATTGAAGGCCAATAAAAAAACAGGGAGAAATGTTTGTTTCATAATTGCTGAAGGGCTAATACATTTATTACAGAAAGAGCTCCTGAAAAGTAATAAGAAAAAGAAATCCTGATATAAATGGGCAAATGATATGAACAGGCAATTCACAGAAGAAAAAGAAATGATCAATGAATAAATAGAAGTTCAGCTTCCATTAATAATTAAGCAAATGCAGGCTTCCCTGGTGGCACAGTGGTTAAGAATCCGCCTGCCAATGCAGGGGACACGGGTTCGAGCCCTGGTCCGGGAAGATCCCACATGCTGCAGAGCAACTAAGCCTGTGTGCCACAACTACTGAGCCTGCGCTGTAGAGCCCCGAGCCACAGCTACTGAGCCCACGCACCACAGCTACTGAAGCCTGCGAGCCTAGAGCCCGTGCTCTGCAACAAGAGAAGCCACCACAGTGCGAAGCCCATCGACACAACTAGAGAAAGCCCGCACGCAGCAACGAAGACCCAATGCAGCCAAAAATAAATAAAATAAAATAAAATAAATTCAAAAAAATAATTAAGCAAATGCAATTAAGTGAATTAATGAGAGACTTTTTCACTTAGCAAGTTGGCAAATATTAAGCAAAACTGAAATATGTGCTGTTAGCACAGGTGCAGGGTAAAGGGCATTGTGATATACTTCTGATGGGAGAGTAAATTATTACAACCTTGTTGGAAGGCATTTGGGGAGTATACATCCAAATCCTTAAAATGAGCATATACTCTTTGACCCCAGAATTCCTTTTCTAGGAATTTATCCTAAGGAAATAGATTTGGTTTGAAGATATTTATTAAGAAGGCATTTGGGGGGCTTCCCTGGTGGCACAGTGGTTGAGAATCTGCCTGCTAATGCAGGGGACACGGGTTCGAGCCCTGGTCTGGGAAGATCCCACATGCCACAGAGCAACTAGGCCCATGAGCCACAACTACTGAGCCTGCGCGTCTGGAGCCTGTGCTCCACAACAAGAGAGGCCGAGATAGTGAAGAGGCCCGCGCACCGCGATGAAGAGTGGCCCCCGCTTGCCGCAAGTAGAGGAAGCCCTTGCACAGAAATGAAGACCCAACACAGCCAAAAATAAATATAATAAATAAATAAATAAAAGATTACTATTAAAAAAAAGAAATTCTTTAAAAAAAAAAAAAAAGAAGGCATTTGGGAAATTGTTTTAATTAGTGCATATCTATACAGTGAAATCCCATATAGCTATTTAAGACACTTTTGTAGAAGAATATTTACTGAAATGAAAATATGCTATAGAGGTCTTGGTAAACTTAAATTTATGCCAGATAGATAAGCAAGGGAGGAGGGTAGAATGACCCGTGTGGTGGATTAGAGTTGGAGACAGCAGTGTGGACTCACGTGTGGCTTCACACAGACACAGATGGCTACAGATAGAAACATTTATAGGTACGGGTACACACACAGGGCAGTGTACATGCACGTATCTCCTTGCTCTGTCAGCCGAGAGGGCCTAGAAGCAAGGACACCCCCTAGCACCCAGATCTTGGCTTCTGATACCATCTCCAGTAAAAGCAACCAGGGCTCCTTGAGAAACGGCTGATTCTAGGACTGCGGCAGGAAACACACAAGATGAGCTTGGAGCATCCTGTAGTGCCAGAGAGTAAGGAAGTGATAAACACACACACACACACCGAAGAGGTTAAGTCAAAGGGACACAGGAGCCAAGGGAAAGAGCTCCCACTGCAAAGCCGGAATAATGTGAATAACAAAATAAATAATGTCATGTTGGATTATAACCCAAAGGACAGAATAAATGTCCATGAGGTCATACGGATATAAATAAGTGACTGAATAAATACATACATAAGGGAGAATAGACACACTGCCCAGGCAGAAGAATCCCACATAACTCACGTAGATGCTCGGTCCACAAGAGGAGGGAGCCTAACTCCCGACTCCATAAGGGTGGGCTGCGGTTAGTGACTAGCGGGATAAAAGGGACTTTATAGTAGAGAAATCTGGCCAACACCACCTCGGCCAGGTGATCAAGGTCGACACCAGCAGCGGTAGGTCATGTTGACAGCATGAACCCTTGCCGTGATCGAGGAGAGAGCACGTCACCTCTTTGGTCTCCCTTCCCGGAACCCATATCCCCAGTCTAACCACGAGACAAACGTCAGACGAATGTCAGTTGAGGGCTATCCTACAACACACGTGACCAGCACTCCTCAAAGCTGCCACGGTCACTGAAGACAAGCAAAGTCTGAGAAGCTGTCACAGCCCAGAGGAGCTTAAGGGGACATGACGACTAAATGCAGTATGGGACCCTGGAACAGAAAGCGGACATTACGGAAATATTGAGGAAATATGAATAATGTATGACTTTAGTTGATAATAACGTATCAGCACTGGGTTCATTAACTGTAACGAATGTACTATATTAATCCAAGATTAATAATAGGGAGAACTAGGTGTGGGACATATGGGAACCTGTGGTACTCTCTTTGCCATTTTTATGTAAATCTAAAACTGTTCTAAAATAAAAAGTTTATTTTTGGGGACTTCCCTGGTGGTCCAGTGGTAAAGAATCTGCCTTCCAATGCAGGGGACGCAGGTTCCATCCCTGGTCAGGGAACTAAGATCCCACATGCCTTGGGGCAACTAAGTCTGCATGCCACAACTACTGAGCTCCCATGCCTCAACTAGAGAGAGAAAACCCACATGCCACAACTAGAGAGAAGCCCGAGTGCCGCAACGAAAGATTCCACATGCCTCAACGAACCGATGCAGCCAAAATAAATAAATAAATAAATAAATAAACAAAAAGTTTATTTTACAAATAGATAACACTACGCTAGTTTACAAAATAGCATATATAGTATGATTGGTTTCTTTAATCAAAACTGTAGACAAATATGTGGGAAAAAAACAAGAGGAACTCTAGTGGGCTTATGGCTATTTGGTTCTTGTTATTTTTAACATTTGGCAATTAAACTTTTTTCTAACCAGTAATAATTCTACAGAAAAATTAGGCCATTAAAAAAAAATCTCACCATAAATACAAAAGAATCAGCAACTTTCCTACCAGTACTGAGAAAGAAAATATAATAAAAGGACAGCACTCACAATAGCAAAAAACCCCCAAATACCTGACAGTAAGTTTAAGAAGAAATGTGCCAGCTCTTTATGAAGGAGGGGACCTCATGGGGTGCATGGAGAGCAGGCCACGCTCCTGAAGATGGGACACTGCACTGAAAAGATGCTGAAAAGACGCCGAGTCCCCATGGCAAGTTTTATCATTAGGGTATCAGTGTGACTATAAAGTGAGAACTTCATAAAGTGATTCTAAAGTCCACCTGAAAACAACCCAAGTGAGAACGGTCCTGATGATGTTACGAAGGGTGAACAAATGGTAATGGCGGTCGTGTACGACAGGGAAAGCTCAGTACTGACACTGACGGAAGACACACAGGTGAGCAGAAGAAAACGGAAAAGCCCCAAACAGGCCATAGTGTATATAGAAGTAGAGTCTATGATTTGGCATTTCTAATCTCTATTGGGTTGGAATTAATTAACTACTTGGAAAATTATAAAGTTAAATGCCTACTTCATATCATACACAAAAATAAGTTAGAGACAAATGAAGGTATCAAGAAAAGATGATGATAAACACGTATACAGAACAGCACAGAAAGCCTAGAGGCGGGCCTGTGGCCCGTGGGCCCCGGTGCAGGACAGAGGCCGGCCGTGGGCACAGCACAGACATGCCCGCACGTAGTGTTGGGGCGACTGACTTGCCCTGTTTGAAAAGATCAAATTAGCTCTTTGTTTTCATGTATCACAAAATCAAAAAATCCGAGTCCAGATGGATTAAAAGCCTACACATGAAAAAAATAAAAAAGCAGATTTTAAATCAAGTTAAAGAAAACAAAGGAGAATATAAGTTCCGCAAATAGAAGAGTATTGATAAAAAGACACAAACGATATAAACCATAATAAGAAATAATGATAAAGTATTCTCCATCATAATTTGAAAATCCTGTATGATAAAAAGCATCATAAGTTAAGAGAAAATTAAAAATTATACACTGGGGAAATAAGGTAATATCCAGAATATACAAAGAACCTCTATTAGTCATTAAGAAAAAGAATCTAATAGAAAACTGGGCAAAAGATACAAACAAATAATTTCTAAAAGTAGAAATTGGAAGGGCTAATTAAGAGAACGTTATTAGTCCTGTAAAATGCAAATAAAGATCACAAGACATCACTTTCCACAGAAGAGACTGGCAAACACAAAGTCTGCCCACACTGAGGAGTGGCCAGGACAGAGGACACAGGTTCTGGACGCAGCGCGGGGCTCAGCTGGGCGGGGCGCAGGGCAGACTCGAAACTGCCGTCCAGCTCATGGAAGCAGACAGACACTGGCCTCCAGCCAAAGCGAACTTCCTGGGGATCTGACGCTGGCCCGAGAGCCAGGCCTGAGGGCGCGCCCAGACCTCGGACAGCACCTCGCGGCTGCGCTTTTCCACTGGCCGGGCCGTCGGCACCTCCCCCGCCCTTGAGGCAGGCAGAGAACTAGTGTGACTGCAGAGAGGGGACTCGAGGCTCACAGCAGGCAGCCGTCGTGGGCAGGGCGGCCAGGAGGGAGCTGTCTTCTCCAGGCCCCACTCGAGCCAGGACTTACAGACATTTGTAAGGGCCTCTGAATTTCCTCGTGTCCGAAGGCTCTCATTTACAATGGCTTGTGCGCAACTCAGGAATGGTTCCCTCGGTTGAGTCATTATGTTTTGTAAAATATACATAACTTTAAAATTTATCATTTTAACCATGTTAACTGCACACTTTACTGGCATTGAGTATATTCACAATGTTGTGAATCACTACTATGCATGTATTTATTTGGCTTTTTGTTTTTTGGCTGCGTTGGGTCTTTGTTGCTGTGCGTGGGCTTTCTCTAGTTGTGGTGAGCGGGGGCTACTCTTCATTGCGGTGCGCGGGCTTCTCATTGCAGTGGCTTCTCTTCTTGCGGAGCATGGGTTCTAGGCGTGCAGGCTTCAGGAGCTGTGGCACATGGGCTCAGTAGTTGTGGCTCACAGGCTCTAGAGTACAGGCTCAGTAGTTGCGGTGCACGGGCTTAGTTGCTCCGTGGCATGTGGGATCTTCCCAGACCAGGGCTCGAACCCGTGTCCTCTGCATTGGCATGCAGATTCTTAACCACTGCGCCACCAGGGAAGTCCACTACTATGTATTTATTTCCAGAACTTTTTTATCATCCCAAACTGAAATTCCGTACCCATATTTCCATTCATTTCTCACTATAATTAAAAATATTGTGAGGGGGAGGAACTGATTATTTTCACCTTTTTTTACTATTGAGATATAATTCACATAGTGTAAAACTCATCCTTTTACAACGCACAATTCAGTGGTTTTTAGCATATTCACAATGCTCTGTCAACCATGAGTACTATTGAATTCCAGAATATTTTCATTAGTCAAAAAAAAAGCCAACCCAATACCAGTAATCAGTCCTTCTCCATCCCTGTCACACCCCAGCTGCTGGCCACCACTGCTCTGCTTTCTGTCTATACCCTTGCCTACTCTGGACATCTCATCTCACATAACGGACTCCTACACCATGTGCTTTTTTCTGACTGGCCTCTTTCATGCAGCATGCTTTCTAGGTTCATCTGTGTAGTAACATGCGTCAGTGCTTTGTTCCTTTTTATGGCTGAATTACAGGCCACCATGTGCGTGGACCACACTGCGGTTTCCATTCAGCTGTTGGTGGATACTTGGGTTGTTGCCAGCTTCCGGCTGTTGTGAATACTGCTGTACGAACATTCAAGTACGAGTCTCTGGGTGGACGTGTTTTCATTTCTCTTAGACACATGCCTAGGAGGGAGTGGCCGGGTCATATGGTAACTTTACATTTGCTTTTCTTGAGGAAGTGCCAGGCTGTTTTCCACAGTGGCTACAGCACTTTACCCACCAGCCACGTATAAGAATTGATGACTTTCATCCCGGGGAAAGCAGAAGTCAAGATCAGTCCTTGAGCTCTTCACTCAATTTGCCCCAGAAAACACACTCCTGGAGCCCTTGGTGAGTAAGCCACACCCCCCAGAGGGAGAGCCGATTGAGCAGCAGAGGCCCTGCTGCCCCCGAGCCCGGCCGCGGGGTTACTCCTGCCGCGTCAGACCACGTGAGCCATGGCAGTTTCATCTGTGGCCTGGGGAAGAAGCGAGCCCTGATGGCAGGTTATGGCCTCGGGTCATGGGTCAGGGCCATCCACTCCTCAGCTTCCATCCTGACTCCAAGCTCTGGCCAGAGGTGAGGCCTCCCTGCCACCCCTCCCACCCTCCCCCATGCGGCCTGCACCCCTCCACCTGCTCACCCCCGTTTAGGTGAGGTGAGGGCCATTCAGGGGCTGCTAGGGCGACAGTGAATCAGACTGGCCCCCGTCAGATATGTGCACAAGCAGGGCACACGTGGTCCCACAGTGACCGTTTGCTGAGCGTCCACCAAGCCCCCAGGCCTCCCTCTGGGCTTCGGTCCTGTAACTGCCCTCTTGGTATTTCCACGTGGATGCTGCAGAGACAGCTCAAGTTCCACACGTTCAAGACTGGACTCTTGCTTCCACCAGCCACACCGGCTTCTCACCTGCCCTTCACCCACCAAGCTGCTCACCCTGGACTCACCTTCCCCCTCCCCACATCCCAGGTGTGGTCAGTTCCACACCTGCTGGTTCTGCCACCCCTACCGACTTCTCCCCGACACGAGCCCAGAAGACGAAACAGCCTCTCTGCCTTTCTCCCCCCAACAAGAGCCACAGTGAAATGTAAACGCTTCCTTGCTGAAAACCAATCGATAGGGTCCTAGTTAAAGATGGCACATTAGTCAGGCATGTCTACCTGCTCCCTCCTGAGATTCCACTAAAATAGAGCAAAGGAGTTAAAAGGTATAAATCTACAAGAAAGAAGAGAATGGGAGAGGGGCTATCAGCAGGCACAGCTGCATCTGAGCACGTGCACAAGGGGTGAGAGCCCAGGGGGAGCTTTGGGCCCAGTGGAGCCCAGGAAGGCTCTGCAACTGGGACCGTCAGGTACAGCCCCAGGCAGGAGAGAGACAAGGGACTGAAGGCAGGAGGGGGACAGAATGGTCAGGCGCCCTCTCTCTGACTCACCACCCATCGCCCCCAGCCCCACACGGCCAACATGAGTTTAGCCGGGCATCTGCTCCCCCAGAGAGATGATGATGATGAATAAAACGAACCAGAGAACTCTCTACAGAAGGCCCTAGAAAAGTGACCTCCGTATTTGGGTGCTTGGGGGGCCCCCCGTGTGTTGTGCCCAAGAGCCTGGTCATTCTGAAGTGAGGCCCACAGGCCAACACTCCGCTCTTGAACTGAGAGCTCTGACCAACCCTTTCATGTCACTCTGAACTACGAACGGATGAGTGCGTCACCGAGGTCCGCCTGCCACTCCTCTGAAGCTGGTTCCACACGCGCTCCCGCGACCCTCGTGTGACCAAACGGGGCAGCCCCTTAGTCTGGGTGCATGTGGACAGCCTTGAAGAAGACACTCAGGTGCGTAAACCCCTCCTCAGGTTCCTCCTCATTTCTTCTCACCAAGGTCATCCCTACGGGCCTGCTTTGTGCTCACAATGTTAATTAAAGAGATTCAAGTCCGGCCATAAAAGTGCAAGTTTCTACAATTGAAAAAAAAAAAAAGCATCTAAGAAAGAAATGAAGGAGATGTTCCCTCTGTGCAGCTGTGGAGGAAGAAACAGCATTCATAGATCCGATTTGAAAAAACGCTAAATGGGGAATTTCACATGAATGTCCTTCCTGGTTTCCCAAGAAGTATGAAATCTGGCATGAATCCCTCAACAGCAGCAAACTTCCCTCTTCTCTCATGAATTTCCCCTTGGAAGTCTCGAAAGGCCCCCAGACTTCACAATCTGCTGTTGTGTCCTGTGAGAATCATCTCAAAAGACTCCTGTCATTTTGATAGGTTGTTGCTTGATCATTTTTTTGCCCTGGGAATAATGCTAAAGTTGGCATGTCTGTGTTCCTAATTCATATAAATACTTATAAGACTTGGCTGTTAAATAAGAAAAGTGTTACTGGCAGTCTCTTCTTCCAATACACACAATATTGGTTAAATAAAAACCCACGGCCGTCAGATGATTATTTAACAAATCATTTGAGAGCCCATTTTTCACTTTAACATCTCCTTTATCAAGTATTAATTTATATATATGTGTGTGTGTGTGTGTGTGTGTGTGTGTATATATATATATATATATATATGATTATTCTGGGACTTTGTTTTTAAATTGATCTATCCCATTTTGTATCCTATAACAATGTTTCAGTAACTGTGGCTTTATAATAAATCTTAATATCTCGTAGGACTTGGTCTTTCTTATTGTTCCTCTTAAAAATATTTTTCATGATTATTATGGATTATTCTTGCATCATAAACTACAGATTAATTTGTCTAGTTACTAAAAAATCCTACTGGTATTTTTGGCACATTTATTAGGACATTTCTATATCTATACATTAGTGTAAATAATATCTTTATAAAAATGAGATTCCCTATCTTCTTTTCTGTGTTTCTCTATCTTTAACTTTTTTTCATCTAGGTTTTGCACACTTTTGCTTAAGTTTATCATAGGTATTATGTCTTTCTCTTTGCATGCTTTTTACCATTACATTTTCTAACTGGTTGTTGTTTATATTTGGGAAGCAATTTCTGTAGGTCCACTTGTACCTGGTCTTCTTCTGGATCCTAGGACCAACCTTTTCTTTCAGTTTGTTCTCTTGGTTTCCCAGGCAGGTCATCCCATCATTGCCCCAAAATGATCCTTTTGCCTCTTCCTTTCCAGCTGTTACGCTTCTCCTCTGTTACACCAACCAGAGCGACTGTGGAGAGTGGTGGTGACAGCGGCTCATCTGGGTCCTGGGTCTCACAGGGCTGCTATGGGGCTCGTGCCTGGCTTGCTGTGCTTTGTTGGCTTGGGGTGGGTGAGAGTCATCAGCCGGGGAGGCCTAGAGGAGCCACATGGTCTGACTGCATCTCGGAGAGATAAGGTGGAGGCAGCTGGAGGTGGATGTGGAGCAGGGCCGTCAGGAAGCTGTGTGGGCAGTAACGAGGCCTGAGCTGAGGTCGCAGACGGAAGAGACCGAGTAAGCGGACCACGGGCCTGGCTGGAACAGGGTTGGGAGGGAGGAAGGGGAGAGTCAGGACGGCCTCCGCGGGGACTGGGCCCCGGTGCAGAGCTCTCTCCAGACATGTCTGAAGTGTCCTGGGACAGCCAGGGAAACCGCCGCTGAGACCCAGAGTCGCTGGCCTGGAGCTCAGGACAGAGGCGCTGTGAGGACGCACCACCGTTTCCCAAGGTCTCCACGCTCCCTGTGCCGTCAGCCACCTTCCTTCCCCCCCTTCTCCTCGCTCCCGAGAGCCCAGTGCCACCTCACCTCCTCAAGGAAGGCTTCCTGACTGCGCAGCGCCCTGGACTTCGCCTGTATGGCCTCTAGACCATCGCAACGAAATTTTCGGCTGCATTGTGTAACGTCCTCTGCAGGCTCTGTGGGCATGGCCGCCATCTTCTCGCGGCTGTATCAACACGTGATTGACATTCAGTTACTTGCTGAGTGGGCGACTGGATGATCATCTCGGGAACTGAGTGTCCTTAGTCCCAGTAGCCAATGGCACAGGTGGACTTGGAGCCCAGACGGAACCAGGGGAGGGAAAGGGGCCCTGGGTAAAGCCTGGGGAATCCCTTCACTGGGAGCAGGTGCAGGGCCCCCACCCCCCATGCCTCCTCTCTTACCCCTGTGGGAGGGCGGCCTGGCTAACTGGCAAGTTGGCCAGCTGGCTCCAGCTCGGACGCGTTCTGTCTGCCCTCCCATGCGGTGAGCCCTGCCCTTGCAGGGCAACTTCTGCAGAGTGGACTTGGTCCAGTTCGGGGCCAGGTAGGAGCCGTCCATCTGACCATGGTGCAAGCCGTGCTTTCCAATCGGCTTCATCAGAACAAAGCTGGCCGTGTTTGGATTTCATTCCCTGGACATCCTTCCCAGTGGGGTTTCTCCCTAAATCCCTGCACTGTCCTGTGTCCTGAGGGACCAGACTCCGCAGATGGCTCTGGTGCCCTCCGGCATCACGGGTTAGGCCAACAGGGGCACCGGCAGATGGGACGGTGAGAAGGCGGCGCCGAGTGTTCCTGCCCCTCACCTGGCTGCTGCTGCCCTGACAGCATCTGTGACCTCATGGGACCTCCAGGCTCCATCACCAGCTGCCCGGGCCCTTCCGGCACTCACCAGGCTCCAAGACTGCCTTTCTCCAAGCACTCTGGGCTGCTCGCCCAGCCACACCTCTGCAAATGGTCCCTCTTGAAATTGAAATCCCGGTGGAGGCTCTGACTATCACAGCTCTAGACGTAGGAGGCTGAGAAAGAGGCGCGGGGCACGGACTCCCTGAAACCCTAAGGGTTAAGAGCCACGGCCCTAGAACCCATCCTGCTGCATGTGGATCGTGCTGCTAAGGCGGCGACCGTGTGACCTCCGGCAAGTTTAACAACCTCTGTGTCAGCTTATCCAAAACACGGGGAATAACACTGTCACAGGCATTAAATGACATGTGCCTGAAACAACACAAGGCATATAGTGAGAATCAGCAAGGATTCGTTTTTTGTTTTTGTTTTTGTTTTTAAATTTTATTTATTTATTTATTCATTTATTTATTTATTGGCTGTGTTGGGTCTTCGCTTCTGTGGGAGGGCTTCCTCCAGCAGCGGCAAGCGGGGGCCACTCCTCATCGCCGTGCGCGGGCCTCTCACCATCGCGGCCTCTCCCGTTGCGGAGCACAGGCTCCAGACGCGCAGGCTCAGTAATTGTGGCTCACGGGCCCAGCCGCTCCGCGGCATGTGGGATCCTCCCAGACCAGGGCTCGAACCCGTGTCCCCTGCACCGGCAGGCAGACTCTCAACCACTGCGCCACCAGGGAAGCCCCTGTTTTTGTTTTTTTTTTACCGTGAAAGGGATAGAAAGCAGAGAAGAAAGAGGGAGAGAAACCTCCTGGGCACAGGCAGTCAGAACAAAGTGCAGATTCTGCTGCTTTTTCTTCTAAATCTCTATTACTGCTCCAAAGTAAGGTACTCATTGCATTACGTGTATTGAAGTCCTTTACAATTCGAGAAAACTCTCCAGGTGATTTTGTCCCAGTTTTTCCACCCTGAGGGGTGCAGTGAGACCCTGTTGCCCAAACGCTGAGACTCGGCTGTGCTGATCAGAGCTGCCCGGGGGAGAGAGGCTGGGGGTGGCCCCCTCCGAGCCACACAGCTCTCGGCACCTCGGCGGGGAATCAGCCACATGGCTGTGGTCACTGGGCAGGCCAGGACTCTCTCCTCTTTGATAAGAAGAATAGTAATAACTCCGTCCCACTGAAAGTGGTGGCTCTTCGTCAAGAGGCGTTGGCGATTTTGCTTTGTCTATTAACCTGTGCATGTCGCTACTATCCTGTTTGGGAGAATATGTAACCTTAGGAAGCTCTGAGAGGTGATAAAACACTAAATTGTTTTAAAATTGCCAGCGCTTGTAGGAATATTGGTAGGAATTAAATGTGCCAGAGATCTGATCAACTTTTTTTTATATAGTTTTTTTTAATAGTATTTTTAAATTAATTAATTTATTTTTGGTTGCGTTAGGTCTTCGTTGTTGTGCGCGGGCTTTCTCTAGTTGCATCAAGCGGGGGCTACTCATCGTTGTGGTGTACAGGCTTCTCACTGCGGTGGCTTCTCTTGTTGCAGAGCACGGGCTCTAGGCACACGGGCTTCAGTAGTTGTGGTGTGTGGGCTTAGTTGCTCTGAGGCATGTGGGTTCTTCCTGGACCAGGGATGGAACCCATGTCCCCTGCATTGGCAGGCGGATTCTTAACCACTGCACCACCAGGGAAGTCCCTGATCAACTTTTCAATAGAAGAATCCGAAAGATTAAGCAATACCACAAAGGAGAAAGTGACTGGATAAGAAAAAACAAAACAAAACAAAACCTCTGAAGCAGAGCTAATCATGAGAAGAGTCCTGTTATAATTAATCATTATGGCAGAACTTTCTTATGGAAGCACTGCATAGGATCTAGGAAAAAAATAATAATCTGTGGTCATCAAATGTTTAACAATGCTTGTATCTTGAAATCAGTGCTATAAATTGTATCCTAAAAGAGCAATAATCCAAATGATACAACATGACATCCTAATTATGTATGGTGGCTCAGTGGTTAAGAATCCGCCTGCCGGGCTTCCCTGGTGGCGTAGTGGTTGAGAATCTGCCTGCTAATGCAGGGGACACGGGTTCGAGCCCTGGTCTGGGAAGATCCCACATGCCGCGGAGCAACTAGGCCCGTGAGCCACAACTACTGAGCCTGAGCGTTTGAAGCCTGTGCTCCGCAACAAGAGAGGCTGCGATAGTGAGAGGCCCGCGCACGGCGATGAAGAGTGGCCCCTGCTTGCCACAACTAGAGAAAGCCCTTGCACAGAAATGAAGACCCAACACAGCCAAAAATAAATAAATAAACAAATAAATTTAAAAAAAATTAAAAAAAAAGAATCCGCCTGCCAATGCAGGGGACATGGGTTTGATCCCTGGTGTGGGAAGATCCCACATGCTGCGGAGCAACTAAGCCCGCACGGCACAACTACTGAAGCCCGTGCGCCTAGAGCCCGTGCTCTGAAACAAGAGAAGCCACTGCAATGAGAAGCCCATGCACCACAGCGGAGTAACTCCCGCTCACAGCAACCAGAGAAAGCCTGCGTGCAGCAGTGAAGACCCAATGCAGCCAAAAATAAATAAAATAAATAAATTTATAAAAAAATAAAATAAACCTCATTTGAAAATAAATTTCCCTTCCGGGAAATGCAGTAAGACTTTTTCAGTGGATGAATGAATGAAATGTAAATTCTATTTCTCTCTTTAGTTCTGTCAATTTTTGCTTCAAGTATTGTGAAGTTCTCATATTAGATACATTCAAATTTAGGACTGTTGTGTCTTCTTGATGAATCAGTCTTTCATCATTATGAAATGTTTTTCTTTATTTCTGGTCACACTCTTTGTTTTGCAGTGTTAGCATCCCATCTTGGTATTTGATTTTCATTTACCCCATTTGCATTTTGTTCTGTCTCTCTTTCATTGAATTCTTTTGGGTGAATCGCATATTTTTTAATATCCCATTTTATTGCCTCCATTGATTTTTTTTAAAATTTACTTTATTTTTTAATTTATTTTATTTATTTGGTTGCACCAGGTCTTAGTTGCGAGAGGCAGGGCCTTAGTTGCAGCATGTGTGCTCCTTAGTTGTGGCATGTGAACTCTTAGTTGCGGCATGCATGTGGGATCTAGTTCCCTGAGCAGGGATGCATTGGGAGCATGGAGTCCACTGTGCCACCAGGGAAGCCCCTACCTCCACTGATTTTTTTAAGCTATACTTCTTTTGGTATTGTTTTAGAGGCTGCCCTAGAAATTACAGTATGCATCTTTAAGTCATCATAGTCTACCTTCAAATAATATTGTAATACTTCACAGTGTAAGAACCTGAAAAGAGTATAATTCCATTTACTCCCTTTCCTACCCTTTGTACTTTTTAATGCCTTATATTTTAGATCTATGTTACAAACTTTTTAAAAATCTTAGTCTTTTCAAGAATTCAAACTATATATAAACTATACATAGAACTATATAAACTATATATATAAAATAAACTATGTAAAATAAAGATTTAAATGTTTTTTATATTTATCCTGGTATTGACCCGTTCTGGTGCTCTTTATTCCTTCCTGAAGATCCAGAGTTTCATGAGGTATCATTTCTCTTGAGCCTGAAGAACTTCTATTAGCATTTCTAGTAGAGCAGGTCTACTAAGACACATTCTTTCAGATTTTGTAAATCTTAAATTGTCTTTTGAAGAACTTCTATTAGCATTTCTAGTAGAGCAGGTCTACTAAGACACATTCTTTCAGATTTTGTAAATCTTAAATTGTCTTTATTTTGCCTTAATTTTTGAGAGATAATTTTCTGGATCTAGAAATCTAGATTGAATGTTTCTTTCAGCACGGTAAGGATGTTTGTTCCATCGTCTTCTGGTCTCTGCCGTTTCTGTAAAAAGTCAGCTGTATTTTGTGTTGTTCTTTGTATATAATGTCTTCTTCTCTCGGGCGGCTTTCAAGGTTCTCTTTAGAATTCTGTCACACTAGCCCATGTGCAAGTAGGGTTTAGATGGTCTCTTCTTATCCCCTCTATGGCAGATTCCTCCTCCTCCTCCACTCCACCAGGGATGAGAGAAGCCAGGGGTTTCTTCTTTTCTGTGAAGGGTTCATCACTTTCTGGAGCTCTGTAACTTAGCTGTATCCTCAGATTTCTGGTAAGTTTAGAAAAACTAATTTTGTAGTTTATTTATTTTGGTTTGATTGTTAGGGTTAGAGCAAGAGTCTCTTATGATTTTTTATATCTTAACTAGAAATTCATCCTTTAATTTTCTCATAAATTACAAATGAAAAAAACTAAAATAGCTATGTTTCAGGACATATAATCCAGTACAGTGCATCAGGAGGAAGGTGTAGGGGAGGTCGTGCTAACTTTCAAGGGCATGTGGCCTATGAACTTGGTTTCATTATCATGTGGCAGTGTGACCCAGGACTCTAAACCACAAGGTCCCAAGGAGACTTTTCATCACTGTTAGTGGCAACCCCAAAGAGCTCCCCTCCAAAGCTGTTCTTGGCCTTCCAAGCAGAGACCCTCTCAGGTGGTCACCAAAAGTCAGCCTAGAGTACCCAGAGCACTCACATAATTCTCTGCAACACTAACCTGCTTACCCAGAGATTACTGAAGCCTTGTACAACTCAGTGATGAAGCAGATAGGACGTGGTATTTAAGCTCATTTTTAAGAGAGACATACCCTAATACTGACAACACAAATGGTTGCACCTTTGCTGTACAGTAAGGACAGGCTAGGCTATGCTCAGAGGCTTACAAAAACAAGGGCTTATTTCTTGTTCATGCAACATGTCCAACACAGGTCAGCTGAGGCTCTGCTCCATGTCATCTGCATTCTGTGATTCAGGAGCAGAGTCTAGCCTACATCTGGAACAATGATGCTTGTCATGGCAGAGGAAGAAGAAAATATGGATAACCATGTGTTGGCTCTTAAAATTTCTACCCATTGGTGACAAATGTCATTTCTGTTCACGTGTCATTGGTAGCAACTCACATGGCCAAGCCTGAGTCAATGGGCAAGGAAGTACACTCTTCCTCTAGGGAGGGATAGCAAATATGCTTGAATAATAATACATTCCACCACACTCCACCCTTCTGACCACACATATTGGCTTTCCTCCCCCTTGACAAGAGTGACAATTCCAAGTCCCATCTGATAGGGCATCAGGATTTTGTGATCATCTTTATATCAGGTCTTGATGGGGCTCTCTTGATCTGGAGGCCAAGGAACTAAAAAGTCAAGTCTACCCTTCACTCCACACATGTGCTATGCAACGGTGGGGCAGGGACAGGACGCCCACAACAAGCACTCCCACGTGGAAAGGGGAAGAGTGGGAGACCCATGGGCGTCACTGGTCCACGGCGACTCTGAATTCTCGCTGGGTAGGCGCTGAAGGGGCCCTTCTCAGCCCCTTGCTCACCATGGCCATTTGCTCCACTCCTGGGACTTCTTTTTCCATTATCTTTCTTGGCTACATGTAAAAGGGTACTGAAGGATTTTCTTTCCTTGGGGGAATGAGCATATTTCCCGGACTGCTTCTTGGTTGTAGAATACGTGGGGCCCCAGGTTTGCAATCACAGTCTCCTTTAGCCCAGACTGGAGGTTCTTTGGGAAGTACAGTGCTCAGAAACACAATAAGTCCTATTTTACTTCAGTCAGCTCCGTGTGCCGACAGACATTCCCACAATTCGCTTAGAGATGCATCCTCTCTCCAGACTTCACCGCAGGTGCCTGCAGCTTATCAGGAATTTGGGGGAAAGCTACCATTAGTCTCTTTTTTCAGCGCTGTGTTGTCAAACTGTAAGGATTTATGGATGCCACCTTCTTTCAGAGATGTTAACAGTAGACATCAAAGCCGTACCTTTCATTCGTTAAAAGCAGTGTTTTAACTGGCCTTTGTTGTTCAAAGCCCTTTTCAGATTCATCTTTTACTGGTTGGAGATGAGAATCATTTCTATATTCAAATATGTAAAACTCCAATTTTCTGGAATCTTCTTATTTCTTTTCATTCCTACTTGTACACTGGCCAGTTCTTTTCTGAGTTTGTTTCTTATGGTACCTTGTCACATGCAGACAACAGCAACCAAAGCATGTTCTAGCATTCTGCTGGCCCACTCTGCCCCAAACCTCAGCTCATTAGGGTATTATTTGCTTCACAAGTTATCACAGGTGACAGTTTTGCCAAATGTTATACCATTTACCAAGTGCCATCCTCCAGCCTCCAATAAACATCTCACTGCCTGCCACCTGGCCCCAAAGCCAGTGCCACACGTTTTAGGATTCATGACAGCAGCCTCTTAGTCCTGGCACCCAGTCCTGTAGATGCCATGACAGGTCAAGTTATACTGCCATAATAAATCACTCTGAAACCTTACTGCCTACAGCAAGAATACTTTATTTTTCTTCTTCACCACCTTTCCATCAGTCTGGTCCACCATTTATAATGCAGGATGATGGAGCAGCCTCTGTCAATTTTGCCAAAATAGAGACAAAAGAGATCAAGAGGAACTGTGTGCAGTTGCTTAAAGCCCCAGCTTAGGCATGACCCTTGTCACTTTTGCTTACGTTTTATTAGCCAGAACAAGTCACACGCCCAAGTGTGGCATCTAACAGGTACGGAAGCACCATCTTCCCCCAGAGAAGGAGAGAGGCCCACAAGACTATCTACCACACCTGCCTTACGAGGGAATAACTCAGAAAAGCACTCAAGAAAAGTCTTAAGCAGAAGAAAAACTAATATATTCTGCAGTGAAAAATTAGTTTTTAAGTTTCAGTCTGAAAATGTTGAGTTGAACGTACAACCGATAAGAAATGCTTTTTTATTTGCCTTGTAAAACTTTTAGGAAACCACCTAATCAGGCACGTGTGTGGTGATTACTGTGCAGGAAGCCACCTCTGTGCAGAATGGTTGTGTCTTCCGAGCTCAGGTGAAAACACTGGAGCTGGAGGAGGCGGCTCTGACCGGCTCAGACGTGCACCCGTGGGCAGGGTCCAACTCTCTGGGTCAGACTTTCATCAGTCACATCATAGCTTTACAGATGATCTCCAAGACTTCTTCCAAGTCTCCATTTTTATACACGATCTACATATGCTCAAAGGTTTTTTTAAGAAAATTGTTATTCTTTGAAAATGTTACTAAATATTTCAGAGTACATAGAATTGCCTTTTTGCTTCTTGTGTTTCAAACAATAAGGCATTTACATGAAACAAACATTTTTAAGAGTGCATTTGCTGCTGTTTCACCATGTGCTATTCTAGTCCTCTGTTTGGAACATAAAAATCATTTCCAAAGCAACTAATTATAGTATAAGTCACAAGTGTTGGATTACTACTGCTGGTAGGAAATTAGAAGCAACCACCATGCAAATACTAAAAACTTCTTATTTTTGAAGTTCTCCCCAAAACCGGCACAAGATAAAAAAATGCAGGAAAGACATATACAATATCCAGTGCAGAAATGAACTTCCCAAGCTGGCTTTGTGAGTGATCAGCTTAACATGAATCTGAAGAGAATTATTTTCTGCCTGGGACTTTATACCTTTCCCGACAATCAGTTGTGCGTGTTTGTGTGGATCTATTTCTGGTTCTCTTTTCTGTTCCATTGGTCTATGTGTCTATTCCTCTGCCAACACCATAGTCTCTTGATTACTCTGTATTTTTTCTAAAGATTTTCTTGATGTGGACCATTTTTAAAATCTTTATTGAATTTGTTGCAATATTGCTTCTGTTTTATGTTTTGGATTTTTGGCCCCGAGGCACGTAAGATCTTAGCTCCCCAACCAGGGATCGAACCTGCACCCCCTGCATTGGAAGGCGAAGTCTTAACCACTGCACCGCCAGGGAAGTCCCCAGGTACTGTGTACTAAGTCTTAATATCAGGTGTGATTCCGACCACTTTCTTCTTTGTCAAGACTGTTTTAGGTATTCTAGTGCCTGTGCCTTTTCATTTAAATTTTAGAATGAGCTTGTCTATGTCTACAAAACTTGCTTGGGTTTTAATAGGGACTGCATTAAACTTATGGCTCAATTTAGGGAGAAGTGACATATTTACTATGTTGTGTCTTCCATTCCACGAACACAGTATGTCACTCCATTTATCAGATCTTCTTTGATTTCTTTCATCAGCATTTTGTAGTTTTAGACACACAGATCCTATACATATTTTGTTAACTGAATGCTTAAGTATTCCATTATCTTTGGAGTGAATGTAAATGGTATTGCATTTTTTATTTCGATTTCTGCATGTTTGTTGTTAGTTTATAGAAATGCAATTTGCTTTTGTGTATTGATACTGTGCCTTGCAACCTTGCTAAACTCACTTATTAGTTCTAGGAGTTAAAAAATGTTTTTTTCTTATATATACTTTGAGACTTTCTATATAGACAATCATATCATCTATAAATAGAAACAGTTTTATTTCTTCCTTTCCAATTTATATACCATTTATTTCTTTTCCTTGCCTTATTTAGTGGCCAGAACTTCAATATTCAATATTAATAAGTTGTTACTGATCTTAGGGGGAAAGCATTTAGCCTTTTACCATTAAATATGCTGTTAGCTGTAGGTTTTTTGTAGATGTTCTTTATCAAGTTGGGGTTGCTCCCCTTTATTTCTAAATTCCTGAGAATTTTTATCATGAATGGGTGTTGGATTTTGTCAAATGCTTTGTCTAGGTCAATTGATAAAATCATATTATTTTTATTCTTTAGCTTGACCACATGGTGGACTAGACTGATTTTTGAGTGTTAAACCAGCCTTGCGTACCTGGAATAAATCCTACTTGGACATGGTGTATAATTATACACCATACAACATTTTAAGATGCTGTTGGATTTGGTTTGCTAATATTTTGCTGAGGGTTTTTACATCTAAATTTGGGAGTGATATTGGTCTGCATGGGATTGTGTTTTGTTTTATTTTGTTTTTAGTCTTTGTCTGGTTTTGGTATCAGGGTAATACTGGCTTCACAGTATGATTGGGAAGTGTTCCTTCATCTTCTATTTTCTGGAAGAGGTTGTATACAACTGGTGTTAATTCTTTAAATGTTTGGTAAAATACTCCATGGAAGGCATCTGGCCCTGCAGATTTCCTTCTCAGGAGATTTTAAACTAAAAATTCAATTTCTTTAACGTTTATAGGACTATTCAGGTTATGTATTTCATCATAGTTGGGTTTTGATAGTTTGTGGTTTTCAAGAAATTGATCCATTTCTTCTAAATTGTTGAATTTTTGAGCATAAAGTTGTTCATAGTGTTCCCTTATTATCCTTTTGATGTTTGCAGAATCTGTACTAATATCCTCTGTTCTATTCCTGATATTGGTGCTTTGTGTCTTCTCTATTTTTATTTTTTTCAGTCTTGCTAGAGTTTATTAATTTTATTGATATTTTTGAAGAATCAACTTTTGTTTCATTGATTTTTGCTATTGCTTTCTCTTTTCAATTTCATAGGTTTCTGCTCTTATCTTTACTATTTCCTTCCTTCTTCCTTCTTAATCATCTTTTTCAGGTTTCTTGAGACAGAAAGTTTGATGATTTATCTGAGATCTTTCCTCATTTCTGATGTAAGCATCAGTGCTGTACACTTCCCTCTTGGCACTGCTTTAGTTGCATCCTTTGCCTGATACTTCGACAAAAATATTTTTCTGTAACACTTGGTCAGCAACAGCCAGAGTAGCTTTGGGCCCATTGAACAAGAAACAAGCTTAGTGATCTATGCACAAGCACTCACCTTGAATCACAGATAGATTCTTTCACACTGTCAAGGAGAATATCCATAGCACCCTTCCACCAAAGCACTAAGATGGCAACAAAGCTCAAATGTGAAACAAATAAGCAAAATACTCTTCCTGCCTAGGTAGAAACAATCTTCTAAGACTTTCCACACCTCGGGAGAGAGGGCAGGGGTATTATTAAATCTATCACATGCCTTAAAAATTCTATGTTATCTTATATCCTAACTGGACAGGAACTGAAACAGAAGAGAGACCATCTTCTGGGAGGAAGTACGCAGAGAAAGCTGGGGTGAGCAAAACACCCAGGTGCACGTGTGTAAAGGTGTAGAGGAGGGAAAGAGACAAAGATAGAGAATAAGAAAAGATGCTCAACATTGGCAGTCATCAGGGAAGTGCAAATCAAACAACAAAGCTACCACTTCACACCCACTGGGATGGCTAGAATCAAAAAGACAGAGGATAAAAAGTATTGGCAAGAAGGTGGAGAAATTGGAAACCCATACACTGCTTGTGGGGTGTAAAATGGTGTAGTTATTTTGGAAACTGTTTCGGCAATTCCTCAAAAAATTAAATATAGTTGCCACTATTGTGACATGAATTGTACATTTTAAAATGGTTAAGATGGTAAATTTTATGTTATGTTATTTTACCACAATTTAAAAAAGTTAAACATAGAATTACCATATGACCCAGAAATTCTTCTCCTAGGTATCTACCCAAGAGAAATGAAACCATATTTCCACACAAAGACTTGTACATGAATGTTTACAGCGGTACTATTCATAACAGCCAAAAGGTGGAAACAACCCAAATATCCATTAACTGATGAATGGATAAATAAATGGAATATTATTTTTTTGTTTATACTGAAATATACAGAATACATTATTCCATATAATGGAATATTATTTGGCCATGAAAAGGAATGAAGTATTGATACATGCTACAGCATGGATGAACCTTGAAAACATTATGTTCAGTGAAAGAAGACGGTCACAAAAGGCCATATGCTGTATGATTCCATTAATGTGAAATGTCCAGAATAGACAAATGTATAGAGACAAAATAGATTAGTGGTTTCCGTGGGGGAGGGAAAGCTGGGGAATGATAGCTACTGGGTGTGGGATTTCTCTTTAGGGTAATGGAAATGTTCTGGAATTAGACAGTGATGATGGTTGCAAAACCTTGTGAATGTACTAAAACCCACTGAATTGTACACTTTGAAAGGCTGAATTTTATGGTCTGTGAATTATATCTCAGTTTTAAGAAGAATAAACGGTGTGCACCAAGGAGAAGGGCCTTTCCCTGGGAGCCGCAGGCGGGGCGAAAGCACCAGGACCTGGCGGCACTGCGTCAACCTGAGCTGAGAGTTGCTGAGCTGGGGGGTGGGCAGGGAGGGGGCAGGCAGGGTCTGAGCCTGATCTTGCTGGCTTTGGACCTCGGGACCAACTGCACCCTGAAGAAAGGCATTCATGGCCTTAGATGGGAGGAGTTACAGGCTTCAAACCGAAAGAAGAAAAGCCTAAGTAGGCAAAATGAAAGTTTATTCAAAAAAGCAAGGATGAGCCGGCAGTGAGAAGGAATAGCATTAAGCGTAGACTTGTTTTGTACCCAAACAGCAAATCAGGGCTTCAGTGGGGCTGAAGATAGGATTGCCACCTCAGGTTGCCTTCAGGCACTGGGCTTTGTCTTCTCTGAGTGACACTCATCTGGAGGGCGTGCATGACTTTCACTTTTGATTTTTCGATATTTCTATTATATTCTTTCGCAATGGACTTCCTTTCTCGTGGTGAAGAATTACCATTTCTTTCATAATTAGGAAACTCTTGGCATCCTCGTTACCTACTCTTCTTTTCAAAGAGATTAACTACTAGAGAAAAGTATAATTTCTTTCTTATGAAAATAGGTTTGGAACAACTTCAGGCTTTTAAAATCGTGTCAGCATTCCTGCAGATCTGATACTATTATGAGCTCATATATCTTACCACTGTGAAGTCAGGGTGGAAAATACATCATCTCTTTCAGATTCCTGGAATAACTTCAAAAGTTCTGGATCCCCAGATAAGTGTGCAAGAATGCGCAATTCAATCTGTGAAAAGTCTGTTAGATAGAGCTCTGCATTAATTCAGAATCTAGGAACAATGTCCCTCATTGTTGCTACCCACCCCCAGGGGACCCTCAATCTTCCCTCCCCACTGAGGAATCAAGGTCAATGTGCCCACCTCTCATATGCCAGGGTCCTTAGGCCTCGGGTCTATTGGCCATCCCTGGGTCTAAAAGTCCCGAGACCTCTTCTGCGAGACTGGCCATGCCTCCAGGGTGGGCTGTATTCATTCATCAGTTCATTGGAACATCAGAATTTTAAAAGGCCTGCTGTGCGCCAGGCTGTGTGCTTGGGATATGCTAGTGAACAAAACAGGCAACAATCCCTTCCTGCGTAGAACTTATACTTGAGGGGAGGGAGGCAATCTGAATTATTCAGCGTGTTAGAAGGTGAGAAATGAAATGGAAAAGATCGATCAAGAGAAGGAGCTTCCAGAGTCAGTGTGTGTAGGGAGCTGCTGTAAAGTGTCATCAAGGAAGTGACCTTCCAGCAGAGGTATGAGGTGGAGGAGGGAGCAGGACCACATCTGGGGAGGGGGTTCCACGCAGGGCCCGAGGTGGAGCTGGCTGGTTGTTGGGGGACAGCAGAGGAACCAGCAGGACTGCAGCAAGAGAGCAAGGCAGAGCGCCACGGGTGATGGGGACAGAGAGGAGAAAGGGGGCAGACAGAGTGGCACCAGACAGAGGAATTTGGGATCTAGTCGTGGCAAAGTGAAGGGACCCAGGAAGCAGAGCTGTTCTCACTTACTGTGCATAAGAAATCCTTGCTTCATATAAATACTTGCCAGGACTTATTTTAAAGAATGAGTTCTGTAAGCACCTTTGTATTATTCCATTTCTAAATATTTGAACTGTATGAAACGCATAACGTGGGATCCAATGACACGGTGTCTCTACCATGGCCCGCACATACCTGCTGCTAGGAAGGTGTGGCCATCGGATGAAACAAACACGGTCCTCGGGGAGATGGTAAGGAGTTCGTCTTTACCTGAATCATTATTTCAAGAGCACTTGGTGAATTTGGTCGTGAGCTGATTCATAGCTATTCCTCATACAAAGTTATTTTAACATCATTCTAAAGTCAGAAGAGTCTAGATTTCTGATTTTTCTTAATATTTTTAATGTAATTTTAAAACATCATAAGACTACTGAAAGTAAACTAGATTTTCTGCTGTTAAAATCTCCTGTTCTGTGTAGAATTCTAATGAAGAAAAGGTCAAACATTGCAGTAAGAGCCACCTAGAGATCTTCTGGCCTCACCGCTGAGAAGATCTCCTTTGCGGAAGCACAGAGTCTAAGATTTCCCCACTGAGTGTATTTTACAGGGCTGGAGGAGGCGAAGTTGCTGCTCACCTCCCATGAGTTGTGTTCACGCACGATTATGTGTACTTTAAAAAGGACTGCTCATCGCACTTCATTGTTTGGCCCTGACCTTCCGGAAGTAGCAGTTCCCAAAGCAAAGGGGGCAGGAGTTTACTGGGAGTGGGCCACAGAGCCCTACTTTGCTCAGATTTGACCTTTTTCTTTTTTAGAAATGTAACCATCAGCATTACAGTAGAATAGCTTAAGAGAAAGAAGAGTGTTACTATGCTTTCATAAACATTTCCAGTAATTTTCAGACTTTAATAAAAGCCAGTTCTGTTGTATGTCTGTTTGTTTTTTCTTTGTTGGGAAGTTGGTGGGGGAGAGATAGTAGGAGGGGAGCTACTTCCCTTGTATAATTATCATCTATTTTAACTTATAAAGTGCTAAAGGGGAGGTACCATATCACTTTAGCTGTGTTTTATTTTTCAATGTATATTTAAATCCTGGTCATGCAAATACAGAGGAGAACTTCAGGAAAGAAAAGCAGTTAGTTACACAGAAAAACAATTACAACATCTCTAGGTTTTTAGAAAATGTTACCCAAGACTTCTGCAAAGTAGAAAGAAATGTGTTACCTTGAAAATTTTGAGGTTTAGTTATTTGAATTGGGTGCTTGGAGATGCCTTGGATATTCTGTGAATAATAAGAGGGAAATTGCTTTAGTTGAAATATCTTCTCTTAAATTAATCTGTACAATTTAATGGTATTTAAAATGTGTCACGTTTTATTAAACATTAACAAAATAACTAATGCCAATGTACTATGCATAAGTGTATTCATACTTAATACAACTAATAGTGAAACATAATTTTGGTGGGTATATCACTAGGTATTATCAGCAAATATGAGAACAATTCTTTTTGACTTTAGCCTGTGTGACCCTTATCATAATTATATATAGTAATTCTTTCATCAGCAGCCTGAATTATGAACTTAGTTACCTTTAAAATTCCTACATAATATGCTAATGTAGATTTCTGTGAAATCTGTACACTGTACTTTCCTTTAAAAAGGTATTTTAAGATGAGTATTTGGGTCTCTCCACTCTAACCAAGGCTATTGCTCTTGGCACTTGGCACCAGCCTTGGTCTTAGTGCTTGCTGATTGTACCAGTTCTACACGATCCCTACCAGAAAAAAAAAGAGGATGAAGTACTTCCTAACTCATTTTATGAGGTCAATAATATCCTAATAACAAAACCAGACATGACATTTCAAGAAAAGAAAACTACAGACCCATATCCCGTATGAATATACACACCAAAGATCCTAAACAGAATATTAGCAAATCAAATCCAACAATAGGACAATCCGTCATGACGAAGTGGGGTTAATCCCCCAAACCCCAGCCTTGGCTGGTTCAACATTTGAAAATCTATCAATGTCATTCAGCATATTAATAGATTAGAGAAGAAAAGTCACATGATCATCTTAATAGATGCAGAAAAAGCATCTGACAAAGTTAAATATCCATTCATGACAAAAACTACTCTCAGCAAACTGGGAACAGAAGGGACTCCTTTAACATCATAGGCAGAGCCTGTGACAAAACCTAAAGCTAACATCATCCTGATGGTGGAAAACTCAGTGTATTCTCCTCAAAATCAGGAGCAGGCAAGGATGTCCACCATGAACACTTCTATTCAACATAATATAGGAGGTCCTAGCCAGCACAATAAGGAAGGACAAAATAATGAAAAGCATACAGTACAAAGGAAGAAGTAGAATGACCCTTATTCACTAAAGATGTGATTTCATATATGGAAGAACCCATGGAAACTACAAAAAAGCTTTCCAGAACTAATAAATGAGTTGACCAAAGTATCAACATAAAGTCAATATACAAAAATCGATTCTATGTCTACATAGTACCAATGAATAATTGGACATTGAAATTAAATGAACAATGTCATTTATAATAGCACCCCAAAATATTTAGGTATAAATCTGTATGTTGAAAACTATAGAATCCTGATGAAAGAAAATTTAAAAGCCCTAAATAAATGGAAAGATATACCATGTTCATGGGTTAGAATATTCAACCTTAATATGCCAATGACTCCCAAATTGATCTATGAATTTAATACAGTCCCAATCAAAATACTAGCAGGATTTTTCATAGCTATCAAGAAGCTGATTCTATAATTTATGGATCATAAATGTAAAATGTAAAACTCTAAAGCTTTTAGAAGGAAACTTAAGAGAAAATCTTTGTAATCTTGGGTTAGATAAAGAGTTGCTAGATACACACCATCAGCATGGTCCATAAAAGAAAACAGTGAAACACTGGACTCCACCAAACTTATTTTTGCAAATCATGTTAGATTCAAAACATATAAAGAACTCTCAGAAAATTCAGCAATGAAAGGTACTTCCAGAATGGCAGAGTGAGGAGATTGCCAACCCATTCTATGAGGTGTTACCCTGATGCTAAAGCCAGACACCAAATAGAACATCCTCCATAAATAGACACAAAGATCCTCAATAAATATTAGCAAACTGAATCTAGCAACATGTAAAAAGGGTTATGCACCACGACCAAGTGGGATTTATCTCAGAAATACAAGGTTGGTTTAAAATCCAAAAATAATTAATATAATACACCAGATTAGTAGAATAAAGGACAAAAAGCACATCATCACCACAACAGGATATTAAAAGCATTCGACGAAATCCAACACCCATTCATATTAAAACAACTCAACTAGGAAAAGAAGGGACTTTTCTCAAACTAATAAAAGAACATCTATAAAATTTACTCACTTTGAGTAACGTCAGCGTCTATAGCTGTATAAAACAGAATGTGTTCTCTATCCAATAGCATGTCAAATCAGGATCAGACCAGACTGTAACTAACGTGCCCAGCTAGAAGCTCTTGGTAAGCACAGCATGGTGTCAGGGTCGTCTGGCATGATTCCTGAAATCATTTCCCTCCCACAGCACATAAAACATCAGTTTTAATGAAAGTTCCTTTACCAATGGGAAGAGCGATAAATAAGTTTCTTATTTGTCCTGAGAAAGCAGAAATGCGAAGTTTAAATTGATTATCTTCAGAAGAATATGAAGGAAGCTTTTTAATAATTAAATGCCACTTTTTATGTTTTACAATATAACAAATAATAAAATAACAGAAACTTCACTAAATATCTAACCTATATAGCACACTTTGTTAAATATGTTCTACAATTTGAACATTTAAAAAAAATATTTATTTGGTTGTGTCGGGTCTTAGTTGCGGCATGCAGGATCTTTCATTGCAGCATGTGGGGCCTTTTTTTTTTTTTTTGGCTGCGTTGGGTCTTTGTTGCTGTGCACAGGTTTTCTCTAGTTGCAGTGAGCAGGGTCTACTCTTCATTGTGGCGCGTGGGCTTCTCATTGCGGTAGCTTCTCGTTGCGGAGCACAGGCTCTAGGCACATGGGCTTCAGTAGTTGCAGTGTGTGGGCTCAGTAGTTGTGGCATGAGGGCCCGCAGGCTCAGTAGTTGTGGTGCATGGACTTAGTTGCTCCGTGGCACGCGGGATCTTCCTGGTCCAGGGCTCGAACCCGTGTCCCCTGCATTGGCAGGCGGATTCTTAACCACTGCGCCACCAGGGAAGTCCTGTGGGGTCGTTTCGTTGCAGCACACGGGCTTTTCTCTAGTTGTGGTGCGCAGGATCCAGAGTGTGCGGGCTCAGTAGTTGTGGCACTTGTGGCCCGTGGGCTCTAGGGCTCGCGTGGGCTTAGCTGCCCCACGGCATGTGGGATCTCAGTTCCCCGACAAGGGATGGAACCTGCGTCACCTGCATTGGAAGGCAGATTCTTAACCACTGGACCACCAGGGAAGTCCCAATTTGAACATTTTAAGGAACATTAAAATGTATATTTTATCCTTCGACCATATGGAAGAATGCATCCTAAGAAGGCACTTGAATGTTTTAGCTCTTTTTTTTCTCCACCGTTGCTGATAGACATTAGCCCAATTCCCAGGCACTCCCACTAATCTCAAATGGCATCTTCTTTTCTATTATCCCACAGTGGCCATTCTGCTCATGGTGACTTGCCGAGGCATGAATGAGCGCTTTGGCATCTGACTACAGCAGAGAACCTCAACCATGAACCCTTCCTTCTTTCCTTCCTTTCCTCTCTCCCTTTCTTTCTTTCTTTCTTTCTCTCGCTCGCTCTCTTTCTTTCTTTCTTTCTGTATATGGTTTTGGTTTTTTTGGCCACGGTGTGCAGCTTGTGGGATCTCAGTTCCCCAACCAGGGACTGAACCTGAACCACAGCACTGAAAACCCAGAATCCTAACCACTAGGCTACCAAGGAACTCCCGAACACTGTCTTTCACTGTCAAGTTGCAGGGAAAGAAGAGGAACAGTAGTTCCCGTAAGCCAACCTTAAACAAGCCAGATAAAAATGTTATGCACACTAATTGGAGACTAGAGGAACATACAATCACCAAATAAGAAAAAATAAATTACTTTCAAACAGAATTGCTTTTATGAAGTGTTCCAAATATGTCTAGAGATGAACAGTTATTAAAATTAAATAAATCAGCTGATAAAAATGGAACCAGAATATTTTGATGGAGAGGACCAAAAACATCTATGGAATCTTCTATTATGTTAAATTTTTTTTTTTAATTAAAATAAACTTTTTATTTTAGAACAGTTTTACAGAAAAGTTAGGAAGATAGTATAGGGAGTCCCCATATGCCCCTCACCCAATTTCCCATATTGCTAGCATCTTACGTTTCTAGGGTATCTTTCACACAACTAAGAAACCAACATCAGTACACTATTATTAACTAAACTCTATACTTTATTTGGATTTCACCAGTTTTCACCTAATGTCCTTTTTCTGCTCCAAGACCCCATCCAGGACACCACATCACATTCAGTCATCATGTTTCCTTAGGCTCCTCTCGGCTGTGGCAGTTTCCCAGATTTTTTTATGACCTTGTTTTGAGGAGCACTGGTCAGGCAGAATATCCCTCAGTTGGGATTTGCTTGTTGTTTCTCATGGTTAGACTGGGGTTACGGGTTTGGGGAGGAACACCCCAGAGGTAAAGTGCCCCATCACGTCAACGGCACCTGCTGTCGACATGACCTATCACTGCTGATGTCGACCTTGATCTCAGGTGGTGTTTGCTAAGTTCTCCACTGAAAAGTTACTTTATTATTTCCCCCTTTCTATGCTGTACTCTTTGAAATCAAGTTTCTGAGTACAGCCTTCACTTAAGGGCTGGGAAGTGATCACAGAAAGTATTTTTCTGTGTGCAATGACAGAGACAAAGTGAGAGGGGTGGTGTCATGAGAAAGGTTACCATCTGGGGAGAACATCAACTGACCAAACAGCAAACTGAAGTCCATGCAACAGTGCCAGAGGAGGGAGGGTTGATGTCAGTCGCAGCGTGGACGCTGCTGGTGCAGACAGAGACAGGTGAGCTTTGCAGCAGCAAAAGGTGGATTCAGGCCAGCAAGAGGCAGAGTTGGGGCTGCAACTCAAGATGTGCAAATTCCCTACCAGGTAATCGTTCAACTACGCTGTGAAGTAAAGCCCTGAAGAGAGCTTGGCCTGCAGCATACCTCAGATTTAGTTGGCTATGGAACCCTTTTCACAGAATGCCTTTCAGCGTCTCACAGGGTGCCGTATCCTCCGGAAGTGATCCTGACTTGGAGCCTTTGACTAGATGGTCTTTCTTCCAGACCTTAGCAGGCCCAGCTCCTTCTCAGCTTTGAAGCCACAGCTCAAATGTCACCTACTCAGTGAAGCCTTCCTGGAACATCTAAGCCAAAGCAGCACCCCCCCAATCCCTCTCTATTCCCATTTCCCTGTTTATTTTCTCCTTGGCACTCATCACAATGTAAATGTGTTATGTATCTACACAGTCATGGGCCACCTGCCCCCAAGATGAGTGAATGAGAGAATGAATGAACCAGCTAACAGATGGTGTCTCCATTCCAGCTGGTTTCCCAAGTCCAACAGATGTGTCTCTAGATGCTCTAGATGCTCTTGTCCACTCCCTGCACCCTCCCCCGGGCCCCCTCCCCGCATAGCCCAGACCTGCTTTACCTCCTGGACGTCTTCCCTTCCACATTCCCTGCCTCTTTTCCGCTGCCCGTGTCCTGGTCACATCTTACATGGGTTCTAACAACACTCTCCCAACCACGAGTGAAGCAACTCTATCATTCCCTCTGTTAACTACTGTTTATCGGGCTCCTAGTTTATTCCAGATATTCTGCTAGGAGCTGGGAAAACAAGTGGTGGACACGGCAGGCAGAGTTCCTGCTCCCACGGAGCTTCCATCCTAGTGGGGAGAGGCAAGGAATAAATAAAATAGGACAGACATGGGTCCTGCCCTGAGGGGCTTACACTGCAGTTTAGCGAGAACAAAGAGAGAGAGAAGTAGCATCACTACAAACTGTGCCCATGCAGGACGATAACAGGGTGCTGTCACTCTGACTGGGAGGGGGAACCAAAGAGCACCCCTCAGAGCAGAGTCACCCAGGCTGGGAACAGGGTTGCCACTAGGGTAAGCTTGCAAAAACACTAAACCAACCTTTTCACCCCTCGGCTTCAAATATCTCAGTGGTTTTCCACTATCCCAGAGGTAGAGTTCGTGCCCCTACGATTTGATCTTGATCACCACTGCCAACTCCATCTCTCACCACTGCCCCACAGACACGCCAGCTCCAGCCAACCCGAGCTCCCTGCAGTTTCCCCAACGCAGCATGCTATCTGCCCCCCTTGGTGATCCTGGCTCCCCTTCCCCTCCTTTTAAAAATTTTGGTGTCATTGACATTAACAATTAGTTTCAGGTATACAACATATTCAATATTTGTATATACTGCAAAATGATCACCACAAAAAGTCCATTTAATATCCATCACCACACACAGTTGCATTTTTTCCTGTGATGAGAACTTTCAAGATCCACTCTCTTAGCAACTTTCAAACATGCAATACAGTATTAACTATAGTCACCATGCTGTACATGACATCCCCATGGCTTACTCACTTTATAACTAGAAATTTGTACATTTTGACCCCTTTCTCTCACTTCGCCCACCTCCCACTCATCGCCTCAGGCAACCACCAATCTGTTCTCTATATGCATGAGTTTGTTTTTTTTTGTTTTGTTTTTTAAGATTCCACATATAAGTGAGATCATATGGTATTTATCCTTTTCTGTCCAATCTGTTTCACTTAGCATAATGTCCTCAAGGTCCATCCATGTGTCATAAATGGCAAGATTTCATTCTTTTTATAACTGAATAATATTATTTGTATATATATGCCACATTTTCTTTATCCATTCATCCATCGATGGACCTTTACGATGTTTCCTTGTCTTGACTATTGTAAATAATGCTGCAACGAACATGAGGGTGTAGATATCTTTTCAAATTAATTTTAAATTTTTCTTTGGATAAATACCCAGTGGAGTTGCTTGATCATATGGTAGTTCTATTTTTAATTTTTTGAGGGTGACTTCCCTGGTGGCACAGTGGATAAGAATCTGCCTGCCAATGCAGGGGACATGGGTTCAATCCCTGGTCTGGGAAGATCTCATATGCAGCGGAGCAACTAATCCCGTGCGCCACAACTACTGAGCCTGCCCGCCTAGAGCCTGTGCTCCACAACAAGACAAGCCACTGCAATGAGAAGCCCGTGCACCGTGGCAGAGTTGCCCCCGCTCGCTGCAACTAGAGAAAGCCTGCGTGCAGCAATGAAGACCCAACGCAGCCAAAAATAAATAAAATTAAATCTTAAAAAAAATTTTTTTTTGAGGAACCTCCATACTGTTTTCCATAGTGGCTGCATCAATCTACATTCCCCCTAAAAGATGTATGAGTGTTCCCTTTTCTCCACATCCTCACCAACATTTGTTATTTCTTGTCTTTGTGATAATAGCCATCATAGCAGGTGTGAGGTGATATCTCATTGTGGTTTTGATTTGCATTTCCCTAATGATTAGTGATGTTGAGCATCTTTTCATGTGTCTGTTGGCCATCTGTATGTCTTCTTTGGAAAAATGTCTATTCAGATCCTCTGTGAATTTTAAAAATTGAATTGTTTGTTTACTATAAAGTTGTATGAGTTCTTTATATATTTTGAATATTAACCCCTTATCACATAATCTGCAAATATTTTCTCCCATTTGGTAGGTTGTCTTTTCATTTTCTTAATGGTTCCTTTACTGTACAGAAGTTTTTTAGTTTGAAGTAGTCCCACTTGTTTATTTTTGCTTTTGTTGCTTTTGGTGTCAGATCTAAAAAATCATTGCCAAGACTGATGTCAGGGAGCTTACCACCTATGTTTTATTCTAGGAGTTTTATGGTTTCAGGTCTGACATTCAAGTCTTAATCCACTTTTAGTTAATTTTTGTATATGATGTAAAATAGTGGTCCAGTTTCATCCTTTTGCATGCAGCTGTATAGTTTTCCCAACACCATTTATTGAAGAGACTGTCATCCTCTCCCCACTGTATATTCTTGGCTCCTTTATCATAGATTAATTGACCATATATATATGGGTTTATTTCTGGGCTCTCTATTCTGTTCCATTGATCTATATGTCTGTTTTTATGCCAGTACCATACTGTTTTAATTACTCTAGGTTTGTAAGATAGTTTGAAATCAGGGTGCATGATGCCTCTAGCTTCATTCTTGTTTCTCAAGGTTGCTTTGGCTATTTGGGGTCTTTTGTGGTTCCATACAAATTTTAGGATTGTTTGTTTTATTTCTGTGAAAAATACCATTGGAATTTTGATAAAGATTGCACTGAATCTGTAGAATGCTTTGTGTGGTATGGACATTTTAACAATATTAATTCTTCCAATCCATGAGCATGGAATATGTTTCCATTTATTTGTGCCTTCTTCAGTTTCTTTCATTGTCTTACAGTTTTCACTGACAGGTATTTCACTTCCTTGGTTAAATTTATTCCTAGGTATTTTATTATTTTTGATGCAATTGTAAATGGGATTATTTTCTTAATTTCTCATTCTGATAGTTTGTTATTAGTGTATAGAAACAACAGATTTTTTAACATTGATTTTGTATCTTGCAACTTTACTGAATTCATTTATTGCTTCCAACAGTTTGTGTGTGTGTGTGTGTGTGTGTGTGTGTGTGTAGTTTTTAGGGTTTTCTATATATAACATCATATCATCTGCAAATAGTGACAGTTTTACTACTTCCTTCCCAATTTGGATGCCTTTTATTTCTTTTTCTTGCCTAATTGCTCTGGCTAGGACTTCCAATATTATGTTAAATAAAAGTGGTGAGAGTGGGCATCCTTGTCTTGTTCCTGACCATAGAGGAAAGACTTTCAGCTTTTCACCACTCAGTATGATGTTAGCTGTTGGCTTGTCTTTATTATGGTCTTTATTATGTTGAGATACATTCCCTCTATACTCACTTTATTGAGCTTTTATCATAAATGAAAATTGACCTCCTTTTTTTAAAAAGGAAATTTAAATTTTTGAATAGTTTTAGATTTAGAGATACATTGTGAAGCTAGTAGAGTGCAAGTATATCCCACACCCAGTTCTCCTTATTATTAACATCTTACATTAGTATGGTACATTGGTCACAGTTAACAAACCCAATACTGATACATTATTATTAACTAAAGTCCATAAATTATTCATATTGCCTCAATATTTCCCTAATGTCCACTTTCTGTTCCAGGATCCCACAATGCATTTAGTTGTCATGTCCCGTTAGGCTCCTCTGGGCTGTGACAGGTTCTCAGACTTTCCTTGTTTCTCATGACCTTGACAAAAATGAGGACTGCTGGTCAGGTAGTTTTGTAGAATATCCCTCAATTGGGGTTTGTCTGATGTTTTTCTCATGATTAGAATGGGGATATGGGTTTCGAGGAGGAAGGCTGGAGAGGTAAATTGTGTTTCATCACATCATAATACAAGGGTTCTTACTAGCAATATGATTTATCACTTTTGATGTTGACCTTGATCACTTGGCTGAGGTGTGTTTGTTCAGTTTCTCCACTGTAAAGTTACCTTTTCCTCCTCTTTTCATACAGTACTCTCTGGAAAGAGTCCCTATGCTTAGAGAGTGGGCAGTTATGCTCCATCTTCTTGAGGGCAAAGTATCAAGACCTACATAAATTATTCTACAAGGGGGATTCATCTTTTCTCCCTTATTTATGTATTTATTCAGTCATTTATATCCGTATGAACTCATGGACATTTATTCTATCCTTTGGGTTATAATCCAACATGACATTATTTATTTTGTTATTCACATTAGTCTGGCTTTGGCCAGTGGGAGCTCTTTCACTTGGCTCCTGTGTCCCTTTGACTTAACCTCTTTGGTGTGTGTGTGTGTTTATCACTTCCTTACTCTCTGGCACTACAGGATGCTCCAGGCTCATCTTGTGTGTGTTTCCTGCCACAGTCCTAGACTCAGCCGTTTCTCAAGGAGCCCTGGTTGCTTTTACTGGAGATGGTATCAGAAGCCAAGATCTGAGTGCTAGGGGGTGTCCTTGCTTCTAGGCCCTCTCGGCTGACAGAGCAAGGAGATATGTGCATGTACGCTGCCCTGTGTGTGTACCTGTACGTATAAATGTTTCTATCTGTAGCCATCCGTGTCTGTGTGAAGCCACACGTGAGTCCACACTGCTGTCTCCAACTCTAATCCACCACACGGGTCGTTCTAACCTCCTCTCTACTGCAACATGAGAAACCTGGCTCCACCATCACTGACGACGTCACTCTCCCGGGTCCAAGGTGCAGTGGGCGGGACCAGGTCCATGAGCCTCTCGGACTCTCTAGAGTGAGCAGCAGCGTGGGCACACAGCGATATGACCACACGGCAGGGGGACTGTTCTGAAACTTACCCAAACTGTGGAAATTGAAAGCAAATTGTTGGCTATAAAATTTTCTGCTGTTAATGTGGACACTTAAATGTATGAAACCCACTTCCAAGCCCTTTGTGTAACAAGCTCAGCCAGATTCTCCAGGACGCTGAGACCCACTGCAGGAAATGTGCTGTTCTCTGCAGCGAGCCCCTTTCCTCAGCTTCCGTCAACTGCTCTGCGCAGCCCAAGGCTCCGTGGTGTCTGGAGTGATGAAGTCTGGACACACTCCTAGCATTCGTTTTCACAGTGAACTCTGGCAGGTGTGAAAAAATAAGAGAACTGATCTGGAAAAATTCAATGTTAACAGCCTTCGCGTCACATTCAGCAAAAGGCAAGGTGCAGAGGTGACGTTTTCAGCCTATACTTTGGCATCTGTTCGAATGTCAGCAGTTGTAAGTGAAAACGCCAAGCAGGCAAAGTCTGAACTGTGGGGAAGGAGGGGCACCCATGGGCCCTGGCCCACAGCGTCTCTGCTCAGGATGTGTGGCCTGGGCATCACGGCCGGTCCGGGCATCAGCCACCTCCAGTTTGGCCAAAGTCTCCACGCTGGAGGCACAACACGGAGGAGGCTGCAGTCGGACAGGCACCGTGACGGCAGCCCCGTCTTTTCGGTGGGTCCTCAGATGATCCAGCGGGGCCACAGCCCGCATGCTGGCTTCCTGTGTCCTGGTCGCTACGTGACAGCAGCTCCAGCATCTTCTGAGCGCGGTGTGAGACACCTCGGGCCGTCGGGAATAAATGAGCAGCTGTGCTCCCCCGGGACGCAGCCTACTCCGTCAGTCCTCTCTGACTGCCCTGGCCAACGCCACCTTCCCCTGCGCTTTGGGTCCCTCCCCGACTCTGTGTCGTCCACACTGTTTATCATCTTCCACATCGTGACTCATTTAGTATGTTTGCTGTCTGGCTCGTGCCCTCCAGCCCCCCCAGACTCCACAAGGGCAGAGGTTTTGGTCCATTCAGCACGAGCTCCATGAACAGCCTGGCACACAGGACGTGCTCATGAATGAATCCGTGCGTGCGGAGCAGCAGGAAATGGGCTGGAGAAGGAGGCAGGGTGTCCAGACTTCCCCCTGAGAGGCCTGGCAGCGGCTAAAGCCTGAAGAAGCATCAGGCTACCATCTGAGAGGTTTTCCGGCTGCCGCACAGGCGGCTGGGGGACGGACTAGCGCGTGCAGACCTAGGAGGGGGAATGAGAAGGCAGTGGGGAGCAGAGGAGACCAGGAGGCAGACCCCCCGTAC
Source organism: Balaenoptera ricei (assembly GCF_028023285.1). Lineage (NCBI taxonomy): Eukaryota > Metazoa > Chordata > Mammalia > Artiodactyla > Balaenopteridae > Balaenoptera > Balaenoptera ricei. The sequence continues at coordinate 142,152,582 of NC_082643.1, read as the reverse complement.
CTGGTGATCGGCTAGACATGCAGGTCCTGCCTGAGTTACCAGGGAGCCGAGACAGGGACTGTCACTGTTTGCCTGAGAGACTGAAGGAGAGCTAAGCAAAGAGAGAGATGCAAGCGGCCTAAGTACGTAAGTGGGAAGCTGCTGGCGAAGGAGCGGCGTGTGCGGCGGGCTCAGAGGAGGGAGGAGCGCCAGGCTGCGTGAGAGCAGCAAGGAGGAGGGGGTCGGAGCAGGAGACAGGCCCCTGAGGGGCCACCCTGGAGGAGAGGGGACAGATGCGGGAGGACCAAGCCAGGAGAGGAGGAAGGACAGAACTAGGCAGCTGCCCGGCCCAGCAGCAGCGGCGGGACCGTGCAGGCGGAGCGAGAGGCTGCTGGAGAGAGGGTGAGCCTCTGCTAAGCAGGGAAGGGGACTGGGCCCGGGGGCGCCGAGACGCAGCCTGGGCGGCGTGGCTTCGGGGACAGGCTCCTCTGCCTGTCGGCTCCTGGGCTCTGATGGTCTGTTTAGCCGCAGGTCACCACCAGTGCTTTAAAAGATGAAACTGAGGGACTTCCCTGGTGGTGCAGTGGGTAGGACTCCACGCTCCCAATGCAGGGGCCCGGGTTCGATTCCTGGTCGGGGAACTAGATCCCACATGCGTGCCACAACTAAGGAGCCGGCAGGCCACAACTCAGGAGCCCACCTGCTGCAACTAAGACCTGGTGCAACTAACTAACTAACTAAATATTAAAAAAGAAGATGAAATTGAATAGGATAAAGAAGCACTGTGCATTGCTCACAGTGGTACTCGCTCCTGGGACCCTCTAGCTGCTAAGGTCCCCATCAAAAGGAGATGCACGAAAAGTGCTGTGACGTGGTCCGTGGACAACGAGGGGACTGCTCATTTTATTCTAAACAGAAATAGGAAAGTAATACATCACTAAAATGACAAAGTACAGAGGTTTAAAACTCTCATTTGGGTTTCAAGTAGTGGCACAGATTTAGCAATAATTATTTGATGTATAAACATCTTGCTAATAAATATTTTGATATTTAAATGATATCATGTAGGAGGGATATTCATAAGCAAAGCTGAAAAATTCACACGCCAACAATGTAAAGAGCATGATTAGAATTTTTCCACATTAGCTACTGTAACATTATGTAGGTACTGTTGAATATAGGGCTTAAATATTATACCAGGAAAGTCAGGCCTCTACACTTGGTGGCACAGTCTGAGCCTGAAGACAAATTTCCTAAGGCTCTTTTCCAAATAACAACGTAAGGACGGCTGGCACAGAGGAAGACAGAATAGAACATTTGCTGCTAGAACTAAAAAGATAAGTAATAAATATCCGTTACCCTCTTTTAGTGCATTCAAAGAGATATTGGTTAAATTTATCTTACGTAGTAGGTTTAAAATTTGTAACCCTATTTCTGCTGATAGCATGAAAAATATCATAATCTTGCCACTTGTTTTGGGCCTTGAAGCATGCTCTTTTTCTTTTTCCTTAGAAAATGGCACTCAGATTTTCACTAGAGCTCTTCCCTCTTTAAGCCAGCCAGCAGAGCCCATCTTGTGGCCATGCGACTAGTTCAAGGATGGCCTAGTTCCAGACAGAGATGCAAGGAGATGCTTGCTGAGGGTGTCTGCAAAAGATGTTTCCCCCTCCTTTCATGGAAGCTACATGGAGAGAAACTAAGCAGGTATCCCCAAGACCTGGTGGGATGCTGAGGAAGAGAGGTTGAGAGATGGGGGACAGAAGCTGGACCTGCCTGTATGACTTGACTGCTAGATCAAACCTTGCCTGCAGCTAGCCCTTCCTTGGACTTCTAAGTCAGGTATGCTAAGAAATACCCTAATTGTTTAGATCAATTTAGTCTGATTTTCTGTCATTTGCAGCTGAACGTATTTGAATGAATACGTGGATTAGAGGTATTTTAATCACCAGTTTAGACTCTTGGGGAAAAGCACTCAGTCAGTGTTGGACCCACAGTCCTCAAAGCCCAGCCTTTCTTCCCTTCAGTCATGCTCCTCCCGCCCCAGGCTGTGTCTGGGGGGAGGAGCCCACAAACCCCATGGTATCAGGAAGGAGTGGGTCCTATGTCACCAGCTTGGGGCCAGCTGCCCTTGTTGCTTCTGCTGGTGAAGCCTGTTATCAAACCATGGCCAGCATCCAACGGCCCCTCCCCTGATGACCTGGTCCTGGCCTTGGCTCTGCTGGACACTGCTGATCTGCTGAAACTCAGATGCCTCCTCTGTGTGGACTTGACCTTGGACTGTCCACCTCACAGCCCCACTCTGTGGCCCAGTCAGACCCAGACAAATATGGTGGTCCTGCATTCCCACAACAGAGGACCACAGGACCAAGGGGCCACGGGAACTTTCCAGTTCTCACTCACGCCCCTTGGGACCCATGGAGACTTGGCAGGAGAAAGCCACTTCAGGGTCCCTGCCCAACGCCCATGCCCTGCCTTGGCTTGGAACTCCCAGGCTTCTGGGCTAGAAGCCAAGCCTCATCCCCATGGGTTATAGTCTACAGGGGTCTATCCCCTCCTCTGGGCTTCTCCCCCAGGGGGCCAGGCCAGAGTCCTTTTGGAGATACTCACTGGTGCTTGTCTTCCTCTCAGCATTTCCTCCAAGCCCACAAGTCATTCTCATGCCTCCCGGTGAAGTGGACCTGCCCATATAGCATATCTTGCATACCTTACATTATAAACTCTGAAAATACAAGTCTCTGAGTCTTGATATTTAAAGGGAAGCTTCTGAAATTTAAAAAAAAAAAGAAAAAAAAAAAAACCCCAAGCACTTTCTGATCTTCATTTCTGATACTTTCTTGTTTCTGCTGTGCTCTTTCACAAGTTCTGCATTGAAAGCCAGAGTTGAACACAGACTTCTTTATCCTCAGCTGTATCCCCCTCTCCTTCTGAAGAAATAGAGGCCTCAGCCCCAAGGGTGGGCAGTCTCGTAGAAGCAAGAGGTGCTGGGAATGAAATACTCAGCAGACAGTGTTTTGAAACCATCCTTGTGCAACCAAGTCTTTTGTTCCATTAAAGCTCCCAATAAGGAGACTATGCTTCCATGAAGATGGCATGGACAATCTCCCTATTCCCCCACTGGTACAACTAAAACCCTAACCATTATGTGTAAAACAAACACAAGATAGCTCTGCAGGTGAAGAGAGTAAGGCAGACTGGCTAGGGACCACAGGACCAAGGATTACATGAAGGTGAGGCCCAGGGTTTCTTTTTGCTTCACAAGTCTCAGACTGGGTGTTGAAGAAGCCAGTAACCTAGACATGCTGATGGCCACTGACCAAAAGCCCCAACAAAGTCCTGCACTCTCTAGCAGGATAGGAAATTTTTAGACAAGAACTGTACTATTCCAAATATCACAGACAAAAACTGTGGCTGAGTTTAGCAAGTTTAGCAAGCAGTTTAGCAAGAATCCCCCCAACCCCTCATACCTCACCAAGTTCTTCTTAGTAATTTTCCACCCACTGACCCCTTCTCCTCCCCATTAGCTATAAATCTCCAGCTGTCTTCACTGCATTTGGAGTAGTTCAATCTCTCTCCCTTATTGCAATAATCTTGAATAAACTCTTCGTTGCCTGTTTAACTCTGTCTGGTGCATTTTTTCTTTGACAAAATACAACATATCAAAACTTGTGGGATACAGTTAGAGCAGTGCTGAGAAGAAAATTTTATAGCACTAAAAATGCATACATGAGAAAAAAGGAAAAGTCTCAAAGCAGTAATCTAAGATCCCACCTCAAGAACCTAGAAAAAGAAAAGCAAAATAAACCCAAATCAAGCAGAAGAAAGGGAATAATGAAAAACCAAAATTAATAAAATTGAAAACAGAGAAAAACCAATGAAACAAATAGCTGCTTCATTGAAAAAGTCAATAATATTGACAAAACTCTAGCTAGATTGACAAAGAAAAAAGAGAGAAGACACAAATTACCAGTGTCAGGAATGAAATAGGGAGCATCACTACAGACCCTACAGACATCAAAAGGATAAGGAAATGCTAATGAACAATTACACACACATTAATTTCACAACTCAGAAAAAAAGGACCAATTTCTAAAAAAGTACAAACAATAAAAATTCATCCAATATGAAACATAATATCAATAAGCCAATAAATATTAAGGAAATTGAACTCATAATTTTAGAACTCTCCAAAAATAAATCTTTGGGCCCAGATGATTTTATTGACAAATTCTACCAAATATTGAAAGAATTAACACAATATCTTCAAGAAAATGCAAGAGGAAGGAACATTTCCCATTTTATGAAACTAGTATTATTCTGATACCAAACCAGATAAAAACAGATCAATATCCCTCACGAATAAACACACAAAATCCTTTTTAAATATTAGCACATAAAATTCAGCATGTATTTTTAAAAAATATGATTCAGCAATTGCACTCCTAGACACTTATCCCAGAGAAATGAAGACTTAAGTTCACACAAAAATCTGTACATCAATGCTTATAGCAGCTTTATTTATTATAGCAGATGTCTTCAAAACTAAATTGCCAGGACTTCCCTGGTGGTGCAGTGGTTAAGAATCCACCTGCCAATGCAGAGGACACGGGTTTGAGCCCTGGTCCAGGAAGATCCCACATGCCACGGAGCAACTAAGCCCATGCGCCACAACTACTGAGCCTGCGCTCTAGAGCCCGCACACCACAACTGCTGAGCCCAAGTGCCACAACTACTGAAGCCCATGTGCCTAGAGCCTGTGCTTCACAACAAGAGAAGTCACCACAGTGAGAAGCCCGTGCACCACACGGAAGAGTAGCCCCCGCTCACCACAACTAGAGAAAAGCCCAAGCGCAGCAATGAAGACCCAATGCAGCCAAAAAAATAAAATGAAATAAATTTTTAAAAACCCAAAAACGAAACTGCCACTCATACTTGGAGGAGGATATGCTGAGGGATCTAGGGGTGGAAAAGGTATCTAACAGAGGTAACGAGAACAAAGGCTCAAGGCAGGGGGAAGCACAAGGGGTCAAGCAATCATCAATCATATTGAAGTTATTACCCATAGTATGACAAAATCTTAATTTGGCTCCAATTCACATACCAAAAGGCTAGTACAAATGTGCTAATAAAATATTGGACATATATTTAGAAAAGTAAAGAAAACTAAGAGGAAAAAATACTCACACAGGAGAGGTGGAGTCAAGATGGTGGACTAGGAGGACGTGGAATCCGCGTCTCCTCACAACCAGGGCACCTACCAGGCACCGGTGGGGGACCACGGAGGAACCCCCAGCGGTTGGATAGGACGTGTGGCATGAGGGGGAGTGAGGAGGGAGGAGAAGTGGAGGCAGGAGGGGGCTGGCGCCCCTGAGGGGCGGCTGTGGGAGGGGAAGTGATCCCACACCTGAAGGGGGAAATTGGGGGACCACTGGGAGGGCAGAGGGTCAAAAGGGAGTGTGGCCAGGTTTCCCCTGCCCACTTGGGCCCCCAGGAGCCTGCTGAGATCCCGGTCCTGATCCTCTGCCCACCAAGGCCCCCTCCAGCTGCACGGGTCCTGAGGGAGTGGGAGGGAGGGAAGGGGGAGCCAAAGTAAAGGCCGGAGCTCCAGGATGGGCACCCCTGAGGGGTGGCTGGGGGAGGGGAGGAGTTCCTACACCCAGCGGGACCCACCCACGGTTAGGGGTCCAGCGGGGATGGGGGAGACCCTAGGAGAGACAGTGGGGGAGGGGCGTGAAGGAATGGAAGGAAACAGGGCCCTCTGCTTTCCCTGTCCACTTAGGCACCGGGGAGCCTCTTGGGCACTCGGGACTAATCCTCTGCCCTCGGAGCCTCCCTCTTGCTGTGCAGAGCCCAAGCCCCTCCCCTACACCCCCACCCAGGGTCCCACCTCTACACTCCGAGACCCCCTCTGAGACCCCCTACAATGCACTGGGCCTAAACCCCACCCACACACCCTCACTCAGGGCCCTACCTCCAAACTCTGGAACTCCACACTCCAGAGGCCCTCCTTTCCATGTACTGCCTCTCCCCTTCCACGAGCAGGTCCTAAGCAGAGGCCCCGCCCCACGCTTGAACGTCACCCCCCACCTGCCTAGGCCCTGCCCCACCCTAAAGCCCACCCTTGCCTAAGTTACAACCCCACCTAAACTCTGCCTCCATAGCCAAGGCTTTCTTTTTTTTTTCTCTTTTCCTCTTTTAGATTGGGGTTCTGTTTTACTGTGTTGGTTCATTGTTGTTGATTCATTTATATTTTTATTTTTTCTAAAAAATCTTTTATTTTTCTAATTTTATTTTATTCTTTATACTTTGTTATTGATCTGCTCCTTTTGGCTTGTTCCCCCCCTTTTTTTTTCTTTTTTCTGTTGTGGTTTTATTTTACCTTGTTGCAGTTGTTTCAATTATATTTTTATTTTTCCTAATATAGTTCTTATCTTTCTAATTTTATTTATTTTTATTCTTTGTTATTGTATTGCTCCTTTTTTTCCTTTTTTTTTCTTTTCTTTTTTTGTCACACCACACGGCTTGCGGGATCTTGGTTCCCAGGCTGTAGGTAGGGCCTGAGCTCCTGTGGTGGGAGCTCCGAGTCCAAACCACTGGACTAATAGAGAACCTCAGACCCCAGGGAATAGTAATTGGAGTGAGGCCTCCCGGAGGTCCTCATCTAAGCACCAAGACCCAGCTCTATCTAACTGTCTGCAAACTCCAGTGCTGGACGCCTCAGGCCAAACAACCAGTAACACAGGAATACAGAACCACCCATCAAAACAACAACAAAAAAATGAAACGACAAAAAAATATGTTACAGACGAAGGAGCAAAGTAAAAACCTACAAGACCAAATAAATGAAGATGAAATAGGCAACCAACCTGAAAAAGAATTCAGAGTAATGATAGTAAAGATGATCCAAAATCTCAGAAACAGAATGGAGAAAATACAAGAAACACTGAACAAGGATCTAGAAGAACTAAAGAGCAAACAAACAGTGATGAAAAACACAATAACTGAAATTAAAAATACTCTAGAAGGAATCAATAGCAGAATAACTGAGGCAGAAGAACGGATAAGTGAGCTGGAAGATAAAATGGTAGAAATAACTGCCAGGGAGCAGAATAAAGAAAAAAGAATGAAAAGAATTGAGGACAGTCTCAGAGACCTCTGGGACAACATTAAACGCACCAACATTTGAATTATAGGGGTCCCAGAAGAAGAAGAGAAAAAGAAAGGGACTGAGAAAATATTTGAAGAGATTATAGTCAAAAACTTCCATAACATGGGAAAGGAAATAGTCAATCAAGTCCAGGAAGTGCAGAGAGTCCCATACAGGATAAACCCAAAGGGAAACATGCCAAGACACATATTAATCAAACTAACAAAAATTAAATACAAAGAAAAAATATTAAAAGCAGCAAGGGAAAAGCAACAAATAACATACAAGGGAATCCCCATAAGGTTAACAGCTGATCTTTCAGCAGAAACTCTGCAAGCCAGAAGGGAGTGGCAGGACATATTCAAAGTGATGAAAGGGAAAAACCTACAACCCAGATTACTCTACCCAGCAAGGATCACATTCAGATTCAATGGAGAAATTAAAACCTTTACAGACAAGCAAAAGTGAAGAGAATTCAGTACCACCAAACCAGCTTTACAACAAATGCTAAAGGAACTTCTCTAGGCAGGAAACACAAGAGAAGGAAAAGACCCACAAAATCAAACCCAGGGGCTTCCCTAGTGGCACAGTGGATGAGAGTCCGCCTGCCAATGCAGGGGACATGGGTTCGGGCCCTGGCCCGGGAGGATCCCACATGCCATGGAGCAACTAAGCCTGTGTGCCACAACTGCTGAGCCTGCACTCTAGAGCCCGCCAGCCACAACTACTGAAGCCCGCAAGCCACAACTGCTGAGGCCCATGTGCCTGGAGCCCGTGCTCCACAACGGGAGAGGCCACTGCAGTGAGAGGCCCGCGCACTGCAGTGAGGAGTGGCCCCCATTTGCCACAACCAAGGAGAGCCCGCATGCAGCAGTGAAGACCCAACACAAGCAAAAATAATAAATAAATAAAATAAATAAATTTATTTTTAAAAAACCCAAATCAATTCAGAAAATGGTCACAGGAACATACATATCGATAATCACCTTGAATGTAAATGGATTAAAGGCTCCAACCAAAAGACACAGACTGGCTGAATGGATACAAAAACAAGACCCTTATATATGCTGTCTACAAGAAACCCACTTCAGACCTAGGGACACATACAGACTGAAAGTGAGGGGATGGAAAAAGATATCCCATGCAAATGGAAATCACAGGAAAGCTGGAGTAGCAATACTCATATCAGAGAGAATAGACTTTAAAATAAAGACTGTTACAAGAGATAAGGAAGGACACCACAACGCTATGAGATTAGAAATCAATTACAAGAAAAAAACAGTAAAAAACACATACATGGAGGCTAAATAACCAAGAGGTCACTGAAGAAGTCAAAGAGGAAATCAAAAAATACCTAGAAACAAATGACAATGAAAACATGATGATCCAAAACCTATGGGACACAGCAAAAGCAGTTCTAAGAGGGAAGTTCATAGCAATTCAAGCTCACCTCAAGAAACAAGAAAAATCTCAATCAATAAAAATCAATAAACAATCTAACGTTACATCTAAAACAACTAGAAAAAGAAGGACAAAGAAAACCCCAAATTAGTAGAAGGAAAGAAATCATAAAGATCAGAGCAGAAATAAATGAAATAGAAACAAAGAAAACAATAGCAAAGATCAATAAAACTAAAAGCTGGTTCTTTGAGAAGATAAACAAAATCGATAAACCTTTAGCCAGACTCATCAAGAAAAAAAGGGAGAGGACTCAAATAAATAAAATTACAAATGAAAAGGAGAGATTACAATTAACACTGCAGAAATACAAGAGATCATAAGAGACTACTACAAGCAACTATATGCCAATAAAATGGACAACCTGAAAGAAATGGACAAATTCTTGGAAAAGTACTACCTTCCAAGATTGAACCAGGAAGAATTCGAAAATATAAACAGACCAATCACAGGTAATGAAATTGAAACTCTAATTAAAAATCTTCCAAACAAAAGTCCAGAACTGATGGCTTCACAGGCAAATTCTATCAAACATTTAGAGAAGAGTTAACATCTATCCTTCTCAAACTCTTTCAAAAAATTGCAGAGGGAGGGACACTCCCAAACTCGTTCTACGAGGCCACCATCACCCTGACACCAAAACCAGACAAAGATATCACAAAAAAAGAAAATTACAGACCAATATCACTGATGAACATAGACGTAAAAATCCTCAACAAAATACTAGTAAACTGAATCCAACAACACATTAAAAGGATCATACACCATGATCAAGTGGGATTTATCCCAGGGATGCAAGGATTCTTCAATATACACAAAACAATCAATGTGATACACCATATTAACAAATTAAAGAATAAAAACCATATGATCATCTCAATAGATGCAGAAAAAGCTTTTGACAAAATTCAACACCCATTTATGATAAAAACTCTCCAGAAAGTGTGTACAGAGGGAACCTACCTCAACGTAATAAAAGCCATATACGACAAACCCACAACAAACATCATTCTCAATGGTGAAAAACCGAAAGCATTTCCTCTAAGATCAGGAACAAGACAAGGATGTCCACTCTCACCATTATTATTCAACATAGTATTGGAAGCCTTAGCCACAGCAATCAGAGAAGAAAAAGAAATAAAAGGAATACAAATTGGAAAAGAAGAAGTAAGACTGTCACTGTTTGCCGATGACATGATACTATACATAGAAAATCCTAAAGATGCCACCAGAAAACTACTAGAACTAATCAATGAATTTGGTAGGGTTTCAGGATACAAAATTAATGTATAGAAATCTCTTGCATTCCTATACAATAACAACGAAAGATCAGAAAGAGAAATTAAGGAAACAATCCCATTTACCATCGCAACAAAAAGAATAAAAAAAGAATAAAACACCTAGGAATAAATCTACCTAAGGAGGCAAAAGACCTGTACTCAGAAAACTATAAAACACTGATGAAAGAAATCAAAGATAACATAAACAGATGGAGACATATACCATGCTCCTGGATTGGAAGAATCAATATTGTGAAAATGACTATACTACCCAAAGCAATCTACAGGTTCAATGCAATGCCTATCAAATTACCAATGGCATTTTTCACAGAACTAGTACAAAAAATTTTACAATTTGTATGGAAACACAAAAGACCCTGAATAGGGCTTCCCTGGTGGCACAGTGGTTGAGAATCTGCCTGCCAATGCAGGGGACACAGTTTCAAGCCCTGGTCTGGGAAGATCCCACATGCCGCAGAGCAACTGGGCCTGTGAGCCACAACTACTGAGCCTGCACGTCTGGAGCCTGTGCTCCGCAACAAAAGAGGTCGCGATAGTGAGCGGCCTGTGCACTGCGATGAAGAGTGGCCCCTGCTTGTCACAACTAGAGAAAGCCCTTGCACAGAAACGAAGACCCAACACAGCCATAAATAAATAAATAATGGAGTTCCTTTAAAAAAAAAAAAAAAAAGACCCTGAATAGCCAAAGCAATCTTGAGAAAGAAAAACGGAACTGGAGGGATCAGGCTCCCTGACTTCAGACTATACTACAAAGCTACAGTAATCAAGACAGTATGGCACTGGCACAAAAACAGAAATATAGATCAATGGAACAGGATAGAAAGCCCAGAGATAAACCCACGCACATATGGTCACCTTATCTTTGACAAAGGAGGCAAGAATATACAATGGAGAAAAGACAGCCTCTTCAATAAGTGGTGCTGGGAAAACTGGACAGCTACATGTAAAAGAATGAAATTAGAACACACCCTAATACCATACACAAAAATAAACTCAAAATGGATTAAAGACCTAAATGTAAGGCCAGACACTGTAAAACTCTTAGAGGAAAACATAGACAGAACACTCCATGACATCAACCAGAGCAAGATCCTTTTTGACTCACCTCCTAGAGAAAGGGAAATAAAAACAAAAATAAACAAATGGGACCTAATGAAACTTAAAAGCTTTTGCACAGCAAAGGAAACCATAAACAAGGTGAAAAGACAACCCTCCGAATGGGAGAAAATATTTGCAAATGAAGCAACTGACAAAGGATTAATCTCCAAAATATACAAGCAGCTCATGCAGCTCAATATCAAAAAAACAAACAAACCAGTCCAAAAATGGGCAGAAGACCTAAACAGACATTTCTCCAAAGAAGACATACAGATGGCCAACAAATGTATGAAAAGATGCTCAACATCACTAATCATTAGAGAAATGCAAATCAAAACCACAATGAGGTATTACCTCATACCGGTCAGAATGGCCATCATCAAAAAATCTACAAACAATAAATGCTGGAGAGGGTGTGGAGAAAAGGGAACCCTCTTGCACTGTTGGTGGGAATGTAAATTGATACAGCCACTATGGAGAACAGTATGGAGGTTCCTTAAAAAACGAAAAATAGAACTACCATATGACCCAGCAATCCCACTACTGGGCATATACCCAGAGAAAACCATAATTCAAAAAGGGTCATGTACCACAATGTTCATGCAGTACTATTTACAATAGCCAGGACATGGAAGCAACCTAAGTGTCCATGAACAGATGAATGGATAAAGAAGATGTGCCACATATATACAATGGAATATTACTCAGCCATAAAAAGAAACGAAATTGAGTTATTTGTAGTGAGGTGGATGGACCTAGAGTCTGTCATACAGAGTGAGGTAAGTCAGACGGAGAAAAACAAATACCGTATGCTAACACACATATACGGAATTTTAAAAAGCGGTACTGATGAACCTAGTGGCAGGGCAGGAGTAAAGACGCAGATGTAGAGAACAGACTTGAGGGCACAGGGGGGAAGGGGAAGCTGGGACAAAGTGAGAGAGTAGCACTAACATATATACACTACCAAATGTAAAGTGGATGGCTAGTGGGAAGCAGCTGCACAGCACAGCGAGATCAGCTCGGTGCTTTTTGACTACCTAGAGGGGTGGGATAGGGAGGGTGGGAGGGAGGCTCAAGAGGGAGGAGGTACGGGGATATATGTATACATATAGCTGATTCACTTTGTTATACAGCAGAAACTAACACAACACTGCAAAGCATTTATACTCCAATAAAGATGTGAAAAAAAAAAAAAAGGTTCACAAAGGAACTAAAGAAAAAATCCAGCTAAATAATGGCTGGATTTTAACATTTCCAATCAATACATTTTTAAAACTGTAACATTAAAAAATTTTTTTAAACACTAACCTAGAAGAATGAGGACTCTGGATACTAGAGAATTCATAAAAGTACAATGTGAAAGGTCAGATATTTTGAATTACAAAATGTTGATAAATTCTGAGCCAGTACCGCGAATGGCACTGCAGTGAAATGAAGACATTGACAAAAACTGGCCTTGTCGATGTGGAAACATTAGAAGGGACATCTAAAGCCTTGCCTGATAAGGAGGTATTAGATGATGAAGAGATGGTAAGAATGCGGCTCCTGGCAGGTGCTCGGCACCTTCCCAGGAGATGGTCTTGTAAAAACACAATAGGCATGAGAAGGACGCACGAAACAGACTGACAGGCATGACCCCTGAAGTACTGGAGTCAGGGGAAGAGGGGAATCTAGACCAACAGGAGACTCATGACCAACTCAGGCCAGGGACAAAGGCGTGATGGTCCAGCACGGGGAAGGGTTTGGCCCCCATCATCAACACGCTGCCATCTCGATGATGTCCTGAACCAGGTGACCCTGAGACACTGGAAGACGACTTGAGAGTGGATCACACGTCCAGTTTTTCATTCAATAAAAACTTGGCGCCTACCGTGTTCCAGGTACAGAGCCAGGCCTGGAAATAGTCAGTGAAGCAGGCGGGAAAGGTCCCTGTTCTCATGAAATTTACAATCCAGTGAGGTACACAGAAGTAAACAGGCAGTTAAAACACAATGTAATAAGCATCACGAAGGGGGAGTTCGGGGACTACCTCAGAGGGACACGAGACTGAGGTTCTGATAAAGCAAATACTGATTAATGTACTCTCCGAGGAGAAGAGGACAAAAAGAATACAGGGTTTTAGGTGGATTAAAAATTATTAGATGGGAGCTTCTACTTCCACCTGGGAAGTATACAAATGAAAAGCACCCTAATAATTAGAAAAGACAGATAATCTATAAAATCATCATTTTCTTGAGCCCAGCAGAGAGCTGAGTATCCAGCAGAGAACTGATGAGTGCATGCCTGTGAGCAAACTACCAAAGGCTGGGAAAAAGCCATCTAAAGGGGTTGGAAACTGTGTACAACACTCACACAGGGCCAGGAAAGTCTCCTGTTCCCACCAGCCATTCTTTTTTTTTTTTTAAGCTCTTTTATTTATTTATTTATTCATTCATTCATTTATTTATTTATTTATACTTTGGCTGCACCAGGTCTTAGTTGTGGCACGTGGGATCATTTAGTTGAGGCATACAGGCTTCTTAGTTGTGGTATGTGGACTTCTTAGTTGCAGTATGCAGACTCTTTAGTTGCAGCATGCAAACTCTTAGTTGCGGCATGCATGCAGAATCTAGTTCCCCAACCAGGGATTGAATCCCGGCCCCCCGCATTGGGAGAGTGGAGTCTTACCCACTGGACCACCAGGGAAGTCCCCCATCAGCCATTCTTAGAAAACTCATAATCTATAGACAATAGGCAGAATACTCGGAAGGTCTTTCCTCAGGGATGGGGAATAATTAGTTTTATAAGAAGCACTTCTCTGGGCCTGCCCAACAAATCATAAAACCAAGACCAGAAAGGAACAAACTGTTTCCAAGTAACCTAACCCAGAGCAAAGCTCAGGATATTTACAGGAATGCATAAAGGTCCATCACCCAATAACGTAAAATCCACAAGGTCCGGTATCCAAACAAAGACGACCATGCATACAAGGAAGCAGGAAAATGGAGTCCTAATTAGAGTAATCATCTACTGAAACTAACCTATAATGGACACAGATGTTGAAATTACAGACAATGACATTAAAACAGTTATTACAACTGTATCCAATATATTAAAGATGAAGTAGAGAAATGGATGGCATGAAAAAGATCCAAAGTAAATTTCTAGAAATGAAAACTGTAACATATAATTAACGTGGAAAAGATACTCAATGGGATTAACAACAGATTTGACAGGACAAAAGAAAAGATTAGTGAACTATAGGATATAACAATAGAAACTATCCGAATTGAAACAGGAAAAATATCCAAGGAAAAGAGGGAAAATGAGTTTCAGTGAGCTATGGGACAAATACAAGTGACCTACTATATGTAATTATAAATGGAGTTCCCAGAGGAGAGGAGAGAGAAGGAACACAAAAGTACATGAGTAAATAATTGCCAATAATTTTCCAAATTTGATTAAAATTATAAACCCACAGATCCAAGAAACTGAAACATAGAAACATGAAAAAATTACACCGAGGTACATCATAATCAAATTTTTCAAAAGTAGTGATTAAGAGAAAATACTAAAAACAGCCAGAAAAAAAAGACACATTACAGATGGAGAAACGAAGATAATGATGACAGATTTCTCAGCAGAAACAATGAGAGAAGAGAGTGAAGTCACATCTTCGAAGTATTGAAAGAAAAAACTTTCAACTGAGAATTTGAGAATTTTATACCTCACAAAAATAACTTTTAAAAACAAAGATGAAATAGAGATATTTTCAGACCTACGAACGCTGAAAGAATTCATCAACAGCAAACTCACAGTATAAGAAACGTTAAAGAGTATCCTTTAGGCAGAAGGAAAATGATACCAAGTAGAAATCTGGATGTACACAAGGAAATGAGGAGCACTGAAAATTTACATGGGCAAATAGTCAAGATTTTTCTTATTATTTAAATCTACTTAAAAGATATGGACTATTTAAACAAAAATAAAGTATATTGTGGAATTTATAACTTATGTATAAAGTAAAATAAAAGACAATCATAGCACAAAGGCCAGGAGGAGAAATGGGACTGTACTAGTGTAAGGTTCTTATACAATACTATATGTGGGATGACACAACAACTTGAAGATAGACTGTGGTAAGTTAAAGTTGTAGGCTGTGAACCCTAAATTAACCACTAAAATAACAAAACAAAGCATTACAGCTAATACATCAAAAAAGATAAAAGAGAATCATTAAAAAACTCAATCCAAAAGAAGGCAGAAAAAGAGGAAAAGGGAAACAAAGAACAATTGGGATAAATATAAAACACATAGCAAGATAATAAACTTAAATCTAATCCTATGAATAATCACAATAAATGTAAATGGACTGATAAGAACCTGCTGTATAGAAAAATAAATAAAATAAAATTCAAAAAAAATGTAAATGGACTGAACATCCTAATCAAAAGGCAGATATTATCAAAATGGATAAAAAAGCAAGACCAACTATATACTTCCTACAATAAATGTACTTTATATATAATGAGATAGTTTAAAAGTAAAAGGATGGAAAATGCCCTGCTAACACTAGTCATAAGAAAACTGCAGTGGCTATTTTAACATTAATATTAAATTACATTTTTATTAATTTTATTATTTCTAAAATTATCTTTGATGTATTTTGCTAATTATTTTTAAATTAATATTAGACAAAATATACTTCAGAGCAAATAAATATTACCAGGGATAAAAAGGGCATTTCATAGAAATAAAAGGGTAAATTCATCAGGCGGACAAAATCCTTAATGTTTCTGCTCCTTATAAAAGAGCAAAAACTACAAGGATATAGAAGAGGTAGAACTGCAAGGAGAAAAAGAAAATTCCACAGTTGTGCTGCAGACTTCAATACCCTTCTCTCGGGGCTTCCCTGGTGGTGCAGTGGTTGAGAATCCGCCTGCCGATGCAGGGGACATGGGTTCGAGCCCTGGTCTGGGAGGATCCCACGTGCCGCGGAGCAACTGGGCCCGTGAGCCACAACTGCTGAGCCTGCGCGTCTGAAGCCTGTGCTCCGCAACAAGAGAGGCCGCAACAGTGAGAGGCCCGCGCACCGCGATGAAGAGTGGCCCCCGCTCGCCGCATCTAGAGAAAGCCCTTGCACAGAAACGAAGACCCAACACAGCCAAAAATAAATAAATTAATTAATTTTTTAAAAAAATTAAAAAAAAAATACCCTTCTCTCAACAACGGATTGAACAATCAGACAGAAAACCAGCAGGGATATAGTAGACTTGGACAGCACCATCAACCAACTTGATCTAATTTGTATTTATAAAACATTCCACCCACATTAACAGAATGAACATTCTTTTCAAGTGCACATGGAACAGTTACCAAGATAGACCATTTTCTGGGCAAGAAAACAAGTCTGAATAAATTTAAAAGCATTCAAGCCATGCAGAGTATATCCTTTGACCACAGTGAAATTACATTAGAGATCAGTAACAGTTAGATAACTGGAAAATCACCAATTACTTGGAAACTAAGTAACAAACTTCTAAATAGCCCATGGGTCAAAGAAGACATACTAGAAAAGATTCTGAACTAAATGAAAGTGAAATACAACATACCAGAATTTACTGAATGCCAGAAAGCAGTACCTGGGAGTAAATTTCTATCACTGAATGCCTATATCAGGTGATGGAAGAAATTTTCACATATTGAGGTTTGGAGAAGTCATCCTGGCTTACACACGATTTGGCCTGAACTTTATGCTAACTAGCACAGCCTGTCTTATGGCCTGTCAAATAGGCATTGTACATCTGCTTTAACCAGTACAGAAAAGAATGCATTTAGAAATCAAAACGGGGTAACTGTGGTTCAGGCATCCAGGATGAAGTTGGGTGGCCAGTGTGGATGTGGTTTCAGACACATTCCTACATCACTGAGAATGTGAATTTCCTGAACTGTATAAAACTCAAGGACACCATCAGCCATTCTCAAAACCACATCTGCTAGCAGCTGCCAGCTGCAACCTTATGGTCTCAAGGTCCCCCCCCAACCCCCGCTTGTAACTATGCAACCATTTCAGACCCCAACCAATCAGTGCTAAACAAGCACCCTTACTTCTTGCCACATCCAATTATAATTCCCGATAGACAACTCATGTAACTAACTGTAACCTTGAGTTTTTTGCCTTCATACACCTCCCCCATTTTGTAGTCTGACAGAACACAACTCAAGTGCTTCTTGAATCTGTGTCTCCTGGGCTATAGTCCTCAGTTTGGGTCAAATAAAACTCTTTTCTATTCCTATTTTACATTGTTAATTAATTATTTCCATTGACATCAGGAAAGAAGAAAGATGGTCCCAATTCCAAGAGGGACATGGAGAAACAGGGCATTTATTTTAAAATAACTCACAGGGATGTAATGTGCAGCACAGGGAATATAGTCAATAATATTGTGATAAGGCCGTACGGTGTGTAATGTTAAAATACCAAATCACTATGTAGTGCACCTAAAACTAATATAATATTGCAAGTTAACTATACTTCAATTTTTAAAAAAGGTGAAACAGGACCCTGTCAGAGGAACTGCAGGGATTCCACGAGCTGTTGCTGAGAGAGAAAAGCGAGAGGCAGAAAAATAAAATTCTAATTCTGTAAAATAAGAATGACAAAGTCATTTCGTGTCTCTCTCTCTCTCTCTCTCCCTCTCTCTCTCTATATGTATAGATACATATGGGTCTGTATAAGATTTTATTATAAGTCTGGAGGAAAATATGGATGTACACACTCTAGGCTGCTAACATGAGCTTCCAATGGCACTGGGCCTGAGGGTAAAGGGCTGAGATATGGGTGTGGTGAGGGAGTGTCTGCAATAAAAAAAACATGTATGATATAATCCCAGTCATGTACATGTGTGTGTGTGCATGCACATACGTGTGTGCATAAAGAAATAGAGTATGGTCACTAAAATGTTAATGATGTGGCATTTCAGGTGACTTTTACTTTGTCATTTATGTTTTTATCTATTGTTTGAATTCTTTAGAATTATATATTATTTGTATAATGGAAAAGCCATTTTAAGTATAGCAAACATTATACTTTAAAAATTAAGGGGCAAAAGAAAAACGGAGAAAAAGAATTCAGTATTTTACAAAGGGTTGATCTTTATTATATAAAGAGCTTTTCCATACCTATAGAAAAAAATATACATCCTCCAGAGACATGTGCAAAATGACATGAACAGACAACTCACAGAAGAATAACTTTTATATAGTCAACCTCACTTAATGTTTAAAGGAACAGATATTTAAAGATCAAGCCATGAACTAGTAATCAAAATGAAGACTCCCTGTACTGGCAAGGATGTAGGGAACCAAACATTTTACAAATAGATTGGGAACGTAAAACTTTTTTTTTCTCTGGAGGACAATTTGGCAAGGGAAAGCCTTAAAAATACACATATACTTTGACTCAGAAGTTCCATCTCCAGGAATTTATGCTATGGAAATCAACAGAAAAACATACCAAAAATATTTGTACAAGTAAGTTTATGGCACATATAAAATAGTTAAAACTGAAAACGATCTAAATGACCCTCAATAGGGATAGCCACTAAGTAGAGTACAATGCAGCTGTTAAAATGATGATGTACATTTTGAGTCAAAGGTGGGGGCCAAATGCACACATGATGTTTATCTCCTTTTTCAAAAAATTCAATTGAAATAACAGAAAAATAAATAAGTAAAACTACAGCATCCCAGAAAACCTGGGAGGAGTGCTACCCGCAAGCCAGAGACGTGAGAAATTTCTAGAAGAGAATAAAGCTCAGCAAGAGATAATCTGGAGAGGACACAGGTGCGAGTCCTGGTCCGGGAAGATCCCACATGCCACAGAGCAACTGAGCCCGTGAGCTGCAACTACTGAGCCCGTGTTCCACAACTACTGAAGCCTGTGCACCTAGAGCCCGTGCTCCACAACAAGAGAAGCCACTGCAATGAGAAGCCCGCGCACTGCAACGAAGAGTAGCCCCCGCTCGCCACAACTAGAGAAAGCCCGCGCAGCAACAAAGACCCAACGCAGCCAAAAAAAAAAAGAGAGATAATCTGGGGAAGCCACCTGTCCAGTACAAATCTGAAAATGAAGAATGGGGTGGGAAGAGGTGTCTGTCCCTCCTGCCCTCAGCACCAGAGTGCGTGACTCTCTGGACGTGAAGACCCCCCCCCCCCACTAACTCAACACTTCACACGTGTAGTGTCCTGATCCCCCACTAAGTGCCCAAAACATAGTACGTGCTACTAGAGAATGGACTTGAGGACACGGGGAGTGGGAAGGGTAAGCTGGGACAAAGTGAGAGAGTGGCATGGACATATATACACTACCATAAAAATTAAAAAACACACACACACACACACACACACACACACAAAAAACCATAGTATGTGCTAAATGAACATTGGCTGAATCAATAAACAGAAAAAACTCCACAGCCTATCAGTATGGGGTCTCCTCTTACAAACAAAAAGTGCACAGGCAAACACACATCTAGGCAAAACTCTAGTCCCGACACAGAAACAGGCATTTAACAAGAGCTAACTTACAGGATGCTTGGCTGACAGTCTTCCGGTCACGGTTCCAGTCTGGTTCCACGTGGAGGAAATGGAGCCCTTTATCAGTTGGAAAGAATCAGCTCATGCTCTGACAGTGCCGTGTGAAGTCACAAACACGCGGGCCCCTCAGCACACAAGGCTCACTGCTCCCATCCAGAGAACCAGGAGCCACGGGCCCTGAACTCCCAACCCAAATGTCCTTGGGGTTACAAACTCCTGCATGTGATCAGGGTGAAGGAGATTCTCCCCCAGGCTGTGCAGGAGCTGCAGTAGGACACGTGGGCTGACATGCCGTGGGGGGGGGGGGTCTCAGCGTGGACTCAAGGTGGGGCTGTGCACCCCAGACCGGGGCTGTCACTTGCTGTGTGGCTGCAGACAAGTCACAGAACACCTCTGACTGCAGACTCCTCATGCATGAACTAAAACAACATGCCCCTCAAATGACTACGGAAAAGAGATGTAGTAACAGATGTGAAAGCACGTGGTCAGCAGTAGAGCTTCCACATGAATATGAGATTTTAAGGTATAATGTCAACTTATGCTATAGACCTAAATGATAACAAAATCATGGTTCATAGTTTCAAGAATATTAGATTATTTAAAGAAATTCTACATGTATCTGAACCCACGTGTAAGCCATATTCCCAATCATGATATCTTTTTTCTTAGCTTTAGTTACCTTTTTCATGCAAGCTAGCAATCCATCTACAAAGGTTGACTTGATCTTGTGAACCTAGGTTACAAGACAAAAGTAATCACTTTCTGTGTTTAAGTGTTTAAATTAGGAACAAGTGTCAAAGCAGCGTCTCACAGAATGCTGGGCACGTGTCACTGACGTCACCTCAGGTGACTCCAGGAGGCCCTGAAATGGCCTTACATGGTGCCCAGAATTAAATAACAATGACCAACAGACAAAGACGTCACCCTACCCCTTTTAAAATAAACTTTGTCCTGGAATAATTCTTTTTACAGAAAAGTTGCAAAAATAAAGGGAGAGTTCCCAAGTCCCGGCATCCAGTGTCCCCCGTGGGGCCTCTTTTAGTTCAGGTGCTACCATTTACCAACCCCCACAACCCCACGCACACACAGCTGCCCAGCCCTAACAAGGACAGCAGTAAATAACGATGGTCCGAGCGGCAGCAAGTCATACCTGTGAACAGACAGCAGGTATGTGAACGGGGAAAACAGGAGGAGCCAGAAGCATAGCTAGAGAGAGGGGCATGCCCATAAGTCAGTAAGTGTCAATGCGAGACGATAAAACACCACCAGGCCGGGAGAGGGAGGAAGGCCTGTGGGACAGGCTTCTGATTAGGCGCTGATGGAAGCCTAAGTCTCACTGTGGCCACACAAGGATGACACACCAAATACTTCCTTCAGAATTTTTGTTTGTCCTCTTCCATTTACGACTCCTCAGAATCACAGCAGGGCTGTTTGTAGACCTGAGGAATATCATGTCTGGTACAAGAAGCAGTGCTAATATGAGGTCAACGTGAACAAACTGCATTCCCTTTAGGACACTGTCAGGGCTATTTCAGTGATGATGGATTTTGTGAACAGAGACGGTGCCATATGGGCCCCCTTCATTACCAACTTATTGACAAAAAAAAAATCTAACTTACCTGCCTATATTCCAAAATTATTTTGGGTAATGGATGAAGGTCTTGCAGAGCATTTAACTAAAAAATAAGAATAAATATCACCAATATAATTCCTTCATTTAGTTTTAACATTTCAAACACTTATTTTCAGCTGGAAAAGTCCTACTAATAAATGGTCTATCTTGAGCATATTTTCCAAAATGAAGACTCATAATAAACTCAGTTTATCAAGTGTCTTAATTTTAATCCCTTACAGAATCATTATTGTACACTTGGGAGCTAAAGGCACTTCACATGAGCTCGGAAATAAGATTCCTCTTGAGATTTAAATTCCTGAAATCTAAATCCAGGGCATGTAAAATACCACGTAGGACAGTAAACTAGGAAAATGCCTACAAATGTGTAACTCAGTAGTTTAGGAACACCCAACATCTGAATCACAGTTATCTGAGCATAAAGTCGGGGAGGTAACACTGGAATATGACTATAGGTTTTAAATTTAATTTTAAAAAGTCAAAATACAACATACATAAAGTACAAGATCATGTAAACACGGTTTGTTAAATTATCACAAAAAGAACACACCTGGGTACTGCCACCCAGAGGGAACAACCCAGGTTCCCAAGCAGGCCTCTGGCCCTCCCCCAGAGGTAACCAGCCCCCTGGCCTCCACCAGCAAGACCACTTATTCCAGTTTTTGAGCTTTGTATCAATGGAATAGGATAGGTACTCTTTGTGTGTGGCTTCTTTTGTTCAACATTCTGCTTTTAAGGTTGGTCCTTGTTGTATGATTTACTGGCACTGCTATATGGAATTATTTGAATGCAGGACAGTTATTTATCCATTCCACCCCTGATAGACATGTGCGCTGTTTCCACTGCAGGGCTATTACAAAGAGTGCTGCTGTGAACATTCTGGCACACAGATTTTGGTTAACACACATCCACAGTTCTGTTGAACATGTACGTAAAGAGGAGAGCGGCTGCTGGGTCACCTGTAGCAGAGCTGACACCAGCCAGTTCTCCAAGGTAAACACAATGGTTTTTGTCCCCATCAGCAGCGCATGAAAGTCCTCCTTGTTCCACATCTTTGCCAACACATGTTCTCCTAGGTCTTAATTTTAGCCATTCTGGCAAATGTGAAGTGACATTTCAATGTAGTTTTAGTGTGTATTTCCCTGACTAATAAAGTCAGACATGATTCAAATGTTTATTGACTAATTGTATATCTCCTTTCATTAAACCCTGTTCATGTTGTCGTTGTTTTTTTTTTGTCATTTAAAACGTTGGTTTGTATGTCTTTTTCTTCTTGATTTGTAGGAATTTGTTTTTCTGGACAGGGTTTTCTTTAGTTGGCTATATTTAGTGGAAATATCTTCTACCCCTCTGTGGGTTGTTCTTTTATTTGTTTAATAGTGTCTTTTTTATTTATTTATTTTTTAAAATTTTATTTACTTTTGGCTGCGTTGGGTCTTTGTTGCTGCACAGGGGCTTTCTCTAGTTGGGGCGAGTGGCAGCTACTCTTTGTTGCAGATGCACGGGCTTCTCATTGCGGTGGCTTCTCTTGTTGTGGAGCACAGGCTCTAGGCGCTCAGGCTTCAGTAGTTGTGGCGCACAGGCTCAGTAGTTGTGGCTCGTGGGCTCTAGCTCGCGGGCTCAGTTGTTGTGGTGCACAGGCTTAGTTGCTCTGCGGAATGTGGGATCTTCCCGGACCAGGGATCGAACCCGTGTTCCATGCATTGGCAGGCAGATTCATAACCACTGTGCCACCAGGGAAGTCCAATAGTGTCTTTTCATAAATGGAAATTCTTAATTTTACTATTGCCCAATTGATCAATCTCTTCCTTTATGGTTGATGCATCTTGTGTCCTGTTTAAGGATGTTTAACTACCTCAAGGCCTTGAAGATATTCTCTTACGGTATCTTCTACAATCTTTGTTTTACTTTTTATATTTAGATATACAATTCATTTGAAATTTATTTTTGTATATGGTGTGAAACAGGGGTCAAGATGCACTGGCCCCTTATGTAATGAGCCCTCCCTCTCAGAGAACATGCACTTTATACACACATGTGCAGGTCTGTTTGTAGATTCCCTATCCTGGACCATTGGTCTATTTGCTTATCCTTGAATTGACACTACTTTGTACTGATTAATTAATTCCTCATAATTTCTATTGCTTCATGATTAGTCTTGATATCCAATAGACTAAGTCCTTCAATAGTGCTTTTTCCCAAGATTATCTTGGCTCTTCTTAGTTTTTTGCATTTCCATACAAATTTGGGATTCAGCTTGCCAATTTCTACCAGAAGTTCCTGCTAGGGTGTTAGTTAGGATCATTTTGAATCTATAAATCAACTTGGGGGAGAACTGATGACATAACTTTAATGTACTAGCGTGAGCCACGGAACTGCATCACTCTCTATTTAATAGACTGAGGTCACGGAGTCTTGGCCAGCCATAGGAACATAAACAGGAGGGCCAACACTGGTGTCCTCGGAGCAGGCTCTACCCAGGGGGAGGACTCCTGCCTCGGTGTAATCCAGAACTGCAGTTTCTCAGAAAAGCTATCCCTAGCGGGATGAAAGTGCATGAAAACACTTAGCCAAGAAAACTGCTTAAGATCAACTAACTCTCTTTATCCTGATACCTTACTCACAAAATAACTTTCTAACCACAGTCTCCCTGTATATCTCGAATCGAGCTGTCTGAGAACACTTGAAAAGGATGAAGTGTTTGATCTCATAACGCTCTGGATAAAGCCCTGCCGCGCTGGTTCATGATCAGAGGCAGAGTGCCGTGGCCGTTGCCGCTCTACAAGCTTTATCAAACGCTCCCTCTGTTGGCTCCTGACCCCACATTCTTCTCAGCTCCCTTCTCTCTCTGTGGTCGTTCCATAGCCTCCGCTTGGCACCACTTCTCTCTCTGACCCCTAAATGTCAGTTTCTCAGAGTTCAGTTCTGTGGTTATCAGTGCTGGCTGCTTCTAGAATCAGCAGGGGAGCTTCAAAAACATGTCTGGGGCTTCCCTGGTGGCGCAGTGGTTAAGAATCTGCCTGCCAATGCAGGGAACATGGGTTTGAGCCCTGGTCCCGGAAGATCCCACATGCCACGGAGCAACTAAGCCCGTGCGCCACAACTACTGAGCCTGCACTCTAGAGCCCGCGAGCCACAACTGCTGAAGCCCTCGCGCGCCATAACTGCTGAAGCCTGCACGCCTAGAGCCCGTGCTCTGCAACAAGAGAAGCCACCACGATGAGAAGCCCACGCACCACAACGAAGAGTAGCCCCCGCTCGCCGCAACTAGAGAAAGACCACATGCAGCAACAAAGACCCAACTCAGCCAATGAATAGATAGATAGATAGATAGATAGATAGATAAATAAGACATTATTAAGCAAGACTAATCCATAAAAAACCAAAAAAAATGTCCGGACTGGGCCACGCAGCCCACAGACTGATTCTGTGGATCAGTTGTGGGCCTGGGCATGAGTGTTTTCCCAAAGCTCCTGCCAGGGTAGAGGACCACCATCCCAGGGCCAACTACTTCCAGGTGTGCATCTCTAGCACAGGACTTCTCCTCACAGACCCAACTGCTCTGTATCGATGTTTTGTGCACACATCTGTCTTCCCATGTCCAAGGCTGGACACTTGACCCCCAGCCCCCGTAAACTGTTCCTCTCTTGGTTTTCCTTGGGCAGCGGCCATCACTATCTGCTCAGGTGCACAACTAAGGAAACCAGGAATTACTCTGCATTCACACTCATGTGAACTCACACTCAGAGAAGCTCCTTTCTGTTCTCAAAATGCTCTGCGCATGTGTCTGCTCTGCTCCATCCTCACTGCCATCGCCTGGGCGCTGAGCCAGCAGTGCCCACACTGCAGCGACAGCCTATTAATGGGACTCCTCCATTCTCCAACCAGTGACGAGAGCGGTCTTTTTAAAACATAGCTAACGCCTGTCAGAACGGCCACAATCCAGGACACCGACACCACCACATGCTGGCAAGGACGTGGAGCAACAGGAATTTTCATCACTGCTGGTGGGAATGCAGAATGGTGCAGCCACACTGGAAGACAGTTTGGTGGTTTCTTACAAAACTAAATATACTTTTACCATACAATCCAGAAATCAGGCTATTTATTTACTCAAATAAGATGGAAACTTATGTCCACGTGAAAACCTGCACACAAATGTTTTACAGCAGCTTTATTCATAGCTGCTAAAACTTGGAAGCACCCAAGATATCCTTCAATAGGTGAATAGATAAATAAAACTGTGGTCCATCCAGACAATGGAATATGATTCTGTGCTAGAAAGAAATGAGCTATGAAAAGATGTGGAAGAAACTTAAGTGCATATTGCTAGCTGAATCAAATCTGAAAAGGCTACATAATGTATAATTCCTATATGACATTTTGGAAAAGACAAAACTATAGAAACAGTAGAAACAGTGGTTGCCAGGGGTTGAGGGGAGAGATGAATAGGGAGAACAGAGGCTTTTTAGGGCAGTGAAACCACTCTGTTCGATGCTGTAATGGTGGATACGTGTCATTACACATTTGTCCAAACCCATAGCCTGTATAACACCAAGAAGGAGCCCTAATGCACTACAGACTTTGGGCAATGATGATGTGTCAGTGTGGGTGGGTTCATCAGCTGTAACAAATGTACCCCCTGGTGGGGCGTGCTACTGGTGGAGGAGGCTGTGTGTGTGGGGTGGGGAGGGGGTGTACGAGACTTCTCCGTACCCTCTGCTCAATTTTGCTGTGAACCTGAAACTACTCTAAAAGACAAAGTCTAACAAAACCATATCTAAGCTCATAGTTGCACCCTTACTTGAATTGTTCCAGGCTGTCCATCTCACCAGAAGTCCACATCCCTTCCCACGGGGAGGGGAACAGGGAGGGTGAAGGGAAGTAGGAAGAAGGAGTCTTAATTTTGAATTGAGAACCATGTGCGTATGTTGCCTAGTGCAGGTTTATCTTTTTAAATGTACAGAATAGTGTGACTTGTTCAGCTAAGTAAGAGATTAAAGTTAATATAATATGATTCATGTTGATTATGTCTTTGTGAAGAAAAATTCAGGGCATTGTCTGAATTCTGTGCACAGTGAAGCACCTCGACACCAGAGGAGAATCCCATTTCCTCTCTTCTGTTGTCGGTTGTCTGGGAGAGCTAAGGAGCAGCAAAGGGAAGGGCAACACTGCCAGCTGGTGCCTGGATGGAGAATAAATCAGGCCAAGACCCCCAGCTCAGGTGCAGTCCGAGGGGAAACGTGTGGCTTTCCCAGGTTCCGCCACCCCTGGGACTTGAGGGCACACTGCCATGTGGCGTTGAAACCCACTCGAGAGTCTCTCCAGAAGGGTGGGTCCTGCCCCCTGCCCTTGCCGTGCTCTGTGAACACACAGCCAACAATTCAGCCCCAGCAAGTGCTAGTCTAGGACATTTGGTTCTGGGGATGTAGTGAACAAGTTAGATAAAGTCTTTGATCTGTGCAACCTACATCCTACTGGAACAAGCAAACAAGTAACTAGGTAACTTTATTTTTATTTTTTAAAATTTTATTGGAGTATAGTTGACTTACAATGTTGCATTAGTTTCAGGTGTATAGCAAAGTGATTCGGTTGTACATATACATATATTCCTTCTTTTTTAGATTCTTTTCTCATATAGGTTATCTCAGGATACTGAGTAGAGTTCCCTGTGCTATACAGTAGGTCCTTGTTGGTTATCTATCTTATATATAGTAGTGTGTGTATGTTCATCCCAAGCTCCTGATTTATCCCTCCCCCCCCCCCACGTTTCCCCTTTGGTAATCATAAATTTGTTTTTAATATCTGTTAAGTCTGTTTCTGTTTTGTAAATTCAGTTCATTTAAATCATTTTTTAAAAATTAGATTCCACATATGAGTGATATCATGTGATATATACCTTTCTCTGTCTGACTTACTTCACTCAGTATGACAATCTCTAGGTCCATCCATGTTGCTGCAAATGGCATTATTTCATTCTTTTTATGGGTGAGTAATATTCCATTGTATACAGGTACCACATCTTCTTTACCCACTCCTCTGCTGATGGACGTTTAGGTTGATTCCGTGTCCTGCCTATTGTAAACAGTGCTGCTATGAGCACTGGGGTGCATGCACCTTTTCTAACCATGGTTTTCTCTGGATAGATGCCCAGGAGTGGGATTGCTGGGTCATACGGTAGTTCTCTTTTTAGTTTTTAAAGGACCCTCCATACTGTTCTCCACAGTGGCTGCACCAACTTACCTTCCCACCAGCAGTGTAGGAGGGGTCCCTTTTCTCCATGCCCTCTCCAGCATTTTGGCAAGTTGCGTGCAGAAAACAAATCGAGGTGAAGGAATAGGTTGTGGCTGGGGGTCTTACTGTCACCTGTGACCAGAGGAGGCCTTTCTGGAAGCAATACTTAAGCTGACAATCAGAAGCCAGCTGAGCACACTCCGTGGGAAGAGTTTCCAGACTGAGGAAGGAGCCTGTGAGAAGTGTGCTCAGCGGGGTGCTGGGAGTGAGGAGTGAGGGAGGCCAAAGAAGGGCCAGGTCCAGACCCACGGGCCGGGGGGAGGCACACTCGAGAGCTGGGATGTGATTCTGAGTGTCATGGAAAGCCACTGGGGACTTCCCTGGTGGCACAGTGGTTGGGAATCTGCCTGCCAACGCAGGGGACATGGGTTCGAGCCCTGGTCCAGGAAGATCCCACATGCCACGGAGCAACAAAGCCCGTGTGCCACAACTACTGAGCCTGCACTCTAGAGCCCACGAGCCACAACTACTGAGCCCGTGTGCCACAACTACTGAAGCCCATGAGCTTCGAGCCCGTGCTCCACCACAAGAGAAGCCACTGCAATGAGAAGCCCACGCACTGCAACCAAGAGTAGCCCCCGCTCGCCACAGCTACAGAAAGCCCGCGCACAGCAACGAAGACCCAACACAGCCAAAAAAAAAAAAAGAAAAAGAAAAAAAGAAAGCCATTGAAGTTGAAGGCAGGGGATCAACATGATTTTTCTAACACTTTTAAAAGATCATTCTGCCTGGATGTGATGAGTCACCAGCAGGGATAAGCTCACTGCTGGCTCCCAAGGACCCGGAGGAGGACGCTGACCAAGGTGGGGAAGACTTGGGGAGAAGGGAAGATGCAAGTCCCTCTCAGGGAGCAGCACTCCCCAGGGGTGGGCGTTCACTCGGTGACTGATGCCTGGGCCCCCTGAGGGCCAGGTGTGGGGACAGCTGGCAAGCGTGGTGCCCCGCCAGGGCTGAGACGAGCAGGAAGTGCGGGGCTGGAAGGGCGACGCGCACAGAGGAGTCTGGAGGGAAGCTTTCCTCTGCTGCAAAATCCAACGCTGAACAAGGCACAGAAAGGATGAGCTGGAGCCTCCACAGCCGGCCCTCACCAGAGCAACACGTGTCCTCTCGCCCACTGGCCAAGCTCCTCGCTGCAGGCTTCCAGCGGTATCATTATACTCACGGGGTTCTGAATATCTATTCACACTCTGCCATTCGATTAAAGCAGCATCTCACTACTCCATGTCTGTTAAAAAATGCATTCCTCTCAAGGGAAGTGCAGCTAAATTTTTCTAAAACAAACTTGGGGAAAGGAGAAGACTGATGACTTTTCCCATTTCCAGTCTCTTATGAGGGCATGAAACGAAGAAGTCCTGACTACATTGTCAAGAATTTGGTTTCCAGAACAAAATTCCATCAAATTATCCTCCGCAGGAAATCAAGGCAATTTATTGCCTCTGGAAAACTGTACCGTAGGCCTCTTTGTCCTTCCTTCATAACTGAAGGGCAACCTTGGGGTGGGGGCACCTCTCCTGCCGCAGAAAGGAAGTGAGGGAACGGAACTGCTCCGTGGTGGTTGCTGCCGGCTTGTGCCACCACAAGCACGGGGCTCTGCAAGGGACTCGCATGTGGTGGGAGGTGCTATTGTCTCAGAGAGCGAGGGGACACTTGTCGACCCTTACCACGGCTTCTGATGTGGACGGGTGTCTCCGGAGTCCAGTTTTGGGAAGAGTCTCCTGTGGACGCAGCAGGTGCAGCTGCAGTTTGCCAAACAGGATCTGCAACAAAAGCCATTTCACATGATGAGCGGGTCCCAGATTTGAGAGGACCTGAACATCACTATAACAGAGTTAAAGCAACCAGCCAGAGGGGACACACCCGACTAGGTGTGACAAAATGCTTAGATTCTGATTCAGTACTTTTCTTAGATGTAAAGGCTTTGAAGTAATGAATCTCAATGTGAGAGACATGAACAAGTTACATACTTTTCAGATGATCACATTAAAATAATGTTTATAAAATCAGAATAAATCTCCATTTAACCCCTGAACAGGAAGTATATTTAATAAAAGAACTGAAATTTAGTTTTACCTCTCGAAGCTGATTACTGCTCGTTATAAGAAACTGTTCTCCTGCAACAAAATGGGCTTCTTGCTCCAGTTCCTTGAGACGAGACTATGAATGTGAGAGACACAATCTTATTAATAGTTTTCACAACTTAAGATTATTTTTCTCAACATGAGATCTTGTAAGAATAAAAAATAATCTAAAATTTACCAAAAGGGACATTACAAAATACATATTTTGACTCATGATGCAATACTCAGGCTCAGAATCACTCTCTTAAGTGGAGTGGACCCAAGGAAGCAAACTTAAAGAAGTAAAAATAGTAAATAACACACCAAAATGAAGGAGGGAAAGAAGAAGGAATTCTCCAGCAACATTATGACAAGTAAACGGATCCAGCATCACACCATAGACCTCAAAACTTCCGAAGTATCCCAAGGCAGAAGAGCTAGGACCAAACTGCATGGTGACCACAGTGATCATGATGCAGGACATTCCCTCCCAACAGAGGAGCAGCTGCAGGGGAAACAGGCCAACAACGCTCTGAACAACCACACACACTGGGGCACAGCCCAGGGCGAGGGGTGGGGGGCATGGAAGGCCCAGGTGGGTAAAGACAAAGGTACCTCATGGAACAGCTGATAAACATGGTGCTGAGCAGAGCAGTAGGACATGCTGAATTTATGAACCCCTCACCATTTTGGTCAGAAGAAAAGTAGAACATGACCAGGACTTTAAAAAAATTATTATAGGGACTTCCCTGGTGGCACAGTGGTTAAGAATCCGCCTGCCAATGCAGGGGACACGGGTTTGAGCCCTGGTCTGGGAATACCCCACATGCCGCGGAGCAACTAAGCCCATGAGCCACAACTACTGAGCCCACGAGCCACAACTACTGAAGCCCATGCACCTAGAACCCGTGCTCCAAAACAAGAGAAGCCACCGCAATGAGAAGCCTGTGCACCACAACAAAGAGTAGCCCCTGCTCACCGCAACTAGAGAAAGCTCACACACAGCAACGAAGAACCACTGCAGCCAAAAATAAATAGCTAGATTTATACAAAAAAAATTATTATAAAAGAAAAGAGAGAGCAGAGTCTAAATCAACCAACTCTGAGGAAATATCATCTGCACTCTACCTTTATCAGACAAGAACTGCCTTTAGGCTGCAATACTGAAAGACGTTTACAAATAGGAGCAGGACAAGTACAATACAAAAAAATAGTACAAGGCAAAAAGAAGAACCCAGAAACAATGGCCTCAGTTAAGGTATGCCAGAATTCTATAGTCAAAGGAACAAATGACGAAAAGAAAAACAAGGAACAAAGCATTAAAAGACAGATAATGGGGACTTCCCTGGTGGTCCAGTGGCTAAGACTCCACACTCCCAATGCAGGGTGCATGGGTTTGATCCCTGGTCAGGGAACTAGATTCCATATGCCGCAACTAAGAATTCGCATGCTGCGACTAAGGAGCCCACCTGCCGCAAGTAAGACCTGGCACAACCAAAGAAATAAATAAAATATTTTTAAAATGTGCTAAGTAGCTTTTTCTTATTGACAGGAGTTCTCTATATAGTCTGCCTATGAGTCCTTTATCATAGGCATTGAAAGTACAATCAAAATCCCAGCTGGTTTTTAAAAAGTAGATCATAGAATTTTATATGGAAATGCGAAGAACCTGGATTGATAAATACCATGTGGAAGAAAAAAGATGGAAGACTGTAGGATATCAAGACATATTATAAGCCTACAGTAACTAAGCCAGGGGAATATTAGCCCAGGGACAGACACACAAAACAAAAAAACAGAAAAGAGTCCAGAAAAAAACCCACACATACACAGTGACCTGATTTATGACAAAGACACTACTGTAATTCTTAGTGGGGGAAACAGTGGCACTTTTAGTAAATTGTGCTGAAATGAATGGAAATCCATCTGGGAAAAATCTTAACTGTACTTTATACCATGCAGAAAAATTAATGTGAGGTGGATGATAGGCTTAAAATAATACAGCTTATAGAAGAAAACAGGAGAATATCTTTACTAGAGGGCAGACAAAGAGTACTTAGCACACAAAAATTCTCAAACATTTAAGAAATGGTTCATTGGACTTCATGAAAATGAAGAAATTCTGTTCATCAAAGGACATAGCTATTGAGAGAGTAAAAAGACAAGCTGTAGACATAGACTGGGCCAGACAGTAAATACTTCAGACTCTATGGGTCACATATGGTCTCTGTCACATATTCTTCTCTACTTTCGTTTGTTTTTTAAAAATTGTAACAACCATTCTTAATTTCAGGCCATATGAAAACAGGCCACAGGATGGATTTGGCCCATAGACCACTGTTTGTCAAAGCCTGGACTGGGAGAAAGTACTTTCAATATATCTTACAAAGGACCCACATACAGAATATATAAACAATTCCTATAAGCAAATAAGAAAAAGTTGACATAAATTTTTAAATGGGCAAATTCTTTGAAAAATTGGATCACAAAAAGAACATATCCAAAATACCATCAAGCATATGAAAAGGTGCTCACTATTATTACTTATCAGGGAAATGCAAATTAAATCCACAATGAAATGCGACTACAGACCCACCAGGATAGCTAAAGTGAAAAAGACTGACAGTACTGTGCTGGTGAGGATGTAGCAAACGGGACTAGAAAATGTTATAAACAATGTGAAGAGCTATTTGGATGTACCTACTATCGGTAAATATATGCATACCCTGTAACCCAGCAATTCCACTTCTGGATAGAAAACCGAGAGACAAGAGCTCTCTTATCCACCACAGGTTATAGTTACACCGCATGAATAGTTGCAGCCACTGCGATCACAGTGCCCAACAATGGGAGAGGGTGTAAGGAAATTATGGCACCTTCTTACAATAGGTGCTACAAGCAATTTTTATTGGCATGCACTTCTGCTACACTCAACCAAATTGGTGAATCCCACAGATAGAATGTGAGCAAAAGGAGCCAGAACCAAAGAGCCCATGCTGTGTGGTTTACATGAAGCTCAGAATCACCAAGGACAGGGTCAGATGAATGGCTATCTCTGGGGGTACAGACTGAGAGGGGACAGGAAGGAGACTTCCAGGTGCTGGAAACATTCTATACCTTGATCTGGGTGGAGGTTACATGGATGTGTACATATATAAAAATACGTCAAGCTGTACACTTAAGATCTGTACCAAGCAGATTCAGGGAAGATGGCAGAGTAGGGGGCACCTGTGAGGTGAGACTCCATCTCCCACCCAGACAACAACTGCAGGGGCAGAACCCTCTGATGTAACCATCTGGGAACTCTGGAGTCTGCTGATGGCTTCCAGGGGAAGCCTTGGATGGTAAACTGCAGTTCATTTCGGTCAATTTCAGCTCTTAGCACCTAGAAGCTACCCACCCCCCCTCCCCCAGCCAGGAGGCCCGAGGCCAGGAGGCCATGCACCTGTTTCTGGAGCAGCCTGCCCACAGCTTGCAGGAACCAGTGGGGCAAAAAAGACCCTGTACAGATATTGGGGGCCTCTGCTCTGATCACTGATTGCTGCTTCTGATCACAGAGGTGCAGATGAACAGGCCAGTGGCCATTGTTGTTGCACTTCCCCCATTATTGCAAGACCCTCCCCCTCCAGCTGAAGTGACTTCCAGGGGACTTAAAGGGCCAGTGCCCTTTTTAACCCCTCTGCATTTTTTGCTTTTTCTCCTTTGAAGCCAGATATCAAAGACAAGGACATTCAAAAATAACTTCACATACATGGGGAAAATTAGAAAGTGACCAAGCATGCCAAGGAAAAGGCTCAGAAAAGAACTGTGAAGACCTTAGGTTTATACTTTAGGTTGATCCTCAACACAGAGACAACCTACAGCAAATAAAAAAACCCAAGACAATAAACAGAAACAATAACACACAGAAAGAGCAAACTGTGGGAAAGGAGAGAATCTGATTTCCAGAGTTACCACATTATTAGATCCAAATGTCCAATGTTCAACAAAAATATCACAAGACAAACACAGAAACAGGAAAATATGGTATATTCAAAGGAAAAAAAAAACAACAGAAACTATCACTGAAAAAAAAGACCTAATGGCAGATATATACCAGACACCTTTAAAACAACCATCTTAAAGATGCTCAAAGAACTAAAGAAAGGTGTGAAGAAAGTCAAGAAAGCAATGTGTGAACAAAATAGAAATATTAATAAAGAGACAGAAAATGTAAAAAGGAACTAAAAAAGAAATTTTTGGAGCTAAAAAGTATGATAATTGAAATTAAAAAGTCACTTGAGGGTTCAAAGGCAGATTTGAGCAGGCAGAAGAAAGAATCAGCGAACTTGAAGGGATAATAATGAAAATTATTGAGGCTGAGGAGCAGAAAGAAAAAAAGATTGAAGAAAAGTGAACAGAGCTTAAGGGTCCTGTGGGACACCATCAAGCAGACCAATATACACACTGTAGGAGCCCCAGAAGGAGAAGAGAAAGAAAAGGATAGCAAGAATATTTGAAGATATAATAGCTGAAAACCCCTCAAAATTTTTTTACATCTTTATTGGAGTATAATTGCTTTACAATGCTGTGTTAGTTTCTGCTGTATAACAAAGTGAATCAGCTATATGTATCCATATATCCCCCATGCCCTCCCACTTTTTTTATAAATTTATTTGTTTGTTTGTTTATTTTTGGCTGTGTGGGGTCTTTGTTGCTGCATGCAGACTTTCTCTAGTTGTGCGAGTGGGGGCTACTCTTTGTTGCGGTGCACAGGCTTCTAATCATGGTGGCTTCTCTTGTTGCGGAGCACAGGCTCTAGGCACACAGGCTTCAGTAGTTGTGGCTCACGGGCTCTAAAGCGCAGGCTCAGTAGTTGTGGTGCATGGGCTTAGTTGCTCTGTGGCATGTGGGATCTTCCCATACCAGGGCTTGAACCTGTGTCCCCTGCATTGGCAGGCGGATTCTTAACTACTGCACCACCAGGGAAGTGCCCTCCCTCTTGAGTCTCCCTCCCACCCTCCCTATCCCACCCCTCTAGGTGGTCACAAAGCACCAAGCTGATCTCCCTGTGCTATGCAGCTCCTTCCCACTAGCTATCTATTTCTTGCTGTGATTTATGTCATGGAGTGTTCTGCCTATGTTTTCCTCTAAGAGTTTTATAGCGTCTGGCCTTACATTTAGGTCTTTAATCCATTTTGAGTTTATTTTTGTGTATGGTGTTAGGGAGTGTTCTAATTTCATTCTTTTACATGTAGCTGTCCAGTTTTCCCAGCACCACTTATTGAAGAGGTTGTCTTTTCCCCATTGTATATTCTTGTCTCCTTTGTCAAAGATAAGGTGACCATATGTGCATGGGTTTATCTCTGGGCTTTCTATCCTGTTCCATTGATCTATATTTCTGTTTTTGTGCTAGTACCATACTGTCTTGATTACTGTAGCTTTGTACTATAGTCTGAAGTCAGGGAGCCTGATTCTTCCAGCTCCGTTTTTCTTTCTCAAGATTGCTTTGGCTATTTGGGGTCTTTTGTGTTTCCATACAAATTGTAAAATTTTTTGTTCTACTTCTGTGAAAAATGCCCTTGGTAGTTTGATAGGTATTGCATTGAATCTGTAGATTGCTTTCTGTAGATTGCTTTGGGTAGTATAGTCATTTTCACAATGTTGATTCTTCCAATCCAAGAACATGGTATATCTCTCCAACTGTTTGTGTCATCTTTGATTTCTTTCATCAGTGTCTTATAATTTTCTGCATACAGGTCTTTCATCTCCTTAGGTAGGTTTATTCCTAGGTATTTTATTCTTTTTGTTGCAATGGTAAATGGGATTGTTTCCTTAATTTCTCTTTCAGAATTTTCATCATTAGTGTATAGGAATGCAAGAGATTTCTGTGCATTAATTTTGTATCCTGCTACTTTACCAAATCCATTGATTAGCTCTAGTAGTTTTCTGGTAGAATCTCTAGAAAACTAAAGATGAAAACTCCTCAAATTTGATGAAATACATGAATACAAACATCCAAGAAGCTCAAAAACTTCAAGTAAGATGAACTCAAAGAGATGAACATGAAGACATAATATAATCAAACTTTCAAAAAACAACGACAAAAGAGAATTTTGAAAGCAACAAGAGAAAAGTGTTATCACATACAAGGGAGCCTCAATAAGATCATCAGCAGATTTCTCATCAGAGACATTGGAGGCCAGAAGACAGTAGGTTAATATATTCAAAGTGCTAAAAGAAAAAACTGTGAACCAAAAATCCTTATCTGGCAAAACTGTCCTCCAAGAGTGAGAGAGAAATTAAGACATTCCCAGATAAACAAAAGTTGAGGGAGATGTGAACACTACACCTGCCCTGGAAGAAATGCTCAAGGAAGTCCTGCAAGGTGAAATGAAAGGACACTATACAGTAACCTAAAGCCAAATGAAGAAATAATGATCTCAATAAAGGTAAATACATGAATTATAAAAGCCAGTATTATAACAATTTGTAACTATACTTTTTGTTTTCTATATGATTTAAGAAAAAAACAATTATGAGTATAAAAGCTAGTAGTACTGTAACTTTAGTTTGTGACTCCAAATCTTCCTTTCTACATAATTTTTAAAAATTATTAGTTTATATTTTGGGACCCACAATGTATAAAGATGTAATTTTGTGACATCAACAACTGGAAGTGGGGGGACAGAGCTGTAAAAGAGCACAGTTTTTGTACGTCATTGAAGTTAAGCTCATATAAATTCAAATTAGAGTGTTATTAGATGTCATCCCCATGGTAACCACAAAGAAAAAAGCTATAGAATATATACAAAAGGAAATGAGAGAGGAATTTAAACATTTCTACAAGAAATCAACTAAACACAAAGGAAGACAGTAATGCAGGAAATGAAGGACAAAAAAGCTATAAGGCATATAGAAAACAAATAGCAAAATGATAGAAGTAAGTCCTTCCTTATCAGTAATTAATTAAATGTAAATGGATTAACTCTCCAATTGAAAGACAGAGATTGGCAGAATGGATAAAAAACCATGGTCCAACTATATGTTGTCTGCAAGAGACTCACTTTAAATTTAAAGAGACAAACAGGCTGAAATTGAAAGGATGGAAAAAATATTCCATTCAAATATTAATGAAAACAGAGTAGGGATGGCTATATTAATATCAGACAAAATAGAACTTAAATAAAAACTGGTTACAAGAGGCAAAGGATGACCTTGTATTTTCAATACAGCAAGAAGATATAATATAAGCATTTACATACCTAATTACAGACCATTAAAATATATGAAGAAAAACTAACAGAATTGAAGGGAGAAATGGATAGTTCTACAGTAATAGTTGGGGACTTGAATACCTCACTCATGATAATGGGTAGAACAACCAAACAGAAGGTAAGTAAGGAAATAAGAACTTAAACAATGATAAACCAACTAGAGCTAACAGACATGTACATAACACTCTACCCAACAATAACATGCACATGGGATATTCTTCTCAAGTGAACATGGGATGTTTTCCAAAATAGACTACATGTTAGGCCACTAATTAAGTCTCAAGAGATTTTAAAAAACAGATATCATAGAAAGTATCTTCTCTGACCACAGCAAGTTGAAGTTAGAAATCAAGAACAAAAGGAAAACTAGAAAATTCACAAAATTGTATAAATTAAACAACACACTTTTAAACAACCAAAAGATCAAAGAAGAAATCAAAAGCAAATTTAGAAATTACTTAGAGATGAATGAAAACAAAACCACAACATACCTGAATATGGGATGCAGCAAAAGCAGTGTTAAGGAGGAAATTTATAGCTATAAATGCTTATATTAAAAAACAAGAAAAATCTGAACTCAATAACCTCACTTCACAACTTAAGGAACTAGAAAAAGAACAGACTAAACCCAAAGATAGCAGAGGAAGGAAATAATAAACATGAGAGCAGAGTTAAATGAAATCGAGAATATAAAAACAATAAAGAAAATCAATGAAATCAAAATTTGGTTCTTTGAAGAGCAACAAAATTGACAAACCTTTAGCTAGCTAGACTAAGGAAAAAAGAAAAGGCTCAAATTACAAAAATCAGAAATTTAAGTGAAAAATATTACTATCAGGGAATTTCCTGGCATTCCAGTGTTTAGGACTCCACACTTTCACTGCCAAGGGCCTGGGTTCAATCCCTGGTCAGGGAGCTAACCCCACAAGCCTCACGGTGAGGCCAAAAAAAAAAGAAATTACTATCAATTTTACAGAAATAAAAAGGATTATCAGAGAGAACTATGAACAACTGTACACCAGCAGAATGGATAACCTAGATGAAATAGACAAATTCGTAGAAACACAAAACCTACCAAGACTAAATCATGGAGAAACAGGAAAACTGAATAGACCTGTAACTAGTAAGGAGACTGAATCAGTAATCAAAAATCTCCCAACAAAGAAAAGCCCTGGATGCAATGGCTTCACGGGTGAATTCCAGCAAACATTTAAAGAAAAAACTAGTCCAATCCTTCTGAAAATTTTTCAAAAAAATTGAAGAGAAGGAAACAATTCCCAACTCCCTTTATAAGGCCAGCATTACCCTGACACCAAAGCCAGACAAACACACTACAAGACTACCGATCAGTATCCCTTATGAACACTGATGCAAAATTCCTCAATAAAATGCTAGCAAGCAGAATTCAGCAGTATATTAAAAGGATTATACAACATGACCAAGTGGAATTTGTTCCTGGAATGCAAGGATGGTTCAACATATGAAAATTAATCAATGTAATATGCCACACCAACAGAATGGATGGGGGAAAACACATGATCACCTCAAATGATGAAGAAAAAGCATCTGACAATATATAACACCCTTTTATGATAAAAACACTCAGAAAAACTAGAAATGGAACAAAACTACCTCCATATAGCAAAAGTCATTAATAAAAAACCCACAGCAAGCATCATACTCAGTGGTAAAAGACTGAAAGCGTTTCCTCTAAGGCAAGGATGTTTGCCTTTCACCACTTCTATTCAACATGGTATGGAAGTTCTAGCCAGAGCAATTAGGTAAGACAGAGAAATAAAAGGCATCCAAATTGGAAAGGAAGGAATAAAATTATCCCTATTTGCAGATGACATGATTTTATATGTACAAAACTCTAAAGATTCCACAAAAAAACTGTTAGAACTTTCTGAACTCAGCAAAATAGCAGGATACAACATCAGCACACAAAAATCAGTTTCATTTCTACACATGAACAATCTGAAATGGAAATTACAAAAACAATTCCATTCACAATAGTATCAAAAAGAGTAAAATACTTAGGAATTAACTTAACCGAGGAGGTGAAAGACTTATATGATGAAAACTACAAAACATTGCTGAAAGAAATTCAAAAAGACATAAATAAATGGAAACACGTCTCATGCTCATGGATTGGAAGGCAATATATTAAGATGTCAGTACTAGTCAAAGTGACCTACAGATTCAATGCTATCCCTATCAAAATCCTAAAGACACTTTTTTTTCAGAAATAAAAAAATCCATCCTAAAATTCATATGGAATCTTAAGGGACACCAAGTAGCCAAAACAATCTTGAAAAAGAAGAACAAAGCTGCAGGACCCACACTTCCTGCTTTCAAAACTTACTACAAAACTACAGTAATAAAAAATAGTGCGGTATTGGCATTAAGACAGACATACAGACCAAGGGAATAAAATACTGAGACCAGAAATAAACCCTTGCATATACAGCCAAATGATTTTGATAAGGGTGCCAAGACCATTCAGTGGAGAAAGGACAGTCTTTTCAATAAATGGTGCTGGGAAAACTGGATGTCCACATGCAGAAAAATGAAGCTGGACCCTTACCTAACACCATATACAAAAATTAACTCAAAATTGATAAAGGACCTAAATGTAAGACCTAAAATAATAAAACTCTTAGAAGAAGAGAGGAAAAAATGCCTCACAGCATTGGATTTGGCAATGACCTCTTGGATACACCACCAAAGGCACAGGTAATAAAAGAAAAAAATTTTAAATTGGACTTTATGAAAATTAAAAATTTTTGTGCATCAAAAGACAGTATCAAAAAAAAAAAAAAAGACAGTATCAACAGAGTAAAAAGGCAACCCATAGCATGGGAGAAAATATTTGAAATCATATTATCTTCATAAGGGATTAATATTCAAAATACAGAGAGAACTCCTAAAACTCAACAGTAAGAAAAAAAAAACCCAATTCAAAAATGGGCAAAGGACTTGAATAGACATTTTTTCCAAAGAAGATGTACAAATGGCCAATAAACACATTAAAAGATTCTCAGCGTCACTAATCATTAGTGAAATGCAAATCGAAACTACAATGAGATACCACCTCATACACATTAGGATGGCTACTATCAGAAAACAGAAAACAGTAAGTGTTAGCAAGGATATAGAAAAAATTGGAACCCTTGTGCACTGTTGGTGGGAATGTAAAATGGTACAGGGACTGTGGAAAAAGTATGGTAGTTCCTCAAAAAATTATAAACAGAATTACCACAAGATTTAGCAATTCACTTCAGGTTATATGTTCAAAAGAACTGAAAGCAGGACATCAAAGAGATATTTGTATACCCATTTTCATAGCCCGTATTCACAATAGCTAAAATACGGAAGCGGGCTTCCCTGGTGGCGCAGTGGTTGAGAGTCTGCCTACCAATGCAGGGGACACGGGTTCGAGCCCTGGTCTGGGAAGATCCCACATGCCACAGAACAGCTGGGCCCGTGAACCACAATTACTGAGCCTGTGCGTCTGGAGCCTGTGCTCCGCGACAGGAGAGGCTGCGACAGTGAGAGGCCCGCGCACCGCGATGAAGAGTGGCCCCCGCTTGCCACAACTAGAGAAAGCCCTCGCACAGAAACGAAGACCCAACACAGCCATAAATAAAAATAAATAAATAAAATTTAAAATACGGAAGCAACCTAGGTTGCATCCATCAATAGATGAACAGATAATCAAAATGTGGTATATACATACAATGGAGTATTTTCTTTAAAAATATTTATTTATTTGGCTGCATCAGGTCTTCGTTGCAGCGCACGGGATCTTCACTGCAGCGCGCGGGCTTCTCTCTAGCCGTGGCATGGGGTTTTTCTCTCTTTAGTTGTGGCTCGGGTTCCAGAGCCCGTGGGCTCTGTAGTTTGCAGCATGCAGGCTCTCTCATTGAGGCAC
This sequence comes from Balaenoptera ricei, assembly GCF_028023285.1. Taxonomy (NCBI): domain Eukaryota; kingdom Metazoa; phylum Chordata; class Mammalia; order Artiodactyla; family Balaenopteridae; genus Balaenoptera; species Balaenoptera ricei. Next base: position 142,111,848 of record NC_082643.1, on the reverse strand, counting down.
GCGAGCTCAGTAGTTGTGGCGCGCAGGCTTAGTTGCCCCGCGGCATGTGGGATCTTAGTTCTCTGACCAGGGATTGAACCCGCGTCCCCTGCATTGGAGGGTGGATTCTTTACCACTGGACCACCGGGGAAGTCCCTACAATGGAGTATTATTCAGCCTCAAAAGGGAAGGAAATTCTGCAATATGCTACAACATGGATGAACCTTGAGGACACCATGCTAAGTGAAATGAGCTGGTCACAAAAAGACAAATACTGTCTGATTCCACTTATATGAAGCACTTAGAGTAGTCAGAATCGTAGAGACAGAAAGAAGAGTGGTGCTTGCCAGAAGCTGCGGGGGTATAGGGGGGAGAATGGGGAGTTATTGTTTAATAGGTATAGAGTTTTAGTTTTACGAGATGAAAACAGTTATGGAGATGGATGGTGGTGATGGCTGCACAAAAACATGAATGTACTTAATACCACTGTACTGTGTAGTTACAAATGGTTACGATGATAAATTTTACGTGAAGTGTACTTTATCACAATAAATTTTAAAAGATTTGCACTATTAATTGTGTGTAATTTCTTTCTCAATAAAAAAATTACATAAAAAGAAAAACTCAGTTGCAGGTTTATAAACCTAAGTGCGAAGGCTAATGAAAATAGCTTCAGACATAACACATGAGAGTATTTCATGAGCTTGAAGTAAGGAAAGTTTTCTTAAACAAGATGCAAAAAGCACTAACCATAAAGAAAAAGATTGATAAATTGTGCACTACATTAAAAATTAAGAACTTCTGTTGGTCAAAAGACCCCATTAGGAGAAAAAAAAGGTAAGACAGAGAGGGCAAAGGTATATGTAACCGGCTTGTAACCAGAATATACCAAGATGTCCTAAAAATCAGAAAGCGATAGACAAAAACCTCAATATAAAAACGGGTAAAAATTTTGAGCAGATCCTTTACCAAAGAGAAACTCCTAATAGCCAACGATGAAGTAAAAGCTATTCAACCTCCTCAGTAATCAGGACAATAGAAACCAACATCATAACAAGATACCATTACGTCCTCACCAAAATGGCTCTACTAAGAGGCCGGTGGACCCGTGCGAGGGAGGCTGCGCAAAGACAGAACCCCGTGTGCACTTCTGGCAGCGGTGACTTTGGAAGGCAATTCGGTGTTGTCTGATAAAGCTGCACCAGCAGCCCACCCTGCCTTGTACCCCAAGAAGCATGTGCCCACGGGCCCAGGAGACGTGCTCAGGGGTGCAGCCCGGTTTGTAATGCCTGCAAACTGGAAATTACCCTGATGCCATCAACAGTGCGATGGAGTCCTTCAATGGAGGACAAGGCACCAAAGGACATGCACTAGAAGCTGGGACACAGGGGCTGAGTGAGAGAGGTCACACACAACCGTTAACTTACAGCTCCTTCAAAAGGAGAGACGACTATATTGTTTAGGTTTTGAAGTGGAAATCTGTAAAGGAAACCAACAACGTAACAACTATAAAAGTCAGGACAGGGGGGTTGCTTTTGGCAGCAGGAAGAGGGTTCTGATAGGGGAGGGCAAGCAGGGCTTCTGGAAATTCTCTGCTTTGACCTAAGTGATGGTTATACCGGAGTTTCCTTTAAAATAACTTAAGTGGAACATTTAATGCATCTTTTTTCATGCATCTTTATGCATCGCTCTGTATTTTTTATTTTTCACAGTTAGAAAACTTTGATTTTGCTTCTTTAAAGAATCCAAGAAACGTCACCAACTACAAGGGGCAATGTCCTTGCAAGAACCTAAGTTTGGAGAAGGTCAGTGGGTATCCACTAAACCATGCACGCATCCACATGGAGAGCAACCAGATGTGACGCTTGTTTCAACCCTTTCAAAGCGTGGTACTCCCCTGCAGGAGTCAGAGATAGGAGGAACAGTGCCAACATCAGTCTGGGGCAAACAAGGAAGGGAAGAAAAGGAAAGTCACCCCAGAACTGCCAACGGGACCAACTCATCAGACAGGAGAGAGCTAACACATGCAAACAGTCTGACAGAAGAATGTACCCCAAGAAGTGCTGAAGTCCTCTTCATCTCTTCCTTGTTCACCTGAATGTTGTGGCTTTCCATCACTGTGATTCAAAACCAAAGCAGACAAAAATCTGTATTGCAGCAACAAATCCTTTCTGAGAAAGACTGCAGTGCCAGGAGCAAGCCTCACCCCCCGATGAGCACCAAGATGACAGTGCGAGCTCGGCAGTGTCCATGAGGGTCAGTACTGGAGCCCAGCAATGGTGGCAGTGGGCATGGGGACACTCTGGATGGAGAGTTGCCCCCGGCCGCTCAGCTGCCATGCTGGGCGAGGCTCTGCTCTCCCGGGTGCCCAGCAGGACAGGGCAGGTCAGGGGCTAAGAGCAAAGGCAGAGCAGAGCCTGCAACAGTGCTTGCAGGGGGTTCTCACGAAGCAGAAGTGTCCATCACACCAGGACCAGGACAAGTGCTGACCTGGAAAACATCCAGACAGGCCTCCTCCCCCCACCACTACTCTCAGGGCTGTGGGAGTCCGGCAGGACACCTGCAGAACAGGCAGTACAGAAGGGATACCACGTGACCCAGGTGTTAGAACCTTAGAGTCCTTCTAGACCAAGAGGTGATGCGGTCCAATCCCTCTTGTTAGAGAAAGGGAAAGTTAAGGGCTCACTACCTCTTCGGTGCCCATATGATGCACTGCCTGCCCCAAACTAAGTCAAGAGAAAACAGTCTTCCCAAAACGTACAAAGAACTCTCTAGAAGGATGACTGGGCAACATCTTTAGGGTACCTTACCTGCCAAAATTGGTATCAGAGGAAGCTCCAAAGTACAAAACAGTTGCCATAAACCATAAACCTGTTTCATAGGAAGAAATGACATCAATGTTACTTTTAAACTATTATTTCTACCTGCGTTTGCTGAACAGCCTACTTAATTTCATTGAGCAACTCCTCTGGTGGGCATGGTTGGTTCCCCTATCCTCCTTCCTAATAAAACTCCTATTTTTGTCAAGTATCCTATTTTATTACCAAGCCCTAGTAGAGATATTCAGAAATACCTGGTAGGACAAGTCCCACTCCCACTTTTCTTTAATCTTTCTCATTTTTAAGTGTGATTGAGGTATTTGTGGACTTTTAGTCTCCCATTTAAATTTCAAAATAGGTTTTCTGAATTCCCAAAAATTTAACTAGAATTTTCATCGATTTTGCACAGACTTTATAAATTAATGTGGGGAGACGTGCACCACCTTCGTCTACTCGGATCACCTCCCACGCTCTTTATCAGGGTTTCCATCTGAGAGCCCTCTGCCTTGTCTGTCCTTCTGCTGTGCCCTCACCTTCTCTCTCGGCTGCCCCTAGGACCCATCCTCTGTCCTGCTCTTGGCCCTGGAAGAAGGGTAGACGCCCTCCGGGACACATCAGCCGGGCTCCTTCTCTGCTCTCGGGCTGGTTTTGCCCATTCAGGGGCAGGAGGAGAGGGAAGCGGGTTTCCCCTGCGCCAGCCCACAGTGCACTTCTGGCCCCAGTCCTTGGCCTGCAGCCACCGCTTCTGGCACCCAGCTCCTGGTCAGCAGCCCCCTGCAGGGGCACTGCTTTCCCAGGGTCCCTGTAGCAGCCCGCCCTTTGAGCCCAGGGGTGGAAAAGCTACCAGCCAGTGCCTGCCCCTGCAGGCTTCTCGGTCCCTTCTGGCCCCCTGACTCCTGCCCTTGCTATGGTTCACAGTCCCTTCATTCAACCCTTCTTGACAGGTCCTTCAAATGACCTCTGCTTCCCAATGAGACTCTGAGTGGAGCTGTGTCCATCACTACTAACTGAAATAAACTCTTAGCTTTTATGTTAACTGCAGAGTTAGAGACATTCCAATTGAACTGAGTCTTTTAAAAAATGTTACAATTGTTGTCAACCTATAGAAAACATTTAAAAAACTTCAGGTCTTATCATCTGGACTGCCCTTCTATGAGCGATGCGCAGGTTCACTTGGCCTCAGAACCCCGTTTCCTGCACAAAGACACTGAGGGTACTGTTTCCTGTGAGCATGGATGCGAATGAAAGACAGCCCTTGGACAGTGAAGTTACAACGAAATGCCTTGCCTTGAGCTGGGAACAAAGGCCCATCGTAAGTCTGTAGAGCACCCTCAGGTTCGCATGTACATTCTGATTCTTTAAAAGATCAAAAGAATTAAACATTAGGCACATTTGGCAGCAACGTTCATCACAATCTAGGAAGCGGCAGTGTTTCCTCGGCAGAGAGCACACGTCTGGTGCCACCACCCATCGCCTCAAGCAGATCAGTTCCCACACTTCGGAAGGTACTTCTCAGGCAAATTCAAGCTACCTATTGCTTTCTTACTTTCTCCCCAACCCAGTTTTCCTCATTTTACAGGAAATGACCCACAAAGAAGCTAAGTGCCCAAGGTGCAAAGATCGCGCGGTAGAGACAGACCTGGCCCCTCGGCTTGCCCCTCCACCCACCGCGGGCATCTGGGAGCCAGCGCCTCACCCACACTCACCGCTGGTCCCCGCCGCAGACACACACAGAGACCCTGGGAGGTGGGCCAACAGGGTCTGTGTCCAGCTGACCAAGAGGGCGGTGGTGAGCCGCGGCCCCGACAGTCAGTCGAATTCTGCCCCCCTGCTAAGAACCCTGCGTCCCCACTGCACCCCTCCCGCTGCCACACGGCCCCCCAGACTCCAGGCGGCCAGCCTCAGTTTAGAGACACACACACCGCCGCCCCCGCCACGATGATCGGCGGCTGGCTGTGCACCCCGCGTTGGTCTTGCCGCCATCCCGGGTCTTGGCTCCCCCGGGAACCACTAGCTGGGAGGCACCACGAGCACGTCCACGTGAACGCGTCGGCTGTGGCCGGCAGACGGCCGCCGCCCTGCTGCCTGAACGCGCCTCCCCGACGGCAGCGCTGAGCCGCGAGGCTTCCCCGGGACGGCTCGCGCTCGGTGGCGAAGCTCTGGCCCCTCGTGGCTCAGCCCGGCCGCAGCTCGTCTCCCCACGGTCGTCATCTTCCTTCTCGCCATCCGAGGTCTCCGGCCTCCCCGACAGGAGCCACACTCTCAGGAGTCCTCACTGCTTCCCCGCTGCTCCTTGACCCGGACGGCGCTTTCCTTTCCCCTCCTTTCACACCACCGCGCCAGGGCAGCAGGAGACCCTGCGGAGCAGCGGGCCGCCTTCCACCTCCTGCAGACGCATGGCTGGCCTGTTTAACAACATACGAGCCGAAGTTCATCCCAGGCAGCCTCCTTCCCGCCTGGCGTGTGGAGGAGGGCCTCGGGCGAAGCTTCCCGGTGGGACCATAAGGCAACGGCGCGCGGGGAGCGACTGAGTCGCACAGCTCTGGGAGCAGCTGCTCGGCCTGGGTGAGGGGCTCCGACTCCTCGCCAGGGAGAAGACGCACCCGCTGGAGCTGGCGCTTTGCTCCGCGCAGCTACGCCCATCCCTAACTTGCACGTGTGTATGCCGGAAAGAAACTATACTTCAGAGTCAGAAATCCAAACTCTGAACTGAACCATGACCTTGGGCAAGGCGCGTGTACATGAACCCTTCTGCACCTGGGTTCTCCTCTGCAAACCTGGGCTAACACAGAGGCGGACAGCTCCCTCCTTCAGCAATGATATCTCGGCTTGTGTCTGGGGAAGTTCCCGCCCCAGCAGCATGGATCTGGGGAGACTGCCAATCTCCACGCCCCGCCTGCCCTGCTGAGGGGCGGACATGTGACACAGTCGTGGAAAGGAGACTCTAAGTGCTAAAACTTTGAATCTTGGACAAAAGTGACGTGTAGAGAAAATGATCACAGCTCGTTGCCGGCCCCCGGCCCGTGGGCTCCTGCTGCCTGGGTCCCCAGACCCGCCTGACGCCTGTCTTCCCAAAGCTTGGTTCTGCTTTTCCTCTGAGGCTCTGAGCTACCCCACATTCCTCTGACAAATCTCTTTTTACATTAAGGGAGAGTGAGTTTCTGTATTTCCAACCCCAAGCCCCTGTCTGACACAGATCCCTCCCCAGCTGCGGGTCTGCAGGATCAAGCACCCCAAGCAGCGACCAGCCCCCAGCTCAGCCCTGGCCTCCTGCTTGGCCTTCTAGTCGTGCTTTTAACATGGGCCTGTTCACTTACACCCAGGAAGTCTGAACAGAGTGGCCTGATGGTGGCCGGCGCTGCTCCCGCTGGGACGCCTCCTCTGGCCCTGCTGTGCGGCCACGTCAAGTCTCCCTCTCGCGGGGCTCCGGGCAGGTTCCAGAGCTGCAAGCACCCGTGCTTCTCCAGACAGTGGTTCCTAACAATTGCGCGCATCTTGAAAGAGGGGGCTCAGAGAGACAGACCTGGGCAGTCTTACAATTCTCCCCGCAGGGACTGAGGAGAGGCCTTCCCAGGCCTCGGCCACAGCAGCTGTATCACCAGCATGAAGAATTTATAAACAAGCAGCTCTCTGCTCACAGAGCTGGCGACTCTCTGACACAAAGAATCCATTTAGAAGAATCACGCTGTGAATGGCACCTCCCAGGAACAGTTGACAGAAATCACCCATCTTTATTCAGTATCCTCTACCAGAAATGTCAGGGTAAACAGCATTTCTGCTGAATAAGTAAAAATGAATGTCAGCAATGTTCTTTTTACTACTGGACTGTCTATGAAGTAGAAGAAGTTCCTAGAGGAAAATTTGGGTTGTATTAAGGTTGATAGGGCTTCCCTGGTGGCGCAGTGGTTGAGAATCTGCCTGCCAATGCAGGGGACACGGGTTCGAGCCCTGGTCTGGGAAGATCCCACATGCCGCGGAGCAACGGGGCCCGTGAGCCACAACTACTGAGCCTGTGCGTCTGGAGCCTGTGCTCCGCAACAAGAGAGGCCGCGACAGTGAGAGGCCCGCGCACCGCGATGAAGGGTGGCCCCCGCTCACCGCAACCAGAGAAAGCCCTCGCACAGAAACGAAGACCCAACACAGCCGAAAATAAATAAATAAATAAATAAATAAATAAATTTCTTTTAAAAAAATATAGGTTGATAAACCTTATCTTAAAACAACTCACCACAGTCTTTCTTGAGGAATTTCCATATGTGCTGTTCACCTTAACTGTGATGGAGTTTCCCAAGTATTTTGCCACTAAGTCTTCAAAAGAGGGTGCAGCATCAGTAGGATCTATAAGCCATGCAGCAATTCTGGGATCTAGCCCTACAAAATCAGCAACTACAGAGAAAAAGATCATTTAATCAGTCTAAGAAAAATGAATAATTATACTTTTCCCTGCTTTAACAAGGTTCTCAAGGTTCAAATGAATAATTATGGTACTACCATCCCCTCAAATCACAGACCTAAGTACCAACGTGATGCTCCCTCACTCCTAAAGAATGTTGAGCCTTTGATAAGAGTGGCCTCCACAAACCAGGTCCCACACAGCCAATCTCCATGGGGAATCCATCCCAAAGTAGCTCTCTCAAAAATGTTAAAAGAGATGGAAGTCAGAATCCTCAGCCACACCCTTGCCTTCTCTTCCCCACTCTTCTCCCTGCTCTGGAGCCTCTCTCTGCCCCACACGCCTCTCTTTTCAACCCCACGTGTCCCCGTGTCCACTCTTTCCAAGCCTCCCCTCCTCCACCCTCCTGCTGGGCTGCCTCCCAGGCCACCCCTAACCCTGCATCGGGGTGTCAGGAGAACAGCCTCCCGAGTGAAGGAGGGGCGGTGGAGCCGCCTGAGCACCCAGCGGCTGGCGGGCAGTGGACGCGGGGCGAAGATACCGGCATTCTGTGCAGTCACCCTGAGGGGAGGAAGCCCTGTGAGACAGCGCGCGTGCTGCACCGTGATGTGTGACAAGAGTGGTGGTAGAAGGCTGCCCGCGAGACTGGGAGGCCACATCACCCCTTAAGTGTTAGTTTTCTCGTCTGAAAACTGGGAGAAAAATCACTGTAAGTATCCATGGGACACATATGAAGGTGCTTTTCAAAAAATAAAAGTGATGGGGACTTCCCTGGTGGCACAGTGGATAAGACTCCGTGCTCCCAATGCAGGGGGCCCGGGTTCAATCCCTGGTCAGGGAACTAGATCCCACATGCATGCTGCAACTAAGAAGCCCATGAGCCGCAGCTAAGGAGCTGGCAAGCTGCAACAAAGAAGCCCGCCTGCCACAACTAAGGAGCCCACAAGCCATAACTAAGGAGCCCGCCTGCCACAACTAAGACCTGGCGCAACCAAATTAAAAAAAAAAAAAAAAAGAGCCTTTTAAGAGTATGTCCTACTATTATTAAAAAAATAAAATAAACTGGTATTTGCTAAATACATTTTAGTACCAGAGTATTTTAGACATGGAGAGGAGTTATAAAAGGATGAGGAGGCTGATAAATTAAGACGTAAGTCTGAATCCTAAGTGACTGCTTTCTGAAGTTACTTTAACATTTTGAAGTGTGCTTTACAAAAATAAGGAGTCTGCCTTTAAATAAAACTGTAATCTCAGATCACATCACACTAAATATATTTTCTGGCATCTTTAAATCATAGTAGTCTAAGAGATTTATATTTACCAAAGCAGCCAGTATCATCGCTTTTTTGTTTGATGCATGGCACGTCTCCTATGTTGGCAGATATGGAACTTGGGGTGACAGGAAGTCTGTAGGCACTCTGGCTACTTGCCGCCCAAGTCAGCCGTCATGACTTCATGTAACCATATCTGCCAATGCTGACCGAGCCAGATTATTTCATTCTACTTGCCTTTTCAAAGCGCTAATGTTTCAAAATTAAGGGTTCTTATCAACATTTTTTTAATTAAAATTTACTTTTTTAAAAAACATTTTTATTGGAGTATAATTGCTTTACATTGTTGTGTTAGTTGCTGCTGTATAACAAAGTGAATCAGCTATATGTATAGATATATCCCCAAATCCCCTCCCTCTTACATCTCCCTCCCACCCTCCCTATCTCACCCCTCTAGGTGGTCAGAGCACCGAGCTGATCTCCCTGTGCTATGTGGCTGCTTCCCACCAGCTATTTTACATTTGGTAGTGTATATATGTCAATGCCACTCTCTCACTTCGTCCCAGTTTACCCTTCCCCCTCCCCGTGTCCTCAAGTCCATTCTCTAATTCTGTGTCTTTATTCCTGTCTGCCCTTTGGTTCTTCAGAACCTTTTTTTTTTATTCCATATATGGGTTAGCATATGGTATTTGTTTTTCTCTTTCTGACTTACTTCATTCTGAATGACAGGCTCAAGGTCCATCCACCTCACTACAAATAACTCAATTTCATTTCTTTTTATGGCTGAGTAATATTCCATTGTATATATGTGCCACATCTTCTTTATCCATTCATCTGTCAATGGACACTTAGGTTGCTTCCACGTCCTGGCTATTGTAAATAGGGTTGCAGTGAACATTGTGGTACATGTCTCTTTTTGAATTATGGTTTTCTCAGGGTATATGCCCAGTAATGGGATTGCTGGGTCATATGGTAGTTCTATTTTTAGTTTTTTAAGGAACCTCCATACTGTTCTCCATAGTGGCTGTATCAATTTACATTCCCACCAACAGTGCAAGAGGGTTCCCTTTTCTCCACACCCTCTCCAGCATTTATTGTTTGTAGATTTTTTGCTAATGGCCATTCTGACTGGTGTGAGGTGATACCTCATTGTAGTTTTGATTTGCATTTCTCTAATGATTAGTGATGTTGAGCATCCTTTCATGTGTTTGTTGGCAATCTGTATATCTTCTTTGGAGAAATGCCTATTTAGGTCTTCTGCCCATTTTTGGATTGGGTTGTTTGTTTTTTTGATATTGAGCTGCATGAGCTGCTTGTATATTTTGGAGATTAATCCTTTGTCAGTTGCTTCATTTGCAAATATTTTCTCCCATTCTGAGGGTTGTCTTTTCATCTTGTTTATGGTTTCCTTTGCTGTGCAAAAGCTGTTAAGTTTCATTAGGTCCCATTTGTTTATTTTTGTTTTTATTTCCATTTCTCTAGGTGGGTCAAAAAGGATCTTGCTGTGATTTATGTCATAGAGTGTTCTGCCTATGTTTTCCAATAAGAGTTTTATATAAAGTGTCTGGCCTTACATTTAGGTCTTTAATCCATTTTGAATTTATTTTTGTGTATGGTGTTAGGGAGTGTTCTAATTTCATTCTTTTACATGCAGCTGTCCAGTTTTCCCAGCACCACTTATTGAAGAGGCTGTCTTTTCTCCATTGTATATCCTTGCCTCCTTTATCAAAGATAAGGTGACCATATGTGTGTGAGTTTATCTCTGGGCTTTCTATCCTGTTCCATTGATCTATATTTCTGTTTTTGTGCTAGTACCATACTGTCTTGATTACTGTAGCTTTGTAGTATAGTCTGAAGTCAGGGAGCCTGATTCTTCCAGCTCCGTTTTTCTTTCTCAAGATTGCTTTGGCTATTTGGGGTCTTTTGTGTTTCCATACAAATTGCAAAATTTTTTGTTCTACTTCTGTGGAAAATGCCCTTGGTAGTTTGATAGGGATTGCACTGAATCTGTAGATCGTTTTGGGTAGTATAGTCATTTTCACAATGTTGACTCTTCCAATCCAAGAACATAGTATATCTCTCCATCTGTTTGTATCATCTTTGATTTCTTTCATCAGTGTCTTATAGTTTTCTGCATACAGGTCTTTTGTCTCTTTAGGTAGGTTTATTCCTAAGTATTTTATTCTTTTTGTTGCAGTGGTAAATGGGAGTGTTTCCTTAATTTCTTTTTCAGATTTTTGATCATTAGTGTATAGGAATGCAAGATATTTCTGTGCATTAATTTTGTATCCTGCTACTTTACCAAATTCATTGATTAGCTCTAGTAGTTTTCTGGTGGCATCTTTAGGATTCTTTATGTATAGTATCATGTCATCTGCAAACAGTGACAGTCTTACTTCTTCTTTTCCAATTTGTATTCCTTTTATTTCTTTTTCTTCTCTGATTGCTGTGGCTTGGACTTCCAAAACTATGTTGAATAATAGTGGTGAGAATGGGCAACCTTGTCTTGTTCCTGATCTTAGTGGAAATGGTTTCAGTTTTTAACCACTGAGAACGATGTTGGCTGTGGGTCTGTCACATATGGCCTTTATTATGTTGAGGTAAGTTCCCTCTATGTTTACTTTCTGGAGAGTTTTTATCATAAACGGATGTTGAATTTTGTTGAAAGCTTTTTCTGCATCTATTGACATGATCATATGGTTTTTATCCTTCATTTTGTTAATATGGTGTATCACATGGATTGATTTGTGTACATTGAAGAATCCTTGCATTCCTGGGATAAACCCCACTTGATCATGGTGTATGATCCTTTTAATGTGCTGCTGGGTTCTGTTTGCTAGTATTTTGTTCAGTGATATTGGCCTGTAGTTGTCTTTTTTTGTAATTCCGTTGATTTGAGTCTTCTCCCTTTTTTTCTTGATGAGTCTGCCTAATGGTTTATCAATTTTGTTTATCTTTGGAAAGAACCAGCTTTTAGTTTTATTGATCTTTGCTATAATTTTCTTCACTTCTTTTTCATTTACTTCTGATCTGATCTGTATGAATTCTTTCCTTCTGCTAACTTTGGGGGTTTTTGTTCTTCTTTCTCTAATTGCTTTAGGTGTAAGGTTAGGTTGTTTATTTGAGATTTTTCTTGTTTCTTGCGGTAGGATTGTATTGATAAACTTCCCTCTTAGAACTGCTTTTGCTGCATCCCATAGGTTTTGGGCCGTTGTGTTTTCATTGTCATTTGTTTCTAGGTATTTTTTTATTTCCTCTCTGATTTCTTCAGTCATCTCTTGGTTATTTAGTAGTGTATTATTTAGCCTCCATGTGTTTGTATTTTTTACAGTTTTTTTTTTTCCTGTAATTGATATCTAGTCTCATAGCATTGGGGTCAGAAAAGATACTTGATACGATTTCAATTTTCTTAAATTTACCAAGGCTTGATTTGTGACCCAAGATATGATCTATCCTGGAGAATGTTTCATGAGCACTTAAGAAGAAAGTGTATTCTGTTGTTTTTGGATGGAATGTCTTATAAATATCAATTAAGTCCATCTTGTTTAAAGTATCATTTAAAGCTTGTGTTTCCTTATTTATTTTCATTTTGGTTGATCTGTCCATTGGTGAAAGTGGGGTATTAAAGTCCCCTACTATGATTGTGTTACTGTCGATTTCCCCTTTTATGGCTGTTAGCATTTGCCTTATGTATTGAGGTGCTCCTATGTTGGGTGCATAGATATTTACAATTGTTACATCTTCTTCTTGGACTGATCACTTGATCATTATGTAGTGTCCTTCTTTGTCTCTTGTACTAATCTTTATTTTAAAGTCTATTTTGTTTGATATGAGAATTGCTACTCCAGCTTTCCTTTGATTTCCATTTGCATGGAATACCTTTTTCCATCCCCTCACTTTCAGTCTGTCTGTGTCCCTAGGTCTGAAGTGGGTCTCTTGTAGACAGTATATATATGGGTCTAGTTTTTGTATCCATTCAGCCAGTCTGTGTCTTTTGATTGGGGCATTTAATCCACTTACATTTAAGGTAATTATTGATATGTATGTTCCTATTACCATTTTCTTAATTGTTTTGGGTTTGTTATGGTAGGTCTTTTCCTTCTCTGGTGTTTCCTGCCTAGAGAAGTTCCTTTAGCATTTGTTGTAAAGCTGGTTTGGTGGTGCTGAATTCTCTTAGCTTTTGCTTGTCTGTAAAGGTTTTAATTTCTCCGTTGAATCTGAATGAGATCCTTGCTGGGTAGAGTAATCTTGGTTGTAGGTTTTTCCCTTTCATCACTTTGAGTATGTCCTGCCACTCCCTTCTGGCTTGCAGAGTTTCTTCTGAAAGATCAGCCGTTAACCTTATGGGGATTCCCTTGTATGTTATTTGTTGCTTTTCCCTTGCTGCTTTTAATATTTTTTCTTTGTATTTAATTTTTGATAGTTTGATTAATATGTGTTTTGGCATGTTTCTCCTTGGATTTATCCTGTATGGGTCTCTCTGCACTTCCTGGACTTGATTGACTATTTCCTTTCCCATATTAGGGAAGTTTTCAACTATAATCTTTTCAAATATTTTCTCAGTCCCTTTCTTTTTCTCTTCTTCTTCTGGGACCCCTATAATTCGAATATTGGTGCATTTAATGTTGTCCCAGAGGTCTCTGAGACTGTCCTCATTCTTTTCATTCTTTTTTCTTTATTCTGCTCTGTGGTAGCTATTTCCACTATTTTATCTACCAGGTCACTTATCCATTCTTCTGCCTCAGTTATTCTGCTATTGATTCCTTCTAGATAATTTTTAATTTCATTTATTGTGTTGTCCATCATTGTTTGTTTGCTCTTTAGTTCTTCTAGGTCCTTGTTAAACGTTTCTTGTATGTTCTCCATTCTATTTCCAAGATTTTGGATATCTTTACTATCATTACTCTGAATTCTTTTTCAGGTAGACTGCCTATTTCCTCTTCATTTGTTTGGTCTGGTGGGTTTTTACCTTGCTCCTTCATCTGCTGCATATTTCTCTGTCTTCTTATTTTGCTTAACTTACTGTGTTTGGGGTCTTCTTTTCACAGGCTGCAGGTTCGTAGTTCCCGTTGTTTTTGGTGTCTGCCCCCACTGGGTAAGGTTGGTTCAGTGGGTTGTATAGGCTTCCTGGTGGAGGGGACTGGTGCCTGTGTTCTGGTGGATGAAGCTGGATCTTGTCTTTCTGGTGGGCAGGACCACGTCCGGTGGTGTGTTTTGGGGTGTCCGTGAACTTAGTATGAGTTTAGGCAGCCTCTCTGCTAATGGGTGGGGCTGTGTTCCTGTCTTGCTAGTTGTTTGGCATAGGGTGTCCAGCATTGGAGCTTGCTGGTTGTTGAGTGGAGGTGGGTCTTAGCTTTCAGACGGAGATCTCTGGGAGAGCTCTCGCCGATTGATATTACCTGGGGCCAGGAGGTCTCTGGTGGTCCAATGTCCTAAACTCGGCTCTCCCACCTCAGAGGCTCAGGCCTGACACCCAGCTGGAGCACCAAGACCCTGTCAGCCACATGGTGTCTTGATCCCCAAGAAAGCTGCTCACTGGATGCACCACCACAGTGGGGATCCAAGGTGCTCACTGGGAACAGGAAACGATGCCACTGCTCAGCCTCGGGTACCTGAGGGATGACCCAGATGCTCCAGGGGCACCGTCCAGGGCAGGGCGAGAAGAACTCCCACTCAACATATATTTTTGAAAATCCGTGGGGAAGTTCTGACAGCACTGGAGTGGTCTGGGGGCTGGTCCCTATAAACTCTTATAACTAATAAACTGAAGCCACCAGGACAAGCCTCACACTGGGGAGAATGGCAGTAACTGAAAAAGAAATGCCAACAAAACAGATTTTAAATGAGCTAAGAAAAATTAAGAGAATGATAGAAGTTATGAAAAACAAAGAACTCAGAATTAGAAATACTTAGAGATAGAGATTAGGTGACTTAGTAAAAGAAAAGCTTAATGAAGAAATGAAAGAATTCAGGAAAGCAAAGTAAAACAAAACAAAACAAAATTTCTGAAATAAAAACTAAACTGGCAACACACAAAAGCAAATAAGTGCAATAGATAATGTCTTAAGTTTTTTTCTTTTTAAACAAAAAATTATTTATTTATTTATTTATTTTTGGCTGCTTTGGGTCTTCATTGCTGCGCATGGGCTTTTCTCTAGCTGTGGCAAGTGGGGGCTACTCTTCATTGTGGTGTGCAGGCTTCTCATTGTGGTGGCTTTTCTTGTTGAGGAGCACAGGCTCTAGGCGCACAGCCTTCAGTAGTTGTGGCACGTGGGCTCAGTAGTTGTGGTGCACGGGCTTAGTTGCTCCATGGCATGTGGGATCTTCCCAGACCAGGGCTCGAATCCATGTCCCCTGCATTGGCAGGTGGATTATTAACCACTGTGTCACCAGGGAAGTTCCTAAATTTATTTTCATTTTTAAAATTTTTGGCCACACCATGTGGCTTTTAGGATTTCAGTTCCCCGACCAGGGAATGAACCTGGGCCATAGCAGTGAAAGTGCCGAATCCTAACCACTAGAGCATCATGGAACTCCCTTAAGTTTTCCTAAAATGAAGAAGGGAAAGAGGAAATTTTTTTTAATTAAAAAAATGAAGAGATTGAAAATGGATTCTAGATAAAGTGATAAATAGGAAAGATGGAGAAGATTCAACATATGAAGTCACAATAACAATTCAAACATCACAAAAAAGATAAACAACCAGACATTATGTATTTCCTGACAGAAGGACACAGCACCACTCAGAGTTAGGGTCAGGACTATGAAGCAGTCTTGCACTCCCAAAATCTAGCCTGAATCTGATCAAGCCACTGAATCTCATTGCCAATTTACAAGAAACAGAAGAGAGAGAACATGCTAAATGACAAGAAAGGGAAATCCTACAGGACAAAGCCTGGTCTGTTAAAAACGACGAAATAATTGCAAGAAAATACAACAGACGGAGAGAATATACAGAGTAAAAGAAACACCCAACCCAAGTACAGGATAACACTAACCCTTGTTTGGATCCCAATTCAAACTGTGAACAACAAAAACAAACAAACAAAAATATTTAAAGACAATTGGGGAAGTACAAACACTGACTGGATAGCTAATAATATGAAAAGATTATGGCTAATTTTGTGGGGAGATGATGATGGCATCATCTGAAAAATGAAATCCTCATATTTTATTCATCTAATTGAAATATTTACAGGTCAATAATATGACGCTTGGGGTTTGCTACAAGATAACCCAGGGGATGGAGATTTGGAAATGTGGGAAGTTATAGGGGAGAGAAGACTGGACATAGTTGATAGCTGTTGAAATTGGGTGTTGTGTACTCTGTTGTGTTTTCCCCACCACACACCTGCTGTTCTCTGCACACGCCAGCTGAATGTCCAACAACTCAATTCAATTCTGACACAAACTACCTGGGGTTAGTGCAGACCCTGCAGGTCAAGGCTCAGTCCCACAAGACGGCCCCACTTCAGGCACCAGCCCCAAGTTCAGGGCCTCCTGTACTTCTGACCAAACAGCTATAAATAGGGGGTTCCCAGGACCCCTCCTCAGGCTCCATCATTTGCTATAACGGCTCACAGAACTCGGGAACCTTATTTACTGACACCTGTTTATTATAAAGGCTACAACACAGGAGCTGCCAGATGGAAGGGATGCGTAGGGCCAGGCATAGGGAGGGCGCGCAGAACCTCCACACCCTCTCCAGGCGCACCACGCTCCCAGCACCTTGACGAGCTCACCTAGGAACCCCACCATTTAGGGGATTTTATGGCGGTTTCGTTACATCGGTGTGATTGAGTCACTGGCCACTGGTGATTAACTTGCTCTCCAGCCCTGCTCCCCTTCCTGGAGGTCTCAGGTGGGACGGAGAGCACCACTCCTCTAATGGTGCCTCTTCTTCCTGTTGACCACGCCCACCCTGAAGCCACGGGGCCTCCAGGCACCAGTCCTCCATCAGCATACAAAAGACACTCCTCACTCTGGAGACCATATGGGTTTTGGGAGCTGAGTGCTGGGAACCAGGGACAAAGACCAAATATACATTTCTTGTCGTATCACAGGCACTTTTGTACGTGTTGGAAATTTTGTACAATAAAAAGATTTTTTCCAGTATCTTGTTATGAATATTTTCAAACATTCAACTTGAAAAGAATTGTACAGTGAACACTCATATATCTACTACCTAGAATCTACAATTAACTTTCTTTCAATATTTGCTTTATTACATATCGGTCCATCTAATAAAAAAAGGTTTTAAAAATTCTTATTTACAATTTTAAATGAAAGCTAAAAAACGTGTTTTATATTGTTTTGATGTTAATTACTCTGGACTTTAGTTTAATTCTTAGAAAGTTTATATATAAGCTATTTGTGGTAACAACAAATCCCATCTGCCCATGCTGCATAATTTACTTCTTTCCTGTTTTAAATTACAAAAGTAATATATACTTGAAAAAATTCAAATAATCTAAAACACAGAGGGAAAGTGCCTCCTCACGCTCAGGGCCCACGGCCACACAGGTAGTGCATTGCAGCTGTGCGACCTCCCTTCCAGCCCCAACCCACGAGTTGTGCAACACGACAGCCCTTGCCGTGCTCCCATTCCCAGGAGGAATCACTGTTGGAAAGTTAAGTTTAGGAGATTATAAAGACTAAAACATACCACACTTCCAACTGCCATCATCACCAAAAAACTGCATCACTGTTCTCAGAAAATCCTTGGCGTTAAAACAAATAACAGGACATTTACATTTCAGTGTTTGAAGCAGCACCTTCCTAGAAGATGAAAAGACATTCACCGATTGACACAGTAATTTGGAGCTTTTCACCTTGGGAAAGTATTATTACTACTCCACTAACAGCTGTCACTTATGCGGTTCTATGGGCAGACATTCTTCTTCTGCAAGCTTTCCACAGATTAACTCAAATCCTAAGAGGTGTGGAAGGAAAATCGAAACAGGGACGGTATTGCTCAGTCCCCAGAACGGAGCCAGGAGGCCTCTGAGGAAGTGGGACTCGTGTGTCTCAGTCTGGATGGAATCTGACCTTTCAACCTGGTGAGGGTATCCAGAACCTCTGCCAGAAACCCAGGACACCCTATCTACTTGTCAGACCCCTACCCTGAAACAATTCGTGATTCCTTAAGGACAAATGTTTTCTGACTTGTATCAGAGTCAATCCCCAATTCTTGCCAGGCAACTTTTGACAATCTTGTGGCTTTTTGTTTTTATAAGTCCCTGACTCTTTCTCTTCCCCAGAACACTCTTTCGGCGTTTCCTGAATCTTTGTCTCCTGAATTGCAATTCTTAAGACCCCAAATAAACTGCTTATATGCAGCCTCCTGCGTTATTTTTTGTAGGTGTTACTTATTATCTGCAATTTACAGATGATGAAGCCAAGACACAAAGATGCTAGTAATGAACTCAAGTTCACACAACTGTTCAGAGCCAATCCCTGGGTGCAGCACAACCACCTACAGACTCAGCCCCCAGCTCTTGAGCAGAGCTGACGCACCCTGGACTCCTCCCAGCTGGCCCCAGCCTGCGCTCCCAGCACGCCCCCAGTCTACCCTCTGTCCACACTGGATTCTCCTTCCTCCATCACCAGACTGTGCACATCCTCTCACACTCTAGGGCCACAGGCACATGCTGTACTCCTGCCTAAAATTTCACTCCCACAATTTCTACAAACTGCTCAGGTGCCTGATTCCCTGGGCAGGGAGTTGCCCTTTTCCCGGTTCCTTTAGTACTCCTGGCCACACACCTGCTACAGTGGGGACCACATCTGCGATACTGTAATTTACCTTGGCCCATTAAATCACAAGCTCCTTGAATATGGGATTCATAATAGTTGACGTTTATCGAACACTTACTATGTGCAAATACCACACTAAACACTTCACGAGGATTGTTGTGTTGAAACCTCATCATAATCCCATTAGGCAGGCACTAGATCCATTTTACAGATAAGGAAACTGAGGCTCGGAGGAGTGAAACAATTTTCCCAGCCTTACACAACTGAGAAGTGGCAAAGCTGAGGTCTGAGACCCGATCTTGCTGCTGCCAGGGCCCAAGGTATTAATCCCCCTTTATGGTAACTGCTTATTAATACATCAGTGAGGGTCTTCAGATAAGGCTGAGGAAGAAGGAAACCTGGGGTCCGATTAGCTCTGCTTGCTCTGCAGACAGACATTTTCAGGCTTTTTGCATTTTTTTGTGTGCTTTCACTTTGGTTTTCCTTGCAGAGGGCCACTGCTGACAGCACAGCTTCAGGTCTTGCCTCTGGTGGACCTGGAGAGGTGTGTAGGAGTTGGGGCAGCT
The DNA here is from genome assembly GCF_028023285.1 of Balaenoptera ricei. Classification (NCBI taxonomy): domain Eukaryota; kingdom Metazoa; phylum Chordata; class Mammalia; order Artiodactyla; family Balaenopteridae; genus Balaenoptera; species Balaenoptera ricei. The sequence continues at coordinate 142,093,064 of NC_082643.1, read as the reverse complement.
TATGAGGGAGATAAGCTGGGACTACTGGAGCGTCCTCCCACTTTGATGCTCTTGTAGCTGGAAACCCGGAAGTTCTCAATAAGGCCATCTAACAAATATGATCTCTCCCACTAAAAGACAAAGCCTAGCTGATTTCTAGCTTAAGAAAGGACATGCGACACAAAGAATATCTTGTAAGACAAAGTGGCTAAAACACAGTGTATTTTCTAAGTCAGTTACAGAAGTCAATTATGCCACATCTGCTAAACAAAAGGCACAGGGAGGATCGGAGCTGAAGTGACCATCAGATGTCCAAGTGGAGAATGTCGAGTAGAATATATAAATCCAGAATTCAGAAAGGGCTGTCCAAATATTAGGGCCCTATTCTCACAGAGGTCTCCCATAGAAAAAGCCTGCCCAATTGTTCTTTCGAAAGAAAATTATGGAAAACAAAGGTTACGGGTTCTTGGGAGCAGAGTGCTCTATTGTCAAACACCCTCCCATGTACACACTGTGGTGTACATGCCTGACATCACGCTTTGATTGCCAAGGCATCCGTTTCAAAGACATCCATCCTGAATAGACATGTTGCCAGCTACGCAACACAGCTGCTGGCAAAACAACCAGAGAAGGAGCCAGATGAAGCTCCCTCTTCCAGAAAGCCCTGGGTAACCCAGATAACTGACTGTGTGATGACACGGCTTCTCAACCTTCCTGTGTCCTAATTCCTGCTCTTATGCTTTAAATTAGCCAGTAAAGAGTGAATCCGTGAAAACCTAGACACCCCACCTTCAAACCCTAATAAAGGCAGAGGCCCAGGTCCATGCACTCTCTCTCTTTCTCTACCCATAACCTCTCTGTGTACTCTCCAGAACTTGTGAGTGATAAATCTTGTTCCTCAAATTCCCTAATAGTTCTTGCTGAAGCGTGCCCTGTGATCATAAGAACCACAAGGGCTGGTCCAGCTACAGTGTTGGCCCCTGTGGAGGAAATGTCTGTGGGGGCTTGGTGTGAGGAATACAGGCGGAACCAGTGCCCCAGGCACTCCCAGCCTAGACAGCATCACTACCCGTAGGCTGGATCCGACACAACAACTACCCAAAACCCACCCAGAGTCCAGCGAGAATGTATTAGGCAGGAAGGGCCAGGACCAGGCCCCCACCTTCTCACCCAGAGCCTCCTTGAACGCCTCTTCAGGGCAGTGGCTTCAAGGAGCTCCTTCCAGGCACCGAACTGACTTGAGTTCAGAGGGCTGGGCAAACAGGAGGTGGATGCCCCCACCCAAAGCAGAAGTGAGTCAGGCTGACAATGTGAGCAAAGAAACAGTGATGAGCGGCACAGGCTCCAACCCACGACGAGACTTTTCAGGATTGAGAAGGGGCAGCAGAAGCATCCCTGCCTGTTCTGAAATTCTAAGATTCTAGGAAGGCAAATACAAGTGAGACATTTCTTGTCTATTTTCACAGAATGAAGCTTTGAAATTAGTAATATCTTGGTGGTATTGAGGACTATTTACTCTTTGAAGGCAGTGTTAACTTAATTTTCTAAGGCCATGAGTGAGAGAACAAGTGTGATGAGGAAATCAGCCAGGGCTCCAGCAGCGACAGTGGGTTTTCATGCCTTAAGATGATGCTTTTCTCACCAACCTCTCATTGCGATGTTGACTCAAATCCCAGAGCAGGCTCCCATAGAGGGACCCTCCATTCCAGAAGCTCTTTGAGGGAGAGAGGGTGTTTGTAGCAGTTTCTGTCATTTAGATCCATTTTATTTTCATGTGCTCATACAAAACTTCTGAAAGTTTAAATAACTGAAACTGGAGCTTGGGAAACTCTAAATTAGGATAAAGCAGGTGAAAAAGTAGGATTTAAGGTAATTAGTGAAGATTTCTTACATGGCAAATTGATGATGTGCCTCCTGTTCTTGGCCCCAAATAGAAGAGGGCTCAGTTTTTATGTAGATACACTGATCACTAGGCATGAAGCCTTCCTCCAGAACACTGTCAGAGGCTCGGGCAGCCAGAGGACCACTGTCTTCCTCCCCATGGCTCCTTGGTAACATCACAATGCCTTCAACAGAGGAAACCAGAGCCTGTGAATACACAATAAAATAAAGTTCCAAAATCAAACATAAACAATGCATTTATTCAAGAAAGATCTGTCATGTTTTTTAATTAAGCAGAAAGAAAAGGCCTAAAATTAAAATTTGTAAATGAACACCTCTTTTAATGACAATCAAGGTCAAAAGCCAAACCCATGATCTCACTCTCCAAATCTGGTCTCCTCCTTATTCAACATCATAATGGAAGTCTTAGCCAATGCAATACAGCAGGAAAAAGAAATAAAAGGCATATAAATTAGAAAGGAAGAACTATATTGTCCCTATATACAGATAACATAAATGTTTGTGTAGAAAACCCAAAGGAATCTACAAAACAAAACACCTCCTGGAACTAATATGTGAGTTTAGCAAAGTTGCAGGATACAAGATCAAAATACAAAAATCAATTATATTTCCATACACTAACAATGAACATGTAAAAATAAACTTTTTAAAAAAGAAATTACCATTTATAATAACTACTCCCCCAAATTAAATACTTAGAAATCAATACAACATGTATGGGATCTGTATACTGAAAACTATAAAATACTGTTGAAAGAAGTCAGAGAAGACCTCCATAACAGAGACACATACATCTTTAAGGACTACAAAACTCAAAATAATAATGTCAATTCTCCCAAGCTGAGCTGTAGAACCAAGAAGATCAATAAACTCCAAGTACAAGAAACATGAAGAAAATTACACCAAGTTACATCATAATCAAATTGCTTGAAAGCAGTGATAAAGAGAAAACCTTAAAAGAAGCTGGGGAGGGGGGATGGGACACATTGCCTAGAAAGAAACAAAGATAAGGGTGATAGCAGATTTCTTATGGGAAACAAAGCAAGTTAGAAGACAGCGGCATAACATCTTTAAACTACTGAAAGAAAAAAACTATCAACTTATAATTCTTTATCCCATAAAAATGCCTTTCAAAAGTGAAAGGTAAAGCAAGATTTATACACTACACTGAAAATTACAAAACATTGCTAAAAGAAATTGAAGTTTTAAATAAATGAAAGGACACCCCCTGTTCATGGATCAGAAAATTCAATACTGCTAAGATGGCAAAACTGAGCTAGGCCGGGACTTGGGATCCTCTACCAGAGTGCTTGCACCTGGACAAATGTCTCCTTGAGCAATAGGATACAAAGAAACTACAAGTGACTAAAAATAACTGCATGCAAGGGCAAGCTGGGACAATAATAAGCAATAGGATACAAAAAGGCCACAAACAAACTGCCATTTCTGAGGTGCCGGGAGCAAAAGCAGGGCACAGTGCATGATCCCTGCACATGGCACCACCAAGGGGGTGGACAGACCCCTAAGCTGTGCCTCATGCCCAACCCACAGACCCACCCCCATTTTTACCCCATTTAAGGACCCAAGTAGGTCCTCTCAGGGGGCAGGCAAGGGAACCTGTTTCTTGTTCTTGCTCCCTTGTTTTGTAGCAGGAGACCCAATAAAGCCTTGCCTGAAATTCTCATCTGGCTTCTTGTCAATTTCTATTGATTAAAGAGTCCAAGGGCCCAGGTCGGTAACAATTTTTGGCAGCTCTGCTGGGACCTGTGGGGCCTTCTTTTTTTCCTTGCCCCTCTGAGAGAGGATCTGGGCCCACTTTGTACAGCTGATTGCAGCTTCCTTGCAGCTGACAAGTGGCCACCTGAATCTTTGCTTCAGTGCTGCAGGGCTTGGTAAGTCTGCCTTCATTGCCCCAGGGGTCTCACTATCCTCATTCAGGCAACTGTCCCCTTCCCTTTTCCCTTTGTCCTTTTTCCCTCTTCTGATCTCTTTCTCTCTCTCTACAACTCCTTTCTCTGTCCTCTCCTACTTCTCCGTCACATCCTTCTGAGAAAGTGAGTGTTGGGCAACTACAGCCTAACTCCTTAGTTGGTGAGAGCATGCTCCCTCTGGCTGGCACCGGCTCACCCTGACAGGTGACAGAGGTGGGAGAGGCTTGCCTCATACCGCGCAGGTGTTGGTCCGGTGGGCTTTCCTTGAGGGGAGATTTCTGAGAGGGACAGAGGTCCAATCCTCATACTGGGTAGTGGCTGGAAGCCCAGTGGTCACAAACGTCTCAACTTCTTTTTCCCAGGTTAAAGTCCCAGTTGTGGGTTAGACCCACCAGCACTGGCTTCTGGGTCTGATCACCCTGGTGGGTGGTGGACGGAGTGCCTCCCTCCACTGGCCCTTGTGGAAGAGCACAGCAGACTGGAACTGCCTGAATACACAAACGCAGAGGGGCAGGCTGAAACAGCAGGCTCTCTCTCTTTCTCCCATTTCTTTTTCCTTACTTCATACATATAAACCCCCAGCCCCCGAGGCCCCTGTTGAGGTGAACTTTACACAACCCCCCAATATTTCTCTGTCCTGTGTGTTCAACTGTGGGGAAGGGAGTTCTGAGGTCTCCTCTGTCATCTCACCCTTTGGCTTTGTTATGCCGGGTCTTGAGGACTCCATCCAGCCCCAGGATCTCAGTTTGTTAGCCACCAGATTTATATGTAAACATGGGAAATGCCCCCAAAGATTAAAGTTCTTAAAAATTAGGGACAGTTTAAATTAGATGGTTTAAAAACCATCTTCTTTTGCAACACAGCCTAGCCCCAATATGCCTTGGGTGGCCAGAAGAAGTGGCCACAGAATGGATCCCTTAACTTTAGCACCATTTTACAACTGGACCAAAATATTGTAAGCAGTCCCCCAAATGGGGGGAGTTCCCTTATGTGCAGGCCTTTATGAAACTTTATCAAGACCCCGATTTGAGGGATTCCTGTTGTGTGTGTGGCCTCTATTTCTGTTTTGTCCCCAAAAGATTTAGAGTCAGACTTTCTCACAGATCCCCTTTCAACCGCCAACTAATCATTGGCACATTGGGCCTCTTTCTCATAGGGCTTCTTCCCCTTCAACATCACCTTCAGCCCCTCGACCCCCACCTTACCCCGTTTAGCCAGGAGCCCTGAAACCAGAGCCTCCAGTGCTGTCCCCAGTGGGGCCCTGATCAGGTTCAAAATTAGCCCCCACTTCCACACCACAGGGCCTTTACCCCCTCTGGGAAGTAGCTGACGGGAATAGGGAATTACTAGAGTGCATGTCTCCTTCTTGATGGGAGACTTAGGAATCCGTAAGGAGGGGTTTGGCAGGTTCTCATAGAACCATGACAAGTTTAGGACAAATTTACTATGCTGGGGTTAATGTTTTCCCTGACATGGCAAGAATTACAGTTATTCTGAACCACTGTTGCCCCCTGGACAAGAAGGAATGTACACTAAGAAAGGCCAGGGAACACACAGACAGCCTAGTGGCCACCAACCCGCAGCACCAGATTTATTGAACTGGTGACGCAATCCCACAACAGGACCCCCACGGGGATTGTGAGGATCATGTAGGCCAAGCCAGGATGAGACGTTATATTACTTGTTTATCAGAAGGAATGAAAGGGCGTATGGTGAAGTCTGTAAATTATGATAAGGTCCAAGAGATTACACAGGAAAAAGATAAAAACCCAGCAGTCTTCCTGAGTCGGGTGACAGAGGCATTCAGGAAGTCCACCAATACAGACCCTGAGTCTGCAGAAGGGAGGTCACTATTGGCCATGCATTTTATCACCCAGTCCTCTCCTCATATCAGGAGGAAATTACAAAAGCTTGAAGCTGGGCCCCAAACCCCATCGTCAACCTTGGTAGAGGAGGCCTTCAAGGTCTATAACAATGAGGACATGGCAAAGGAGGCCAACACGGATAGGAGATTAATAAAGGAAACACAGCTCTTAGCTGCTTTGATCCACCCGCCATCTTGAGGGGACACTAGACAGCTGAGAAGACCAGACCAGCAGCCCAGGAACCACCTGGGCAGGAATCAGTGTGCCTCTTTCTGGAAGGAGGGGCACTGGGAAAGGGAATGTCCTGAGCACCCTCCTGTGGGATGCCCAAACGACAACCCCAGCTGGCCCCAGCTCCTGGCGATAATATCCTTTAAAGCCTGAGGCCCTGAGGGGGACCCAACAGCTGCTCACCAAATTCCTAAAACACGGACTCATTAGGCCCTGCCAATCCCCTTGTAACACCCCGATCCCCCCTGTTCAGAGGCCTAACGGGGAGTATCGGTTTGTGCAAGACTTACGAGCAGTGAACTAGGCAGTCATCCCTATTCACCCAGCGGTGCCAAACCCACACACCCTCCTTGCCCAAGTGCCAGGAAGCACTCAGTATTTCTGTGTTGGACCTCAAAGATGCATTTTTCTGTATTTCTCTACATCCAGAATCTCAATACCATTTTTTAAAAAATTTCTTCTGGAAAGGGAGGAAAGTGTGTGTGTGTGTGTGTGTGTGTGTGTGTGTGTGTGTGTATATATTTAATATTTATTTATTTGGCTGTATCAGGTCTTAGTTGTGGCATTCAGGATCTTCACTGCGGTGCACAGGCTCTAGAGCGTGTGGGCTTAGCTGTCCTGCGGCATGTGGAATCTTATTTCCCTGACCAGGGATCGAACCCACGTCCCCTGCATTGTACAGCAGATTCTTTACCACTGGACCACCAAGGAAGTCCCGGCTCACAGGTTTAAATGTAAGAGCTCAGACTATAAATTCTTAGAAGAAAATACAGTAAATCTTCATGACCTGGTATAGGCAAAGCATTCTTTTTTTCAAAAAAATATTTATTTATTTATTTGGCTGTGCCAGGTCTTAGCTGCAGCATGCAGGATCTTCCTTGAGGTGTGTGGGATCTTCGTTGAGGCATGCAGGATCTTTAGTTGCAGCATGCGAACTCTTAGTTGCAGTATGTGGGATCTAGTTCTGCATTGGGAGTGCGGAGTCTTAGCCACTGGACCACCAGGGAAGTCCCAAAGCATTCTTAAATATAACAACAAAAGCAGAAGCAATAAAAAAGTACTTGGTAAACTGGAGTTCATCAAATTAAAACATTTTGTGCTTCAAAAGACACCGTCAAGAAATTGATAAAAACAAGCCACAGATTTGGAGAACTGCAAATCATATATCTGACAAGAGACTGGTATTAAAATATATAAAGAACCCTTACAGATCCAAAATAAAACACAAATAACCCAATTTAAAAATGAGCAAAAGACTTGAATTGACATTTCACCAAAGAAGATACACAAATGGCCAGTAAGCATATGAGGAGATGCTTAATGTCACTAGTTATTAGGGAAATACAATTTAAAACCACAATGAAATACCACTTCACACACAGCAGAATAGCTAAAATAAAAAAGACAACAAGTATTAACAAGGAGGTGGAGAATTTGGAAACTCACACTTTGCTGGTGGAATAGAAAATGGTACAAGTATTCTGGAAAACATTCAGCAGTTTCTTAACCTAATGAGAACTATGAAGTATCAGTCATTCACCCCTGGGGGAAAGGGGAAGGCTTAAAATCTTACTTCTAGCTCTCCTATCAAAATCAGACACTGGGCTTCCCTGGTGGTGCAGTGGTTAAGAATCCGCCTATCAATGCAGGGGACACGGGTTCGAGCCCTGGACCAGGAAGATCCCACATGCCGCGGAGCAGCTAAGCCCGTGCGCCACAACTACTGAGCCTGTGCTCTACAGCCCACAGGCCACAACTACTGAAGCCCGCATGCCACAACTACTGAAGTCCGCACGCCTAGAGCCTGTGCTCCGCAACAAGAGAAGCCACCACAATGAGAAGCCCGCGCACCGCAAAGAAGAGTAGCCCCCGCTCGCCACAACACAGAGAAAGCCTGCTGCCCGCGCGCGGCAACGAAGACCCAACACAGCCAAAAATAAAATAAATAAATTTATATATAAAAAAAGAAAAAAAAATCAGACACTAAGAAAATGGGTTTCTTTTATGGTGCCAACAAAACAGAACAAACAAACAAAAACCAATACCGTTTACTAACCTGGTCTGCTCTCAGCTGAGTTGAGCCATCCTTATATATCAGAGTTACCACCAGAGCTACTGCCTGTTTGAGCATTTCAATCAGCTGGCTTTTCTCCAAAGCATCCAAATACCTAATATCACAAAAATTGTTTGTGAATGCTTTTGAGTTCCTAGAATTTAGGTAGGCTTCAACCTCATCAGCATCTTCTTCCAATGCCATAAGTTTACTTGTTTTCTCTGATGAATTATTACATGTGGTATGTTTTCTTTTAAGACTCATGCTTTCTTTATTGTTTTCATTATTTATGTTTTCCTTTGGTAGGTGTTTTCTTTTATGTTCCATTTTCTGTAGAACTGAAGCCTCTTGGTCACACTGTGGAATTAAACACCTGGAAGAAGCCAATGAGCTGATATTCTTCTGGTTTTGGTCAGTAGACAGTTGATCTGTGAGTCTGATACTTGAGGACTGAGAAGAGAACTTGATGGAAACTCTTGATGTCTGGCTCGTAAGAGAATTAAGATTCTATAGAAAAATGGAAAATATTTCACTAGAATATGGATTCATAAGACAGGTCTAAACCAAAGTAAAATCTGATAAAACTTATCTAAGGTAAAGTGGGAACACAGCTTCACATTAACTATGATCCAACTTTCTAATGAACTATGGAGTGTCTTCCAGAGCAGTGGTTTTTCTCAACCAGGTAGGAGTGCGTATCTGCATCCTGGGCTGGAATAGGCAGGAGTTAGTTTAGGAAGTCTCCCACCACAGCCCTGCGCTGGCGCCGTGCGTGTAACAGGAGATGCTGTGGAGGGAGTGTGCTGCACACGTGCATAAGAGTGAGGATGAATCACTGACAACTTCCAACCAAAGGCCATTTATAGAGAAAATTAAATCACCACAGCTAGTCGATAATATGTTAATCTAGCTACTAAAATGTTTTTAAAAATACAGCTCAGCAGCAATCCTCTTCCTGTTTCGATCTAGCATTGCGCAAAATTCATTCATCAATTCACAGACTGAGGGGGAAAAAGCATCTCTCCGTTTCACTGTAGGATTCATTTACAATAAAATTTTATTTTTTATGTTTATTTTTCAGATTTTATGATATATTTATGCTATTCTGAACAAACGTATACCAATAATACTTTAAAAATAATTTTGAAAGAAAATGTTTTAACACGGTCACATGATCACAGAAAATTTAAATTTATAGTCATTTTTATTGCAGAGAAATATTATATGCTTTTCAAGAAAAGACTTCCAAACATAAAATTATATCACATTAAAAATTCTGTGGAGGAGTATACAAGAAAAGGAGTCAAGAAGGAAAAGGAAAATATAAAAATTCAGATTGTTGAAGAATATCCTGCTCATGTATTTTTTAAAGGAATGATTATAGATATCAAGTTATCAGAGTACAGTATTTAGATATTAGTGGACGTATTTTAAACTGTGATATAACAGTTTTTTAAATGTCAATATTATTAATACACCAGAAATCTTGTCCTATGAAACTTTTTAAACTTGTGATGAATATTTTAAACGTCAGCTTAAAAATATGTCAGGAGATACATGGCTTTTCAAAAGCCTTTTGTGAGAAAGGGAGCAAAACGATTTGAAGACCTCTGCCTTAGGGATCGAAGGAGCACAGTTTGAACACCTTTGGGAGAGAGAATTTCCATTCACTTTCAAAGGGCTGCACAGTCCCTTCCCTGTCAAAGATGCCCCTCCTTCCACTTCAGGGGCAAATAACCATCCCATCAATCCAGGGATTTACTAAGGGAGCTTACATTAGACTAAGTTAGATTTGGATTTGGACACAGGCAGTTTGCTGCAGAGCCCACTCTCTTAACCATTATGCCACCTCCACCACTGCTTCCTATATAAGGTCTTGGGTAATTACATGACCTCTTCTCATCTCTCTCCCAAGCCCAAACCACGTAACTCACCCACTGTAAATTTTATACCCCTTTCTTTCTGAACTTCTCTTTATTTCCATTACCCCAAAGTTCCAAGCTCTCTTCCCCTAACCTAAAAAATTTTCCCAAAGTCCTGCCCCCACTCTCTAAAGGTGAGGATCTTTAGACTGACCATTTCTTAGTCATCCTTTAGACCTCAAGTCAGAGTGTTCATACTTCAGACAAACGTCCCAGATTCCTCTCCCCACCTCCCAGAAAAAGCAGAATGAAACAGCACAAAAACTGGGTTAGCCATCTCCCCTATCGTTCCCAAAGCACTTGGCCCTGTCTCCTATTGCGACACTAATTCACCGCGTCATACAGAAATATTGTGCTTCTCTGTCTTCCTAGTCCCCTCATACAAATTAAACTATCAGCTCCTGGAGAAGAACTCCTTTTGTTTTTTTAACCGTTGCATCCACAGTGCCTAGCATATAGTAGACACTTGATAAGTATTTATTGAATGAATGAAAGTTATCTGTTTAGAATTAGTCATACTTGCAAGGATTCACCTTTTTTTCCAGTGATTGATTCTTCCCATCTTCAAGTAGTACTGAATACCTAACACTGGATTTGTCCACCACTTCTGCAGCTTTAAAAGACACAGAAAGGAAGCATGAGGGAATAAAGAAATTAAAATCATATAATTAGCTAAACATTGAAAATAGCCTCTATAATCATTTACTCATTATTTACTTAATTAAAACAATGTAGTAAAATTTACAACCAAAATGCATACTACAATTGTAATAAACATTTATGCAAAGTATCTTCAGATTAACTGGAGACAGATCTATGTAATCATGAAGTGTTTATTAAAAAGTATTACTTGGTATTTGCATTTGAATACTTGATTCTGAAAACCCAAGTTCACCATTTTACAGAAAGCTTGTAAGTATTAAAGGTGAAGAAATTCTTAGACTGAATAATATTGTAATGGAACAATTAGAACTTCAGTAAAATATCATTAATACAAACTTCTCATTTAGATTTTGTTTTAATTTTAATAAGCTTGGGCTGGACAGGAAGTGATGGAACCTGGGTTCAACCCCAGTCAACATGACTCAAGTCTCCGCTCGTAACCTCTGGGATGTACGTTCTCTCTATAGCAATGATAACAACGATGAAATGCAAATGGGGGAAATCTTTCACTTGCAATAGAGAAAAGTTACACTCAGGATTAATTTAACAAGAAAAGCACAAGGCACTCAATGATGGAAACTTAAAATCTTATAAAATGGCATAAAGCATGATCTATACAAATGGAAAAACATAGCACTGAGATATGAACAAAATATTTAATTCTCCTAAATATAAATTTAATGCAGGGACTTGCCTGGTGGTCCAGTGGCTAAGACTCCACACTCCCAATGCAGGGGGCCTGGGTTCGATCCCTGGTCAGGGAACTAAATCCCACATGCCGCAACTAAGAGTTTGCATGTCACAACTAAAGACCCCACATACCACAACTAAAAGATCCTGCACGCAGCAGTGAAGATCCCGTGTGCCACAACTAAGACCCAGCACAGCCAAATAAATAAATAAATATATTTTTTAAAATTAATGTAATTCTCATCAGACACCCTACAGGGTTCTTTTAATTGAAAAAAATAATAATTTCAAAGTACATATGAAATATTAAATGTCTGAAAATAGAGAAGGTAAGGTTTTTTTTTTGGCTGCGCCATGCAGCATGCGGGATCTTAGTTCCCTGACCAGGGATCGAACCTGTGCCCCCTGCATTGGGAACGTGGAGTCTTAGCCACTGGACCACCAGGCAGGTCCCAGAAAGGTAAGTTTTTTAAAAAAATAAAAGAAGACTTGCTTTGCCAGATTATCAGAACATACTATAAAGGCACTGTAATCAAATCCACAAGGTATTTGAATAGGAATAGACAAAAAGATCTCTAAAACAGAGTAGACAATCCAGAAACTGACCCCAGGACTTACGAGAATTTAATATACAATGAAGATGGTATTTTAATGCAGTAGAGAAGGATAGATTAATGAATAGGGATAGTACAACTAGCACCACTTCTGAAAGAAAATAATACATTGGGAAAACTATTTGGGACAAAAAAGACAAAGGGTTAATACTTTTATTATACAAGTTACGCTGACCAAAAAAGAAACAATTCAATGGAAAAGTGAGCAAAAGATAGGGAGAGGCAACACACAAAATGGCAAATCCAAAAAGCAAACAAACATGATGTAATACTCAAACTCACTAGTAGTCAGGGAAACACAAACTAAATATAATTGGAGATGGAGGAGAAGAGGGAGTCCCACTCATTGCTGGTAAAAATGTAAATGGTTAGGATCTTTTTGGAAAGCACAGTGTCAACACTTATTAAAATTAAAAATACACACATCACTCTCAGGAGCTGGGAAGAAAAGGACGAACCCAAAGGGAGGAAAGATGGGCCTCTGAGATGCTACCAATGTTCTGTTTCTTGATCTGGGTGAAGGTTATACGGGTGTTCAGTTTGTGAAATTTTGAACTATAATCTTAGAATAATTGTGCTGTGTGTGTGTGTGTGTGTGTGTGTTGTAACCTCAATAAAAACAAAGAGATATAAATATATAAATCACCTAACCAAACCACCTCAGTCCTGGCTATCTGTTTCATAGAAATATGTGCAACAGTAAATAGGTTTAAAGCAAAACATTTATGACAGTATTGCTTTATGGCAAAGGACTGAAAACAAAGCAGATACCAATCAAGAGGGCAGTCGATGAATAAATTATGTAACATCCACACCATGAAGCACAGAGCCATTGAAAAGAATGAGCTGTATTAGTTGACTTGAAGATGCAGAGATCTGTGAAAATATGATCCCATTTTTTAAAACAATGACCAAATCTCCCCATTTATGTACATGAGTATGTTATACCCATACACTGGCACAGGTCTGGTCCCTGGGAGGCTGACCCTGAGATGAAGGCTTGCGTTCACAAAGGTTTTGTGGTAGCGCTCTCATGATCAACGTCTGTAGGGGAGTGAGGAGGGAGGACTGGTCCAAGATGCGGCCGCTACAAACGCCTGCTCTGGACCTGGCATGGTCCTGTATAGTTGTCCCCCACAGGGTCAAGGGAGCTGAGCCTTTATTCCCCAGCACCCACCAGTCACTACCTGGTTGCTCCTGGGAAAGGGGCGTGCCCTTGGGCAAAGAAGCTCTTTGCAGCTGAGGCAACCATCAGGAGGGGCTGTGTGGTGAGCCGCAGCTGGGGTGATGAATGGGGGGCTCGGGGCACCCACAGCGTTCACTACAGTCCTGCCTACGGTTCACTACACTGTGCAGCTCAGATATGTTCTGGGAGCAGCTCCTTCGGGACTCTGCTGGGCCTCTTCCTGAGGGAACTTAAAAGGAAGGTTAATGGGGTGAACTGCCTGTCCTTGTCCTGCAGCTGGTCTCAAAGCTGCAAATGCTATTCACCTCTCTCTACTACCCATTCTGAGGTCCCCTCACTCTGGCTTGGCACCTCTGCTGGTCTAGGTAGCTTGCCTGATCGTGACCCAAACCCTCATCCCTGAGGGGTGTAAGTCCCTGGTCACCATGCCCTTCTCAGGCCGTGGCCACTGCATTTACCAGCAAATTTGGTCAGAGGACCAAGAGGTGTCCAATCACATCACTTGGGTGCCACGTAGATGCTTTCCTGCCCCATTACGTAACGGCAGCCCTGACCGCTGGTGAACAGGAGGTCACCCCTAGCAGGATGGAGAGTACCTCACTTGCCTGCCAGTCTCTTGGAGTACGGAACTTGAAATGACTGTGCAGCAGCTAGAGCTTGAAATCGAACAGTACTCTTCCTTTGCCCCTGGTGGGTTTCCCCTGGGGAGTCAAGACTAAACCTGCAGAACCCAGAGGTGTCGGGAGAGAGAAACACAAATTTATTGGGAGGGGCGTTGGGAGTGATGGTAAGCAGGGCCACTCCCACTGCCACCTTTTGGTTCCCAGAGCCCTTAATTATCTAAACTGGGGACACTGCGTCCTGCAATGGTCACTGATGTACAGTGTATACTGCAGCCTGGAGGTCACCCGAGCTCAGCCTGCTACCCACCACTCCACCACTCTGTTGGGCTGGCATTTCTGGGTGTGTGGCTGTGACGGAACCTGTGGGTCCCACGATCATGTGCCCACTGCAGCTCCTTTGCTGTAAAGTGGGTCTCTATATCCAGGGCGATGCCATGCAGGATTCTGTGTCAGTGGATCAAATGCTCTGTGAGACTTGTATTACGGAGCTCACTGAGGCCCTGCGTATGGGAAAGGCAAACCCGTGCCTGGAATACGTGGATTCCAGTCAAGACGAATCACGGCACCTTTGGGGGCACAATGGGTCCAGTATTGCCAACTAGCCCCCAAGTGACTGTTCTCAAAGTTCAGTACTATTGGGGACCCAGAGTTCAGTGTGTCATTGGAAATTCAACAGAGGCAACGGCGAGATTAGCCCTGGTGAGTGGGAGCGCCATGCTGTTGGGCACACACGTAGCCTCCGCCCCAGCCCCATGGTCACTCCATTAAAGAGCCCAAGTTGCCTGTACAGGGACAACAGATGACAGAGGCTGGTGGACGTCACCTGGCCAGGTCATTCCAGTTTTGTTCTTTCCTTCGACACTGCTGCAGGTAGATGCTCCCTGCATCTGCTTTTATTGTAATCTTCAGTTTTCTTTACTTCTTGTCAGCTAATCCCATTACTAGTTAATAACGCTTTAAACTTTCCCTGTTCCAATGACTATAGGGTTTCTGTTCCCTGACCAGCCCGTGTCTGATCCACTCCCTTAACAGGCCCTGGTACCTCTTGGCCAGGTTATGTAGTGACTTAATGGCCAAAAGAGGAGGTGGCAGTTCCTGAGGGAGGATGCGTTATTTCTCAAGATAGAACCCTCTTGCACTGTCTTCAAGCTGGGGGACTGGCGGGTAGAGAGAAGGGGGCTGGCCTTTAACAGAGAGGAGTAGCTACTTCTTCAGGTCTCAAAAGTACCTGGGATTCAAGACTCGAATGCACCAATCGAGACGTCCCCATCCTGCATCTCAGGGTCAGGTCCCTCTTCCTGCTCAAGGCCCTGACCTTGAGGTAGAACACCCGCCAGGGCTGAGCATCCAACCTCCTCTGGAGCTCTACCAGCCTTACTAGGCTGGGGGGCCTGTGACTGCAGGTGGTCTCTTCACAGGCTAGCAGGTGAGCCCTCTGGCTAGCACATTTACCCTTTAATTGCTAATTAACCACCCTTGGCCTTTGTCTTTTTCCAAAGGACCCAGCCACAGCCACCAATGCCATTCTCTTCCATTGCCCTATTCTTTTCAAATACATAGTATTGCCCAGCAGCTTGCACAGCTGCTTGCACTGGTATGCCAGACCAGCCACCCCTAGTAAAAGCTTTAACTGCACCGCTGCCATCCGTATTTCACCTACAACTTGTGATGAAGTCATCAGTGCCAGCCCGCCTAAGGGTGACCAAACTCCAAAATGCCATGTCTGCTTTCTCAGACCACTACTGACACCAACTGCACAGATCAAGTTCCCTGGGGACCAGACGGAGCTTTTCCTGCAAACGTTTACTTGGGGACGCTCTTGGGGAGCAGAAGGACTGAGGGAGTGGAAGCTCAAATGTGAGACAGTTGCAACAAAGCCCTCAGCCAATCCTATCCAAGGAGGCGGAGGTCTGGGTGGCACAACATAGCCACGCACACACAAGCTATAATTACTATCATGGAAACAAAAACATAAAAGGCATACGCTAAGTTGTTAACATGGGGAAGCAATAAGGGGAGAGGTTGCAACAAAGAAAAAGCCTGAACTAAGAAAACAATGTACATATAAACCCTTTCACTGTGTGTGTGTGTGTGTGTGTGTGTGTGTGTGTGTGTGTGTGTTTAAGAATATGTAAAAAAAAAAAATGTTTTTTTAATAAATTTATTTATTTATTTATTTTTGGCTGCTTTGGGTCTCCATTGCTGCACGTGGGCTTTCTCTAGTTGCAGCGAGAGGGGGCTACTCTTTGCTGCAGTGCACGGGCTTCTCACTGTGGTGGCTTCTCTTGTTGTGGAGCACAGGCTCCAGGCGCGCGGGCTTCAGTAGTTGTGGCATGCGGGCTCAGGAGTTGTGGCTCGTGGGCTCTAGAGCGCAGGCTCAGTAGTTGCAGCACACGGGTTTAGTTGCTCCGCGGCATGTGGGATCTTCCTGGACCAGGGCTTGAACCCATGTCCCCTGCATTGGCAGGTGGATTCTTAACCACTGTGCCACCATATAAGTCTCCCGCCCAGAATTTTTTTTTTAATGTGGGACTATGGACTTTGTTTTTGGTTTTTCTACTTAAAACAAAAAAAAAAACAAAACTTTTTCTGAAGTAGTACAAACAAAAAAAGACCCCCCAAAATGTTGAGGAAAATACAACATAAGTAATGAAATAGTAAAGTCCTTCATATATGTTTTATATGTCTGTAGAAAGCTCTTACAAATCGGTAAGAGCTGAATTCACAGATCAACCCACCTGTGGCATCATCAAAGATGAGACCACCTTTGCCTGCCTTCAAAAAGCTCAAAACATACCAAGAGTTAAAGCATTATGCAAATAACCCAAAACTACATCACAGGAAATTCTCTAAACTGAGTTGCAAATGAATCAAACGCAGTTTACTTCCAATAAGGCATTCTGGTAATGAAGTATCATTTGAGCAGAACTTTGTAAAATGCTATGGTTTCACCACTCAAGAGTCGTGTACGGAGAGAAAGAAAAGGTAAGTAGAGGATGAAGCCAGGAAACGACGTGTGTTTGGAAGTTAGAGTCAAATCTGAACGGGAACTAATCCCTTGTCGGTTGCACCATTTGCAAACATTTTCTCCCATTCTGTGGGTTGTCTTTTGGTTTTGTTTGTGGCTTCCTTTGCTGTGCAAAAAGCTCTTGAGTTTAATTAGGTCCCATTTGTTTATTTTTGTTTTTATTTCCATAACTCTGGGAGAAGGATCAGAAAAGATATTGCCATAGTTTATGTCAAAGAGTGCCCTGCTTATGTTTTCCTCTAAGTTTTATAGTATCTAGTCTTACATTTAGGTCTTTAATCCACTTTGAGTTTATTTTTGTGTATGGTGTTAAAGAATATTCTAGTTTCATCCTTTTACATGTAGCTGTCCAGTTTTCCCAGCACCATCTATTGAAGACACTATCTTTCCTCCATTGTATAGTCTTGCCTCCTTTGTCGTAGATTAATTGACCACAGGCGCATGGGTTTATTTCTGGGCCTTCTATCCTGTTCCTTTGATCTATATTTCTGTTTTTGTGCCAGTACCATACTGTTTTGATGACTGTAGCTCTGTAGCATAGTCTGAAGTCAGGGAGCCTGATTTCTCCAGCTGCGTTTTTCTTTCTCAAGATTGCTTTGGCTATTCAGGGTCTTTTGTGTCTCCATACGAATTTTAAGATTTTTTGATCTAGTTCTGTGAAAAATGCCATTGGTAATTTGAGAGGGATTGCATCAAGTCTGTAGATTGCCTTGGGTACCAGGGGGGAAGAGTGGTGGGGGGAGAGATAGATTGGGAGTTTGGGATTGACATGTACACACTGCTGTATTTAAAATAGATAACCAAAAAGGACCTGCTGTAAAATTAATTAATTAAAAAAAATCTGAATGGGGCATAAAGAGAGGGAAAGTGATGGGACATTAAGACTTAGAGGGCAGGCAAGGGCCAGGCTGCCCTGTAGGAACACATGGGGATGTTTCTACAGATAAATTCTGCAGAGAGCAAGGACAAGAGCTGAGCTAATCCCAGCGACAGTGCAAAGGCAGGAGCAAAGTGGCAATAAGTTGATGGCAAACAGCAATTAGGAAACTTCTGCAAATTTTCAAGTGAGAAGGAATGAAGGCTGGAATTACAGCCATGGGAATTGGAATCCAACACCTGGCAGGGTTTGCTAAGTGACTGGACATAAGGATTTTATGTTTATTTGATAGAAATAAAAATGTTTATCCACATTATTCTTGACCAGAATGAATATAATCAAAATAAATCTATTTTGTCATTTAGCTTTATGTTATCTGTCCTTGAAATTGCAAAGATTTCCACTAGATGGTGGGAATAAAGACACACTTCACATTAATGAATTGGATTTTGACAACATTTATCCTGAGGAGCCTTACACCTGTATTAATTTGTAATGTCTGGGCTTCCCTGGTGGCGCAGTGGTTAAGAATCCGCCTGCCAATGCAGGGGACACGGGTTTGAGCCCTGGTCTGGGAAGATCCCACATGCCATGGAGCAACTAAGCCCGTGCGTCACAACTACTGAGCCTGTGCTCTAGAGCCCACGGGCCACAACTACTGAGCCCACACGCCACAACTACTGAAGCCCGTGTGCCTAGAGCCCATGCTCCACAACAAGAGAAGCCCCTACTCACCACAACTAGAGAAAGTCCACGTGTGGCAACGAAGACCCAACGCAGCCAAAAATTAAATAAATAAATAAAATAAATGGCCCTTTAAAAAAAAATATGTAATGTCTGTAAAACTATTCTTATTTTACTAGAAAAAAAACGTATTCACCCCTAAGCTCTATTAAGTTAAAAACAATTTTGGATAAATGTGTACTAGAAAATGTTACTTGATTTCTATAGGTACTTAGGCAAAATACAGAGATGTAGTCTAATAAAAATGTGCTTAATCAAATGCATAATGTTCTACACAGCACCAGGCCAGCTGACAACCTTGAAATCACCATGAAAAATCTTCCTCCCCCAGTATTTCCCAAAGACTTTCAGTGGCATTACTGAACACTAAAATGACAATGTAAATTCAAGTCAGATGAACCCAATTCTGAATCTAGTTTAAAGGTGTAAGAGCTAAGGTGAAAAGCTAAGCCACAGTCACAAAAGACCCACCCATACAATGGTTTAAACCACAAAAGTTTTCTTCTCTCTCTTGGTCTGAGGTGAGTGGTCTCAGCTGGTGGAGCAGCTGTTTCATGAAGTCACTCTGGACCCGGGGTCCCTCCAGCACGTTGATTCACAGTCTTCTAGGACACTGTTATCATTTGCAGGTTGGAAAGGAGTCGTTTCAGGTTCCAACTGGATGGAAGGAAAGAGGCCAGCTGGGAAGCAAGTCAGGTGTCTTCGGGACTGCCCTGGCAACAGCACACCCTGCTGACAGGAACCTGCCACTTGGCCACACCTGGCTGCAAGGACACTGAGCCACGTCATCTGCTGTCATGCCTCCGAGGAGGATGGATGGACTCCGGTGTGGCGGACAAGTGATCTCTGCCAAAAAGGCCTTTGGAGCAATGTAAAACACCCTCATATGATTAGGGTGGCAAGTGGCTGCCATAAAAGTCAGCATAATGGTTACCTTTGAGCAGGAAGAGTTTTGAGAAGGAAATTTTGAGATATTGGCAATGTACGTGGCAGTTACATGATGTCCCCTTTATATTAACTCATTAAGCTGTATTTTAAGCTTTTGCATCTTTTTTTTCACAGCAAAGGGTTTTTAAATAAAGACCAACCCTGCTGCAAGAAGATACACACTGTCCAATCCTTAGTGGGTGTGTATACCTCAGTCAGCCTAGCAGATCAGAAAATTAGATTCCAAAGTGACATATAACATTGTTTGGTTTTACTTAAGACATTTAAAAAAAATTTTTATTTATTTATTTATTTATTTATTTATGGCTGTGCTCGGTCTTCGTTTCTGTGCGAGGGCTTTCTCCAGTTGCAGCAAGTGGGGGCCACTCTTCATCGCGGTGCGCGGGCCTCTCACTATCGCGGCCTCTCTTGTTGTGGAGCACAGGCTCCAGACGCGCAGGCTCAGCAATTGTGGCTCATGGGCCTAGTAGCTCCGCGGCATGTGGGTTCTTCCCAGACCAGGGCTCGAACCCGTGTCCCCTGCATTGGCAGGCAGATTCTCAACCACTGCGCCACCAGGGAAGCCCCTACTTAATACATTTTTGTAAAAGCAAATATTTGTAGTTTATTTCCATTGATTTCTGAGTTCAATTTCGCTATTTATCTAGTATGAAATGGGGTTTCAGAAATGAAATGCTGATCTACGATTTTATTTATAAGAGAGAAGGATTTGACATAACAGCTCAGCATGTGACAAGAGTCCGGGAATCAATTCAGGTTCAGCATCATTCATTCACCAACAACCCACCAGCAATCCAACTTTAACTCAGATTTATATGAAATAAGAATAAAACGGGTGGGACTGTGTGGCAGACAGACTCTAGGGTGGTCCCACTACCCCTGCCTTCTAGTATTCATGCCCTTGTGTAACCCCTTGAGTGTGGGTGGGACTTACTTCTACCCAAAAGAATACAGCAACGGTGACAGAATGTGACTACCTTACATAAGAATGTAATGTCAGTCTTGCCAGGGACACTCTCTTGCCAGCTTTGAAAAAGCAAGCTCCAGTAATGTAAAGCTGCCTATGGAAAGAATCACATGGAAACGAACTGAGGGTAGCTTCTAGCCAACCATCACCAAGAACCGAGACCCTCAGTCCAAGAGCCTACAAGGGGCTGAACTCTGCCCACAACCACGTGAGCTTACAAGCAAATGCTTCCCATTTCGAGCCTCAGATGAGCCCCCAGCCCTGACTGGCACCTGCACTGCAGCCCTGCAGAGAACCCAGCTAAGCTGTGCCCAGGCTCCTGACCCACAGCAACTATGAGGCAACAAATGTGTGTTGTTTTAACTCACTAAGTTCATAGTAAGAGTGTGACACAGGAACAGATATAATCTTCGTGAAAATTCCACTTTTTCCAAATCCATGAACACTTGACAGAAAATACCTTATCTTCTCAATAAATTTATGAAAACTAGGATTTTAACAGGGTATTTTAAGAGCATGACAAGACAGTTCATGGCAGGGGCTGATTGCCATACATTTTTCTCAACAGAGACTCACATTACTGCTTCCAGAGGCATTTTATTATTTTATCAGTTTTTGAAGGTAAGCATATTTCGAACTCTGTCAAGTGCACACTGCTCTTTTATTTTGGAAAGCAAGTATACAGAATAAAGGAAAAGGCTCTTTGATTTTTTTAAAATTAATTAATTTCTTTATTTTTGGCTGTGTTGGGTCTTCGTTGCTCCACGCGGGCTTTCTCTAGTTGTGGCGAGCGGGGGCTACTCTTCGTTGCAGTGCGCGGGCTTCTCATTGCAGTGGCTTCTCTTGTTGCAGAGCACAAGCTCTAGGCACGCGGGCTTCAACAGTTGTGGCACGTGTGCTCAGCAGTTGTGGCACATGGGCTTAGTTGTTCTGTGGCATGTGGGATCTTCCCAGACCAGGGATCGAACCCATGTCCCCTGCATTGGCAGGCAGATTCTTAACCACTGTGCCACTAGGGAAGTCCAGGCTCTTTGACGTTTGATGTTAACTTTACTACTTCCCCCAGCACCAACATTCCCCCTAAAACACTATCAATTGCTAGGTATGTAGTCCATACCCCAAAATTCTTACTCTTCATTACTGACTTCCATAACAAGGACAACAGATGCCTGAATATGAATAGACTGAAACGTTAAGCGTTACTGTATCTTAATCGACAAACTGCATTTGTAACAGCTTTTGCACTATTTGTTAATACTTCTCAATTATTTCATCTCAATATAATTAATTATATCTCACTCATAACCTACTCTGTAGAAGAGAAAAACAAATTATTGGTCCAGACTTACAATTTAAAATAAAAACTGCTTTGCTAGTAAAACAAACAAACAAAAACACCTGGTATTCCAACTATTTCAGTCACACTTGTGAGCATATGTCACTGCTTTTACTATTATATGTCATAAACATATGTACACAGGTCCACTGATCTTTGTCACGTAACAGTTTATACATTTCTACAGCGGTATAATACACATACTGTCAAGAACACTTCTCCTGTCCACCACAAATACGCAAATACAGGTTCAATCACCTGAGAGCTAAGGGTTTAGAAACGGGCACTATGAAAGAGCCCATCTCTTTTGAAGTTACTTAAACAGCTGATCCAGATTCTAAGGGAATGTTTGGCAGAAATGCCTGAAACAACGAAGAAAGTGTCACATTTTCAAAGCAGTAAGGGCTAAGAGAATATAAAATTTAGTGAGCAGAAGCTCAGTCATCACTGAATGAGAGTAAAACAAGGGGAAGCTGGACTGTTTGTAGGCAGGAACTTCCCTACACAGTAAAAAGTTCTATAGAAAAACTCTGCTACATTTCGTTTTGTGAAAATTAATAAGGAGAAGGCTCACTAAAATGGAGTTGGGAGGCCAGAAGGGGGAGCTCTCATGCAGTACCACTCAAAGTCAGCAGGAGGAAGAATCAACAGGAAAGAATCAATTACAGGTCCCCACAGGAAAAGATGTACAGGGCATCTCCTACAAGAAATCCACTTCCCCAGCAACTCAGCCAGAAAGCAGCAGCACTCTGAACTCTCACTTTTCTCCAATGGACTGTGATTCAAAACAACCCCTGCCAACAACCACCTTTCTCTATAAAATAATGTTCCTCTCCTTTGTTAGACTTGCCTTTGGCCTCTGTATAGCATGCTTGTCCCAAATTCCAGTTCTCTGCTATTCTCGAGTAAACCCATTTTTGCAGGTAAAATAACTGTTTCATTTTTAAGGTCAATGATTTTCAAAACTTAGTCTTAACAATAATTAAGACTCAAGGTAACAAAAAATATGAAGGTTCATAAACATTACTCACTCTTTTCACTCTCTCTCCAATCCTTAGACTCCACTAAATCACCTGAACGCATAGCAGACATAATCTTCTGGGCAACACTGGAGAGTGGTATCTTACAGAGGTCAAAGCCTACAAATGCCTCGTAATTTTCCATATTCATAAAATCCTAAACATAAGATAAACATAATACCCATATATTAATTTTGAGACTTCAAAATAAGAAAAAGTCATGTAAAAATTTTTATGTAGAGACATTCATGAAAATTACTATATTCACCACTACAGGAAATAGGTATTAATTGTCCCCATAATACAGATAAGATAGTAAGAAGAAAGTGAAACATTTAGAGGCTCAACTGGGTATTATGGTAAATAGACAACAAAGTAAAGAACGTATCTCCAATCTTGAAGCAAGCAATCTACTCAAATATTTCCTACTTCTTGAGGTTTGAAACAAACGGCTTAATTATAATCTTCAAGCATACAGATCTAGTAACATAAAAATTATTTTTGACTGTCTTGGGTTATTATGACAGACACATAACCTGACATCCTTTCACTTGCACTGCTGGGCTGTACTGGCCTCCTGGGCTGAGCAGGTGAAGGTCTAGAAGGGACAGTACAAATCGAGTAGCTGGTAATACATCTAATGTATTTGGCACTAATCTAAACAGAATTTGCTGTTTCATGAACCAGAAAACCAGGTGACATTTTCCCACATTACTGGAGAGGAGAAAAATTTCAAGTAAATTCTCAATTCCAAGGTAGGGCAGAGGGAAAAACAGGAACAAACAAAGGTTACCTGTGAGGAGTTAATAACAAAATCTTAGGCAAAACTTATTGCTACAAATTTTTCAAGCATGTTAACATCTACTTAACAAATACAAATTTTGAAAAATGTACAAATACAATAATTAGCAAAACATATTTGTTCAAAATTGTCAAGGCCCATATGTCACCTAAGCATACCCATTTTCTGATGGTTGTAGCTAAAAAACTCCATAAAGATCACCTAAAATGTGAAGTTTTTAGACAGGCATTCCACATTACAAGCAGGTAATACATTTTTGGAGCAGTAATATTTCTTGAAGGTAGTGTCTAAATCTTCTCTTTTCTCCATAAAGCTTCTTAGTATGTAACAGAGGTCACATATAAACCTGGCACTCAAGAATCATTTGATGTAATAACTGATAAATAAGCTACTTCAAATTATTTTACCTCAACTCTTAAAATAATTTCTAATTGTCCAAATACTACACTTGTATCCCAACCAGTAGAATCCAACACTTAGGTATTTTCACTCCTAAGAAATTGATTAAAATAGTGTTATACATCTGAGCAACCACTTCTATGGAATTTTGAAATTTCATTTGAAAGTCATTCATTATATGTAAGTCAGACTGAAGTCAAAGCACTGCTGACATCTGTCCTGCAGAAATACTGAATCCCTAGGACCCAACCGCTAAAATGAGCAATGGCCAATGGAGACTTGACATTCTTTGTGGTACAAGCAGGAACATTAAAATAGTCTCGAAGTCTACAGCAGGGAATTATGGGTGAATACAGTTTGAGTGGCAGAATTTTACTTCATAGACAAATATGAGGGGACTTAACTATTCCATTTATTAAGGTCTACAGCTTTAACAATGCTGATTCAAAGTCCTACAAATTTTTAAAATATTTAACAGCAGAAATTTCTATCTCTAAAAAAATAAAATGAGAGATACAATTAACTCTGTAAAAAATATTTGCATTATATAATAATGCTTTTTCCCTGTAACTTAAAAGTTACCAGGACTAAGTGCCACCAAGCAAATGTTCAAGTCATAAAAAGCACTGGTACTTTGAACAAACATATAATAAACCAAATTGATATAGTACTTGAATTCATTAAATGAAATGTTCCATTGACCTCGAATTTAAAATTTTCATAGTGTTTATTAGCTATATTCTCCTCCTAATATATAAAACATTAAAACACAGCACATGCAGTAAATATTTCATTTTCAATCTTCAAGACCAACAGCCTTAATCTTTGACTGGTTTTCTAAATTCTCCACAATATCTTTCAGATAATCTTCATCTTTTAAAAAATATACATATAATTCTCTTTCCATTTGATGCAGTTTATTAGATGCCAAAATTTTTCTTTTTGTCTTCACATCAGCAAGAATATCAGTAAGAAGATGATTTAGCTTATTTAGTTGAGATTCAACTTGATGAAACTGCTCCATTAACTCCTAAAAGGAAAATAATAATGCTTTTAATTCAAGAGCTCTATTCATACTACCAATTATAAATTTTAAATGTAATTTACATAAGAATCTAAATGATATAATGATTATTCCCACAATCTCAACAATAAATGAACCTCAATTAAAAATCCATAGCAGGGGGTACGCTTCCCTGGTGGTCCAGTGGTTAAGACCCCGAGCTTCCACTGCAGGGGGCGGGGGTTCCATCCCTGGTCAGGGAATTAAGATCCCACATGCCGTGGGCCCCGGGCAAAAAAAAAAAATCCATAGCAGGATTAATAAAAAGTCTATGTATTGATAAGATCCATTGCAACAACTTCCTATAGGCAATTTTAAGTGATTCAAAGCAAACTCCTACTCCCTGAAGAGTACTTGATATGTAAACTGTTCTGCATATTCATACATTCAACAAGTATTACTGAATGCCCACCACACACCAAGCACTGTTTTAAGAGTCTACAAATAGAAGAATGAGCACCATTTCCTTCATGGAACCTACATTCTGCTTAAGTAATCAAACCTTGTTTTAGCCTAAGCTGTTTACTCTAGACATCACAGGTACTGAGAAAACCTTGAAATGAAGCAATTACCGATATAAAAGAATTACCTTAACAAAAATCTCATTTTTCTTTTTTACATTGTTACAGAGGATGGAACTGTATGTGACATTCAACAATCCTGACTTACTATGTAATTCTTCTCAAAAACCTAGACATGCTGGACCCTTCACATTTAATAACTGAAATTCCTCACTTCTTAACATTAAAAGCAGTTTATTAACAAGTTTCCATGGCTTTCTAGTCACGTATTCTACTCCTATAATTTTTCAGCCAGTATTACCAAAGAGGTTCTCAGAAAATCTGTAGCTGTAACTACACCTCCACCTTCCACAGCCTCTCAACATGGTCCACAGCATGGTAATCACCTGGGGGAGTTTGTTAAGAATAGATTCCTGCACCTCATTCCACACTAAATCACTCTGCAACAGGGCCAGAAGCTACATGTCAACAGGCTCCTTGGTGATTCTAACGTACAAATTCATGAACAACAGCTTCACACCTGTCATAAAAGCCAGTTCAAGAGAGTATTTCTTAAACTAACTACATTAAAAAAAAAAAAAAAAATCAAGTAATAGCCACATTAAGCGGTCTCTCTTTGAGGAAAAGCTCTGTAAACTCGAATACAATGAGAAACATCTCACCTTTAGTTTCAATACTAAAGGTCTTAACAGTTACTAAAATAATACTCCTACAAATACTGAAAAATATTCAACTTCATTAATAAAAATGCAAGTTAAAATTCATATGGATGACACTTTATACCTCACTGGGATAGGGAAAAACATTAAATAATGATACCCAATGACATTATAGTGAAATCACCATATTTTAGTGATTCTAGGATGGAATCTTTCACATTTTAATATAACTGAAATCAACATGCACTGTACAATCAAGAGCATCATGTAACTGTTATTGACCAGACACTCATTAGAAGCACTTTATCACCAATATTTTATTTTTTGCCATGCCGCAAGGCTTGCAGGACCTTAGTTCTCCCAACCAGGGACTGAACCTGTGCCGCCTGAAGTGGAAGCGACGAGTCCTAACCACCGGACCGCCAAGGAATTCCCTCACCAATATATTTTTTAAATTTTTTATTGTGGTAAGAACACATAACGTGAGATCTCCCCTCTTAAATTCAGGAGTACAATATGGTATTGTTAACTACAGGCACAACGTTGTATAGCAGATTGCTAGAACTTGTTCATTTTGCATAACTGAAACTTTATACCTGTTGATCAACAACTTCCCATCCCTGGCAACCACCATTCTACTCTGTGCTTCTAATAAATCTATTTTAGATAGCTCATATAAGTGGAATCATGCACTATTTCTTCGTGACTGGCTTATTTCACTTAGCATAATCTCCTCAAGTTTCACCCATGTTGTGGCATTTTGCAGTTCTCTTTTTTTAAGGTTGAATAATATTCCATTGTATGTGTATACTATATTTTCTTTATCCATTCCTCCATGATGGACTTTTAGGTTGTTTCCACAGCTTAGCTATTATGAGTAAGTGCTGCGATGAACATGTGAGTGCAGACATCTCTTTAATATCCTGTTTTCATTTTCTTTGGATATATACCCAGAAGTAGGATTACAGGATCATAACAGTAATTCTATTTTTAAATTTTTTGAGGAAATTCCATACTGTTTTCCACAGCAGCTGCACCATTTTGCATGCCCACCAAAAATGGACAAGGGTTCCAACTTCCCCAAATCCTCACCAATCCTAGTCTTTTGGTTTTTGAGAACAGTCATCCTAACAGGCGTAAGGTGTTATCTCACTGTGGTTCTGATTTGCATTTCCCTGATAATTAGATAATCGAACATCTACTCATAAACCTGTTGGCCATCTGTATGTCTTCTTTGGAGAAATGTCTATTCCAGTCCTTAGCCCATTTTAAAATCAGGTTATTAAGTTTTCTGCTATAACCAACATTCTTAATGTATAATGTGGAAAAATATTAAAAGTACTTTGAGTCAAGAAATAACATAGAAGTGGACACTAAATGTGAAGCTTTAGAAACACCTTAACCATTTTAATTGGCTTTTTCCCTTTTAATGTATATTCGAAAGTGCTATGATAAAAACCTATGCCTACCCACACCTAAAAGGTATCTTCTAATAGGCATGAAATAAAAATTCTAAATAAGGAAGTACTGTGTCAGTTTAACTGAAAAAGTTTTTTCTTTCTTAGAAATTCATGAAATTATGGTGTATCATATGATAAGTGGTGTCTAGCAGACATTTAATAGTGCTGGTGGCACTGTAAGTCGGTACAACTCCTTTGAAAAGCAATATGGCAGTATCAAAGGCCAAAAAATAATGTGTATACCCAAGAAATCCAATAATTCTACTTCTAAGAGTTCATCCAAATGAATGTATCAAAAAAAAAAAGGGAAAGTATCCAACAACAAAAAGCTATATACACAAGATATACATGATCTCATTCAAGAGCAAACATAAGAAAAAAATGAAGACTATCAAAATACCTGAAAATGGTGGACTGGTTACACAAATTATGACACAGTAATTAAATCAAGAGTATTATAAATATTAAAAATTAATATCGTTTAGCATGGAAATGTTTATTTCTTAATGCTAAGTATAAAGGAAGAACATGAAAGATACATTAAGTAAAGGAAAAAAGCATCCACCTTGCAAATACTAACCAAAAGAAAGATAGCATAGGAATATTAATATCAGACAAGAGAATATTAAGACAAAAAGCACAATACAGGGTCATTATATAATGCTCAATGGTTCAATTCACTGCAATTTAAGTCTACCAGAATAATTCATTGCGATTTTAAATTTGGATGTAACTTATAAAATAAACTCAAATATAAAGAAAAAACCGACAGAACTACAAGGAGAAATTTTCAAATCCACCATCATGGGACTTTTACATAATTGTTTAAAAGATCAAGAAGCTAAAAATCACTAATAGGAGACTTTAAAAAACTAATCACAAATATCACTTCACATCCATTAGGATGACTGTTATATATTTTGTAAAAAGGGAAAATAACAAGTGTAGGCGAGGACACGGAGAAACTGGAACCCTGGTGCAGCTGCTGTGGAAATGTTCAGCAGTTCCTCAGAAAGTTAAACACAGACGTAACACATGACTCAGCATCCACTCCTAGGTATAGACCCAAAAGGAATGAAAACAGGGACTCAAATTCTTGTACAACAATGTTCACAGCAGCATTATTCACAACAGCCAAAAGGTGTAAACAACCGAAGTGTCTATTAAACAGATGAACAGATAAAATGTGATGTATACACACGATGGAATACTCAGCCCCAAAAAGGAATAAAATTCTCACACCTCATGCAATATGGATGATACTTAAGGACATTATGCTAAAATAAGCCAAACACAAAAGGACAAATATTATACAATTCTACTTACATTAAGTACCTAGAGTAGGCAAATTCATAGAGACAGAAACTGGAATAGAGTTACCAGGGATGGGGGAAAGGAGGAATGGAGAGTTAATATTTAACAGGCACAGAGATTGGCCCATTTGGGATGAGGAAAAAGTTCTGGAAAATGTATGGTGTCATGGTTGCACGACACTGTGAATGTATTTAATGTCACTGAATTGCACACTTTAAAATGGTTAAAATTGTAAATGTTACATTTTGTGTATTTTACCACAGTAAAAAAAAATTATTTAAAAAAACTAATCATAAGCCTTCTTATTTCAAGAAAAGTAAGCTAGTTACTCAGATCAATTCTTCCACAGGAAAAAATGTGAAAGGTGAAATGAAGTACTTAAAGAGTCAAACAAAACAAAAGCTTCCTAAAAGCAACAAAGAGATAACAAGACATTAAAAGAAACTACAAGTCCATAAAACAATACAGATTGGTAAGGGAGCCCAGGAGGTGCTTTACTCAATTGCCAATCTTGGAAAACAGGAATCCATGATTCCTGAGACTCACAAGATGAGTGGGAGAAAAATCAAAGTCCAAGGTCCACAGAAGGTGGGAAGTCAAACAGGAGAGACTCTCTTCATAATAAACTAAGGACTCGAAGGACACCAACAGTCTTAAGATCAGGATGGCCAGAGGTGGAAGAGCCCTTGGTTAGAATTACAGCCCCAATAGGAATCACCTGGGTCCTCCGAAAACAGAGTTTGAACTCATTTATGGTTCAGAAGTGGTGGTGCCCAAAATATCTAACAAAACATACATGAAGGCAGAAGGCATTTAAGGATCCTTTATCTCATAATGTAAGAGGGTCCCTTCACCAGAAAGATACTGATTTTAAACTTGTATGCCTCATTAAATGGTGATGGGACAATTTGGTTATTCATAGGGAAAAATAAAAATAAAATTAGAACTCTACCGCTCATGTCATACATAAAAATAAACTCTTGGTGGATTAAAGAACTGAACTTGAACAGCATAACTTTAAGATAAAGTAACGGGGACTATCATTATGATGTTAAGGGTAAACCATAAGAGTGATAAATGACATGACATTAAAATCTCAAAAAAAAAAAAAAAGCCAAAAATAAACTAACAGGAAACAGTAAAAAGAAAAAAACAAGCCACAAATAGGGAGCAAATATACATAACACACATCACTGACAAAGGACTGGCATCTGAAATACATAAATAACTCCTACTGAAAGGGGGTTCAACCTCCCTAACCATCAGAGAAATGCAAATTACAAACTCAACGGGACACTATTTTTCATCTATACAGAGTGAGAGAAAATTATAAATCAGACAGTGCTATGTGATGAAAAGGATATGGATACATAGCCTCTCTTAAACACCGCTGGTACAGTATGGTACAACCCCTTTAGAAATCAGTTTGATGTACACTGTAAAACTGAACCTGTTATCTAGCAATTCCACGCCTGTGTGAGGGGACAGCGAGTGATGTGAGTGAGTGAGTGAGTGAGTGTGTGTGTGTGTGTGTGTGTGTGTGTGTGTGTAGGCATGCATCTATAAGACATGCAACAAGACTATACATAGCAGTATAATCTACAACGGCAAAAACTGGAAATAATCTAAATGTCTGTCAACAGAATAGATAATTGTGGGATTTCACATAAGAAAATACTAACTATACAAAAAAGAAAACTATAAATGAGCTGTAGCTTTACAATTATCAACATGGATGAATCTCAAAATCATATTAAGAAACAAGCAAGTTACTAAAGAATACATTAATACAATCTATATAAAGTTCAGAAACATACAAAACTAAATAATGCACGGTCTGTATTATAAATAAAAGAAAGCGAATGACAAAATTAAGCGTAGTAGTTACTCCTTGAAGAAGAGAGGGGAATGCTATTAGGAGGAGCACGCTATTACTAAGTGTACACAGGATTTTAGAGATATAAGGGCAATCCTCTATTTACTAAGATGGGTGAAAAAAATACAGGGGTGGTTTTATTTTTCTTAATTCTTAGCATAAACATTACATATCCTTCTACATCTGAAATATTTCAGAAATTTTTAAAATTCTGTGTACACTGATCAAAACTATCTGAAAAATATATTTATATGTGGATAAAAATGAGATATGAAAATGTTATTATTAGGGCAATGGGATATGGAGTAGTATTTTCCTCATGTTAACATTTTCTTTAGCAACTTTTACAATAAACACTATTTTTTTAAAGTATTTTTAATTACTATGGCAAGCACCCACCTGATCACTAAGCAAAAGCTGATTTCCTCCTTGATACAAAGCATCACAAAGCATGTCCACATCATTATTTAGTTTGGACAGAAAGAAAGAATGCTCTTGAGCAGATACTGCTAACTGCTCTTGTACCAAAGAAACGTCCTGTTTTAATTTCTCAGCCACTTCTTCCAGGTTTCCATGGGTTATAAACAATTCTTTTTTCTTATTCTCTCCTTCTAAAAGTTGATAAAGCCTAAAATGTGAAGATTAAAAATTATAGAAAAAAATTCTCAAGTCAGTACAGTTTTCAAAATTATAATCCACTATATTGGGCCATCTTTGGGGAAAGCTAACAATCTATAAATATTAATCAAACAACTAAAAACATTCCAACTAAAACACTACCTCATTACAGAAATATGTATTCTAATTATTGTATCTGAATGCCTGGTTTTCCCATCTTCCAAGTTTTAGACAAAAAATTCTTTTTGACTTTAACTGCCATTAACCTACTTCAAACAAACGTTTCAGAAATACCTCCCTAGAAAACAATTCTTTCACAGAACACAACTATGATGTAGTAGAAACAGCAATGAACTTGAAACAGAAGACCTAGATCTGAGTTCTGGCTGCCACGTAAGACCTAAGTCAAGTCAACCTCTGAGACTTAATTTTCACATCCTAATACCTACCTAATTTTAAAGGACTGTGGTAAACTTAAAAAAACTGAAAATATAAACAACGTAAAATGTTTTAAAAAGTAAACAGTAAAGAGCTATGTAAATAGTAATAGTAAACTTGCTACTCCAGTTATGTTCATATTTGCTTGACAAATTAAATTCCTAATGACCCATGAGGTCACTTTAACACTTCAAACATTAATGGCAGAAATATCCTACGAGACAAATGGAAAAATGTGAGGCAGCACCTTCTACATATTTATGACAGAAAGTGTCTGCTCTTTTTCCTAGAATTTTTTTTAAATGTATTATTTTAATTATTTTAACAAGTTGCAATAGGTTTCCTAAAACAGGTTCAAGCCTAAGGCTAATTCTGTTCTTGTGGAATGTCACTACACAATTCCAGGGGGCACCATTTACACAGAATCATGAGGTCAATGCCACCTCTGAAAGTGTGCAGTGAGGCAGCCCTATCCATGCCCCTCATTTCATTAATAAGAACACAAAGTATTAGATGATTTTCTTCTAGTCTAGAGAAAAATCAGGAGTAGGATCCAGAGTTTCGAGTCCTTTGACTACTTTAGCCCTCCAATTTCAGTATCCCCATACCATCAATTGCTTAGACATCCAGAAAAGACTGGAAGCTAGCATTCATTCTTGCTGATTCACCTGACTAGATGCAAAAATGAAGTCTTCTCTCCTCTCTACTGCTGCCTTCTCCAAATGCAGTCAATTCTCTGCTCTGCAATACTTGCTATACACCCAGCTGTATTCAAACTTCCTGCTGTAAGTTAAACTCCTGCCCCAAATCTAAAAACATCTATCAATAAATAGTGCCCAAACATGAATAAAGACCTTGTATTGTATATTTTCAATCCTCCAAAGCATCCACCTCACATCTAAACCAGCTACTTCCAGATTTAACATAAATGAAAAAGAGAGCAAGAAATTAAAAAGGAAAAAGAAACATGTAAGAATATAACAGAAAGGTGGAAGAAACGAATACAAAGGCCAAAAATGGAGTGCAAAGAATTCTTTAAACGTCCACAATTTTAGTTCAAACTCTAGTATTTTACAAAAACGAATGGAAAAATAATTATTCACTAAAGAAACAATGAAGCCTACCTATGAGTAGAATAATCCTTGGTATCAATGGTATTCCTTGGATTTATCTGCTGAGATACTGATGGGTCTGTCAGCATTTCTAATTGGTGGTGGAGCATCAAATTACTTTGACTAAGTTCTTGAACCAAGTTTTCAAGCTGACGATATATGTCCCAATGCCTTCTCAATTCAATTTCATATGATAATTGTACAAGTTCAAATGATGCCTTTTGCTTTATCAACTGATTTAAAACTAACTCTTGTCTTGCTGTGTAATAGTCTTGTTTAGCAATCTGCAGATCGAAATCTCCCTTTACAACTGGCATATTCAATAACTGGGCATTCTCTTTTACCACAGCAGGCAAAATTTTGTCTTTTATATGAGTGATTTGTTCTTCAAGTTTCAGAATCTCACTGTTCAAGCTAGAAATTTTAGCATCCAAAATATCTTTGCCAAGAGCCTACACAAAGAAAACAATTACATTTCAAACTGTTAAGTATAAAGTTGAAATAGTTTTAAAATTATTTTCACTTTCCATTTTAGGTTATCAGATAACATACTCACTAATAAAAACTTATTTCATATTAGCAGAAGCCAGAATCACAGTTTAAAAAAGTGCAGACTAAGCCAAGGGTAAAGCCATTATGAACTGCTAACTTTTAATGCTATTACTACCATGTAAAATACTAGACACAGTAATGGACATCTTGTCCAGACACAAAACAGACATCCTGTCATGTTTGTCTTAATAAAAATCACACTACTCACCGAATGTGAATGTATACTATTTAAGTTTTTCTTAAAATTAAAATAATCTCAGTAGCTATTCTCCCAGCCTGCCTGTTGATTTTAGCACTTCTACAGAATAACAGGACTTCACACATCATTCCAAAGTTTGTGTCAGTTATAGGTATTCAGCTTCAGAAAAGCTGATATTTTTACTCAACTATCTAGTGGCTACATTACCAAGAAAGCAAGCTTCCCAAGAGTGCAGATGGCTACCTATAATACATCTATACATTCTCAGAAAAGAATCAGGGTTTCAGTCCACTGAACTGGATCTCCAACTTCATTAGCACCATCCTCTGGTCAGCGCAAACAAGGCAGAAAACCCGTAACACAGCAATAAGGCTCTTTACCCATTCATCATAAAAAAGGAAATGTCAGGGTCACCTGTATCTGAACCAACACAGAATGCAAAAGTACTTTTATTTAAAGTGAGCTAGATAATGTGGTCGGGTTATAATTACTATTTCTGCCCTCGGCTAATATGAAGATCTATTTGTACGAAACAATGACACAGATCACAACTAAACACTGAACAAACAGAAAATAAGAGACTGTGATTCCTTACTATATCCCCCTTTCTAAAGACTTTACTATCAGTATTACTCCATTATCAACAACAATTTCAATATGAATCCAGTCTCATTTCTCATGTTTACCTTGCTAGTGAGGCTATGAAGATTCTCCTCTGCCCATTTTATACTTGACTTCAGGCTCAAATTTCTTGCTTTCAAGTGAATTAACTGATGTTGAGCACAAATATATGCCAGCTGCAGCCTAGCCATCTCTAGCCGTCTCTCCTCAAGAACTTCTTGATTATCACAAATAGAGGGTGCTTGTATATCTAAAAGTTGAAAATTTTCTTCGTTTGAACTTTCAACTACTTCATGTACACCTTGAAAGAACTGTTTTTTGGTATATAAGGTTAATGCTGCTGTGCTTTGCTCTTCTTGGCTTAGATATTTTTCCAATGAAAATTGAGATAAAAACACCAGTGGATTTGTCCCTTGACCCAAATTCGAATGTCTGAAGAACACCAGTAATTTTGCAACTCCATCGGTAAGAGTGTGGAGCTCATTACTGATCTTAGTACTGGCAGCATTTAGAATTCGCTGACTCTGCTTCAGCTTTTTATTGGCTGCTCCTTCTTTAGCATTTAACCTCAGAGATTTGTGGCTAGTTACCGAAGCCATCAACTGGCATTTATTACGTCGCTGAATTTTTAGGTTCTTTAATTTCTGCAGAGTTTGAACCTCATCCTCTAATTTCTCCAGCTCTTTGTCATTCAGGGTAGGTGTCTTCAAATCAGAAGTTTTACAGGTTTTAAGAACTTCATCCAACGCTGCTCCTTCTAGGATGGGCTTGCCTGATTTCTGAAGAATGCGAAAAGCTTCCAATTCCTCTTCAGATAATACGTTCTGTTCACTCACATTCCCACAAAACCACTTCAAAAATGATTCATTCTCAACAGTCTCAAACAACCAGTCAAAATCTTCCCCATTAAGAATATCAGCTTTGGGATAATCAATTTTTTTTAACGTTTCCACAAACTCCTTTCCACAACTCATGGTTTAACTACCCAAATTTTTTGTAACTGATAAGGCTTTATGGTGTTGATATTTAGAAAACGAATCCAAATACACACAAAACTAATTTTACGTTAAGTCCACAGAGAAGGGGGAAAGATATTTTTAGACTCTATAATAATTTCTCCTGGGGGGGGAAAAAAAACAAGTGTTAGATCACAAATAGGGCCACTATATCTTTGAAAGGATGATACAGCTAAACATCACAAGATACAGTTGTAGCTGGAAAGTCTGATGAAGATAAACAATTAGGGTATTACTTAGAACAATGCAACAGTAATGAAAACCTAATTAACAAGGAAATCCTATTTTTTCCAAAGATAACACGGTTTAAAGTACGTTGTATTTTATAGAGCAGCAGTTCAGTTTTTAATTCAAAATACACGGATGTAAATATGTCCAAGCCATCACGCGGCTAAGCAGCCTCTTTTCCCTGTCCTTCCTGAGAAAATAGAAATAAATATGGTAAGATTTTTGAGGAAGAGTCAACTAAATATTTACCTGAATGACTCAGTCAGCATCCGCATTCACGCAAGAACCAAAGTCAGATACGACGAACCTAGTGCAGAGAAAATCAGGCTTAAGGTTTAAGAACCACCCCCGACTTGAGAAGAGCCGAAGGACTGAGAAGTCGTTCAATAAAGGTACTTGAGGCATTTATTATTTTCAGCACAGGGACCACCTGTCCACGCTGCAAACTCCAGGGACGGATGCAGGAGGCACAGAGGAGGGCCCCAGCAACACATCTGCGGCCCTCGGTGATTTGCGGTGATGCAGTCAGCGATGACTGGTATGCGCGTCAATAAACTGCTCGTCCACAGAGGCCGCCGAATCGGCGCCAAGACAAACTGCACAAAGCTCAGGCGGGTGCCCGGCCGGCCTGCGGGGCTCAGGTGCGCCCCCCCGCGTCCTAGCAGCGCCTCAGGGTCGGGCCCGGTCGGGCCCGGCCGGGCGGGGCCCCGGGCGCCCCCCCACGCCCGCACTGGAGCCCCCCGTTTCCGGCCGCGCCCCTCGCCCCTCACTAGCGCCCCCGGCCCCCGCCCCGCACCGAAGGGAGCCCCCAGTGTCCCGCCGCTCTCCTCGCCCCTCCGGGCGCCGCCCCCCGACCGCACTGGAGCCGCCAAGCTCCGGACGCTCCCCTCGCCCACCCGGCCCCCACTCGCACCCCCGGCCCCTCGCCCTACGGACAGCGACTGCGCCGCGCGGGCAAGTACCTGAGCGCCGAAAGACGTCCCCAGGGACGCCCGGAAGGAAGACGCAGCCCGCTGACCCGCGCCGCTCCCACAGCCCCACCTCCCGCCTGACAGAACTGCGAGGCGACCGCCACACACCTCAGAAAGCTCGGCTCTCACCCCTCAACAGCCCGCCGCCGCGCCTCGCACGGCCTCACGGGAACACCACCCCCGCGCGCGCGCAGAAGGCCGAGGCCGGGTCGCGGGGCGACCTTCTGCACAGGCGCAGGGTCGGAAGAGGCGGGGCTGGCTGGGGCGGGCCCCCGGCCCCACGTCTACCAGCAGGGAGCGAGCTGATTGGCTCCCTGCCTCAGGGGCGGGGCCAGGGCGCGCGTGGGGGAGGGGTGGGGTGGGGTCTGGGGGTCGCCTAGGCGGGCGGTTCGGCCTCGCGCAGTCGGTGGGCCTGCACGCAGTACCCCGTCTGCACCCTCTCGGGGGGGCTGGCTTTCAGCCGCAGCCTCGTTGGGTCGGGAGCGCGCACCGGAGCCAGCCCCGCCCTGCCCTGCCCTGCCCTGCCCTGCCCTGCCCTGCCCTGCCCTGCCGCCCGCCCCGTGACCGGGCAGCCCCGGCCCCGTGGCCTCTGCGTCCCGTCCTCCCCGGCCGCAGGGCCGCGCTCCACTGCGGAGTGCGCGTGGACGAGCTCGCGGAGCAGACTTACTCGCCTCACAGCCTTTTACGATGAACGCTGTTTTGCAAGAGCGCTTAGTTACTAAGCCCTCACCTGACAATCCCATTTTCCACATACGACTTTTAAATAAAAGTTGAAACTATAACTCGTATAGACATACAGTGGATATGTGTCGGGATGGAGACGGTTTCCAAGGAGGATGCCGGAAATGGAAGATGTGTGGTCAGCGAAAAGAACAGTGCTCAAATAAGACTGCCGAGTTTGATGCAAATCTGGTTGACGCCCTACCGTCCAATGAAACCAGACTTTTGGCGGTTATCATTTGTATTGGGCAGAATTCATTTGCATCTCTACCAGACACAAATCATTTTTAAGTTACCAATCTTCTACAAATTAACATCGAAATGTGCAAGGTTGGGGCCCTGGTCAATTACTACATAGTCAGTACCCCCCCACCCCACCCCCAGCATCAAATGGCCCTAAGGTGGCTTGTTAGACAATGTCCTAGTCTAGTGCGACATCGGAAGGGCACAAGTCTTTCCGGATAATTTTTCTTAGTATTTTTAAGAAGAGAAAGAATAATGTTCTGGGGCAGATACCATGAAATTAATCTTGACTTGAACATATTTATTAATTCATTTGTTTTACTTTTTTAATCCTCCTCTTCTAAAAGACAATAAAGCCTAAAATGATCGGAAAAACAAACATTACAGAAGAAAAAATTCACAGAGCAGTGCCCGGCCTGAACGCAGGGGCCTGGCCCCGGGCGGGCGGGGAATGGTCCTGTTGGTGTGAGCTGGGAGGCTGGGTTAAGAGCCCCGAGCCCGGGAAGACTCACTCCTTTGCCCAGCCGTGGGGATGGGGATGGGGATGGGGGCGAGCTGCGGGGAGAGGAGTCGAGCAGCTTTCTGCGGAGGAAGGGCAGGCTGTGGAGGCAGCGCCTTCAAGAAATTCTGCTGAGGAGGCAAAGACTGAGGGAGAGAAAGCAGCAGGACGACAGGAGATGAGGGGGTGGGAATGCAGAGCTGGGGGGAGGGTTTGGGTTTTGTTTTGTTTTAAGATGGGAGGAACTTGGGGATATTTATAGACTGACTGTGAGGAGGAACTCAAGAGGAGACAGAAGTTAGGATGCAGAGAGAAAAGGGCTGCTTTCATGAAAGATCCCTGGGACATGGGAGGGTGAGACCCCAGCACACGGAGGCTGAACTATAAGCCCACTTTTCCTAGTGACTCCTGCGTCGTTTCCTGGGCCCACAAAATTCCGCATATGACTGAATTGCTGACCGCAGTTATTTGCCTGAAAGATGTTCGTGGAGCCAAAAAAAAAAAAAAAAAGCCCTAAAAATATAAAGTAAAAATCACAACGGTGTTAGCCTCCAGGGTACAAATGACAAATACTAGAGAGTTAGCTACCCAGACTCAGAAAGTTTTCCTTGGGAACTTGACTTATTAGGTCACTTCTTTACTTGAGGTTGCATTTGGAATTTAAGAAAGCAAGCGTGTTACACTTACTTCCAGGACAAGCTTTCTTTCCTCCAATCAAAATCATTTGGGGTTTTAGTGGGGAACCTAGGGAGTCAAAAGGTAAAGGGAACCGGTAATGATTCTTCCCTGAGAAAGCCCGTGAGACTCAGTTGGACTAAACAGAACAAAATGTGTTTGTTATTTCCTTCCTTCCTGTGGAAATCTTTCTTCCCCTATTGATATTAAAAAGAATTTTAGGTTTTGGATGATTTCTTTTCAGATACGTTAAACTTCAGTCTGATGTTGAAGATCTTTTGTTTTCAGATGTGGGGATAGCTTTCAGTGGTGGTGGTGGGAGTCCATCCTTCAGGTGGGGGAGTGACACTCTCACACAGTGTTAGAAGTTCGATTCTGCAGTCACAAAAGTGACCATCGGTGGCAAGAGACAGATGCTGGGAGCATCCTGTGCACTGGCGGGGGTGGGGAGGTTGGGGGGGGGGGGGTAGGGCGGAGAGCGGCCTGGAGGGCAGACGCCTGGGGCCTGATGGCTAGGGAGAACCAGAGTCTGGATGGACTCTCCGTGTGCAGCTGAGCAAGAAGTGGCTCTTGTTCCTTTTCTCCCTCCTGGTCCTTCCCCTTCAGAAGAACACCACTTGTGTACCTTACACTGTGGTGCTGCAGGAGGGTGGGAGGAGAGCGCGCTTGTCCTCCATCGCATTGACGATCACGTGACGAAGGTGAAAACTCAGTCCTCAAACTCCTGAGTGGCTGGGGGTGAGGAGGTGACCGAGATGACCCGGTGGGGGTGGGGGAGATGGGGGTGGGGCAGCAGCGAGGCACCTGGAGGGGGTTGGCGTCTCCTAAGGAGCACCAGGACAGGCTGAGGAGGCGGCAGGCAATGAGGAAGGAGGGGTTGAGAGCCACCGCAAACTAGACGGCTAAGAGGATAATCCCACTGACATTCTGGAAAGATCTCTGTGGGGCTAGTGTGCCCTGAGGCTTGGCCTGGCGAGGAGCTGGGAAAGGAGGGAAGGAACCAGCCTGAAAAGGGCCCGGCCACTGAGTAGTCAGCGTACCCCAGCACCGATCTGGGCGGCCATAACCCCAGCAAAAGTGTGATAGGAAGACCCACTTCCCAGAGGAGTTGGGAGCTGGGAGCTGGGAGCCGAGGGGTTGGTGAGTGTGGAGGGACGGGGGAGGGAGCTGGGGTGGGCTTGGGCAGAGCTGAAGGCACAGGAGTGGGTGGGGAGAGGACAGGGCAACTGGGTTTGATCCTGGAGGCGATGGGGGCAACAGGACCACCAGAAGCCATTCTGGCTGCCGAGGAGAGCGCGGGCGGGAGGGTTGAGACTGAGGCAGGTGTCCTCCCGCTTGGGGCGTGGGTGGTGCTTGCTATAATCCAGGCCTGACACTCAGAGATGGCACTGGGCTGTGGAAGGGCTTCCCAGAGGGCTAGGTCGGGTCCCAGGGCCACCACGTTCCGGCGGGCGACCTGAGGAAGGCAGGCACCTTCCCTGAGACTCAGCTACCTGTGAGACAGGCCCAGGGTGAGGACCTTAGGTGCTAAGTACCTCAAGTGCTTAGCCCTGACGCCCTCAATAAAAAGTGATGGTGATTTAAAGTCATAGTAATATTTAGATTCAAATAGTCCCACTTAAATTCATACCCAAGTCCTGGCGGCTCAAGGCCCCAGCTGCATTCCCAGTAGGATTCCCTTCTTTTCTAGAGGTGCCCCCAGGGGACTCACACAGGTTCAAGAGGCCAGAATACTGCTTCCTGCTGGGGGAGGGAGGACGAAGTCAGGTGCCCCAGGGCCCCTCTAGGTCCTCTCCCACGGATGCACGCCAAACCCGCTGGCAGGTCTCGTGGAGCCGCCTGCGTGTGCTGTGCCTGAGCCCAGCTTGGCAGCCCCGGTTCCCAGGAAAGCCCGGTCCTGGCTACCCGACTCTCTGGGTGGGCACTTCCTCCCCGGGCTGCCCTCCCTGGGGCCACACTGCTTCACACCCCTATCCTGCACAACAGGACATTCTGGGGACGCTGAGGACAGGTCCAAGGAGGGTTTCCTTGCGCTGCAGCCCTTAGAGCCAGCAGCCGCCGTGCAGAAAGGGCACAGGCACACGCGGGTGGGCTGCGGGCACCAGCAGAGGACACCTGGCTGGCACGGAGCACCCTGAGGGCCTAGCTGTCCTCATGGGGCAGTGCCCCAGCCCCAGAGGCAAAGTCTGAGGCTGGCAAGAGCTCCTGCTTGGCAAACAGGCCAAGGCGGGGGGGGCAGGGCTTCCACCTTGACCCCCACCTCCGTCTCCAGGTGACTGTCCAGAGAGGCAGCTGTGATGGTGGCGTCTTGGTGGCCGACTTGTAGGAGGGGGAGGCCCGTGGTCTCCTGGGACTCCCAGAAAGCTGAGGCTATGGGCAGGGTGCTGAGGACCACCAAGGCGCCCAGTGGGCTCAGGCTCCCTATGGAGGCCGAGGGGAGGGGAGCCCAACACGGTAATGGAAAGAACCTGGAAAGAACGAAGCCAGAGAGGTGAGGTATAAAAATCTGTATTTATGTTACAAAGACAGAACGGTACAGCACAGTCCCTCCCGGTGCACAGGCTGAACGGGCGGGTGGGTGGCCCATCTCTCTCCAGCGTGGCTCTTGTAACATGCCCACCTGGCCAGCACCAGGCCCCCTGGGCGGCCCCCGACTCTGGCGCAGAACCTGCCCTACTGCCCAAGACGTGGCCGCGTGTGGTCTGAGTCCTTTGTGCACGCCAGTGGCGGGGCCCCGGTTAGCTGGCCCAGAGAGACGGGGTGGGAGAGTGCGGGAGCCCCTCCCACCCAGCAGGTGGGAACTGTCTGGGGCAGACGTGGGGGCGGGGGCCCTCGTGGCCGTAGTTGAGCTCATGGCTCCATCCGCCCGAGAAAGTGAGCTTGGGCGCCGTGCTTCTGAGACCCGCTCTGCCAGGGCAGAGGCAGGGCCCACGGGGCGGGGGGCTGGGGGGAGCCTTCCTGCAGCCGCCCCAACCGGCTGGGCCTGCACTGAGGCATGAGGGCCGCCTCACAGTGAGGGCGTGGACCCAAACCTGAGCCTGGGCTTCCAAGCTCTTGGCCATCGAGGTCCAGGTGGGTGTGGGAGGGCACACGCAGAGAGGGCACAGGATGCCCTGGGCCCTGTTCTGGTCCCGCTGGCTCTCTACGGACCCCACAACACTCAGGTTTGCTCTTAACAACTCTCTGGGTCCCCCTGGCCAGCAGCAGGGGCTGTGCCGATGGCCGGGGGAGGGGGGGGTGTGGGTATGTGAGTAGCTCTAGCACCAGACCCTCACTGGTGTCTGCTGGTGGCGAGGAGTGGCATCTGGGACCCCAGCACCTCTGGATGGCCAGTGAGGCCAACTCCCCGGTCCACATGGGAACCGAGGCCTGAAAAGCCATGGGCTGAGCTGCCCGGAAGGTCGGCTGAGGGCCACAGCTAGTCACCTGGGTAGGATTCTGCCAGCCAGGGAGGGGAGCAGAACCTCCCCCACGTGTTGGGGCTGGCTGGAGAGCGGATGCTTTAAGAATTCAGAACACGGACCATCCCGGGGACCTGGAGTTATAGCTCCTGAAGAAGGCTCTTAAACGTGGGTGTTACTGCCCTGCTCAGATGGTGTGGGGTCCTCGCAAGGAGCGCTCAGTGGGTGTGCTCCGGCAGACGGCAGAAGCCCCTTCCGGGCACGCTGGACCCCAGGGGACCCCGGGGGCGCTGGAAGGAGGTGCCAACACAACGCTTTGCCTTGCAACCACCGGCAAAACGTTCAGATGGTCTCCCTGGCCGCGTGCACCGCCCCCCGACAAGCCTGCTCTCCACCGCCATCCCCGGCCCGTGGAGGGCAGGTTCTGTGCCAGAGTTGTTTCCAGAGATCCCTTTCTGCTTCAGCAGGCCACCCCGCTGGGGTGTCCGTCAGCGTGACAAAGATAAACACAAATCTTCCCCCTGCGATCTGGAAATCGTCTGCAATGCACCAGACAGGGTGGCCGACGCTGCTGTGAGTCAGCCCAACAGCCCTCCACCTGAACGCTGCTGTGTGGTCCCCGGGGACAAAGACTCAGGGACAAAAGGCCAGGAGAAGCCTCCTAATGCCCAGGCCAGTCGCCCAGGGTGAACAGCTGTCCTCAGCAGCTGCCGAAGCCTGACACCCGGAGCCCTTGCTCAGGTCCGGAGGAGGCAGGCTTCAAGCTAGGTGCAGGGAGGAACCTATTTCTCTGGTAGCAGCCGCACCCACACCCCCACCCCCGGCCCCAAGGAGGCCAGGCTGCATGGGTCACAGCCCCTCCCACCAGGTGACAGAGCGCCGCCCTGCTGCTGCACAGCGGCGACCTGACCTGGCCCGGCAGCCGCACTCCCAGGAAGCCTGGCGGCCGGGAGGGGCGCCCCACGAGGAGGCGGCCAGGAGGGCACCTGGGGGCGTCCCGTGAGCCACGCGGGAGATGCTGGTGGTGGCGGTCGGGTGGAGCCAGACACGGGACACAAGGCACGCTTGGACAACGGTGACAGACAGACGAGTCCCTGAGACGCTGGGTCGCTCCCACCCCTCAGCAAACAAGGACGCGATAACGGCTAGGAAAATAGAGTAGAAAAATCTCGTACAGGAAATAGGCGACACACACCGACATCACGGCCTCTTTCTCTTTTTAAAAATGTTTCTCCTTGGTTTTTTGGGAAAAGCTTCTCTCCCGGGAGCCTCGTTCTGGGCTGCTGGGCAGTGCAGCAACTTTTTGTTTTGTCTTTTAAAGGGAGACGAGCAAGCCCTCTGAGGACCCAGTGGTTTCAACTCGTAGCCCCCAGCACTCCTCAGCCCCTGCTGGGAGGAGAAGTCCCTTCCCTGGCCAGACTGGGCAGGGGAGCCGGGGGGTGGGAGGAGGAGCCAGGCACAGGCCGCGGGCCACCATTTGCCCAACTGACCCTTGAAGGCCCCAGGACATGTGCCCTCTGGCTCACAAGGACCTCTGGGTCCAGTGACCACGTGTGTCTGCATGTGTGCACGTGTGTGCGGGCAGGCGTGTGTGCCTAGGTGCATGCGTGTGTACATCTGAGGGGTCTAACGACAGAGCAGAAGCCGCCCAGATCGGAGTGGGGTAGCCTGGCACTCCCCAGAAGCCCAGCCCTGGCTCCTGACACTTGGGGGTGCAAAGGCCCCCGTCCGCCCACCTGCCCCAGGGTGCTCACCCGAGTCCCGCCCTTCATGGATCCCTCTGTCCACGCCTCAGGAGCCTACGTGGACCGACAGATAGATGGACGGATGGACGGAGAGCCACGCCTTCCTTCCTTCCTCGGTCCACTCCTTTCTCCTGGGATCCGGGGTTGGGGTCTGAGCTCCCCGTGGTGGTCATTAAGCCCCTCACACGGCGCCCGCCGAGGTTTGCAGCAATGATATTTAATACTTCTGGAATGATTAGGAATCTGAGAACAGACCGTGGGCGGCTATGCGGGGCTCCGGGACGTGGGAGCTGGGCCCCGCCTCCCCGTAGGGGTCCCTGCCTGGGTGGGAGGAGCGGCGGCGCCGCAGGCCCTGACCGGCAGGCGGGCGGAGGCGGGCAGCCCAGGCGGCAGCCGGAGCTTCCAGAATGGCACAGCAGTGGGCCCGTGGAGAGACTTCAAGGACCGGAGGGTTGACACGCTCGGCTGGGCGGGCAGGCGGGCCGAGGAGCAGAGGGCAGGGCCTACGAGAGGCCGGGGCGGCCAGGCCGCCTGCAGGGGGGCCCGTAGCTGCCGTGGCTGCAGCCGCCACGCAGGCTGTAGTGGTCGTCCACGTCACTGCCGCTGCCAACACTGTCCAGCTCGCCGGTGCCAAACTCC
This sequence comes from Balaenoptera ricei, assembly GCF_028023285.1. Lineage (NCBI taxonomy): Eukaryota > Metazoa > Chordata > Mammalia > Artiodactyla > Balaenopteridae > Balaenoptera > Balaenoptera ricei. The sequence continues at coordinate 142,048,715 of NC_082643.1, read as the reverse complement.
ATGCCCTCTACGTCCACTTCTGCAGAGAACAGACGGGGTGGGGTCAGAGGCCGTGCCAGTGCCAGCTAGGCCTCCCGAGGCACGCTGCCGGGCCCGAGCCTAGCTCTGGCCCTCACGTGGGCAGGTCACCTGGCCTCCACGCCTCACCTTCCTCATCCCGTCCCCTCTGCCACCTCACACAGGGGCCCTGACATGCCTCTGACATGCCGGGGACTTTCGACCCATCCTCCCCCAGGCCTCCCCGAGGCCAGCCCCACCCTCCCAGCTTCCCACCCAGGGCCGCACGACGCCCACGCCCAAAGCCCCTGCAGGCGGCCCGCACGTCCCCACCTTGCTCCGAGTCGTCGGTGGAGACGGCGGAGCCTGTGCTGTCCGTTCTCACGCGCTCCAGGCTCTGCACCGACAGCTGCTCCAGGCGCCGCTTCAGGAAGCGGTGCTCCCGCTGCAGCTGCTCCTTGATGCTCAGCGCCCGGCGGTCCTGCTCCTCCAGTTTCTGGGGGCACAGGAGCTGTGAGCCCGCGGCGGGGCACCCCCCGCCACCGGGACGCGCCAGGGCACAAGGGCCAGGGCAGGTTCCCATCCCCCACTCGGCCTGGGCCCCAAAGGCCTGATGCACCCCCTCCTCGCGCCCACCGGGAGTTTATGTAGGTGCCACCCCCAGCCCCGTGCTCTGCGTCTGCTGACCAGCTCCAGAAGGCCTACGGCCACCAGCCAGCTTGGCCAAACGGAGTCACGTGTGGGCCTGAAGCCCTGGGACAGCGCCGCCCAGCCGTGGCCTGGCACCCGTCCCAGACAACAGCCCTGCCCACAGGGGCTCTTCCCTGCACAATCCGGCCGCCCTGCCCGCCCGACTGCTCCACACCTTCCCAGGCACTGAGCCGCGGCCTCTCCGTGAGGGGCCCAGGGCACCGGCTGTGCCCCCTCAGTGCTCCTGCCGCCCTGCCTGGGGGAGCGCACACCTGCGCAGGCTCGTGGGGGGCCCGGCGGGAGGACTGAGACCCTCCCTGTTTGGCCCAAGTGTCCCTAGACCCCCAAGCCAGTAGGTCTCCGTCCTAAGACTTAGGGGGCCAGCCCGAGGTAGCGTCTCACTCAGCCCACACCCCACCGCCAGGCCCTGGAGACCAACCCCTACCCCCGCCCCAGAAACTCCCTACACATCGGGGCCGCCTGCTTCCCACCAGCCTCCAACGATGGCATCGGCATGGAAGGAGCCCCATCCCACCCTCCCCCAGCCTTCCTTCCAGCTGCTGCCACTTCACACCCCAGGGTCCGGGGGGGCAATGTGCAGCCCATGCCCGCCTCCCACCCCCACCCAACAAAACCCAGCCTGTGCCTGCCGCTCCCTCAACCCTCAGCGGCTCCCGCTGCCGTGCCCCTCACCCACCAGAGTGCCCCCCACCCTGGCCCCGCTGTGCACCTGCTGGGCGGGCTCCCCACCCCACCCTCAGGCCCTCTGGCCACTCCCCAGGGTGCACGGGGACCGCCGGGATGGCGGCGCGGCCCTGCTCACCTTGATGTGCATCTTGGCACGCTTCAGGAGGCTCAGCGTGGTGTGGCGGGTGCTGTCAGGGCCCAGGGGCACCAGCTGCTTGAGCTGCTCCAGGTAGAGCCGGAGCTTGGCTCGTCTGAAAGAACCAGAGACGGAACGGTCAGGCGGGGGCGGCACAGCCCGGCACGGTGACAGTGCAGCAGAGCAGCCCGAGAGCTTTGGGGGCAGTGGGGTGGGCAGGGGGCGGCCAGCCGGAAGCCCGCACCGACCTGCTGAGGGTCCCTCCCTGGGCTCCCCTCCCAGCCCCCGGGAGCAGCCTGGCACCCACGGCCCTCCAGAAGCCCCAGTAAAAGGGCGGGGCCTGTGGCTGGGCCCGTGTGGCCAGCCAGCCCATCATGGCCCCCAGAGCCTCCGAGTGCTACAGCCAGGCTCTCAGAGCCCCAACTCACCCTGTTGTCCCCACCCTCCCCAGTGGGGTCCAGAAGGCGGTGGGGGGAAACTTGGAGGGGGAGAGGCACAGGGCACTGGTCATGCTCTCCTGGGCGGAGATCCGGGACGCCCCAGACAAGCCTTCCGTCCCCCACCTCGCCAAGTGCAGGGTGCTCTCTGGTCACTGTCGTCACCACAGAAACATGAGTCTGTCCAAGTCAGGGAAGGCCAAGGACGAGCCCCTCCCACCCGAGTCTGGGACCCCTTTGCAAACTGCTTTGTTCTAGGTTTTGTCCCCCCCGTCCATGAAGATGAATGCAGTTTTCCCACGGAACTGGAACCGTTAAACTCAACAGCGTTTGGTCACCTACAGGGCGAGGAGCTGTGACCTGGATGTGCCCTTCTTCCCTGGCTCATCTGGTCTGGGGAGGGTGGGTGGCAGAGGCCACGGGGGGGCGGGGGCACGGGGCGGCCAAGGTTCACCCCCAAAGCACGCTGATGGCACGTGACCCACCGGAGCCCCTGCAGGCTGCCCAGGTGGTTTCCAAACAAAGATGCCCTGCTTAGGCGAAGCTCTTAGGAGAGGACCGCAAGGGCACATGACAGGCTTCCCCGAGGCTCTGACGACCCACTGCCCCCCATCACCACTGCTGGCGTGCTCCTTCCCCCGAGGGCGCCAACCCTGGCGGCCCCACCTGTCATCCCCCATGATCCAAAGCCCTGGCAAATCCAGTCTCCCTTAGACTCTGGAAGGAAATCGGGCAGCAGTGGCCATGTCCCTAGGACAGAGGGGGCCCCCGAAGCGCAGGGAGGGAGTGGGCAGCTCAGTGCAGGGCAGGAGCCCATCTGCGGAGCAGCGATAACAGCCCCACCCGACGGGAGGAGGGCCCTACGTCTGTCACCCATGTCCACACGGCACCCTCCTGCTGACGAAGCTCCTCCCCACCCGGCACCCCAGCCTCTGGCACCCGGGGCCTAGAGTTCTCCTGGTGAACCTGAGTTTGACCTTAGAAAGAACTTCTAGAACACGAGACTGAGGCTGCACTCGGACACCAGGCCACGCAGAGCAGGGGTCTGAAGCCTGGACACCAGGGATCTGCGTTCCAAGCAGGCCCCAGGGTCCACCTCAAGGCTGGAAGATCTTCAGAGAGGAGCCCTGCCCCCACGCTCACACAGGGCTGCGGAAGGGGGCACACCAGGGGGCTCACTGCCGCGTGGTCCCCAGGGTCCGGCAGCCTCAGCCTCCCCACCTCCAAGGTGCTGGGACTGTGGGGCAGGGGGCGCAAAGCCCCCCCCCAGCGAATGGCGCTATGTGCTCAAGCACAGCTCACAATCAGAGACCCCGGACCCACCACCTGCACCAAGTTCACAAGCGGGGGTCCCTTGTCCACTCATCATGGCAAACGGCAATTCTTACAATCTACCGTTTGAGTACATACACAGTACGTGATCTTTGTGGAAAATTGGAAGATGCAAATCAAAAGAAAAAAATAAATGAAAAGTACCCCCCCAAATTCTACCACCCAGAGGCAAGCATATCATCATTTCAGTATATTCCACATTTTCACATCACGAACAGAAGTGAAAATATCAGAATACAAAACCACCTATGTGACAACTAACCCAAGATAGGGTCAAAAATAAAGCAACAGATGCACACGAGAGACTCCACGAGACACAATGAAGAGCAGGAAGCATGCGTCTCCGCGTGACGTGGTTGGCAACGTTTATTTCTTTGGCTTTGTGCGTTTTTTGTATTTTCCAGATTTTCTATGCTAAAAAACCCACATATTACTTTTACAATCAGAAAAGGACATATTTGTACATGAAAGAAAAAACACAGGTAAAAGACAAATAACAGCAGAAAAACATCTGCAATACACATAAAAGACAAACCGTTAGTATTCATGCCGTTTTGAGTTCATACACACCAAAACTAAAAAGAGGAGGATCTTAACGTGAAAACAGGCAAAGGACACAGACAGGCAAGTTGCAGAACACAAACAGCTAACCTAACACAAAACCAACTCCATCTGGCAGCGATCTAGAAAAGGAAAGCTTACCGAGGAGATGGTAATTTGGGCTGAAATGAAAAGGTGCAACTAGCTGTCGAGCTGGCCAGCAGGCAGTTCCGGCTTCCCCGGTGGGATGACAGTTCTGAAGGGCCACCAAGGCGATTCAAGCCCTCAACCGGCATTTCTAGGTCTAGGACTGCGGCCCCACAAATCTACCCCCCAGCACCAGACCCAGCAGACTGCAGCACCGTCTGTGTTTACTGGAGAGCCATCACTCAGAACCCTGCGGCGGTACAGCTGCATGTCCCGTGCGGGCACCCAGCCTAGGGGACAAGGAGGATGCATGGACACAGGCGGACAGGGCCCGCGGGGTGTCAGGGGAAGGGTCAAGTTAGGAAATAGCAGGTAACGAGGTTCTGTTCTTATCCCTCAGTACCCATGTGGAGGAGGAGGAGGAGGCGGAGGATGCAGGCTTGGCCTCCCCACTGCCTAGGATGCCGTCTCTGGGGTGGGGCACAGGCGGGTCCTCGCACGTCCATGAACAGACCGCTTTAGTAATCATAAAGCAGAGGCTTCTCAAGAGACAAAGAGAGGCCGCCGGCTGCAGCCGTGCCATGTTCAACACCGGACGACACGCCAAGCCAACTCCCGGAGAGCGTCCAGCGGGGCTGCAGGGCTGGGAACCAGCTCCGGCGGGGCCCCGGGCAGGCCCCCACCCATCTGAGCCCCAGGGTCCCACCCCTGTGGGGAGTGGGCATCGCCACCACCTCCCTGAAGCTGGAGGAGGTGCCAAGGACCCGGGCTACACTGGGCTCTCGCTCGGCCCTCCTCTGAAGCGGCTACGGTGCCCAAGCCCCGCGCCAGCGCCCCTCAGCTGTGCCCAGCATTCCTGGGAGCTTTGAAAACCCGCCGCTTCCTGAAGGAACCCCGTGCAGACCTGCATCGCTGTGAATGGCAGCTCCTGCCCGTGCGGCTGGCCCCAGCCCAGCCCTGACGCAGGCCTACCCAGCTTCTCACCGAGAGCCCCCTGCCCCTCAGAAGAGGACCCAGAGCTCCCACACCAGATCCCCCAGCCGCCGGGCAAAGCCACGCTCTGAACCTCCCCAAGCCTGGCTTCGGGAAGAGGCGACAAGGACACCCACCCGTGGTTCCTCAGGGGGTGGGACGGGGAGCGAGGTAGCCCGGTGCTGCCCGTCCCCCTGTATTTCCTAGCTGTTGGGAGGTCTCGTGTGGCTGCATCAGGCAGACGGGGCAGCTGCAGAGCAGGCCTCCCTCCTCCCTCGGAAGGATCCACCCAGGACCCGAATAACCATCTCCATGCTGGGGAGAGGTGGGCAGCTCCACTGAGGGCCCTGGGCTGGCCTCTGTGATGGGTCCTGCCCCGCCAGGGGGGTGCTGAGGGCCCCCTCTCCACCCCCCCCACAAAAGCGAAAGCCTGGAGCTGGGCCTGGGCGGGAGCATCCTGCCAAGGAACACGTGGCCATCACAAACCCCAGTCCCCGGGGTCAGGAGCCAAGCACTGGCCTGAGCAGACCAACTGGAGCTGCTGTCTCTGAGGGGAAGGGGAGGGAGGGGAGGAGGAACAGGACAGGCTAGGGTGGGCCTAGGGTGGGCCACTGGCTCCGAGCACCCGCAAGGGGAAGTCCCGCAGGCCCAACACGGCATGCCTCCCGGGGAAGGCGACATCCAGGGCCAACCTCCCCGGGGCCGGCCGGGTGACCCAGCCAGGTGCTTCCTTCCTTCCTTGGGACGGCACACGGCCCTTCCTGTGGCCAGCAGCCAGGGGCATCCGGCATCAGCATCAGGCGGCCACAGGTACAGCCGTGACCGAGGGCCCCAACAGGGTGCCAAGCCCCAGGTCTGTGGGCTCCTCAGGGCGGACCACACCTGCTTACGGGCCAGCCAGGAACAAAGGCCCCTGCACTGGGCTGGGGGGAGTACAGAGAGACCCCAGGCTGCCCACCCGCCCCGCCTCTGGGTCTCAAAAGGGCCCCACGAGGCCCAGCCTAAGGGCAGGCTCTGGGAGGAGGAGGCTGAGGCCAAGACCAGGGTCAAGGGGCAGTTGCAGGGGTCAAAGGCCAGCCCTCGTTCTCCTCCGCAGGCTGCCATGCCCTAGCCACCCACCCTCCCCCCACGTCCCCCGCCCCCCGCCCCCGTCTGCGCTCAGGGGCTGTTCTCCAGGTGCCACCGTGGGAAGCCGTCCCCAGAACAGCCCCACGTGCCTGCCCCGGCTCCGGGCCCCAGTCAAGGCTGGCCGTCTCCTCCAGCCAGGGAGCAACCCCAGGGCCGGCCTGGCTCTCTGGGCGCCTGCACCTGCCCCACCTCCATGGTCCCTCAGGAACCCCCCAAACGCACAGCAGCAGTCCAGGAAGTGCGACTCCTCCAGAGAACAGAGCGTCCCGGCCCCGCTCAGCGCCCGCCCAGCAGAGGCCCTGATCCCAGGGGAGAAGCAGCTGGCGCTGCCGTGGGTGCAGACATGGGGGGCGGGGACACAGGGCTGGCCGAGCTCCAGGGCAGCCTGGGAGAGTTCATCTTGTGTGCAGACCCCCATTCCCCACCCCATCCCAAGCCAAGAAAGGAGGAAAGAACTGGCCCATTCCGGAGATGGGAGCAAAGGTCAGGAGAAAGCTACCGACAGCATCCCTCTGGGAGTCACCCCTGGGCCTGGCTTCAGGGCTCCTGCCTTTGGGGCCCCTGTACGCACACACAGCTCCCACCAGCCCGGCTGCGATCGGCCATGAGGACACCTGTCCACCGCACCTCGTCCCCACTGCAGAGGGAGGCCTGGAGCTCGAGTAGCAGGCCGAGACAGCCAGGGAGAGAGGACGGCAGTCAAGAGCACAGGGCCCTGGGGCTGACCGGGGCTGGAGGGCAGAGGCCCTTCGGGCAGCCATGCTGTCCCTCCGGCTTCTCACGCAAGCCCCCCAACTCCCCAGAGGAGGACCAGAATGGACCCATCCCTGTGGTCCATGGGCGGGCACGAAGTGGACTCCCCTGGATCCTGCCCATGGGTGGGCACGAAGTGGACTCCCCTGGATCCTGCCCATGGGTGGGCACGAAGTGGACTCCCCTGGATCCTGCCCATGGGCGGGCACGAAGTGGACTCCCCTGGATCCTGCCCATGGGTGGGCACGAAGTGGACTCCCCTGGATCCTGCCCATGGGTGGGCACGAAGTGGACTCCCCTGGATCCTGCCCATGGGTGGGCACGAAGTGGACTCCCCTGGATCCTGCCCATGGGTGGGCACGAAGTGGACTCCCCTGGATCCTGCCCTGGGCCACAGCTTCCCAGCAGGCCCACGTGGCCAGCGACTGGCTGCCCATCCCACTGCCCGTGGACAAGACTCTACTGGGAACTCCTTGGAAGGCAGGCCCCAGGGCACAAGGGGTCCCAGACCAAGAGGGCTGAACCTTCCCGGTGGCAGGCCAGCATCCTAAGAGCTAAGGACCTGCTCCCAAAAGGGCTCAGACCCCCCAAAACAGACGGAGCTCCTCTTCCAGGGAGCCGGCCCTGAATGACACACAGCACAAGGGGCCCTGCCCCAAGTCACTGACCCCCACCTGGCTCCGGACCCCAGGCTGAGCTCGCAAGAGCAGGGCCTGGCCCCCCACCCCTGCCTGCTAGCATGGGAGTGCCTGAGAGCAGAGCCTGGCCTCTTCCGTCAAGAAGGCCCCTTCCCAGGACGAGGGCCATAGCCAGGACACAGAGGCAGGGAGAGGGGCTGGGGCTGGCCACAGCATGGCCGCAGCAGAAGGGTGGGTGGGGTGTATCAGGCGGCTCACGTGGCGGAGCGTGGGGAACAGGAGATCACTTACCTGTGCTTTTCTAGTTCATTGTGTGAAGACCTGTTTAGAGAGACACAAAGACAGAGCTCACTTCGCTGCCCACCACCAGAGCACCACCAGAGCACAGGATGAGGGCCCTACTCAGGGGCCCGGGGACCTGCAGACAGCGTGGGGATGGTCTGGGCCCCAGGATGGCCCAGGACAGGCAGGGCTGGGGCAGGTGAGTAGCTACTGACCAAAAGCTGGAGGACCTTGCACCCAATGACGAACAAGAGAGACACAGAGGTGCAGCCGTGTCCAGGGGTGCCCGGCTGGCAGGAGGGTCCAGTTCCCTTTCAGAAGGGGTGGGCCGGGCCCGAGGAGCCGCAGTAGCCGGTCCTGGGGCTTGGCCACCCAGTGCTTCCAAGGCTGCCTGGGCACCGAGCCACCTGCCTTCTCGGCTCCCCACTCCCCGAGGCTAGCGGTGTCCTGGGAGCCACCTGGGCTGGCACAGAAGGCCAAGGGCAGGTGACCACAGAGGCCAGGACTTCAGGACACGGGCGTCCTGGCCCAGTATCACCAGCCAGAGAACCATCCCCACCCCACCCGGCTCATACACCTGCATGATCATAGCCCACCATGCCAACGGGGACACCTGGCAACAGAGTGGTCCCGGCCCATGAGGGATCAGCCCAAAAGGGGGGCTCTGGGACAGGGATGCTTCTGGGCCAGTGGGGAGACCGAGGCTGGCCCCTCTGCTTCCCTGAGGGGCCAGGGCCTGGCAGGACTGGCCTCTCTGGGGGCGGCGGCCCCATCTGCTGCCCAAGCCCTGCCCGCCTTCAGACAGGAGCACAGAGCCTGCGTACCACAGAGAGCAGGAGCACGGTGACAAGGAGGCAGCGCAGCCCAGCTCCCGCTCCCAGGTCACCCTCCTCGTCCAGGCAGGAACCCTGGGGGCCAGCCAGCGCTCTGAGGCTTCCCAGGCGGCCTCACACGGGAGCAGAGGACCCAGGCCCCCGTGGAGCACACCCAGACCAGGCCCTGCGACCCCTACCCCTCACTCCTTCCCAGACACTCTGCCGCCCCTGCCTACCTGCCCTCGCTCTCTCCTGCTCCAGGAGCTCAGGAGTAGGTGTCTCCCATCCCTACCCCTCGGGCTTGCCCATCCTGCCTGCCTGCGCACCTGCCAGGGTTCATGGTCCCACCACAGCCAAGTGGGGCCCAAGGCCTCCCCTCCTCCCACCAGGGCAGCCGGCTCCCGGGTTGCCCTGTGTAGCCTCAGAACCTCCAGACCCAGGTTCCAGGGCCTCGAGGGCCTTGCTGGTCACATGGGCTGGGCAAGGAGCCTCCGAACCTCTGCCAGGGCTGGCTGGGGCCAGGAGGGGGCACGGCCATCAGGCTCCTCGCTGGCCTGAACCGCAGCCCGGCGCTGTGGATCTGTGGGTCTGCTCACTTCTCAGGGATGTGAGGGGCAGCGAGCGTCCCTCAGTGCAGAGAAGCCTGCCAGCCTGCCCCTCACGGCTGGCTGGACCCCATCCTGGACGGACGGGGCGCTGCTCGGGCAGCCGGGGGACGTAGAGGGGCCAGAGCCCTCCTGAAGGCCTCCCCTGGTCCAGACACTCGTAGAGCCTTGTGGGGAGATGGTCACTCAGGTCCCAGGAGCACAGTGGCCTGGGGAGGGGAGGGACTCCCTGGCCAGGGCCGTGCTAAGTGGGTTCCCAGCTTCACCATTCACTCATGCCTTCAACCCCTCGAAGTAGAGGCACCCTTCTGCCCACTTCCCTGCAGGATCTGATCCCTGGCAGGCTGGCTCCAGCCCCCTCCTGCTGAACCACTGCCCCCGAAAGCCCTTGCTGAAGCCCTGGCAACCGTGGAGGCCGCCGTCTCCTCCAACACACGTTGCCCTTCTGCCCCATGACTCACGCCTCATCCTGCTCCTCGCTGTGCCCATCCCTTCCCCTCACCTCAGGGGGACACAGAGCCTTGGAGGTGTGGAGCTGCCCTGCCGAGTCAGGGCTCTGCATCCTCTGGACCCTGCACCGCCCTGGACCCTGGGCTGGGCTGGCTGAGGCCCCGCTGGGCCAGGACAGCCGCGCGGGGCCGCCAGTGAGCCGTGGGGTGCCTGAAGCACTGGGGGAGCGGGGCTCCACCCAGAGGAGCAGCAGGGAGGTGCACCCTGGCTCGGGAGACCCTCTCGGTCCCTCCGCAGTGCCCTCAAGGTCTCCATCCCAGCAGAATGTAGGAGGCCGGGATCGCACCTCAGAACAGGAGCCCTAGAGATGGGAGGGTGGCCCTAGCAAGTAGTTCAATCTCCCTGTGCCTCAGCCCTAAAGTAGAGATAAAAATAACATTTCCTTCAGGCAGTGGGGTGACTATTAACTAGCACATGTGTGAGAACCTTAGCTATGATCCTGGTTATCAGCTTTGGGTACCCTATACCACGGAAGTAAAAGGTCACAGCCCAAAGTTTTCCACGGGTGGCAGGGCACTTGGGATCAACAAGTGAGAACCAACAGCAGGGGCCCAGCTCGCTCACTAAGGACGCCTGAGGCAATGGTGTCCCCCCACCCATGCATGTCCTTTCCCAAACTGTCCCCAGCAGGGCACCAAGGGCTGGGACTCAGAGGCATGTCCAGCCAGAGCAGATGGAGACTAAACCAATTCCTTGCCAGGCCCAGGGCGCCAGGACGTCACAGGAGATGGGTTCTTGTGCCAGCCTTTCTGTTTCCCAAGAACAAGTAGGCCACAGGAATGAGCCACACCCTCTGCCAAGGGGCCCCAAAGCCCCTGGAAGTACAGCTCCCAGCCTGGTGACATGGTCCAGGGCCAAAGTGGGCCCCTGTGCAGTGCCAGGTGTGCTGTGGTCCCCACGGCAGCCAGGGGAGTGGAATCCCATGGGAGCCCTAGCTGAGGGTCCTCTCTCCCACCCAGGGTTGTGCACGCAGTCTTTCGGGATTCCACAGCCTGGGTACAAGGCCAGAGGAAGGGGAGGATTACTGGCACCAGGAGAGACTGCTGCAGAGCAGCCTGCAGGCTCTTCCGGTCCCTTAGAAAAGGTCTTCTGACCCAAAGAAGAGTGCCCCTACACTGGTCGCTGGAGTTTCACTTGTGTCAGGACGCTGGGTGCGAGCGGTGGGCACCACTGTGCGAGGGGTGGGGGCCCAGGGCAAGGCCTCCACGCTCCGTCTTGCCTTCTTCGTGCAAACCCCTGAGTGTGGGAGAACTCAGCCCAGTAGCGGGTCTCGGCCCTTGGAGACAGTCGGAGAGATGCAGCCCACCCGCCCGCGGCGAGCAGAGGTCAGGGCGGGCAGCTCCATGCTGCTCTGCGCCGAGCCTCAGTTTCCCCAGACCCACGGGACACCGGCCAGCGCCCCTCAGTTTCCCCAGACCCACGGGACACCGGCCAGCGCCCCTGACAACACTTTTCCTGCCCGTTAAAGTCCAAAACAACTTGGGGGCGGGGAGCTGCTGCGGGAAGAGACCCCGGGCGGCGGGCGCTGTACGCGTGGCACTGTTTACGCGAGACGCCGAGGAGGCGCGGCCCGCGGGAAAATGGCGACGGTGCGGGCGGGGCCGGCCGGGCGGGGCTGCCGCGGCCCGGACGCGCCTCCTCCTCCAGGCTGGCCGCCGGGGCGCGCGGCGGCAGCCGGGCTACGGGCTGGGGCCTGGGCTGGGGAGGACGCTCCGGGGGCGTAAGCCCCTGGTGTCGGGCCGGGGCGGGGGAAGCCGCGCGGGGGGCGGTACCTGTTGTTCGGGGCCTTGCGCACCAGGCCGGCCGCCTTTGTTTTCTTCCTGGCGAAGTCGCCGTCGAAGGGCAGCACCGAGGCGTAGCCGTGCTCGGCCTCTGCGGACAGACGGCGCGGTCAGCGGGCCCCCGCCCCGGCCCCGGCCCCGCCGCCGCCCGCCCGCCCGCGGCCCGGCGCACAAAGGGGCGCGGGCGCTACCTCGGTCCCTGCGCTCCAGGTACTCGGCCGCCTCCAGCAGGATCAGCAGGGAGTTCAGCTCCATCCTCCCGCCCACCAGCCCGACCGCGCGCACGCGCGCGCTCCGGGACGGCGGCGGCCGCTGTCCGGCCCGCTCCGGCCGGCTCCGCTCGCCGCCCGCCCCGCGCGCCCGGCGGCCCCACTTCCCCGACTCCCGCGGACTCCCTGTGCGCTCGGCCGCCACCCTCCGCCTCAGGCTCTCAAATTGACACATAAGGGCGAGCGACGGCCGGTGCAGCCAATGGAAGCCGGCACTCCGGCTTCGGGGGCGGGCGCTCGGCTGGGCCGGGGCCAATGGGAGCCGGCCGAACGCCTCGGGCCGGGCCGAGAATGTTGACAGATGCGAAGCTCGGTTCCGATAGGCCCGCCGCGGTAGTAACAATTTAGAAGCGCAAGCTTAGCAACAGCACGTGGTGGCCCGGCCCCCGCGCTCGCTGACTGGCGGCCGGCGTGCATGTTAAGTAGGCGACGCGCGCCGATTGGCCCAGAGCGGTCTATGTAAAGTAGGTACGGCGGACCAATGGCCGGCTGCGGGGCGCGCGGCCAATGAGGGCTCCGCGGCCGGAGTAGTTGCCGAGAGGAAGCGGAGCGCGGTGGTACAACCCGCTGCCGGGCCCCGTGCGAGGGCCCGTTAGGGCGCTGGGAGCGTCACGGACAGCCTCGTCGGTCCGCCGGGTCTGCACCCTCTACGCAGGAACCTGTCACCCCGGGCCTGCTGCCACACTGGCTTCGCGGAAGCTCGGGGTCTCCCGTGGGGCTGCAAAACTACAACCCTCCCCGCCGGACATAGCGCGACCCCAGGAAAGGCTGGGGCTTGGAGAAGGAGCGTAGACGGTCTGAGCCTAAGAGCCAGGCCTCCTTGAGGATCTCAGTGGGGAAACTGAGGCCCAGAGCAGGAGGGATCCCTCAGAGCTGCCCAGTGGAAGGAAGGGTCTGAGAAGAGAAGGGGACAGAGATCTTTCACCACAGTCCAGAAGGGCTCCCATGAGTGGAGGACTTCGTGCTCACGTCTGGCCCAAAGGGTGGGGACATTCCAAGAGGCTAGCACTTGTCCCCTCTGGCCACGGAAGCGCTTTCTAGGGAAGAGAATTGCCCTTCCTGGGAGGGGAGAGAGCTCCTCATCAAGCTCCCGGCTGGCTGGCTGGCCGATGGCCCTGGTGACCCCTGACCCTAAGCTGGCCCAAGGGAGCAGGACTGGCAGCCTGGGGGCAGCCCCGGATTGGCCTCAGTCCCCCTTGATGTTCCCTCTCACAGGTTGTTGAGATTGATGGCCTGGGGGCTCCTGCGGAGGGGACCTTCAGGCTGGAGAGTGTGGGGTATAAGTGACTGTACCCACCCACCACACCCCACCCCCACTGCTGCTGCCAACAAAACAGAACGAAAACTAAAAATCAAGCACTTTCAGTCCTAGGACCTATTGACTGCTCTATATGGGTTTCCACATCCTCAATTTACAGACAAGAAGCTGGGAATCCTGAGGTTTAGGGACTCACCAGGGTCTCCCAGCAGTCCCAGCGGAATGGAGATCAGTGCTGTCATACACGTGACCCAGGGCTGGTGACACAGGAGCGTGGAGACCAAATCACCTCCTGGACCAGCACAACCTGATCTGAGAAATGGGGTTAGGAATGTGTGCCCCCCTAGGGTGTAGGACCCAGTGAGGAACTTGGAAACTGGCATTAGACAGCTCTGCGTGGACAATAAAACAACACCTCAAGGGAATTCCCTAGCGGTCCAGGGGTTAGGACTCTGCGCTTTCACTGCAGAGGGCCCTGGTTCAATCCCTGGTTGGGGAATGAAGATCCCGCATGCCGCGCGAGGCCAAAAAAAAAACCAAAAACAAAACCAGGGCTTCCCTGGTGGCGCAGTGGTTAAGAATCCGCTTGCCAATGCAGGGGACACGGGATCCAGCTCTGGTCCGGGAAGATCCCACATGTCGTGGAGCAACAAAGCCCATATGCCACAGCTACTGAGCCCGCGTGCCACAACTACTGAAGCCCGCGTGCCTAGAGCCCGTGCTCTGCAACAAGAGAAGCCACAGCAATGAGAAGCCCGCACACCGCAACGAAGAGTAGCCCCCACTCGCCGCAACTAGAGAAAGCCCGCGTGCAGCAACGAAGACCCAACGCAGCCAAAAATAAATAAATGAAATAAATAAATTTTAAAAATGAATAAAAATAACAAAAACAAAAACCTCGACGTTAACCCTGGCCTTTTCTGCCCCTGCTCCACAATCACCCCAGGGCCAGGGCAGAGCCCTATCAAGGGCTGGGTGCTGTGCCCCTCCAGCTTAGTCTGGAGGGCTGCTCAGGGCTGTGTGGGTAACGGAGGGCGCCCAGCTCTGGGGAGGGCTGGGTGCATTCTGGGCTGTGGGGTGTGGGCGGCAGGACACCTGGCTCACCACTTGGTGTTTGCAAGGTCACTCCATCCCTACTTATGTGAGGGGGGGCTGGCCCCAGTCCTAAAGCCTGCACTTATGCCGGTGTGAGTGCACCTGCTGGACGCCCACCGTCCTTCCTGCCGCGGGGCATGACGTGAGCTTTGTGCCACAGCGGACAGCACAGGTGCTGGTGCCGAGGTGTGACTGCAGGGGAGGGGCGTGGTCCCCACCTTGCCTCCGACTACATCTAGGCCTTTTGGGGGACCCCTCCCCCAGCCACACCCGGGACGAGCCACTTCCCCGTGCCCGCGGGGTCCACACTGCCTGTGAATGTGGGCACCACCGCGCCTCGAGGAGTGCGGGGAGAAGTGGGCGGGGCCGACGACGTGAGTGAAGCGTCGGGGTCCCAGGCCGAGGGGAGCCCTGCGGCGCCACGTGGGCCGGACGGCGGATGGGGGGAGGAGAGAGGCCTCGGGAGCAGCGGGCGTGTCCTCGAGCTGGACCTCGCTCCGGCCCGACGCGCAGCTGTGAGCGAGTCCAGAGCTCCCCGGGGAGATTCCGGAGGACGATGAACCGCGGGTTGGAGTGCTGGGACGGGGGAGGATATATAGGGGGATGGCCTTGCCCGGGACCCGTCAAGTCTCCACACGGGAGCCTCAGTGAGCCCCTGCCCCCAGGTGGGAGGGGCGGCGTGGGCGCCGCTGGCGGCCCTGGGTCGGCGCTGTCTGGTCCAGGTCTGAGGACAGCGCGAGGTGCCGCCCCTAGGACCTGTTCCATAGGGCAGGTCTCCAACAGGGCCGAATCACCTCCTCCAGGAAGCCTTCTCGGAGCCCAGGCTGGGCCTGCTGCCTCCTCGCCTACCCAGCTCTTACTGCCCCTTCTCCTGTGCGGGGACCTTCCGAGTGGGAACCGGCAAAGGCCATGCCGGGGAGGGAGGAGACGGGCGTCTCAGGCCTCCTCCCTCTGGGAGCCCAGGACCCCACCCTTACCTTCCTTCAGAGCCGAAGACAGGGCCTGGGCCGCTCCTGCCCTCAGCCCTGAATCCCCTCTCGTGCACCCAGGCCCCTAGGGGCCCCCCTTCAGTGCATCCCTCCTGGACCAGCCCGCATTACCCTTACTGCCCCATCCTCCCGGACTGTCCTCCCTCACTGCCCTCTGGGGAAGCCCAGCTCTCCCGAGCTCCCAGCCAGGGGCCCTGGGAGAGAGGGTGGGGCCTGAATCCAGAAGGGACTTAGGGATTTGGGTGGAAGGCGGGGTCTGCTCCCGGCGTTTCCTCCACCTGCCCACCCCAGCCTCAGCTTCCCTGGCCCTCAATTGGGAACGGCAGTGCCCAGCTCCGGGCACTGGGGGAAGGAGTCTGGTGGGAAGCTTGGGAACGGCTGGCTTGCTCCCACCCCCGGAAGCCTGCCAGGTATCCCTCTGAGGAGGCCCAAGGGAAAGAAACCTCTGGGAGACTACTTCCTAGCCTCCCCCATGCTGAGTGGGCCTGGGCTCCCCTTCTTCGGACCCCGTATCCCACCCCGCCCGCCCACCTGGCCACCACACACACTGATTTGGGGACACACCCGTGGCTCTCCGCGCGGCATCAGGAAGCACCCCCGCCGCTACCCAAGGTGAGGAGGTGTGTGAGGCCCTTCTTCCTCCAGAACGCCCCTCACACCTCCAGGATGACCTGGCCCTGGCCCTGCCTCCTCTCTTGCCCCGTCGTCGGTCACTGGGGTGGATTCCTGCTACCACCAGCGTCCCCAGGCCCAGCATTCGGGGCAGGAGGCTGGGAGTGAGGGTCAGGGCTGGAATCCTCCCCCAGCCGGACACTGCCGCTCCTCAGACCCCAGGCGGTGGCAGGTTCAGACAGCTCCCTTCCTGCAGGTTCTGGGTCTGTGGGGCCTGGGGACAGATGACTTCTGGGGTTATCAGGTGCTAGAGGGCTGGGCCTAGCCCAGCATTGCGACCGGCATCCCAGAAGCCTTGGCTCCCCTGTGCTGAGACGGCCTGGTGTGTGCCAGGACCAGGGGTAGTTCTGGGGGCTTCTGTCACTGGGTCCCTCCCCCAAAGCCACCCTGGATTCTAGTCTGGCCACAAGACCTTGGCCAAGTCCCTTAAACCTCTCTGAGCCTCGGTTTCCCCAGCTATAAAATGGAGTTGGCAGTAGCGACCTCTTAGGGTGGTTGTGGGGTGTGATGAAGGATGTGTGTTAAGCCCTGGGGAGCAGTGGGCTCTGGGTGGGGGCAGGAAGTGGCAGGGGTGTTAACGTCAGCCCCAAATCAGCAAGTGCTTCTAGCCCGGGCCCTCCACGTGGGGAAATGGGGCAGGACCTGTCCAGTCACCATCGGTCAGTATCAGAGTCACGTCAAAGAGCGCCCAAGCCACCCAGCCAAGGGCATTTGGGGGCCTTCTAAAAAGCTTAACACTCAGGAAAAATTGTCTCCAGAATACAAGAAGACAGCAAAATCAAGATGCATGAAGATGTAATAAATGTCTGCATAGTCAACATAATGTCAATATCATTTTTAAATTTAAAATAAGAAAAAAGTTCATTATACTTGTGAACAATGTGTGGGGTAGATTTTTTTCTCACTTTACAAGATTTTCCCACTCTACTCAATGACCCTGGAACAATTTAGACAATTTAGACAAATTGAATTAATTTCTTGTAGCCAAAAATGTCCAAAAGCAAGACAATGAAATTTTCTTTTAAAAATTTTTTACAGGAAAAAAAAGTTATGGAGGAGGGATGTAATGCAGATTCAGGCACTTGCTGTGGTGTCAGGTGTGGCCTCCAAAAATGAGAGGGTCTGGACCTCTGACAGCTCAGGGCCTCCTCCACTCCCAGGGGCTGGACCCAGGCTCAGGTGGGGCAGGACAAGGGGCCCAGCTTGGCCCTGCTGCTGCTCCAGGGGCCCTAATGGCTGTGATTAAGGGCCCTTTCTTCCCCGAGGCCTGGGGAGGATGAACCTGGAGTAAACAGGCAGATCTCCCTCCCTTGAACAATAGGTGCTTCGGGGCTCACCCCAACACCCCTCTGCCAGTCCTACCATCTAGGGTTCTCTGGCCTAGGCCTTCCTGGCCTGCTTCCCCACCTCTTCCAGGAAGCCTTCTGGGCCTTCCAGGACATGCCCAGGTGGCCTTCACTTGGCCCTGGCTGCTACACACAATCATAAGATGGAGACCTCCTAGTCTCAGGCTGGATGCCCTGAGGGCCTGAGCCCGGGAAACCCACCCCTGCCCCCCACGCCGAGGCCCCCCGTCAGTCATCCAGCTGCTTCTAGACCCAGAGGGCAGCAGATCAGGCTCTGGCAAGTGTGCCCTGAGCCGCCTCCGTCGGAGGGTGAAGAGGCCTCTCAGATCATAGCCCACGTGGCTCAACAGGGTCCTGAGTGATGGGGGCGGGGGAGACGGCAAGGTCAGAGCAGTGACCCTGGCTAAGCCATGTTACTGCCTCTGATGGAGCAGTGCGGGCCCTGGCTTCAGCCCCACCAACTCATCCTCCTTCCGAGGGGCCCAAACCACAAATCTGACCATGTCCTCCCCTGCTCAGCAAAAGCCCAGCATTTGGTGCCTGGGGTGACCCAGTCCTGTTCCCCATCTGAGCTCCACCCTCACCCTCACCAATGGGATCATCACCATTTCTAACTAGGCTGTGTCTTTGTAGCTCTGGCACCCCATTTTCCACTGACATCCTGCCTGCCCGCCAAGACCCAGTCAGCTCAGCCAGCTTGCGTGGCTCCCAGACCTGCAGCCCCCCAAGGGTTAGGGTTAGGGCAGGTCTAGAGTGTCTGGGTGCTCATCTTTGCCCAGTTCAGGTGCAGGATCCAGCCCTGAACTCCTGGAAGCAAATGAGCACACCAGCAGAACCCAAGCCACATGTTTTTAAGTCTTTGGGGTGAGGTTAAGTTTGAGCTTGTGCTCGCCTGGAATCCGCCCCTCCCCAGTCTCAGAGGCAGGAGAGGCTCTGAGAGTTTCGCTGACTCCTGCAAAGGGTCCCAGACTCTGCTCTGAAAATGTGTGTGAGGGTGGGGGCTTGGGGGAGCCCCTGTCTGGGAAGGCTGCCTGGAGGAGGTGGCTCTGGGTGAGCTGAAGAGACAAGAGCCGCCAGGACTCTGGGTCAGGTCATGGCGGTGGCCTAGGGCGGGCACTTTGGGTCCTGCTCACCTTCCCCCAGCTTCCACTGCAGAGTCCAGAGAACAGGAAGAGCTGGGAATGGCCGCGAAGCCACCCCTCCCCACGGGGTGTCAGCCCCCACCCCCAGCCCTGGTGGTCTGAAATGCCCAGCTCAGACCAGGACCCCTCTTCCCCACTCCCCCAGCCGTTTGGGGCGTGGTCTGCCCTGCCTGTGGTCCTTGCTGGGCCAGGACGCTCTCTGGAGGACTAGGGCCTGGCCGCCGGGTGCGTCTGTGCGGGGGGCCCTGCTTGGACCTGGAGTGCCCACCCACAGTGGAGCAGCTCCTGCAGGCAGCGCTCCAGCTGCCCCAACGCCTTGGCCGCCGGGCCACAGTGGGAGAGGAGGCGTTGGGCGGGGCGCCCCCTGGTGGCCATTAGGGGCTGCAGCAGGGACCTTGGAGGAGCCCACCCGGTGCCCTGGTGGGGGAAGGGTAGTGTCCCCAGCCCTGCCCCGCCCGCCCGCCTCCGGGGTGATAGTGCCCCACCAGCAGCATCAGTCTCCAGGGCACTGACAGTCTTTCTCCTCTCCTTCCCGCGCCCCCGCCCCGTGTGGGTGTCCGCCTGCCTGCCTGCCTGCCTGGGGGGGTGGGCCGGGCCTGGGGGCAGGCGGCTGTATGCGGGCATATTTGTGGGGCAGATTAGCCACGGATGGGGGCCGGCAGCAGGGGCACCTCCAGAGGCCAGGGTGTGTGGGAGTGGGAGTGGCCTGAGCCGAGCCTGCGGTGGAAAGGGCAGGACCGGGACCGGGAGAGGAGGCGGCCTTCTCCCCACCTCCCCGGGGACCAGGCTCAGTGGCTCTTCCTGTCCCAGGGCCTCCCCGACCGCTGGGACACAGAGAGCTCTGGGTACTCCCACCCTACACCCTCCCTCCTTGGACTTGGTGGTCTGCCCTGCGGGGATGCTGCAGCCTGCGTCTGGGTCCTGAGAGCCTGTGGGGGACCCAGCCAGGCCCAGGGCCCCCGCCTGTTGCCGGAAGCTCGTGGGGGGAGGTGCTGGAGCGCTCCCGCGGCTTTCTCCCCAGGCCTGTGCGTTGCCCCAAAAGGGGGTGGGGCGGGCTCCTGGCAGCTCCCCAGCCCCCCTCCAGCCACCAGCCCACGGCGTGCCATGGGCACTGTGTCCAAGCTGCCCTCCCTGGAGGTGGCTCTCCAGGCACAGCCAGCTGGGCCGGTGCTTCCTAGCACCCCCAGGTCACAGGGCTCCCTTCTGCCTCTCGCGTGACCCTCCTAAAGGCCCGTGGCCTGGATGGGCCGCCTGCTAACTTCTGTGAGCCCCGGTTCCCCATCTATGACATGGGATCCTGCCCCCTCAAGGGACTGTCACTCGAGGGATTGTCATGGGGAGCGGAGGGGACGGCCCTCAGGAAACAGAAGCAGGAACGAGGACAACGACGGTGACGACGGGGAAGCCGAGGCTCCGGAAGGGCACCTGCTCGAGGTCCAAGGCTGGCTCCCAAGGGCTGATTCCAAACCCCTGCCCCCACCAGTCCCGAGCCCCTGCTGTAGGTGGGCAGCAGGTCATTCCTTCCAGATCCTTCCTGAGCGGGAAACTCTGCCTTGGACCAACCCCTCCCCACCCCCAGGTCCTGGCTCTACCCTTGGGGTGGGGACAGCCCTGTAGAAGGGTAGAGTGACCACACGTCCCCCACTTAGCGTGGAAAATCCCGATTTCTGGGCAGATGGGACGGCTACTGACCCTCGTTGGGGGCTCCCGTGGCCACAGGCCTTCCTGCAGGACAGCTGGGGGGTAGGCTGCCGTCCCCTCCCACTGCACAAAGGCGGCCCAAGACTGGCTTGGAGACCACCCCTCTGTCCGCTGGGGTCTAGGCCGTCCCTCTGGAGGGCAGCTGTGTCTGGGCCGAGGGTGGACATCGGGGCAGACCCTCCTTCCTGGGTCTCCACTCCCTCTCCCACCCCGACCTGGTGAGTGAGGAGGACCACCACGTCCCAGGTCTGGAAGGTGACAACTGTGGGTACCTAGAGTAAAGGGAGGGGGACCCCCAGAGCATAGCTTCACGGGGGCTTCCTGCAGGGGGCTGACTTCTTGAAGGCACTGCTGTCCAGCCAGTGACACAGGCACCACCATCCACAGGGGTGGGAGGGACTCTGTCCAGGTGGGCAGGCCTGGCCTTGGGCAGCTAAGGACGCAGGTCTCCCTGGATGCCACTTCTCTTCTGCTCCCAAAGGACTCAGCGCTGCTCAGAGGAGCCCCTGCGTTCTGAAACACTTTCTCACCTACCAGAAAGAAAATGGGTGTGGTGGCCATTGGGGCCTCTTGCAGCCATGCCCCCATTCTCTGGCCTCCCAACGCCCACCTCAGAGGGACTGGGCACCCAAGTCCCAAGGGAAGGCCCCATCGCCTTGGCAACCCCAGGGTTTGGTCTGCCCTCCTGCGTTCTCTCCAGGGCCCCAGGTGGGGTGTCCAAGAGCACTGCCCACCCCAATGCACACAGAAGCCAGGGATCTGAGCTGAAGACACACGAGGAGAGGAGCTGGGCAGGGTGGGCGGGCAGTGGGGAGGCTGGAGCCATCGCAGGCAGCAGGAGCTGGGCGGGGGGCGGCCACCCCTCTCCTGGGGGCTGGTGGGAAGTCAAGTCCTGCCCTTTGACTGTCCCAGGAGTCCAGAAGCCCCCAGCTTCCTAGAGGACAATGAACTTTAGCAAGAACCCCGTCACCTGCCAGACCGAGAAAAAGGAGTCCATCCATGTTCACATGAGGAATAAGAGTGTCTGCAATCCTTAAATAGATTTATGGAAATGGTTTTGAATTACAGCATTTAGAAAATAAAAATAATCTCCATACATAATATACCCTCCATTATATGCTTTTCTTCTCCCACAGAAGCTGTTTTTGTGCGTATGTATTCCAGTGTCAAATAGTAATTGGATTTTATCCTATAAAAGAAGCAGTAGGTGTGTCATCTCTCTAAAAATAAAACTGCAATCGTCATTGCAATGTGAAGCCTGAGATTTAAGCCTGAGGACGTGTCCGTGCTGGGGCCCGGGGCCACTCTGGGGTCTGAGGAGGTGGGCCAGGGTCCCAGGGGTGCAGAGGGAAGGGGGAAGTGGCAGCCAAGCGGGCAACATCGGGGGTCCTCAGCCCCCTGGAGAGCCCTGGCCTCGGAAGCTGGGAAACCTCTGCCCGCCGCCTGACCCTGCCATCGGCTGGCAGACCTGGGTGGGCAGACGGCAGCAGGGGCGTGCCTGCTTGCCCAGAGGACCACCAGGCCTGCTTCTGCACGTCTCCTCTCCGACAAGAAACGAGACTCATGCTGTTGAGACAAGGTCCTGAGGGGAGCAGGGCGTGGGCAGCTGTGGGCTCAGGGCCCTGGAGAGAGAAAGGACAGCCTAGTGTTTCTGGTTTGGCCAGCATGTGGGGAAGCCCTGCGGTGCCCCAGGCGCCCCCCCCCCCCCCGCCGCCCCTCAAAGGTGTCCACCATCTCCCCAGACTCAGCCCCAGGGGCTGAGGCTGCCCTGAGCTCAGACACCATCCCCACTTTCCCCTTCCAGGGCGGACCTTCTGCTACGGTTCAGCCTCAAGGCAGCATCTCAGCAGGGCAGGGGGTCAGGCGGACGGGCAGGAGGAAAGCCCACCCCGCCCAGGCAGCCGCCTGGCACCCCCAGGTCCCCCCACTGGCTGAAGCTGCCCTCCTGTTGGCCCCTGCGGCTGGCCCGAGGTCCCCACGGGTGCGGAGGCCAGGGCGGGTGGGGCGGAGGCCTTGGACGTGCTGGAAGTCAGAGCGGCCCGCAGCCCCGGCAGCGGTGGTGGCGGCAGCTGGATGAAAGGCGGTGAAGACCCTCCCGTGGCCGGAGGCCTCCTCCCTGGAGTCCTTTGGGGCCCTCGTGGGCTTGGGGCACCGGGTCAGATGCCCGCCTTGTCGCTGTAGAAGGGCGTGACGTGGAACATGTAGCAGTGCGTGCACACGCGCACGGGCTTCACCTGCCCGTAGCGGGGCAGCGGCGCCGAGTGCGAGGAGCAGCGAGAGCAGAAGATCTGGAAGGCGAGCAGCGGGCGGCGGGGCCGGTGAGCTGGGCGGGGCCCCCAGCAGCGCCTGCGCCCCACCCCTTCCCGACTTCCGGACCTCGGCGCCATGTCTGCGACGGCCCCTGGGATGCCCGCAGCGACAGCCCGAGGGGCCGCGGGACGACCTCGGCCGCCCCACCTACCTTCCCACAGCTCCGGCAGTGGTGCTTCCTGCGGATGACGGTGAAGGGGGCTTTGCACGCGGTGCAGAAGCCGCAGGCCTCGTCTGGGACCCACTCGGGCGGGTCTGTGACAACGACAGGGGGGGACACGTCAGCCAGAGGGACCCATGCGGTGGCGGCAGTGGGGACCGGTGGCTGGGGTGGGGGTCGGAGGCTGGCAGGTGTGCAGGAGCCTCCGGTGGGGCAGCCTGCCCCCCACTCCTCCCTCCGGTCCTCCCTGAGGCTCGGTACCGGCTGTGGTTTCAGGAAACTGACGGTGTCCCATGGACGGGTCAATCTTTGCAGCTGTCGGCCGTGCTCATCGATCGGACCCCAGCTGCGGCCTGCACCTCGCCCCAGGACTCGGGGCACGGGCAGGGAGCGTCCACCCGGACAACCCTCTCCCAAGCCTCTCCCGGCCGGCACCCAGCCTGGCAGGGCCCTTGGGCAAAAATGGGGGCTGAGAAATGAAGAAATCAGCCCCCTGTGTGGACCCCTCCGTCAATCAGCCCCGCCCACCCCAGCTCCAGGGCTGTTCTCAGGCTCTTGAGGAGTGGGTGCTGAGGGCGTCTCACAGAGACCGAGGCTGGCCCTGGCCCCTTCCGACACCTGTGCAGCCCGGCAGCTGCCTGTGGGCCTGTCCCATGTCACTTCTCCAGGCGATCACTGGGGGAAGCCTCTGGGCATTTGCTCTGGAATTTGGGTGGGAGGGTGTGTGTCGGCACTGGGAGAAGCCATCTTGAATGGGGGGACATGCCTTTCCTCCCACCCCAGACATAAGATGCCCACTGCGTACCAACCCCGAGCCCAGTACCGCCGCCCAGAGGGGGAGCGAACACCTGGACGGCTCCCTGGGGCCACAGCGTGGGCTCAGGGGTCTCCCGTCCACTCTCACACAACCCCCAAGGGAACTCATCAAGGCCGCCCACCCACCAGAGACCGGGGTCTCCTCGCCTCCCTCTCGCCCCCTCTCCTCACCAACCTGCACCTGAAGACCTGCCCCTCCCCCGCCTGCCGCACAGAACCGCCCCTCCCCCCACCCCCTCCCACCCAGCTCTCCCGCTTCTGCTCTAGACCCCATCAGCTCACCCCCGACTGCAGGGAGATGGCTTCTCATGCTTGCCACCCGCCCCCGCCCCCGTGGGAAATCCTTGGCCGGCCCCAGTGACGCCCTGGACGGCGCCCGGCAGCTCCGGGGCCACGCCGGGCCACGAGGCCAGCTCCAACACTCAAGTCGAGACCCCCGCCTGAGGAGGATGGTGAGGGTCCTGAGGACTTGCTGGGTCCAGGCCCTGCCCCGCGAGCCACTCCCAGGAGGGGGCTGGACTGGCGGCCCACGGGGAGACGTGGCCCTGGCTGTGGGCTGGGCCCCTCCAGACCTCGCAGTTCACCACCTGCACGCTCCTCGAGCAGGGCGCTCCGAGTTCCCGGCAGGAGCTTTATTTATGGCCCGCGTGCAATTTTCACAGGAGGGTAGAGAAGACCAGGGCTCAGGGCGTTTAGGAAGCAGGGAAGCTTGTGTGGCCGCCCCCAGGGGATCCCGGCCAAGGCAGCCCCACTGCACACCCGGGTCACCAGGCAGTGCGAGGGAGGCCCTGAGCCGGGACCAGCAGGGGCCAGCGCCGCCGGCCAGGCACACCGGGGCTAGCCTCCTCCTTCTCAGCTCCGGTCGCATTCGACGCTCGCTCAGGCCTGTCTGCCGCTGCCCATCTGAGCACCTCTCCAGGCCTCCGGCCCCTTCCAAAGGCCTTGGGCGGCCCCCTCCCCCCAGGTGTGTTGCCAGTGCCCCCAGCCCACCCTGGACGCTCCTTCCCTGACTGCAGCCGGCCGACCTCCAGGCTAATGGGGGAGCGGGCTCTCCCGGCTCCCAGGCAGCTACGGGAGGCCTTTCCTGCGGGGCAGGTGAACACTGGGGGGTCGGCAGTGTGCCTGTGGCCTGGGACCAGCCACTTCCAGCTGCGGCCAACGGCCTGGACCCCAGCATCTCCTTGCTCCTCACACCCTCCCCCTGCCCCCCAGGCTGAGATGTTCAATAACGGGCCTGAGGTTAGGTGGCGGCGGCTCAGAGGACCTGTGCCCACCCTGGGAGCCCAGGAGGGAAGCTGGAGTAAAAGGCTGCAGCCCCTGGGAAGCGGCACGTCTAGGCCTCTGGGGAGGGGCCCCCGCTGGAGGAGCGCTGCCCGCCCCGAGCCTGCAGTCCAGGGCAGAGCGGTGGACACATCCAGACAGGGCTCCTGCTCTCCGCTCGGCGCGCAGTGCGTTGGCCCCGGCTCCCGGCCCCTCACGCACCTTCCAAGTCTCCATCTCGGGTCTTGGCTGCGAGTTCGGAGGATGACAGGGTCTCCTGGCACAGAGCACAGTCCTCCAAAGCCGCGCTCCGCAGGGTCTGCGTGACTAGAAGAGAGAGGGTGGCCGCTGGGGTCAGTGGGCCACCGCCTGTCCCTGGGAGGTGCCGCCAGCAGGGAGTAGCCCCCGAACAACCCACAGTCCCGCATGCGGAGTGGGTCACCGCAGCCCTCACCCACCGTCCCCGCAGGCTGGGTGCTGACCCCGCAGGGGGCCTTTCCGTCCGAGTGCCCTCAGGTGTGCAGCTGGTCCTGCCTGTGGGCCCCTAGCCCCGGGACCCACCCTCCTTGCTTGCCGAGCAAGAAGGCAGCCCCGCCCAGAATTCCCTGGCAGATGGGGGCAGGGTTGTCCAGTGGTGTAGACCCTGGGGGGCACAGCTGGGTCGGCACACAGTACAGACTTCTCCTCCCTGTGGGCGAGGACGTGCCCTCCAGGGCTGGCCCAGCTGCCCCGTGTGTCCAGACGTTCCTGAGCAGAAGCCCCTATGATGGAGGTTGCTCGCCCAGAATGGGAGCCTCAGCCCAGCAGAGGGTGGGCGAGCAGGGCTCGGGCCCCTTCCCCACGCTGGGACCCTGCCACCTCCTTCCAGGGAGCAAGGGGCCAAGCTCCCTGTGCCTTAGCATCCCCTGCCTGACACCTGCTCCCTCACCAAGTAACTCTGTTCTGTGTGCGTGTGTGTGTGCACGCGTGTGTGAGTATGTGAGGCAGCTCACAGACGGCCGCTCCCCCGAGCAGGGGACCCATGTCCCCTCCTTGGCTCTCGGCTGGCCTCTGGCTGCTCTGACAGACAGGAGTTTGGTAGAAGTGACAGCGTACCACTTCCGGGTCCCGTCTCCAGGCTCGTCGGCCGTCGGAAGTGGGGTGGCCTGGCTGGGGCGTGGGCAGAGGGAGGGGAGCAGGAGCTGCACGCAAGGGTGTGTGCACGTGGGGCTGTGACCCTCATGCGTCCCGAAGCCCACCTCTCGGGGTACCCGGGGCCTGTGGTGTGTGCCCCCCTGCCCACAAAAGCCAGGTGGCGGTGCTGGGCCAGGCCTGGGGGTGCAGATTTCCGCAGGTCCCCCACTTCCGGGGGCATGACGGTCAGCCTAGGCCTCAGAGCCTGTCCCGAGCTGGCACTCACCCTTCTTTAGCTTTTCCTTGTCGTCCGTTTCCGGCTTGGTGGCCATGACCTGGAAGAGGGTCTTGAGAATACTTCTGAGGTCGCTGGCGTAGTTGGTCTGCAGCTGGTCGGCCACGCCTAGGGGAGGATGCCGGAGGAGGGGGGGGTTAGGTGCTGGCAGCTGGTGAACCCAGCCAGGGCTCATGGTCAGAGACCAACATGTCCTCGGATGAGTGGGCACAAGAAGAGGCCGCCCCGCCCCCGTGACAGCTCCTTTGGCAGAAGCAAAAGCTCAGGAGTCAAGGGAAGGTGGTGGAGGGGGGCAAACTACCCAGCAGCCCTCCCCCGGGGGTCAGTTATTCGCCTTCGTGCTTTTATCCTGGCCCCTCACTGAGGGACGACCCCAGAGCCCCCAACTGTGCCCACCCGCATGGCAGCACCTTCCCCCCACAGCCACCTCGACTGCGGGGGTGCAGTGAGGTTCCACGTGGCTGGGGGCCGAGGGTGGACCCTGCCCAGACGGGGGGCCCAGCACCGGCTCCTCGACACCCCCCGCCAGCCGGCCCCCGCTCCCTGGCAGGACAAGGCTTCTCCACCCTCACGTGCAGAGGTTTCCTCTGTCCCCCAGTCAGGTGGACTCGGCCCTTCTCAGCGAAGAGCGCTGCTAGCTCTCCAGGGGCACGAGGGGCTGCCGTTAACAGCAAAGCCAGGGAGTGGCCGTGCACATCCCAGCAGCACGTGGGCACCCCGGGACCCACCGCTGCGCTGATACCGTGGCCGGCGCATCCTTGCGTGCCAGCGGCCGCGCTGAGCACCAGCTGGCATGATGTTCCCCAGACCTCTGAACAAACCCGTGTAGGATTGCGGCAGATGTCTGAACCGGAGCTCAGAGTCACCCCGAGGTCCTCGCGCTCCCACCCGGCCTGGCTGGCGGCGGTGCGGAGGGACCCCGGGGAATCGTGACCCCGACTCTGCAGCGTCCGCCAGCCCACAGGCTGCCCCGCGGCTGCCCCTCCAGTCGGGGGCCCGGGAGCGCCGCGGAAGCTCCAGGCCAGGGGAGCTGGGCTGCGGGACGGACACTGTCTGCACCCGGCCGCCCCGGGGAGGTGTCGGGAAGGCAGGCAGGAGGCCAGGAGGGCGGACTTCACCGCACACTTGTCATACTTTTAAACCATGAGGACGCGGCAGCTATTTAGAACACACAAAACTAGGGAAAGCGCTGCTAAGAAGACCCCGTTTGTGCTCACTCCCCTCACTGAACTCCCCAGGGAGACAAAAGTCATGGTCCCCCGCCTGCCACCCCAAGAGAGGAAAGGAGGCAACATCAGTCGGGGCAGGACGCACGATGAACTCTGACCTACGAATTGAACAGAGTCTCCCGGTGTGGGCGGCAAGGGGCCACTGGGACCAGAATGGGGTCCCCCACCCTGCACGGGAGGGCCTGGCGAAGCACGGCGCCCGCCTCTTTACCGGGCCAGGCTCACGGCGGGGCTCGCGGGCGAAGGACAAAGTGACGCGGTGGGGAGGGCCCCAGGCAGGGCCGGCCCCCCACAACCCAGCATCAGTGGGGAACCTCCCGCACCCGGGCCAGCCGCTCCCCTAAAGCGCGGCCCCCCGCCCCGTGTGTCCCCAAGCCCACGCCCCGCCCCAGGCCCAGAAGTGGCACCTGAAATGCAGACAAACAGGCGGTGGGTCAGGTCGTGGCTGCCGTGGAACCGGGACCGGATCTTCTCTCTGAGGGCCACGGGGCCTGCGTCCGGCCCCATCTCGTCTGAGGAGCAGGATCCCGCCGCGCAGCCGCTGTGCAGAGAAGGAAACACAGGAGCGTGGGTGGAGGAGGCGACGGAAGGCGAAAGCTCTGCCCGGAGGCCCCCTCGTTGCGGGAGCGCACTGGGGCTAACGCCACGTGCTGAGTCCCTCCCGTGGGAGAGTCACCGCCCCTACTCACACCCTCTGCAGTGGGCTGACGGGCCCCCAAAAGATGTGTCCACACCCTAACCCCTGGACCTGCCAGCAGGACCTGTTTGGAAGAAAAGTCTTTGCAGCTGCAATCAAGGAAAGGATCTTGAGACGAGACATCATGGATTACCTGGTGGCCCTAATCTAAGGACAGATGTCTTTGTGGGAGACGGAAGAGGAGACACAGACACACGGGGGAGGGGAGGAGGCGAAGTGACCACGATACAGAGATCAGGGTGATGTGGCCACAGCCTGGGGGTGCCCGGAGCCACCAGAAGCTGGAAGAGGCAGGAAGGACCCTCCCCCAGAGCCTCCAGAGCGGGGGCAGCCCTGTCAGATTTCAGATTTCTGGCCTCCCGCCTGTGAGAGAAGAGATTTCTGCTATTTAGAGCCAGCCCCCAGGTCGTGGTGCTCTTTTACTAAGACCCGTCCTTCGTCCCCACCACGCACTTCCCTTCCCACGGCCCAGGGCTCCTGCTGCAGGTGTTGTTGCTAGCTCTGCTGTTCAGGGGTCACCCTGCGCCCTAAGTAGTGGCCGCAGTTGAGCCTAGACTGTTAGGGCGTCCACTGACCGTCCTGTAATTAAATCATTTATCTCCCATCTTCTATTTCTGCCGTTTTGTCCCACTTTCTGGGAAATTTCCTCCATTGTTTTTTTTTTTTTCTCCGATTTTCCCCTTGACATTTTTGCTACCACGTTTTTAATTTCCTGCTCTCTCTGTTGTTTCATGGATGTGAAATATTTTATCTATCTAGAAACATTAATTATAATTTTTTTTTGATTTTTTTTTTTTGGCCGCGCTGCGAGGCACGCAGGATCTTAGTTCCCCGACCAGGGATCGAACCCGTGCCCCCTGCAGTGGAAGCGCGGAGTCTTAACCACTGGACCACCAGGGAGGTCCCTCATTATAATTTTGTAAAAGTTGCCTTCGGTGGCCTGCACTATCTCTGTTTCCGCTTTTCTGTGGGGGGGTTGGGTTTTTTCATGCCAGAGGCCTGCCTCAAATGCACGGAGACCCCTGTCAGAGAGAGGCCCTGGCGTGGCCTCCTGGCATGGGTGGAAGAGCGGGCGTCCTCACATCACTGGTGGGAGTGTAAATTGGTGGATGACTTTGGGGAGACGCTCTGGCACCATCTCAGTGAAGCTGGCACACTCCTCAGCCCAGGGGCCGTGGTCGGCACACACCCAAGACCCTGCCCTGTGCAACTGCAGATGTGGCAGAATCTTCAGGGCGGTTCTGGAAGTCCCAGTAAAATCCACCAGTGACGGAGGAGGAGAATCCACTGTCATCTTGTCATGCCGTGGCCCGCCTGGTTGTGGGGGGTGAGCAGTCCTGGCCCCTTGTGGACGTGGACGACCCTCGCCGACACGGCAGAGACGCGCACAGCCGCCCGATGTCTCGCTTAGGGGAACGTCCCTTGGTGTCAAACCATCAGGAAGCTCGGAGATGTGACGCGCCGAGAATTCAGTGCAGGCGGTGCTGGGGCTGGAAGGGGCCCCAGACTGGCTTCACGGGCTCCCCCTGCTCAGCCAAGTGGGGATGCACGAGTGCGCGTCTGACTGGCACACTCTAGCGAGGTCAACATTGGTTTATAAGTAATATTTCTTTTTTAAAAAAATTTATTTTATTTATTTATTTTTGGCTGCATTGGGTCTTCGTTGCTGCATGTGGGCCCCTCACCGCGGCGGCCTCTCCTGTTGCAGAGCACGAGCTCCAGGCGCACGGGCCCCAGCAGCTGTGGCACGCGGGCTCAGCAGTTGCGGCTCGCGGGTCCCAGAGCGCAGGCTCAGCAGCCGTGGCGCACGGGCCCAGCTGCTCCGCGCCATGTGGGATCCTCCCAGACCAGGGCTCGAACCCGTGTCCCCTGCATTGGCAGGCGGATTCCCAACCACTGCGCCACCAGGGAAGTGCCCTTATAAGTAATATTTCACCAGAACGTGGAGGAGTGATGGGAGGCTGAGGGTGACGCTGGGTGCACTGCTCCACTGGGACCCTCGTGATGATCTACAGCTCTGCCCTCCCAGACCACCTGCCAGGTTTCCAGAGACAAAGCCCCTGACTTTCTGCCTGGGGCGTGTGGACTTGGCGGCCCCTGCCCTGGGAGTTGAGTAAGGAAAGGGGATGGAACATCAGTGTCCAGGGTGTCAACTTCCATCAACACCCCCAGTCTCAGTTCACAGCCTCACCCAAAGATTGGAAAGCGGGAGCCCAAGCAAATACTTATACACAATGTTCGCAGCAGCATTATTCACAAGAGCCCAAAGGGGAAACAACCCAAGTGCCCATCAACAGATGATAGATAAACAAAATGTGGTCCCGCCATACAATGGAATATTATCCAGCCTTAAAAAGGAAGAAAATTCTGACACCAGCTACCATATGGATGAACCTGTAGGACATTATGCCCAGTGACAGCAGCCGGTCACAAAAGGACAAACACTGTGTGACTCCACTTACGTGAGGTCCCTGGAGGAGTCACATTCACAGAGACAGAAAGCAGATGGTGGGTGCCGGGTGCTGGGGAAGGGGGCTTTAATGGGGACAGAGTTTCAGTTTGGGATGATGAAAAGTTCTGGAAATAGAGAGTGGTGATAGTTATACCACATTGTGAATGTGTACAATGCCACTGAATTGTACACTTAAATATGGTTAAAATAGTAAATTTTATGTTATATGTATTTTGCCAAAATTAAAAAGTAGGGAAAAAAAAAAGATTTAGGACAGGGGAGAGCAGAAGAAAGGGAACTGAAAAGTCTAAGTAGCGAAGAGAGCTGATGGATTTGGCATCAATACAACAGGTTGAGTGAATACATGCTAAAAACCATTAAATTATACACTTTTATAGTACATATTTTTAATAATTAAAAAATTGAAGTATAGTTGATTTACAATGTTGTGTTAGTTTCAGGTGTACAGCAAAAATTATACACTTTTAAAGGGTGAACTGAATGGTATATATACTATATATCAATAAAGCAGTTACTGTTAAAGACCCAATTATATTAAGATATAGTAGCAATAAACAAACTGAAAATGAAATTAAGAAACAACCCTATTTGCAATAGCATCAAAAAGATTTAAATATTTGGAATAAACTTAACAAAAAAGTGCAAGAGTTACACACGGAAAACTACAAAACGTCACTGAAATAAATTAGACCTAAATAAATGGAAAGACATCCTATGTTCATGGTTGAGGACTTAATATTGTTAAGATGGCAATACTCCCCAAATTGGTCAATAAGTTCAATGCAATCTGTATCAAAATATCAGCCGCCTTTTCTTTTTCCATGCAGAAGTTGACAAGCTGATCCTAAAATTCATATGGAAATGCAAGGACTCAGAACAGCCAAAACAATCTTGAAAAAGAAACAAACAAGTTGGAGGACTCACACTCATGACGTGGACTTTAGTATGAAATGCCGGTAAATAAGACTGAGGCACTGGCATAGGACACATGACGATGGAAGAGAATTGCGAGTCCAGAAATAAACCCACACATTTGTGGGCAACTGATTTTCAAAAGGGGTGCCAAGATCATCCAATGAGGAAAGAAGGGTCTTTTCAAAAGATGGTGCTGAGATAGAGAAAGACCGTCTCTCCAATAAGTGCTGCTGGGAAAACTGGAAGCTGCATGTAAAGGGATGAAATTAGAACGTTTTTTCATACCACATATAAAAATAAATTCAAAATGAATTAAAGACCTAAATGGAAGACTGGAAACTATAAAACTCGTAGAAGAAGACACTGGCATAACACTTTCTGACATAAGCCATAGCAATATTTTTTTTGGATCTGTCTCCCAAGGCAAAGGAAACAAAAGCAAAAATAAACAAATGGGACCTAATTAAACTTAAAAGCTTTTGCAACAGCAAAGGAAACCATCGACCAAATGAAAAGATAACCTACTGAATGGGAGAAAATATTTGAAAAAGATATGACCAACAAGGGGTTAATATCCAAAATATATAAACAGCTCATACAACTCAATTAAAAAAAAAAACAGATTAAAAAATGGGCAGAAGACCTGAATAGACATTTTTCCAAAGAATACATACAGATGACAAGCACATGAAAAGATGCTCAACTTTGCTAATCATCAGAGAAATGCAAATCGAAACCACGAGATATTACCTCCCACCCATCAAATGACCATCATCAAAAAGACCAAAAATAACAAGTGTTGCTGAGGATGTCGACAAAAGGGAACCCTCCCACACTGTTGGTAGGAATGTAAATTGGTGCAGCCACTTTGGAAAACAGTATGGAAGGTCCCTCAAAAAACTAAGAATAGAACTACCATATGATCCAGCAATTCCACTCCTAGGTATATATCTAAAGAAAACGAAAACAGAAAAGATACATGCACCCCAATGTCCACAGCAGCATTATTCACAATAGCC
Source organism: Balaenoptera ricei (assembly GCF_028023285.1). NCBI lineage: Eukaryota > Metazoa > Chordata > Mammalia > Artiodactyla > Balaenopteridae > Balaenoptera > Balaenoptera ricei. The sequence continues at coordinate 142,016,506 of NC_082643.1, read as the reverse complement.
GAGACATGGAAGCAACCTAAATGTCAATCAACAGATGAAGGGATAAAGAAGGTGTGGTATATACATACAATGGAATATTACTTAGCCAGAAAAAAGAATGAAAATTTGTCAATTCCAACAACATGGATGCATGTGGACGGTATTATGCTAAGTGAAATTAGTCAGACAGAGAAAGACAAACACTGTATGTTATCACTTACGTGCAGAAATCTAAAAAGTAAACAAATGAATATAACAAAACAGAAGGAGACTCACGGATATAGAGAACACACTAGTGGTCACCACTGGGAGAGGGAAGGAGGGAGGGGCATGATAGGGGTAGGGGATTAAGAGGTACAAACTATTAAGTATAAAATAAATAAGCTACAAGGACATATTGTAACAGCACAGCGAATACAGCCAGTATTTTAGAATAACTTTAAATGGAGTATAATCTATACAAATATTGAATTTCTATGTCGTACAACCTGAAACTAATACAATATTGTAAATCAATTATACTTCAATAAATTTTTTTTTTTCTGGGAGAACTGCATTTCCACACACAAAAGAATGAAGTTAGACCTTACCTTATACCATATACAAAAATTGACTCAAATAGACCAAAGTCCTGTATCTATTCTAAAATTCTTAAACTTAGAAAGAATTTTAAATTCTTTAAAAGAATTCTTAAAAGTTCTTAGAAAAGAACAGGAATCTTTGTGGTCTTGGATTAGGCAACAGTTTCTTAGGTGTGAAACCAAAAACAGAGCAACCAAAACCAAATATCTTATTCAGTAGTTCCTCAGGCAGTATGACACAGCAACTCCACTCTGAGGTATCTACCCAAGAGAACTGAAACACATATTCACACAAAAATTAAAATTAAAAACTTCTGTGCTTCAAAAGATACCTTCAAGAAAGTGAAAAACCCCACAGAATGCGAGAAAATTTTTCCAAATCATGTATCTGTCAAGGGTATAGTATCTGGAATACAGAAAACTCTTGCAACTCAACAATAAAAAAATAAATAACCCAACAAAAGAATGGACAAAGGATTGGAAAAGACATTTTTCCAAAGAAGATATACAAATGGCCAGTAAACACATGAAAAGATGCCATCATTAGTCATTTAGGAAATGCAAATTAAAAGGATAATGTGCTATTTCATATCCATTACGATAACTATAAGAGTTTAAAAAGAAAACAGAACATAACAAGTGTGGGTGAAGATATGGAGAAATTGGAACCCCTGTACATTCCTGGTGAGAATCTGAAATGCTACCGAACTCTGGAAAACAGTTCAGCAGTTCCTCGTGCCGTATGACCCAGCAATTCCACTTCAAAGTATCTACCCAAGAGAACTGAAACATAGATTCACACAAAAATTTGTACGTGAATGTTCATACATACTAGCCGAACAATGGAAGCAACCCAAATGTCAGTCAACTGATAAATGGATAAACAAAATGTGGTCTAGCCACACAACGGGATTAATTTTTGGCCATAGAAAGTATTGATAGGTGCTACAGCGTGGATGAACCTCGAAAGCATTAGGCTATGTGACAGAAACCAGTTACAAAGGTCACTTATTGTATGATTCCATTTCTTTGAAAAGTCTAGAAAAGTCTAGGCAAACCCAAGAGACAGAAAGTAGATTAATGGTTGCCAGTGGCTGAAGGGAGGGGAGAATGTTTGGGGTTTCTGTATGGGGTGATGAAAATGTTGAGATTAGATACTGGTGGCAGTTGCACAACTCTGTGAATATGTTAAAAACCACTGAATTGTACACTTTAAAAAGAATAAAAGGATGTTTTCCTTGTAATCATCTAGCGAACTCATATTCAAGAAAGAGCTCAAGCTAAATGGCCGTCAATAGTGGGTTGATTCAGTAAATTAGCTCACAGTCATACAGTTTCCACGAAGGACAGTTAATGACGCTGGAAATGCTAAAATATTAAATAAAAAGGTAGCATTTTAAAAATTAGAGCTATCATATGTACGTAAGTGAGATTTGGGGAAATACAGTCAAGGCAAAGCATTAACATTACATTTATTTGAATAGTAGGACTATGGATTATTTTCTGAGCATCTTCTAAGATTGAGTATTACTTCTATGACCAGAAGAATAACTGTTAGGCTGAGGAGAGGCAGCGCCTACAGCAGGAGCCACTGCAGCCCTCCTGAGGCACAGAGTTTGTTTCTTAGTGGAGGGAAGGCATGCTCTGGGGCTCAGCCCCGCAGCCCCTGCCCCTCAGATAAAGCCCTGGAAGCGGGGAAGCCTTTCTGGACAAGGTGCTGCGGCTGGCAGGCAGCTAGCCTGCGAGAAACCAGGGGAAGGGCCCTGACTGTCAGCTGAGCGTTGAGAGCTACGAAGCCTGAGGCTCATGTTGTGCCTTAAAAGAGCAATGAACCCTCCCAGCAGACTGAGACCGAGGCTGGCCCACAGGTGGTGGGTGGGTCAGATCGCAGCCATGGTCTCAGCCCCAAGCCCTCAAGCCCTCTCCTGCTGCTCTGCAGAGTGGGGCGTGTGTGTGTGTGTGTGTGTGTGTGTGTCTGCGTGTGTGTGTTGGGGGCGGGTGTGGATGGAAAGAGAGCCAGAGGCTCCATAAAGAGCCTGGTTCTAGGCAGAAGAACCAACAAGGTGCTGCCCGCGGGCAACCCAGCTGGGCTTGGAAGGGCCACCGGGAACAAAAGAACAGAACACTGGGGGTGGGGCCTGGGATGTCACCTGGGGCCTGAGCTTGGGGCCCGGCCGGGTCAGCCCAGTCCTAGGGGCCACATAGATGGGCATTGTTTGGGCACCGGGGGCCCCAGGAACACTGCCCAGGGCCACCCTTTTGGAAGGGCGCTGGTCCTCCATGGGCAGCTGCTACGCAGCAGGCTGGGGACATGGAAGAGGGGCCCAAGGATGAATCAGACCCTGTGTGTGGCCCCCAAGAGCCCAGTCTAGCGGGGGGGCCACACGCTTTAACAAGACAGAGCTGAGAGGCCGGCTGGCGCCCAGTGGTCCAGGTCTATGGTGAGGGCAGGAACAGTGAGGGTGAGACATGGCCGGAACTTGAGACGCAGGGGGAAAGTGAGCGAGAGAGGCTAGGGTGAAGGCGTGAGGGGCGCCCACCTGCCAAGGGCTTCCTCTGTCTCACCAAGCAGTCTGAGCTCCTGTCACCAGCCGTATCTAACCAGGCACTCAACTTCAAATCCGCATGGTCACCTGGATGTCAAAAAGTCCTGCACCTTCTGTGACCGACGGCCAACTGGATTCTGTTTCCTGCCACTCTCTTTTATTGAAGGCAGCACATATTCCCCGTAACAACTCCACTTAGGTTTGAATTACTAGGAAGTGTCAATTTTCTAGTAGCAAAAGACAATGCAATTCTAAAGTTACATTAATACCAAAGGTTTTGTCCAGCCTGTGTCTTTGGCCACAGTCCATGTCAGGGCCCAGCATAGTGGCAAACTTTCCAAAGGGCACCCTCGAAAGGCACACGTGGAGAAGCATCTGATTCCATGGTCAGAGTAGAAAAAATGGCCTTTTGACAGGAAAAGGACTTTGTCATTTTGAAGTTCTAGGGGTCTGTGAAATAAGAGATAACACAACTTGGAAAAACTAATAGCATTACAAGTTGTTTCTGGCTATGACATCACATGGATGAATCTGTGAGCCTTTGAAACCCTTTGTAAAGGCCTAAGTAAGAGAAAAACAAGGAGGAACAAGAGGGACTGATGGAATCCAGAAGCAAGGTTTATGCTTGGATGTGGGGAAATGGAAAGTTTGGACGTTTGCACAACCACATACCAATTCTAATGAGCCAGCTTGGGCCCTGTTAGCTCCTCCTTACAAAATCCATCCATCCATCCATCCATCCATCCATTCATCCTAGTATGGTGAGGATTTAGCAGGGAGGTATGTGTGTGCTGATATGGGTTGAATTGTGTCTCCCCAAATTCATATGTTGAAGTGCTAACCCCCAGTACCTCAGAAAGTGGCTTTTTTGGGATATAGTCACTGCAGATGTAATTAGTTAAGATGAGGTCATTAGGGTGGGTCATAATCCAATATGACTGGTGTCCTTCTAAAAATGAGAAATTTGGACACAGGTGCACACAGAGGGAGAATGACATGTAAAGAAAAGGCAGAGATCAGAGCTTAGCATCTACAAGCCAAGGGGCCCCAAGGATTGCTGGCATCCATCAGAAGTGAGAGGGCAGAGGCCTGAACAGATCTTCCCTCAGGGCCTCAAAAGGAACCACCCTGCTGACACCCTGATCCAGGACTTCTGGCCTCCAGAACTGAGACAATCAATTTTTATGGTTTACCCCCAGTTTGTAGTACTTTGTTACAGCAACCCTACAAACGAATACAAACGTGATGGCACAAAGCTGACAGGCCCAGGCTGCCCAGGGGGTGTCAGCACAAATATCTTTGGGGCAGCAAATATGCTAATTTATTGTGAACAGACCAGATTTTCCTGCTTCCTCTACTCTCCAGCCATTTGCAAAGTCTTTTTTCTAGTGGTTTTAATGAATGACTCTGCGTTGGGAAGGAAGACAACTCTTACTCCAGTGCAACGTCCCCTTGGGGTGAGCACAGGCTGGGAGGGAGTGGGAGGAAGGATAAACCCCTCTCCCCAATGAGACCACAGCACACGGCTCAGGTCCACAGAGAGAACAAGAGAACAAGAAGAAATGACTGGGACCAGGAGGGCTGGTGCCGACCCAGGAAACAACCCAAAGGGGCTGTTTCAGTCTCTTCTCACCAAGGGACGGCCAACAGAAACATCGACAGCTCTAGATGGGAATGCAGCCTGGCCTATGCCTGGCTGGTGAGACTCTGAGCCGAGAACCCGTCTCACCACACCAGACACCTGACCCACCAACACTGAGATAATGAACGGGTGCTGTTAGAAGCCACTAAGTGTGTGGTAATTTGTTACGCAGCATAGCTGACTAATACAACTGGGCAGATGTTGTAACTGAGTGACCAAGTGGAGGCTGGCACCCTGAGTCAGGACTGATAGCAAAATGAAACCACTTTGGTGCAGAGAAGACTGACCTGGCGGGTACGTCCAGTAACAGCTCCTGTCTTGGGAGGCTCGGGGCATCCCCGGGGCTCACCTGAGTCCGTGCAGGTCACCACACCAGGGCCCAGGTCCTGTGGAGCAGCAGGAGGAAGTGTGGCCGCCACCCAGCACCTGTGCCTGACACTCTTGGTCAGCTTGAGAAGAGCCTGTGCAAGTGGACAATAAGCGATGGGTCCCCCACGGCAGGGGCAGCCACGTACACTGCCCAGTGACAGGCGCCCTCTCAGGGCACTGCAGGGTGGTGCTGGGGGACAGGGGCTGGCCTCAGAGCCTCCCCCACTGCTGACCAATGGCAGGCACAGGCCTCTAGTGGCCACCACGCAAGCTAAACACACAGGGGTGCTCACACCCACAGGGAGACGCCCGGTCTCCACACGCATCACATCTGCCGGGGCCTGTCCCCACCCCCGCCGAGGCAGGAGGCTGATGAGGGCTTCTGGGGGTCCAGGCAGCCTGGGGACTCTGGGGGTGCGGGCGTGTTCACTCTGAGCAGGGCTTGAGGGTGGGGAAGGCCCAGGCAGCCTGGGGCTCCACTGCTGACCACAGACCTGGACTGAATGCCGGGGGGGGGTGGGCTGTTCAGAGGCCAGGCCCCAGGGCTGCTACAGAGCCCCTCCTGGTGCGGTGTGCACACGGGGCGGCCCCTGGCGGGGAGCCCAGCACCCAGGACCCACCAGGCACAACTCCCCTGACCCTGTCAGGGGCCGCCACAGGAGCTGCAGCTCCTACCAAGACCCCGCAGGCCCCGGACAGAAAATCTTCTCAAACAAAATTCAGACCATATCCCTCCTCTGCAGACACGTCTCACTCCCTGCTTCCCAGGTTACTTGGAGTAAAAGCCAGAAAGCCTTCCTGAGGCTCGAAGGGCCCGGCGTGCTCTGGCCCTCTCTCTGTCAACCTCCTCTCCCACTCTCTGCTTGTAGGCGCCTCCCAGCCGTGCTCCTTGCTGTCACAGACACGACAAGCGCACTACGGCCACAGGGCGTTGCATGGACATCGCTAGGCCCAGAATGCATTTGTCTGGACGCCCCCAGAGGCCCCCATTCTTTTGATATCCGTTCCAACATCCTCTAACAGAGACGCTTTCCTTGGCCACCAACAGAACTTCCACTTCCTTCCCCCACCCCGCGTTACTGCTCCTGGGGCGCTTGTCTCCCCGACGCAGCACACGTGTGCCGACTAGCGGTCTCACTCCGGAGAACGCGGGGCCGGCCGCGCAGCGACTTCTGTCTGTTCTGTTCACTGCTCTGCGCCCAGCATCAAAGACATCCCACCCCCCACCCCGCGAGCCTCCCAATCTGTATCCACTGAACACACGGCACAAATTCATTAGACACAGAGGAAAACTAGGTGCGGGCTGTCTGTGGGAATAAAGGCTTTCTCCTGTGGTCGAGTGCCAGACGGATTCGGGAACAAATCAACCCGCAGGGCCTCCTCAAACCTCACAGCTTTGGAGGTTTCTGTCTCTGCGTCCTCCTCCTCTCCTGCTGCATCCAGAAAGTGTCTGACGGAATGACTCCTCGCGAGGGCCCCCCCCCCCCCACAAAAGACATGTCCACATCAAATCCCCAGACCTGTGACCGTGACCTTATTTGGAAAAAAGGCCTTTGCAGATGTCAGGAAATTAAGGATCTTGAAACGAGAATATCCTGAATTACCTGGGTGGCCCTAAACCCAATGACAAGCGTCCTCACAAGGGAAAGGGGAGAAGACAGAATCAGGGAGACAGCTACGCGAGCATGACGAAGAGACTGGGCTGAGGCAGCCACGAGCCCAGGAACACCCGGAGCCGCCAGGAGCCGGAAGAGGTGACGAAGGACCATCCCCAAGAGCTTCCAGCGGGGCTGCTGCCCAGCCCGCAGCCTGACTTCCGGCCTCCAGGACTGGGAGACTGTACATCTCTGCTGTTGAAGCCGTCCAGTCTGTAGTGCTCCGTATGGGACCACAGGACACCAGTCCAGAGGGGAGGCTGTGGTCCAGTCCCGAGTCCATCTCTCACCCGCCGGGCGACCCAGGGGGTGACATGGCCCAGACCCTGCTGCTCAGGCCCAGAACGGGCAGTAAAATAATCGCGGGTGGGTGCAGTGAGGACAAGGACGACCACGTCTGAAGGGCGGGCCCATCGCGGACGCCTCGGCGCCCGAGTGCTGGTGGGGGAGTGTGAGGCCACAGCAAGGGGGCTTGAGTGACGGAAGTGTCCAAAGCAGCGGGCACACCGACCACGTAATTCACAGACGGGGCACCTTCAGGGGTCTCTGGCAGTGAGACGGCCCTTCTCCGCCCGAGTCTCCCCTCAGCCAGTGGGCCCCGAACTGGCAGGGGGGTGGGGGCCGCCCAGGACCGTGATGACAGCCTCCCAGAAGATCACAGCTGCATCTTCCCCGAAGTTCCGAGCAGAGGCCACGGGGCTCACGAGGACAACCCCGAGGGCTCACCATCCCTAAGAGCGGCCCAGTACGTATTGTGCCCAGATAAGCCCTGACTTTCATCTCATTTGAGGACCAGCTGCAACCTCGAGTTCACATATTCCAGCCCCGCCTACCTGTGACCAGACCTGGTTCTGCGGTGGTTTTCAAACCCATTTCTAGAACACGTTGCGCTAGAGCTCATATTTTTAGAAGATATAATTTATTTGTATATTATCTGTGCATTCCTTTAAAAATGAATCCCGTCATGTTTTAAAAGTGAAAAGGTTTTTTCTGGCGGGGGGTGCCCACTCTGTGTGGCTTGCGCGATCTTAGTTCCCTGACCAGGGATCGAACCTGCGCCCCCTGCCACGGAAGTGCGGAGTCTTAACCACTGGACCGCCAGGGAAGTCCCGGAAAGGACTTTAAATGAAATCCCAGGTGTGTTACATGCTAAAGAGAGACCGTCGTTATGGGAAAACACTGTAGCTTGTCAGGCTGGACCATCCACTTACCGAGCAGGGCTGTGCCCTCAGACATCTCCTCCCCGCGGGCCAGCGCGGCCTCCTGGGTGCCATCTGTCCTGGGGAGGGGAGGGCAGCCAGGGGCCTGCACCACTGGGGTCCCCCACCAGCCCCCTGGGAGGCCCGGGGAAGGAGCCTGGTCCTCACTGGTCAGTCCCTGTGGCCACGGGGTGGGGGCCAGGACAGAGACATGCACACAGAGAGAGAGTGGGCAGGCCCCTAAGGGTGGAGGCCTGCACAGCCGTCGGGGCACGTGTGGGTGTGGGGACGAGTGTGACACGAGAGCACACACGCTCAGGCTCCCGTGACCATGGGAACAGCAGCGGTCTCCGCATGCTGCACTCGTGCACACCGGGGTCTCATTCACACGTCGTCCCTCGAGGGATGGTTTCGGGCCTCATCATTTTCTTCTATAACATGGGAATAATTACACCCACATGGCAAGGACTAGGGACAGTGCGTTGAAAGCGGACGTGCCTGGCCTAGGACAAATGCTCCGGAAGCTGCAGTACTTTCCCACTGGATTCCCACAAGACTGGAGATTAAGGAAATAGAGCAGTGAGTCCACAGCCAAAACAACAACACAGCGTTTTAACAAGGCACCGTCACACACAGATCCGCACTGTGGGATCCCGTGGCACTCGGGGTGCAGCCCACCCCCCTGCCTCCCCTCCCTGGGGCCCTCACGGCTGCTGTTCCCATTCCACGAGGTCAGCAGGACCTCTGAGGGCCCCCGGGGAGATCACTGAAGGACAGTAAAGACTGCAGTTTGGTTCCAAATACTAAATGTAAACAAGACACTGAAAACTAGCTCATTTCCCGTTTCCTCTAGTTAAGCAGCACGACCACTGATGTCCCGTGAGATGAGCCGGTAGGAGGGAACAAGCATCCTTTGTGTTCTCCAGACTGTCTCCTGCCCACCTCCGTCCGAGCCCACAGGCTCCTGCCCTGCCCAGGCCCATCAGGGCTCCCATCTGGGGAGACAGAAGCAAGTATCGTGTCATCAGAATCCCATCAGCGCCTATGCCAGCTGGGGACAGTCACCAGGCAGCAGGGAGGGCTTCATGGGGGCGGAAGCACGGCCTGGCAAGAGGCGTGACTCTACCGTCTGTAAGTCCACGAAGACCCCAGCCGCCCCACACACGGGGCCCATAGTGCCCGAGGACTCCGCCTCCCCAGCCTTGGGCAGCCCCACCCGGCGCCTGCCACCTATAAGTTCCGACCCGGTTCTGCTGCCTGCGACCCCTGCGGAACCGGAACCCTCAGGGCTCCCCGCCTCCCCACCTTCCCGCCACCTTCCCGGCGCGGCGCGGTGCTTGTCCACCGCACACACACCCCGTAGCCCTGCCTGTACCCGGGTGGGGCATTTCTCGCAGATTCTGGCCTCAGGGCCCACTCCCCACAGAGCTGCTGACCACAGCATCTGAGAAGTGCCGGCCTCCCTCCCCCCCGGGCAAGGGCTTCTGCCTCCCGGGCCCCCATCCTGGCCCCAGGGCCAGCGCCCAGGAAAATCAACCAGGAGCCTGGAAGAGGGCCTGGCTCTGAGGAGGTCAGGCCCCTGTCTGTGAAGTCAGGTGAGCACCTGCTACTGGGTTGGGGGTGGGGGCAGATGAGGCCCTAGCTGGGTGCACCTGCCCTCGATGGGCCCTGGGCTGGTGGCAGGGAGGGGAGGCCCTGCCGTGGGGAGGGCTCCCAGGGTGGGTCTGGGAAGTCAGGAGAGGTCAGACAGCTCAGGCTGAGGGCCTTTGGGCATCACTCCCCTGCTGTCTAGGCAGGAGAATGTAACCTCCCAGGACCTCAGTTTACTTGTCTTTAAAATGGGAAAACAGTACCACCACCCAGGGTCCTCTGGAGAAGGACTCACAGTGGGGGTGGGATGGTGGGTGCGCGAGTCTGCCTCGTGCTGTGTGGCCCTGGGTCTCTAACACGGGGCTAATCACAGCCTCTGCAAAGGGCCGGGGGTGCCAGCTGTGAGGCTGGGGGTGGGGGAGCGGCCTCAGGGCCACAGGCTCCCACCACCACCGTGGTCCAAGAGGCCAGCCCCGGAAGGTCATGCAGGAGCTGGGCATCAAGCAGGGCCCAGTCCAGGAGTGCCCGAGGTCTGCCCCAGGCTGGTCTGTGGGCACACGTCCCACTGTGACCACCTGGAGTCTCTGGTCATCACTATGGTGATCCAGAAGGAACGTCCCCTGCGACACTTATGGGGAACAGCCAGGGAACCGCAGCCAACCCCTTGTCACCAGGGACACTCTGCAGAGACCTTAGGGGCTGAGGAAGTTCTGGGAACCCGTGGCTTCCCCAGACAGGGAGGAAAGAGAGCAGACACCCTGCCTGGTGCCTGCTGTCCTCACTGAGCCATCCTGCCCTGGCGACTGACTGATGGCGTGGCCTCAGCCAGCAGGGTGGACCTGGGCTCCATCAGAGCCACTTCCCCTGTCACAGGCCACAGGCTGTGCTCAGAGGAGGAAGGCCACCCAGGCTGGTCCCCCTGGAGTCCAGAGGGAGGGAGAGCCAGCGGCTCCCAGGTCCATCTCATCCGCCGGCCACACCCCCCCAGAGGTGGGTCTGTGAAACAAGGGGCAGCTCCTCCTCCAGGGCTGGGGAGGGCCTGATGCAATGGTGCCATGTGACTGGAGGGTGGCAGCCCCAGCAGGTGGCCTCCCGTGTTGCTATGGCGACCCCTCCATGGATCCCACAGCTGCCCTGGCAGGTCCTACGTGTCCACCAGTCCCTGGCACATGTGCCTCTTCCAGCTTTGTCCACTCATGAGGCTACAATGTTGCCAGGGCTCAAGGGGGTGGCGGGTACAGCAGAGCTGGGCAGGGCCCCCAAGCAGCTGCTGACACCCACCACCTATATCTAGTAAAGAAATTGAAATTGTAGTTAAAAACCTTTCCATAAAGAAAACTCCAGGCCCAGATGGCTTCACTGATGAATTCTACCTAATATTTAAGTCAGAAATAATACCACTTATACAAAAAATCTTCTGGAAAATTGAATAAGCAGGAATGTTCCCCAACTCATTTGAGGATCTCAGCATTACTCTGATACCCAAACCTTAAAAGGACATTACCAAAAAAGGAAAGTACTGCCTAACATTCCTCACAATCAGATGCAAAATCCTTAACAAAAGTTTAGCAAATTGAAGCCAACACTACATAAAAAGGATCACACCTAGTGACCAAGTAAGGTTCATCCCAGGAATGCAATGGCTTAACATCCGAATATCAATCAATGTAATTCATCACATTAACAGACTAAAAAATTATAACTATACGACAATCCCAAAAGATGCAGAAAAAGTACTTGAGAAAAGTCCAGCAAACCGGGAATAGAAGAGAACTTCCTGAACCTGAAAAAGGGCATCTATAAACATCCTACAGCCAACATCACACTTAATGGTAGATACTGAATGCTTTCCCTCTGAGAGCAGGAACAGGGCAAAAATGTCCTGTGTCAACTCTTCTGTTCAACATTGTATTTGGAGGTCCTCCCCAGTGCAAAAATGCAAGAAAAAGAAGTAAAAGACATCTAATTAGAAAGGAGACATAAAACTGGCTTTATTCACAGATGACAACATCTGTGTAGAAAATCTGATGAAAATCTTCATAAAAACTACCATATCTAACAAAGTGAGTTTAGCAAGGTTGCAGGAGATAAGATCAATATACAAGAATCAAGTATATCTATATAAGCAATGAACAATTGGAAATTGAAATTATAAAGCAATACCATTTACAGTAGCATCAAAAATATAAAATACTTAGGGATAAATCTGGCAAAAGATGTGCAAGACCTCAACAACACAAACTATAAAACTTTACTGAGAGAAATTAAAGACCTAAATAAATGGAGAAATATACTGTGTTCATGAATTTGAAGATTCAGTATTACTAAAGTGTTAATTTTTCCCTAGTTGATCTATAGATTAAACACAATTCCAAGCAAAGTCCTAGCAGGCTTGTTTTTTTTTATTTTTTATTTTTTTGGTAGAAATTGACGACCTGGTTCTAAAATTCATGTGAAATACAAAGGACCCAGAAGAGCCAAAACAACTTTGAGAAAAAGGAACTAAGTTGTAGATTTATACTACCTGACTTTAAGGCTCATTATAAAGCTACCATAATCAAGACAGTGTGATGTTGGTGTCAATACAGACAAACAGATCAATGGAACAGACTAGAAAATCCAGAAATATATGGTCAACTGATTTTTGACAAAGGTGCAAAGGCAATTCAGTGGAGAAAGGATAGTCTTCAACAAATGATACTGGAATAATTGGCTATCCTTATGCAAAAACAAAATAAAACTTTGATCCATACCTCACACCATATACAAAATTAACTCATAATGGATCATAGACCTAAATGAAAAACCTAAAAGTATAAAACTTGTAGAAGAAACAGAAGAAAAATCTTTGTGACTTTAGGTTATGAAAATAACCCTTAGATACGACATCAAAATCACAATCCATGAAAAAAACATGGATACATTGGACTTGCTCAAAATTAAGAAATTTTCCTCTTCAAAAGATACTCTTAGAATGAAAAGGCAAGCCATAGACTGGGAGAAACGATTTGCAAATTATATATCTGATAAAGGACTTGTATACAGTATAAATAAAGAACTCTCAAAACTCAATAAGGACCCAATGAAAAGAAACAGCAAAAGATCTGAATAGACACTTCACCAGAGTACAGGCCGATGGCAGGTGAACACATGAAAAGGTGCTCAGTGTCATGAGTCCTTAAGGAAAGGCACATTAAAACTGCGATGAGACACTACTCACACCATTGGAACAGCTAAAGGTAAGAAGCCTGACCATGCTGAGGGCTGGCAAGGTTGTGGAGGAACTGGAACTCTCATACGCTGCAGTTTATCGTATGACAATTATATTTCCATAAAGCTGTTTAAAACAACTTTAAAATACCAGACTGTGTTCTCACTGTGCTTACACGCTACCGCCTCAGATGCTGGGCCTTCCTCCCGGAAAAACATCACCTGCCCTGCTGCCCTCCAAAGCTCTCTGGGGTTCCCCACCCCCACCTCCTCTTGCCCCCTCTGCTCCTTCTGGCACCTGGGCCCCTCTATTCAGGTCTCAGTGAAGTCACTGCCAGGGCAGGTGCTCGCTGAAGGAGCCGCCCTGCACCCGGCCGGCACTCTGCGTCTTAGGAGTCAAGTTTATCTTCCCCGGGACCAGGGGCCTTGAAGGCCGGCACTGGGTGGGATCACGAGGTGGGGCGGGTAGCCTGGGGGGGGAGCCGGGCCAGGGGCTGTCCTGGGTGCCGGGCTCAGTGCCCCTGCACCCGCTCCCCCCCAAACTGTGGCCGCTGCCCCGCCAAGCCCTCCTCCTGGCCCAGAACACAGCGCTCAACACCCAGCTGTGAGTTAGTCAGAAAGACTCCAGACGCTGGGGAGGCCCATCTAGGAGGAGGGCAGCACCCCTCCCAGGATCCCCAGACCCAGCCCTGCCCTCTGACCCCAAGCCGGTACTCAGCCGGGCTTCTCTCTCACCCCGCGGGAGCCCCATCACTTGTGAACGGTTGGTCTGATGACAGTCATTAGGCCTAATCTGTTTTTCAAGCGTCTCATTAATTCCAAGTTCTCCTCTATTTTTAAACCGCTCATTCTCGTTTTTCCTTCCAGGGGCAGGACGTGGGTGGGAGACCCCGGGGCTCCGTGCGGCAGCCGGGACACCTGCCACGGGGACAACGGCTTGCGCCCACTGCCCAGCCCCAGGGAGGCTCTGGCGACACAGCCGCGATGTGTCCATCCCGATGGGGCGGGAACTGGGCACCGGGCGGGGGCGGGGGTGGGGCAGGAGCTGGTGCCCAGGGTCACACAGCCACCAGGAAGGGGTTAGGGTTAGATCCAGCCCGACCCTGTCACCGCATGCCGGAGGTGGTCCCCTGCGGGGCCCCCAGCAGCCCCCAGCAACGGGGCAGGCGGGGCCAGCCAGCGGCTCCTGAGTCTCGGCTCACTGAGCCGTCGGTCAGTCCAGGCAGTGCCCTGTCCCCGTCACTCCCATGTCTTGGTTCACACCCCTTACCCTCGGGGGTGCCAGCTCAGGACGTGCACCCCATGACACCCCCCCCCCCCGGTCCCGACGGCCAGCACCAGAGGCTGTGGGTGTTGATCGTACACTGGAAAAGGAGGCACATCCTTCCAGGCCATGGCGGCTGGTGGACAGCAGTGGCCCTGGGACAGGGCAGGGGCTGACCGGCCCCTGGCTCCATCTGCTGGAGGGAAAGTGGATTCAGTGAAGCGTGGACAGAGCAGGTCAGAAGTGCAGCCCTGGGCCTCTGGGAAGGTTTCCCAGTGACAGAGACCCGCTCACCACATGCTGCTCGAGGAGGCTCAGCCGTGCCAGCTGCATCCGGCCCTCCCCGGGCTGGGCAGCAAGGCCGGGCTGACGTCCACAGGCACTCGCGGGGCGGCCTGGAGGGGCCCAGGAGGACCTCCAGCAGCCCTCTCCGTACGGGGAAGCAGTCAGTGGCCGTGGGGGGCTGGAGCCCTGCTCCAAGGAACAGAGGATGTGGCCTCCTCTCTGTAGCCCCAGCTGCTCAGGGCTGGACCCAGGGCGTCCCCAGGTCCCTGGGGTCCCCACCCCGGCACAGGGCAGTGGAGCCTGGGTGGAAGCACCGGAGCGCCGCGGCTAGCAGGAAGGCGGGCGTCCCCTGGAGTCGGAGCCAGGCGGGCAAAGAGCACAGTCAGCGAAGCACAGAGCTGTCGGCCCAGGACTAAGCTCCGCCGCGACGTCTGCGACCTCCCTGTCCAGCGGCCCCCCCCCCCCCGCACCCCGTGGGGAGTGAGGAAGTGGAGGAGGGGCCGGGAAGCAGTGAGACCGGTGATGGGGCAGGGAGGCGGCTCAGGACTGGTAACAGCAAAGGACGAGGCAAGTAACAGCCCAAACAGCAGCGGCGAGTACGGACCAGGGCGGGTGAGATGCGAGGGAGCAACAAGGAACGGAGTTACTCGCTAACAAGAGGCCTCTTGGCTCCTCCTCAAGGGGCCGCCAGCCCACGGGCGCCCTTCCTCCCCTGGACCCCCTCCCGCTGCGTTCACGGGGCAGGAACACATGCTCCAGGGCCACCCCCCAGGCAGGCGAGGAAGCACCGCGCGTCGGAAAGTCCCCTCGAGGAGATGTCCCCAAGGTCCACTCTTTGCCACTACCACCACACTCAGCAAGGAAGGAGCACGTGTCACCAGTGCTCGGGGCACAGGTCACCAGTCTAAGGGCAGAAGCTCAGAGGCCTGTGCCCTTCCAGATTCCTATCATTCTAACCAAACTGACAGCCAGGGAGGCCCCCTAGTGGGGAGGCAAAGGCACCGCCAGCCGCGGAGCTGAGTAACACAGAGCAGGCCAAGCCTGCCGGTGGCACAAGTGGTGACGGTTCCTGAGCCCTGAGCCAGGGCCCGGGGTGGGCCTGCCCATGTGTCACGATGGCCGTCGGCCCTGGCCCCCTGGCCCCCTCCAGTGGGCGGAGACAGCCTCAGAAGGCAAGCCGGCCTGGGCCTCTCACTACACACCAGGGCAGAGCGGAGGTAACGGCAAAGAAGGAGACCCTGGGACACCAGGAGGCAGTGAGGGGAATGTCACCCGGCCTTGGGGTGGGAGGAACGGCACCGCAGACCGACTGGAGGAAAAGAGAGGCAGAGGACCCGAGTCTCTAGAATGCTCATGAATTTAATTACACAAAACAAAATTGAAGACATCTGTAAATCGGAAGACGTCAACAAATAAGACCAAAGGGCAAATAACAAATTGGGGAAAGCTACCTTCAACAAAGACACCAGGCAGAAGGAACATTTCCAAGTCAGCAAGAAAGACACGAAAACCCAACTGGAAAACAGGCAAAAGATAGGCAGAGTCAATTTGCAGAAGAATCAGGAGGAAATGCCCAGGGACACCGATCACCAGAGAAACACAAAGCAGAGCAGCGACTCCACTTTGCCTCCCAGATGAGTCAGTGCAGCCAGCGCTGCCCAGGCGGGAGGAAGGGAGTGTGACGGCAAGGGTCATGCCTTCGCTGGGGCGACTCTACTCCGAAGGGTGGATTCCAAGAGACAGACACAAAACCGTAAGGAGAGGGACCACAAGGCTAATCGACAAAGTACGGAAATGGGAAAACGTACAGCAAGTGAGCGTTAAGTCCTACGAATACTGTGTTTCAATGAATTTTGCAGATAAATGATCATTAAATAATATTCAGTGAAAAAAATAATAAAACTGCTCATCAGATTTGGAATGGTTTTTATTTCCTTCTTTTACTCTTTTTTATGTTTTCATAAGTTTCTACAATGAATGGGGACCACAATTATAATTAGAAAAAAGCAAGAGTCAGGGTTATTTTTTCAGGAAGGCTGGAAACACACTTTAGTAAAATGTCCACAGAAAGGACCAAACAGACCCAAGAGAGGGCGAGTTTCCGTCTTCTAGACCAGTGAGCTCTCCAGCCAGCCTCGAGAGTGTGGACAGTTCTGGATGATGAGGTGAGTCTAGGCAAGAAACAGGAAGCTTTTAAAAACGCTAAGTTTTCCCCAAAAAAGATTAATCTTCCAGCACTGAAAAGGTAAGAAAGAAAAGATCTGAAGGACACTTGGTTCTGAAACATTCTGCCCAGGACTGTGCTGGGGCGACGTCCCCCACCCCGGGCATCAGCACGGCTGGAACCGGCCTGTGTGCAGCGGGCTGAAGGCCGGGCCTGGGGGAGTGTGCAGGGCTCTTCCCGCCCGGGCCCTTGCTCCAGGACCCACCTCCGGCCTGCGCCGTCCCCCCGGCAGCCCCGTCCTTCCACCCGGAGGCTGTGCGCTGCTTGAGTGGGAGGTGACACTCCGGGCGTCCCAGGGGAACGTGGCCCCAAAAGCAGACTTGTGGTCATGGCTTGGTGCGTCCCCTTCATGACACCCGACTCAAAGGTGGCACAGAGGTCTGAGGCTGCACCCGTCTGACTCACGCACGGGGCCACACGTGCGGTCACTCCTCCTCCCGCGCATGGCAGGGACCACAGGGGGACCTGCTGGACAGGCAGGCCTCATGGTCAGCTCAGGATGTCGGCTCGTCACGGCCGAGTGATGACCAAGCACGTCACCAGACAGACGGGCTCTCGCTCAGGCAGGTCAAGGGTGATGCCGGCCCCTCCAGGCACTTTGAGCCACGGCGGGTGCCAGCCTCTCCGGGGTCCGTCTCTCCGTCTGCCAGGGGCGGGGGGTCACCTGCACCTGACACAAGCCTGGCTGTGTTCATGGGAAGCTGCGCACCGATGGTACTAACAACGCCAACCGAGGCCAGGGATCTCGCCGTCCGAGTTCTGGCGAACTTGCTGCCTGTGTGAGGCTGGTCTTCTGTGTCTGTCCGTCTGTTTCAACAGGCTGCTTTCGCCCCTCCATTCGTGTTAGATCACGTTCCGCAAGGTCGGGCCGCCTCTCGCGCACCCTGCTCAGCCACCCAGGAACCCACGTGCGACGTGAATGGATCATGCTTCCCGTGTCTGCGCTGCCCGCGGAGGGCACGGGCGCCACCTGCTGACCTGATTCCCAGCTGCTCCTGGCGCAGTGCTGGGCCCCGGGCGCCGCTGTCCACGGTCCTGGCCCAAAGGCCTGGCTGCCCTGATCCCACGGCCACCCTCAGACCCTCTGCACCTTCTGGAAATGCTTCCCTGGGAGACGGGAGCGTCTCCCGAGGCCTCCATGGAGGCTGTTTCCTGTTCTCAGCTCAGCTTCTGCGTTTGTGCTAAGCCGGAGGAGGCCTGGGAAGCTGCCGGCCTGACGTGAACGAGCAGTGTCCACGGCGGGACACGTCAGGAAAGCAGGAGGGGGTTCCAGACAGAGTAAGTGTCCACTGGCTGTCACCTGGACACAGAGCAAGAAAAGGGGGGCAGGTCAAAAGTTGAAAAGTCCATATATCTGGTCAAAGAATTTGTGATGGTTTCATATCAGCCTTGTACGAAAATGATTCACTTACCAATCAACTCTGGGCCACTGAGTTGGAGGCCCTGAGGGAGGAAGCCGCCCCTTAGGTTGTGGACAATAATTCATTCCACTGGACATTATGATGTTGGGCTTGCACCTAAAAAACGGCCTCATCAAAAAGAGCTGCTCATTGGGACTTCCCTGGTGGTCCAGTGGTTAAGAATCCACCTTCAAATGCAGGGGGCGCAGGTTCAATCCCTGGTCAGGGAGCTAAGATCCCACACGCCATGGGGCAACTAAGCCCGCGTGCTGCAACTACTAAGCCTGCGCGCTCTGGACCCACGTGCCACAACTAGAGAGAAGCCCACGCGCCACAATGAAAGATTCCGCATGCTGCAAGGAAGATGCCGCATCCTGCAACTAAGGCCCGACGCAGCCAAATAAATAAATAAATATTTTTTTAAAAAAATAGCTGCTCATCGCAGCGCTGTCTGTAAGAGCAAGACTGGAAACAACCACAAGGCAGGTGGCAGGGCCTGACAGCGCGGTGGTCCAGCCACACAGTGCGGTCCCACGTGGCTGCAATTGACAGCGGGGACATCTCTAGAAACTGTCATGGACAGGCCACAGGCTTTCAGGCTAGAAGGTCAGGAAAGCAAGGCAGAGAAGGACGAGGTCCTCTTCCAAAGAACAGGAGCGGAAAACATGTGCCCGTGTGTGTGTGCCTGTGTGTGTGTGCCCGTCTGTCCGTGTGTGTGTCCGCGTGTGTGTGTGTACATCCTTGCTTCTACTTTTTAGTGTCTGTGTGTGTGTGCGTGTGTGCCCATGTGTGTGTGTCCGTGTGTGTGTGTGTACATCCTTGCTTCTACTTTTTAAATGGAAGGATAAATTATAAAAAATTGGAAAACTGTAGCTTTAGCAGAGGAGGAGAATAAGGTGGAAAGACAGATTTCTCTGGGTATATCTTATTTTGTAGATTTGGCCAGGAACCATGCAAATTTTTCACATAATCATAAAATTAAATTAAATGCAAATGGCAATCTCTATACAGCTCATGCTAAACGGAACAAATTAACCTGCTGTGGGTAAAGCTTGGGCATGACCTCAGAAACAGAACGATTCCAAGTGAGCTGAAAGCAGTCACTCAGCTGTATATTCTAGTGGGATATGCCCGAAGGTCAAAAGAACTGTTAAAAAAACTCTGAGACGATGACAAGTATTGGTGAGGACGTGGAGAAAGAGGAGCCTCGCACATGACCGGGGAATGAAAACTGCCCGTGACAGCTCCTCAGAACGTAGAGGCACCGTGTGAAGCACTGATTCTCTCCTAGAGAGACACCCAAAGAACTGAAAACTCACAAACACACAAAATGTTCACAGATGTACACAGATGTTCACAGCATTACTCAATGATAACCAAAAAGTGGAAACGACACACCCGCCCATCGACAGATGAACAAAATGTGGTCCATCCGTACAGTGGAATATTATTCAGCCATAGAAAGGAAGTCGCGACACCTGCATGAAGGTGGGTGAACCTTGAAAACATGATGCTCAGCAAAAGAAGCCAGCCACAAAAGGTCACATAATGAGTGATTCTACTTATATGAAACGTCCAGAACAGGCAAATTCACGGAGCCAGAAAGTAGATTTGTGGCTGCGAGGGGCTGGGCAGTGCCTACAGAACCCGCACAGAAAAGACTGCGGCGGAGCCTCCGAGTTCAGCTCGAGAGGAAAGAGCGGCCCTGAACCCCACGGGCTCCCGGCCAGCCCCTGCCCACTGCTGGGGGAGCCGGCCACACGCTGCTGCAGCAAGAAGGCGGCCGCGGCTGCACAGCCCTGCAAGGCGTCTGCCCCTGCACCCAGACGGCCCCTCCCTGCCGACCGCCCCTCTGTGCACAGCTCCCACGGCTGCGGGCAGGGGCCTGTCCAGCCTCCGGGCTGAGCCCCCTCCCCTCCCCATCCTCCCACCTCCCTTTGGACACAGTGAAGCCAGGATGGGAGTCTGCAAGGCAGGGTCTGGTGAGAGGACAGTGCAATAGCCGCGTGTGAAGCCCCGAGGCTGGGCCCAGCTCCTCCTTTCCCACGTCCAGGATGGGGGCCGGGGGCATGTGGTGGGCGCCGGGGCAGTGCTAGTTGAATCTGCTTCATTCAGGATAAAGCCCCGGGTGTGGGGCAGGGGAAGGAAGAGCTGCCGTGAGTCAGAGGTGCAGGAGCCAGGGTGTCACAGAGCCCCGCCCCCCCTTCCTGCTCAGCTGCCTCTGGGGGAGAGAACAGGGTCCTGGGAGCACTGCCCGAGAATCTGCCCCAGGGTGGTCTCGGGATCCCACCGCTGCCCCCGGGTCAGGGCTGAGGGTCTGTGTGGCTAACCGCGGCCCATGGGAGCTGCCACGCCGGTCAGGTGGGTGCTGGGCCCCAGCCCCGGCCGGTCCGCACACGCCGGTCACACCACAGCAGTGAGAAGGGGCGAACCGAGGGCCCGGCGCTGCGCCCACTCACCTGAAGGTGCCCGTCACGCCAGAAACGGGGCGGTCGGGGCTACGGGGCACGCTTCTCGGTTGGATGTGGCAACTGGGTCCCGGAGGGCCTGACCAGCAGCTAAACCGACTAGAGGTGAGTCCAGGGGCCAGAGCGGCTCTTACCTGGAGCCCGACAGGTGCTGGGGCTCCTCCCCGGCCGCCCCTCCACGCCGACTCTCCTCCCCGGCCTCTGCCTCCTTTGGCTCACTCGCTCCGCCGCCCCCTCCAGGCAGCCCGTCTGCCGCGTCCACCTGGGGCCCTGAGGTGTGTGCCAGGCACTTGTCGGAAGCGGGGGCCTTGGGCTCCTGCCCGCCGGGGGCGTCTTCCGCGGGCCGGGGGTCCGGGGCGCCCAGCGCCGTGGGCAGGGCGGCCGCGGCCGGCCGGGCCTCCAGCAGTCCCGCGGCCGAGCCCTTGGCGCAGGCCCTGGCGGAGCCCACGTAAGAGGGGCGGATGGCGCCTCCCGCGCCGCACTTGCCCCGCAGGCTCTCCGCCGCGTCCTCCCTGCTGCCCGCGCAGGCCCTGCAGCACACGCAGGAGTTCAGGAGGCTGTTGGCAGCCGCGGCGCCGAGCTCGTGGGCGCCGCCCTCCGGCTCCCCCGGGGAGACGCCGTTGCCGGGGACCTCCGGGTTGGCGAGGGCAGAGTCCAGGGAGGTGGGCGACTTGGGGTTGAAGATGACCGTGGCCGAGAGCTTCATGCCCCCCGTCCGGTGGGCGATCAGCTCGGCCGTCTGGGCGTCCTCCGCACTCGCCTCCCAGCCGTCCAGCTGCGGCTGCGGGTCCAGGCAGCTGCAGGAGCCGGGGCCCCCCGCCCGCGTCTCGTCGCCGGGCGCGCTCGTGCTGCTGCGCAAGTCCTCCCGCTCGGCTGCGGCGGCTGCTCTGACCCCCGCCTCTCGGCTCTCCCCGCCCCGCCCTCTCTCCCGGGGGTCGGCCCTGGCGTCGCCCGCCCACCCAGACCGGCCGCCCGGGGGCTCCGCCGCCCCGTCCACATCCTCCATGAAGAACACCCTCCCCTCGTCCTCGTCGCTGCCCGGCGGCAGCCGCGGGCAGCCCGGGGATGCCTGCCCGAGGGGACCGCCCTCGGCGCCCGGCCTGTGCGCGGGGGGCTGGCAGGCGTTGGGCGGGGACAGGAGGGAGGACATCACGTCCCCGGCCCTGTGCACCATGCGGCTGAGCTGCTCCAGCTCCTGGTCGTCATTCTGCATGGAGCACGCCAGCTCCGCCTCTGCGTGCCTGGGCTCCGCCGGGGCGAGGGGTGCGGGCAGGGCGGGCTCCAGGGCAGGGGGCACCGGCGCGTCCGCCCGGATGGGGAGCTCCACATCTTGGGAAATACAGAGGTTCCGTTCCAGCGTGTGAAGCTCCTCCTCGGTCAGGGTCCGCAGCAAATCCCTACAAGGGTCAAGGCAGAAAAGAAGAGTGTGGGTCCCAGAGGCCACACCAGCCCCCAGGCCGAGTGGGCTCGGCACCAGCAGAAGAGCAACATGGTGTCCACTACCTGCAATTAACCTCCCACCATGTCGCTTCCTCCACCAAAAGAGGTGCGTCTCCAGGGGTCCCCGGGGCCGCGGGTCAGGACAACAGCCATGTGGGTGGCTGACTGTGATTCCAGAATGTGCTCTTCCTTAAAAATGAGACTCTGAACTCTCTTGCTGAAAACAAGAAAGCCCTGATTCTTCGTGATAATGATGTTAATAAATTAATAAAATTATAGATTAATAAATCAATTAATAAAAACTTTCAGGAGTGAAAAGATATCTATTGGTTTATATATAGATTTTCATCCTTTGCTTCAACAAATATTACTGAGCACTGCCTATGTGCCAGGCCCTGGGTGACACACAGGAAGACTGGCATGGTCCCTGCTGTGCAGGTTCCGTAGGAAGAGGCAGATAATAAACATATTTATGAGCGAAGATTGAAGTACAATAATGACAACAGCAGCAAAGGAAGGAGCCCACCAGAAGGAGGGCACAGCAGGGTGCCTTCCCTGGGGGAAGCGGCATTGAACCGACCCCCAAGGTGCAGTGACTCTAATGACAATGACGGGATGAGCCCATGGCGGGTCCCACAGGCCGGTGTGTGCTGCTCTCCGCTGGGAAGAGCTCAGGCCTGAGGTCTCAGCGCCTGGTTCAACATCCCAGTGCAGTCGGGGAAACACATGGAAAGGTGCCCTTCTCAGAACCGCTCAGCTGTGGATCTTCATACACTGAACACACCCTGCAAACAGTACCCAGATCAAGAAATACAGCGCTACCCGGGCTCCCAGGCGCCCCCCACGTGCCTTCCTGGTCACTCCCCGCCGTGACCACCATCCCGACTTCCACAGCGGTGGTCTCTCCTGTTCTCCTTCTCTAGATAGATGGCAATCTGTGGTCTGCACTCCTCCGTGGCAGGCATGTTTGCCAGTGCTACGTTTGTGCAGAGGTGCCAGATGAAACACAGGACACCCAGTTAGACTGGAATTTCAGATAAACAGCAAATACTTTTTAGAGTAAGTATGTCCCAAATGGCCCCCACTGGGGACATATTTACAGTAACAAAGTATTAGCGTTTATCTGAAATCTAAATTTAATTGCACTTTTTTTTAAAATGAACTGTTTTTGTTTTTTTTTAATAAATTTATTTATTTATCTATTTATTTTTGGCTGTGTTGGGTCTTCGCCTCTGTGCGAGGGCTTTCTCTAGTTGCGGCGAGCGGGGGCCACTCCTCATCGCGGTGCGCGGGCCTCTCACTGTCGCGGCCTCTCTTGTTGTGGGGCACAGGCTCCAGACGCGCAGGCTCAGTAGTTGTGGCTCACGGGCCTAGTTGCTCCACGGCATGTGGGATCTTCCCAGACCAGGGCTCGAACCCGTGTCCCCTGCATTGGCAGGCAGATTCTCAACCACTGCACCACCAGGGAAGCCCTGCACACTTTTTTTTTTTAAACCTTTATGTGCAATTACATTTTATTTTTCCTATGCTTTTTTTTTTCTTTTTTTTTTTTTGGCTGCTCGGCTTGTGGGATCTTAGTTCCCTGACCAGGGATTGAACTCGCACCCTTGGCAGCCGAAGTGCAGAGTCCTAACCCCTGGACCACCAGAGAGCTCCCCTTAATCGCATATTCTGCTGTTTCCCTTTGCCAGCTCTGACAGCCCTCTCTGGTGAGATTCATGGTCGCTGTAGATCATTCTGTCTCCTGGTGGAAACGCATCACAGCTCACCTCTGAAGCTGATCCACCCCGGAGGGGGTCTGGCTGCCGGGGACCCACAGCTTTGAGCCCCCGTCCTGGGGAGCATGGGGTGCGTTTCTGCAAGCGCGCATGCTGAGTGCTGGCGAGGGGTGTGTCCCTGCCGACAGCCCACAGGGTCCGCTGACAGTTCTGCGTGCCCCACACCCTCATGGGCACTTGGACTTTTCCACTTCGTCGTCTCTGGTGAGCGTGCAGTGGTATCTCGTTGTGGTTTTAAACTGCTTTAGCCTGCTCATTCAGGAGGTCGTGCACCCATTTATACGCTGATGGACCCTTAGACAGCCTCTCTGAAGTGCCTGTTCAGGACTTTCGCCCATTTTTTATTGGGTTAACTGCCTGTTTCTTACCGACTGACAGGAGCTCTTTATGTATTGTGGATTTGAGTTCTTTACTGGATGTTGTGTCCAACTCTGCGGCCTTTTCACTCTCTCAATGGTGTCTTTTGACAAACTGTGAAGTTTTAAATTTCAGTAAAGTTCAAAATGTCATTTTATTCTGTGATTAGTGCTTTTGTGCCCTGTTGAAGAAATCTTTGCCTACTCCAAGATCACAAAGATGTACTCGATTTTTCCCTCTGAAAACGTTCTTTTACTTTTCACGTTTGTATCTGCAGTCTACCTAGAATTGATGTTTTCATATGAGTGTATTAAGGATCTTTTTCCTTGTATGGATATTTACTGATTCAGCTATTCATTGGAAAAAGCCAACCATTCTCCACTGTTCTGCTCTGTCACCTCTGTCATGAATCATGTGTTGGTCGCTCCAGACCCTCTGTACCATTGAACGCCCTGTGCACTACATCTCTGCCGGTACGACTACAGCTATACGGGAGGAAGTGTCTCCAGCTCTGCTCATTTTTTTAATGAAGCATACCCAGCAGAAATGCACACATACGTTCCAAGCTTGGTCACACCAGCACTGTCTGGAAACGACCCAAAAACCATCAAGAGCAGAACAGATAAATAATATTCTTCTTCTTTGTCCTTTTTCTCCAGCAATCTTTTTCTTCTTGGCTATTCTAGGCCCCTTGCCTTTCTATAGGAATTTTAGAATTAGTTTGTCAATTTCTGCAAAAGAAAAAACCTCCTGGGATTTTGATTGAGGTTGCATTGAATTCATAGATTAATCTGAGAATCACTGATATTTTCTCAATATTAAGTTTTCCACTCCCTGAATATGGAATAGCTATTTACTTAGGTCTTTAAAATTTTGTATAAAAAACATTTTGTAACATTCAGTGGAGGTCCTAGACATCTCAGATTTATGCTAATTAATATTTATTGACGCCATTGCAGATGATATTTAAATTTTTTATTGTGATAAAATACTTATAAAATTTACCATCTTAACCATTTTAAGTGACAGTTCAGTGGTATTAAGTACATTCATATTGTTGTGCAGCCATCACCACCATCCATCCCCGTAAAAATTTCATCTTGTAAAACTAAAACTCTGTTCTCATGAAACAATAAATCCCTGTTCTCCCCTCCCCCAGCCCCTGGCAACCACAGTTATGCTTTTTGCCTCTATGATTTTGAGGACTCCAGGGACCTCATGTAATTGGAATCATTCATTATCTGTCTTTTTGTGACTGGCTTATTTCATTTAGCATGTCCACAAAGTTCATCCACATTGCAGCATGCGTCAGAATTTCCTTCCTTTTTAAGGCTGAATAATATCCCAGTGTATGGCTGGACCATGTTTTGCTTACCCATCCATCCGTCAACAGTTGCTTCCATGTCTTAGCTATTGTGAATGATGCTGCTATGAATACAAGTGTACAAATATCTCTTCAAGATGCTTCTTTCAATTCTTTTCGGTATAAACCCAGAAGAGGAACTGCCAGATCATATGGTAGTTCTTTTTTAATTTTTGGAGGAACCTCCACAGCAGCTGCACCATTTTACATTCCCACAAACAGTGCACAAGAGTTCTGATTTCTCCATATCCTCCCCAGTACTTGTTTTCTATTTCTTTGATAGTAGCCTTCCTCGTGGGTGTGAGGTGGTATCTCATTGTGGTTTTGATTTGCGTTTCCCTGACGATCGTGATGTTGAGGATCTTTTCACGTGCTGTTGGCCATTCATACATCTTCTCTGGAGAAATGTCTATTCAAGTCTTCTGCCCATTTGCATCAGGTTGTTAGGCTTTTTGTTGTCGAGTTTTAGGAGTTCTCTATATAGTCTAGATACTAACCCCTTACCAGATATATGATACGCAGGTATTTTCTCCCATTCTATGGGTTGCCTTTTTACTCTATTGTAGTGTTTTTTGATGGACAAAATTTTGAAATTTTCACAAAGTTCAATTTGTCTACTTTTTTCTTCTGTTACCTGTGCCTTTGGTGTTACATCCAAGAAACCACTGCCAAAATGCAATCTCATGAAGCTTTTGTCCTATGTTTTCTTCTAAGAGTTTTGTAGTTTTACCTCTTACATTTAGGTCCTTGATTAATTTTGAGTTAATTCATATTTATATGGTGTTAGGTAAGGGTCCAACTTCATATGTGTGTGCATATGTGTGTGTGTATTTCTTATCAGATTAAGGAAATTCCCTTCTATTTCTAATTTGCTAAGAGATGTTTTCATCATAAAATAGGCATTAATCTTTCAAATTATTTTTCTGTAACTTTCAAAATGATTTGGTTTTTCTTCTTTTTTAAAAAATTAATACAGAAAAACTGATTTTCAAATGTTAAACTATGATGTATATAATTTAAACTCCACAAGACTATTGTTTCGTACAGCCCAGATTCACTTATGTTCATTCACATCAGGGTCTTAAGTCTCTCCTGTGCTTCCACATTCCCATCTGAGATTTTTTTCCTTTGCAGGAAGAATTCCAATTAGTTTTTCCTTTATGTGCAATCTGCTCATAACAAATTTCTTCAGCTTCGTGTTTCTGAATAACCCACTATTTCACCTTCATTTCTGAAGGATATTTTTCCTGGTTGTAAAATCCTGACTGGCAGCGATTTTCTTTCAGCACTTTATTATTTTTTTTAATATTTACTTATTTATTTATTTTGGCTGCACCGGGTTGTGGCACAAGGGATCCTTGTTGCCACATGTGGCATCTTCGTTGCAGCATGTGGGATCTTCTTCTTAGTTGTCGCATAGGGGATCTTTAGTTGCGACATGGGGGATCTTTAGTTGTGGCATGCAGGATCTTTTAGTTGCAGCATGCATGCAGGACTTAGTTCCCTGACCAGGGATCGAACCCAGGCCCCCTGCACTGGGAGTGCAGAGTCCCAACTGCTGGACCACCAGGGAAGTCCCGCTTTCAGCACTTTAAATATATATCATTTCATTGCCTTCTGGCTTCCATTGTCTTTGAGAAGACAGCTGTTGATGTACACTCTTTTCAAAGTAATATGTCCTTTTCCTCTAGCTGTGTTTAAGGTTTTTTCTTTGTTTTCAGCAATTTTACTGTGATATACCCAGATGTGTTTTGTGTTCATCTTGCTTGTAGTTTTCTGTAACAGTTTCCTGAATCTGTGGACAGAGATTTTTCTTCAATTTTGGAAAATTCTTGGCCATTATCTCTTTGAGTACTGCTTCTGCCCGTTTTCTCCATTCCTTCCTTCTGATTCCAGTTATGTGCGTCAGCCTTTTGAGTATGTCACGCGTCTCTGACGCTCTGGACTCTTCCCCTGCCCAAGTCCCCAGCATCTGGCGTCTCCCCCTCCCCCCTCCCCTCCTTGCGCCCACCCTTCCCCCCATGGCCACTCCCAGCCGTGGCCCAGGCCACGCGCTTCCCTTCCTGGCCCAGCATCGTCCGTCCTCTCCCCTCCTTCCTTGTCTCCTCTCCCAGCTGGACACCCAGAGAGGGCAAGAGCCTCGGCCTCTGGTTCCAGGGTCAGGTCCTGCTAGGGACACTCAACTGTGGCTCGCCCACCCTGAGCCCACTGACCCTCCAAGGACCCCCCGGGTCACTCCTCACTGGATTCAGAGCACGTTTGGCTCGTGATGGGGCAAAGGGCAGTTTGCAGCAGGCTTCTGTGCTCTCTGGCCCCCAGAAAGGACAGGCACCAGCAGAGGAAAGCCACCCTGGGCTGGGAAGTCCCGCCAGACCCAGGAAGGGTGTGGCAGGGGTCCACGGGGTCAGCCCTGGACCGACAGCCTGGGAAGAGGGCTTCTCGGAGACCAGGGACCATGGTAGGAAAGACCTTGGCATCTGAGACCACGGGGCCAGGGAGGTGCTCAGAGGACATGCGGCCACAGCCCTCTGCTGTCCCATTCCTGCAGGAGCCGGGCCCTGTCAGCTCACAGAGATCACCAGCAGTGAGGGCTCCACACAACTTGATGTGAGGTTTCTCAAGGGAAGGTTGAGGTCAGGGGTGCTGGCTGGAGGGCCGGCTGCTGAAGGGCAAGGGAGGCCCTCAGGGCAGAGCTCGGTTACCCAGGCCAGGTGTCACAAGCCCACAGGACAGCACAGATGGTGCCAACGCCACCCAGGGATGGTTGGGGGGTGGGCAGGATGAGCCACAGCATGGGGCGCCCGCTGGTCACTCAAGAGAACTGAGCACTTCACCCCCTAAACTAGTCAAAGAACTAGTAACAGCCCCCAACCTGGGCCCCAGCCCCAGCCAATGTGGAGGGCGTGGCCTGGCCCAGGGGGACGTCCTCCCCTCGCAGGCTGTGTGGCCCTGGTCCGGCCCACACCACCCCGGTTTCAGGGCCTCGCCTGTAAGATGGGCCCCATCCGTCTCGCAGGGCCACAGAGACGTTTCTGTGAGAAACCAGAAGAGGGTCTGGTTTCCAGGCCATAAGCCAGGGCAGCTGCTGTCTTAGGACCGGACATTTGCGTAAAGGTCTTAACGCTACTGGCCAAGAACAAAGAACTTGTTCTGTGAGGGAGGAAGGGTGTGGGGTTAAAGGAGCTCCAAACAGTAGAAACCAGGAGCCGACGACAGAGACCAAGGTCCCAGCACCCCCAAGGTGGACAGAAGGTAAAGAATTAGCTCACACAGAAGTGTGAGGTTTACCGCCCTCTAAAGCTCAGCAGGGACAAGCTACCCACCCTGGAGGTGTCCTGTAAAGGCAAAGCAAAACCAGCCTTGTCCAGAGAGGTCATTGCCAGCCCCCAGGACCGGTCACAGAAGGGAGGGGGCTCAGGGGTAAACACCGCCCTCCCCTCCCCTCCCCTCTCTCCCTCACCCCACCACCCCCCGCAACCTGATTTTCCGCAGCAACGTGTGGAAGGGACGGAAGAGCTCGGACATGTCCTCTGCCTTGCGGTCCAGGTTCAGGGGTCCATCCGCATAGACCACGAGGCCACTGTATCCAAGACACAAAGCCAGCCTGACGTAAGGTCCTGCAGCCGCGTGGCCAGCCCAGACCACACCCCGCACACGCTTCCGCTCTGCGATCGAATCGTAAGTAAGTTTAGAAAAAAGCAGTGAAAATTATTACCCAGATTTTATCCTCTTTCGAAGTTGATTAGCCTATGTTTGTTTGAGGGATCATAAAATAATGATAAAAATATGTCTGCACACCTCCCAGCTGCAATCAGATAAATCAGCATCAAGATATGTTGCCTCCTTGAAAATGGAAATACTGGATTTGTGTTTAAATATACCACAAATGCAGAGGTTTGTGAGAACTGGCCCTGGAACCATCTACTCCAAAAGGGAAACAGGAGTTGGAGGTGAAGCCCAGCCCAGCCCTCCCACCAGCGTGGAGCCCTGACCCCAGGGCTGGCCCCTGGGGGTGTGGGTCCTGCAGGAGCACGGCGCAGACAGGGCGAGATTTTCCAGACGGCGCCCTGCAGGCTGTCCTCCCAGCTCTCCCACCTCTCCCTCGTTCCGTCCACAAGCCCCAGGTCCGGGGGCTGCCCGAGACTTTCCAACTCACACTGGCCACAGCCTCTCCCAGTTCCCGGCCCCGCCGGGCTATGAATGTCGTGTCCCAGCCACTCCCACCCTTTCCAGGCTGTCTCCAAAGCCCCCTTCCCCTCCCAGCACTCTGGCCCATGGTCAGGCACCCTTCAAGACTGGAGCAGCCTCCTGTCACCCCTCAGGCAGGATGGACCCTCCTGCTGGGCGTCCCTGTGCCTCGAGAGGACCCCCTTCGCTGGACTGGGCCCCACGGCCCGTCTGACTCTGCTCAGATGCCAGCTCCGGGCGCCCCGATTCCGCGGGGGAGTCCCGTGTTCACCTCCGTAGGCACAGCCCCACCCATCTCCAGGCGCATGACCATCATTCCAGACCCGTCTCTCGGAGAGAAGACCTATCCCTGAGGACCCTTCTCTGGATGCCTCCTGCGCCTCTCGGGTGCCCAGGGACCGTCCACCCATGAACACGGGCCTGTCCCCTCGCGGCCCCATGGAGCACAGATCAGCACCTCGGGGGCTTGTTTGTGTAAATGAGGAGCCGCCAGCACTTCTCTGAGGATGAACAGGATCTTATTTCAGGCCTCAGGGTCTGGTCACCCATCCAGCTGGGAGCCCCCACTAGTTCTGGAAAACATCCAGTTCAGTGAGAAAAACTGATAAACAAAGTTGAATGAGGAGACTTTTCCCCTAAAAAAAGGTCCGTTTCATGGGCAAAAAGATCTCCTTTTTTTCTAAAAACAGGAGAAACATGGGCTGTGAGGCCCCCCTGGGGCACACCTGGCCGCGACCAGCATGACCAGCGGCCTCCAGGCCCCGAGGAGAGGCCAGCTCGCCCGGCCAGCGGGAGGGCCTGTGTCCTGAGCCAGCGGAGGGCAGAGGGCACGGCCGGGCCTCCATTCCTTCTGGGCTGTTTCACGGATCTTCCATGAGCTAACGGTCATGGTTCAACTAACCGTGTTTGAGGGACGATTTCCCAAGACAGAGCCTTAACTTGGTGGGTAAATGCGGTGGTCTCAGCGCAAAGGCAGAGTGAAAACAGGCAGAAGAAAGGCGAGTTTGGGGAATCCTGGCCATCTCCTCTTTCAGAAAGCAGCGAAGGGGGCAGGGAGGGACCCTGTCTCCTCTCCTGGGTCCTGGGGAGGCCTGGGCTGCCCCCCAGTGAGCAAGCAGGGGCCCTCCTGCCCAGCACGGCCTCATGGAGCTGTGAGCCCCAGAAAAGAATCCATTCAGCAGGAGAGCTCTGTGCACAGACCCCTAAAGCCACCGTGCCCACCCCCTCCGATGGGGGATCGGGGGACCTAGGCCGTCCCCACGGCTCTGTCCAGCGGTGCTGCCACGCGCCCAAGCACCCCGGGTTCCCTCCCGGGAAGTGCCGCCAACTGCCAGGATGGGCAGAGAGGAGGTGGTGGAGCGGCCACGTTTCTGCGTCCCCACGACGGGGCGCCCCTGGGGACAAGGGTGAGGCTGGCCTTCGTGTCCCAGGACGAGCTCAGCAGACACCTGTTCAGTGTCCAGCTGGCCCGGGTGCTGATGCAACGGGCGCGGGTGGGGAGGGGAGATGGGGGGAACCAGGCCTGGAAACAAGCCATCGGAGGGCGAGCTTCAGCCCCAGAGGGCTGGTGACCCGGGCATCGCGCCCTCTCAGCCCACACAGCCCGCGTGCACGCAAGGCAGCCCCACAGCGGAGCCTGGCAGGCACGTGGCTGGGCCTGGGGGTGCCCCGGCATAATGCGGGGGATGGTGAGGGGTCGGCCCAGGTCCAGCTCACGTGGGCCGGGGGAGCGCGCCCGGCATGGAGGGAGGGCCCGCCCCACCCCCACTCTTTAGGTGTCTTTCACTTTCTTGGTAGTGTCCTTTGATGCACAGAGTTTTAATTTTGATAAAGTCCAATGTATTATTTTTAAAAATTTGTTGCTCACACTTTTGGTGTCAAATCTAAGAATCCACCACCAAATCTCAGAAGACAAAGATTCACCTCCTCATATACACACTACTATATATAAAATAGATAACTAATAAGGACCTACTGTAGAGCACAGGGAACTCTACTCAATACTCCGTAATGCCCTATATGGGAAAAGAACCTAGAAAAGAGTGGATATATGTATATGTGTAACTGATTCACTTTGCTGTACACCTGAAACTAACAGCATTGTAAATCAGCCATACTCCAATAAAAATTAATTTAAAAATAAGAAGAAAAAGAAAAGAGAAAGATTCACATGTGTGTTGGTCAGAGTTCTCCAGAGAAACGCAACCAACACACATGCGCACATGCACGTGCTCACACACACACACACACACACACACACACACACACGGTTGCACGATGTGAATGTACTTAATGCCATTGTGCACATTCAGAAAGGGTTAAAATGGTCAGTTTTATGTCATGCATATTTTATCACAATAAAAAAGTAACATTTATTGCTTTGATTTCTGTTACAAAACTTATACCTATCATGTTCAGAAATCTAGTAGAGACACACTGGTGACGATTTTTGTACTTGATACACTAGGAATTCTTCTCTGACATTTGAGATTCATCCTTAATGTTGTTTAAATAGCTAGAGTATCATTTTTAATCAATCTCTTAATTCTGGATCTATACCACCCCCATCAAATTTTTATGATGAAAAGTAAAACTTCAGGGAAAAACTTTACAAATTCATATTTGTGCCCTGTCAGATCAGCACAACAAAATTCTGTGAAAATTCACCATACTACCACCTGCCAGGCACTAAGGACATGTGAGTGAATGCGGGTGAGCACCGCTGCCCCGTGACACTTATAGGCCCGTGGGGGAGACACAAAAGTCACCCAAATCCTATTTACATGAAATATCCCGAACAGGCAAATCTACAGAGAGATGGGATTACAGGGTGGAGGTGATGGCTGAGGGGTAAGCGGTACCTTTTCAGTGATGACAATGTCCTGAAATTAGTGGTGACGGTTGCACAACTCTGCAAATTGACTAAGAACCACTGAATTGTACACTTCAAATGGGTGAGTCATATGCTATGTGAATTTTATCTCAATAACATGGCTTAAAAGTAATCTCCTGGGGCTTCCCTGGTGGCGCAGTGGTTGGGAGTCTGCCTGCCAATGCAGGGGACACGGGTTCGGGCCCTGGTCTGGGAGGATCCCACGTGCCGCGGAGCGGCTAGGCCCGTGAGCCACAATTGCTGAGCCTGCGCGTCTGGAGCCTGTGCTCCGCAGCAAGAGAGGCCGCGATGGTGAGAGGCCCGCGCACCGCGATGAGGAGTGGTCCCCACTTGCCGCAACTAGGGAAAGCCCTCGCACAGAAACGAGGACTCAACACAGTCATAAATAAATAAATAAATAAATAAAAGAACGTGAATTTCTTAAAAAAAAAAAAAAAAAAAGTAATCTCCTGGGAGGAAACATGTGAACACCCTGTGCAGGAAGTGGTGAGCACCAGGGAACGAGTGGGCTGCAGGTGAGGCGGGGAGAGAAGGTTGGAGGGGACCCTGAGATTGCGGGGGGTAGGGCAGGGGGCACTGTCCACACTTGCCTTTGCTCCCACGGGCTGGAGCCACAGGAAGGCCCGAGCCCTCGGCTGCCAAGAAGCAGGTGGGCCAGGGGACTGGAGGGGAACCTTCGCTGGCCCAGGAGAAGAGATCCACCCCAGAGGGTCCCTGCACCAAACCCCCAACCACATCCCAGCATCCAGAATACTCCATGGCAACTGCCTGTCTTGTGTACGTGTGCGCCTCCCTCACGGTCATCCCCTTATCTCTGGGGACAAGCACAGAGCCGGCATGCAGTAGGCGCTTAATACGTGCTCACAGGTGAATCCAGGAAAGAGTGAGTCCTGGGCCCCAAGCTGGGCAGCAGTGGCCACTGTGGGCAATGAGGAATCGAGAGAGGGAGCCGGGTGGCTGCACCGTGGGTCCCGCAGGGACCCTGTGAGCGTCCCCGAAGGGGGCGGCTGGCTCTAGGACCAGCTGCTTACAAGCCAGCTCTCCCCGCTCCTTCTGGTTAAGCCTGGCGCTCCTCAGACCCTCAGACCCACAGCCTGGCTCCGAGGTTAGAGACCTGCTTCTGATGGGGGGCTGCGGGTTCTAGGGGGCCTGAGGGCTTCTCAGTGGCCACCGTGAAGCACCCCCCAGACTCTGGGCTCCTGCTCCCCCTCCACTTCAACTTCAGACCCAGCCTCTGCTCGCTGTGACTCAGAGCCTCCCCTCATGACCTCGGAGGTCCCGCGGCTCCGCTTCCAGGCCTCCCTCCAGCCTAAGCTGGAGAGGACCCCACGCAAGGCCTCCAGGAGGTGCCCGACAGGAAAAAGGCCCCGCCCAGGGCACTCCCAGGACAAGGACCCAGACAAGTTCAGGTGTCAGAAGGTGGCCTGAGGTCAGCAGAGAGGGCCCAGTGACCCCACTCAGGGAGAAGTGGCCTCGGAAGGCCAGCTAGTGAGCATGGCGAGGCCGGACAGCACCATCCTGCACACCCTAGCCTTGGGCTGCAAAGAGCTGAGCACACACCACGGACTCGAGCACGGAAACCCAGAGACACGTGTTTCTGTTCAACGTCCTCGCTTTTATCTTAAGACAGGCGTGCTGTCTAAGAGTCTCTAGCCCTCCCCTGAGATTTAGAACAGGTTCCCTCTAAGACAGTGGAAAGTGACGGGAGGTTCTGGAAAGGTTCTGGCTCCTCCCAAGACCACTGCAGAGACCTCCCAGAGGGAAGGCAGCTCTGGAGCACAGTGAGGCCAGGAAGAGCGAGGTGGAGGCCAGGCCGGTCCCCAAGCCCAAGGGAAGACGCAAGTGCGGGGCGCTGACCCTGCACCCCGGAGGCGGCCGCTCAGGCTTTCCCGCAACGCTGGGCACTGGCAGCCCCACCCCGCCTGCCCCCCCCCCCCCCCAGGCCCTCATCGCCAAGTCCTCTCTGCGCTTCACGGCACGTCAGGCTCCCTGCCATTACACCTCCACGGTCCCGGGCAGTGGAGGACGCTTCTGGCCCGGCCCAGGGTCGTCTGCCCGGCCTGCTCCCCACCCCTCCTGCACGCGGCACACGACTCGTCCAGCTCCCTGCGGCCCAGGGACGCCCCTCTGTCCCAGAGGCTGGGCCATCCTGCAGCGCTGCCACCGCCCCACGGACCTGCTGCAGGAGGTGCTCCCCCGCAGCGAGGCCTCCCCAGGCCTGTGTCCACCCCACGCCCCCCAGGCCAGTCCGCTGACATCCACACCTACAGCCGGCTCCCTGCCTAGCTGCCCCCCCGGGCCCCCGGGCCCACCCGCCCCACGCTCCCTCACCTGGCGGGAGGGAAGGCGGTCTCTGGGAGTCCGGGTGCGGCTGAGCAGCAGCGGACCGAGCCCAGAACAGCTGGGCTCTGACCTTGGCTCTGAGAGGCTCCGCAACGCTCAGCACATGACCGAGTACTTCCCGTCAGGCGTGCTTGACGACCGACCCCACGTGCTGCCGTGACACCTTTGAGGCCACAGACCCCAGAGGCCTAACCCAGCGCCCCCCTGCTCTCAGCAGCCGTGCTCCCACCCCATCGCAAGGCCGGCGCCACCCACCTGCCCCTCACCCAACAGGCTCCACCTCCCTGCCAGCCCATGAATCCTCCAAACACGCCCAGCACATCCTCCTGCGGGGACCAGGGGCACCTCGCCTCGCGTCCCTACAAAGCCGCTCCCACAGCCCCTGCTGGGCCCCCGTGCCTGAGCGTGGAGGCCTCCCCCCAGGGCTGGGAGCGCACGTGGCTGTCGTGCTCACCCGCCCCGCACCGTCTAGGCTGGCTGAGTGGGGGGCACTCGGAACACCTGGCTCCTGGGCTGCTGGGACAAGGGCAGGACCGCCTGGCAGCTGCTCTGGGGCGGCTGAGCAGCCACCTTCGGGGTACGAGTACCACTTACCACCACCCAGAGGGGCCTGGCACCACGGACCCGACAACCCTGCCAGGTTTCTGAGAAACGACCGTCCCGGGCAGGGGGACACTCACCACACGATGGCCAACCTGGGGATGGTGAACATGAGGGCTGGCTCGTAGTCATCGATCATGTCCTGGGTCAGGTACCCGAAGTCCAGGGCCCTGGCAGGGGAGGGAGAGAGTGAGCAGGGGCGACCCACGGCCAGACGGGGGAGGGGAAGGCAGCCGCGCAACCCTCACCCACGTCCGCGCCCGGCGGCCAGCTGCTGGACGAGCCCCGCTCTGCAAGGTCCGGCGCAGGCGGCCGACGCTCGGCCTCCCCCATCTTCCCACTTCCCGACCCCACCGCTGACGGGAAGAAGCAGGGGTGAGTGAGAAGTGCTCGCCGAGGGGAGCTGGTGAGGACAGCTATGCTGTCCGGCGTCCAAAGCGGCAAGAATAAACACGGAGCAGGAACGCTGCTCTGAACCATTTAACGCCACCAAGAAACCCGAATTGCTCTCCTGGATTTCTTCTCTCTCGCAGGCATACGAGACACTTTCTCTACATGCATGAGCAAGCGCTGCTGGCATCATCATGTTCTAAATAAAAGGTATTTCCTGTCATCTTATTCTTGGGTGATTTGAAATATCTCTCAACATATAACAGTGAAAAATCCGTCTTTAATATTAACAAACTTACGATGTGATATTAGACAGCTTCAAAATCTACCTACTACTGAAGCACAAATCACATATAAGGAACATTCTAGGTTAAATCTTAGTCCCAAAGTCTATTCAGAAAATCTGATCTCAAATCTGACCCTACACACCCCATACAAGCCATGATGAGAATACTGATGATTCACCCCCAAAACCCAGCTCAGCAAGGGTTCCATCCTGGCCTGTAGGGAAGAGGAGTGGAGGAAAGGAAA
Organism: Balaenoptera ricei; assembly: GCF_028023285.1. Lineage (NCBI taxonomy): Eukaryota > Metazoa > Chordata > Mammalia > Artiodactyla > Balaenopteridae > Balaenoptera > Balaenoptera ricei. Next base: position 141,980,211 of record NC_082643.1, on the reverse strand, counting down.
GGAGGAGGTGGGGAGTGAGGAGGTAAAAATGTGAGGAGATGAGGAGAGGAAGAGGTGAGGAGATGAGGAGAGCAAGAGGTGAGGAGATGGGGAGGTGAGGAGAGGAGGAGTTGAGGTGAGGAGGTGAGGGAGGTGAGGGAGGTGAGGGAGGTGAGAAGGTGAGGGAGGTGAGGGAGGTGAGGAGTGAGGGAGGTGAGGGAGGTGAGGTGTGAGGGAGGAGAGGAGGTGAGCATGGAGCCCTTCCCAACCATGTGAGCTCCACCTGCAGGGTGTGGGCCCAGAGAAAGGGGACGCCGGGGCTGAGGAACAGGTGTGTGTGTGGAGGCCCCGTGGCACATGCACATGGTGCCCCTGTCCGGGTGCAGCCCTCGCCAGGCCTGGGGCAGCAGGAGGAGCCGGGCCCCGCCATTCCCGGGTGGCCTCACCTCTCCACCGTCTCACAGAACAGCACGATGACCTCCTGCTGCACGTAGTACTCCCGGGGGGACTTCACGGGCACCATGGCCGACACGTAGCTGCAAACAGAGAGAAGGGAGTGAGGGCCACCTGGTGTCTCCCGGAACCGAGGGTGTCTTAACTGACAACCAAATGAGGTCCCTCCAACTGCAGCCCGGCCGCATCTCAGCAGCTTCATAAACACACCCCCCCAGCATCACCGTTTATATTTTGAGCCAAAGCTTCTCCCTGGGTCAGGCCTCAACCAGCGCCTCCTTGGGTCCCACAGCCCTGCCCATCCTGGAACCGCCACTGCCCACTGCCGCGACGGTCCCCAGCCTCGAGGGAGTGAATGACCCTGTTTAGGGCGGACGGACAACCCCTGGGCCCCCACGCAGAGCAGGGCCAGGGGGCTCCACCCACTCCCCAGGTGAGAACATTTTTCTGTCACTAACTAGTTTTTCTTGTTACGAAAGCTCAGTTGGAAAGATGTGGAGCAGACAGAGCCGGCCGAAGCTATAAACCTCACTTGTGGCGCCCACTCCCTAGAGAACCAGCTGGAATGCCTGACTTCCTTCTGGGGCCCACACGGCACAGGACGGACAGCTTTCATTAACCGGGCCACCGTGGACGGGCTTTGGGGTCCTGCTCCTCATCTACCTCCAGCGTCTCCGTGTCTGTGGACACGGCGCAGGCCCCTCCCCGCAGTCCCGGGTCCTCCAGAGCCCGTCCCGTGAGGGCCCCAAGGACCACGCCATGTCCTCAGCCGCGGGTAGGCACGCCCCAGGGAGCTGGTGGGGGTGGGGAGGGCAGACCCGCTGCTTTGGAGAGGCGCCCACCTCACCCCACGGAGCTTGGGGCCCCAGCAGGCCCCTGAGCGGCCACCACTTCCTCCTGGCTTCTGCCGCGTCCCACGTCCGGGCACAGAGACGTGCTGGGGGCGGGGCGTTGTGCTGACCGTGACCTTCACCCGCAGGACCACCAGCGGCAGAGGTTCTGGGCGGCACCCGGCGTCCCCTGCGTCCCTCGGTCGCCTCTGCCCGCCTCCGCCCCTCCCCCTACGCCGTGCCCCCGCCCCCCCGCGACGGCCCGGAACCAGCCCGCGCCTCCCGCCGCGGAGCTTCCCAGCTGCAGACGCAGAGCCCGGCGGAGCTGCCCGCCCCCAGCCCTCCCCGCGGGGCAAAGGGTTAGGGTTCCTCGGTCACCTCAGCTCGAACTCGGCGAACAGCACGTCGAAGTGCCTGAGCGCCTCCCGCATCTTCTCCGTGTAGGTGTTGAGGTCCCGCAGCGCCTGGTCGCGGAGGGCGCCGCGCACGTCCTCCAGGCTGCGGGTCAGCTCCTTGGCCAGCGGCCGCATGGCCATGCTCTCCAGCTCGCGGTTCATGATGATGGAGCCGGCGGCCAGGCACTGCGGGCGGCAGAGGGCGTCAGGGAGGCCCCACCCGCGTGTCCTCGGCGCCCGGAGCGTGCGGGCTTCCGGAACCCACGACAGCGGGCGCTGAGAAAGGCCCCCCCACCCACGGCGCCCGAGAAGACTGTACAGCCAGAGGTGGGACCGGAGGGCAGAAGAACGGCGGGGCTGGGGCGCCTCATCCCGGAGACGCCTCCCGGGCCTCCCTTCCGGGAGCCCCTCCCTCATATTCCTGCCCCCCTCCCCCCTCCGCTCTGGGGCGCCTGCTCCCTCCTGGTTTCTCTTAGATGCAGAGCCATCATGGCGGTGAGGACAAACGCCCTCGGGTTTGGGGGCTCCATGCAGGGGCCTCCGGGCCATGTGACCCCTGTCCCCTCCCCACCCGGCCCACAGACACCAGGTTCCGGCCATACTCCAGGTCCACCGCACCGGGGCTGACCGCGGCGCCCCAACATCTCCAGGCGTTCTAGGAAGCAGACGCCTCGTGTCCATAAAGGCTCCCTGCATCACCTCATGGCTTCCACAGCTGCCCCTGCCCCTGGGACCCGCTTTGCAGAGCTGAGCACTGAGGCTGGGGGGAGAGACGGCCTACCCAGGGCCCCAGCAGGGACGCCCCAACCAGGTGCGGCTCAGAGGAGCCGGGTGGAATGGGCTGAAACGGGGGAGCAGGTGGGCACGAGAGCCCGGCAGCGTGGGGGAGGGGGGCATTCCAGGAGTCCTGCAGAGCTGAGGCGGGGAGGACCGGGCCGCGCACGCCCCTAGGGTCCCGAGAGCAAGGCCAGGGGGTCGTCTGGGTGTCCCACGGGTCACCCCTAGCTGGGGTGAGGCTGGTCCTGCCTCCCCGGGCGGGCACCTCCCTCCCGTGCCTCAGGCTCCTCCTTGGGAGGTGAAGACCAAGACCGGAGGGGCTATGTGAGTGGCGGCTGGAGTGTGGGCCAGGGCGCAGCGGCCCCGCCCCGCAAGAAGAAACAGTCCTGCGGGTGCGGGCGGGCAGTGCTCTTCCGAATACCAGCATTACTGTCATAAAGAACCGCTTTTAGGCCCTACGTGTCTGGGGGCCTGAGAACCTCATAGAAATCACATGTGAGGCCTCCTGTCTGTATCTGCTTGTGTATAGTTTCCAGGGAGCATGTTCTCGCCTCCCCGCGACCCTACAGGCTCAGCACCATGTGTAACCCCTGGAGGAGGAGACGCCAGGCCCTGCACCTGTAGCTGCACACGGGTGAGCGTCGTAGAGGAGCAGCTGGGCAACGCCCAGCATCGTGACCCCGGACCCCGGCGGCCACCCACTACCTCGGCGCCAAACCAGAGCTGGCCGGCCAGGTTGTCGTGCCGGATCTCCTCGGGGAACTTGACACAGAAATCCCGCGGGGCGCGCTCCTGGGGGATGCACACATCCATGATCTGGTTAATGATGTTCAACACGTTGTCCTGAAACAGAAACAGGAAGTGCGCTAAGACGCAGCTCCAGCTGGCGGCTGGCAGGACTGCTTGGAAAGTCAGAGAAGCAAGCCCAGTGCAGCTTAGGATGACCAGGTGATGTGGTAGCACACGTGGGCCTGCTCTGCAACTGCTACAAGGAGCTCAAACTTTCCAGAAGTATCCAGAGTGAAGAGCACACCCTTCCCCACGTCCAGGTGTCTGGAGCACCCGCCATGAGGGCTGAGGGCGCTTCCCACGTCAGTCACCAAGTTCATGGTGCATCGCCCTTTGTGACGGCTGTACCTTTCCCTGCTGACCCGCACCTGGGCCCCTGCAGCCTCAGCCACGATGGCCGCCCCGAGCATCTCGCTGAACTCCTGTACACACATTTCTTAGGAGAGAGCTGGAGAGATGGAATTGCTAGGTGGACAGACACACAAAAAGTGGATTTTCTCCGCCCACTTGCTGTGCTTCTCTGATTAACAGTATAAGTCTGTGTCATCCTGGGCATGATCGCGACACAGTCAGGCAAGACCTGCTGTCGGGACAGACTTCAGTAGGAGACCACATGTAAGACTGGTCTTCTCCAACCTGTTTTACTGCATCTTAAATCACATCCCATTCTTTTCTCAAAATTGTCCTGTTCTTGAAACATCTACCATCCATTCAGTAGAATTGCAAGAACGTTGAAAGTTTAGTTTGTTTCTTTAATTTGTTAAAGGTAAGATTAATACCCATTCATCCCAGAGACACTGGAAACATGGGAAAGTGAAGGGGCAGGGAATGTCCTTGGGACAGTGTGACTGCAGGTGGCACGCTTCCTTCCGGGTCTTGTCCCCGTGGGCTGCTTCCCATCAGCACGGTTGGGATCATCTGTGGACATAGTTTTGTACTCTGCTGCTGTCATTTACTGTTGGGACGTGTTATCACCACTTGCCACAAATCCAACTTGTGACGGGGAGCCACGTAAGATTCCAGCACGTGGACCATCCTTTTAACTCCCTGCTTCCTCTTCTGCTGGACATTTACGTCATTTCTAATTTACCGTGAATAACGCAATCACCACTGTGGTGCCTGACACTGAATTCTGGGTTAGTCCCTCAGAATCCACTCATCCCTAGAAGTGGCATTACAAAGTCAAGAGTGTGAAGTGCATTTATAGGCCCTAATTACATTCCACCAAATTGCTTTCCAGAAAAAGACAGCACACCCTCACCCTCAGCAATTCTGTATCTCAACAGTCCTCCTCTCCACCCTCTGAGGCTTGAGTTTCATTTTTCTTAGGCAGTAGATGTGAGCGGGAAGCATGACTTTCTAATGCAAACAACTGACGCACTGAACTCTGAAGGAAATTCTGCACCATAAGGAAATCGCACAAAACATAAAAATAAATCCAACCAACATCAAGTGGTCCTACTGTCAGCTCTATTTAAAAGGTTTTCTGGGTGGGCAGGTCTCTTTCTCACGATTCAACAAAGTAATGAGCAAATAATGGCAAAAATAACAGCAAGTGCTCAGGAAACGTCAGCTGGTATTGAGAGCCAGGGATCTCAGCCCAGCAAGGTGGCAGGGCTTACCCAAAGTTGTGTGGCCTTTGAGTGGCAGTGATCCCACCCTGCCCAGCCTCAGGACGGCAGCTGCCTGAGGGTGAGGTCTTTTTTCCTGCACTGATGGGTCCCCAGTGATAGAGCAGTGCTGAACACATGGTGTCCCTCAACGGACGTTTACTGGGGCGTCCCATTCCAGCCAAGGTGGAGCAACATGCATGAAATTTACCTCTTCAAACAACAGTAATGGAAGCAAATGAGACAGCGGTTCTCCAGACACTGGATGTCAGGCAATAAGTGATCCCAGAGAGAAGAGAAACAAATGAGGCGGGAGCTATGACTGCCCAGCTCACTGCCTGGAGGGAAGTTTCAGGTCACGGCACGAACAGAGGGTACCCACGTGGGACCCAGCAGACCCCCTAGTTGAAGAGATAGGGCTGAGAGCCCGGGGAGACCAAGGCAGCCAGAACCCAGAGGACAGAGTAGCAGACGTAAGTGAGCTGCCCAGGGAGACAGCCTCTGGGGAGACCCCTGAGTATTCAGCTGGGCACAGGGCCAAAGAGTAGAGAAGTTCACGGTTCACAGGGCATTGGGTAGATACCCAAAAGTGTCTCGCCTCAGTAGCAGACTATTCTTAGCCCCAGACTAAACACAGCTCTGATCCTGCCTCACATCTTAAAGAAACAGGATGCAAAAGGATCAAACCATTTCTAAGTAACCAAACTGTATCACAGAACAAAGCTCAAACAAGTTTATGGAAAAACAAAAATATTCAGCTCTCAGCAAGGTAAAATTCCCAAGGTCAGGCATCCAATTAAAAAATTACCAGGCTTGGGCTTCCCTGGTGGCACGTGGTTAAAAATCCGCCTGCCAATGCAGGGGACACGGGTTCGAGCCCTGGTCCGGGAAGATCCCATATGCCACAGAGCAACTAAGCCCATGCACCACAACTACTGAGCCTGCGCTCTAGAGCCCGCAAGCCACAACGACTGAAGCCTGCGCGCTGCAACTACTGAAGCCCTCGCTCCTAGAGCCCGTGCTCCGCAACGAAGAGAAGCTACCGCAATGAGAAGCCTGCGCACCGCAACAAAGAGTAGCCCCCGCTCGCTGCAACTAGAGAAAGCCCGTGTGCAGCAACAAAGACCCAACGCAGCCAAAAATAAATAATTAATTAATTTAAAAAAATAATTTAAAAAATTACCAGGCTTGCAAAGAATTAAGAAAATATGACACCTGATGAAAAGAAAAAGCAACCCATCGAAACCAACCCAGACCTGACAGAGGTAATAGAACAGGGGATGAAGGCAGCTGTCATAACGGACTTCCGTGTGTTCAGAAAGTTACGTAGAATCAATGAAGAAACAAAAAGGTCTCAAACTGATCCAGAGACAAAACTTACAGTATCTGAGGTGAAAACAAAAATACACCGGATGGGATTAACCTCAGATTAGACAGGTCAGAAAAAAAGAACAATAAACCTGGAGACATAGCAATTGAAACTTTCCAAATTTATCAGAGAGAAAATACCAATAATAATAATAGAAGAGACCATCAGTGAATTCTAGGACAACCTCAACATGTCAAAATACATACAATTCAAGACCCAAAAGGAGGAGAACTGAAACAGAAAAAAATATGTGAAGGAATAGTGACTAATTTTTTCCCAAAATTTAATGACAACTATAAACTCACAGATCCAAGAAGTTCAATGAACCCTAAGCACAGGAAACACAAAGAAAGCGATACAAAGTCACAGCATAATCAAATTGAGGAAAACTAATAAAAAGAGAAAATCTCACAAGTAGCAAGAGAAAAAAATTTACGTACAAGGAACAAAGGTAAGATGACATTAGAGTTCTCACTGGAAACAATGCAAGTGAGAAGAGTGGAAGAACATCTTTCAAGTACTGAGGGGGAAATGATTAACAACTTAGGATTCTAAACCCAGCAAAAATAGCTTTCAAAATTGATGGCAAGATAAGAATTCATGACCAGCAGACTCGCACTACAAAAAATGCTAAAGAAAGTCTTTCATGCAAAAGGGAAAAGACACCAGATGGAAACTGAGATCTTCATGAAGGAACAGAGAGACCAGAAAGGGCGACTGCACGGGAAAAATGCAAGATCCTTTATTATTGTTTAGTTTTCTATACAAAAAATTTGACTGTTTAAACAAAGACACTGACAATATAGTGTGAGTCTAAACACATGTAAGACGAACATGTATGACATAAAGACATAAGACTGCTTTCAAAGAGTTCGATACCACCTCACACATACAGTAGGAACCTTACAGGGGCTTATCCCATCTGTCCCTCCTGGATCAGCTGCTGTTACTGCTGCTGTTGCTGTGGGTGATGGGGCGGACAGTAATAAAAATAGTTAATGAAATCGAAATGTAATTTACCATATCAACAAACTAAGAGGAAAGAAAAACACAGGATAACCTCAACAGACACAGAGAGAGCATTTGAAAAAAATCCAACATCCATCCATTCCTGATAAAACTCTCAGCAAGCTATGAATAGAAGGCAACTTCCTCAGCCTGAAAAAGAGCATCTATGAAAACCCTACGATAGCTAACATCACACTGAATGGTGAAAAACTCAATGCTTTTCCCAAAATTGATCTATAGATTAAATGTGATCCCAATCAAAAACTCAGGCTTTTTTGTAGACATCTACAGGCTGTTTTTAAGTTTCATATGGAAATGCAAAGAACCTAGAACAGCCACAACAACTTTGAAATAGAAGAACAAAGTTGGAGATCTGACGCCCTCTGATTTTAGGACTTACTTTAAACCTACCATAATTAAGACAGTGTGATACTGGCCTTAAGACAGATCAGCAGAACAGACTAGAGAACCCAGAAATAGACCCACACAGATATGGACAACTGATTTTCAACAAAGGTGCAAGAACAATTTAGTACAAAAAGGACAGTCTTTTCAGTGAGAAAGGATGGTCTTTCAACAAATGATGCTAGAACAATTGAAAATTCATTTGCAAAAAAAAATATGAATGTTGGTTGAAAGCTCACACCATATACTAAAGTTAGGTCAATATGGATGAGAGACCTAAATATAAAACCTCACAACTACTGAAGCCCGTGCACCTAGAGCCCGTGCTCTGCAACAAGAGAAGCCACCACAGTGAGAAGCCCGCACACCACAAGGAAGAGTAGCCCCCGCTCACTGCAACTAGAGAAAGCCCTCGCACAGCAACGAAGACCCAACGCAGCCAAATAAATAAATATAAAACCTTTCTTTCTTTCTGAAAGAAAATGAGAAAATTTGATGACCTTGGGTTAAACCAAGATTTCTTAGATATGACACCAAAAGCATGATGTATATAAGAAACAAATAGGTAAATTGGGCTTCATCAAAATTTGAAACTTAGGCTCTTCAAAAAACTGCTAGGAGAATGACAAGATAATCCACAGACTGGGAGAAAATGTTCGCAAATCATCGTCTGATGAGGGATTTAGTGTCCTCACATGGTCGTCCCTCTGTGCCTGTCTGTGTCCTAACAGCCTCTTCTTGTAAGGACACCACTCAGATTGGATCAGGGCCCACCCCAGTGACCTCATTTTACCTTAATCAGCACTTTAAAGGCTCCATCTCCAAATGCAGTCACACCTGCGGTACTAAGAGTTAGGGCTTCAACACATGAATTTGGGGCGGGGGGGACACAGTTCAGTGCATAACAACAACCCAGAATTCATTTCATCCTACGGCGTCATCAGCATTTCTTAAATCCTTTATGATTTTCTGAAGCAAGAAGGAAAACGAAAACCCGTGCAAAAGTCATCAGAAACCACCTGCATACTCATGTGTGCCCTAGTCCACAATTTTCCTGAAGAAAGTTTAGTTTATGCAAAAGCGCATTACTTAGATTCCTTCTAACTGGGATGAGAGTCAGCCCAGTGAGGCTGAACCGTAATGCACCTGCCTCACCCTCCACAGTGCCACATGGGAGAAGAAGCAGCTGCGGTTCACTGGGCCTCTGCTGCGTGCCTGGTCAGGCTGGAGACTTAGCTAGAAGACCCCATTTCGGGTCAGAAGGTTCAAAACACCACACCCAGCATGGCACCAGCCTGTCCAGCTGACCCCAGCCAGAAGGTATGACCTGAGCAGCCCTGAGACCAACGTGAGGACCCGCAGGGGCCCCCGGAAAGCAGAGCTGGGCCAGGCTGGCGTTGCCATGCGTGCTCTGAACAGATGCCCCCTGCTCAGCTGAGGGTCCACCTGGTCTGACGGGACCTGGGAGGCCTGAGGTGCCCCTGATAGGGGGCTGAGCCACTACCCACGGCCGAGAAATTCATGACCTCTGGGTACTTGGCAGGGGCGTCCACATCCTCTGGAACTGACTCACAGGTGCTGGGAACTTCGGGGGATGGGGGACCAGCTACATCTGGAGTTGGGTGACCTCCCCAGGGCAACCGTGCTCTAAAATCAAGGCCAGCAAGTGACCCGGCAGAGTGGGCCGCAGCCAGCCGCCTCCGTCAGACCTGCACGTTATCTCGGTTCTCGTGCTGTGATCACACACATCACCCCGTGCTCTCGGCCTTTGTCGAAGCCCCTCCCTGACCGCAATGGCCTGCCAAATGCCCACCTCCCCTGCGCCTGCCTGGCTCCCTCCTATGACATCATCCACCCTCTGCCCAGGGGCACCTCTGCAAGTGAGCGCTGTCGAATGAATGAATGAATGAACGAACTGACAGCATCATGAAGGTCAATGAAGATTAGAAATGGCAAAATGCCTGTTTCGGGGAGTTCCCTGGTGGCCTAGTGGTTAGGATTCCGGGCTTTCACTGCCATGGCCCTGATTCAGTCCCTGGTTGGGGACCTGAGATCCCACAAGCCGAGCGGCACAGCCAAAAAAAAAGCCTGTTTCAAGAAAGATGTTAGAAATGAAAGTGACTTTCCAACCTAAATAGCTGAGCTTTGTAGAAATTCACTGTAGTGGGAGCCCCTGACAAAACAAGGAGCCCCAGTAACTGGCCAGTGAAACGAATGTGACAGTGACAAGCCTTTATGAAGTTACGGTACACACGGGGAGGCTCACTTTGGCGCCTCTTCTAAGTCCATTTTCCTGGGGCGGGCAGCTGAGTACAGAGCCAGCACCCAGGATGCCTCAGCCATAACTTTCAGCCACGCGTTTGTGGGGAGAGGAGTCCTCCCAGCGGGCCTGGCTGCCGCCCTCTGCGAGGCCTGCGTGCGGGGCTGGCGTCGGGGAGCTGGGGTGTCGGGATCGGGGGCTCCCTGGGCCTCCCCTGCTGTGTCTGTGCTGACACCCTTCCCCCCTCCCCGGGGCTGCAGTTCGGTGTGTGCCCGGCAGAGGGGCCTGCGGAGCCTGCGGGCCCCCAATGAGAGCCCCGGTTCTGAGTCTCTGACGAGCTTCCCTGGGGACAGCGTGTCGCTGGGGGTGGAACGCGGCCCGCGTGACTCCGCGGGACGGGGTTCTGGAAGCTGGCGCCTGTTTCCTCTGGACCTCGCCCCCGGGCCCTCTCCCTTGGGTGGTTCTGCTTCACAGCCTTTCACTGTGATGGATCAGAGCCCTGAGTATGTGAGCCCTATGTGTCCTCCTGCTGGAAGCCCAGGGTGGCTTTGGGGACCCCGACACAGGGGTCTTCAGAGAGGAGTGAGAAATGAAAGATGCTTGTGTCGCTATGTGAGCGTGAACTACTTTAGCTGATTTTTATGACTTGTTTCTCGACCTTTTTAAAGCGGCCTCACCCGCATCCAGTCCCAGGGCCGTCCTCCCTCTCTGATTTTCCCTGTGGAGGCTCTGCAAGGCACAAGCTGAGTTTCACCCCACTCGGTCACTCTGTGTAACATGCAGTTACAATAGCCAGTGAGCGGGCATGAGTGGCCTTGGGAGTAAACACAGTCCCCTGCAGGGAGCCCTACCCTGCGGTGGGGGGAGGGGGCAGAGAGAGGCCTCCTCGCTGCCAGCGGTGGGCGAGCTGAGGGCACAGGAAGGACATCCTCCGGTGGGGAAGCAGGGCATCGACAGACCAGCCAGTCAGGAGACCCTCCTGTCCCCTTGGTCCCTGGACCCTCCTGAGAGATGGGAATGGGATGGGGTGTGCTCCTCCCGCCCCCTCAAGCATTCTGTAAGAACCCTTGATGCTTGAAACACACGACGGGACATTTGCTTCCCCGGACCCGCCCTGTGATCTAGGACGCACAGCCCTCACCTCCCCGGTGGAGAGGCTCAGACTGGTGGGCTGAATACACCGAGAAGGTTCCAGAACTTGGTGAACGACCCTGACGGTCACTTGACAAAACTTGCTTCATCTACGTGCTCTCGTGCTGGTGTAGCCTCCCGGGTGTTCGGGGAACCCAGAGGAATTCCCAGCATGGTGTCCAGGACCAGCTGAACCCTACAGCAGGAGGTCGCCACCGTGCCAGCTTTGCGGCGGCCCCGCGGGCCGTCGTCCCCTTCCCCGTGCCGGCTCCTCGTCCTCCCACGTTCCTCTTGGAGAGTGTCCCGCGAACCCGCCCCTTCCAACCTGCTCTTGTCCCCGGGATGTCCCCCCCGCCCCACTCCGGTCCGGTTTCCCTCCCTGAGACGGCTCCCCGGGCCCGCGCCCTCCTTCCCCTCCGTCCCGCCGCTCACCTGGCAGGAGCGGAACTGGCTGACAAGCAGCGTGCAGCGCTGGGGGTCCTTCCGCCCGTCCAGACTGTCCAGCTCGGCGGCCACCTGGCTCAGCTCCTCGTCCGCGTGGTAGAACTGCGCCAGCAGCTGCGGGTCCGACCGCTGCGGGGAGAGAGGGCGTGAGCGCCGCCCCGGGGGGCGTGGCCTTGTCCCCACCGTGGGCGGGGCCGTCGCCCCGCCGGCTCCCCTGATGCCCCGGGGGCGGGGAGAACGACCCCAGACCAGGGCTGGGGCGGGGCCGGGGCGCGGGACGGTGGAATCAGCTCTCAGAAGGGAGTTTTAGTCCTAAACTAAACTGAAGTGATGAAGGCGGCCGCTGAAGGGAGGACGCGGCCCGCTCCCCAGCCTCCTCCCAGCGCTCAGCCCAGTTTCCACGACGCCAGGAGGGGCGGGGCTTTGTGGCGGGAAACGCTCTCTCAGGGGCTCACCTCCCACGAAAGGCACGGGGCGTTCTCCTGATTCTGGGTCTTCAGGCGTAACCCCACCCTTGGAGCGAAGGCCCAGCTCCGTGCGCCTCCGCCCGTCCTGCCGGCCACCTGACCGCCCCGGTCTGTCCCCAGCTCCAGCCCCACCGGCCACGTGCTGTCCTGTCCACACGCTCACGCCCACCCCAGGCCTCCGCGCTGTGCTCCCTCCAGCCGAGGTGCCAAGGTCTGTCCCCTAGGAGCTGAGTCTCCAGGATTAGGACAAGCCCACGGGAAGGGTGGCAAAGCCCTCAAACATGTTTTTATAAAAGGTGCCCTTCATGATGGGACAGCGAGATACAGAAGAGAAGGAAAGACAACCAATCAACCCTCGGTTCCCTCCTCCTTCTACCTAAGAATCAGCACATGGCTGTCTTTACGCTCTACATTTTGTTGAACATAAGGTAACTTATTTTCGTAATTTCTCTCAGCTCACTGCTCGATGGAGCTCGTGTTCTGCCCCTTCCCGCTACGTGGCCCGTCCCAGGGTGGTTCTTCCTCCGCTCAGTGGTCTTGGTCATTCATCAGTGCCTGACTCTGGGTCACTCGCGAGGCTGGCCCAAACCCCTGGGGTGGTGAGGAAGCCCCTCAGGGAGGCTGAGCCAACCTCGGGCAGGGGGGAGGGGGCTTCAGTGATTGGCCCAGGAGGCGGGCATGTGACCCAGGCAGGGCCAATGGGAGACCTCCCTGGGACTTTCCACCGGAGAGTGGCAGGGGTTCACTGATCCATGCACCAACCCAGCAAAGGCACCTGAGCACCCACTGCCAAGGATGCAGGGCTGGGGACACGGCCAGGAATGCGGCAGGTCCAGACCCTGGCCCCCTCCATGGGCTCAGCTGACTCATGCCCAGGAGGGCCACCAGTGACCCCTCTGTGATGAGACAGGAACCAGGTTGGGATCAGGGGCTGGCAGTACATTTTTGCCCCTTTCCTGTTGTGCTGACCGGAAGGAAAGACGGAAGGAGAGGGTCTGGGAGGTGGGGAGCCGGCTGACTCCCTGAATGGTGCCCTCACGCACTGTCCCTACCACCCTGGAGTCAAGCTCCCTCCACCCCGACCCACATCCCTCCATTAAGGCCCATTTGGACCCATTTCCCACCCTGGAGCCTCCTCTTAGTTTCAGAAGCTGGGAGGAGGGAGAGACACTCTTGCCCTCTGACCCCCCAACCAGGGTTCAATCTCGTACCTTCAGGGCCTGGCAGACACCTACATGGGGAGAAGACAAAAGGGAGCAGTGGGGCTTGTGGAGAACTGGAAAGGGCCTGCCTGCCCGGGGAGAGGCCAGGGAAGAAAACAACAGCACCCAGTACTGGAGGACCCCAGCCAACCACCGCAAGCCTTGCGTGGGCTAAACGTCTCCATGACCACGAACAGCCTCCCGCTCTCCCTGTGGAGGGCACGGGGTGGGCGTGGTGGAATCTGCCACCTTGGAATCGATGCACAGAGACAAAGCCTTTGGGCTCACCTTGCTTTGCTTTCAGTAAATCAAAGACTTTAAGAGCAGACCTACGAATGTGTTGACCATTAGCAAAAAGAGAGCTGAGCACACACACACACACACACACACACACACACAGCAGAAACTAGAGAATTAAGAAAAAAAAAAATTTAAACCTAACAATTATCTTTATTTTCTTGAGACACAAAAGACCTGTGTGATTTTTAAATTTTAGTGATACTCCGAGACAGCTTTCCAGCCCCCTCAGGACTGGCATTTCCAAAGAAGAATCAAAAGTCCCCTGTGTCTCCCGGGGGTGCCGAGGAGCAGAAGGAGAACCTCACTGATTGTGGCAGTCACATTCACCCGGAAACCCCAGATGCTAGGGAGACAAAACCTCCAGGCAGAAGTCCAGGAAATGAATGAACACAACTTACAAAACTCAATCTGTGCTGATTAACAGAATCCAAAAGAAAATTTTGGTGCTACATTTCCATTTCTAAGTATGCAGAGAATGAAGCAAACACAGCAGTCTCCAGCCGGCTGATCACTCACAACTAAATGGGTCCAGCAGGGCAGGGTCACCCTCAGGCCAGCTCGAAGGCCTGCCGACTGGAGGAAGGTAAAGATTAGGAACAGGAACTCTTTCTCTTTGGTTTGAATCAGTCAGCCTCATTCAACAACATTTAAAATCAAACTATAAATTAGACTTTTATTTATTTATTTTATAGTTATTTATTTATTTGGCAGCACCAGGTCTTAGTTGCGGCATGCAGGATCTTTGTTGCGGCATGCGGGCTCTTAGTTGCAGCATGTGGGATCTAGTTCCCTGACCAGGGATCAAACCCGGGCCCCCTGCACTGGGAGCGCAGAGTCTTAACCACTGGACCACCAGGGAAGCCCCTAAATTAGACTTTTAAATGTCCCTAAGTAAAATGTCCACAGCAAAGAGAACCAATTGATATAAATACGAAGAAGTACTCACCCTATTTTGAAATAAAAACTATAAGAGAATAAAATAGAGCCCAGTAGTAATGTCTTTTTTGGCACACGATGTCAATATTTTCTCAAAATAAATTCATAGCAATGACAGTTTTCACTGTTACAAGACAAAAATAAAACTAATGAAGGTAGCATTTAGTTTAGGAGGTTAGAAGAGTAGTGAACAAGCAGCCCCAAAGAAGCCTCAAACACCCAAAAACACAGCAGTACTGAATCAGTCCAAAGTGCAAAAGTTGACTAATTCAGAACTAATTTTGTAAAGCTGATGAAATTATCCATTCATTCAAACACCTGTTCTGCGATGCAGGATGGGGATGCGGGATGCAGATGTGAATGCAGATGTGGGATACAGGATGCAGGTGGGTGTGAGCTCAGGCCCCGCCCTCAGGAGCCCATCTGAGCCAGGCATGTGACAATGCTGGAGGGACCCCGCCTTTGTGAGGCTGGCCAGCTGGGCTGTGGCAGAATGTGGCATGAACCATGAGTGTCCCCAGCCCGGTGCAGAGCACTGGTTGTGCCTCGGCGGGTACCACCCAGACCCCTCTGTGAGGTGGCCCAATATTGACCCAGATGAAGAAGACTAATGGCCAAGCTCACATCCGTGGACACGGCAGAGCTGGCAGCCAGCCCAGGTCTCACTCTAAGGATACTCAGGAGCCCATGTGGGAGAGAGGAGGAGGTAAGAGTGACCAGGGCGGGATCCCTCTCACGCCTCTTGCTTCCCAAACAGGAAGTGAACACTGCAGCGGAAGAGCCTTAGAAGGATGCCTTGTCACTGTAGGGCAGCAGCGCAGTCGCAGCCAAGCTCCAGGAAGGGAACGAGAAGAGAAGGCAGATGGTGGGACAGGTGGGCGGGACAGATGGCAGGTCAGGCAGCACGGCCAGGGCAGAAAGGACCAGCCCCCTCACTCCCGCCTCGCAAGCTCAGCGATGGAGTGCAGCCCCGGGTGCGCAGAGTCCCAGCCCGCTGCCCCGCCAGCAGCCCCCCAGCAGCTGTCCCAGGACACGACCTGGGCTCCGAACGCTGGTTCCCGAGACGTACTACCCCACGGGACCCCCACCACCCTGACACTCTGCAGAAGAGAGCCTTGCGGATCTCGCTGGACCCCCCAGGTGGCTCTTCAGCTGGACAGAGTGCAGGGAGCTCAGGGGTGAGGGATGGGTGCCTAAGAGGCCAGCCCAGGCCCTGGGCCTCGCTTGGACCAGTTTTCCAGTAAAGCCTTGGACTCCCCACTGCAACACCCAAATCCAAGAGCATCGCAGAGAAACCAGAGAAAAGCCTCAAGTCACACACTCTGAATCTGGCAGCTCCCTGTGCTGTGCGCCCGACCACCCGCTGATCCTCAGGCCCCGGGCACGGGAGAAGCTGACCAGGCCATGCTGGACTGCCAAGGAAACCCACTGACCACTGGTCACCAGGGCTGGGACCCCTCACTTCCTCCAAACACTCACCCAGACCCTCCTGCAAGTCTCCACCACCCTTCTGTCCCCTCTGAGTCCTGGAGTGCCCGGGAGGCCGTGACCCATATCCGCAGGGTTGGCCTGGTCCACATCAGTGCATCAGTACACCAGCGCTGACCTGGCGGCACCACCAGCCACCGTCAGCGGATCTGGCGCCCCAGATAGGCACACACTCCTGTAGTCACGTGGTGGCAGCCCTGCCATCTGGCCCGTGGATGGCTGGTGGCCGGTTACTCCTGCCCCACCCCCACTCAACTGCCCGCCTTCCCCCCAGGCTCCTCCACCAGGGCTCCCGCTGGGTGCCCCTCCGGCCCCTGCTCTCTCTCAGGACTCGGGCACCTGCCCTCCCTGTGGCCATCAGGCCTGGGTGCGGAACCGACCAGAGGCACGTCACCACGCCCGTAGTTCACTCAGTCTGCCCAGCACCCCCCATCAGGGAGCCCCTGGGGAAGCCAGCTGCTTCCTACCGAGACTCGAGGGGCGCCCATCCCTGGTGGTTGTAGGAATTGGTGGCCAGGGTTCGGGTGCAGTTTAATCACAAAGATAACCACCCAGAGCTGAATGTGTGTCATCTAACTCCCCTAATCCAACACCTCCACCTCCCCAGAAGGTAAGGGCTATTCCCCAATTTACAGAAGGAGAAACTCAGGCTCAGAGAGCGAGATTCATAAATCCACCCAGTATCCCATACCCAGTAAGCAGTCTCACCTGCCACTCGGCCTCCCTGACAGAGGAAGGCCTTTTCCCGTGACTCAGTTTCCCTACTGGCTCCTGCTGGGTGATGGGGACAAGAGAGCACAGAGCCATCATCCCGGCTGGCACCATGTGGCCCTGAGGGCGAGCCGGCAGGTCCCACCAGGCCTCAGGCTCTGTGGCTCAGGGTCCAGGCTCGTGGGCCCACAGTGGGTCAGCTTGCACCAGACACCACGTGTCAGGTCTGTATGCCCGGGGAGCGTCCATCCCCCCGGGAGGCTGGCCCTGTCCTGGGCTGCAGACCAGCTCACTGCCGAACCCCAGGACCCACCCACCCTGGGCAGGTGCCAGTGGACAGTCAGCTGGCCCCACACGTGCCTGCAGCCTGACCTGGCACCACAGGTGGCCTGTCCTTAGCTGTGCGGAGGCCAGCCAGGCCACTGTGAAACCTGCTGCCTCTAGGGCACAGCCCTTTGCAGCAAAACACTGCCAATTGCTTGCCCAGGAAAGGCTGATGGCTTTACCTTCGATTTGCATCAATAAATATTTTACCCCTATCGTATAATAACAAAACAAGCCATTTCGGTTAGAGGAATCAAGGGCCCTCCAGAGCATGGGGGCAGAGTCTGAGGCTCAGACAAGAGGTGGCAAGAGGAACCAGGTGGGCACCGAATGTAGAGAATGCGTGCTGGACACGGGTCCAGGGTGGGCTCCAGGTTCAAGTCCCGCTCAGTACCTTACCGGCGGTGACCTTATCCCACGCCTCAGTTTATCATCTGCAAAGTGGGCTTAAAGCACACGGGGTACCTCGCACGGCGCCCGGGGGTCTGCACCTGGTGCAATCATCGCGGCGGTGGCGTCAACTGACCGTGATAAGTGAGAAATGAGACGCTAAGGAACCACGTCATTCCTGAGAACATTGCCGCCACCCCCAGCGCCCTGTCCCGGAACTCGGCTGAACACGCCCTGACGTCCTGCCGGCAGAGCCGCACGGGGGCCTCAACCCCAGGAGGCGGCGTGACCCACAGCGAGGGTGCGAGCGACCCCTCCACCCGGAGTCCCAGGCCGGGGACAGGCGCAGCCACCGCGCATGCCCCCTGCCCACGGGCCGCTGGATCCTTCGAGTCAGGCAGAAGGGGGCGCCCAGAGAAGGGCGGGGAGGTGGGCAAGGGCGCAAGGGCCGGGGTGCAGAGAACCGGAAAGGGGTAGAGGGCGGGGCACGCGGAGGGGCCCTGGGACGCAGGTGTCCAGGTGAGCCCGGAAGAGCGAGCGCGCGGAGGGGAAGGAGGAAGAGACTGGCGCCCCAAACGCGGGGCCCCCCCACATCTCGCAGGGCAGGACCAAGTCGCGACGGCCAGGCGGGCGCAGCGAGGGGGGGCCTCGGGGCCACTGCCCCTCAAGGCGGGGAGGTCGCAGTGTTCGCAAAGCGCGACGTGGGAGGAACAGGAGGCCGAGGACCAGCAGCCCCAGAAACGCAGGCGAGCAAGAGGGTAAGGATGCCGGCGCCTCTCCAGGGCTCCCAGGGGGCGCTGAACCACCCACTGCCCGTGTGCACCTGCGGGGGGGCGGGTGTGTGTGTGTGTGTGTGCGCGCCGGCGCGGGCTTCGGGTTCTGGGCCGCTCAACCGCCCACCTGCAGAAGTGGACCTGGGCCCTCGGCCTGCCAGCCCTGGCCCACAGTCCAGCACCCAGAGCAAGCCCATCCCTAGTCTCTGGCCCTTCAGAGCCCCGAACCCTGGGCCCGACCTGAGGACACGTGGCCAGCGCCAGGCCTGGCTGGTGGGAAGCACTTCTCCAGACTCAGGCTCAAAAATGGCGCAGCGCTGGCTGGATGGGCTTGGTTCCCAGTGGGCCAGGGGAGGCCCTCCCCAAGCCCTCCAGCTCGGGGCCTGGGCTGGAGTCTGGGTTAGGGGGCTTGGAGAGGCACCTCCACTCCAGAAAACCTCCACTGAGCCAGCTGTGGAATGAATTCTGGAAGGAAAAGTGGACACACATGGTCCAGACACAGAATGGGGTGCTCCCCCCTACTCCACAGGAGGGGTGCCTATGGGAGGGCAAGTCCCTTTCTAGTGGGAGGGGCACCTCCTCCTTAGCAGGGCAAGGCAAGGACTTAAACACCACACCAGTCGAGTGGTACTCAGGAAGCCCAGGTGAGCGGAGGCAACCCAACCTCACGGTGAGCTTAGACACTGCCCTAGGCCACTGCCCCAACACAGCCTGGGGCTGAACGTGGACGCCCAAAAAGAAAGCACCACATCTCAGAGAGATCTGGGGGGAGGGGGGAGATGCAAAATGTAATTACATCTAGGGTCCAGTTACTCCAGCAAAAAATAGTCCTGAAATCTTATCCACACCTAAGAGATTCATGTAAATCCTGAGACAGAGTTTTATTTTATTTTAATTAATTAATTTTTTTACGTTTGGCTGTGTTGGGTGTTCGTTGCTGCACGCGGGCTTTCTCTAGTTGCAGCGAGCAGGGGCTACTCTTCGTTGCAGTGCGCAGGCTTCTCATTGTGGTGGCTTCTCTTGTTGCGGAGCACGGGCTCTAGGCGCGCGGGCTTCAGTAGTTGTGGCACGTGGGCTCAGTAGTTGTGGTTCGTCGGCTCTAGAGCGCAGGCTCAGTAGTTGTGGCGCACAGGCTTAGTTGCTCCGCGGCATGTGGGATCTTCCCGGACCAGGGCTCGAACCCGTGTCCCCTGCACTGGCAGGCGGATTCTTAACCACTGCGCCACCAGGGAAACCCTGAGACAAGTTTTAAACCTCACTAAATTTTTGTTTCAAATACTTTTATCGCTGTAACCAGTGTTGTCCAAAATGATGTTTTATAAGAACCTTGTTATGCAGAGCTGACCGTGGACTGCACTGAGGCAAGCCCAGGCTTCTGCAGCTTCCCAGATGGTCTGCTAAATTAGTACCCTGAAAGCTTTAGACTCTGGGACCAGTTTAGATATCCAGTAAGTCAGTTCCCTGCACCTGCTATCTCACCGAGCGGTGCTCCTCCCAGCTGACTTGGTCTCATTTGTAGTGAAATCCACAGCCAGCTCCGAGGGGGCGGCTTCCCCACCGCCGGCCACTCTGGAGAGCAGCCCAGCAACGGCTCAGGAGAAAACCCTCTGACTGCAGAGGGTCCCTGCCCGTGGGGCACAGCGAGGGGTCCCTTTATAATTCTGCTCTAGTCTCATCTGGAGACGGATCCCCATCATGGGAGGAAGTTCTCCTGAGTATCAAGCCCCCAGCCCTGGGAGGAGGCTGGATTGGCCCTGTGAGAATGAGGTGTCCCCTATCGGGCTGGACACCCCTCTTCCAGGGGAGCACCTGGGCTCGGGGCCCTGCAACACCCCAGGTGACCACACTTGCCTTGGCTGCAGTATTTGCAGACACAATGCCTGGAGGTAACTGAGCGTCTAGCGAAGGGTTTTCAGAAGGAGAGTGAATTCTCAGATAAAACTCTCAATCAAGTGCTGTATAATGACACGCCAAGAACACTGATTGCAAGAAATTTAACTGCAGCAGCTGCAGTGGGTCATAAAGAAGCTCTTCCGTAACTGCAGAGGAAAAGAGCCCAGGGTGGCAACAGACCTCGAGGGGGAGTGTCACCGCAGCACCAAACGGAACAAATGGTATCTGACAGTCGGGTTTTCACACTGCAGGAGATCTTGTCTTTGAATTTCAATAGGCTGAAGATTCTTTAAAAAGAATTTTATTTTTAAGACTATTACATAGTAAACCTGTTAGGATGCCCATCAATTCTGTTCCCATTCTGCTAACAGCCACAGGACACTGTCCCAGGAGCCCTGGGCCTTTGGGGTGCCACTGGCCATGCCCTATTGCGGGGACAAGTCCTGGGCTTGGCCCGGCCTGGCTGACAGCAGCCCAGGAAACAGCTGAGGGGAGGTCGCAATCTTCTCAGCTTCTAGGACGGATGGAAATCCGCTCGTGGGAAGTGGAAATTTAAATTGTTTATTGTGAATTATTCCTCTCCTTCAAAAAGGATTTGAGTGACTTAATCAGAACGCATGTGAACTGAACTTATCTGTTTAATCAGAGGAGCAATCAAAAAGCCCGAACAGGGGTCCCGGGTTCCGGGCCACGTTGATTACTGCAGGTGGTCACCCTGATCTCTGCTTTGCCGACCCAGGCTGGGGCCCATGAGGGTCCCCCCCACTCCTGGGCACATCACCCCACCGGGCTGGGACGAAGTGGGCTGGCAGAGGCCATTCCTGCCTGGGTCCCAGGAACACACGGGTTGGGGAGGAACATGGAATCCCAAGGGATGTCCCGAGGGGAGGACCTAAGAGATCGGACGTCACTGGAAGCCACCATGAGGGAGGCCCCTGGTGCAGGAGGGGGTGATGCACAGTTCCAGACCCCTGAGGGACCCAAGGACTTAGAAACCCAGCATGGCTGCTGCCACCTCGGGCCCAGACCCTCTGGCCGCACCTCACCCGGGGCCACCTGGGTGGTGCTGCTCTGTGGACAGGCAGCTCCAACGGGTGGGGACGAGCCCAGCGACCCTGTCCCCAGAGAGTGTAATCCTGGCTTCTAGAAACACTTTTATTGAGATGTGACTTACATCCCATAACATCCTCCTGGTTAAAGTATGCAGTGCAGAGGGTTTACTATATTCACAGAGTCTGCACCGTCACCAGGATCTAACTTTAGAACCTTTTCATTGCCCCAAAAAGAAGCCTCACACCCATTTCCAGTCATCCCTCCACCAGCTCCTAATCTACCGTCTCTATGGATTGGCCTATTTTGGATATTTCAAGTAAATGGAATCATACAAGATGTGACCTTTCATGTCTGGCTTCTTTCACATAGCGTGTTTTCAAGGTTAATCCATGTAGTAGCATGTGTCAGTACTTCATTCCTTTTTATAGCTGAATAATATTCCACCATGTGGATGGACTGCATTTTGTTGATCCATTCATCAGTTGGTGGGTATTTGTTTCTACCTTAGTTATTATGAATAATGCTGCTATGAACAGGTTTTTGTGTGGATATGTTTTCTCTTGGGCATAAACCTAGAAGTGGAATTCCTGGTCATGTGGTAACTGTGTTAAACTTTTCAAGGAACTGATTGTTTTCGAAAGTGGCTACACCATTTAACAATCATATAACAGCAAAGTTGCCATATACAAAATTAATATACAGAAGCCTATTGCATTTCTATACACTAACAAACAAGGAACTATCAGAAAGAGAAACTAAGAAAACGATCCTATTTACAATCACATCAAAAAGAATAAAATAACTAGGAATAAATTTAACTAAGAAGGTAAAAGACGTGTACTCAGAAATCTATAAGACACTGATGAAAGAAACTGAAGATGACACAAACAGATGGAAAGATATACCGTGTTCATACACTGAAAGAATTAATACTGTTAAAGTGACCATACTACCCAAGGCAATCTACAGATTCAATGCAATCCCTATCAAAATACCAATGGTATTTTTCACAGAACTAGAACAAATAATTCTAAAATTTGTATGGAAACACAAAAGACCCTGAATAGCCAAAACAATCTTGAGAAAGAAAAACAAAGCTGGAGGTATCACACTCCCTGATTTCAAACTATACTGCAAAGTTATAGTAATCAAAAAAGTATGATATTGGCACAGAAACAGGCACACAGATCAATGGAACATAATAGAGAACCCAGAAATGAACCTACACTTATATGGGCAATAAATCTATGACAAGGGAGGCAAGAATATACAGTGGGGGAAAGACAGCCTCTTCAATAAATGGTGTTGGGAAAAACTGGATAGCTACGTGCTAAAGAGTCAAACTGGACTACTCTCTCATACCATCTACAGAAATAAATTCAAAATGGATTAAAGACTTAAATGTAAAGCCTGAAACCATAAAACTTCTAAAAGAAAACCTAGGCAGTATGCTCTTTGGCATTGGTCATAGTAATATTTTTTTGGATTTGTCTCCTCAGGCAAGGGAAAGAAAAGTAAATATAAACAAATGGGACTACATCAAACTAAAATGTGTCTGTACAGTGAAGGAAATTATTAACAAAATGAAAAGGCTACTTACTGAATGAGGGAAGGTATTTGCAAGCGATATATCTGATAAGGGGTTAATATCCAAAGTATACAAAGGACTCATACAACTCAACATCAAAAAACAAACAACTCAGAAAATGGGCAGAGGATCTGAATAGACATTTTTCCAAAGAAGACATACAGATGGCCAACAGGCACATGAAAAGATGCTCAACATCACTAATCATCAGGGAAATGAAAATCAAAACCTCAATGAGATATCACCTCACACCTGTCAGAATGGCCATCATCTAAAAGAA
Source organism: Balaenoptera ricei (assembly GCF_028023285.1). Lineage (NCBI taxonomy): Eukaryota > Metazoa > Chordata > Mammalia > Artiodactyla > Balaenopteridae > Balaenoptera > Balaenoptera ricei. Next base: position 141,957,356 of record NC_082643.1, on the reverse strand, counting down.
CACAAATAACAAGAGTTGGCGAGGGTGTGGAGAAAAGGGAACCTTTGTGCCCTGTTGGTGGGAATGAAAATTGGTGCAGCCACTGTGGAGAACAGTATGGAGGTTCCTCAAAAACTTAGGAATAAAACTACCATATGATGCAGCAATGCCACCTCTGGGTATTTATCTGAAGAATATGCAAACACTAATCTAAAAAGATATCTGCACCTCCGTGTTCATCACATCATTATTTACAACAGCCAAGATATGGAACCAACCTAAGAGCCCATCCATAGATGAATGATAAAGAAGATGTGGTACATATACACAATGGAATATTACTCAGCCATAAAAAAGAATGAAATCTTGCCATTTGAGACAACATGGATGGGCCTAGAGGGTAAATGCTTTGTGAAGTAAGTCAGACAGAGAAAGACAAATACTGTATGATTTCACTTATATGTGGGATCTAAAAAACAGAACAAATGGACAAACATAACAAAACAGAAACAGAGTTATAGATACAGAAAACAAACAGGTGGTTTCCAGAGGGGAGGGGGATGAGGGGAGGATAGAAATAGGTGAGGGAGATTAAGAGGGACAAACTTTCAGTTGCAAAATAAATGAGCCACGGGTATGAAATGTACAGTGTGGGGAATATAGCCAATAACTGTGATATCTTTGTATGGCGACAGATCATAACTAGACTTATCCTGGTGGTCATTTTGAAATATCAGATCACTGTGTTGTGTAACAGGAACTAACACAGTGTTGTAGGTCAATTATACTTCAGAAACAAACCAACAAACTCATAGAAAAAAAGATCAGATTTGTGGTTACAGAAGCGGGACAGTGCGGGGAGGGGGACTTGGAAGAAGGGGGTCAAAAGGTACAAGCTTCCCGTTGTAAGATAAAGAAGTACTAGGGATGTGATGTACAACATGATAAATATAGTTAACACTGCTGTGTGTTATATATGAAAGTTAAGAAAGTCCTAAGAGTTCTCATCACAGGGAAAAAATTCCGTCTCTTTCTTTAATGTTGTATCTATGAGAAGATGGATGTTCACTAAACTTACTGTGATAACCATTTCGTGACGTATGTAAGTCAACTCCTCATGCTGCACACCTTAAACTCATGCAGTGCTGCGTGTCAATTACACCTCAGTAAAACTGATCATGTAACAGCAGCGTTGAAGGTCCGATTTCTCCATGTCCTCCCCACCACTTGCCGTCTGGCTTTCTGATTCTAGCCGTCCCGGTGGGTGTGAAGTGCTGTGTCATTGGACTTGCGTTTCCCTGGTGACCGGCGCCGTGAAGCATCCTTCCGTGTGCTGCCATCCGTCTACCTGTAAGTCTCCTTTGCTCCCACCATCTTTCCACACGCGAGTGAAGTTGCCGAGGTGCTCTCGGGTCTGACCAGATCTACTCTTCCACAGCCCCGTAGACAAACGCACGGTCTACACTGGGCCTTCTATCTGGAGGGACGAGGTCGCCATACGACCTCACCAAAGCTGTGGGCAGGTGTGGACTGTGCAGTGCGGCAGCTTCGCCAGGATCAGGACCCAACTTGCTGTACAGAGAGTCCTTCCTTGGGACAAGGCAAAGGGGCTCCCCATCACCTGCACTGGGACCCCCGAGGTGTTCCCTACTCACCTGTAGCAAGTGGGATAGGTGGCCCTCAAAAGTCCACCCGGAACCTGTGAATGTGACCTTCTTTGGAAAACGGGTCTTTGCCGATGGAAGGAAGGTAAGGGTCTTGGCATGAGACCCTCCTGGATTGCCCGCGTGGCCCCACCTCCTATGACAAGTGTCCTTACAAAGGAAGGGGACATACACACAGAGGAGAGGCCACAGGAGAAACAGGCAGAGATCCGAGGGACGCGTCTACAGGCCAAGGAACGCCTGGAGCCCCCAGAACCTGGAGGAGACAAGGGCCAGACTCTCTCTCAGAGCTTCCAGAAGAAACCAGCCCTGCCAACACCTCGCTTTCAGACTGTGGCCTCCTGAGCTGTGAAAGAATACATTCCTGTTGTTCTCAGCCGCCTACTGTGTGGCCACAGGAGCCACGAGAAAGGAACGCACCCTCCCCGCCCCCCACCCTGACTACCAGGTGCGCCACAGCACAAGCAGGCAGGAGAGGGGACCACCGTGCCCCGGTTGTTTTGGGGGGCCTGGGAAGTCCCTCTTCTTTTTCCAGCTTCAGTCCACTGGAACGTGTGTGAACGTGCCCTGGGCAGCAGCTCCGCCCAAGGCCCTACGGACACACGGAGGTGAAAATGACCACAATCCTGGGTCCTCCAGAGCTTGCCCGGATGCCCCAGGCCGCAGACAGGGAGTCAGGTTCACGCGCCCTGGGTCACACGAGGGGGCCGCGGGTCTCCCCACTCGCCTCCTGTGCCTCCGAGAACAAGCCTCACCCCACGTTCTGGACACTCTCTTCCCACAAGCCTTCCGCCAATGCAGGGGACACGCCTGCAGGACAGAGGCGGTCCCGGACCCGAATGCTGCTGGCCGAGTCCCGAGGGATGCGGGAGGGGCCTGGTGAACGGCTCGCCCAGAGGGAGGGCATGATCCGGATCCTGCCTCTGTTCGTCATGGTGGTGCTGCCGTGGGCCCTGCGTGGTGTGCCTGCCCAGGGCACCGGCTCGCATCCCTTGGCGGCTGTCCCCCTGCCCCGCCCTTGACTCCGATGGCCTCCCTCTGACGGCCCCACGGAAGCAGGATGGGCACCGTGCCCTGGCCTGTGTCCGTGCAGGGCTGGTGTCGGTACCGCCGACCTTTCTGTGTGATGCGGAGGGTTCCAGATGGTTCCACAAGAGGACACAGTGCCCACTCTCCACCAAAGTGCTGCACAGGAAAGGCGACGGGGTCTTGACGTGGAACACAACACGGGGGAAGTGTTCGCAACATGGATTTGGAGTCTGGGTCTTCGTGTTCAAACCTGTTAGGTTTGGGATCCCGCTCCTTATGGGAGAAGCAGGGGGGGCGACTTGGAGCAGAGAGAAGGGGGAGGGGCCTGGTCTAGGGTGTTGAGTGGGGAAAAGGGAGTGGGGAACGGGGTGATGGCAGGGAGAGGGCAGAGGGGCCCTTGGACCCGTGGGCCCAGCCGGCTCCAGGCCGTCCAGGCCGCTTGCAGATTCGCCGGGGCCCACACCGAGCTCCCTTGGCAAATTCTCCTTTTTATTGTGCTTGCTGCTGAGTTTATCAAATAAAACTTAGAAGCACTTGACTCACAGGTTGCTATTCACTAAAGGCAGGGATCAGAGACAATGAGCTCTCACCGTTCTTTAAAAATAGCCATCCTAACAGAACACCTGTTCTCACCAATGTGCCGTTTCCCCAGAGGATAAAAATTATCTGCAATATAGTCCAGCAAGAGCCTGTATTTGGTTTTTATGCATTTTTAGAGGAAAAAATACAGACGGACGTTCTGACATATGGCAGAAGAGAAACAGCTGGGTGTCTGCTCAGAGAAAAACAAGGACAGGGTCTGCGGCGAAATAATTCAGATGCAAGTTCTCAGGTCAGGGCCAAACCACACACACACACAAAATAAAAAGACTCCCTTCAGCAATAGTGGACAAATAATTAAAACTCTTCACGTGAATCCGCAACAGTGGCAAAAGCTGAACAGCCCGTGGGCTCCCACTGTGGACGCCCCACCCCCGCCGTGTGCCCGCACCCGACTCCCTCGAGGTGGGGAGAGGCGGGGAGAGGCGGGAGCCTGGGGGGCTCCTGCAGACAGGCTGGCCCACCCGCCCGTCAGCGGCCACCTCCTGAAGATTTGGGCTGAAGTGGGGGCCCGGGCAGGGCAGGTCCTAAGCGCTGGGCCATCTGGGAGGCAGGCAGGGTACAGCATCAGGGACAAGCCCTCAGCCTGTGTCCACAAGGGGCCACCTGAGGGCTCAGGTGAGAAGGTGGCCCAAGTCGGGGAGGAAGGGCAAACAGGGCCATCCAGACCAGAACGGTTACCCAAAGAAGAGTCCTTTTCTCCTTGGATGCTTGGAATGTTCTTCCTCAAGGGCACAGACTTAGTGTCACAAGGCGCTGTTTCCTCTTCTTATTACCTGGTTACATCCTCCCAACGGTGTGAATGCTGCACTTTGGGTTCCCGTGTTTAAAACCAGCCTACAGTCAGTGCCACCCAAGTGGGTGTTTGGGTATAGAGAGGGATGGTCTAGGCTGTTACCGTGCCTGGGGATGCCACAGAATGGAGAGTCCAGAAATAAACCCACACATACACGGCCAATTGATTTTTGACAAGAGTACCAAAGAAATGCGATGGAGAAGAAGAATCCTTTCAACAAAAAGTGCTGGAAAAATTGGACAGCCATGTGCAAAAGAATGATCCTCAAACCTTGCTGATCACACACACAACCATCAACCCCCAAACAGAAAAATCTTAGTGACCTTGGGCTGGGCAAAGTTTTCTTAAATGGTTCACAAAGAGCATGAACTATTCAAACAAACAAACAAACAAATAAATAAATAAACTGGACCTCACCAACATTCAAAAGTTTGCTCTGTTAAGAAAATGAAAAGTCAAGCCACAGACTTGGAGACAATATTTGTCAAACATGTCTATTTCAGAGGACTTACACCTGAGATACAGGAGAACTGTTACACCTCAGTCAGAAGACAACTGGATTTTAAAATGGGCAAAAGATTTGAACAGACACAACTAAAGAAGACCTACACGAGAAGATGCTCAACACGTGGTCATCAGGCAAGTGCAAATTCAGGCCACAGTGACCTACCACCTCACACCCGCCAGGATGGCTAAAGTTTAGAACCCGACCATACCAAGTGCTGACAAGGGTGCAGAGCAACTAGAACCTTGTACAGCTGGTAGCGATGCTAAGTGGTCCAACCTTTGGAAAACAGTTTGGCAGTTTTCTCAAAAAGTTAAATATTCACCGACCACATGAACCAGCCGTTCTACACCCAGTTGTCCCAAGAGAAGTGAAAGCCCCGTCCACACAGAGACTTGTGCACGAATGTTCGGAGCAGCTTTATTTGTAACAGTCAGAACCTGGGAACAACCCACACGTCCGTTACATGCGATGGACAAATAAGCTGCAGTCCGTCCACACAGTGGAACACACCTCAGCAATAAAAGGCAGCGAGCTACTGACACCCTACAATATGGATGAGTCTCAAAATATTTAGGTTGACTGGAAGCCAGACCCAGATAGACTGATTCCATTTATACACAATTCTGGAAAATGCAATCTATACCTAATGACAGAATACAGATCGGGGGTTGCCTGGGGACAGAGGTGACAGGCCAGTGCACCATCTCAGTGAGGGGCTGGGGGTCCAGCCTGGGGTCAGCGAGAATGCCCAGGGGCAGAGTTGGGGTGAACCCGGGAGGCCCAGGGAGAGGATGTGACAATGTGGCCAGAGGTCACCCACCCACTGCCCCTGTGCTCTTGCCACCCCTCTGCCGGGGACGCCCCCAGCTCTGGGAGGAAGAGGGCCAACCCCTGTGGCAGTTATGCCCGGAACGCCCCTGGGGGTGCGCTGGCAGGTCCCTGCCCGTGGCCCAAGCCCACCGCGGGCCGACCACCAAGGCACAGGGGGCAGGACTGGCCAGGGAGACAGGCAGCTGTCACCGCCTCTCAGGGCCCACGTGGAAGTGGGGTGAGGCTGCACTCGAGCTGCTGATGGTCACTCGGGAAGGCCGTGCCAGGAGGCTGGTCCTCGACCCAACAGCCGTCAGCCCCTGCCCATCCCCCAGAGGTGCGGAGCCAGGAGCCAGGCCTGCTCAGTGACAGGGCCGCAGGTGGGGCTGCCGGGCCACCGGCTGAGGATGTCCTGGCATGGTCCAGAGCAGGAGGCTGTCCAGGGCTGGGCAGCCGCACGGGAACCCAGCAGACCACAGACCCCAGCCCACAGCCCACTGGGGCAGGGGGACAGCAGGGTACAAAACCACACATGAGGGCTTCCCTGGTGGCGCAGTGGTTGAGACTCTGCCTGCCAATGCAGGGGACACGGGTTCGAGCCCTGGTCTGGGAGGATCCCACATGCCACGGAGCAACTAGGCCCGTGAGCCACAATTACTGAGCCTGCGCGTCTGGAGCCTGTGCTCCGCAACAAGAGAGGCCGCGATAGTGAGAGGCCCGCGCACCGTGATGAAGAGTGGCCCCCACTCGCCGCAACTAGAGAAAGTCCTCGCACAGAAACGAAGACCCAACACAGCCAAAAATAAATAAATAAATTAATTAATTAAAAAAAAAATGTCCCCATTCCTCTATCTTTAAAAAAAAAAAAACCACACATGACCCTTTGGTCACCTGCAGCAGAAGCCTGGGGGGGCCTAAGGAGGAAGGGGGGGGGCTCTGAGGTGAGGCCTGTCCTTGGGGGGACTCTGCCTATGCAGATAAGGAAGCCCAGGAAAAAGGCCACGTGTCCTGTCAGAACAGGACGCGACCGTTTAGTTTGCTGTCGCGTGTTCTCGTGACCAAGAGGAACCAAAAGAGCCCTCCAAAGCACAGAGATCTCAGACTGGGAAGGACAGCCTTGATGGTGTGTCTGGTTATAACAAGAGCTGGCAAAAAGCAAAAGGAAACAAATGGGACCTAATTAAACTTAAAAGCTTTTGCACAGCAAAGGAAACCGGCAACAAAATGAAAAGACAACCTACTCAATGGGAGAAAATATTTGCAAATGACATGACAGATAAGGGGTTAATATACAAAATATATAAACAGCTCATACAACTCAACACCAAAAAAACAAACAACCCAATCAAAAAATGGGCGGAAGACCTGAATAGACATTTTTCCAAAGAGGAAATGCAGATGGCCAAGAGGCACGTGAAAAGATGCTCAACATCACTAACCATCAGGGAAATGCAAATCAAAACCACAATGAAATATCACCTCACACCTGTCAGAAAGACTATCACCAAAAAGAACACAAATAACAAATGCTGGAGAGGGTGTGGAGAAAAGGGAACCCTCGTACACTGTTGGTGGGAGTGTAAATTGGTACAATCACTGTGGAAAACAGTATGGAAGGTCCTCAGAAAACTAAAGATAGAACTATCCTATGATCCAGCAGTTCCACTCCTGGGTATATATCCAAAGAAAATGAAAACACACTAATTTGAAAAGATACTTGCACCCCAATGTTCATAGCAGCATTATTTACCATAGCCAAGATTTGGAAGCAACCATTGACAGAGGAACAGATAAAGAAGATGTGAAATAGATATAAAATGGAATATTATTCAGCCACAAAAAAGAATGAAATCTTGCCATTTGCAGCAACATGGACGGACTTGCAGGGTATTATGCTAAGTGAAATGAGTCAGACAGAGAAAGACAAATACTGCATGATATCACTTATACGTGGAATCAAAAAAATAAAAACAAACTAGTGAATATAACAAAAAAGAAGCAGACTCACAGATACAGAGAACAAACTAGTGGTCACCAGAGGGGAGAGGGAAGTGGGGAGGGGCAAGATAAGGGTAGGGGATTAAGAGGCACAAACTATTATGTACAAAATAAGCTACAAGGATATATTGTACATCACAGGGAATACAGCCAATATTTTATAATAACTATAAATGGAGTATAACCTAGAAAACATGTGAATCACTGTGTTGTGCCCCTGTAACTTATATAATATTGTACACCAACTATACTTCAATTAAAAAGAGGAAGAAGCAGGGCTGGCACAGGAAGGCCCACTGCCCTGTGACCTCCTCTCGTGCCCACGCGGCTGCCCTTCCCCAAGCAAACCCGAGGGGCTGTACCTTCAGTGCGCTGCCCACTCAGCAACCCCGCCCCTCCCTCAGCCACCCTCCTGTCATCACTCGGCGGACACCACCCGCCTGCTCTAGCTGGAGCCGACGCTGGTCCCCTTTCCTCCCCCACCCCTGCCTGCAGCCCCGGGCCCACTCCCCACGCTGGGCCCACCTTCCGTTCCTCAGCCTCCAGGCCTCTGCCCTCACGTCCCCGACCCCCGGGCCCACTCCTCCATTCAGGGCTCTGCCCGAAGGTCGCCCGTCCCAGGCTTCCCTGGCCCCCCGCGTGCAGCATCAAGCCTCACCTCCGGGCCAACACTCAGGGCTCCCCCCAGGTTAGTGCCTCCCCCAGACAAGCCCCCCAACAGAGACCGGAGGCTCTGGCTAGGGCAGCTGATGGGTGGCAGCATTCTCCGATTACCAAAAGGTGAACTAGAACTAAAAATAGAGCTACCGTGTGATCCTGCAATCCCACTCCTGGGCATAAATCTGGAGAAAAACATGGTTTGAAAGGATACATGCACCCCAATGTTCACTGCAGCACTGTTTACAATAGCCAAGACATGGAAGCAACCTAAACGTCCATCGACAGAGGAATGGATAAAGAAGAAGTGGTACATATATACAATGGAATACTACTCAGCCATTAAAAAGAGTGAAATAATGCCATCTGCAGCAACATGGATGGACCTAGAGATTGTCATACTAAGTGAAGTAAGTCAGACAGAGAAAGAGAAATTTTCATATGTGGAATCTAAAAAGAAATGATACAAATGAACTTATTTACAAAACAGAAACAGACTCACAGACTTAGAGAAGGAACTTACCGTTATGGGGGGGCGGGGGGGAAAGGATAGTTAGGGAGTTTGGGATTAACATGTACACACTGCTATATTTAAACTGGATAACCAACAAATAGCGCAGGGAACTCTGCTCAGTGTTATGTAACAACTAAATGGGAAAAGAATTTGAAAGAGAATAGATACATGTATATATATTACTGAATCACTTTGCTGTACACCTGAAACTAACACAACATTGTTAGTCAAGTATGCTCCAATATAAAATAAAAATTAAAAAAAAAAAAAAGTAGAGCTTCCCTGGTGGCGCAGTGGTTAAGAATCTGCCTGCTAATGCAGGGAACACAGGTTCAAGCCCTGGTCCGGGAAGATCCCACATGCCATGGAACAACTAAGCCTGTGCGCTGCAACTACTGAGCCTGTGCTCTAGAGCCCGTGAGCCACAACTACTGAGCCTGCGCACCTGGAGCCCGTGCTCCCAACAAGAGAAGCCACGGCAATGAGAGGCCCGCGCACCGCGATGAAGAGTAGCCCCCGCTTGCCGCAACTAGAGAAAGCCCGCGCACAGCAACGAAGACCCAATGCAGCCAAAAATAATAATTAAATTAAAAAAAAAAAAAAGATTAACTAGAAAATTCCACTTAAACTCAGGCTCTAACCTTCTAAGGAATGACATGCCTTGATAGAGTGTATTAAACCCAAAATGATTTTTTTTTAAATAAATTTATTTATTTATTTTTATTTTTGGCTGTTGGGTCTTCATTGCTGCACACGGGCTTCTCTCTAGTTGTGGCAAGCGGGGGCTACTCTTCATTGTGGTGTGTGGGCTTCTCACTGCAGTGGCTTCTCTTATTGCAGAGCACGGGCTCTAGGCGCGTGGGCTTCAGTAGCTGTGGCACGTGGGCTCAGTAGTTGTGGCGCACGGGCTTAGTTGCTCTGCGGCATGTGGGATCTTCCGAGACCAGGGCTCGAACCCGTGTCCCCTGCATTGGCAGGCGGATTCTCAACCACTGAGCCACCAGGGAAGCCCACAAAATGATTTTTAAATATTATTTTTGATTGTAAAAAGTACAGAAGCTCTGAAATATATAAAGAGGAAAATAAATACCTCCTGGAACTGAACATAATTAATTCTTCATCACCCCAGACCCCGAGCAGAGGTTCTCAAACCCACGCAGTGGTAAATGCAAATGCATATGTCTTGGCAGAAATTCACGTTCCTGGGGCTTCCCTGGTGGCACAGTGGTTAGGATTCTGTGCTCCCAATGCAGGGGGCCCAGGTTCGATCCCTGGTCAGGGAACTAGATCCCACGTGCATGCCACAATTTAAAAAGTTCGCGTGCCACAACTAAGAAGGCGGTGAGCCGCAACTAAAGGAGCCCGTGAACTGCAACTGAGGAGCCTGCCTGCTGCAACTAAGGAGCCCACACGCTGCAACTAAGACCCAGTGCAACCAAATTAATTAATTAATTAAATATTTTTTAAAAAAAGAAAGAAATTCATGTTCCTTACAGAACCCCTCAAAAACACTGATGTATTCGATTCATCCTAAAGACTGGCAGCAATTCTAACAAGGCTGTGATGGGCCCCTCCTGCCTACAGGTCGTCAAGAGCGAAGGCAGTGTTTTCACCCTACAATTACAATATATACAGTCACATGTAGCCCGTCTTGTTCGTAGTTCAGCCCCTTCAGTTTAGAAAAGGCCACAGGGATAACCGGAGTGCAATTACACAGAAAGAGCCAAAACTGATGCAAAGATCTGTCAAAAAAGAAAAGCCTTCTAATTTTTTAGGAGCTGAGAGCTGCTAAGACAGGAACAGTCATCTGTCAGAAACCTATGTTTTAAAGTAACTCTTTGTATGCTCAGGAGGAAAGACGCCCGAAGTATCTATGCACAGGCCTGAAATGTAAATATACCCACATACACCCAGACGGCAGACGCAGCGGCTGCACTCACATCCCGGCAGGCACTTGACCCCCTTTCTGTCAAGGGTCTCGGGAACAGTCGGGAGCGGACGGCCACATGCACCGAACGCGTGGGGCTCTGAAGCGTCTGCTGAGCCGGACAGGCTTCAGGTGGGAGGGTGGCCGAGGACGGGGCCCAACTCTTCCCACAGGAGATTCTGGGCTTCCAGAACGGAATTCTCCTCGAGAACCTTTGTCTTTCTCTATTGCTTATGAAAACGCTAATTCAAACGACATGAACATGAGTTCAGACGACCAGTATTCATCCACAAAGCGCGTCTGTCCCGAGCTGTCTGCCGGGTGACCTCTCCCAGACACCGCCGTCCACGCCAGGCCCCTGGCACGCGGCCCCTGCCCTCGCTGCCGCGGTGGCAAAGCATGAGGAGGGGTTTGTCCCGGCCTTTTTCCAAAGCCTCCAGGAAGGTGGCGTTCTCTTCTCATCCCCAAGCACTGATTTTACAAGAAAATGTTAGAATCAAGTTGTTCCTACTCATTTCAAGCAACTTGGCATCAAATGGACGGTTAAGTTCCAACAAGGCCCGGTCACCCTGGCTGACCTTGAGGGAGCACCCCAGGGCCACCTCCCAAGAGAACCGCCCGACTCTCCCCCGAGCTGGAGAGCCAATGCCCAACCCCTGGGCCCCAGACGAAGTCACGGCTTGGAGGTCGTGTGGAGCAAATCCCTCCGTGGGCTGAGACGCCACCCTAGGCGGGGCACGGCGGCCGCCCCAACACTAGACCTTCAGATCTGCCTGGAAATCCACGAGGTGTGAATAACGCCTGTGCCCCCATCACCTGCTGTCACAGGCCGAGGCCAGCACGTCCCCAGGCTCAATGGCAGCCCGCGGACAGCCCGGACCCCTCCCTCTGGTCCTGCCGTCCCGGCTCCCCGTCCACGGCGACAGCCACCGCCCCAGGGGCTGGCGACCCTCTGGAAAGGGGCGGTCGGAATTGAGAGGTTTCAGCGCGGAAAACACTCTGATGTCAGTCAAAGCCTGTGGCGTGAAGGTACTGGGTCCCGTAGTCTGCATGTTGATTATATGCTGAAAGTATAATATTTTAGATCTAGCTGATTAAATACAATATATTATTACAGTTAATCGTGCCTGTTTTTTTAAAAGATTTTTTTTTGATGTGGACCATTTTTAAAGTTTTTATTGAAGTTGTTACAGCATTGCTTCTGTTGTTTATGTTTTGGTTCTTGGCAGGGAGGCACCCGGGATCCCAGCTCCCACCCTGGGGATCCCAGCTCCCCCGCCAGGGATCAAACCCACACCCCCTGCATTGGAAGGTGAAGTCCCAACCACTGGACCGCCAGGGAAGTCCTCCTCTCCTGTTTCTTTTTTAACGTGGATACTAGAAAATTTACAATTCATACGTGCTTGTGCCCGGGGCTCACACTGCTTCTAGAGCTTTACTGTCACCTCTGTTTTAGACACACATGTTCTCAGACCATCAACACCTGATGACACTTGTCAACACTTTGCCAGTTTCCATCCTCGTGGCTGCTTCTGCTGTCCCTTCCGCTGAGGGAAAGAACCCTGAGTTCTCTTTGCCTCTTGCCGACACACATCCGATGATGGTAAGTCTTATAAGGAGGCACAGAAGGTCCACAGAAGGTGAAACCCACCCTTCGCAGGAGTTCATCGGCATGGAAGCCGGGCTGCGGTCACCGTCTCTGCACTGAGGCTCTTCCTCCCTATGTCCTGTGGCACTTGGGGTCGTTGAGACAGTCCGCCCGACTTTCCCTGTCTCTGGAGCTACACTGTCTTTTCTCTTAACTTCTAAGGTTTCCTCTCTACCTCGATGTTCTGCAGTTTTCCCACACATCTCAGTTGGATCTATTTTTCTTTATCCCACCTGGAACTCACAGTCTAGGACTGAGGTCTGAGGACTGTGGCCTCTCTTCATTTGGGGGAAATCCTCAGCTATGACTTCTTCAAATACTGTTTCCACCTTCCTTTCTCCCCCTTCCTGTCCCGATTCCTCTGAGACACTCCCTGGAGCCTCTCTGTTCAGAAGCTCCATCTCTCCATGTCCACCTTAGGGCAGCCGCCAACCCCCGGGCCCGTGGACGTCCTCGGGAGGCCCCACCCGCGTTCCTCTGTGCTCTCCCCAGGACTGACTGCTGCACGGGTCTCTGCCCAGCTGATGGCAAGGTCCAAGAAGGCCGGAACGCCCCTGTCTCAGGGCCGGGCACGTGGCAGGAGCTCAGGAAACGTTTGCTGAACGAGCAGGTCCAGCCAAGACCCGGCAAAGCTCCCACGGCCCCTCCCCACCCCTGCTCCATCCCTTCACTCAGCCCTGCATCCTGGGACCAGCCAGACAACTGCCTTTTGGAGCCGTAGACTCTACACCCAACCTTTCAGTCCCCCAAGAGCGCCATCAATCCCGATTATTCAACAAGCTGAACCAAGTCAGATCGCCGGGTCCACCTGCCCCTGCCCACCCCATCCTGGGCCCCCACGAGGGAGGCAGCCGGTGCAGGGGTGCTCTGAGCAGAGGGCTTTTCCTCCGGGGGCAGGTGACGTCCTGGTGAGCCCCTGGGAAGACGGCCAGCCCACCTGCCCCACGTGCTTGGCAAGATCTGGCCCAGGTGGGGAGGCTGCTGAGCTGTCCCACAAGGACAAGGGGCCGGATGAGGGCTGGCCACATGCACAGAGAGCATCCCAGGGTGGCTGAGACCCAGAAATGCACCGCCCCGCTGAAGATCTACGCGGAGAGTGGGCAGCTGTGCAGGTGGGGGGAGAATTCCTGGGAGAGGCAGGGCCCTCAAAGATCATGGAAGAGCCACAGTGGGACTACAGTTTCCTCGCCTACCAAATAAAGATAACCTCAGAACCCCAGGTTCTGTCCAGACAGGAGGAGCTATGAGGGGCAGGTGCCCCCCATCCCAGGGCCTCAAACTTGAAGATCTCTCCTCTCAAGAGAATCAGGAAAAACCAAGCCGACAGCTAAAATTGCAGCTACAGTTTATGAGAGTCCAGAGGCTGGGACTGCCAGCACAGTGTAACTGTTGACATTTAGCAATAAAATGAGCCCATCACTCCTGGCCTCCAAACAGCTCTGACTTGACTGCCCCTGGTCGGCAGACAGACAGAGCACTGCGCCAGAAATGGCTCCTCTGCCTTCCTAAATTCACATTTCCACCCCACTTCCTCGTGTGATGCATCCTCAGGGACTATATTTTTATGCTTCGAAGTCTTTTATTGATCACCCATCAATATTTATTTATTTATTTATGTATACAATTTATTTTATTTTTGGCTGCATCGGGTCTTCGTTGCTGCGCGTGGGCTTTCTCTAGTTGCGGCGAGCGGGGCTACTCTTCGTTGTGGTGCACGGGCTTCTCATTGCGGTGGCTTCTCTTGCTGTGGAGCGCGGGCTCTAGGTGTATGGGCTTCAGCAGCTGTGGCACTCGGGCTCAGTAGTTGTGGCTCGCGGGCTCTAGAGTGCAGGCTCAGTAGTTGTGGCGCACGGGCTTAGTTGCTCCGCGGCATGTGGGATCTTCCCGGACCAGGACTCGAACCCGTGTCCCCTGAATTGGCAGGCAGATTCTTAACCACTGCGCCACCAGGGAAGCTCCACCCATCAATATTTTAATATTTGATCTCAATTGTTCGATATTATATGAATTGGATTTAAAACTTTTCAAAGAATCTCCTGTGCCTGCAAGGCTCTGAGTGTTACAAGTTTCTTCCAGATGGAGTCATCATTGTGATGAGTATTAGCACACAACTGAGAAAACAACATAAACGTGAGACAAAGCCTGGTGAACGATCGTTTCACGGTAAAGTTGTATTAGAAATGCATTTTTTTTTTTTGCCTGTGCCATGTGTCTTGCAGGATCTTAGCTCCCCGACCAGGGCTCAAACCCGGGCCCCCTGCAGTGGAAGCAGCCGAATTGAGCTTCCAACCTCACCACTAACGGGCTTTCCAAGGGAAGGCTGTGCCGGCGTTTCGTCCTCGGGAACAAAGCTGCACTGAACAACCTGGCATGTGTCCGCCCACACGGGCACGAGAGTACGTTCTGGTACAGAGTTCTGAGACAAAAGGGGATGCATTTTAACTGTTCCAAACGTGGGGTTTGCAGGGCTGAGCAGGGCCCGTCTCCCCAGGGCAGGTAGCCCTGGTGTTGGCGCTTGTGTCAGGCAGGGTCCCGTGAGAACCTGGAACAGAGGGGCTTTGGTGCAGGGAACTAGAGGGAGTGACAGAGCTGAGAAGTCAGTGGGGACCGGCCGCTGGCCAGGCTGGAGGGACAGCTCAGGGGGCGGGGGGGGGGGTTGGCGGTCACTAGAGGAAGACGGGGGAGGGGATGGGGGCTGGAGCGGTGGCAGGAACCACAGCAGCTTCGGCTGGAGGGGGAACCCAGACAGGGGGACACGTACCCTCCCCACCAGCCCGTGTCCCGCCAGAGCCTCCTGCTGGCTGAAGCCGGGTGGGAGCCCACCAACCCGGGAGCCTGAGAAACACAGTTGATGCGGGTCAGCGTCCCCACCCAGACGCACAGCTGGGCAGGGGGAGGGCTGAGAAGGGGTCAGAGGACACGGCCCGGGACCCACACAGTCACCGACAGGCGAAAGGCTGCTGTGACTCTCTGATCCCCCGAGTGTTGGTGAGGTTGACCTGCTCCCCATCGCCACTGTGTACTACCTGCCTGTTTGTGTCTATGACAGAGGCTACACTTGCCCCATAACCTTTCTTCCACTCTTCTTCCTGGGGGAGCAAAGCCCTCCCATCTTCAGAGGCTCACATGGTGCCCTGGAAGAAACACAGCATTTCCCACCTTGAGATGTAGGCTCTGGCCAATGGGTTATAAGCAGGGAGAGCAAGCCTGCCTTCCTCTCTCCTCCTCCCTGTAGGCTGGAGTGCAGATGTGATGGCTGGCCCTCAGCAGTCATCGTGGTTCAGGAAATGTAAGCCACAGACTGAGGATGGCAGAGCCGGGCCACCACGTGGGCCTCACCGCCCGACTGCCCCTGGGTTACTTTCCAGTTTCCATCATGTGCCACTCACACCAACCCTAATGGGTGCTGTGTCCCTTGTCCATGTCTCCCTGGAGCAATTCTCTTCCTCTAAGTGATTTGTGGTAAGATTTTGTTTTTGTTTTGTTCTGTTGTTTTATCATTCAGTATGCATTTTATTGTGTTAAAACACATACAACAAAATTTACCATCTTAACCATTTTAAGTGTACAGTTCAGTGGTATGAAGTACATTCACGTTTTGTGCAGTGATCACCGCCATCCATCCATCCCCGTAACTCTTTTCATCCTGTAAAATGGAAACTCTATACCTATTAAACAGTTAACTCCCCATTCCCCCTCCCCTCAGCCTCCTGCAACCACCAGTCTACTTTCTGTCTCTATGAATTTAACTAAGTACCTCGTATCAGTGGAATCATACAGAATTTGTCTTTTCATGACTGGCTCATTTCACTCAGCCTAATAATACCTTCAACGTTCATCCATGTTGTAGCAGGTGTCAGAATTTCCTTCCTTTTAAGTCTGAATAATGTTCCATCACGTGGATGGACCACATTCATCCATCAACGGACACCCAGGTTGCTTCCACGTCTTCGCTGTTGGTGAACATGGATCTACACATGTCTCTTTAAGACCCTGCTTTCAATTCCTTAGAATATATGCCAGAAATCAAATTGCTGGATCATATGGTAGCTCTATTTTCAGTTTTGTAAGGAACCTCCCTACTGTCTTCCACAGAGGCTGCACCATTTTACGTTCCCACCCACAGTGCACGGGGCTCTGCTTTGTCCGCATCCTTGCCAGCACTTGTTGTCTTCTGTTTTTTGATAGCGGCCGTCCCCGTGGGTGGGAGGTGCTGTGATAGCTTTTGTATGTTACCAAAGCCAACAAGCTGCCTGCCATATCATCACCAACACTCCCCTCTTTGGCACCTGTCTTTTGACTCGATGGTAGTCTTCTCCACGGGGAAATGTTTTAGTTCTTAAGTTGCTGAATCTCACTTCCGCAGCCGCCTCTGCCTCCTGCCCCTAATGCCACACCTTCCAAGGCCTTCCTTATTGCAGGATACAGACACACCTGTCTACACTCCGCATCTTTATGGTTTCTTTCATACAGTAAAATGTTTAACCTTCCTAGAATTTATTTTCCTTTAAGGCGCTGGCAGGGACCCATCTCACCTTCCCAAGCAGCCCCCAGAGTCCAGTCTCACCTCAACAGAAACTGTGGGGACCACGAGGCAGAGGGAGCTTCAGAGTCTTGGAACAGACACAGCAGAGCTGAGGCCACCAGCCATCCCCTGGGACCTGCGGCACAGGGCCGGGAGGGCTGGACAGCTACTGGCAACCGGGCAGAGGAAGAACCAAGCCAGGATGAAGCAGCAGCAGCCCAGCGTCTGTACATCCTTGCTGGGGGTGGGGCTCACCTCCCTGAAGGCTCCCCACAGCGCTGTACCCTACCCTCAGCATACACCTCCCCTCCCCCTCTACCCCCAGGGCTGCCCCCAGGTCTTTCCCGGGTCTTCCTGGCTTGGCCTCCTCCGGGTCTGTCCCTCAGCCCCCCTTTCTGCTCTCCCCTCCTCCCGTCCCCATGGTTCCTCCCCCTCTGCCCCCTGAGTCATTCCCCCTCCCCCTCCCCCTCCCCTTCCCCCTCCCCTTCCCCCTCCCCCTTTGGGTCCAACCCCCCCTGGGATGAGCCCTTCTCTGGCCCCCCCTCTACTTGCCCCCTGGGTCTACCCCAGGCCCACTGGGGAGGGGTCTGCTAGCATCCTGAGAACACCCGTCAGGGTCTTGGTCAGGGTAGGCCGGCCATCCTCAAAGAACCCCACACAGCAAAGCACCGGGGCCAGGACCCCCGCCTTGGGCTGACAGTTCCCACATCTGCTACAATAGGAACGGCTCTGTGAGTGTCCCTCATGACAGGCTGTCGTGTCGGGGCCACCTGGCTCCCCACTCACCTCGGCCTCAGAGCTGCCCAGGAACAGAACTGGGGCGTTGGCGTCAGCAGAATCGACGTGCCCACGGGAGAGAGGCCCCTTGGACACCCACCGGCCGGACGCAGCTCTGCTGCAGTGTGAGCTGACGGCCGCGAGGCCGCCCCGGGCACAGCAAGAATGGGACCCCTGAAGGACACGGCGCCCACTGACCCGTCTGGGGGCCCCCGTCCTCACTGCAGGCCTCCCATGATTCATCTGACAGCGCTGCTCCCGTAAATTCTCTCCGAAGCCTGAGCATAAATTTAAGACGTCAAGACACATGTAAACTGGCAATTACGGCCATATTAGACATGGATCCCACCGGGAGAGGCAAATTCAAGGCTTTCAAAACGTCCATTTCCCAATTAGCTTCTCCAGGTCACTCCTAGTAACACTGACCCCAAGCACAGTCACCCCCCGGGAATCAATCCTAGAGGCAAAGGAAGAGCCAGGGACTCGCCTGCCCGCGGACAGCTCCCACATCTGCTCGGACCTCCTTCCCAGCCCCCGCGACGTCGCCGCAGAGGAACAGAAGAGGCGGGAGGGGCAGCCCGGAGCATCCCCGGGAGGCGGCACGCCGAAGCCGGCCCTCTGCTCACGGGACCATTGGAGTTTATTGAGAGGAAGGAACACGCTTAGGAAACCAAACGCCGCTGCTGCTGAGACGTGCCTGGATGTCGAGGCATTGCAGTGAAGGTCTCAGGGCTCGGCTTCCCGGGGGGCCAACCCAGGGGAGCCCAGACCCCGCCCCCCCCACCCCCGCCCTGCCCGGCCAGAGGATTCACCCCGGTGGGAGCAGGGAGCTTAGGGTTTTCAATGTGAAACTTAGGAAAGGGACCTATCCTGGGAAAATATGCGCCGAGAACAAAGGAAGTGGCCACAGAGCGAGGAGCGGGGACAGGCAGGCCCCAGGCCCCAGGCCCCCTCGGGGAGCTGTGCTGCTTCCCTTTCTACAGTCTCGCTCTTGCAGGGAGGAACCGGGAGCCCACGAAGCCCTCCTTGGGGATCCCCATTATCTCCCGCCACCAGCACTGTCCCCTCCCGCAGAGCATGGCTCCCGCCCCCCACAGTCCCAGTGGCCAGAGCCAGCCCCCGCTCTCACCCACGCCCAGCCAGGCCATCGGGCCAGGGGCTGCCCACACGCCTACCAGAGGGCGTTCTGGCCTCCACGGCTCTGGAGCACCCGGGGTGCCCTGGGTCTCAGGCCAGGCTGCCAGGTCAGGGGCCAGCATCGCGCAGTGTGCGGCCAGCCCGCCCGAGGCTCCCTGTGCTGTGTGCCTGCAGACTCACTGCCTGACCTTTCCCTGGCCTCGGCGTCCAGCCGCACGGGGAGCCTCAGCCCGCTAGATTCCCGCGGCCTCCCATGACCCAGAAGACGCTGCAGGCTGCTCCCTGCAACGCTCACAGGGGACGCTGGGCACCGGCAGCCCTGGCGCAGACGCACCGCCCCCACCTGGGTCCTCCATCCTTCTCAGGGTGTGACTGCAGCTGGGAGCCCCCTCAGGGCACGTCTGTTCTGCAGGGGACCCCAGCAGCTGAACCAGAGTGACAAAGCAGCCAGAGTCCACACGGAGAGGTGGCCCTGAGACACCCCCACTGAGCACGGCAGGCCATGCACTGGGGCACCCAGCCCCTCTGCCCCTGCAGCCTCAGATGTGCACCCTGCCGTGCACAGCAGACCCCCCTCTCCCCGCCCCACAGTGGTGTTGTAATGGGCTGAATGGTGGCCCCCCAGACTGGTCCACCCGGAACCTACAAATGTGACCTTATTGGCAAAAGGGTCCTTGCAGATGTAATTAGGTTAAGGATCCAGTGATGATTTCCTGCATTATCAGGCCCCCGGGGGGGCCCTAAATCCAGTGACAGGTGTCCCTAGAGAGGCAGCAGAGGAGGCCACGCGATGACAGAGGCAGAGGTTGGCGCGATGCAGCCATGAGCTCAGGAAGGCTGCAGCCGCCCAGGAGCTTAGGAGAGAGGCCTGCCTCTCCCTGGGGGCTGGTCTCCTCAGGAGCTCAGTTCCCCTGTGGCCCCAGTGTTAGTTTTCTGGGCGGCAAACAAGTTAGCCCAAGCTTACCAGCTCAGAACCACAGCCCCCAGCTGTGTGATCAGACATCCAGCCCAGCAAGGCGCTCTACCCAGGGGCTCTCCAGGCTGGAACCCCGACGTCGGCCTGGCTAAGCCTCTGCCTTGGGAAGAATAGGCGCCCCAGCTCCTCAGGGTCTGGCAGATCCAGGCCCCGTATCCTTGCTGGCTGCCTCTCCGCTCCTGGGCGCCCACATCCTTGGCATGTGGCCCTGGCCCCTCCATCACGGAGGCGGCAACAGCGCGTGGAACCCCCATCTGAGTCCTTGTCCTGCCACCAGCCAGAGAAAGTCCTACTTCGAGGGCTGCCGAGACCAGCCCGGGCCTGCCCGGATACCCCCCTGCCTTGAGGTCCGTGAGCCACACTCACAGCCATACACACGATCGAGGCCGTGAAACCCACCATATCCTGGGGGTCTGGGACCGGGAAGCTTAGGGGGCCATTCTTCGAACCAGGCTACCAACCCCCTGTGACTCAGCTCTCCAGCCAAGAAAAGTCCTGGCTGCAGGTTCTCAGTCTCTACGCTGCTGGGCTGGGCACCTGACAGCGTAGGTTTATCCGCCTCCCAGCCGTAGTCCTCCCGCTGAACTCCTGCCCCTGCGGTGGGCAGGGCTCCATCCTGCTCCGTAAGCACCACCCCCCCTCCTCTCTCCACAGCCCTGAACACGATGCCAGCCTGCAGCGTCCGGAGGACACGAAGCTGAGGCACAGAGGGGCCAGGGCCAGGTCACAGGGCAGCACGGGATGCAGCGGGCCCCAGCGCCCAGCGCCGTGCGCCTTCACCGTCTTAAATATGCTGCTAGCGATGAGTCATCACAAAGCCGAATGTAATCACTGAGAGCAGCTCCGTGCGCACCTTCCACGGCAGCTCCCCAGCAGACGGGTGTCTGCGGGGGCAGGAGTGCAGAGGGGAGGGGGGGTGGGCACAGGGTCTCCCTGGGATGACGGCAAGGTTCCAGAACGAGACAGAGGTGGTGGCTGCACGACACTGGGAAGGAACGAAATGCCACTGAATCGTTCGCTTTAAAATGGGTGCTTTTGGGCTTCCCTGGTGACACAGTGGTTGAGAATCTGCCTGCCAATGCAGGGGACACGGGTTCGAGCCCTGGTCTGGGAAGATCCCACATGCCACGGAGCAACTAGGCCCGTGAGCCACAATTACTGAGCCTGCGCGTCTGGAGCCTGTGCTCCGCAACAAGAGAGGCCGCGGTAAAGAGAGGCCCGCGCACCGCGATGGAGAGTGGCCCCCGCTCGCCGCAACTGGAGAAAGCCCTCGCGCAGAAACGAAGACCCAACACAGCCAAAAATAAATAGATAAATACATAAATGAATAAAATTTAAAAAAAAAAAAGAAAAAAAAATGGGTGCTTTTATGTTACCTGTATTTCACCCTAATTTAGAAAAAAAAAAAAAAAAAAAAAAAAAAGGACCGCCTTGAGGGAAAAAAGCAGCACCTCGGCACAGTGCATCCTGGGAGAAGCCCTCACCCGCAGCCAGGCTGGCCCGGCACCCCACGTGCCAACTCGAACGCTGCAGCCCTCTAGCTTCCCCCCTAAGTAACCAGGACCCAGCGACTGCTTTCTGGCCAGACCTAGAATCTAATGCCTAAGTACCTCCTACACTGGAAACAAACGACCGTTAAAAATGGCTGAAATGTATAAAATAGGCAGGACTCTCAAAAAAAGTGCATTAAGTTCATATTATTTTTTTTTCTTCATCAGGCTTATCGTGTGTGTAATTTGGGCAAGAGATTGTTCAAAGCCAGGGTTTACAAGCCAGTCTGGATAGATGTATCCTTTCCGGTGAATGAAAGTAAATTAGGGCTGCTAAGAGGACTACACAGGGCGTCTTACTGACCCTTCACCTTACAGGGTCACTTAAATACAACTCCATTTTACCGCACACAATGCATCCTTTATAGCCTTTCTTCCCTTCTCTTAATTCCTCACGTAACTCAAAGCAAACGTTATCAAAGGGAGCATCATGCTCTCCTAATTCCTCCGTCACCCTCCCACCCCCTCCTCCCTACCGGCCGCTGAGCCAACACCGCGGAGAAGACTTTGGCCATGAGTGTAATGAGAACCGCCTGGCACACACCTCAGCCGTGAGGAATTTCCAGAAATGCAGCGAAGAATCGACCCTGCTGTTCCCAGAAAAGGCTTTATCCCTCTCCAGATCCAGGCAAAACAGATGGGGTCTTTTGCTCCTATCCTGGAAGGAAGCAAAATTGCAAAGCTTGCCCTGAAAGGACCAAAGTCTGCATCCTTCCCGCCGCCAAAGGCGTCTTCCCGACCACAGGAGTGGATGGGTTCTCGCTCACAGAGTCCGGGGGGACCGCGCAGCTCTGGAGGCTGAGGGCGGGCACTCACATCTCACAGCCCTGCTGCAGAAACGGGCCCCTGGTTCACCTTGTCCTCTGCACCCAGAACACGCCCTCCCCTCGTTGGCACAGACCATCTGACCAAGCCCGCGCTGTCCCACACAGAATGCTACTGGCAACGCTACGCGACACTCCTGGGCTGGGATTCTCCAGAAGGAGGCAAGCCACAGGCCACACAGGCCCCAGAGATGGACTATTTCTCAACTACGCACGAAAGGTAAGCAGCGCAGTAGTTACTTTGAATCGTGCAGGAGGCACCCAGGAGCCCGACGCCCGACCTGCAGGTAGAACCCCGCCAGTTCCGCAGCCCATCGCCCCGCCTCCCCACAAAGCTACCTGCACCCGGCTGCTGACTCACAGGGCCCCTTTAACACAGCTTGTTGTTGCCATATGTTGTCCTAAAATGTATTTTTGGTTGTTCTTAACTCTATAAAAAGGACGTCACGCGTATGTGATATTTGGGGACTGGCTTTTGATTTGTCACATCCTGTGCGCTCTGCCCTTCCGCGGACGGTCCCGCCACGGCCCCGCGTGCAGAGTCGGCCCCCAGGGTCCTCAGCCACACGGATTCCTCTGGGTTCCGCTTGGTAAGCAGAGTGCCCCGGCCGGGTGGGCGCAGCCCCGGGACGCAGGGGTCGGTGTCCGGCAGCTGCTCTAACCAGTCCACAAACTCAGTGGCTTAGAACAACACAGCGTAGCATCTTACAGATAATTCTGGAGGGCAGCATCCCAGCTTGGGGCTCAGTGGGCTAAAATCAAGGGGTCAGAAGGGCTGTTCCTTCTGACCCTTCAGAAGGGTCTAGGAGAGAATGTCTCCTTGCCTTTTCCAGCTTCTAGAGACCCCGCTTTCTCTGTGGCATTTCTGGGTCGCCCCAATTCACGCCCAGCAGCCGAGTCTCAGATCCCAGGACCACCTTGTCCAACCCCCAGGGCGGAGGATGGCTTCGCGGGGCAGCTGAATGGGGCGAGGTGGTATCTCGCTGTGGACGTAACTTACGGCCCCAGGACCCATCGGTGCTGAGCTTCCCCTCACAGAGTGGTTGACCGCCTGAGCAGGTCAGACCTGCGCGCAGGTCACGGGGCTCCAGCTGGTGCACCTGGGGTCCTCAACGTACCAACACCGTCTTTCTAACGAAGGCGAGTCTTTCCAGCCCGCGGTCCGCACGCAGAGGGGCCCGGTGTCTGGACGGTGGCACACGGGATCTGCAGTCATGGGGACAGTCACACGTTGGGTGTCCCGGCTCTGACATCATCCGAGGTGCCAGCAGGCGGGCACTGGTCAATGAAGATTGGGAGTCTCTTCTGCGCCAAGGGCAAGGCCAGCCTCCTGAACTCTCTGACCTTCCCATTCAAAATCCAACCTCATCCAGCTGGAGAAGGGCCCACCTTCTCTCCTAGAAATGGAATGAAACAACGTGGGTACAGCGGAGGCCCCTGGTGTGAAGCCCCTTTTGTACAAGGGCTGAAGAGACGTGTATCCAAGGGAATCATTCACCCCACTAATCAGCCTGAAATGTCGCAGCTCCCGTGTTCCCAATCCCGGCAGAGTCACGCCAGCCTCTGGCCCTCAGAGACCCATCACAGTTACTTTCGCAGAGTGAATGATAAGTCACACGCTCCCCGGAAAGAGCTACAGCTCACGCTCGCTGCTTCCTTTCGTCTAGATTTTAGAAGACTAAGAAGAGAGGAATTCAGACAATACACTTAACATTTCATGGAAACTACTTAATTGTATTGTTTATTTTCCAAGAGCAGATGACAACGCAAAAAACGCAAAAGGCAGCCTTTCTCTTAACCGCTTGATCTACTCTCGGGCTGAGCAGCCTCGCCTCCCAGGCCCCCGGCGGGACTGGCCCAGGGGGCATTCACACCCAAGCCCAGAGCTCCATCGTGGTGGCCCCTGGCACTGCGCTGGACGCCTTGTCCTGGACTCAGGGGCAGGAAGCAGGGCCTTCCTGAGGTTCATCCCCTACCCTGGCTCTTCCACAGCCAAGGCCACCGAGAACGCCAGGCCAGACCCAATGCCACAGTGCCGTCCCCTCGAGGGACCACACACATCACATCATGGTCAGTGGTGCGGGGAACAGGTAGCAGGACACGGGAAAGGTGTGCAGCAGGGAGGGCAGGGGCCCCTTAGATGAGAGCCGGTGACACCCTGTGGAGGGGGGGGCGTCCCGTGCACTGCAGGATGCTGAGTGGCACCCCCGGCTGCCACCCACGGGAGGCCAGCAGAACGTCCCCCTCCCAGTTGTGACAACCAGAAATGTTTTCAAACATCACCAAATGTCCCCTAAAAGTCAAAATCACCCCCGGCTGAGAACCACCGGATTAGACAGAAAACAGGCATCTCCGATAAGGTGGAATTGAAAGGGCAACCTGATGAGGGGGAGCCGTCCTGGCAGAGGGGACCCCGAGGAGGGGCGTGATTAAGGAGCAGCACAGAGCCCGAAGGTCAAAGGGGGCGCCTGACTCTGGGTGGGGGTCACAGGAGTTCTGGGCAGAGCGACAAGATCAGAATTTAAACGATGATTCCAGCTGCTGTGTTGAGACCAGCCTGGGGTGAGTGTGGGGCAAGGGCAGAAGGTGGGAGGCCAGTTAGGGGGCTCCTGCAATAACCCAGGGAGATGATGGTGGCTGGGAACAGGGGACGCGTCAGAAAGGGTCATCTCCCAGAAACACTTTTTTATTACTTATTATTTTAAACTGCAGTAACAGGGACTTCCGTGGCAGTCCAGTGGTTAAGACTTCACGCTTCCACTGCAGGGGGCACAGGTTCGAACCCTGATCGGGGAATTAAGATCCCACATGCTGCACGGCATGGCCAAAAAGAAAAAAAAAAAAAAAATTAAATTGCAGTAACATACAAAATAAGACAAAATCTGCATTTTAACCACTTTTAAGCGTACAGTTCTGTGGCATCAAGGACATTCACAATCTTATACAGCCATCACCACCATCCATCTCCAGAACTTTTTTCTTGCAAAACTGAAACTCTGTCCCCATCACACAGTAACTCTCCATCCCCTCTCCTCCCTACCCCTGGCAACCACCCTTCCCCTTTCTGTCTCAAGGAATTAGGCTGCTCTCAGTACCTCAGGTAAGTGGAATCATACAGTGTTTGTCCTTCTGTGTTGGGCTGATGTCACTCAGCACACTGCCCTCAAGGTTCACCCATGCCGTAGCCGGTGTCAGAATTCCCCTCCTGGTTAAGGCTGAGCCATACACGTACCTACCACATCTTGCCACCCATCCGTCCGGCGATGGCCACTTGGAATAGCGCTGCTGTGAAATGCTGCAGGACGTGCCTACCGGCTCTGCTGCTGGCGGGACAGACGGCGAGAAACCAGGAGAGTCAGGCCTGAGCCCCGCGTGAGCAGAGATGGGAAGGATGGGGGGAGGACGGGCAGGCAGGGAGCAGCCTCATTTCCAGGAGATGCGACGGAGGTGCTGAGTGGGCAGCAGAGTCAGGGAGGCCAACGCCCAGCAGAGATCAGGGCTGGGGATACACGTGTGAGTGAGGTCGGGCACTGGGGGCTCAGAGCTGGATGCTTCACGGGTTGCCTGACACGCAACGGGAGGAGCAGCCAGTGAGACAGGACGCAAACCAGGGGAGCAGGGTCCTACACGCCGGGGGAGAAGTACTGGGGAGGTGAGGACAGCAGCGGTCTACAGGTTCTCAGTGGTAGGAGTCAGGTCTTCCGCTGGACCTCATGCAGGAAGGGCGGTGACCCAACTGGTGTTCAGACACAGGAGAGGTCACGGCAGGGGTCACCTCTAGGGGGTGACCTAGAAGACTGGGGGACACCGGGACAGGACAGGCCACAACCCTGAACAGGCAAAGGGGGTGACCATCCAGTGCACAAGGTTGGGGGAAGATCCAGTGTGTGGGGGGTGAGATAGAGTGTACAAGGGGGAGTGAGATCTAGTGTATGGGGTGGTGAGACCCAGTGTACAAGGTGAGGTGAGATCCAGTATACAAGGGTGTGTGTGAGAACCATTGTACAAGGGGGGGGTGAGATCCAATGTACAAGGTGGGGTGAGATCCAGTGTACAAGGAGGGGGTGAGACCCACTCTACAAGGGGGGGTGTGAGATCTAGTGTACAAGGGAGGGTGAGACCCATTGTACCAGGGGGTGTGTGAGATCTACTGTATGGGGGGGGTGAGATCCAGTGTACAAGGTGGGGGTGAGATCTAGTGTACAGGGGCTGGGGTGAGACCCAGTGTACAAGAGGGGGTGAGACTCATTGTACAAGGGGGTGTGTGAGATCCACTGTACAAGGGAGGGGGTGAGATCCAGCATACAAGGGGGGTGAGATCCAGTGTACAAGGGGGGGTGAGATCCAGTGTACAAAGTGGGGTGAGGTCCAGTGTACAGGGGGGTTGAGATCCAGTGTACAAGGGGGGTGAGATCCAGTGTACAAGGTGGGGTGAGATCCAGTGTACAAGGGGGGGTGAGATCCAGTGTACAAGGGAGGGTGTGAGATCCAGTATACAAGGGGGGGTGAGATCCAGTGTACAAGGGGGGGTGAGATCCAGTGTACAAAGTGGGGTGAGGTCCAGTGTACAAGGGGGGTTGAGATCCAGTGTACAAGGGGGGTTGAGATCCAGTGTATAAGGGGGGTTGAGATCCAGTGTACAAGGTGGGGTGAGATCCAGTGTACAAGGAGGGTGTGAGATCCAGTGTACAAGGGGGGGGCAAGATCCAGTGTACAAGGGGGGATGAGATCCAATGTACAAGGGGGGTGAGGTCCAAATACAAGGGGGGGTGAGATCCACTCTACAAGGCGGGGTGTGAGATCCAGTGTACAAGGGAGGGTGTGTGATCCAGTGTACAAGGGGGGGGCAAGATCCAGTGTACAAGGGGGGGTGAGACCCAGTGTACAAGGGGAGATGAGATCCAATCTACAAGGGGGGTAAGATCCAATGTACAAGGGGGGGTGTTAGATCCAGTGTACAAGGAGGGGGCGAGAGATCCAGTGTATAAGGGGGAGTGAGATCCAGTGTCCAGTGGCGGTGAGATCCAGTGGGCGGGGGGAGGCAGACTGCCTACAAAGATGCACCTGGACCCCCACCTCCCCTGTGGCCAGGCCTCTCCTCCCACTGAAGTGGGGTCTCTTTCCCTCCTTGGACCTGGGCTGGTCCGTGACCTTCCTAGGCTGAGGGAACGCAGCCAGCGCTCCTTGTGAGCACTCAGGGCTCTCCTGCACCATGTCCCTCTCTTGGACCACTGGCCCCGGCGTAGACAGAAGCCCAGCGCCGGTGCTGAAAGGTGGGCGGCCCCATGGAGACGGAGGCCTGGCGGTCCCAGCACAGGGAGCTCGGAGACCGTCCCCAGATGAGCCTGCCTCCCTTACGGGCGGAGTGACGTCACTCAACAACGGTAACGTCAACCCCCGCGCCCCAGCCACGAGAGAAGACCACAGACCTGGCAGTTTAAATACAGACATTTATTTCTCACGGTCTGGAAGCTGGACGTCCAGGGCCAAGGTGCCCGGGTGGCCGTTCCCGCGAGGCCTCCCCCTCGCCGTGTGCTCCCGGCAGAGACAGTGCTCCTCAGGCAGTAGTCAGACGGGATCAGGGCCCCTCCCTACGACCGCAGTTATCCTTAATTACCTCCTAATCTCCAAACACAGTCACGCTGGGGTGAGGGCTTCACGTGAGTTCGGGGGACACATTCAGTCCACGGCACCCCCGACCATGGTCCCACCGCTGAACGGACTTTCTAGAAGCTCGTTTTGTTCCGCTTTGTAAATCCCCACAAACCCCCGTGGCAGGGTCAGGGGCCCTCGCGGTCGTCCTTAGTTAAACACCCTTTTTTTAATAGAGAGTTTAAACTGATCTATAATGACAGCAAGCAGACCAGCATTAGCCTGGGGGTGGAGATCCAGTATACAAGGGGGGGTGAGATCCAGTGTACAAGGGGGGGTGAGGCGGAGGGGATGCAGAGGGGCCAGGGAGCATCTGGGGGGATAGTTATGCCCACTGTCTTCATTGTGGTGACGGTTTCACAGGTGTCAAATCCTAACCTGTCCACCTGAAATATGTGCCGTTTATTGTACGTCAATTGTACCTCAATGGACTTGTTGAAAGGTTATTTTTATTAAATGTTTTACTTTGAGGTAGTTGTAGATTTACACGCAGTCGTAAGAAACAGCACAGAGCGGTCCCGTGCACCTTCGCCCGCTCGTTCCCCTCGACGGTGACATCTGGCAAAACTGCAGAACCGTATCGTAAGCAGGACACTGACAGAGACCGGAGCTGCCCATCTCAGCCAACCTCCCGTGTGCTCCGCGCACTGCACCACCGTGCGTGTGACGAGTGCCGCGCGACCGTATCCCACGGGCAGGTCCCTGGATCCACACCACGACCAAGACACAGAACTGCTCCATCGCCCCATCGGCATTTAAAAAAAATACTAACTGTGGTAAAATGCACATAACATAAAATTTACCATCCTAACCTTTTTTAGGAGTAGAGTTTATTGGCATTAAGTGCATTATGCCTCAATAACGCCATTTAAAAGGTTGTTTTTTTTTTTAAAAAGAAAGTTTTAAAAAACCTGGACTTGGGGAGCAGGCTGTCTCTCAGGTCCTGAGTCACTGCCCCTTTTCCAGCCCCGCGGGATGGAGGAGACCCCCGCTGGCTCCCATCTGCTGTGCCCTCGGTCCCTTCTGTGTCGATGACTGCCACCCCCAAGACCCCCTGCTGGTCAGCACCCCGTCCAGAGAGGCGGCTCCCCAGGGTCAGTGTCCCCTGAAGAAAGACCCTGGGCTGTCACACCTGCAGGGTGACTGCACAGGGTCACGTGCAGAGGGGGCGAGAGGTCCTGGCGTCTCAGACACGCCGAGTTCCACACGTGGACCCATTTGTTCCATGAAGGCCCTCGGCCCCAAGCCTCTGCGGGGAGGCTTCAGGAAGCCCACCTCCCAGACTGGACGGCCTTGTTCTGTGCGCCCTGCAGGCCTGGGAGCCAGAGAACATGCCTGGGGGACGCTCTTGGTGATTTCCAACCTCCTGGGAGATGAAGCTGTCGTGTGGGCAAGCCAGGATCCCACAGGCTCACAGGGAGGTGTCCCTGCAGCTTTCGGGTCACTCAGCTCTCCCCCCACCGCACCCGTGACCATGCCGCCCTCTGAAACCGCTACTCTGGCCACTCGCTCCGGGCACCCAGCTTTATCCCCGAGAAAGTCCCATGTGAAGCCAGGGCCTCTGCTGCCTTGGTCTCTGCCGAAGTCCCAGCCCAGTGCCTGGAGCAAAGTACCTACCCAAGTACTGCCTGTTGAATGAATAAACGATTACCTTAACTGCCGTCCTGAGATGGGTAGGAGGGGCTCACGGCTTCCTTTCATCACACCAGACGGCGTACAGGGAACAGCCACAAGGAAACCGCCCCCCTCCCTCCTCTCTCTCCACAGCGAGACTCCGCCCCACGTGCACATCTGCGCAGGGTCCTCTCCCCCTGTCCCTGGCACTGTCCCCTTACCCGGAGGAGATCTCAGAGCAGGGCCAGGCGGTGGTCGGGACCCCAACCCAGCGGGACGTGAGCCACGCCAGCTCGTGCCCGCAGTCACCGGGCCACATGGAGCTGGGTTCTCCGTCACGCCTATCCAAGCTCCCTCAGCACAGGGCGGAGGGCGGCGGGCCAGGCCGGCGCCCACTAAGACGCACCATCACCTGCATCCTCCCCAGACAGAGCCCGAGGGAAACGCTCACCGAGCACAGCTGGGCAGGCACGCCCCGCGGCGCACAGGGCTCCGCTTCGGTGCCAGTCGTCTACACAGGGCCCTTCCCCGCGGAGGTGGCCAGAGCCTTTGGGTTTTTTGGTCGCTCCACACAAGCTTGCCGGCTCCTCCGGACGGGCACACAGGCCTGATCCTCCCTGGTTCCAGAGTTTCAGTGACAACAAGAACCTCCCAAAGGCCTCGGAGAACCACAGGTAGGGTGGACTGTTCTTTTTAACTTGATTGCACTTCATTCATCTACGTGAAGGGCCTTGTGGCTAGTGTTTTTATATGTTGTTGGTTCATCACAGAACATTTGGCAACATCAAATGACAGGAGATGACTTCCGTTTACATAAAACACGCACACAAAGCTAATCTCTTTGCGCTTCTCAGTTTGGCTGTTAAAGCACAGGTGTTTGAGCAGCAGTGACTCTAAGCAACCAGGTGTCCCAGACTGCCTCGGATGAGGGTCCTGGAGGTCACCAGCCACCTGGGCTTTGCTGGAGGGAGCAAGGCCAGAGCAGCAGGTCAAAGCTATTCACTCTGATCGACTGATGCCCTGCTTTGTCCACAAAGGACCAGAGGTGGCTGCTGTCACACGTGGCCTGAGAATGGGGCCAAAGACAGCACAGCAAGCACAGAAGTGGAAATGCCACCTCAGTAAGTAGGCCAGGCACAGCCCAGGTGTGACTCACCTGGGGAAGCAGGTATGCAGTCACACGACCCCTCCCAGCACCCCAGTGAATCCTGAGCTCCGAATTCTAAGAGGGACTTTTCACACGGGGTTTAGTGGGGAATCCCGCGGGGAACAGACAACAGGAGGTGAAGGCATTAACCGCCCCCTGGGGAGCCACCACCGTTGGGCAAGGCTTCAGGGGCCACGGAAGCTCTCGTGGGTGCAGGCTGGGTGGCCCACCCGTGGCGCCAGCCGAGGGCTCAGCTGATGCTCAGCAAATGTTCCCTGAAGATGCCAGTTCAGCCCATTCAGCCCCAAACCACCTCCCCTCAGATCCCGCCTGGGTGCTCCTGGTGAGGGTGCCAGCAGGGCTGGGGGCGGGAGCCTGTGGGCCCCAGAGTTCCCAGGCTTGAGGCAATGGGGAGGCCCGAGGCCAAAGATGAGCCAAACCCCAGGGCCATGGAAGCAGCTGGAATGTGCGGGAATTCCTGACGCACAGCCGAGTCCGCCAGCCCAGGGCTCGGCCACCTCTCCGGGTCGGCTCTGTGCAATCTCGCCATCGCTCAGGCTGCCAGACCAGGTACACAGACGTAGATTCCCATAGTTCTGAGGCTCTGAGGAGACGCTGTCCCTCTCTCCCCCGCAGCTGCTGGGGGTGCTGGCAATCTTGGCGTTCTTTGGCTTGTAGAAGCATCACTCCATCTCTGCCTCTGTCTGCACATGGCCTCCTCCCTGTGTGCATCTGTGCCCAAATGTCCCCTTTTCATAGGGACCCCAGTTCTGTTGGCTCGGGGCCCACCCTGATGACAACATTTTAACTAGACCCTGTCTCCAAATAAGGCCATGTTCTTGGGTACAGGGCTTAGGGCTTGAACTGTCTTTTGGGGGATACGGTCCAACCTATTAACAGCTGGTCACGCAGATCCTAAAATGTCTGGGTGGTGCCCATGTCCCACAAACTCGGACTGTAATCTTGCTCTCAGGACCAAGGAAGGTCTGAGCTTCGAGCCTGGCCCTTCGTGCCCAAGCCTGCCAGCCGCAGCTCCCCTCCTGCCCAGGCGTCCTCTCCGGCTGTCAGAACCTCCTGCCTGCCCCTGCCCAGCGTGCCCGTGGCCCCGTTCTCCAGCCTCCTGAGCACAGGTCACCAAGTCTGGCTCCTCTTCAGAGGCCCCCACACCTGGTTCGCACGGGCACTTGTGACGGCGCAGAGCTCTTTTCTAAGAGGGACCTCACCCACCTGCAGCCCCGGCACCCGCACCTGCTGCAGGGCCAAAGCCTCTGCCTGAGTGGACAGCCCGTTCTGGCTGGAACCCAGATGCAGAGCGAGGGCTCCGTCCCTCACCAGGGCCCAAATGCCCCCGTGTCCGAGAGCCACCAGAGGCAGCCACCGCCCGCAGCAACAGCCCAGGGGCAGCCCCACTCTCTGCTCAGCCGCGACCAGCTCCCGGGACCCAAGGCAGACAAAGAACGCCACCACCCCCATCCAGGGGACCTCGCCACTGCGCCCGGCGGGGGGTGTGGGGATGCCGCGTGAGAAAGGCCCAGTCACGCAGAGGAGAGTTGGCACACGCTACACTACCTCGGAGGACTCCTGGAGCGTGGGCCCGGCCCCCCATGAGCCTGGGGGTGTCGGAGGAGAGGGCACAGCCCATTTCGGAGGACCACCAGGCCTGCGATCCCAAGGAGTCTGTCGTGGTTGCTGAGCGCTGAGAAGTGGGGATGCCATCGGGACACCTGCTCACCAGGGTTGGGGCGGCCCAAAGGCCAGAGCACACAGGCCTGGCAGCCATCAGTGCCCCGTCTGGACGCCCTGTGGCTCTCACAGGCCCTACCCCCCTCCTCCACCACCCACCCTGCATTTGTCAAGAACCACAACGGGGAAAGAGTCTAGAAGTTCCTCACGATGTTAGGCACAGACTCTGCTCCTGGGTACCTGCCCAGGAGAATGAAAACATACGTCTACACGAAAACGTGTACACGAAGGTTCACAGCAGCCTTACTCACAAGGGCCAAAAGGTGGAAACAGCCCAATGTCCGTGGATGGATGAATGGACAGATAAAGGGCAGCCTATCCATACAATGGAATATGACTCATCCTTACAAAGGAAAGTCCTACACGTGCTACAACGTGGAAGAAACGCACGTGAAGAAAGTCAGACACAAAAGGCCCCATACTGTGGGGCTCCTTTTATACGAAATGTCCAGAAGAGGCAAATCCACAGAGACAGAAAGCAGACTGGAGGTTACCGGGGGCTAGGGGAGGGGAGAGTGGGGAGAGGTTACATCAGGGATACAGGGCGCTTCTGCGGCTGGTGGAAGAGTTTGTAAACCGGGGGAGACTGCACTGAATGGGCGCCCTGACATGGTTCACTGTATGTCATATGAATGTCACCTAGTTCTTTTAAAAAACAAGACATATAACAAAAAAACAAAAACCGACAACAGGCCTCATCAACAAGTCGATCTGTGCCTCAAAGCACATCCTTGGGAAAGCGCTGAGGGGAGCCCCAGACAGCAGGGCACGGACACCAGTCCACCCACACCGGGTCTGGGCCTTTGAAGTAGAAGCCACGATTCCCCGGCCCCTCACAGGCCGTGCTGCACAGGGAAAATGGGGGACATGTCACATGTGACACTGCCATTTGCCTTTCCAGTTTTGTCCCCATGGGGAGGCAGGGCGTCCACTCAACCGTCCTTGACTCTACGATAATCTGGAGCACATCTGTATAGACCAATCAGACCTCCCCAGGGCCCCAGCACCCGTTAGAGGCCGCACGCCGACCGCGTCCCTCGGCCCACGGTGGGACACTGGGGGCAGAGGTGGGGAGCGGGCCAGGCCCGACGCTGTGGTCTTGGTCAGAGGGAAGGTGCCGGTGGGCAGGGGGTGGTCCCAGTGCCGCTGGGACCGGGAGGGCAAGGAGGGGCAAGCAGGCGGTGCCGCCACGTGACAGTGGAGCCCAGCATCGTGCACTCGAGTCACCGTCACGCAAGTGGGCCCCTTGGTTCTCTCAAAGCAGTTTCCAAGCACCCACCAGACAGGCTGCCAGGGATCTAGGGTTCCGCCGTGAGGGGGCCCGCGCGGTGGGACGGGGCGCCGGGGAGGCCGCGGACGCTTGGCTGCCCCCGCGCCGTCCCTTCTGGGTGTCCCCGACTGTGGAGAGCTGGTCGGTGACCCCACGGTCCCAGAGAGCCCCAGCCTGCTCGCCCCAGCTGGCCCAGAGCCGGCCAGACACGGGTGCGCTGCGGGCACTCAGGCGGACGATGCCCGGGGCACCGGCGTGGCGGATGCCGGGGAAACGGCCCACCGTGAGCGCCTCGTCCGGCACCTCGCACGTCCCTGATCAGCAACATGAGCAGTGGGTGTCCGGGCGGGGTCCCCTCTGCCGGCCCCGCACGACCGGGCCCCCGGGAGCCGGGTCACGGGGCCGCGGGGCTGGGCGGCCAGCCCTGGGGGTGTCCGAGGGCCTCCCGTTCGGCCAAGGCACAGAGCCCGTCAACACAGGGAGCACATCCGTCACCCCCTCGGGTGAGGAGACCAGAGCTGACCCGGGGTCCTGAGCCCACGTCCTGCGCTTGTGCCCACCCACCATCCATGTGAGCAAAGCCACGGCCGGGCCTGGCTGTGGGGTAGGGGACGGACGCCTCCTAACAGCCTGCGGCCTCCAGCGCCCCTCTCCACACGGAGACAAGAGCCTAAACCAGCAAGACACACGAGAGCGCGAGAGACACCCAGCGGGGTGGGAGGTCCCGGGCTGAGCCGTCCTCCACGTGCAAGGGTCCTGTCCGGGGGCAGCGGCCCCCAGGACCACGTGTGACCACCTCCTCCTCTGGCACTCAGGGACACCTGTGCACGACCTCAAACGCGGGGGGAAAATGGCCCTGCACGGACCTCCAGTTACACAGTGCTGGCCAGTCAACCCAACAGACACAGCCCTTCTTCACGAGGCTCTTGGTCTGAGCAGAAGAGGTAAGGGATGGAAGTGAGGAGAGGGGATGCCGCGTCCCTGGCCCAGACGCACCCCAGGACGGAGGGGCCCACCCCCCAGCCCCCAGGACGGCCCTTGGCTGAGAAGGGCCCTCCCCGGGCAGCCCCGTCCACCACCCGTCCAGAGTGGTGGGAAGGCCGCCCTGAAGGGCCAGCCCGTCAAGGCCCAGCTTCCTCCCCCTCCAACCCCCGTCCCTCCCAAAACACCCCACCCGCAGGCAAATCCCCTGGAGCCTGCTTCCCTAGCTCGAGCCAACCTACTTCTCGGTGGGGTGGGTGGGTTACCTGTGGCCCTGCTTACAGCGCAGGGATAGAGA
Source organism: Balaenoptera ricei (assembly GCF_028023285.1). Lineage (NCBI taxonomy): Eukaryota > Metazoa > Chordata > Mammalia > Artiodactyla > Balaenopteridae > Balaenoptera > Balaenoptera ricei. Next base: position 141,922,732 of record NC_082643.1, on the reverse strand, counting down.
CCCCTCCCCGGGGTTGCCCCTCCTTCAAGCTGCCCTGGGGCACCACCTGGCAGGCTTGCTCCATCTGCATTTCTGAGAACACCAATGCATTTGCCACGATTCCTAAAGCTTTATTTCTTGCTTTTTATTTACTGTGCTTTGGCTTTGCTGCTTTCTTGCCTCCTTTCCTGCTTCGACTGCATTGGTTACATCTACTTTATTCTTTTTTTCCCTCTCCTGGTCTGGAACTCACCCTTCTGTAGCTATCATCCTAGGGTTCGCCCGAGTTAATTCACACACTCAGCTCAGGGTCTGAGGCCGGCCAACACCTCCGGCCTCATCCTGAACCAGCGGAGGCCGTCCAGGGCGTTACGGGCGTTACCATCCAGGGCTTCCATCCCGGCTGGCTCTTGAGGCCCCTTGTCGCCAGAATCTCCGCTCCCGGCATCTGCCCCCACGCTCACTTCTGACTGCTTCTCGCCTCCCACTCCCTCCTTCTGACTTTGACTTTGCTTTTGGAGAACATCTCCCAGTTCTCTTCAGCAAGGATTTGGGGGCGGTTACTTTTTTGTCTTCGTGTAAAACTGTCTTCATCTGACTCTCCTCTGCGGATGGCAGCCCAGCCCCGGCCGGGACTCTGCGTGGAGCCAGGTGCCTCCTCCCGGCAAGATCCCTCAGCCCCCAGAGTCTCCAGGCCTGGAGGCCGCAGCCCGGCCCACTGTCCTCCCTCGAAGTCCCGACACGGCGTGCATCCAACGTGCCCGTCTACTTAGTAACGTTTACTCCGTTTAGGGCTTGGGCTTCACTGAACCTGAACATCCACACAGCTGACAAAAGCCTCCCCTTCTCTCTGGCCTCTCATCCTGGAAGCCCCGTCAGATGCACCTTGAGCCCCCTCATCCTGTCCTCCATGTCCCCGACCCTCTCAGGTTGCCTTTCACCTCCCTGGCCACCTGCTGGGTGATCTCCGCAACCACCTGCCAGGTCAGCGACCCCCTCCAACGTTTAACCCATTCCTCGGGGTGGGTTCCAGCTTTGAGTTTTCAAACCCAGTGACTGTCTTTTTCATTCTGGGAGCTCCATTTGGCCCTTGTTTAAAAGAAGCTCCATGTTGCCTTGTGGTTTCCTTTCCCCCCACACCTTGGACTGTTCTAAACGGCAGTTCCCTTAGCCTTTGCTGTTCCTGATTCTTGCTCAGGGAGAACCACTTTCTCGGGAGTTTTGTAACTTTTTACAGTGAATTCCACCTCAGAGGTGCGGCAGGAGGGCCCTTCTGGGATGGTTTTGCATTTTATTCCGCCAGGCACCCAGGTGACTCTTAGCACCAAAGGTTGCGGGGGGGGGGTGAGTTTCCCAAGCTCCCTGCCACTGAGGGCGGGGCTCCACGTGTGAATCCCTCCAGCCCACCCCCGCCGGCACTCAACGTGTGACCCAGCAGGCCCCTGTCCACCCACCCCTCTTCCGGGGGCTCTCGCCAGGCTGCAGCATCCCCGCCCCTACACCACCAGGAGGGAGAGTTGGCGGCCCCTCCCCCGATGGGGCACTGGCCCTGTGGGGACCTAGAAGCAGCTGGGCCTCGGAACGCCAAGCCCCTCAAGAGATGTGGCCCCGAGCATCTTTTCACTCAGCTGCGAAACATCTTTTCCCTTGTTTATCTCAAAAAACACTACAATTCGCAAAAAAAAAAATCTTTCTAAAATGCTGAAATTCTTTTTTTTCAGTTGAAGTGAAATTCACATCACGTACAAGTAACCATTTTAAAGTGTGCAATCCAGTGCCGTTTAGTGCATTCACAATGTTGTCCACTCTCCAGTTTTAAAACTTTCTCATTGCCCTCGCCAAAAGAAACCCCATACGTGTTTGCTATCACTCCTCATTCCACCCCCTACCCCGCAGCAACCACTGACCCACTTCCTGTCTCTGTGGATTTGCCTTTCCTGGACATTTCACATAAATGGAATCACACACTATTTGTCCTTTTGTGTCTGGCTTCTTTACACGTAGCATCAGGTTGTCAAGGCTCATCCACGTTGCACTAGGTACTTCATTCCTTTTCGTGGCTGAATAGTATTCCATTGTGTGTATATAGCCCATTTTATCGATATTTACCTGTTCACTGTTGATGGACATTTGGGCTGTTTTCACCTGGCTATTCATGTTACTGTGAGCATGGGTGTACAATTCTTAAATGTATCTAACCTCTAGGTGGTTGATTCTGCTTTTAGACCTTTTTATAACTACAATATCCCTAAAAACAATTGGAAACATTTTCAAAAACTGAAAATGCAAGAAAAGAATTACTGTTCTAAAGACATCATCCCTACAATGGGTACCCAGTGTACCCCCATGGTTGGAGGGTGGTTTGTCAAGGGGAAGGCATTAGCTGGAGCAAACCCCACCACGGCAGAGACTTACAGAGCCCCCCATGCAGAGCTCAAGGGACCCCCTCAGCCATGAAGGGAGCCCCATGTGAAGTGCCCCCAACATTCCCCTGTCCCCACCCAGCACGAAAACTATGAGAAAATGGAAGGGCTTCAAAATACTTACTGTAAGAAGGGAAAAAACATTCCATTCATCTTAACCAACTACTCTACATAAATTACCATAACATGAAATGTTCTATTCTACTTTTGCTTAATCTATTCAGATCAGTGGGAAAAAATCCATTCATTTTTGTCTTCCTCCTTCAAACACTTGAATTGCCCATCAATATCTAAGTTTCTTTGTAATCCAACTGTAAAAAGTACAGAAGTAATTGTTTCACCAAATGGAACTCATGTAAAAATTACAGAAGTAATTGTTTCACCAAATGGAACTCATGTAAAAACTGATGGCAGCGACAGTTCACTCCCACAGGACGCGCACAGCTCAGGATGGGGTGCTTACGGATTCCAGCTCTGGGGTCAGACAGACCTGAGTTCAATCCCAATCCTGCCTCCCCCTGCCTGTGAAGGCTCCAGCAAGTTAACCTCATTTGTAAGACGGGGTGCATTAGGATAATCAAAATGTTAACAAGCACCCCCAAAGCCTCAGTGCCTTAAGCAACAGAGCTCTATCCCAAGCTGTCACTCACACCCAGCCCCTTCCCCAGCTCCTGCACTGCCCCATGGCCCTGGGGTCCTCTACTGGATCCTGAGCCTCCTGCCAAGGAACCAGGGACGCAGACCACATCCACAGGAGGACAGCTCAAGAGGTCTGGTGTTGGGCCTGACACAGCGGACCCCACTGCTGACCACAGTGGCTGAAACTCAGTCCCAGGACTTTCACTTGGGAGAGGGTACCCAGATGGTAGGCAGCGTCTCTGCCACCGGGGAGGGCGCAGGTAACCGGACCCCCGGGACGCCGGAGTGCCCTGAGTCAGGGTCTGTTCCCAGCAAATGAGCACGAAAAGAAGTCGGGGGGGGGGCACCCGTCGAGACACTTCATTCTCAAAATGACCCAGTAGGAGTAGCCGGCAGCCACGATGGCCTCTGGGACTCCATAAAGTCCTCCACGCACGGTTCTGTTTCAACCCCACACCTCCGACCCACCTGCAAGTTCCGCTGATAGTGACAGAGGTCATTTCTTGAGCCATCACTGTGAGTCTTTGACAGAGATGGTCCCCTCAAGTTCCACGCAACGGGTCCCCTCACCCCCGCCTGGCAGACAGGGCTGCGGGAGGGGCCGTCAGGGTTCCCGCCCAGGCCCTGCTGCCCTGTCTGTGGCTTCAACACCATCAAAACACATAAGCCACGTGGGCCGCAAAGACTTAGGGCAATAAACACGGGAGAAATGCTGACAACTCACAACATTCTAGACATTTATTTGTCTTTGAACTGGAATCAGCTCCCCTTTGTCCACCTTTGTGTGGGCACACGGCACACACTTAAGGGCTGTGGCTACTCGATGCTATCAACTCCAGCAAGACTCTGCCTTCAAAACCAGCGGATGACCGTCCAGTCACTTACGGGCTCTCAGATGTGCATTTTCACACTTGTAAAACAAGCCTATCTGGTGTTCTGGGAACGCCTGGCAGCCTTAAGGAGAGGCACTAAAGCCTCCCGACATCACCCACCTCAGAATGGAGGGTCAAATGAAGTCGCCCAACACACTTCCCGTTCAGAGGGGGGCAGTACACCGAGGGTTCCCTCCCCGCCACGCCACCGCCTGCTGGATGCCAGGGCCAGATATCAATTAGGCGAAGCTTAAGCCTCCCTGCCTATGACTCACCCATTTAACAGAAACCGTATCATACATTTCCCATAAATACAATGCACTGATGGTAAAGCACAGAGCCCTAAGTGATGACATCAGAGTTGGCACAGAGTTGGCACAGAAATTGATGCTCGCAGCCTGTCTGCATCTCAGCCTCTCCCCTCCCGGCCAGTGTCAGCGGCACAGGCTGGGCGTGTGCGGCCCCACAAGCTCCCGCAGCCCCAGACAGAAGTACAGCGAAGCCTGGGGAGGGAGGCGAGAGCTGCCCCTGAGTCTACCTAGCAGAGCCGGCGTGAGTGCTACAAGCCTCCTTGACAAGTGGACTCTCGGGCCCTCCCCTCCGCCCAGGTGGACGATGCCTGTGCGTCGTAAGGAAGGCTCTCTGGGGGAGGTGGGGCGGCCAGAGCCGGCAGCAGGGAGGGGGGCCCAGCGCCTTCTGAATTCAGGGACAAAAAGCAGGTGCACTAGGCCAGCCAAGCCCACTCTGACTCAGCATAGCGGAGCATCCTTCCCGGGGCTTCCGAGCCCCACGCTGGGCCCGGCACCCGCTGGCAGAGGGAGCTCGGCGCTGGCACAGCCTGTGCACTGGGCGTCCGCACCACTGGCTCTCCTGCAGCTCACCTCGGAGACAAACGCGCAACTCCAAGGACAGCCTCAGCCGCAGCTGGGCACTCAGAGTTTATCGGCCGAGAAAGAACTAGGTAGCAGCCTGGCTAGACGTTAACACTAAAGTCCCAAGACCCTGGAGCAGTGTCTGTGCCCAGCGAGGGCTGCACTCAGTGCTCTGAGGACAGCCGCTCGTCTCCCACTCGAGCGGGCGGGGAGGGCGAGGCCCGTGCTGGGGCTGCCGCGTCCCACTCACGGTCACGCTCAGCCTCCTGTGCAGAGCCCGGGGCAGCAGGGCCAGGTCGTGGGAAGACCACCGTCTCACTCGCCTCCACCACGACCCCTCCCGCCACGCTCCGCACCGGGGGCTTTGCTGACCGTGTGGCTGGGCTTCTCTGGGTCCCCGCCATCCGTGCCATCACCGCTCACCCTCGGCCACCGTGGGGCAGCCGGTTAAGCACAAGCGAGCTGCTCATCTCCTGTGCGTGCCGGGGGCCGTGCAGACACAAGCCCGGCCTCTCCCCAGCCCTGGGGCCGCTCATTTAACACCTGAAGGGCCCCCAACTGCCGCTGCACTTCCAGGCTGTGGCCCCCTCCACCTGGTGGTCAACGTGCAGAGTGCCAGCCACCAACGGGCAGCTCCATGCCCACTGCCCACGGCCGGGGGGGCCAGGACTCTGGAAACAGGGAGGGGCCCTGGGCGTGGCTCTGGACGCCCAGCTGCTGACTGAGCCCAGGTTAAGTCAACAGCCACGGTGGGAAGCGCCACACACGTCCCCCCGCCCCCAGCCCACAGCAGGCAGAACTTAACTCTGCAAAGATCAAAGGGCTGTTCGTTCCAGAAGCGCACACACCCAGCAGGTTACTTGGCTTCTCTTTGAGAAGGCCATTTCATCCCTAATCTGAACCCAGAATACTGACAGAAAGTTTCCAGATAAACATCACTCGGCAAAGCACTGTGTTTACAAGGAATGCTTCCCCACGAAGAAGGGGGACAAGGAAAATTAATGACCCGCATCCCAGAAGTGGTTTGGGGGTGCAGACAAGACAGTTCTTCATGAGGTGCACGTGAAGCGTGGTAATTACCGTGGTAATTACCATGAGCGTGGTAATCGCCATCCATCTGGACAATGCCACCTACCCGCCAATCAATTCTTCCTCAAAGATGGAAAACACAAGTTCATCCTGTACCATTACTAACATGCTCCTTGACGGTGGCCAAGAAGACCTGGTGGGGGCCGGTCAGGGTCCTCCAACCCCCGCACCAGCACTTCACCCCTTAGCACAGTCAGCAGGGATCAACAAGAAAATTATAACCCAGCATGAAACACAAGTATTGAGACTTTTGTTTCAAATGAAGACCCCGGTATTCCAAAATGTTTCCCCTTCTGAACGTTAACTCTCTTTTGGAAAGCCTTTCCCTAAACAAAAGCAAAGACACTTAGAAATCCTGAACACTTTCCATGGAAAAAAATCATAATAGTGTTTAAAAGACTGCCTTAAAGAAAATAAATGGAAATGCGAGAGTCTGCAAATAACTACTGTACACATCAGGTTGGTTTGTTTGTTACTCAACTTCGGTAGTTATTAATGATTCAGATATCAAAAATTCTAAGTGTCGTATAAGAATGTTTTAAAGCATTTCCAAACGCTTTTTAGATCTACAAGAACAATGAATATTTTTGGTTTCAGAATGTTTTCCACTGCACTGTAATGAACAAGAAGCTCAGTGTTCAGTTTTAAACCAAAGCAGGGATTAAATCAAGAATTCAGTTTCAATTGTACATCTATCTAAATACAACAGTGCAAAAAATCCTAACTACAGGCAACAATCTCTCTGAGACACATCCTCCCACAGCTAACATTTAACACTTCAAGGCCCGGAAACCTCCCAGAACTGACTCCTGCTCACTTGCGCCCAAATGTGTTAAATTAGACAGGAAGGGGAAGCATAACATTCAATTCATAACCTGAGGCCAAAATATGAGCTTCGGTTTGAAAAATGAAAAGCTACTGGGGTGACCTAACCTACTCCAACCCTTCAAATAATTAAGACATTTAACCCCAAAGACAGATGTCCAAAAAGGAACTGCCATGCTCAGACTGACCGCAGGGCAAACACAAGGATCTCAGACAGAGATGTGTCTTGAGTCCAGGGGTCAGACAGCAGCCCAAGACACCACAGTGAAGGAAAGGAGAGGACCAGATGAAACGCTATCCCCTCCCTTCTCCTACGGCGCGCAGCTCTGGGCTGAGTCGCTGGGATTGGCTGACTCACCAGCTCTCCACCTTGCCCTGGTCAGCCCGGGGGCTGGCTTTGGAAGGGCAGCTGCCTGCTGAGAGGGAAAATTAGGGACACGACTCTTAATTCCGGGGCACAGTCTCATGGGTAGTATCATTTTCCACGTTTAAAGACTTTTCCCTAAACTGAAACAGGCAGGGCCACTGAAATTATTCAGCTGTAGATGAAACAGAGATTCCACGTTGCTTTTCCGTCCCTTCCAACAACGTAATACAGTTAGGCAATCCTAGAAACAAGTCCTCTTCCACAGCCACGTCTGGGAAAAGGCATGCGGAGCCCTAGGACCCTTGGCAAATGTGTTTTCAGAGACGCCAGAATGTTCCTATGATACGTTTCTCCGCTGGCCCTTGCCGTTTATCACTGAAAACCTGCTGCTGCGGCTCACCCTCACAACGGCCTTCTGACAAGTCCCCTTGGTCTTTCCTTAACTGGTGGCAGAAGTCACACAAACAAAAAGCCGCTCCTTGTACACACATCGCGTGCACAGGCTGCCAGCCTCCCCTGGCACCCTACCCAGCACCAGCAGGTAGGATCAGAGCCGCCTCGGGGGGACTGCAGCAAGGAGAGGGCTGGGCAGGGGGCTGCCAAGGGCAGGGAGGCCCCAAACCACAGGCAGCTCCGGGAAGCACCAGGGTCACACCAAAACACCACTAATAAGCAGCTGCTACAAAGACAGGGAGGTGCGAAGGGGGAGCAGGGCTGCGCAGCTGCACCAAGCAAGAAACAACCCGAATCCCCTCTGGGCCAGGCCAAGGCCGAGCAAGGGGCGGTCCCAGGCACCCTAAGCCCTCGACCCAACACTGGGAGAACTCTCCGACCCCAAAGGCGATGAAGCATGAGCCCTTCCGGTCCCAGAACTCGCCCCAGGACCTCGGGTGCCCATCCTCCAACGGACCCGCTGCAGGAGAGCACAGATTTCAGGAACACCTGCCCTCCCCAGCCCACCGTGGGAGATCACCCATGGCGGGGGAGGAGAGCAGAAAAGCCAGACCCAGAGAAGTGGTCAGCCCTGGGGGGTGGGGGCGTGGCGGGGGCAGTGTTCCTTGGGTCGCTCAGGCGCACTGTGGATGTCCGAGGCACCTAGACGTGACGACTGGCCCCACCCCGGCCAATACCCCCACCCCCAGCCAAGACCCCAGCGCCCCAGCCCTACCGCGGTGCCAACCCCCAGGGTTCGACCCCCGGACGCCTAGGATGCTCCCAGGACTCTGCGCCCGGCTCCTGGGCACCGCCGCACCCAGACTAGGACTAGCTCTGGCCGCAGCGGACACGAGCTCTGGGCGGGCGGCAGGGACGCAGCGCCCGCAGTGCGACTGGCGCAGCTGCCGAGGAGCAGGGCGCGCTGCCCAGACCCCGACCCCACGGCCGGGGAGGGGCGCTGCGCCGGGAGGACCCCACCTCTGGCCCCGCTGAGCCTGCGGCCCCGGGCGCGCTCACCCCGCCGCCGCCGGGCAGGGGACTGCCCTGGATTTGACAGCACGCGGGTGGGCACGGGCGAAGGATGGGCACGGGACAAGGATGGGGACGCGAACTGGGCCGAGGCGCGTATCGGTCCTGGTTCGGGAAGGCAGGGCCGGGACAGTGGGATGGGGACCCGCTCTGGACACAAGGAAGGAGGGGTCCGTCCGGGACCCGGGAGAGGGACATGGGGGTCCCCTCCAGAACCTGGGGTAAGTGGGGAGAGGGTCTGTTCCGGATTGCGGAGGGAGGTTAGGCGGTACATTCCGGGTCCAGGATAATGGCGGGGTGGGGGGAGGCAGAAGAGAAACGGGAGAGTCATCCCTGGTGTAAGGAGGGGGGATGGAAAGGTTTTTCCGGGACCCAGGAGAAATAGGAGGGTGTCTGCTCGGGCTGCGGGTCGGCGACCACGAGGTGTGAGCAGGGCACCACGCAGGACCGGAATGAGAAGGGAGAGGGGCCCATCTGGCAGCGGGCAGGCGTGGGGAGGTAGTGCACCCTGGCCCGAGGGTAAAAGCAGGAGGGGCGGTTTGGGACCGGGCGGGGTGGGGGGACCCGTGGAAGGGGGAGAGTGTGAGCAAGTCGCGGAGTGGAAGGTAGGGTGTCGGCGGCACCACGGAGAGGCCGGTCCCGACCGGGAAAGGGGATCTGCCTCGGCAGCGAGGGACGGGTCCACTCACCTTGGGTTTGTACAGCCACTTTCGGAACCTGTTCATCATCGCCGCGCCGGCCCGTCCCGGCCCCGGCGGCCCTCACCTCCGCAGCGCTGCGCCTGGGCCCGGCTGCGGCGCGGGGCGGGCGGACGCGGGGCAGGGCCGGGCCGGGGTCCCGCGTTGACCCGGGGCGCGGGGCGGGCGGCGTCAGGTGCGCGGAGCAGGTGCGCCGCCGGGAGATGCTCGGAGAGCTGCGCGCGGCACTGACCCGTAGACCCCGGTGGGCAGGCGGACGCGCGGACTGACCAGGCACGGGGGCGCCGGCTCCTCGCGGCTCACTGACACCAGGTGCCTCGGCCGGCCACCGCCGCCCGAGCCACACATGCGCCGACGCGCCGCGAGCCCCAGACCAGCCGCGAGCCACCGAGGCTGCCCAATCCGGTCGCTGCGCCGCGCCGCGCCCCGCCCGAGGCGCGCTCCCCCGCAGGCGACCCGGCGCGCCCGGAGGGGCCGAGAACTACAAGTCCCGATGGGCATTGCGGGGAAGGCGGGGCCCTGAATGTGGCGACCCTTCTGGGCCGCGGGCGCTGTGCATTCTGGGGGTTGTAGTCTTCCCGCGGACGGCTCCGGAGCGTGCAGAGGTTGCTAAGTGACAACGCCCAAACTGCGCCCCAGCACCGCCCCTGCCCTGAGGGTTGCCGGGGTTCTGGCGGAGCAGAAGTGGAAGGGGAGATCCACTGCTATTCCCCAGTCCCCTCGCGCCCGCCAGCCCTGCAATTGCTATGCGACCGGGCGGTGGCGAGAAGGGAGGTTCCGGAGCGCCCGCGGAGCCCGCTGACAGGTACGGGGGGAAGGGAAGCAGGCGAGACCCGAAAGGGGGGCGAGGCGTGTCCCCTCAGCACCAGCACCACCCACGTGCAACTTCCCTAGATCTGCGGGCCAGTTCTCGTCTTTCTTGCTTCCCATCTTCTTGCTTTCGCTCACCACCTTTTTTGGTCTTCTTCCCAGCTCCTTGACTAAAGTTAACGGTGCTTTTTTTTTTTTTTTTAATCGCCACAATAAACGATGCTTTTTAAAAAGATATTCTCCCATATTCACTACTTCCCCTAGCCATGCCCTAATTTGGATCCATAAAAACAATCAACAAAATCTGAGAATCTATTAAGTGCTAAGCAGAAAGCTAAAAACAAGTGTGTGGTCTCACTTTAAACTCCCTCTGGTACCTGAAGAATCAGGCACAAAGAGGCTGCTGCGCTCTGGCTGTAGGAAAGAACCCTCCCCCAACCGCCTTGCGCTTTCCCCTGCCCCCACCCAGCACCACTTTGGGTACGTGCAGATTTAGGGTGCACAAGAGGGAGGTAACTCTCTCTTGATAGAGGATTTATTCTCTGCTGCTCATGTTATCACTGGCCCAGGGTCCAGGTGCTCAGATGGGCTGGACTCCCTGGCCCCTCTATTCCATTAGAGTCAATTTGAGTCTAGGCACAGGCAGCCGTGAGATTTCCCTGAGTGCTGGCAGTCCTCCGTGTTCGTTTTTGAGTACCTGATTGATCCTCCCCACTCCCCTCCAGCTACCACCCAGTCACTTCTCCCCTAAAGAGCAAAACCCCTCCGGAGGTGCCTCTTATCTCCAATTCATTTCCACCTTTTCTCTCTTGAGCCTGCTCCAATCAGATTTTCACCTAGCCCCTCCTCCCAGGCTCTTTATCTAAGTCATTCTTGACCTCCATGTTGCTAAATCCAACTATGAGAGCTCAGCCCCACCTCTTCCAGGAACAAGTGTCCCAGCTGAGTACTCCCCTCCTGGACACACTGTCCTTACTTGGCTGGAACAGATCTCACTCTCTGCCTCTCCTCCTGTGGCTGCTCCTCCTCAGTCTCCTTGGCTGGCATCTCCTTGCTCCTCAACATCCTGACACTAGAGCCCCGGGACTCGGTCCTTGGAAGCCCCTCTATCCACCCTCTCCCTGGATGATTTCCTGCGGTCACATGGTTCAATAAACAACCATTTTCTCCTGACCTTCCAAAACCTGCATCTCCAGCCTGAACCTTGCCCCACGACTCTAGACCCCTTTTCCTGTTCTTTGCCAGTTGGATGTCTACCAAATTCCCCCAAACAAAACGTGTCCAACTGCACTCCCAGTCATCCCCCATAAATCCTGCTCTTCCCCCAGCCACTGTTTCCAGTCCGAGAACTTGGGTAGACACTCTGTGGGTGTGCCCTTGGCCTACTCCAAGTCTGGGACTGTTGTTGCTGCTCAGAGCCTCCCTTCCTATGCTTCCCAGTTTGAAACTGTGCTCAGGATGAAGGCTGACCTCAGGGAAATGGGTGTATAGTTAGGATTAGATTCAGCTTTATGCAACGAAAAATTTCAACATCATAGTGACCCAAACAAGATTATTGGTGTTTCCATAAAATAGGTCCATGGGGAGGCAATCTTGGGAGATATGACACCCCCAAAAGTCATCAGGGATCTGGGCTCCTCTAGCTTGCTCTTCTGCCATCTTTGCATGTTTCCTCGTGGTCCAGAATTGCTGCCTAAGTTCCTCCCATCACCCCTGAGTCCAGGCAGCAGGGTGGAAAAGAGAAGAAGTGTATGCTCCTCCCTTTCAAGGAGACTTTCCGGAAGTCTCTAACTCTTCCACTTCTTGGCATACCCAGATGCCAGGAAGGCTAGGAAATGTCATCTTTCAGTTGGGCAGCAATAGACTCAACTAAAAATCAGGGTTTTGTTACTCGGGAAGAAAGGAAGAGTGGAGATTGAAAAGCAACCAGCAAAACCTGCCACATGGGTCTGTACTTTAAGCAAAGCCATCAGAACATGACTTAGCAGAAATCCTTAGTAGACTGGCTTTAATCAGAATTAAAAGCCAGGAAAAGAATGTATTTTAATTAACACACATTTGGGATCCATGTAAATGAAGCCTCTCTAGTGGTTGAGAGTGTTGAACTAGTGTGTGTCTGATGGAATTTAAATCTCCTCATGTAATCTCATTTCTGTCTGTAAAGGATTTGCTAAGAAAAGACTTGGTCCAGCCCACCTTTAAAGTTTTCTTAAATATGGGACAGTCAAGTCCTGTGAGTGGAGTTAAAATTAATATTAAAAAAACAATAAGCTTGGGAATTAAATCTCCCTACCCACACGTATGGTTTTACACCATTAAAATAAAGCTGAGGTGCTAAAAGCATGCATCAGGATTGGATGAACTTCAATACCTGTTTCCTACCGAAAGTTGTGACTATTTTGACTAAGATTATAGGCTAATTTCAGTGGGAATGCAGAACTCTAGTGTCTCTTCGCGATGTCCACCCGCATGGGCAGCTCTCTGTGCCAGGTGTGGGGTGCCCAGCTCCCACCCCGAGGAGCCCTCAGGCCTGACAGTGAGCCAGAATTGCAGGGGGGTCGGGCCCAGCAGCCACAGCGCCCCCCCCCCATCCTCCACCCAGCCCCTCCATTCATTGCTTCCGGTCCCTTCCATCCAGGCCCCTGTGAATGCGGGGAGGGCTTGGGTGGCTTTCTTGCTCCTCCTGGACTTGCATCATCACTAAAGCGCCCATCAAGTCATCCTTTCTTCAGAATGTTCTGGCTCCAGGACAGGAGGGGAGGGCAGGAAAGCCCTCCTGCCTGGGTGCAGCTTCCCCTACACACACACACACACACACACACGCACGCACGCACACACACACACACACACACACACACACGCACGCAGACTGTGCACTCTCACCACCCACGTCAGGTACAAGAGGGGGCACTTTCCATCCCGTTCCTCCAGGCTGAGCCCATCCAGGGCAGCCCACCACATGACCACAATGGGGTGGGAGGAGGAGAAAAACTCAATCCTTAACATTGTTTCCATAAATACAGACTTTTTACCTAGGTTCAGGACTCGCCTTTTGAGCCCTGGAATGTGACTGCTATTTCCCTTTACCGTGTTGACATGGGTGCCTCTTTCACACAGTTCTGGGATCAGGCAGAGTGGCTGGTGGGAGGACTTTAGACCCCAGCCTGGGCCTCAGCAGTTGCCACAAGCAGAAAATCCTCCTTGGGGATGAAGAGGCTGACCCCCCGACCCCAACCCCCAGCTCAAGGCTGGTTTGTTCTCTTCCACTTTAACCTGCCTAGTAAATATTATTGGGATATCTATTATTTTTCAATTAAATGAGACAGTAAAACTGAACTCTGTTGAACTGTAGGATCTGTGGAAGCAAAGGTTTAAAAAAGCACTACTATGATCTTTGGGTAGGTCTATCTCTGGATGTTAAAGCTGTCTTTCAGATTGAAATACAAGCACCATTTAGGGTGCTTGATCCTCTTGTACATTTTTACAGTCCCTCATTCATTCCACAGACAATTCTGTGGCTCTCACTGGATGCCAGCTCTGGGGTAAGGGCAGAGAATTCAGAGGTGATAAGGCAGGGCCCTGCACCAGAGGCTCACAGGAGTGTAAGGGAAGTTTGGGTGACTTCGGAGTAGGCACAGAGAAGGGGAGAGCTAAGGGAGGAGGAAGGGAGGCTTCACAGGTGGTGATATTTGAATGGGGTGTTGACGGATGCCTAGGAGCTCACCAGGAAGAGCAGAAAGAAGAGTATTTGAGGCTCTGGAGACACATGTGATGGGGCTTCTGAGCCAGTGAGAAGCCCAAGTGGACAGGGCTGGGGCGAGGAAGGAAGAGGGTCCAGGGGCTGTGACCCTGGGCTGTGAAGGGGTAGGACAGGCTGAGGAGACCCTGCTGGGTCCTGCAGCAGCTGAGAACTTGGAGGATGTGTTAGTGATGGATGGAATGGAAGGGGACTCCCCTGACCGGAGACCACTCCTCCCAGACCTCCCGCACTTCAGAAAGCGGCACTACCACCTGCCCTGAGGCAGTGACGCGTCCTGGTGGTGCCGGCAGATGGCTTACTCAGCACCCATGGCTCACGAGCACTTTGGGACAAGAACTGATGTGGAAATAGGAACTCTCAGGCACCCCCATAAGCCTTCGTGGGTCTTGGCCTTTGCTCATGCAGTTTGCCCTGGTTTCCATAGACCCCATCTCCGGATCCACGGACCCTCCTGAGACGTGGTCTCCAGGGCCTGCCCTCGGCATCAGGGCTTCAAGCCATTTCCAGCACATTTCCGAGTTCCAAGAGACCTTTCTTCTGGCCTCATTCGGGAGAGGCTCCTGCCGGCTTTTGTGTCCATGCACAGCTGGGGCTGGGCCCTGAAGCAGCCCCTAAGGAGCTGCCCCAGTCAAGCCTCTGTGCTGGGTGGCGCTGGGGCCCATGTGTGCAGCTGGCAGAGGGGTGAGGACGCATCCCCGGGCTGACAGGCAGGCAGCTGTGGAGCTTCCTTCCCTGTCCTTTTTTTTTTTCTGGCCGCATGGCATGTGGGATCTTAGTTCCCCGACCAGGGATTGAACCCACACCCCCTGCGTCGGAAGTGCAGAGTCTTAACCACTGGACCACCAGGGAAGTCTCTCCTTCCCTATCCTGATGAGGGCAGGTGTCAAAGCCTCGGTAAAACTGCTCCAAAACGGGGGACCTGAGAGGTGCAGAGCTCCCCTTGGAACCCCTGTCCCCCGTGCTCTGGGGCCCTTGGCCTGCCACCTGCTGTCACCTTCCTGGAAAATCTCTGGCTTCCCAGTCCCAAGCCTGTTCCTTTCTGGGCTCCCTCCCCGGGCCGGGTGCAGCGCCCCCCCAATCCACAGAGCCGTCATTCTTCTTGGTTGGAGATGGGTTCCCTGAACCCTGGTGCCCAGAGTTACCACTGCACCCCTCCTGTCCCTTCCTACACGACCTGCTTCAGGGCGCTCAGGGACCCTGTCCCTCAGTTCTGGGATATTCCCTTGCATTATGTCGCTCCCATTTTTCTGGAACCCCTGTTGATTGGAATTCAGATCTTTTGGAGTGGTTCCCCGATTTTCTTGGTGTTTTTCTCCTACTTCCTACATCTTCATCTTTTTCTGCTCTCTGGGAGATTTCCTCAGCTTTATCTTCTGCCTCTTCTATTTATATCTTTAGTCCTGCTGTCATATTTTAATTTCCAAGAACTCTTTCTTTTCCTGCAGATGTTTCTTGGATACCGTATCTCTCTCCATCTCTCAGAGGTGGTATAGTTGTTTGTTTCCGGGGTTTTCCTGCTGTGTATGTTGTCTGCTTTCTCCTACTTCCTTTTTTGCTGGTTTCTGTTTCCAAGTTTGGTGTCAGAGGCTCTCTGCAGTGTCTGGTGGCATTTGGCCTTTGTTCTCTTTCAAGTGACGGTGGGGAGGGGGGACTCACCCAGTGGACCGTGATTGGCTGGGATTGGCCATCTCACTGGTGACCCCCAGTGTCAGTGTATGTGGCTTTTGTTTTTTCACTCAGTCTCCATCCTGGAGTGCCTCAGTCTGGGTGCTGCCATCCAGAGCCATTCCAGCCTGTTGGGTGGAGAAGAGGTACCCCTGCTGTCCCCAGGGCACTAGCAGCCTGGCTTTGCCAATAGCTGGGGCCCAAGAAGCCAGCAGCACGGTGACCCAGGGAAGCTGCCCAGTCAGCGTGGAACAAGGGGGGATGAGAGAGGAGCTCCTGGGGGGCTTGGCCACCCTGCTCTGAGGACAATTTGGGGGTCACCTGTTAGAACCACTTCCTGGGGTCCCATTCCTACCCCAAGCGGCTTCTCCAGGGTCTGCCAGAGAAGGGCTCTGAGCAAGCCAGTCTCCTGAAGCTGGTCTGTTTCTGGAATGCTCAGGCCTGGCCACTTACCGGCTATGCATCCCCTCTGGGTGCTGGTTACCTCATCTTTAAATTGGGGGTATTGAACGTGGTGACCCGAGGATTCTCCTTGCCCCAAACTTTTGTGTTTAGGTCCCCCTCTCCCTCCGAGCAGGGCCTGCTGAGTCATCCACCACCAAACCCCAGGTGGGCTGAGGGCCGCTCAGGCTGACTCACAAGGTGCCTCCACTCTCTGGCCTGGCCTCTCCCAGGGGTCATCCCCACCCGTGCACAGCTGGAGGGCTTGGGGCCACGTGGGGCAGCCAGGGAGCCTCCAGGGGCGGGGCAGAGAGGGCTGCTGGGGCTGTGGGTGAGTGGGAGCCTGGGGGCGGGCTCCCCAAGGCCTGCAGGGACACAGCCCAGGAAGTGGGCCTGGGCTTACCCCCGCCGGGGTCCCCACTTCCCTCCAACACTCCTCGCCCCGCGAGGTCCCAGGCTCCCTGGTGGACCTCCTGTCAGTTTGGTGAAGGTCCTTTGCCACCTGCCGAGCTGACAGCCCAGGGTGCGTGGAGGGCGTGACCTGGCACGGTTTGCTTTTAGGGTCCCACCTGGGAAGATGGCCTACGATGGAAAATGCATTGAAACTGTGATTAAGCTACTGGACCAATTTAAACCTGAGAAGGAGAGTCCCGAGCAGTTCCTGGAGGCTGCGGCCACCTCCCTGCAGGTAGGGTCCGAGTGGTGGCTCAGGGCTCACGGGGAGTCTGTAGCAGTGACACCTGTCAGGAGCTTTTTTTTTTTTTTAATTTATTTATTTTACTTATTTATTTTTGGCTGCGTTGGGTCTTCGCTGCTGCGCGCGGGCTTTCTCTAGTTGCGGCGAGCGGGGGCTACTCTTCGTTGCTGTGCGTGGGCTTCTCACTGCGGTGGCTTCTCTTGTTGCGGAGCACGGGCTCTAGGCGTGCGGGCTTCAGTAGTTGTGGCTCGCGGACTCCAGAGCGCAGACTCAGTAGTTGTCGTGCACGGGCTTAGTTGCTCCGCGGCAGGTGGGATCTTCCCGGACCAGGGAACGAACTTGTGTCCCCCGCATTGGCAGGAGGATTCTTAACCACTGCGCCACCAGGGAAGCCCTGTCAGGAGCTTTTTAGTCTCATTCCTAACAGCCGCTTTCCTTCCTTCACGAGGAGAGGCCCAAGGCGAGATTCCCAGCTAGCCAAAGGCTTACGTCAGCTCTCACTCTGAATCTCGGGTGCCCTTCAGGGATGGGACCCCCTCTTTGCTTCAGGAGGCATTCCTAGCTCCCAGAATGTGCATCTGACTACTCTCGTGACAAGGGAACATGGACGCCGTAACTCGGGGTGCGTCTGTGGGGTCGTCCCATCCTCGGCTGAAGGTGGACGGGAGTCAGCCTCGCAGGCACCTCGGCTCAGCACCCTCCACTGGGGGACATCTTCGTCCCCCAGGGCAGGGATGTGCGTGGGGCAGAGGGGCCACACCTGGAAGAGCTACTCGGCTCTTGTTCCCGTGCCCCGGGGGTCCCTGTCCTACCACAGCCCACCCCACTTCAAGCGTATGCAGAGAGACCCCGGGCTGAAGTCTCTGGGCCCAGGTCTGTCCTCGCTCTAGCACCTCGGAGGCCTCCCTGTGACTTGACCCCACATCTGTCCGTCCGTCAAGGGCAGGTGCTAGGAGCAGGGGCACGCGTTGCAGGGGTGCCACCTTCAGGACTCCGGGCCGTGGACTCCGTTGGACGGGGCATCCAGAGGAGACTAAGTCCACCCAGGGAAGCGCTCGGGGATTACCACTCGGCCTGCTGCCCCCTGGAAGGAGGAGCAAATGGGGTCTTACGGGGTGAATCGCCAGCTGCAGCCTTCCCTTACTCTGCTTAACAAGGCTTGTGAGCTGCTTTGCGGGCCCTGGGATGTGACTGGGGCCAGGCCCCACCCCCATACACCTGCAGGGGCGTGGCCTCTGCTGTGCCGCAGACAGACCCACCTTCCCTTTCTCCGTCAGCCGCCTTGTGGGGCAGCAGCTGGAAAACCTGGTTGGGAGGATGGGGGGCAGGGCCCCGGCAGTGCACGCAGAGCCGGGGCGTCTGGAAACCAAAGCCTCTCTCACAAGAGAAAGCTGGGCACCGCTGCCCCAGTCCCTGCTCCCCTGTGTCATTCAGAAAAGGATGTCTCTGCCGGCTGGAGCCTGGCAGTCAGCAAGGACTGGGGCGTAGGCTGCACCTCCCCCCCCCAAGTCTCTGCTCCCCCTCCTCAAACTCTCCCCTGAGACCCTAAGCATTTTGGGGGAATGATGAAAACAGCCAAGGCCAGGCCCATCCACAGTCCTGCTCTTTCCCAGTCTGAGCTGGCCTTGCACAGCTCAGCGCAGCGCCATCCCGGCCGGCCTGCCCCTCCCCACTGCAGGCCCGGCCCCTTTGGCTACTCCTTCTGTCTGTCCTGCCTCACTCGCCTCAGTGGGTCTTTCCCGTCACCCACAGCTGCTATGCCTTCCCTCATCCTAAGAAAAAGACCTCTGTACTCCAGTTCCCTGTGTCACCCACGTTTCTCACTCTCCATGTCCAGCGAGCCTCCTTGGTGTCCTGCCCTCTGTCCCCAGCCCCGGCCCCCCAGGCCCTGCAAGGCCTCCCTTACCGCTCAGCAAAAGTGGTAAAGTTAGTGTCCTGATTTCTCCAGAATAATTACAGAAAGTGGGTTTGTTACAACAAATAGTTTGGGATGGGAATTCCCTGGAGGTCCAGTGGTTAGGACTCTGAGCTTCCACTGCAGGGGGCAGGTTCGATCCCTGGTCAGGGAACTAAGATCCCACAAGCCGCACGGCACAGCCAAAAAAAAAAAAACAAAGTAGTTTGGGGATTTTTTTTACCACATCCAATGGATTATTAATAGTAAATGAGTCCTAGTTGTCACTGGTGAGCCATGGCATGATGACAGACGTGTGCAAGGCCATGGGGAGGGAGGCACCACGCCAGCTCGGCCCCCAACCCAGCGGTGCCCTGAGTCTTCCAAGGGGGCCATCTGAGTCTTTGAGATGTGCCTATGCTGGACGGATGGAGAAGCAGCTTCTTTTACAGATGCACCTGTCTTTTACAACCTTTCAGAAAGCCATCCTAAGTCCAAGTGGAATGGTACACTGGAAACTGACCCAGTTTGGACAACGTACCTTTACTTCCAGCTGTCAGAAAATTGGTGCAGTACACCGCTCTTGTTAGGCCAGGGCTCAAGACTGCCACCTGGCAGAGAATTACACAGCACATAGACCCACTGGCAGAGAGTCTGGGGAAGGGCAGGGCTGTGGATTCAGCTGGGTCCCCCAAAAAGAAATGTTGATGTCCTCACCCCGGTTACCTGTGAATATGACCTTATTTTGAGATACCATCTTTGCAGATATAATTAATAATCTCAAGATAGGGAAAACTCCAAGGATTTGCGGATTGGGGGCAGGGTGTGGTGACTCTCCTTCTCTAGACTGAAGCCTGGGAACCCCTCCCCTGACACACACACACACACACACACACACACACAGAGCAGCCTCCCAGCCCTCTGACAGGGGTTCCCTCGGGCACGGTCCCGATGGCATTTCTGCACAGAGAACATATGTCAGTGGGAGAAGATTTGGTCTAAGGTCAGAAAGGGATCCATTTACCATTGAGAGAAAGTTCTCCATCAGCAGCACCGTGCACGAGGGGGGCTAAGGTGTGGGGAGCAGCCTCTCCAGATGCCAGTCTGCGGAGTGGTTGTAGAAACAGAAGTGGCCTGACGTCTGGGAACAGCACTGAGGACCTGGCTGGGGGCCTGGAGCTGGAGAAAGGACGGAGGGCAGGAGGGGGCGGCACCAGCAACAAGGCACTGCTGCCAGCCAGTGCCTGGTCCTCAGTGGGGAACAGGAGGGAGGAGGTGCTTCCCACCCTGCCTCCCTCCTGCCCCAGGCTTTGCCCACCCCCACTGGTTAATGTCTCTTTGGAGCAAGTGTCATTTCATTAGTGCACCAGCTATAAGGGGGATGGAGCCTGGTGGGCGTCACTCCTCCGGGCTACCCAGCACCACGGCTCAGGCACCAGGACCACCAGGTTGGGCGTAGGAACGTCCAGAGAACTGCCCGGGCCTGCAGGACAGGGGTGGGGTGTGATAGGCACAGCAGTCAGCTTGGGGTACCCAGAAAACCCATGAGGTCTGAGTAGCCCTCGCAGAAGGGTCTGGCTTTGAGAGAGATTCCCTGGGGGTGGGAGGAGGGGGGAGAAGGAGATCCGGCCACTCAGCAAACAGTGGGCAGGAGGGCAGGTGAGCGCTGAGCAGGGGAACGAAATGGGCTGGCAGGAGAAGGGCCCTGCAGCTGGTCAGTCAGACAGTCTGGGGGTGAGGCAGGGGTGGGGAAAGGCCGGTTCCGCAGCCCGAGGGAAAGGGGTGGGGGGAGGTGGGCGGGGAAACCGGAATGGGCTTGTGCAAGAGGTTGGGGGAAAAGCAGGAGTGGGTGGAGCCTGGAAACACCAGCCCAGGTTCCTGCGGGAAGGGCCAGGGTGGGGGGGGTGGCAGTGGCCAAGTACCAGAAAGCCTTGTTTCACTTTCTAGTCCGTAGTGTCAGAGAAAACCTGGGCTCAGGAAATATTTTTTATTTTAATATATTTTTTTAAATACCTTATATGTTGACATCAAAGATCCAAAACCCAAAATGTTCAAAATGGTATCCATTGGGGGTCTCGCTCCCACACCGGCCCTCCCAGGAGACCAGTGACCTGTGGTTCCTTCCAGAGACAGTCCAGGCCTGTCTTGCATAGATAATAGATCTGGAAAAATTTTGTTTAAGCTATAAATTTTACGTTTAAAAGTTATATATAATTATATATGTATTTTTAAAATCTTTTTCAAAACGGTAGTGCATTGTAACACAGTCCTGCCCTTTGCCTTTTTCACTTAACGAGATATCCCGGGGACTGTTCCACGTTCTTGTGAAGCCATAAGCATCCTTCTGTCTGGCTGTGCCAGAACCGTCACAGTCGTCCCCCGTGGACGGGATCATGGCTGTTTCCAGTCCTTTACTGTTGCAAATCGCCGTGGGACAGACTGGCCCACTTGTCCCGCTGCACCTGGGCAGACGCGCCCAGGGTCAAGTCCCAGAAAACACACGTGCGAGAGTATTGGCCCTCATGATTGCAAAAGATCTTTCCAGTTGACCCTCCACAGAGACCTCCACGTTGACACTCTACCTGGCAGGTGGGGAGTGCTTGTTCCCCTATGGCTTGCTTACGTAGCGTGCTAGCAAATGTTATCTTTGCCAACCAAATAGGTGGGAAAAGGCAGTTGGTGTAGTTATAATCAGCATTTTTCCTGTTTTATATATATATGTGTGTGTGTGTGTGTGTGTGTGTGTGTTTGTGTGTGTGTGTGTGTATGTATATATATATATATATATATATATATATATATATATATATAAAGACAAAACCCATACTTTCATTACAGTTTATTTATTTATTTATTTATTTAATTTATTTATTTTTGGCTGTGTTGGGTCTTCGTTGCTGTGTGCAGGCTTTCTCTAGTTGGGGCGAGCGGGGGCTACTCTTTGTTGTGGTGCGTGGGCTTCTCATTGCGGTGGCTTCTCTTGTTGCAGAGCACGGGCTCTAGGCGCGTGGACTTCAGTAGTTGTGGCTCACGGGCTCTAGAGCGCAGGCTCAGTGGTTGTGGCGCATGGGCTTAGTTGCTCCACGGCATGTGGGATCTTCCCGGACCAGGGCTCGAACCCGTGTCCCCTGCATTGGCAGGCGGATTCTTAACCACTGAGCCACGAGGGTAGTCCCTCTCCTGTTATATTTTCATGAGTATTTCTTTCTCTGGACTATCGCTTGGACCTGTGTCTGTTTGGAAACAGTGTTTGGCTATAACAACACCAGGAAAGCAGTGGCTTAAAGAAATTAGAGGTATATTTGCTCACATAAGAAGCAGTCTGCACATAGGCAGTCCAGGATGGGTTCAGCAGCTCTGTGGTGCCATTAGGAACTCATTCTCCTTCCTGTCTGCTTATCCATCCTTAGACTGTACCCTTTGCCTTGTAGTTGCAAAATGGCTGCCCTACTCCAGCATTGCATCCATATCCCAGAGAGAAGAGGAGAAAGGCAAACAGTATAAGGCAGGCACCAGCTGAATCTCCCTAACTTTCAAGGAGCTTTCTTGGAGGCCACACCTAGCAATTTGCCGTCAGATCTCATTGATTGGAGCCATGTGCCACATCAGCTAGGGGCCCGGAAAAGTTTTAGCTGGGCACATTGCCTCTTCCAACGAGACAGCTTTCTCCTGTAAGGCAGGAAGAAAGGGAGAAGGGCTTGTGTGGGCATCTGGCAGCCTCAATTTCCTCTGCCTACTTTTCTGACTTCGGTCTTTGCATCGCTGATTAGCAGGAGGCCCTGTGTATTGGTGATGTGAATTTCAAACCCTGGGTTGCAGTAAAAGCAGCGTCCCGACCCCGGCCCCTGGTCTAGCTCTGTCCTTTCCCTGTGGCTCCAGCAGACAAGCTGGGCCTGTGAACTCTGAGGATCTCTCGTAGGAAGCACTACAGGTTGTGAAGAGCCGGCGGGCTGTGGGCCTCTGCTTCCCCTGCCCACAGCCCAGCCCCTCCCGAGGACTGCCCATGAGACCCTTGTCGGAGCACTTGCTGCTCTCCCCGGAACCTGCCCCGGTCCCCAGACTCAGGAGCGCTGAACTTGACCAAGGCCCAAGAGTGTATCAGGAACTCAGATGCCCTTGGGTGGTAGCCCTCTGGCCTCAGTGACCGAGGCTGGCCCAGGATTCGGGGCCGGCTCCGTACTGGGGCCTTCTCAGTGGGGTCCAGGCCTCACCCTGCCTTCTGTGCTAGCCTGGCCAGGAGGACCTGGTCTAGGACTCAGTGCCCTCTGACCTGCGTGTCACCTCTGGGCCTCGGTCTCCTCTCTGTGACCTGCTGGCCTGACCTTCCCGGCAGAGAAGACCTGGCATGTGGGCCAGAGTGTCAGGTCCCGCCTGGCTCCCCACCTTCCCAGACCCCTGGGCCAGTGCAGCCCTGCCTGACCTCCTCACTGCGGGCAGATGGCATCCTGTAGCCGCAGGCTCAGGGCTCTGGCCTTATTAAAATTACACATTCACACCCCCAAACACAGACGTTCAAATGAACGAGAAGTGGAGCTGCTGTTGTCTGAGCCTGGGAGGCCGGGGAGGCTGCAGGCTGGCATCCCATGGTGTCATGCCGCCTCAGCCCGGGCAGCGCTGACTCAGGGCGTCCTCCGTGCCAGCCCTGCTGGCGCACTGCTTTCCGAGCTGCCTGTTCCGGGCCCCCTGGGCTTCCTTTCACCAGTGCAGTAAGTTAAAAGCGGGGACTGGGGCCCAGCTGGGGCTCGTGCCCTCTGGTGTGGGCACAGCCCAGGGGTTAGAGGAGCCTGAGAGGGAAAATGAGGCAGGATCCTGGTTGCTGAGACCAGAGCTGACCCCGAGCAAGAGCCCCCCACCTCCCCCTCCTGGCTGTGCTCCGCGGGGAGGAGCCTCCAGTCCGTGCCGGCCTGCACTGGGACGTCACGGGGTCCCCACGGCCTCCCACGGAGGCAGGGCGCTCCACTCCCTCCCTCTTGAGCGCCCAGACGACATCCCAGCAGGGAAGGGGCAATAATCCCGGTGTGCGCCGCCAGCTGAGGGGGCCAGGCCGTGTCTGACCCTGAGGGGTGGTGAGGGATGCCTCCCGGGTCAGGTGACATCTGAGCAAAGACCTGATGGGAGTCGGGGAGCAAGTGTGCAGGGAAGAGCTCTGCAGGCAGAGAGGACAGCCAGCGTGGAGGCCCTGAGGAGACACCCCGCGTGTTGGAGAAACAGAGGGCAGCCAGCGTGGCTGGAGTGGAGCCTGGATGGGGCGGAGGCAGGGGGTGGGGGTGGGGGGGGCCTCAGAGGGAGCTGGGCCTTGCCGGCCCTTTTAAGGACTCTTTTTCTGGAGGGTTCTCCGGAAGGACAGACATGATCTGACTTTCATTTTACAAAGAATTGCTTGGCGGCTGGCGGGTTGAAAATACACTGAGGAGGGGCAGCAGGAGAAGCGGGAGAGCAGCTGGGACCCCATAGCCGGAGCCGAGGGATGGGATGGTGGGGTGGGCATCAAGGGCTTGGTCTGAACGGTGGAGCAAGGCATTGTGTTTACGGAGCCGGGAAGGCGGGGGAGGGCAGGTCTGGGCAAAGCCCATGGGGTCAGACACCCAAGCAGGGAGGTGGAACAGGAGCAGACAGCACTTTCCGAAGTCCAGGGAGAGCCGGCCCGCCCGGGCTGGGGCACATTTGAAATCAGCACGTGTCAGCCTTGACAGCGGGTGAGTTCACCCAGGGGACAAGTGCAGATAATGGAGAAGAGGAAGAGGAGCCCGGGAGCGGAGGTCGGAGGTCGGAGGTCAGGTCATAGGAGTACATCATTACCCCGGATCAGATGGGGTCCCCGCAGGAGCCCAGAAGCCACTCGGGGCACTGGAAGGGCGGCTGAGTCAATGTCGGGGCCCGGCCCCTGCCGAGGGAGGAGGGGAACGTCACCCCTCTCGCCTCCCATCTCTCCTGCAAGTACGTCTCACCAGCAGAACCCAACTGTGCTCAGAACCCCCCCAAAAGCGGCTGGAGAAGGCGGCTCTCAGGCCTTCAGCCCCTGTGGTGCGGAGACTGGGAGGGCGTGAGAACGATGCTGTCTGCCCCCCGGCGTCCAGCCAGCCCGCTCACACACGTGGGGTCCGGGGCTCCCCGAGGGCCTGGGCTCGTCCAAGACCCCTCAGATGATCTCATTACTCTGTTGTTTTCTTAGCATAAAGACAAGGGAAGAAATCACAGAGGAAAAGGTAGATTTGACCTCAAAACAAAGTAAAATCGGGACTTCCCTGGTGGTCCAGTGGTTAAGACTCTGTGCTCCCAATACAGGGGGCACAGGTTTGACCCCTGGTTGGGGAACTAAAATCCCACATGCCACATGGCGCAGCCAAAAAAAAAGAAAACAAAGTAAAAACCTCTACGCTCTATATGCTAAAAAATGTTTTACGCAAAGTTAAAAGGAAAATTACAAGCTTATGACAAATAACGATCACACTAATGACCATGTTAATTCCCTCAATATGCAAAGGGCTCCTAAAAATATTATCCAAATAAAAAAGGTTAACCAAGGATATAAATTGATAATTCACAGAAGAGAAATACAAATAAATGTCCAGTAAACGTATGAAAATTTCATTGATAATAAAAAATTCAAAATAAAGCAAGGGAATGCCAAAATTTATCTAATAGGTTGTCCAAAAAAATTTGGAGGGAGGAGGGGAATGATACTGCTAGCGAGAGTTTATTTTGATGTGTTTTACATCTGTTGGGATCCTGGTCTGCATTTTCAGTTTTACACGGTATTAAGTATTTTGTCATCTTACTATAAGTTTTCCAGAAACATCATTGTAATGGCTGCGTCCTACTCACCCACAACACGAAGAGATCGTATCTGATTCCCTGTGTTGACATTTAGGCTGTTAATACTTTCAACCACTGCACGTACCACTGCCCTGAGCTGCTTGTACATGGATATTTTCTGCTTTTGGTCTGGTTTCCTTAGATTCCCAGAAGTGTGGTTACTGGATTAAAGTGTATGGAAAATACAAGGCTCTTAAACATGTTTCCAGATTGCTTTCGGGAAAGACTCACCAACACCATACCACCAGCCCTTCTCATCGCTGCATTGGCAACATTAGACGTTCTTTTTTTCTTATTGTCAAAAACTTAACTGGTTTTTTGAATAGGTAACACGTGACACACACAGGTCACAAACCCCACAATATTCCAAAGAGTAAGTGGAAAAAAGTCAGTCTCCACAAACACTAATTCCCTCCCCCAGAGATTTTCCTTGCTTGGTTTTTCGTTTTTTTTTTTTATTGCGGTAAAATACACATGACATAAAATTTACCATCTTAACTGTTCTTAAGTGTACAATTCAATGGCATTAAGTACATTCACGTGTGAACATCACCACCGTCCGTCTCCAGAACCTTCTCACCTTCACAAACTGAAACTCTGTCCACATTAAACAACAGCTCCCCACCCTCTCCCCCTACCCCGGCGCCCCCCCTTCTACTTTCTGTCCTGGGAATTTGAATCCTCTAGGGGCCTCATATGACCGGAGTCACACAGGACTTTTCCTTCGGGGTCATTTTCCGTGTTTATTTCCGTCTTTGCCCCACCGCACTGTCACCACCCAGGAGAGCCGACGGGACCGATTCCTGGGGGAGGACCTGCAGGGTCCGAGGGTCAGTGTTCCTGGCGGCTGGGGCGCTGCCCACTGCTCCAGGGGGCACTGGGGACCCCCACATCGGGAGGCGGCTGCCCTCTCCCCTGGCTTGGCCGGCGACCCCCTCCCGAGCTGTTTCTCCTCCAGACCCTGAGCCCCCAGGAGCAGGCGTTCATCATGGAAGTTCTGTCCGGATGCCTCGAGTACCGGAAGCTGCTGACCATCGTGGTGGACGCCTTCTACGTGCAGGACGGCCGGCTCTGCCTGTGGGCCGATTACAGCCTCTTTGAGGGTAGGTGCCCGTGGCCAGCCACGGTGGGGGGCCCATGGGTCCCTGCGGGCCAGGCCCTGGCCTCCTTGTCAGCCGCAGACCCTTGACAGCGACGGCGCCCCCCCGCCCCCCCGTATGAGATGACGTCATTTGTACTGTTGTATCAGGTTATTTTCACGTGGGCCCAGATGGAGCGCTTGCCTCTGGTCACATGCCCTGATGGAGGCGGGTGCCTTCAGCTCAGTTCGCTGCACCTGCAGTGCACCTGTCGGGCCCTTAGCCTCCGGCTGACTCCCCCAGGGTCAAACGCCAGGGGCCCAGGGCGGGGACCCCCATGTCCTCCTCCCCGCTCTTGCACCCTCTCTCCTTAGTGATCTGCTACCTGGCCACTTTCCAGCTGGAGGAGCTCGGCTTTCAGCTCTTCTGTAGCATCATGAAGTCCCAGCCCGTCCACAAGGTGTGCAAGGTGAGCCCCACCTGTCCCAAGTTCTATTCTTAAACCCAGGGTCAAAGGTCTGCCCCATCTGGCGCTGACCTCTTACCTTTCTGGCTCACTTTAACGAAAGAAACTGCTGGGTTTGTTCTGTATTTAAAACGAACCCACACCCTCTCTTTGCTGCGAACGTGCTCTTTTTGTGCCCGGGGAATTTGGTTTCCGTTCCTCATGGTCCGGTGGGTGGTAGCTGCTGGATGCTAGCTGCTAGTCACGACAGGGAGTCCTTGCCTGTTCAGTCCGGGCCTCTGGAACCTTCTCGGGCTCCTCTGACTCGTGACCAAGCTCCAGGCCCAGGGCAGCCTCTCCTTCCTCCAAGAGGGGCTGTGCAGCTTTGCAGGGCCGAGGGAGCATTTCTGAGTGGGTCTGAGGACTGGTACCCTTCGAGAGGGAGCCTGCAGGAGCCCACCCCCTTGCCCTGCCCAGGAGCACTCCTGTGGCTGCCTGTTTCCTTGTGTAGAAAGCCTGGGACTCCCGGGCCTTGGGGCCAGCAGGACCATGAATGAGCCTGAGGGTCCTGCCCTCTGCCGGCTACTCCCACAAAGCATTTGCTGTGGGCCCGGCTTCCTCCGCAAGCAGCTCTTGCTTCACCCTCACAATTACCGGATAAGGTCACCCCTACGGGCATTCATCCCACAGTTGAAGAAACTGAGGCACAGAGAGGTTCGGTAACTTGCCCAACGTCACACAGCACATGAGTGGCAGAGCCAGTTCTTGGACCAGGCTTTCAACCGTTGGCTCGCTCCTCCTTACTTGGCTTGGGAGGGGGTGGGGGGTGGGGGTGGGCGACACACAGTCACCAGACCAGGACAGGGACTCCCTGGAGAAGAGCAGGGAGAGCTCAGGCCCCAGGAGTGCTTTGAGGCCTCTCTGGAAGGAGGCTGCAAGCTCTGCAGGGGCAGCTCAGGCAGGGTGGGGTAGAAGCCTTCCCACTGCCCCCGCCTGGGGAAGGGGAGACCTGGAGCAGTGACACTTGCCAGGACCACAGGCCCCAGAGATCTGCACCCTCCCCCAGCAGGTAACTTGAGGCAGCATGTTTTTTTGTTTGTTTGTTTGTTTTTTTAAACCAGATTTTATATTTTATTCAAATCACATTTATTTTAAATTTATTTATTTATTTATTTATGGCTGTGTTGGGTCTTCGTTTCTGTGCGAGGGCTTTCTCCAGTTGCGGCAAGCGGGGGCCACTCCTCACCGCGGTGCGCGGGCCTCTCACTATCGCGGCCTCTCTTGTTGCGGAGCACAAGCTCCAGATGCACAGGCTCAGCAATTGTGGCTCACGGGCCTAGCTGCTCCGCGGCATGTGGGATCCTCCCAGACCAGGGCTCGAACCCGTGTCCCCTGCATTGGCAGGCAGATTCCCAACCACTGCGCCACCAGGGAAGCCCAGCATGTTATTTTTAATGACTGTTTTCCTATTTACGTATAAACATAAGCAATTCACAGTGGGTAAATATTTGCATAGTTATCTTAAACAAGGGCTTCATTTTTTTTTTTTATAAATTTATTTATTTATTTTTGGCTGCCTTGGGTCTTCTTTGCTGCACGCGGGCTTTCTCTGGTTGCGGCGAGCAGGGGCTACTCTTCGTTGCGGTGCGCGGGCTTCTCATTGCGGTGGCTTCTCTTGTTGCGGAGCACGGGCTCTAGGCGTGCGGGCTTCAGTAGTTGTGGCACTTGGGCTCAGTAGTTGTGGCACATGGGCTCTAGAGCGCAGTCTCAGTAGTTGTGGTGCACAGGCTTAGCTGCTCCGTGGCATGTGGGATCTTCCCGGACCAGGGCTCGAACCCGTGTTCCCTGCATTGGCAGGCGGATTCTTAACCACTGCGCCACCAGGGAAGCCCCAAGGGCTTTATTTTTATGACAGCATTTTCTGAGAGATCTTTGGAGACTGCCCAGGGCCAGCTTCCCGGCTGGAGCGCCTGCGCTTGGTTCACGCTGTGCTGTCAGAGTCCTGAAATTCTTAGTTGTTGAGCAAGGGGCCCACGTGTCAATTTGCAGTGGTGGACCAGCCCCACCCCGCCTTGGCCTGCAGGGCCTGCAGAGCCCATGGAGAGCGGCTCTCGGCCAGCGCAGCGCCTCCAGTGCAGGTTCCTGGGCATTTATCTCCCTGGAGAGTTTCTGGGAGAAGATTCATGGAAACGGCCCGTTCACGCTCCCAAAGGAGCTGGGAGCTGCAGGAGGGGGTGCGGCACCCATCAGGGCCCTCCTCCCTCGGCCCACACCTCACGCCCCAATCCCCACAAAGCCAGTCCCATTAGGGTCCGCCCGCCTCGGGTTCGAGGACAGGGAGCAAGCTGTTGGGGACAGGACGGCAGCCCAGGGAACCCCCCAGACCACACCCGGGTGCTGCCACCACTGTGGTCAGATGAGCTGGTGCTTGGGCAGCCTTGGCCGTGGTCTCCTTGGGAGACAGTGCTGGATGTGGGCATTGGAGGGGGACTGGCCCTGGGACGGCACCTGGAGGGCGCTGGCCGTCCTGCTCCCTCCAAGGACGCTCACGCTCACATGCTGGAATCCTCTGGACGGCCAGGGAACCCACCTGGCAGCCCACCCCCGTTCCAGCCCGTTCCCTGGGGGCGCTGCCTCCACCGCACCCCCGGAGAGAAGGAGGCCCCCTTTAGGAGGGCCCTAGCCCCAGGGCGGGGGGCAGTATGTCCCCAGATGGGGGTCAACAGACCAGCTGCACTTTGTGGGAGGAGGGGGCTTGGGGATGGAGGGGTTGGCTGGGATGGGGAGTGCAGAGACCCCAGGGCCCAACTACAGGGGGGGCTGGGAGGGGGAGTGCAGAGACCCCAGGGCCCAACTACAGGGGGGCTGGGAGCGGGGAGTGCAGAGACCCCAGGGCCCAGCTACAGGGGGCTGACTGCCTCCTTCTGACAGGAAGTGGGAGCAGGGCTGAAAGAGTGGGTGGGAGAGAGGCGGGGGGACTGAGCGGGGTAGGGCGGGGAAGTTGAGGAGAGGCCCCTGGGGTGGGGTGGGGTGAGCAGGGGCCAGGCTGCCAAGTGGGAAGCTGTGGAAGGCTCTAGAAGGACACCTGGCTGCTGCCCCGTGAAGAAGGGCGGGGAGGCCTGAGGGGAGGTGGGAGGTGAGCACGTGGCTGTGGGGCAGCGGCCCCCCTGGGGAGGCAGCCGTGGGGACCAGAGACCCTGCCCTAGCCCACCGCTACCCCCTGGCTCAGCCGCTCGAGTTCACCACGGCTGCAGGGGCGCCTGCTCAGCCCACCGGGCCCCACGTGCGGCCTTTACTGCCCCAGCAGCCGCTCAACCAGAGAGGGGCGGACAGGCTTCTCCAGCCCGCCGGGAGTCGGCCCAGGTCCACAGAGGGTGCGAGGGGTTGGAGCCCAGGGGCCCACGGCAGGCAGGGACCCACTGGCTCAGGCGGAGCCCCGGCGAGTGAGGGGCAGCTCCCCCAGCCCAGCAGGAGGGGGCGAGTGGGGTGGGGCCCCCTGCCTGCTGTGGACCGAGGTCCCCTCGTGGGGCGATGGCCACACCTGTCCCCTCGGCCCTGACTCTCCCTGTGGAGGCACCTGGGGCCCACGGCTCCCTCTTCCCTCAGTTCCTTGGGTTCCTCTTCAACCCCTTGAACCTGGGCTCATGGATCAAGGATGAGTGGAGCCTCATCTACGAGACCACCCACGTGAAGGAGCAGTGGATCGACCCCCTGATGAGGTGGGCAGCGCAGGGCCGCGACCCGGTGCAGGGGGGGTGGGGCGCCCACGCGGGCAGCCAGCCAATGGCCAGCAGGGCCTGACGCCCAGAGTGGCTTTAGGACCAGCTGGATCGGGGGGCGGGGAGCTGGCCCCTTCTGCTCTGGAGCCCACTGGCTGAGCAGGGCGCTGTGCCGGTGCCACCTTGCTGCAGGGACCCTGCAGGGACCCTGCTGGTTCGGCCCTGGTCCAGGAACGCAGGGGCGGACGTGGGGCGGGGAGCTGAGGCAGCAACAGCCCCCGGTGGGCTCAGGCCCACATCTCTTCCCCAGCTGCCCCCAGAGTGCCACTCCTGGGCCTGGCACCCCAGAGCTGCCCTCTGCCTTGCCCTGCCTCTCCCTTGACAGGCTCCGGCCCATGCTGGTTTTGCTGGTACAGGCCAGGACCCCCAGGCAGAGGGCCAGCTCAGGGGTCTCTGGGGAGAGGCCTGCTAGGGCCAGGGTGCAGCTGCCCCCTCCAGTTGTTTCCCTTCTGACGGGGCTGGGGGAGCCACCTTATCTTGCTGGGGACAGGTAGACAGAGGGCTCTGGCACAAGCAGACCCCTGAGGTGCCAGCTACGTGTGGGAGGCCGGGGGCCCCGGGAAGGTGGAAGCCCCTCGTGCGGGAGAGGAGGCCCTGGCCCTGGGCAGCAGGGTGTCCCCCAAAGCTACTCCTTCACCAGGGGGACGTCCTTGTCCCCGCCAGGCTGGACTCGCTGCCTGTCCGCAGGGCGGCCACCAGTCACCTGGGCCTGCGGGGCCCTGCGTCCCTGTCCACCACCCCATGTGCAGCCTTCCCCGCCCGCTCTGTGACCAGCCCTATCAAGGACCTGTCCCTTCCCCCACTGCCCCTCCTGAGACCCCACTCCCTGTTGGCCCTCAGACATGCCCTTCCTCCCCCTGGTGACCTTGGTCCTCAGGCTGGGGCGGGAGCAGTTCAAACCAAGCTGTCTCCCCAGGGGAGCCCTGCAGGAGGGGACACCACCCAGGTGGGCAATGGTGGGCTGTGCCCACCCAGGGAATGGAGGCACGGAGGGAGCCCAGACTTTGGGGCAGCCCAGTAGGGCCCTTCCCAAACCCCTGATCCGGGGTCCCCCCACCTCGAGACTCTGAGACTCTCCCCTGCCCCGTCCCCCTCCCGAAGCCCCGCACCCCCTGCCGCTGGCACAGCTCCAGGGACCTTCCTTTTGAATCACCAGCCTGCTCCCTGCTCCTGGCTTCCTCCCCCTGTGCCACCTGCTGGGGACCAGATTAGCTCCACTTCCCAGCCGCCTCTGGTCCTCAGAGCCCCCGGATTCCTGCAGCGGGGACCTGCACTGTCCCCATCCTCCCGGCCCCCCCACCTAGGACGAGGATGCCGCTGGGCCTCAGTCTCCTCCGTGCTAGGGGAGCGCTGGGAGCCGGCACCCGCGAGTGAAGAGCAGCTGTTGGTCCCACCGCTACCCACCCCCACAGGCAGACCCAAGCTCCTGGGGGTCCTTCAGGTCCCGAGGGACTGTCCCCTTGTTGGCGTGCTTAGGAAGTCACCCTAAGTGGCTGCTCCCACATTTGCCTTCAAGGTGGCAGCCGGAGGTCCAGGAGCTGATCAACCAGCTGCAGGGGGCGTTGACCAATCAGCCTCCTCTTCCAAAGACCAAGGCCAAGGTCACAGAGCCCAAGGAGTTCAACCTGACTGCCCCCAGGCCCCGCGCCATCCCAGTGCCTGAGCCAGTCCCCGTGGTGGCCAAGACCAGACCAGTAAGTGTGGCTGATCGCAGTGGGCTTAGGGTGTCCAGGCAGGGAGAGTGGATCGTGTGGGCCAGTGGGGCTGGGCTGTTCCAGGGCTGAGGTGCCTGGACCAGAGCAGGAGCCTTTGATCACCCTCCCCAGCCCCATCTCACCCCACAGAGAGGGAAACCCAGCTGACCCAGAGCCTGCCCAGTGGAGTGGGTTCCCGCGCTCCACCTCCTGAGGTCTGGTCAGTAGGCGTGGAGTGGAGCTGTTGGCTGCGGGGCGCAGGCCTGTCTGCACTTGGCACTCGGAGCCCACTTTTAACCCTGTGGCAGTGTACCGCTCCCTCCCCGCTGTGTTTGTGCATGTGTAGGTCTCGGTCTCCACTCCTCGGGCTGCGGGGGTGACCCTATCTTGCAGGCTTGTCCGCGCCTCAGGGCCTCTGCCTGTCTATCCCATCTGCCTAGGGCCTCTTCCTCTACCTCTCCCTCCCCTGCCTTGCTGACTTCTGTCGGTCAGGATGCTTTGTATTACAAGTAACAGAAAAAAGCAGCTCAGTCTGGCTTAGACAATAGAGAGCCAGCTGGCTCTCATGGCTGAAGTAGGATAGGCTTCAGGCATAGTTTGATCAGGGTTCTAGAGCTGCTTCTCTGTGACTCTCTTGTCCTAGTCCCCTCCAAGGGTCAACTTTATCTTTGGGCTAACTTCCCTCACTGTAGCAAAACATCCAGGCCTCACACCCACACTGCATCATCCAGGGCATGAGAGGACATGTAGGGCCCAGAATTCTGTGCAAGTATGATGAGACCAACTTAGGTTGCATGTCTACCCTTGAACTGATCACCATGACTGGGAGTGTAACGTTCTGACCGGTCATGGGCTCTACGCTGAGCATCTGGGATGGACTCAGCTTCCCAGAACCAATCTGGTTCCCCAGAAGAACTAAGCACTATATGGAGGGTAAGGGGGTAGTGCCGGGAGGTCCCGAGGTCCCAGACCACTCCCACCACCTGCCAGGTCTCGTTACATTCTCTGCCCAGAGAGGCCTTCCATGAACCCCTCGCCTATCAGGTCTCTCTTAATTTCCTTCTCATTGACCCAGATCCTTTTCTTCATGGCAT
Organism: Balaenoptera ricei; assembly: GCF_028023285.1. Lineage (NCBI taxonomy): Eukaryota > Metazoa > Chordata > Mammalia > Artiodactyla > Balaenopteridae > Balaenoptera > Balaenoptera ricei. The sequence goes on along the minus strand of NC_082643.1, from coordinate 141,889,330 downwards.
CAATTAGATTTTAGAGTTGTTTAGTAATTTGTGGGTCATTTATTATCTGTCTCTTTTATCAGACCTCATCCATCTTATTTTTCCCATATCCCCAATGCCTAGCACAGTCCTGGCTCAGAGCAGACCCTTGGAAAATATCTGTCGGATGGATGGATGGATGGATGTGTGGATGGGTGGGTAGGTGGGAGAATGCATGAGTGGATGGGTGGACAAATGGATGGATGAGTGGATGATGGATGGATGAAGAGATGGATGTGTAGATGGGTTTATGGGTGGACGGTGGATGGGTGGGTGGTTGGGTGGGTAGGTGGGTGAATGATGGATGGACGGTGGGTAGGTGAGTGAATGGATGATCACATGGATGGAGGGATGGGCAGATGGACAGAAGGATGACGGATGGGCCTTGTTGCTGAGCAACCCCACAGTTACCCAATCTGTAGGAGCCTCAGCGTTTCTGACCCCAGCTCCTCTGGTCTAAGCGTGTTTATCTCATGTCACTCTACCACCTGCATCTCTCTCCCTCTCTGCCTGGCCCCTTCCCATCCCCTGCCCTGCTCCTTAGCTGCATGAGCTGTGAGATATTGGTGGACCGTCTCCTTCCCTGGGGTCCACAGATGTCTGTGCTGGAACCATAAGCTTGTTCCCTCCACACTCCCTGCCCTGCTCCATGCCCAGGACCCTCTTCGCCTCCTGGGTTGAGGGCTCTTTCCAGTTCACTCATTCAACAAACGTGTATGGAATGCCCAGTATGTGCCAGGCACTATGCCTTCATGGAGCATGTGTTCCAGTGAAAAAACAGGATGAGTAAAATGTAAGGAGTGTCAGTTGGTGAAAAATGCTGAGGAGAAAATATACTTCAGGGAAAGGGGATAAAGAGTGTTGGAGGGGCTGCATGGAGTTCTGGATGGCACGGCCAGGAAAGCCCTCCTGAGAAGCACCGTGGGGTAAAGAATGAGAAGTGAGCAAATGAGCCATGGGTTTGTCTGGGGGAAGAGCATATCAGACAGAGCAAAGCCCGTGCAAAGGCCCTGGGGCAGCGCCATCCCTCCCCCAAGGGTCAGGGGGCAGCCAGGAAGGGAAGGAGGGGATGGGAGGGGAGGTGTTCAGGGGGCAGAGACACAGGATATGGGCTCACAGGGTCCCTCTGGCTGTGGTGGCAGAGGAGGGAGGTGAGGGGTGGCCTTGAAGCAGGTGGGCAGTTTTTGAGGTGAGCGTGGCTGTGAGAGACCGAGAGGGGTTGAGGAGGGCACCGAGGAGGACCCCAAGGCCTCGATGTGGGCCAGGGATGGACAGCAGTCAGGGTCAGCAAGGCTGGGGGAGGGGAGGGTTTTGGGGCAGAGAGGGTTTCAGGTTTGGACATGGTGAGTTTCCTACGAACATTAGACGTGCAGGGGAGGGGACACGGAGTTAGGAGTCTGGAGTTCAGGGGTTTCCAGGCGGCTCTGCCCCACCCACGTTGTGGACACTGCTCCCCTCCAGGAGCCCCCCTGCTGTCTCAGTGTTACTGCTGCAGCCCCTCCCCTTCACGGGCAGCTCACTTTTCTGGGGTCTGTGACACTCTCAGCCCTACGTGTCCCCCCAGCCGCTCCTCCTCCACCCCCTGCAGGCCAGTTGTCCTCTGCCTGTCCCTCCAGCGTCTGCTGGGCCTGGGCCCTGTGCCTGGCCACCTTCCTTCTTGCTGCTGGCGTGACGTCCCCCCCTCTCCTCCGCGGGTGACCACCAGCACCCAGCGGGTCCCAGTCAGAGCTCAGCGGCTTCCCTTCCAGCCCTGCTCCTCCTGGCGGGGGCACCACCGTCCACCCTCCTGGCCCTGGCACTTTCCTTCACCCACATCTAGCGGGCACTTCTACTCACCCCTCCAAATTGCCACGGCTCACCACGGGCCCTTCCTTCCACCACGTCACCAGGTCCCCAGGAGCACCTACCGGCCGCCCAAGGAGCAGCGGCTCCTGGAGATGACCAAGAGATATAATCACCGGAAGGCCGAGGTGGGCCCCCTGTACACAGAGACCCCGGTGTGGGCGTCAGGGGCGAAAGGCAGCTGCGGAGGGCAGGGAGGAGCGGGGAGCTGGCCCGTGCCTTTGCAGCCCGGGACACCCGTGGTGGCCGGCGGGCTGGAGCGGCTGTCTCTGCGCGCAGGAGCTGCTGCTACGGGCCAGCGTTGAGGAGATGCGGTGCGCGGGGCCCAGGTCCCGCGGGGAGCCCCCAGTGGAGGTAACGCCAGCACACCCACAGCCTGGCCGGTCTTCCCGGCGGCCTCCCCTCACGTCGTAGACACGTCCCTCCCCGTGCCACGGCAGCGGCCACACTTGGAGGGCCACGGAGGGGCGGGGCCCCGCGCCGCCAGGCTGAGCGCGGCCCGAGTGGGCAGGTGCATCAGCTCCCTTCCCTGGGTGTCTCCAGATTTTCCATACTGAGCGCTTGGTATTTCTGTAAGGAAAACCCCAGGGTGTGTTTGTCAATAAAGAAAGTCAGGGAGCAGGACAGGGAGGGCCCATTCTGGGTGGATGCTGAGTGGCGCTCGCTCAGGAGGAGCTGGCCCGGCCCCCCCGCCCTGGACCCGCCTGGGCGGCCGAGGTGAGCCCCCCAAGCAGTTGGGGCAGCCCAGGAGAGTGGGCACCCCACAGAGTAGCAGCAGGCCCCGCGGTGTGAGGGCTGAGGTCCTGCGGTGGGGAGCTCTACCCGCTGCTCGCCCACCGTGGGTGTGGTGCCCACCCTGAGGGTGTGTGCAGAGCAGCGGCAGGTGGGCAGGGAGCAGCCCAGGAAAGGTCCTGGGGGCCGGCCCCGGGGGCAGTGGAGGAGAAGGCCCCCGAGCCCAGAGGCTCCAGCCCCCCGACTAGGAGCTGCGGTCCCCGGCCCGGCAGGCTCTGCACCTTCCCGGCCCCTGCCTGGGTGGCTGGACGGCCTTGGAGGGCAGAGGTGCTGCGGGGGACCCAGTGCAGGGGGTGGGCTGGGCTGGAACGCGTGGATGGGCAGCTGGAGTTAGGACAGAGGGGAGTGGGCCAGGCCTCCCAGGGGTGCAGGGCCCCCCGCTCAGCTGGGGTGTGTTTGGGGGCACCTTGTGGGCACAGGTGCCAGGCCCTGACCCCCATAGGACTCCAAGAAGAAGCTGCGGCTCCGATTTCCACCTCGAATCGTCAAGGCTCCGAAACTGACCTTCTACAGGGTGAGCGGTGCTCCTGACCGTCGTCAGGGTGGGCTCGGGGCAATGGCTCCAGGTCCCTCCCCCTGGGGACCCACCTCCGGGCCTGTTCCCCAGAGGACAGCCCCGCCCTTGAGGCAGAAGGAAGCGCCGGGGAGGGGGCAGGTGTGGAGGGCAGGAGGGCAGAGGGGCACTTGCTGCTCCGCGGCTCCCCTCCCCCATCACAGCCGGCCCTACTCTCTCCTGCAGCCCAACGACGCCTCCCCGGTCAAGCTGAACACTGCTGCCATCCTGCGAGAAGGGGCCTTATACCAGCGGCAGGTGGAGAGAGAGCTGCAGAGGTGGGTGGCAGCTCCTTGGCCTCCCCTCCCCTCCGGGAGCTCAAGAGGGGGCGGCGCCTGGCCGCTGCAGTCCTGCAGAGGCGGCTTTGGTGGGGGTGGGGTGGGACCCAAGCAGGCCAGTGTCAGGGTCACAGCTGCATCCTAGGGAGATAATCTGCACTCAGTGAGGGAGATGGACTGGGTAGGAGGAGGCTGAGCAGAAGCCTGGCCCACCCCGAAGCTCCCTGAGGGGTCACCTCCTCCTGGGAGCCCTTTCTGGTGCTCCCTCCCCCACCACCAGGGCTGCAGACCCCTGCACTTACCCCAAGAGTTGGGCTGTGGGTGGGAGCTTGGGTGGCTGACCAGATGGATGAGAGGATGGACAGACACACAGGTGGGCAGGGGTGGCGGATGGACAGACGGGTGGGCCACAAACGAGTGGATGGGGGTGGAGGTGTGGCTGGAGGGCGGACGCACAGGACCGGGACGGGTGGACAGGGCGTGGAGCGGGTGACTGGTGCTGGTAGAGGGCGGCCCACGCCTGTGAAGGCCACTGCCCCCAGGGGAACTGTGGCCTCCTGGTGGCCCATGCAGCCCCACCACAGGAGACCCCCAGCCCCGCCTCTTGCCTTCTCTCCCCAGGGTGGATAAGCTCGTGGACGGGGCCGGGGACCTCTCCGAGTTCCTCAGGTGGCAGAGGAAGATGCAGGCAAAGGACCGGGAGGAGCAGCTGGCCACAGGCGAGTGCCGGAGGCTGCAGGGGAAGCTCAGCCACGAGGAGGCCGTCCTGGCGCGGCAGCAGGTGGTGCAGGAGAAGAAGCAGAAGGCCGACCAGAAGAAGGAGGAGGTGACGGGCAGGCCGGGGCGGCTGGGGCCTGGGCTGGCGGCGGGCCTGGCTGTGCCTGTGGTTGCCGCCCCCAGGCATCTCCTCCTAAAACCCACGGAGTGGAGGTGCTTCCTCCGGCCCCACCTCACCAGGCGGGGCTTCTGGAAGCATCTGGGGTCAGCTGGCCTGCGTGGACTGTCTGGCCAGCACTTCTGGTCCAGACCGCCCCCCGCCCCCACTAGCACGGTCAGTTGGTCCGCACATCCACACGTGAGGGAGGACCTGAGGTCTGGCAGAAACTTCCGGAAGGCCAGCATGTTTGCATAAGATGCGAGAGGGTCTGTGGACACCCACGTTTCCACTCTGGATGCTCTGGACGTCAGTCCTGCTTTTCCTCCTCCTAGGACGGACGTCCTGGCCGGGGCCTTCCTGCCCGTGTCCCTTCCAGCGGGCCTGGCGGTGGCCCGGATGAGGCAGGAGCCTGCAGGGCCCAGAGGCCCAGCCGTGGCCCCCTCTCCTTAGATGTGTGTCACTGAGGGCCGCCAGTCGGCAGATGTGCCCCAGGTTCACGCGAATTACTTCTCCCGGCGGACGCGTCTGTATCTGCTCTTCGTGTTAGGGTTGGTTTTCCTTCCTTTTTAGCTCACTTCTTAAAAATACAAAGTCAAAACAATATGACACATAGCCTCAGAGAAGTCTCACTTCTTGTAAGTCTGTAACTTACAGCCCATTTCCACCTCCACCCCAGGTCCTTATTTTCATGAATTTCTGTCTTTCCTTCCAAGCAAATATACACACTTCTTGTTTCCCCTTTTCTTACATAAAATGTCCCAGCCTGCTTTACCGGCAATGAAAAATGTTGTGCAAGTTTTTCCTCTTTGTGGAGGTGGCTTTTCGAGGTCCGCTGCTAGAGGAGGGACTGCTCCGTCAGAGTAGCAGATGTGGAGGTTCTGTCTTGTTCTTGTGGCTGTTTTTGTTGGGGGTTTTGGGGTCTTATTAGAGATGCCACATCACCTTCCCTGGGCAGGAACTTCAAGGCCCCAGCACCAGGGGAAGGGGCCCGATCCCCCTGACCCACCCACAGAGGTTACTGTACTGAATTCAGGAATTTTTGCCAGTCTCAGAGGTGAGAAATAGTATCTCAGTATAGCTCTGGTTTGCATTGCATCTATGAAATGTCAATTTGAGGATGTTTTCATATAAGAACCACTTCTGTGTCTTTTTCTGTGAACTGTCTGTTCATGTCTTTTGTCATTTTCTTTTTTTTTTCCAGTTTTATTGGGGTATCATAGACAAGTAAAATTTGTATATATTTAAGGTGTATAATATGATATTTTGATATACATATACATCGTGGAATGATCGCCACAATCAAGCTAATTAACTCATAGTTACTTTTTTGTGCATGTGGTGAGAACACTATCTACTGTCTTAGCAAATTTAAAGTGTACAAAACATCATCGTTAACTCTAGTCACCATGCTGTACGTTAGGTCCCTAAAGCTTATTCATCGTCTAACTAAAAGTTTTTACCTTTTGACCAACATCTCCCCATTCCCCTCACCCCCAAGCCCCTGGTAACTACCATTCTACTCTTTGTTACTATGAGTTCAGCGTTTTTAGAGTCCCACAGAAGTGAGATGAGACAGTATTTGTCTTTTTGCGTCTGGCTTATTTCACTCAGCATAATGTCCTCCGGGTTCATATATGTTGCCACAAATGGCAGGATTTCCTTCTTTTTTAAGGCGGAATAATATTCCATTATGTACGTATACCACATTTTCTTGATCCATTCATCTATCGATGGACACTTAGGTTGTTTCCGTATCTTGGCTACCATGAATAATGCTGCAGTGAACATAGGAATGCAGATGTCTCTTCAACATAGTGATTTCATTTCCTTCAGATGTACCTCCAGAAGTGGGATTACTGGGTCATACGGAAGTTCCATTTTTTATGTTTTGAGGAACCTCCATACTGGTTTCCATAGTGGCTGCCCCAATTTACATTCCCGCCGACAGTGCACAGGGTCCCTTTTCTCCATATCTTTGCCAACATTTGCTATCTTTTGACTTTTTATGCTAGCCATCCTAACAGGTATGAGATGATATCTCATTGTCACTTTGATTTGCATTTCCCTGATGATTAGTGATGTGAAGCATCTTTTCGTATACCTGTTGTCCGTTTGTATGTCTTCTTTGGAAAAATGTTTGTTCATGTCCTTTGCCCATTTTTTTTTTTTTCTTTGCCCATTTTTAAAATCAGGTTACTTTATTTTACTATTGAGTTGTGTGAGTACCTTATATATTTCGGGCATTAACCCGTTATTGGATATATGATTTACAAATATTTTCTCCCATTCCATAGGTTGCCTTTTTATTTTGTTGATTGTTTCCTTTGCTATGCGGAAACTTTTTCATTTGTGTAGTCCCACTTGTGTATTTTTGCTTTTGTTGCTTGTGCTTTTGGTATCAAATCAAAAGTAAATAAATAATCGCCACGACCAAGGCCAAGCAGCTCTTCCCCTATGTTTTCTTCTAGGAGTCTTATGGTCTCGGGTCTTACATTTAAGCCTTTGATCCATTTGAGTTGATTCTTGTGTGTGGTGTAAGATAGGGGCTCAGTTTCATTCTTTTGGGTCTGTATATCTGGCTCTTCCAACAACATTTATTGAAGAGACTATCCTTTCCCCATTGAGTTTTCTTGGTGCCTTGGTCAAAGATTAGTTGACCATGTCCATCTTCTGTTGAGCTGTTAACCTTCATTTCCTTGACTTTATTATAGAGTTCTTTATATATTAGGGAAAGTAACCCTTTAACTATAGTATGTTGTTACAGATATTTTGTTCCAAGTACTCATTTGGCTGTGCGTAAATGATGTATTTTTGCCATGTAAATGTAATTTTATGTCATCAAACTTATCAATCTTTTCTTTCTTTGTATCTGGATTTTGAGTAATTAGGAAGGTTTTTCCCATACCCATGTTATAGAAGAATTCACGCATGTTTTCTTCTAGTATATGTGTGGTTTCATTTTTACATCTGGATCTCTATCCACTTGAAGTTTATTCTTGTACACGGTGTGAGGTCTGGATCCACTTTTATCGTTTTCAGATGGCCATCCAGCCGAGTCTTCCAATCCATGAATGCGCTATGTCTCTCCATTTATTTAAATCTTTTATTTCCTTCATCTGGTTATTTAGGTTTCTGTATGCAAGTCCTATACAAGTTTTGTTAGATTTGCACCTAAGTATTTCTTTTATTATTTTCGAGTGGTTGTAAATGGTGCTGTATTTTTAATTTTGGTGGCCATGTGTTCAATCCTAGTATGTAAAAATGCAATTGGTTTTGTGTGTTGTTCTTGTGTCCTGTGACCTTGCTGAACTCCCTTATTAGTTTTCTAGGACAAACAAGGAATTTTGTTGTAGATTCCTTGGGGTTTTCTCTGTAGGCAATCATGTCATCTGTAAATAAGAACAGTTTTATCTCTTCCTTTCTGATCTGCCTATTTATTTCCTCTTCTGCCTATTGCACTGGCTAGAACATTTGTGCCTAGTTCACCATCCTGGCGGAAATCAGCCTTTCACCATTAAGTGTAATGTTAGATGTAGGTTTTTCTGTAGATGTGCTCTTTATGAAGTTGATGAAGTTCCCCCCATTCCTATTATTCTGAAAGTTTTTATCAGGAAATTCTGCCAAATGCTTCTCTGTATCAACTGATACGGTCATGTGATTTTTCTTCTTTAGCCTGTTAATATGGTGGATTACACTGACTGAATTTCACATACTGAATCAGCTTTGCATCCCTAGAATAAACCCCACTTGATTATGGTGTATAATTCTTTTTATTGATGTTGAATTCTATTTGCTACTATTTTGATTTTGTTAAAGTTGTTCTTGCATATAGTTTCATAAGGGGTGTTAGTCTGTAGTTTTCTTTTTTGTAATGTCTTTTGTCTGGTTTTGGTATCAGGTAATTCTAGCTTCATAAAATGAATTTGGAAACATTTCCTCCTCTTATTTTCTAGGAAAGATTGTGTAGAATTGGTATTAATTCTTTGAACGTTTGGTAGGATTCTCTAGTGAAATCATCTAGGCTTGGAGTTTTCTTTTTTGACTTTTCTAAATTAGAAATTCAACTTCCTTACAAGTTACGGGGCTATTCAAATTATCTGTTTCATATTGGGTAAGTTGTAGTAGTTTGTGTTTTTTGAGGAACTGGTCCATTTCACTAAGTTTCCAAATTCATGTATGTAGAGTTGTTTGTAATATTCTATTACCATCCTTTTTTATTTTTTAATTTTTTTAAATTAATTTATTTATTTTTAATTTATTTTTATCTGCGTTGGGTCTTCATTGCTGCGCATGGGCTTTCTCTGGTTGTGGTGAGCAAGGGCTACTCTTCGTTGCGGTGCACGGGCTTCTCATTGCAGTGGCTTCTCTTGTTGCGGAGCACGGGCTGTAGGCGCGCCGGCTTCAGTAGTTGTGGCTCGCGGGCTTAGTTGCAACACGGCATGTGGGCTCTTCCCAGACCAGGGCTCGAACCTGTGTCCCCTGCATTGGCAGGCGGATTCTTAACCACTGTGCCACCAGGGAAGCCCTACCATCCTTTTTTATGTCTGTAGGGTCTAAAGTGTTTCATTCTTGAATATTGGTGATTTATGTTTTTTCATTTTTTTCTATTAGAATTGCTAGAGATTTGTCAATTTCATTGATCTTTTCAAAAAACCAGCTTCTTGTTTCATTGATTTTTCTCTATTGTTTTTCAATGTTATTGATTTCTGCTCTTTATTATTTCCTTCCTTCTGCTTGCTTTGAGTTTATTTTGTTCTTCTTTTTCTAGGTTCTTGAGATGGGATTTAGATTACTGACATGAGACTTTTCTGCTTTTCTATTGTAAGCACTCAGTTACATTTCCCTTTATTTGTTGCTGTAGCTGTGTCCACAAATTTTGATATGTTGTATTTCATTTTCATGCAGTTCAGTGTACTTTTTCATTTCACTTGAGATTTTCTCTTTGACCCATGGATTATTTAGAAGTATGTTGTTTAGTTTCCAAGCATTTGGAGATTTTCCTGTTATCTTTGATCATTGATTTCTAGTTGATTCCATTGTGGTTGTTGAACATACTCTGCTCTATTTATTTTAAATTTGTTGAGATTTCTTCGTAATTGCTTGTTCCATTTTTATGAGGGCTTCTTTAAAAATCATTGTCAAATCTAACATCTGTGATCTCTGTTCTAGCATCTACTGATTGTGTCTTCTTTCAGTTGGAGATCATCCTGGCTTTTGGTATGATGAGTGATTTTCCACTGAAACCTGGACATTCTGGGTATTGTGTTACAGGACTCTGGATCTTATTTAAGCCTTCTGTCTGAGCAGCCTCTCTCTGACGCCGCTCTGGCAGGGGAAGGGGGGCACCGCCACATTACTGCCAGGTGGGCTTAGCAACCCACCATCCCCACGTGGCCTCTGTTGACCCCTGAGAGGGTGCCCCTGAGGATTTGTGGGTAAGGGCTCCAGCTAGACCTCCATCAATACCTCCCTGACTGGGAGTGGGAGGAGTACCTTATAATTGCCCCCCACGTGGCCTCCACTGTCATGTGGCAAGCATGGAGGTGAATGTCTTCACTCTGCACTAAGCCTCCTCTGACACCACCTCAGTGGGGATGGGGAGGGACCCTTGTTCCCGTGGGTGGGGGTGGACACCAGGTTGCCATGAGCTCTCCTCTGACACCACTGACACCCGGGGGCAGGTCCCAGCTCAAGCTCCTCTGTGCCACCTCCCCATGATCTGGGGAGGGCAGAAGTCTTGTGCCCACTCAGCCTTTGCTCAGGTTTTGCCTGTGATGTCTGGTTGGAGCACAGGTTGTGTCGCACAGTTTTCTGTGTCTGTAGGCGGCTCCTTTCCTGGTCCCTTGGCAGGCTTTGGTTGGGCTTTTTTGTCTGCACCTATGGCATTTCTGGGTCCTCCGGCACCCAGCCTGGGACACACGAGGTAAAAGAAGACCCAGGGACACCCCTGCCCCCGCCACTGCACCATTCTTCAGGTCCCACGGTCCCAGCCTTCTTCCCTCCACCTTTCATAGCCTTCTTCTGTGTGTTTAGTAATTTATATTCAGGGGTTTTAGTTGTGCCTAGTGGGAGGAGTAGGGGAAAGCACCCCTACTCCATCTTCCCAGAAGTGGAAGTCCCAGGTGTTGATTCTGATAAAGGCTTTTGCAGCATCTGTGGAGATAATCATATTATTTTTCTCCTTAGCTCTATTAATACGGTGAGTTATATTAATCATCTTTTTTTAAAAAAACATCTTTATTGGAGTATAATTGCTTTACAATGGTGTGTTAGTTTCTGCTTTATAACAAAGTGAATCAGCTATACATATACATATACCCCCATATCCCCTCCCTCTTACGTCGCCCTCCCACCCTCCCTATCCCACCCCTCTAGGTGGTCACAAAGCACCGAGCTGATCTCCCTGTGCTATGCGGCTGCTTCCCACTAGCTATCTATTTTACATTTGGTAGTGTGTATATGTCCATGCCACTCTCTCACTTTGTCCCAGCTTACCCTTCCCCCTCCCCGTGTCCTCAAGTCCATTCTCTACGTCTGTGTCTTTATTCCTGTCCTGCCCCTAGGTTCTTCAGAACCATTTTATTTTATTTTTTTTTTAGATTCCATATATATGTGTTAGCATACGGTATTTGTTTTCCTCTTTCTGACTTACTTCATTCTGTATGACAGACTCTAGGTCCATCCACCTCACTACAAATAACTCAGTTTTGTTTCTTTTTATGGCCGAGTAACATTCCTATTAATGATTTCTTAATGTTGACCAATCCTTGCCTTCCTGCGACGAATCCCGTGCGGCTTCCCTGGAATTTGAAAGTGCTCGGACTCACATGGAAAAGTCCAGAGGCAGGAGGCAGTGGGTGGAGAGCAAAGGTGGGCTGTAGTCAAGCAGCCATGCGCTTCCCTTGATCAGAGACCCTGAGAGGATCCCGGAAGAAGCCACCTGGAGTCACCTTCAGAGGTCCACCTGGAGGGGCGAGGACCCCATCAGGGGGGTGGGTGCTGGAGGCCAGGGCTCGGACTAGAAGCTGCGGCCTGACAGACGGTCTCGCTGGGCAGAGGGACTGTGTTCAGGTGACCCAGCCGAGGTGCAGAAGGAGCAGCTCCGCCAGGGAGGAGAGCCGCGGGGAGGGAGGGAGGGAGGCAGGGAGGGCCCCCCTCCCGCAGGCTTTTCCCCGGGGGCAGGAAGGCGTTTGGAGCCCCTACCTTTTACTCCTTGGGGCTCTCTCAGTATTCCTGGAATGGGGCTCTTCTTGCGACAGCAAGGACAGAACAGCCTGCCCCTACGGCCCCTCCCCTCATCGGCCTGTCCTGACGCCAGGTCAGCAGGAGGGGCTCCAGCCCGCACAGGCCGGCACCCCCTCCCATGGCTCGATGGCGGCTTGGTGAGGTCCAGCTCCGTCCCTCCCGACCCCGGGGGTCTCGTGAGCCAGAGGCCTCCCGTCAGAAGCACAGGAGTCGTGGGCCTCCAGGGGACAGCATGGGAGAGGGCACCCTGTGAGGGCTGGCGGCCCAGCCACGACTGGGTGCTCCCCCCAGGCACCCTCGGCCTCGCCTCATCATCAGGGCAGCTCCCCGAGCCCCGAGCCGTGTTCCCCAAAGCCCGGCCGACTCTGGCTGGACCATCCCGCACAGGTCCAGAGGCTTCTCTCCCCGACCTGGACCGTCCAGGTGCACGCATGTAGATGATCAGTGTGTTTTATGAACAACGTAACCTGAGTAGACGGTACTAAACATTTGAAGACAAAAGGAATCGTATTGTTTTCGTGTACCATTCATGCTGGACTGGTGACTTTTACAGCCTCCGTGTCTTTTTTTTTTTTTTTTTTTAGTATTAATTTATTTAGCTGCGCCAGGTCTTCCTTGCGGCATGCAGGATCTTTAGTTGCGGTGGTGTGCATGCGGGATCTAGCTCCCAGACCAGGGATTGAACCCGGGCCCCCTGCTTTGGGAGCGCAGAGTCTTAGCCACTGGACCGCCAGGGAAGTCCCCAGCCTCCGTGTCTTAATGGGACTTTGTCTCCACCGGAGGCTCCGCTGCCACAGCCTGGCCCGCGGAGCCCCGTCCTCGCCTCCTCTGTGCTCTCAGCGTCCCTCTAGAGCCTGGACGCATCCTTTCTTCTGAGAAGTAGGATGTTTTGGGCCCACCTGAATTTTCTCTTCTTGAGACATAGATTCAGTTATTCCCCCCGAGGCCCTGGCCCTCACCACAGAACCCAGTGTTGATTTCCATAGCTGGGGGCTGGGTGGGGGGAGCTTTCCTGGTGTTTCCGTGGTGACCAGTATTAAGGTGCTCTAGCAACAGGGCTGAAAAGGATATATTTGTAAGGTCATGAGTGTAGCTCTGACACTGTTTCATCAAAAACAATTTGAATATATTTTCTTCACTTAATTTTATCTCCCTTTATTTATTTATTTTTTTGGCTGTGCTGCGTGGCTTGCTGGATCTCAGTTCCTCAACCAGGGATTGAACCTGGGCCCTCAGCAGTGAAAGCGCCGAGTCCTAACCACTGGACCACCAGGGAATTCCCAATTTTATCCCCCTTTTAAAATAATTTGATGAACCATAGAAATAAGTAGCTATATTGGAAAAAAAATGGATAAAGTTCACATAATTCTTGCTTTGTTTTTTTTATTTAATCCGTCATCACAGTGAAGTTAATCCGGAGTAGCAGTACCAATATTAGCACAAAATCCACTGGGTGAATAACATTTCACACTCCGGTTGTCATGGGTGACCATTCTTAGAGTATATTTTACAGAAGTATTCAATGGATTTAGTTTGGAGGCCCTTGGAGCATTTTTCTATTTGGCTTTGTTACATCAGTGCTGTCTGGTGTGTTCTGTGTTCACTTGAATTTAAAGGTGTCCCCGTGCTGGTAGCTGAAAGCCCTTGCTTGGGGCGAGGTCAGCCAGCAGCCCTTGTTTGGGTGGTGTTAGTTGCGGGAGGGGTGGAGAGATGTGCAGAAAACCCAGCTGGGCTTCCAGCGTAGGGCCCAAGGATGCATTAGGCCAGCCTGGCCCCTGAGTGGACTCTGGGCCGGACCACGGGTCCAAGGTTTATGTCAGAGCAGACAGAGCCAAGAGTCAGCCCAGGACTCCAGCCAGCCAGCTGCCCTGTGAGCCGCTCACCACCCTGGTGGCCCCGGCCCTGCTGCAGGCCTCTCCAGGGGACCACACCCCTAGCTCGCCAGCACCTCTGCCTGCCCACAGATTCGGCTCTGTCACCTCCTTTCGATCTCTGAGTGCTCCGTCCTCCTCTCCGCCAAATCCTGATGCTGTGCTGACACTGATGCCACGACTGATGGGGACACCGTGCGGGGGTGGCTTGGGAGGTGGCACCGCCGTCCCCACTCACCAGCAAACACACTGGAGCCGGGGAGGGGGTGATTTGCCCGAGGTCACACAGCTGGTCGGGGCGGAGGCAGAGCTAGAATCCTGGGGCCTTCTCCACGGCCTGCGCTGTCTCCTGGGTTCTGCGGGATTCGCTCCGAGCCAGGAGATGTCGCCCCTCTTCCTCACTCCCAGGACCAGGCTGCCAGCTGTCTCTGTGCCTCCCCAACCAGCCGGGGGTCCGGGGACTCGGCTCAGCTCCCTCTCCTCTGAGCCCAGGTGTCTTTCCTTGCACGTAGTTTACTTACTTGGGGTAAGACTCCTCCACGTTTCGGTAGCCTACTTTTTCTCACCTCATATTTCCACACAAGCATTTCTCGAACTTATTACAACGTTTTCGAAAGTACTTTTTAAAATAAACGTTTTACTTTGGGACTTTTTTTAAGCAGTGACAGAAAAGTTGCAACTAGTATGGAGGGTTCCCCTGTTGTCATCCAGCCTCCCCTGCGGGTCACATCTTACGTCAGCACGTGCCGACGGGGTTTCTTGCACTGTCACAACAAAGCACGGAAAACTGGAGGGCTTTAGCTGCCGTTCTGGAGGCCGCAAGTCCGAGATCAAGGTGTTGGGTGGGCCCTGCTTGCTCTAAGCAAGGCTTGCTCTAAGCCTCTTCCGGCTCCTGGTGACCCCAGGAATTCCTTGGTCTGTGGCAGCCTCACCCTATCTCTGTCTCCACCTTCACAAGGCCATCTTCTCCATGTTTCTCTGGGTCTTCTCCTCTTCTTATATTGACACTTGTCATTGGATTTAGGACCCACCCTAAATCCAGGATGGTTTCATCCCAAGATCCTTAACTCATTACTTATTGGATCCTTAACTAGTTGGAAATAAGATCACATTCTGAGGTTCCAGGTGGACATGAATTCTGGGGGGGCACCAACCCAGTACACCAGGGTATATTTGTCACAATCAAGAAACCAATATGGGCACGTAACTTAACTGAACTCCACACTCTATTTCGATTTCAGCATTTTTTTTTTCCTACTTATGGTCCTTTTTCTGTCCAAGATCCCATCCAAGGATGTCCCAGACTCGTCTTGGCCATGACATTGTCTCAGGCTTTACTTGTCCTTGGCGCCCTTGGCAGTGGTGAGGCGTGCTGGTCAGGTGTCCTGTAGAACGTCTGTCTGTTGAGATGCTCAGACTGGGTATAGGAGGAAGACCACAGGGGCCACGTGCCTTTTCATCCCATCCCTTCAAGGGTGCCCGCCGTCAGCAGACTTATCACTGAGGATGTTGGACTTGATCACCTGGCTTCTCACTGCGGTCATTCCCCCTTTCCACGTTGCGCTCCTTGGAAGGGGTCTCTAAGCAGGGCCCACACTCAAGGAGGTGGATTCTTCAGCACAGAAGACATGTCTCTTCTCCCTCATTTACTTGCTTATACATCTATATATATCAGTCCACTCATTTGTATCAGTGTGGACTCATGCATATTTATTTTATACTTTGTGTTATAATCCAATACAACGTGATTTATTTTGTTGCCAGCTTTGGCCGCTGGGACCCCTTTCAGGCTGGCTCCTGTGTCCCTTCGACATGCCCCCATACCTCCCACCATCCTTTTGCTTTTTGAGCACTTCCTTACTTCACGGTGCCATAAAATGCTCCAGGCTCATCTTGTATCTTCCCTGCCCCAGCCCTCAAACGGCCATTTCTACAAGAACCGTGGTTCCTTTTCTTAGAACCTGGAATGAACCTGCACAGAAAGGGATGGTCAAAAGCCATTTTTATACGTGCTGGCAAAGTGCTTTACGAAAGGCTTCCTTCCTGCCCAGCGTGCCTGGCACCCACGATGCCACAGATGGACCCTGCACGTACCATGCAGTCGGAGGTGAGCCCCCAGCTGCCCAGACCTCCAGGACTGGGAGCCCAGGGGCTCCCTGGCAGCGCTGGGCAGTGACAGGACGTATACATCCCACCCTGTCCTTTGTAGTATCTTGAAGACTGAAAATAATATTCTGAATTGTTCACAATAGCTCCACGCTGGAAACAACCTGAATGTCTGTCAATGGTAGACTGCATCAAAGAGTTGCTATATATTCCCCGAAACAGCGAGGAGAATAAGCCAACCCCACTCCCGGTGAAAAGGTGGATGAGGAAAGTACCCCCAGATACTGAGCAGAAGAGGGAAGCCGCAGCCAGGACACGGGGCGAGTCCTGTTGTGCGCGGTTCAAAGTGGCAACGCCCCGCCCCGCGGTTTAGAGCTGCGCATTTCTCAGGCTCCCCCAGAAAGAAGAGTGTGGGGTGACCGTCAGGACGTGCCCGGGGGCGCGTGTGATGGGGAGCCTGGGGCTTCCCGGGGGCTGGCGTGTCCTCCGCACAGACCTGGGCAGAATCCGGACAGCCGGCTCCATGTGGCTGCAAAGCAAGCAGTGCCCTCCTCTCTCAAGCGGAGTCAGCAGCGGGTGGGCTTCAGGGCGAACCCAGTGGCTCTGACTTGGTTTCCCCAGGACTCTGTTGGCTGCACTCCTCAGCTTATTGTCAGATCTGGGGGGGTGGCTGCGTAGTTCCGGGCTCACACCCCCAGGACCACAGTGGAGGAAGGGAGGACGTGAGGCGGGACTTCCCCAGCAGGCCCCACCTCCAGACGCTGATGAGCTTAGACCCAGGTTCCAGGGTGATTCAGGGTCAGGGACTGGGTCCGCCGTCCAGACCTCAGGCTGCTCCCGGGGCTAGGGCGGGCCCAGGGTCAAAGGCAGCGGCTCTGACGGTGGCCGGCCGGTTGTCCAGACAGCTGAGCTGATGCAGCAATGTGCCGAGAGGCGCCTCCAAGAGGAAAAGTCCATGAAGGAGCTGGTGGAGCAGGTGATGGAGACGCAGAAGAACGTCAAGGTGGCGCAGACAAAGCTCCTGAAGGGCCGACGGCAGATGGGTACAGTGTGTGTGGGGGGGTGCTCGGTACCCTCCCAGGGGAGCTACCCGTGCCCAGTGCCGGCCCTGCTGCTCTCTGACCCCCTCAGCACCCCCCGCTTGGCCCTTAGTTCAGGAGGTGATAGACGAGAGCCGGGAGCTGCTACAGCGCAGTGCAGAGGCGGCCAAGGAGGAGCAGAGGCGGCGCTGTGAGCTCATCTCCCAGTTGCGAGCCCTGGAGACTCAGCCCACGCGCAAGGGCAAGCTGGTGGACCTGACCCAGGTGAGGACGTGGCCCCCGGAGCCCATGCCCATGTGACGACCTCGGGGAGCTTCCCCGGGTCTTACTGGGCCTGGCATTGCCGTGAAGGATGTGTCCAGAATTCCCACCAAGGCCAAAGGCAGTCTGGACCCAGGCCGAGATCCACCTATCCGCTCATGCCCAGCTCCCCCGTGCCCGCCATGCTGGAGGCCTGGGTCTGGTCCAGATGCTCAGTCCTGCCAGGGAGGCCTCCATCACCCCTGGGGGTGGGCAAGGTAGCCTTCGTGGAGCTGCGCGTTGAGGGAGCGCCCGGAACTCACTAGGCCTGGGTGGAAAGGGCAGTGTAGGGAGAGCGCAGGTGCACGAAGGCCCAAGGCTGGGCAAGCAGGAGGCTAAGAGAAGGACAGCAGCGCCGGGAAGCCTGTGTGAGAAACACCACGAGAGGCCAGGCTGGCGCGCGGTGACGTGGGGCAGGCCTGGTCCTGGGGGGTGGGCAGAGTCCAAAGGACTCTCTACCCAGGCCCCCAGGTCCTGGCTGGGGAGACAGTGCTGAGCTCCATTTGGGCCCTGCCACAGCGGAGGGGCCTACAGGGCACCCAGCTGAGATGTCCCCACAGAGGTCGAGGGCTGCAGAGCAGGCCCAGGCTGGAGAAGCTGGATGGTGGACACGTCATACAGGCACCACTGAGTAGATAGGAGGAGGTCTCCTGGGCACAGGGCCAGGCCTATGGCACTCCGGAGGGCTGCTGGTACTGGTGCCAGCGCCCTGGAGATGGCCAGGCAGGCTGGGCCTGGGCCTGGTTCCCAGCCTGGGGCCTCCCCTGCCCACCCTGCAGATCCCCGGCTATGGCCTGGAAGGGGAGATGTCGGTCGTGGAGCTGCGCGAGCGGCTGGCCCTGCTCAAGGAGACCCAGAGGTGCAAGGAGGAGGAGAAGCGAGACCAGATCATCCAGGGCAAGCGCGCCAAGAGCCGGGCGCTGCAGAACACGGTGGAGCAGATCTCGCTGTGCCGCGCGGCCATGGGGAGGTCTGCAGCCTTGAGGTTAGTGCCAGTGGTCCGGGGCGGACGCCTTGGGTGGGCAAGGAGCAGGGAGCCTGCTTTTGCATCCTCCTGGGTGGCTTCTCCTCGTAGCAACCCACCACCCTCCCGCCCAGGCAGTTCCCTTGCAATCACTTGCCCCCAACTATTTTCTTATTAAAAAAAAAAAACATTTATTTACTTATTTATTTACTTTTGGCTGTGTTGGGTCTACGTCGCTGCACGCGGGCTTTCTCTAGCTGTAGAGAGCGGGGGCTACTCTTCGTCGCGGTGCGCGGGCTTCTCATTGCTGTGGCTTCTCTTGTTGCGGAGCACGGGCTCTAGGCGCGTGGGCTTCAGTAGTTGTGGCTCGCGGGCTCAGTCGTTGTGGCTCGCAGGCTCTAGAGTGCAGGCTCAGTAGCTGTGGCGCACGGGCTTAGCTGCTCCGTGGCATGTGGGATCTTCCCGGACCAGGGCTCGAACCCATGTCCCCTGCATTGGCAGGCAGATTCTTAACCACTGCGCCATCAGGGAAGTCCCTTTTTTTTTTTCCTTTTTAAACCAGGACTTAGTTGGGGTTCACACATCGAATTTGGTTGTCAAACATCTCTCTTTTAACGGAAAGCACGTGGACACACGCACCCCTCTTTGTTAGGAACACTGTGGTGACTTTTCCGGCCCCTTGTGGCCAAGTATGGAAGAGATCTGCAAAGATAGCAGAATATTAGCCGCCGCTATCTCTAGGCAAGAGTGGCAAGAGGAGGGCAAGATGAAAGGGCGTTCGCTTTTTTTATCCCCAATACCAAGATAGTTAATACCTATGGAATACTTTTTAAACTGCGAAATACAAGGAGCAAAAAGGAAGAGGCGCTGGGGGGAGCCCCGCCCCGAGCGGTCCTCGGGGGGCCTCTCCCCCTGCACCTAAATCCCTGGAGTCAACCCGCGGTGGGGTTGTCCTGAGCCAGCCCCGCCGCCCGCCCAGGTGGGAGGAGAAGAAGGCGCAGTCGGCGGCCGCGGGAGCGCCCTCCCGGGACGAGCGGGTGCTGGAGCTGCAGCGCAGGATCCGGGAGAAGGCGGCCGAGCGCCGCGGGCAGGAGGCACTGCTGCACGTGCCGGCGCCGCGGGCAGCTCGCCCCAAGCAGCAGGTGAGCCCCGGGGGCGGGCGCGAGGGTGCGCAGCGCAGGCGTTGGAGGTAGCGGGCGGGCGGGGCGCGGTGTGTGGGGGCGGGGAAGCCGCGGTGGGGGACGGCCCCGCCCCGCGCCGACTTCCACCGCCCGCCCGCAGGCGCAGCTGGAGGCGCAGCGCAGGCTGGAGATGGAGCAGAGCCGGGAGCGCAGGCTGCGGGCGCTGCAGCGGGGAGGCTCGGCAGGCGGGCCCGCTCGCTGCCTGGGTGCCGCCTGAGCCGGGCGGGCCCGGCGGGCCCGCCCCGGGACCCCGAGACCCTCGCCCAAATAAAGCCTGAGCGGCGGTGTGCACCTCCCCTTCCTTGGCCGCGCCCCTCGCCCCACTCCGCCCCAGTCTCCTCCCGCCCAGAGCAGGGTTGCCAAATAAAATGCCAGTTATTGCGTGGGACAAGCTAATGCTAACAGAAGGATCCGCTGGAATTCCAATTTATTTGGGCGTCTTGAATCTTATGTGCTAAAACATGGCCACCCTAGCCCAGATTCTAGCCCTTCCTACGGCCTAACGCTAGGCATTCCTGCCCATGCCCCCCATCGGAGTTCCCAGAGCC
This sequence comes from Balaenoptera ricei, assembly GCF_028023285.1. Classification (NCBI taxonomy): domain Eukaryota; kingdom Metazoa; phylum Chordata; class Mammalia; order Artiodactyla; family Balaenopteridae; genus Balaenoptera; species Balaenoptera ricei. Next base: position 141,869,715 of record NC_082643.1, on the reverse strand, counting down.
TGCTCTGCTTGTGGAAACCTGGAATCCCCATTCTCTGCCCGGAGTCAGGTGGCTTAATCCAGGAACCCCCAAGACTGAGAATGTGATTGTGCTTGTGCGATTAGTAGAAGTCGCCAGGATCTTGAGCCGCTGGGAACTGGCCCTTCTCGGCCTTGTCTCCCAAACCTCACGGCGATGGGGGGAGCTGGCCAGGGATGTAGGAACTGTCCCCCACACCCCGTCTGCTGATGAGGCCACTGGTGCTCAGAGAGGTGAAGTGACCTGCCGGGAGAGCCAGGACCCAAAGCTAAGCCTGGATGACTTTAGAGCACTGCCCAGCCTTCTCCAGCATCACTGAAGGAACGAGGTTAGAGCCACTGGGCAGGAGCTGGCCCAGGGCCTGGACAGGAATGGAGTGATTCCCCTGGGTCCTCAGACCCATCACTGGACTGGAGGTGCGTGGCTCTGAGGACAGGCTGGCTGAGTGAAAGCCTCCTGGTGTAAAGCACAGTATGCTGCAGCGCCCAGGAGAGAGAACGGGCAAGCCCATGGGGTGCAAGGCAGTAAGAGAGGGGCTGGAAACTGCCAGGCGGATAGATGTCTAGGAGAGACCCCCACACCCTACATCCTTTTTGGGTCTGCAGAGGGGGGAGGCTGGACCCCAGGGCACATTCAGACTAAGAGGGTGGACATCTCAAAGGGACAAGAACAGACTAAAGACCAGCGTTCTCCCCCAACATTCTGAACTGTGTCAGAACCCCAGGACTTCCCCACAACTGAGGTTGGTAGAAAGAGGAATTTCCCACCCCCCTGTCAAATTAGAGCTGGGAGCGGATTAAATTTCATTAAAAAAAATAAACACGGCATTTCTTACATCCTGTGTTGTTATTCAAACCCATTTCATTTGATATCGAGGAAATACGTTGATGATGACCTGTCCCAAGAGAGGCTCTCAGGAGCTCTGAGGGCTTCAAAAGGGGAATTATTAGCTTCTATAACTGGCAATCCAAAATAGGGTAGACTTCAGGACATGCCTGATCCAGGAGCTCTGTCTCCAAGCTGGTAGCAGTTCCAACCTCACATGTCTGGAGGAAGAAGGGCCATCTCTCCCTGGCAGGTCTCGTAGGAGGGAAACCTCTCTGTCCTCCAAGCCTTGTGCTCCAGTCTCACTGGCCTGGATTGAACATGCTCTGCTGAACCAGTTCCTGTAGTGGGGGAAGGTCTGCATGGGGGCCCTTGCAGCACATGGGGGCCGAAGCAAGCACTGTGGCAGAGGGAGAGAATTACCCTTCACCTATCAGATTGGCCTCTGGAGCAGAGGGGAGAGGTGGTGGCCCAACAGACTCAGGGTGCTATTAGGAGTAATGCTGGTTGGCAATCCACAGGGTCCCCACCTGCCCTCCTGGACTGGACAGCTGCTCAGAGCTGCCTTGAGAGCACCTGGGGCTTCTGCCCCATACAAACCCCAGTAGGGTCAGGTCTTGGACCATCCCCTGAGTTTATGGGCTGAGGGCCGGCCTTGTGCGGTAAACTGATGGCAACAATGTCTCCCGGTATCCATGTTCCTTGCCTTGTGACCTCTGCCAAGGCAAGGAACAGAGTAGGAAATAGGCAGAGTCTATTTCCCCCAGTCCTTGAATCTGGGCTGACTTGCTTTGGCCAATAAGGTTCAGCAGGACTGGCTGTGCACCAGTTTAGAGCCTGGACCTCAGGTGGCCTTGGAGGTCCCTCTTGTTCTCTACCTGTGTGGGCATGTCCAGGGTGGCCTGCTGGGATGACCTGGTTATTCTCAGAACAAGAGAGACAAGCTGGGCTCTTTTCTGGTTGCCAAATCCATGCCCAAGTCCAGTTCTGGGAGCTGAACTCAAGGAACCCACCACCAGATTCTCTAATCCCAATTCTGACATGCAGCCCCACCCAGGGTTGGCATGCACCTGTGTTCACAGTGTTGAGTCCTCCCGACTCCCACCTTCCCCCTGAGATAGGTACTGCTGTTATCTCCATGCTACAGGCCAGGGAACCGTGAGACTTGCCTGAACCATGGAGCTGGGATTCAATCTCAGGCAGGAGGGATCCAGGGCCCACACTATCTTCTCGATTCTTGGAGTTGCACCAGATGCCCCAGAGACCTCCAGGCTTTTGCCTGGGCCATGGCCCCTTTCCCAGGACCGGGCTGGACCGGACCTGGGCGAGAGGAGTACTCCACGGGTTCAGTCCTTCCCTTCCTGACACCTATTGTCTTCGGGATAATCCAGACTCTTAGCCTGGCATGTGGGCCCTCCAAGGTCTGACTCGTGCCTTCCCCGACCCCCACTTCTCCCAACCCCTGAATCCGTGGCGCACTGGGCAGCCTTCAGTTTTCTGGATATGCTAGCCCACCTTTCCCCATCCAGGCTCCCTCTTTCTGGAACTCTCTCCTCCATTCTAGTCCTTTCAGTTCCCAGCTCGTTTCCTCCGGGGAGCCCTCGCAGACGTCCTGGCTGAGTGCCTCCTCCAGGATCCCGAAGATGGGCCGGGCTGTGCTTCCCTCGCGTCTCCACCAACAGCCTGGCAGAGCCCGGGATCGCAGGGATCAGGCGCAGGCCCAGGGCCTGGCACGTCGTGGGGAGCGGGCGCCCGGAGGACCTGCAGATCCAGGCCGATAGTAGAGACCCCAGGAAACAGGTTGGGAGAGGCGCGCCCGGCTCCGCGCCGCGAGCAGGGCAGCCGGAGCCCAGACCACGACTCCCGGGAGGCCTTGCGGGCCGAGGGGCGCCGACCGCTCTCTCGCGGGAAGGCAGGAGCTTGAGCTCACGAGCGTGGGCGGAGCCGGAAGGAGGCCCATTTCAAAGTGGTAATAGATGGTTTCTTACCCAATAAGATTGAAAATATACCTCCTCGACCGGCCGACCACGGGAGTAGGGTCAGCGGTGGCCAATAGGAACGCGCGGGGGGCGGAGCCGAGGTCTCCGGAGCGGAAATGGGTCGCTGTTGAGGCGGCGGCGTCTTGTTGAGGGCTTCTCAGCGGCTTCCAAAGGTGCTTCCTCGCTCGAGTGCGTCGACCGCTGCGCCTGCCGAGCCTCACCAGCGCCAGGCAGGGCCAGGCTTTGCGGGAAGGGGGCGGCAAGGCAGGGCCGGGCGGATTCGGGGTTCGGGCGGATTCGCGGCCTGCGGAGGCCTCGGCGCCGCGGCCCAACGAACCGCCGTGGCGCGGCCGACCACGCTCGGGCCCCGACCTCCGACCGGGCCCGCGGGCCGGCTCGCCTGCCCGCCCGCCCCGCTGTCCGCGCAAGCCCAGCTCGGCGCGGGGACGGAAGTGGGGAGGCCCTGCCGCGGGTGTCGGCCGCCCGTGCAGGCTGCGGCGCCTCGTCTTAGCGTCGCCGGGGAAACTGAGGCTGGGCGGGGAGGGACGCGCCCAAGGTCACTCGGAGGGCCGGGCGGGGCGCGGGGCGCGGGCCTGTGTCGGAGTTCGGGGAGACCGGGCGAGAGTTTGGTCCCCACCGAGACTGTCGCCTTTGTGTGCTCGCGCAGCCGTTCCGCCACGCGGGTCTGCGAGTCGGCGCGGGCGGCCGGGCGGAGTCTCCTCCGGGTTAGGACGGGGCTGGGGCGCCCGCCGGGGGCAGAGCTCAGCAGGTCCTCGGCTTCCGGGCGTTGGCTGGGCGCGTGGCCGCCGAGGCCTGCGGCCGAGACCCCCCGCGGGCGCCTGGAGACAGGTGCCTGAAGTACAGGACTCACTGCACGCCGCTTTCCACCCTTTGACCCGTCGAGGGACAAGGGGAGAGTTCAGAGCCTTGGTAGCGGTTTTTGTGAGGTTTTGGCTTTTGTGTAACTCCAGTTCCTCCTCATCGACGGTCACGGCCATACCTTCCTTGTGTTTCTGCGTCACGTTCTCGGAGCCAGACCTGGGGTCTCAGCTCTGCGGTCCTGCACTCGCTGAGGCTGCCTGAGTGGCCAGGGAGACTGAGGTGGTCTCCCCAAGGTCACAGCCTCGGTTCCCTGACTGCGGAGCTAGCCCTTTGAATTCAGTGACCAGGAGTTTGCTAATGAGAGGCAGAAACGTTGAAAGGAATCGTTTTGCTTTGTCTTTCTGGTGGTTTGTTTTTTGATGGATGGGGGGACATATTGGGTAGTTTTGTGTATGAGTTTGAGGTGAAATGGGAATATTCAAGTAGAAAGATGTGTAGCTGGCTTCTGTATTGCGTGAACTTGAGTTTCCAACTTTGACTCACATCTTGCTGTAATCCAGTATTTATAAACCTTTTTACAACGACGACTCCGGCCCCCCCCCCCGCCCCCCCGCACACCCGAGCTTTTTCACACGTTGTTTTCCTGATTGCCCACTCCAGGAAATTTTAATGCTGCTTTCACACTGTATGTCTTTTTTATGTGGTATATGCATGTTTATGCTTTGTACATAAAAAGAGGAGGCTTTTTTTTTCCTCCTTTGAGAACACGTACGTTAATTTTTTAAGTCATCACATTTGAGGTCTTCTGCTTGCACAAAAATAGGCATGGTACAGGCCCAGGAGCCAGAGTGGAGAGAGTGAGAGACATTCCCTGAGGTTGAAATATAAATGGCAGAAAGGTGGGACTGGAGAGGTAAGCTGGAACTAGATCACAGAAGGTCTCCGGTGTGCCTCCGCAATAAGGAGTTCAGAATTCATCTTAAGGCCGGGTGGGAAATCACTAAATTGAGTTCTAAGCAGGGAAGTTAACAGGGTTAGGTTTGCGTTTTAGAAAAATCACTGTGCTATGAGAAGGATGGTTAGAAAGGTGGACAAAACTAGTGGCTTCAGGACCAGTTAGGAAGAGAGAAAAGGATAGCCTGAACCAGGGTAGTGACTAGTCACTGAACTTGGTAATGGCGATTGCCAGTCATGGCAGTTCTTCACTGGCTCTTTACTTAAAAGCTCTTAGCCAAGTCCATGCCTGGTAGTTTATACCCCTGCCAATTTTTGGAAACGTTTTGGGGTGCTACTCAATGAAAATATGTGCACAAGGTAATTGGTTTGTATGCTGTATAAAAATGGCTTTGTATGTTCTTGTGTATCTGTTATCCATGTCTCATTTTGGAATGATTTACGTACATCTCTCACCGTCCCCAAATTAGGAATTTTTGAGGGATAAGGTGGCTCCTGTAGAATATTACAGGGTTGGCTCTGTTATTGAGATATGATTCACATATGTGCTCTTCTAACTTATCTTTCTAAATAGCTTGTTTCCCAGCAGGACTTTGGGAATTTTAGAGCGAGGCATTTCGAGGTTTCCTCTCTGAGGGGGAAGGCCCAGAGCACAGATACTGACTTACTCCAAGGTCACAGTTCAAGTGTGAGAAAAACGTGAGGTTGAGATGGAGGGTGCCACTATAGGGTTATGGAATCTCCTTTGGAAGCATTTTTTTTTTCCCCCGGCATAAATAAGAATTGGCAGGTTTATTGAATACCACATCATGCAGAGTAGGAAAGGCCTGGAAACATTTCAAAATGAGTATTATCAGTAGCCTGCTGGTGCAAAAGAGAAATTGTGACCATCAGGCCTTCCTGTACTCTTTTGAAACCACATGGTTTCCTGGAGTATCCAGTAGGGTACATTAACTGCAGAATGTACCTCCAGATAGCTGATTAAATTAGCTTGCTATATATATTTAGATTTACTTGACATACACAAATTTAAAATGAAAGAATGTCTGCTAAATGGCATTATTATCTGCTAATGCCTTTTTGTTTTGGAATCATAATTTCTGGTTTTAGGAATGCGACTCCGTTGTCTGTAAGGGTTACTCTAGGTTTGTGATATCACGTCTGCTGTTTAGTAGTCTCTACCACTTACAAATCCACCCTGCCAGGTAGTTGTGGTTGGTTCCATTTTATGTGTCCTGAAGCACAGGAAGGGCACAGTCACTTGCCCAAGGTCACACAGTTAGTAAGAAGAGACCTAGCATCTGGACCTCAGATTCCATTGTCTTTGTTCCTTTTGCTGGACTTTGTTATGTCATTCACATTTTTCTGTGGTGGGAAAGCACAGGGCTGGTGTTTCTAGTAGCTTTAAATAGTGAAGATAAAACTTAAAAGTGGGGGATATTGTCTTTACTTTTATGTTTGTTTTTTCAAGTAACGTTTACCCAGGAAGGGTCTGATTATAAATATTCTCAAGAAGCTGAATTTTCAGTGACTGCGTTGTATTCCTGAAGACTAGTTATTTTTCGTGAGTCCCCCCCAACCCCCAACCAAAGGAGGTGGTCTTAGGACCTGGACATTTGTCCGTCTGCTGCACCTCACCTCTTATTTCAGCCAAACTGTTGCTAAATTCTCCTGCTTAACTATAGCAGACCGGTATAAAATTTGCTTTGTTTCTAAGCACCTTCTTGATATTTTTCAGTTCTTAACTAATGTTTAAGAACTTTTTGCTCTGGCCTCTTTTTCCAAGTTGAAAATGCTTCAGGTAGAGATGTTCTGTCCTGTTCTCCCATGATGATCATCTGTTTTTAAGTTTTCCTTTGTTTCCTGATGGTGGCTATATTTTTACTTGCAATGTCAGGCTCCGTTTTTCTCATCTCTGAAAGTCATCCTTTTTTCCCCCCCTCTCAAAAACACTTTATGCTATCTTTTCTAAGTATCTGCCATCTCTTTCAAGCATCTAATGAGCTTGATAATTTAATTTCAATGGAAAAAAATCATTATTTTTCACCATGTTTGTGCCAAGTGGTGTGCAAAGAAGAGGGCATGCCCTGATCAGTATTTGACATAGAGTTATGCTTAGCGTACTTGTACAGTAGAAGAAATTTAGGGTCAGGAGTGAGAGAAATGTAAGTAACATTTGAGGTAGGCCTTGAACAATGAGGAGTTCCCCAAAGTGGAATGGGGGTAGGGGAACCTTTGTAGGCAAGGCAACGGCATGTATCAAATTATGGCACTGTGATAGGAAAGAGCATGGAGTGGATACTGACATCCAGGGTACCTGAAGTAAGGTACAGTCAGTTCTGCTTTAAACACTTGTTTGGAAGCATGGATTTGTTCCAACGGGATTGATACTTTAGGAAACAAGTTGAATATAACGGGAATATTGAGTTTAGTGTGCATAATTTCATCTGTGGGTAATAGGTAAACAGAAAATTGAACTCAGCTGAACCAAGCCACATAGACCATATACACTTCAGACATCCACCAGCTATCTCAGTTGACTGTGTGTGTTGTGAGCCACATCCTGTGCACGTCTCTTGTTACAACACTCACCCTATTTCCCAATAACTCATGAGCTGCAGACCTGGTTAAGTGCCATAGTTGTTGTAGTATATATGCATTTCTTAACCATTTAATTTGTCAAACTGTGCTGCCATTTTTGTTAGGTTTTTGTTAGCTTCTTACCGTGTGTGTGTGTGTGTGTGTGTGTGTGTGTGTGTGTGTGTGTGTGTAAGTTTACCGTCTTAAGTTTTTGGGTGTTACACCCCTAATTCCACTTTTTCCCATAAACCCTGTGGACTTTTTGTGTCGTATGGTGATTTTTAGGAAAACATACGTCTGTAACTACAAATGAGGCCAGACCGGTGAGTTGTTGGCTATACACGTGAACACAATGGGTTTGATCATTTTGGAACATTTGCAATATTCTTGGGCCTCTTGGAGTCTGGCAGATTTTTTTGAGCTACCACGTGAAGCTTTTAACTTTCTCTGGCCCACTTAATGTTCTTCCTACTGCTTTCCTGCTTTTTCTCTTAGAACATTCCCAACGTTCCCTTTATAATAGGTGCTTGCTGTCCTGGGAGCCAAGGACCATTGACTTAATATTTTACTTCCTAGGAAGGGAGTTGAAGAGGATCTGGATTCCACTGCCAAGATGAATGTCTTTAGAGAATTGGGTTTGGCTAGCCATTTGGTGACTGCATGCATCCATTCATTAGCCAGCGCGCTTGTGCAGCTGCCTGAATGGAAGGCTGTGCCTTGTGCTACGGCGTCCTGGGGGCAGTGCTATTTGAGACCAGGTCCCCTCTTATGCAGATGAGGGAACTCCCTCTGTGGGGTGCTGCTGGGCTGCCCTTTGCTGTAGGTATACAGCATTTATAAGCTTCTGCCTCCCCGCTGCCACCGCCACTGCAGTCTGCATGTCGGCTCTGTTTAGTGGCTCTTGGTTTACTCCACACACATACACCCCACCCCACCCCACCCCAGGTTCATGGTTCAGTAGAAGCAGCTAAGATTCCTAGCTTTGTGCTTGGGTGCCATCCACACAGGCCCAGCATGCCTGCCTCCTGTGAGTTTTAGAGTTGGAGGTTGTTAATGGCCTCGGCACCTGAGGTCAATTTGTCCCCTCGGCCTCTGGTATCTTTTCAACCTCTGGTGGAAATCTTAGGTTTCCTTCATTATATTACCCTTGCTCCTGGCCCCCAGCAATTGCCTTGCTTGTATCACCGGCTCCCTCCAGAGCCCAGACCACTGTGACTGAAAGAAAATTAGAAGTTAGGGGTCAGAGAGGTGGAGAGGCCACTCGGCTTTGCTTCTGTGCTATGCCAGAGAAACCCTTCTGCAAAGGAGTAGTTACAGGACCAAGTAGGCAGCTTCTGAACTGCCAAAATTAGTTGGTTGAATTTGGTGTCTATTAATATCCCTCCCAGTTGTGAAAATCCTCCAAATCAATCACTGATACAGCCTCATCAGACGTGGCTGTGAGAGAAGTAAGGTGCCCTTCCCACCTGCACCCCTCCACCCCCCGCCCCGCCCCAGGCTCCAGGGGTTTCATTGACAAAAGGGTCAACCTAGTATTTGGGGGGAATTTGTCATAATCCTGCATGTGAAGCTGTGGAGAAATTCCTAAGAACAGTGTCACTGAGTAGAGAATGAGCCAAGGTCCTCTTTGGCTGTGTTAGAGTCATAGGTGTGTCCTGCAGATCCCAGGACATGGAGGAGACTGAGGGTCCCAATACAGGTGAGCTCCTTACAGGTGTTTCTGGGGCTGTACCCACTGCAGAGTGTTTCTGAATGCTCGGCTAAATCCTATTTAAACTATCTAGGAAAAAAGCATTAGGTGAAGTTTATTTTTTAATTTTTTTGTTGTGGTAAAATATACATAACGTAAAGTAGACGATTTATAACCACTTTTAGGTGTTCAGTGGCATTAAGTAAATTCACATTGTTGTGCAACCATCACCATCTATCTCCAGAACTTTTTTCACCTTCCCAGACAGAAACTCTGTATTCATTAAAGGATAACTCCCTGTTCGCCCTTCCCCTAGTCCCTGGCAATCACCATTCTACTTCCGTCTCTGAATTTGATGTCTTGGGACTTCACATAAGAGGAATTATGCAATATTTGCCCTTTTGTGTCTTATTTCACTGAGCATAATGTTTTCAGGGTTCATCCATGTTGCAGCAGGTATCAGAATTTTCTTTTTAAGGCTGGATAATATTCTTTTTACTGTGGAGTTTTTAAATTTCATTTTCAAAAAGCTGAGGTTCATTCTTAATTCTGGAGCCTTGTACGGCAAGGCCTGAATCACAAACAAAAGTAGAACATCGCTATGCCCAAAGAGCTGTTCTTTTTCTCTAGTATGAAGCAAAAGGCAATCCTTGACGGGTCCTTTGTTTGGAGAAAAGGAAAGAACTTCCCTGAGTGACAAATCACTGAGCAGGTGTGAAGTCTCCTTGGCTCTGGTGCCCGTTTCAGGCTTCTGAGACTGACTGCTTCATCAGGGTCATAAGATTAATGTGTGAAAGACCCAGTTACTGTCTCTCAGCTTCGTCAGCTGCTTTCTGTTTTTGCCAGATCTAGTCTAGTCCCTGCAAAAACCTCAGGGGAGATCCGTGGTCGAGGCTGCTGAGCCTCCTTTAGGAATAAATAACTGGGAGAGGGTTGCCCCACTGCCTCTGTGCTGGCTCGTCAGCTTCCTCTAAGCCTAAGCAGGAGTGATTAGCCACATCCTGCCAAGTCTTTTCTGGAAATGAATTAAGCCTTGCTGAGAGCCGGAAACATTTGTACCACTTCTTCCTGGGGCTGAAAGTTTGCTTTGCTCTCATCTAGTAGCACTCAACACTTGTAAGAAGAGCTATGGTTTCTGGCTTTTCTGATGTAATCCATATTTATTACTTGATTTATTGATTGTCTTTCCACTTAGAGTATATGCTCCAGGAGTGTCTCTCTCTTTTTTAAAAAAATAAATAAATTTGTTTGTTTGTTTATTTATATATTTGGCTGTGTTGGGTCTTTGTTGCTGCGCATGGGCTTTCTCTAGTTGCGGTGAGCGGGGGCTACTCTTCGTTGTGGTGCGCTGGCTTCTCATTGCAGTGGCTTCTCTTGTGGAGCATGGGCTCTAGGCGCACGGGCCTCAGTAGTTGTGGCACGTGAGCTCAGTAGTTGTGGCTCGCGGGCTCTAGAGCGCAGGCTCAGTAGTTGTGGCACACAGGCTTAGTTGCTCTGCGGCATGTGAGATCTTCCTGGACCAGGGCTTGAACCCGTGTCCCCTGCAGTGGCAGGCCAATTCTTAACCACTGCGCCACCAGGGAAGCCCCAGGAGTGTCTCTTGTTCACCATTATATTTCTAGCCCCTGAAGCAGTGTCTGACCAGAGTAGGCACCTGTACATAGTCGCTGAATTACTCAGCTGATAGGGTGCCTCCAGGGTGCTGGGAACCTACTGGGCCCTTTGATTCATCATCACGGCTGCAAGGTAAGGGATATTTTTCTGACATTGAAGATGGTAAAACTGAGGCATGGAAATCAAGTATTTGTGCAGGGCTGTGGAGCTCATTTGGCCAGTCTCATCATTGCTGTCTATACCATGCACCCTCTTTTGTATAACAAGCAAGAGGTTCATATTTTTCTTAAGTGCTAAGGTCTGGATGTTGATGTGACAGTGGCATCAAAGTTCACTTAAGAAGCTTTGAAGGGAATTCCCTGGCGGTCCAGTTGTTAGGACTCCGCACTTTCACTGCCTAGGGCTGGGGTTCGATCCCTGGTTGGAGAACTAAGATCCCACAAGCCGCGAGGTGCAGCCAAAATAATAAAAAGGAGAGACGTGACCTAGACTGTTGGTATTAGCCAGTGCCTAATCAGTTGCCGATAAATTGGCCTCACCCTGATGAGATTCTATAGGATTTAGGCTTTTCTCTGCCTTTACCATGCCGACATGAAGGGGTTGCCCTGGCCAGTTCAGTCAGACTCACTCTGCTTGTGTCTCAGAATGGCCACTTGTGAGCTTACAGTGAGATCGGCTTTATAGTTGCCACACACAATGAGTGAGTGACCCAGTGTGTCTGAGTGTCCTCTCCTGGAAGGAAAACGCGCAAGGAGCCACCTTAGAATCCAGATTGCCTGGGGCTGTGGAAGCAGTGCCGGGGAGTTTGGTCGCAGGTTTTCAGTGAGTGGTTGTGTCAGCCTCGGCTGCCCTGGCCCGTGTGCGGGCTCCGTGTGCCTGCCGTGGGGCTGGGCTGGGTGGAGCCGCGCGTCCAGACACCTCCCCTGGACTCGCTGCGCAGCTGCTGCTTCCTTCTGTTTCTCGCGCACCCCTCCCCCTCCCCTTTTCTGCTGACTCTTCCTTTCTTGGCTTGTGGGAGAACTCTGGTGGGAGATACGGTGACAGAATCCGGCTCTAGTCTCACACTGCCAAACAGTCCTTTTCTAACCATCATGTGTGTAGACGTACACATATAATCACATCCACATAGGCGTCACATACATATATATGATTACGGGTGTCACACTCCTAACTAGAGTTGGGGGGTATCACCCTTAGTGTCCATAATAGCTTCCTGGGAAAAAAATCAATCTCTGACAGTAACATCACAATCGAGTAGACCATTAAATCTGTAAGAACACTGAAGGTACTAACCTCACCAACCCCGCTCCCATCTAGTAGGTGGCCTCACGTCTTTCTACTACCTCCAAGCCACACAGCTTTCTTCTTGCTTGGGTTCCTGTAAGTCTCCACGCAGGTTTGCATTCTGACTTGTCCAGTCTCCCATTGGTCCTCAGCGCACAGGTGCCGCAGTCTCTCCAAATGCATCTCTTATCTGAAACCCTTGATGGCCCTGCCCCCGGGGTGTGGGTTAGGAGGCCTGTGGTGTTGCGTCACGCCACTGTGTGGTCCTCAGTTCTCACTGCTGACACAGTACTTGTCTAGGGCAGGTATTCCTCTCCCCTTCGATGCCCTGCCCACCCGATTTGTTTGTTAAATAACTCCAGTCACTTTCCGGCCTCATCTTCAGTGTCACTTCCTCCAAGCAGCCCAGCTTGGCCCTCAGTAACAGTTTGGGCCTCCACTTGCTTGGTCGACAGTGTCCAGCTCCCTGCGGCGGGCTCACTGGCCTCATTCTAGTTCCCCTGCCTGTTTATTGCTGCTTTCTCCTTGAAATGCCAGCTTTTGTCTAACTGATATTTCCAAGTTCTCCAAGCTTTGTTTCTGGCTTTTTATTCTCTTTACAGGCTTCTTTTTTTTCTACCTAACTCCCCAGATTTTAACACAGATTCTAAAACCTCTACCTCTACCCTAGTTCTCTCTCCTCTGAGTTTTTCAGCTACCTTTGGACCTTTCTACTTGGACACCCCACATGCAGCATTTCTAAAACTAAAGCTCTCTACCCTTGACACCTGTTTCTTTTTATCCCTTCTCTAGCCCGGTTTCATGGCATTACTGCCGTGGAATAACCAGTTAGACACCTTGGCGTGGGTTGGTCTTCCCTCACCCTCCTGTCAGAGCTTTCGGGATTACTGGCATCTGGCCTTCTTGACCATTCCCAGTGCCAAGCTCTACCCCAGGTCTTTTCTTAGTGGCAGGGACAACATTTACCACTCCTCTCTCACCTCCAAGCCATTTATTCCTTCAGTAAACATGAGCATCTGCTTTGGGCAAGAGACGAGCTAGGTACAAAGTGTCCTCTGTGGCACTTCCATCAAGTGAGGGCATGCTGGGACTTCCCTGGTGGCACAGTGGTTAAGAATCCACCTGCCAATGCAGGGGACACGGGTTCGATCCTTGCTCCCAGAAGATCCCACATGCTGCGGAGCAACTAAGCCCGTGCACCACAACTACTGAGCCTGCGCCCTAGAGCCCTCAAGCCACAACTACTGAGCCCACGTGCCACAACTACTGAAGCCTGCGCGCCTAGAGCCCGTGCTCCGCAACAAGAGAAGCCACCGCAGTGAGAAGCCATGCACCGCAACAAAGAGTAGCCCCCACTTGCTGCAACTAGAGAAAGCCCACGTGCAGCAACGGAGACCCAGTGCAGCCAAAAATAAATTTTAAAAAAAAGTGAGATCTTGCTGAATGACTGCAGTTTGCTTTGGAAACCAAGGGGTGGCGGGGCCATTTGCTAAGATGGAGTGCTGGCATGTTAGAAGGAGTTTCTTTCTGGACACACTAAATTTGAGAAATCTGGAAAACATCTGTGTTCCATATTGTTTCTGGAATTAATACATCTGATTTTGGCTCAAATTTGTTTAAGGCTGGGGGCCTTCTGGCATCAGACTGCCCTGGTTTAAATCTAGGCTCTGGTGTTTACTCAGTGTGGACTTCGGGCAAGTTACTTAACCCCTGGTCATCCTTAGCTCCTTTGTGTGTGAAATGGTGATCATAATAGTACCTGCCTCCTTGTTGGGTGAGAGGAGGATTACAGGAGATGGTGCTTGGAAAGTGCTTAGTGTCTTGAACGTAGAAGTGGCCTCTAAGTTTTAGCTATTGTTAGTTTTATTGTTCTAATGACCTCTATTAACCTGCATGATCCAGAACCCTTTGCAGTTGGTGAGAGCCGCCTTTCCCATGACCCCTCGCCTCTCTGTTCACACACTACACTTCCATGTCCCCATACTGGTCTGCTGGGAATGCCCCCCCCCCCCCCCCCCCCCGCCCTGCATCTTCCCACCTCCATTCTCTGGTGAAAAATCCAGCCCCTTGGCAGATTTCCCTAAGGCCAGCCTTCCAACTTTTTATGTCGTCTGACCACTGACCTTTATTATCCCCTAAAGAAAAACACAGATATGGAACAAATTGCTAGTTGGCATTGGGCATGGGAGGGCGTGGCAGAACCTGGAGAATGAGGAAGCTCCGGGAGGCAGCCGCTGGGGCTCAGGAGGCTGGTTTCAGAGAGCAGGGAGGGTGTGCAAGCTGAGGAATGGGGGCCTCTCCAGACGGTTGCAGGACATGTCTTTAATGACCATATTTGAAAACCTAAAAATTAAACAGGTAGGAGGCAAAAGGCTTATGGAGCAACCAAGGTATGTGCATTAAATTATTTCCCTTTGCTCAGCGGACTGATCTCTCCCTCCTCTGTCAGTGACATTTTTATCAGATTTTTCTCAATTCTAAGAGACACCATTGAGATAAGGTTTCCCCCAGAAAGCTGCGTCATGGGTGTATACTCAAACATAAGATACTTCGTGTGGTTAGCAACAGGAAGTACGGCGGATCTGGGACTATGTGTGATCTGGTCTTTTGAGTCCTAAGTGACTGTTGAGGTGTTCAGGACACCTGGCTTGAACACCTTCTATTCAAGCCAGGTGTCCTGTCCTCATCTCGGGTGGTGTTGCTTTGGGAAGCGTTTGTGCCATTCTCGAGTGAGAGCACCTGTGGGCCAGCCTGAGGGCTGTCAGGAGATGTTGTGCTGTAGGCCAGCCGCGAGTCTCCCTGGAGAGAGTGATTCGGTGAAGAGATACTCTCTCTAAACCACCGAGTGGATAATGGGGGATGGGGGCGTGCACGGATGCAGACCACCACGTGCTGGAGAAAGAGGCTCAGCTGGCTGGACAGTCCTTTTATCTTTATTTTCTTAATCTTTTTTTGAATTTTATTTAATCTGTTTTTTTATATAGCAGATTCTTATTAGTTATCCATCTTATACATAGTAGTGTATATATGTCAATCCTAATCTTGCAATTCATGACACCACCACCACCCCTGCTGCCACTTTTCTCCCTTGGTGTCGATACGTTTTTTCTCTACTTCTGTGTCTCAGTTTCTGCCCTGCAAACCGGATCTGTACCACTTTTCTAGGTTCCACATATATGCATTAATATGCGGTATTTGTTTTTCTCTTTCTGACTTACTTCACTCTGTATGACAGTCTCTGGATTCGTCCATGTCTCTACAAATGACCCAATTTCATTCCTTTTTATGGCTGAGTAATAGTCTATCGCATATATGTACCACATCTTCTTTATCCATTTGTCTGTCAGTGGGCATTTAGGTTGCTTCCATGACCTGGCTATTGTAAATAGTGCTGCAGTGAACATTGGGGTGTATGTGTCTTTTTGAATTATGGTTTTCTCTGGGTATATGCCCAGTAGTGGGATTGCTGGGTCATATGGTAATTCTATTTTTAGTTTTTTAAGGAACCTCCATACTGTTCTCCATAGTGGCTGTATCAATTTACATTCCCACCAACAGTGCAAGAGGGTTCCCTTTTCTCCACACCCTCTGCAGCATTTGTTGTTTGTGGATTTTCTGATGATGCCCATTCTAACTGGTGTGAGGTGATACCTCATTGTAGTTTTGATTTGCATTTCTCTAATAATTAGTGATGTTGAGCAGCTTTTCATGTGCTTCTTGGCCATCTGTATGTCCTCTTTGGAGAAATGTCTATTTAGGTCTTCTGCCCATGTTTGGATTGGGTTGTTTGTTTTTTTGATATTGAGCTGCGTGAGCTGTTTATATATTTTGGAGATTAATCCTTTGTCCGTTGATTCATTTGCAAATATTTTCTCCCATTCTGAGGCTGTCTTTTCATCTTGTTTGTAGTTTCCTTTGCTTTGCAAAAGGTTTTAAGTTTCATTAGGTCCCATTTGTTTATTTTTGTTTTTATTTCCATTACTCGAGGAGGTGAATCAAAAAATATCTTGCTGTGATTTATGTCAAAGAGTGTTCTTCCTATGTTTTCCTCTAAGAGTTTTATAGTGTCTGGCCTTACATTTAGGTCTTTAATCCATTTTGAGTTTTTTTTGTGTGTATGGTGTTAGGGAGTATTCTAATTTCATTCTTTTACATGTAGCTGTCCAGTTTTGCTAGCACCACTTATTGAAGAGGTTGCCTTTTCTCCATTGTATATTCTTGCCTCCTTTATCAAAGATAAGGTGACCATATGTGTGTGGGTTTATCTCTGGGCTTTTTCTCCTGCTCCATTGATCTATATTTGTTTTTGTGCCAGTACCATACTGTCTTGATTACTGTAGCTTTGTAGTATAGTCTGAAGTTAGCGAGTCTGATTCCTCCAGCTCTGTTTTTTTCCCTCAAGACTGCTTTGTTCTAGTTCTGTAAAAAATGCCATTGGTAATTTGTTAGGGATGGCATTGAATCTGTAGATTGCTTTGGGTGGTATAGTCATTTTCACAATATTGATTCTTCCAGTCCAAGAACATGGTATATCTCTCCATCTGTTTGTATCATCTTTGATTTCTTGATTTCTTTCATCATTGTCTTATAGTTTTCTGCGTACAGGTCTTTTGTCTCCCTAGGTAGGTTTATTCCTAGGTATTTTATGCTTTTTGTTGCAGTGGTAAATGGGAGTGTTTCCTTAATTTCTCTTTTGGATTTTTCATCATTAGTGTATAAGAATGCAGGAGATTTCTGTGCATTAATTTTGTATCCTGCAGCTTTACCAAATTCATTGATTAGCTCTAGTAGTTTTCTGGTGCCATCTTTAGGATTCTTTATGTATAGTATCATGTCATCTGCAAACAGTGACAGTTTTACTTTTTCTTTTCCAATTTGTATTCCTTTTATTTCTTTTTCTTCTCTGATTGCCGTGGCTTGGACTTCCAAAACTATGTTGAATAATAGTGGCGAGAGTGGACATCCTTCTCTTGTTCCTGATCTTAGAGGAAACGCTTTCAGTTTTTCACCGTTGAGAATGATGTTTGCTGTGGGTTCGTCGTATATGGCCTTTATTATGTTGAGGTAGGTTCCCTCTACGCCCACTTTCTGGAGAGTTTTTATCATAAATGGGTGTTGAATTTTGTCAAAAGCTTTTTCTGCATCTATTGAGATGATCCTATGGTTTTTACCCTTCAATTTGTTAATATGGTCCCATTGATTGATTTGCATATATTGAAGAATCCTTGCATCCTTGGGATAAATCCCACTTGATCATGGTGTATGATCCTTTGAATGTGTTGTTGGATTCTGTTTGCTAGTATTTTGTTGAGGATTTTTGCATCTATATTCATCAGTGATACTGGTCTGTAATTTTCTTTTTTTGTAGCATCTTTGTCTGGTTTTGGTATCAGGGTGATGGTGGCATCATAGAATGAGTTTGGGAGTGTTCCTTCCTCTGCAATTTTTTGGAAGAGTTTGAGAAGGATGGGTGTTAGCTCTTCTCTAAATGTTTGATAGAATTCACCTGTGAAGCCATCTGGTCCTGGACTTTTGTTTGTTGGAAGATTTTTAATCTCAGTTTCATTAGTTGTGATTAGTCTGTTCATATTTTCTAATTCTTCCTGGTTCAGTCTTGGATGGTTATACCTTTCTAAGAATTTGTCCATTTCTTCCAGGTTGTCCATTTTATTGGCATAGAGTTGCTTGTAGTAGTCTCTTAGGATGCTTTGTATTTCTGTGGTGTCTGTTGTAAATTCTCCCTTTTCATTTCTAACTTTATTGATTTGAATCCTCTCCCTCTTTTTCTTGATAAGTCTGGCTAATGGTTTATCAGTTTTGTTTATCTTCTCAAAGAACCAGCTTTTAGTTTTATTGATCTTTGCTGTTTTTTTCTTTGTTTCTATTTCATTTATTTCTGCTCTGATCTTTATGATTTTTTTCCTTCTACTAACTTTGGGTTTTGTTTGTTCTTTCTCTAGTTCCTTTAGGTGTAAAGTTAGATTGTTTATTTGGGATTTTTCTTGTTTCTTGAGGTAGGCTTGTATTGCTATAAACTTTCCTCTTAGAACTGCTTTTGCTGCATCCAGTAGGTTTTGGATCGTTGTGTTTTTGTTGTCATTTGTCTTTAGGTATTTTTTGATTTCCTCTTTGATTTCTTCAGTGATCTCTTGGTTATTTAGTAACATACTGTTTAAGCCTTCATGTGTTTGTGTTTTTTATGTTTTTTTCCCTGTAATTGATTTCTAATCTCATGGTGTGGTCAGAAAAGATGCTTGATATGATTTTAGTTTTCTTAAATTTACTGAGACTTGATTTGTGACCCAAGACGTGATCTATCCTGGAGAATGTTCCGTGCGCACTTGAGAAGAAAGTGTAATCTGCTATTTTCAGATGGGATGTCCTATAAATATCAATTAAATCTATCTGGTCTGTTGTGTCATTTAAAGCTTGTGTTTCCTTATTAATTTTCTGTTTGGATGATCTGTCTGTTGGTGTAAGTGAGGTATTAAAGTCCCCCACTATTATTGTGTTACTGTCGATTTCCTCTTTTATAGCTGTTAGCAGTTGCCTTATGTATTGAGGTGTTCCTATGTTGGGTGCATATGTATTTATAATTGTTATATCTTCTTCTTGGATTGATCCCTTCATCGTTATGTTGTGTCTTCCCTTGTTTCTTGTAACATTCTTTATTTTAAAGTCTGTTTTATCTGATATGAGTATTGCTCCTCCAGCTTTGTTGTGATTTCCATTTGCATGGAGTATCTTTTTCCATCCCCTCACTTTCAGTCTGTCTGTGTCCCTAGGTCTGAAGTGGGTCTCTTGTAGACAGCATATATATGTTTGCTTAATTGTTTAATTGTTTGCTTTTGTAGGTCCTTTTCTTCTCTTGTGTTTCCCAGTTAGAGAAGTTCCTTTAGCATTTGTTGTAGAGCTGGTTTGGTGGTACTGAATTCTCTTAGCTTTTGCTTGTCTGTAAAGCTTTTGATTTCTCCATCTAATCTGAATGAGATCCTTGCCTGGTAGAGTAATCTTGGTTGTAGATTCTTCCCTTTCATCACTTTAAATATGTCATGCCCCTCCCTTCTGGCTTGTAGAGTTTCGCTGAGAAATCAGCTCTTAACCTTATGGGAGTTCCCTTGTATGTTATTTGTTGTTTTTCCCTTGTTGCTTTATTTTTGTCAATTTGATTACATGTTTTTCCTTGGGTTTATCCTGCCTGAGACTCTGTGAGCTTCCTGGGCTTGGGTGGCTATTTCCTTTCCCATGTTAGGGAAGTTTTCAACTATAATCTCTTCAAATATTTTCTCGGTTCCTTTCTCTCTCTCTTCTCCTTCTGGGACCCCTATAATGCGAATGTTGTTGTGTTTAATGTTGTCCCAGACGTCTCTTAGGCTGTCTTCATTTCTTTTCATTCTTTTTTCTTTATTCTGTTACACAGCAGTGAATTCCACCATTCTGTTTTCCAGGTCACTTGTCCATTCTTCTGCCTCAGTTATTCTGCGATTGATTCCTTGTAGTGTAGTTTTCATTTCAGTTATTGTATTGTTCATCTCTCTCTTTTTTTTTTTTTTTTTAAGAAATTCACGTTCTTTTATTTATTTATTTATTTATGACTGTGTTGAGTCTTTGTTTCTGTGCGAGGGCTTTCTCTAGTTGCGGCAAGTGGGGACCACTCTTCATCGCGGTGCGTGGGCCTCTCACCATCGCGGCCTCTCTTGTTGCGGAGCACAGGCTCCAGACGCACAGGCTCAGTAATTGTGGCTCACGGGCCCCGTTGCTCCGTGGCATGTGGGATCTTCCCAGACCAGGGCTCGAACCTGTGTCCCCTGCATTGGCAGGCAGATTCTCAACCACTGCGCCACCAGGGAAGCCCCGGTATTGTTCATCTCTTGTTTGTTTGTTCTTTAATTCTTATAGGTCTTTGTTAAACATTTCTTGCATCTTCTCGATCTTTGCCTCCATGCTTTTCTGAGATCCTGGATCATCTTCACTATCATTATTCTGAATTCTTTTTCTGGAACGTTGCGTATCTCCACTTCATTTAGTTGTTTTTCTGGGGTTTTATCTTGTTCCTTCATCTGGTACATAGCCCTCTGCCTTTTCATCTTGTCTATCTTTCTGTGAATGTGGTTTTTGTTCCACAGGCTGCAGGATTGTAGTTTTTCTTGCTTCTGCTGTCTGCCCTCTGGTGGATGAGGCTATCTGGGCAGTCCCTTTAATGTGTTTTCTCCTGGCAAACCTCCTCTGGCCTCTCCTTATCCTCCTGGTTTCTTTGGCACCTGGCTCATTTGCCCCAGTTACCACAGCTGAGCTGCCTGCCAGCAGCCACCCCCGGATAGGAGCTGGTGGCTGGATTTATTCATCGCTGTATTCCGGGGTAGGAGCCATACTGATAAGTGAATGAGGTGGGGAGATGTGCAGTCGTGGGTTCTTTTTTAAAGCTGGATTGGGTGCAGTGTTGCACAGCACTTAAGGGCTTGAGCAAAGGGGTGGAGCTGTTCAGTGGGCAGTACATTTGGAGAGACTGCAAGGCTGGTGCTGGCAGAACAAGTCAGTGATACCCACCCACAGTCCTTGAGCCTTTAAAATGTGCACACTGGTCCAAGTGCTCTTTGCATTAACTCCTGTAATCCTCACACACCCATTGAGGTGGGTGCTGTCTTGTTCTGTAGATAAGGAAGTAAGGCACAGAGAAGTTCAGTGTTTCGCCAGAGGTCACAAGTAGGGGTTTTGGAGGCCTGACCCCTGTCCAAGTTGTCTGGCTCTGGAGATGTGCTCTAACTGTAAGGCCAGCTTGCTTCCACAGGCCATGCTTAGGAGTTAGGACATGATGGGGAACCAGGGAAAGGCTGTGGGGGTCGGCTGTATGTTTTAGAGAGATGCGTTGGCAGTAGGGTAGAAGGGTACCAGGAGATGGGCAGTCATTTGGAGGAGGTAGCGGCATGGGAGATGAGAAGAAAGGTGGGTTTGAGAGTGGTCCTGCATTAATTTCGCTCAGATATGACTAGTTCTCCCCAGCTCCGAGGCCATTGTCCTAGGCCATTGGTTCTCGTGCTGTAGCCTCTGGAGCAGAACCGTCAGAATTGCCTAGGAGGTTGTTAGGAGTGCAGAGTTTTGAGCCCCATCCCAGACCTGCTGAATCAGAATCTAGTTTAACAAGCCCTCCAGGTGAGCCTGACGTTCAGGCCACTATCGCCCAGGACCGGGTGACCACAGAGCCTTCTCCTTGCTTTGACTCTCCTCTGGTCCCTCAGCCTTGCCCTGAGCTCAGGCCCTCCCCCACTAGAAGCCCTTCTACACGGATTACACCCTGACTCCTGGCTCCACGTTTTTGCTTCTCATTTGTTGCTTTATCCACTGCATCCCTGAACACTGATTTATCGTGGTTAGTTGCCACCTTTCAGTGGGCCCTGAGTGAATCCAAGGGCCTCTCATTCTCCAATAGCTTCCGCATCTGCTGCCTTCTCTGCTCTTCCTGGAACCTGCTTGGCTTCCCAATCCACGGTTTCTTGGGTTTTCTCTACTTGTGTTGCCAGTGACAGAAGTCTCAGCTGGGTACACAGGGTGGGTTTCAACGGCCAGAAAGGAGGGCAAGAGGTGGCATAATGTTTCCAACTGCAGGCTTTAGGGTCAGGTAGTCCTGTATTCTACAAGAATGCTTACTTCTTAAGAAGAATATGGATTAAGAACATAAATTGCATAAAGTGTTCAGCAAAGCACGCAGCTGGACAGAAAGGACCAGTAAGTGATTGAACTGAACTTTGCTGTCGATGATGCAGGGGGCAGCATTTATCAACTTGATATCTTTGTTTTTCAGGGCTTGAAGATACTGGAAATCTATCTGGCTCCAAATTCCTATGCTAGCCAGAGGATGAATAACGAGCAGGCATGAGAGGTTGAGGCATTCAGCTTCCCTGCAAATCTTGGTATAGATCACGTCCTTCTCTATAGGTTGGAACCACAGAGCACAATGAGTACGGTGAGTTTTGTAAGTTCATGAATTTTATTTTTTCAGGTTAAACAATTACTTCATTCCTTGTGTACCTTAATGAGAGTACCATAAAGGTGCTTCTAAGTAACCCTAGTTCTTAAAGGAGCGTGTACAGGACCTTCTGGTAGTTACACCCACCTGGTTGTCTTTGGTCAGAGTCCAGTGTTTTGGGTGGTGCCCTAAAGACAGAAGCCTGAGGATGGTTGAGGGTTTTGAAGTTTTATACCTCCAGAGCAGCTGTCAGTGTCCTGGAAATATTAGGGCTCTGGTTTATTTAATTATTTACAGCCCAATTTTCCGTTTTTCCTTCTGTTTCTTTTCCCTGTGTAGTTCTTGGTCCGATGTGAGCATCGGTAGCCGTAATAACCCTTGGTGAGTTTTCTTACGGTCAGTGACCAAAGTTGGTAAGTCACTGTAACTCCTGTTTAGAGCTTTTATCAGACTGCAGGGGCAGGCAGCTCGGTTTGGTGTAACCCAGATGTCACCTGGAGCCCTTTGAGTCCGGAGAGTGCCTGAAGGTCCCCCTCCCCACTTTACACCCTATTAACAAGGCTGCTCATATGATCTAAACTCAAAACAGCTGTTTTCTGAGATAGTGCGTTCACATCAGGTGGACCAGATGTGAAACTCATACTCTCTTTCCAGGTTCCAGAAGTGCTGTGAATGGTGTTGGGGGGGGTGGTGCAGGATAAGGCTGAACAAACGGTTCCCAGGGTGATAGAAACCGTGGTAAAAATCCTGTAGACTCTGTTCACCGACCCCCACCCCCTCCCCTTGGCCCATCCCTTCCGACCACTCCTGGCCCCCACTGTGTTCCAGACCCATTGTTGACATTCTTACACAAAAGGGCCTTTGTTTCCCTGGACCTACCTTTTTAAAGGGCAGATGACCTCCCATCTTGGTCCCATATCTGCAGCTTGCCACCACAGTTCACCTGCAGGGAAACCTCCTAAGCCTGGGCACCTCACCTCTGAAGCCCACGCTCTGCCCAGGAGGATGTGAACAGACAGAGCAGTGTAGCCTCTTATAAGGGTGTGTGAAGAATTTGGTTAAAATTTCCTCAGAGTGGTGTGAATAACTTGTGTGGAGGTGATCAGATGGTCAGTTTTAACTGGAAGCTGTGAGGGCTCTGCTGTTAAAAAGCAGGAGAGCGTGACAAGAGTAGCAGGAAGGCAGAGGGGGCAAAGTCTTTTCCCGTGTTCTAGGGTTTCTTGAGCCTGGCCCTGTGCTAACAGCCACCTCCTGCCTGCCCTCAGGGAGTACAGGTGGAAGAGGAGGTGGAGTAGCAGTTCTGGAGGCTTCTTGCGGGGAGAGGGAGGAGGAGGAGGAGGTCATGAGATGGTCAACCGGAGAGGATGAAGAATGTCCTCATAATGGAGCTGACAACTGAGTAGCTTCCTGAAAGCTGTGTAAGAATTGGCTGAGTGAAGAAGGGAAGGGATGGGTGGTCCAGGCTGGGAAGGATGCCAGGTTAAGGGCAGGGAGAGGCTGAAAGAGCAGCCAGGAAAGGACTGCTGTTGGGGGGGGTTGGGGGTGAGAGTTGGCAGGACACATTACTGCAGTGACCACAAAGGGGTTTTTAGGGTTCAGCACCTGGACTTTGGCCAGGACCTATGACTGCTTCTTACCTCCCTCAGTGGGAAAGCTGCACAGGTAGGGGCATGAAGGGTTCTGTTTAGCAGTGTCTGCTAAGACGGATTTGGTCGTTTTCAGAGGATGGAAGATACAAGGGCAACTTCAAAGAGAGTGGGGTGAAAGTTAAGGAGCCCTAAGTAATGTGGTAGCTGCTGGGGCAACTCATGTCAACACCAGGTCGTGGCTCGGGCCTGGGTGCCAGCTCCCCCGAGGGACAGAGTGGCTCCTCACTGGACCGTTGGGAACAGCTGCTGTCGCTGGCCTCTGGGCCTTCCTGGGGATGCTTCCCTGTTCCTCAGATCCGTGGGAGCTGCTAAACCCAGCTACATTTCCGAAGCTTCTCACGCTGCCATTTGACAGACAGTCAGAACACAAACGGAATCAGGCTTCTCTGTGTTGCCAGAGAGCTGGGCTGGGTGATGGATGTCCCGAGTCTTGTGCACATCTCACGGACACTTGGCTGTCCTCCAGCGTTCCCAGGGACAGGAAGCCTGGTAAGGCGTATGCGGAACTAGGGTAGGAGCGCTGTCTGCCGACAGCACTCAGTACTATGCGTGCGGTATGTCGCCTCACCCTTGGGAGAGCTCTGCGAGTCTGGTACTGGTGAGCAGGTTCAGACTTAGTAGTGAGGTGACTGCCCCACGCCGCCCAGTGTGAAGCAGAGCAGGCCCGGTGCCAGTGAGGAGCGGGACGGGCCAGGGGAGAGAAGCCCCGAGGCACAGGGAGCCAGGCTTGGCTGGGGCCGCACAGGGTGGGAGTGATGAGGCTGCGGCTCAGCGGGCAGGTTCTGTCTCTTGAGGCAGATGGCAGGGGGCGGGTTCTCAACGCGTCGTTCACGGCCAGCCAGGCCCCAGCCAGGCCGGAAATGCTGGAGCACATTGGTAAACCAGCTCGAGGATGTGGAAGAAAGGCTGGTTCAGGGAGTCTGGGCTGCAGATAGGCTGATTAACAGCTCGGACCTTCCAGAAGGCATGTCTCTCGGGCAGCCCCTGGGAACAGCCTTTTAAAAACTTTGGTTCTTGGAGTACCTACTGTACAGCACAGGGAACTCTGCTCAACACTCTGCAATGATCTTTATGGAAAAGAGTCTAAAAAAAGAGTGGATATATGTATATGTGTAACTAATTCACTTTGCTGTACAGTGGAAACTGCACAACATTGTATGTAAATCAACTATACTCCAATGAAAAAGTTTTTTAAAAAGTTCTCATCACAAGAAAAAAAAATAAAATTTTGGTTCTTGGAGCTGTGGCGGGGGATTATTAGGGTGTAAACTACAACTTGATAGTATCCTAAAAGGTTAGAGGCCAGAAACCTTTCCCAAAGAAAGACCCACTTTTCCAGTGAATAGAAACTTGGGAAACTGAAGGGCTTTGGGCTGAAAAACAGAAAGGGCTCAGTGAGGCCAAATACAAATCCAAGGAAAATAGGTCTGTAACTTTTGGTTAAAAGAAGGGGTTTCTGGCCAAATCCCAACCTGGACCAGAGGCTTCCATAGAGTTATGTGTCATGTACTTTTGACAGACCAATAGTCTTTATAACAAAAGTTTTACTTTATAGAATTTGTATTCACTATATGTTCTGCATGATTTCTTTCTATAAACATTCAGTGTTCTAGAATCTCAGGTTTTGAAAGGACCCTGACCGCAGGTCTGCTCACTAGCCTCCTATTCTTCTTAATGAGTTGATCTTTTTATTCTTCTGGCTGAAATCTTACTGGTCAGGAGCTTATGTAACTGTTTCTTTTTCCCCCGATACCCTCAGAGAAAGCGTCGTGGAGGAACAGTAAATTCTAGACAAGCCCAGAAGCGAACTCGAGAAGCGTCCTCCCCCCCTGAGATGGCCCTGGAGGCAGAACCCATAGAACTTGTGGAGAGCGGTAAGATTGCCAGTGACACTGGGCATGAGTGAGCACATATGCCCAACATGCCACCTACCAGCCACGGGTCTTGTGCAAGTTACACAACCTGTAACTCAGCCTTAGTTTCCTCATCTGAAACGGGGGATAATGTTGTGCATATATATGCAGTAGCTGTTGCATAGAGTTGTCATAGCACTGAGATGAGTCAATGACACAGAACGCTTAGAACAGTGCTTGGCACATAACACTATACGAGGTTCAGCTTGTATCAGTGTATTTATAAGACCTACAGTCTCAGACTCACCTACCGTTCGCAACTTAAAAAAGCTAAAGTGAGCAAGAGCTGCCCCCTTGGTTACCCTGAGACCTCCACAGGTTTAGGAACGGCCACTCAGCTGGGCTAACCATCCAGCCTTTCGGGGATGTGCAGCATGGAAGTGGAGACTGCCGTGGGTCCACCTTTTCTCTTTGAAACTGTGCCTCAACTTAGTTGGCCTCGGGAAGTACTCAACTTTCTTCCTCTCTCCTTCATTAAGACAAAAAATTGCCCCAGCAGGCAGACTTGTTGACAGAGCTGCGTGTGTTGGAAGGAGTTTGGTGCAGGCAGAGGCCAGATTGGCTTTTTCCCCTTCTTCCTGCCTCCTCAGGGGAGTGGCACATGGCCTGAATCAAGTCCCTCAGCTCTGCATGTAGTAAGATTGTTTTTATAATTACGATGCCTGAAAACTGACATTTGAAGAGAAGCAAGCAACTTGTCTATAGATTTCATGGGCCCTTCAGGGGCGTGAAGTTGTCCATATTGTCTCTGTGGTCTCTGAGCTTCACTTCTAACATAAATTCACAGCCCGGGGCCATCCTCCCGTCCACCCCAAAGCTGATGCCCTGGTGTCTGAATTCTGCCACCCTTCAGGAGAGGCTGGTGCAGGAGGCTCCTCATTTGGGACTCTGAGCCCACAAGTGGAATCTCCAACCTGGCCAAGATCCACTGCTTTCCACTGCAGCACTTCTCGTCCTCAGGCAGTCTTACACCCGTGTGCAGGGCTGTATGTATGCACAAGCTGCCCGTTGGAATACCGTTTTATTTGTAGGAGCCAAAAATTGTGTCCATCAGAAAGAGAGCGGTTCTGTAAATTATGGTATATCCATATATGGACTATTCTTTAAAAAGAATGAAGTCATTTTGTATAAATTACGTTGGACATCTTTGATGTATTGTGGTTTTTATTCCTGTGAAACTTTTTAATACATGAGAACAAGTTTGAATATGTTAAATGTATTACAAGTCACTTTCCCTGAGTATTAAACAAACATTATTTCTAAAAGTTCTTCCCTCCTACTTTTTAATGTTAATAATAATAGAAACAAACATGGTTGTAAGTCTTGTTTCAGTTGATATAAATGGAAGTTGTACTCTGCCCTTCCTTTCTGCCTGCTGGATGTAAGCGCTGGTGACCGTTTGGCACGTGCCTTTCCCCCCTTGTCCTGTGCTCAAGTAGACAGACGGTGCGCTGTCCTCTAGGGCTCAAAGGCAAGTTGCAGAACAGGCCCGACCCATTTGGGTGGGTTGGGGTTCTAGGGGACCAGTAAATAAACCCTTGTTGTCCACCCAAGTGGGAAGCACTTGAGAGCTAAATGGAGATTAAAATGTAACTGATGAAGGTGCAGAGCTAAGCATGACCGGAGGTCTGAGGGGAGCAGAGGTTTCAGACAGATCCGTCCCAAAGCCCAAGCTGAGCATGCTTGGTCCCTTCCCCAGATGTGCACCCCCCATCCCACCTCAGGTAAGTCGCTGCCTCTCCCCTGTGAATGAGCTGAGCAGGTGCGGGGCACGGAGGCCTAGCTGTGTGGCAGTGTGAGGCCACGGGGAGAGGTGTGCGTGTGCACAGACACACACAGGATGGTGTATTTGTAAAGCCCATATACCCTGTTGCTCACAGCAAAATTCTGGAAGAGTATTCATTGCCTGTCACCCCTTTACTTCTGTACTTCAGGGATTTTAGTTTGGTATAAGACTGTGCTCTGTTTGTAATCATATTAATAATGAAACTTAGAGCAATAGGCCTTTACTTTCCTCCTAAAGCTTGTTAAAATGCTTTATTTTGAAGCTGGAGATGAAATAGTGGACCTCACCTGTGAATCTTTAGAGCCTGTGGTCGTCGACCTGACTCACAGCGACTCTGTCGTGGTAAGTGCTGGAACGTGAGGCTTGCCCTTTCTTGGCTGTGGGCCCCTGGCCTGCACGTCTGAAGGCCTTGGTCACAGGCTACAGCTTGGGCTAAAGAAGGCATGCTTTCAGTGACTGGTGCTCAAGATGGAAAATGTTTCAGGAAAATCATTTGTTGTGACTTTATTGCTTAAACTAATCACATTAGTAAATCTCTGTGACCCTGTCCTTTACATAGCTGGCCATAAAGCCTTTTGGGGGGAACTCTGAGGCCCGATCTCTCTTTGGTCCCTGATTCTACACTTAACACCAGCTGTGTGACCTTGGGCAAGTTGCTTAGCCTCATTCACTTTGTCCATAAAATGGGGATAATGCCATCCATGTCAGTAGAGTATTGTGAGGATTAAAAGAGATCCTGTATTTGAGTGCCTGGCACCTAACGTGGTGCCCAGTAAAGCTGAGTAAATGTGAGTTTACACCCTCGCGGCTGGTGGGAATGGGGATATTTGCTCAGCACTGCCAGTGGGAAATCTCTCGAGTCCCAGAAGCAGCTGCCTCGGAGGATGCAGGCCCCCTGCGTTGCCACCGGATGCCTTGGTTGTGTCGTGCCTCCAGGGAGGGTGGCACCTGGGAGGCTGCTTGTGCCCCCTCCCACAGGGGGCATGCCTGCCCCTGTGCGGCCCTCAGGAAGGAGACCTGGTCTGGTCAGGGGACATGTGGAGAAGCGGTTCTGGCAGACTGGCTCCACGGGTCAGGGGTGCATAGCTGTGTGTGGGTCTGGGAGTCTGGTCAGCCCACAGACCCACATCCTGGGGACGCACTGGCCTCTTGGGATGCTTCTGCAGTGCCTTTTGATGCAGTGTGCAGTTGTGTGGAGTGGAGGTGGTGACACCCTGGACGGTCTTGGGCCAGTAGGGGGCAGGTGCTGCTGAGGGCTTCGGTTTGGTGGGGCGAGTGGGGTTGCTAGGAGCTGAGTCTTCCCCTTGGCCTTGGGGCTGTCCTGGCTGTGCTTAGAACCGTAGACTAGGGTTGCACTGAGAAGCTTCAAGACTTTAAAAGGAGAAAAGAGTGAGGACAGGGAACTGTCTTGACAAATTAAGAGATTTAGACCCTGGTCAGTCTGAAACTGCTGGGCTGTCCTGTGGGGTGTCCTTCCCTCTCATTCCTCCCCTCCCCCCATCCCAAAGGCAAGGCAGCTGCCCTTGCTGCATCATCAGACCGTCCCCAGCAGATTTTGGATGAATGCTCAGGGGAGACCATGGCCCCCAAACAGGAGGCAGTAATTTCCCTGGAGACCGGTGGGAACTTTCTGAGATAAGCCTGAGCAGGTTTAGCTGTAAGTGGTCCCTTCCTGGGCCTGATTAGTGTGATTTCTAAGGCAGTGGGTCCCCAACCATTGGGCCGCAGACCGGTACTGGTCCGCGGGCTGTTAGGAACCGGACCGCAGAGCAGGAGGTGAGCAGCAAGCGAGCAAAGTTTCATCTGGGGCTCCCCGTTGCTCGCATTACTGCCTGAACCATACACCCTCCGCCCACCACCCCGCCACTGGTCCACAGAAAAATGGTCTTCCACAAACCCGGTCCCTGGTTCCAAAAAGGCTGGGACCGCTGTTCTAAGGTACACACATTTGGGTTGGTTCATTCCGGATTTTCCGTGACATCTTCTGGGAAAATACCCGAATGAACTTTTCAGCCAAGCCAATACATACAGCTTTGCCCCTGCTCCCTGCAGGCTCCCTGAGGTCCTGGAAAGGTAGCTTAATTTGGTACCTTGGCTGCAGCCTCAGCCCAGTTGCTGATTAACACTTAAAAGTGCTGCCAGTCCTGAATTTCTCTAATACTCCGTGCCCGCCTGCAGTGTGCCAGGCCCTGGGGAGATGGCCAGGATTCTGCTCACAAGACCGTGTTTTCTGCCCTCAAGGAGACAATGATTGGCTTCTGTTGGGTGACAGACCCACACCATCATGTCCCCTTTTACGCCTTGGTTTTGTTTTGATGGCCAGTCTGCCCTCCCTACATGGGCTTCTTTTCTGAGCTTTCCAGCCTTCTTCCTGTTTCTCTGGGTGTGGAGAGTCATTGAGAGACACCAGGATGGGAAGGCTAGAGTTGGGGGGGCTGCCCTGGGAGTGGGTGGATAGCCAGGGGCAGGTGGATAGGTGAAGGGGAGGCTCTCTTGAGAAGCAGGAGTCCTCGCTTCTCGTCCCAGAGGCACCAGCCAGTTTGGTCAGAGGACTTAACCTTCCCATGACCTCAGTGTCCCCAGACATGGAATAATTGTTTTGGACTTAATAGCACCCCTTATTCTAATCATCCTTCATTCTTTGTTGGTGTTTAATAAATCCAAATGCCAGTTTTAAAATTTACAGTGAGAAGTATACCTGAGGCTGAAATTCTCACTCTCTAAAGCAGATCTACTTGGAAAACCTAATAGTATTATTAACTTATCAAGGGGCATCTATTAGAGGAGTTACAAGTTTAGGGTTACCTCAGGCCCCGCCTACAGGAGAGTATGAAATGAATAAATGTATCGCTTCCCAAATTGGGGTAATCTTACCAGTTCCACCAGAATGCCGGGGGACAGGCTTAAGTGTACCACTTCAACCTCACCCGGGAGTAGCTCTGCATCTTCACATCCCAGGATCCAGGGACAACGTTAGAACTCTTGTGAACCCTCTTAAGACTGGATGAGAAACTATGCAGGCTATGTTTTTCTAACTCTAAGGAATCCTAAACCCCTGATGAATTAGGAGAAATTTTAAAAGCTGTAAGGTGCAATGAGACCTTGTACATCTCTGCTTTGATATTTTCCCTCAAAATTTAACTTATTTTTGGCATTGCATACCCAAAAAAGGCCGTCACTGCTGGGTCCTAGGGTGTGTATGTCTTTGATTGTCACTGCATAGTGACAAGCTGTTTTCCAGAGAGGATGTACCAGTTTACGCTCCCACCAGCGCTGGAGGTTCTTATGCTTCCACATCTCACTGCCACTGTAACTTTTAGCCAGTCTGGTGTTGCCTAGAGTATCCCATGTGGTTTTAATGTGTGTTTTCCCATCACTGGTGGGGTTGAACATCTTTTCATGTTTAGTGGTGTTTCATTTTCCTCTTCGGCGAATTGCCTGTTGCAATCTTTTTTTTTTTTTTTTTTTTTAAACACTGAGTCTTTTTTTCTACTCATTTTTCTGTGTGATTGTCGACCTTGTCTCATTTTTTAGGAATTCTTTATAAGTTCTAAAAATATGAGCCTGCCATTAGTTGTGTTTTGAATCTGCTACTCAGAGGCTCGTCTTTTCTCTTTTTGGTTTATGTACAGAGGTTCTTAATTTTAATACAGTTGAATTTATCAATTTGTTGATGAAAATCCCATACCATAAAAATATGTTCCTCTATTCCAAAAGTTTTACTGTTTTGCGTTTCACATTTAGGTCTATAATCTATATGAGTTTTGTGTTTTTTTTTTTTTTTAATTTGTTTTATTTATTTTTGGCTGCATTGGATCTTTGTTGCGGTGCGCGGGCTTCTCATTACGGCGGCTTCTCTTGTTGCAGAGCACGGGCTATAGGCACGCGGGCTTCAGTAGTTGTGGCTCGCAGGCTCTAGAGTGCAGGCTCAGTAGTCATGGTGCATGGGCTTAGTTGCTCTGCGGCATGTGGGATCTTGCCAGACCAGGGCTGGAACCCATGTCCCCTGCATTGGCAGGCGGGTTCTTAACCACTGCGCCACCAGGAAAGCCCTTTGTGTATGGTTTGAGATAAGATTAAATACCTCTCAGTGAAGATTTATAATATTCCCTGGAGTGATTTTGCAAGTCTTTTGTTAGAAGATTTATTTCTAGGTACATGGTATTTTAGGATGCTATAAAAAAAAAGAAGGTGTTTAAATTTTTCACTTTTTTGTTTTTATTATTTGCTAATATAAAGAAATGCAGTTGGTTTTTCTTTTTTTAGTCTAACAGTTCTTAATCTGTAAATCTTTTTTTAAAAATTTATTTATTTTTATTTATTTATTTTTGGCTGCATTGGGTCTTTGTTGCTGTGTGCGGGCTTTCTCTAATTGCGGTGAGCGGGGGCTACTCTTCTGTTGCGGTGCGCGGGCTTCTCATTGAGGCGGCTTCTCTTGTTGCGGAGCACGGGCTCTAGGTGCGCGGGCTTCAGTAGTTGTGGCCCGCGGCCTCTAGAGCGCTGGCTCAGTAGTTGTGGCGCATGGGCTTAGTTGCTCTGCAGCATGTGGGATCTTCCCAGACCAGGGCTCAAACCCATGTCTCCTGCACTGGCAGGCGGATTTTTAACCGCTGCGCCACCAGGGAAGCCTTTAATCTGTAAATCTTTGAATTTCTGTGTACACAGAACAAGTTTTGGTTCTTCTCTATTTCCCTTTTTTTTTCCCTTGGCCTTAACACACTGGCTAAAAAATTCAACACTGACTGAATAAAAATGGTGACAGTCATGGACATTCTTGTTTCATTCTAAATCTGAAAGAGTCCTTTCAGAGTTCCACCATTAAATAAGACTTCTGCTGTAAGTTCTTTTGATTTGTTTATATCCTTTACCAGAGTGGAAAAGTTTCTCTATTTCCTGTTTGGCTATAAGTTTCATCTTGAATCAATGTCGAAATTTAACAATTTCATCTAATGTTGCTTTTTCCCCTTTCATATGTTGAAGTGGAGAATTATGTTGGTTTCTAGTGTTAAACCACTTAAGCATTGTGGTCATGGCATTATCTTTTTATGTTGCTAGATTTGGTTTGCTAATGTTTTATATATAATTTTGCCTCTATTTTTATGAGTAAGATTGGTGGTCTGTAATTTTTCCTTATAGAGTTCTGGTATCAGCGTATTGGTATCTTTACAAAGTGAGTTGGGCACCTTTTTTTCCGTTCCACAGAAGATTTTGTAAGATTGGACTATTTCTTCCATGAATGTTTGTTAGAACCCGACAGTGAAGTACATAGAGTTTTAATAGATTTTGGTAATTACATTTTTTAGGAGTTTGTTGATTTCATCTAAAGTTTTCACTTTTATTTGCATAAATTTGTTCATAATGTCTTATGTTCTGTGGAATCTATAGTGATGTCTCCTTTTTCATTTCTGATACTGGTTATTTGTGTTTTCTATTTTTTTAGATTAGTATCACCAGAGCTTTATTAGATCTTTCAAAGAACCAACTTTTAGCTTTGTGGATCCTTTCTCTTGTAAGTTTTTCATTCATTGATTATTCCTTTCTTTGCTTGAGTTTATTTTGCTGTTTTTCTAATTTTCATCATTTCTTTTCCAATAAATGCATTAAAGATTTATACTGTGTTTAGCTATATCCTACAAATTGTGTTACTGGTACTTTACATTTAATTCAACATTTATCAAGTTTATATTTTTTAACTTCCAAATGTATGGGTACTTTCTTTTTGTTATTGATTGCTTGCAGTATTGGTCAGAAAATACATTCTGTATGTCAGTTCTTTGATACTTACTGGGTCTTGCTTTAAGCCTGGCTTGCCCCCGACGGCTGGCCTTCGCTAGATAACCTGCCCCCATGGCTCCTGCCTGGGCCTTGGTTTCTCTGTGGGGCTTTCAAAAGTAGGCTTCAATTTTTTAAGAATCCTCTGTGCTTTTTTTCCCTCTGGATTACTGTATTCCCTATACTGTTGACCGAATTCTTCTCTTTTTTTGATACCTCTTTATTTAAAAATATGTATGTTTTATCTTGTTTTTGGTTGTTTTCAGTGGAAAAATGGATGGAAATACCAGCCTGCCATTTATTGGAAGTCTCTGCTTGTTTTCCATCCTTCTGCTTTCTTTCTTTTTTTATTTTTTTAATTAATTAATTAATTTTTGGCTGCATTGGGTCTTCGTTGCTGTGCATGGGCATTCTCTAGTTGCGGCGAGCGGGGGCTTCTCTTTGTTGCGGTGCGTGGGCTTGTTATTGCAGTGGCTTCTCTTGTTGCAGAGCACAGGCTCTAGGTGCGCAGGCTTCAGTAGTTCCAGCACGTGGGCTCAGTAGTTGTAGCGCACGGGCTTAGTTGCTCCGCGGCATGTGGGATCTTCCTGGACAGGGCTTGAACCCGTGTCCCCTGCATTAGCAGGTGGATTCTTAACCACTGCGCCACCAGGGAAGTCCCATCCTTCTGCTTTCTTATCTGGTTTGATAGATGAATTAAAATTTTCAGACCACTTTTCATGAGCATTTGCAGTATGCCAGTCTCTGTTCCAGCTGGAAGTGATGCAGTGATGGAAAAGAGACTCACTCCTCTTGTTAAGAAACTGAGTCTTCCAGGGGGAAGTTATTAAAAAGGGTACTTGCTTGGACTATTTTCCTTCATTGAATTTCAAAAGATTGTTTCTTTTAAAGTCAGGTTGGTTTTCCTGGAATCTTGTTTTGTTCTGTTCCCATAGTGTACTAATGTATAGAGCTATTATACTCTGTGTTATACTCTGTACCTCACCTGGTTTATGATTTATGAGACTGTTGAAAGGGTCTGCTTGGTGAAGGCTTCCTTGCAGGCAGGGACAGAGCCTGGTCTGTCTCTGGCTGGGAATAGTAAAGGGCATGAGAGGTACACAGTGACTGCTAGAATGAGTGAATGAACCAGCGTAATTATATATGAAGGAAGAAGAGCCAGACATCATATCGAAGAATTGGGGAAACGAAACAGTTGTCCGTGGAATCTGATATGATTGCTTACTCGACTGGGATGTTCATGTCAGCACCAGTCTTCCTGGTGCTCGTGGCGGTGCTACAGTAAAAGTACTCTGTAGTTGTGTGATGCGTGCACCTGTTGGATCTGAGGAGTATCCTTTGTGGGCACGGTGGTTGCAGATGGCTGTTTCTTCCAGTGGAATGATGTGCTGTGCTGCCTTGGAAGGTCATTTAAAGCAAGCGGCTCTCCGAGCTCCCAGCTGGATGAGCTTTCTTAGAAATGCCAGAGGTCAGCTTGCCTACAGAGGACCCCAGTGACCCTGCTACTTGGTTCCATTCTGTTGTTTCACCCCAGCATGTTGCTGTCACCCTAAGAATGCCAAGCGTTTTGTCCACTAGTAGAAGAAAGGCTTATCCTGCCCCACTGACCAGGAGTCTGTGACATGGGTGTCAGCGTTTGCAGGTGTTCTGAGGCTCACGTGTGCTTCAGAAGCTCACAGGGGCTCTGGGTGCCTGACCTGGAGTCAGTGTGCCCAGGTGTGGAAGCAGGCGGCACCGGTGCTACTGTGGGTTGTTCATGCCCCACGTGTCTTCTCCACTTGTCTCTAACACACTGCCTGTGGTTTATTCTAGAGTCAGGAAAGAGAAGCCAGGCTGAAGGTGGGGTGGAATGTGTGGGTCTGAGCTTGAGCCAGTTTGTCACAGTGTTGATTTGGCTGTTCATACTTGGGGACTGGGGAATTGTTTCCGTTTGGTATTTTGTTTCTTTGAAAGGCCTCTCAGCCAGATGAGAGGCCCAAGAGCTTGTATTATTCCTATTTCCATCTGTTTACTCCTAGAGTCAACATTTCTGAAGCCCCGATGCTTTTCCCCACCTCTGTCTCTTGTGCTAGGTAAGCACTTTGTTACCTGCAGGGCTATGGCCACGGGGAAGGGACATTCCAGAGCACCTGCAGACACCTGCAGAGTTCTTGATTTTTTCTTTTTTTTTTTTTTTTGGTCTGCGTTGGGTCTTTGCTGCTGTGCGCGGGCTTTCTCTAGTTGCGGCGAGCAGGGGCTACTCTTTGTTGTGGTGCGCGGGCTTCTCATTGCAGTGGCTTCTCTTGTTGCAGAGCACGGGCTCGAGGCACGCAAGCTTCAGTAGTTGTGGTACGTGGGCTCAGTAGTTGTGGCTTGCGGGCCCTAGAGTGCAGGCTCAGTAGTGTGGCACATGGGCTTAGTTGCTCTGTGGCATGTGGGATCTTCCCGGACCAGGGCTCAAACCCGTGTCCCCTGCATTGGCAGGTGGATTCTTAACCATTGCGCCACCAGGGAAGTCCAGAGTTCTCGATTTGTTGCGATTCGGCTGCTGGGTGGAGGGAACACCAGTGATAGTATGTCACCTCCATCAGCTAGGAGGTGGCTCCGGGTCACAGGAAGGCATGGAGCTGGGAGGCCAGGCTGTGGTGCCATTCTTTTCTGCCCTTCGGGCAAGAAGCCTCATCTCTGAGCTGTTCTTCCATTGAGCATGGGGACAGAGTCATCACCAGTGAAGGCGGCTCTCTGGCCACCGTGTATTCATTTACCTAGTAGTTAAGTATGGAGCACCTGCCGTTGTGCCAGCAGCATCCTGGGCCTTGGGACTTTCCTGGGGGCTCAGTGTTCAGGTCCGGCCCCGGCTTGGCACTGCCAAGAGGCGAGCTGGGTCTGACTCACAAGAGCCTGTGGAGACCTGGTTGCCACATTCTGGTGGCCTGGGACCCAGTGGCGTCACATTCCTTCCAGGTGCATCCACACCTGGTCAGTGGTCCTTCTTGGCAAAGGGCAGTAAAAGCAGTGTTGGAGTGGAGGAAAACTGGGGTCTTCCCTGCCCACAGCAGAATTTCCTTCTCTTCTTGGCTAACTTCAGAGCTCCCCTTCTAGACTTCACATGGACAGCACCTTCTGCCAGCCCCAGCTTGTCTTCCAGTTCATGGTCCTGGTGATGAAGTTGACTGTCGCCAGTTCCACAGTCACACTTTCCAGCTTCTTCTGGGGGGAGGGGAAGTGTCTTCAGTGGCTTCTCATCTGCAAAATGGAGATCTTTATGCTCAGACCTTCTTCCTTCCTGCGATGGCCATTTGTATTGGTCAGGGTTGAGGTTGGAAAAACCGAATCCACTCTAGTTATTCTGGAGCAGAAGTGGATTTTAATACATGGGAGGGGGACTTCCCTGGTGGCAGTGGGCAGTGGTTAAAAATCCACCTGCCAGTGCAGGGGACACGGGTTTGATCCCTGGTCCGGGAAGAATGCCACATGCCGCAGAACAACTAAGCCCATGCGCCACAACTACTGATCCTGCGCTCTAGAGCCCGCGAGCCACAACTGCTGAGCCCGCGAGCCACAACTACTGAGCCTGCGTGCCACAACTACTGAAGCCCGCGTGCCTAGAGCCCATGCTCCGCGACAAGAGAAGCCACCGCAATGAGAAGCCCGCGCACCGCAACGAAGAGTAGCCCCTGCTCGCCACAACTAGAGAAAGCCCGCACACAGCAATGAAGACCCAACACAGCCAAAAATAAAATATTAATTAAAAAAAAATAGACACGGGAGGAGTTGCTTCGTGGTGTTTAAAGGCTGGAGGAGCAGGTGTCTAGGAATAACTCCGGACATCTCAGCCTTGACGCACCATGGGAGCTGCTACCTCTGCTCCAAGCAGAAGGATGGGAGGGGGCAGCTACCACCTGTATTAATCTGTTCGGGCTCAAGGAAATGCTACTGTGTCTCCTTGCTTGGGAGGACAGACCTGGGCTTTGGACATTGCAGCCTCGGCCACGACTGCCTTTTGATACCCGCATCTGTGTCCACCTACAGCAGCTGAAATTGTCCTCCACCCTTCTGCCCTCCAAATAGCATGAGCGTGTCTCACTGAGGGAATTTAGTTCATGTCTAGAATCCCCACTGCAAGGGAGTTGGAATAGAGTTGAGCTTCCCATCTCTGCGGGGCAAGATGGTGTGCCAGAAAGGGTCAGCCTCCGTGCCCCCTGAACAGGGGGGCAGCCAAGGAGAGGTGGCAGCAGGGCTTTCAACAGCAGTCCTGAGAGCTCTCCTGAAGTAGTTGATCACACACACAAGCGAGAGGGAAAAGGGGTGCTACTGGTGATGGTGTAGACAGACAGGTAGTAGCTCAGTGAGAGAGCTGACTTGACTGGTTTGAAACTGTTGCAGAAAAGAGTCTCAACAAGCTCTGAGTACAGGCACACCTTGGAGATGGTGGGCTCGGTTCCAGACCACCGTAGTCAAGTGAGTACAGCAAGACACAACGGACCTTTGTGTTTCTCAGTGCATGTAAAAAAGTTGTTTGTGCGATACTGCAGTCTGTTAAGTGTGCAGTCGCACATTATGACACTGTGCATTCTTTAATTTACAAGTACTTTATTGCTAAACGCGAACCATCGTCTGAGCCTTCAGCAGGTTGTAATCTCTTTGCTGGTGGAGGGTCCTCCCTCGAGGCTGATGCTGCTGACTGACCAGGGTGGTGGCTTCTGAAGGCCGGGGTGCCTGTGGGAATTTCTTTTTTTTTTTTCCCCTTAATTAGACTTGTAGCTTATTCTTGACTACTTATAATCATTTTATTATATGTGTTCATTTTAACAATTATTTTGTTTTTGCTACAGTCTTTTTTTTTTTTTTTTTAAGATTTATTTATTGATTGATTGCTACGTTGGGTCTTCGTTTCTGTGCTAGGGCTCTCTCTAGTTGCGGCAAGCGGGGGCCACTCTTCATCGGGGTGCGCGGGCCTCTCACTATCGCGGCCTCTCCCGTTGCGGAGCACAGGCTCCAGACGCGCAGGCTCAGCAGCTGTGGCTCACGGGCCCAGTCGCTCCGCCGCATGTGGGATCCTCCCAGACCAGGGCCCGAACCCGTGTCCCCTGCATTAGCAGGCAGACTCTCAACCACTGCGCCACCAGGGAAGCCCGGAATTTCTTAAAGTAAGACAGCGATGAAGTTTGCTGTATTAATTGACTCTTCCTTTCATGAACAGTTTCTCTGTAGCAGCAATGCTGTTTGACAGCATTTTACCCATAGTAGAATTTCTTTCAAACCCTGCTGCTGCTTTATCAACTAAGGTTATGTAATATTCTAATTCTTTTTTGTTATTTCAACAATCTTCACAGCATCTTCACCAGGAGTAGCTTCCATCTCAAGAAACCACTTTCTCATCGGTACGAAGCAGCTCCTCATCTGTTCAAGTTTTACTGTGAGATTACAGCAGTTCAGTCACATCTTCAGGCTCCACTTCTAATTCTAGTTCTCTTGCTTTTTCCACCACATATGCAGTTCCTTCCTCCACTGAAGTCTTGAATCCCTCAAAGTCATCCGATAGGGTTGGAATCAACTTCTTCCAAATTCCTCACCCATGAAATCACAAATGTTCTTAATGGCATCTAGAATGGTGAACCCCTTCCAGAAGGTTTTTAGTTTACTTTGCCTGGATCCATGAGAGAAATTACTGTCTATGGCAGCTATCCTTAGGAAATATATTTCTTACATGATAAGACTTGCAAGTTGAAATGACTCCTCGATCCCTGAGCTGCAGGACGGATGCTGTGTCAGCAGGCAAGACGACAACATTCATCCCACTGTCCGTCTCCATCTGAGCTCTTGGCTGACCAGGTGCACCGTCAGTGAGCAGGAATATTGTGAAAGGAGTCTTTTTTTCTGAGCAGTATGTCTCAGTAGTTTAAAATATTCAGTAAACGATTTTGTAAACCGATGTGCTGTCATTCAGGCTTTGTTGTTTCATTTGTAGAGCACAGGCAGAGCAGA
The DNA here is from genome assembly GCF_028023285.1 of Balaenoptera ricei. Taxonomy (NCBI): domain Eukaryota; kingdom Metazoa; phylum Chordata; class Mammalia; order Artiodactyla; family Balaenopteridae; genus Balaenoptera; species Balaenoptera ricei. The sequence goes on along the minus strand of NC_082643.1, from coordinate 141,830,898 downwards.
TTTAGCGCCATTCTTAAGGGCCCTAGGACTTTTGGAATGGTAAAGGAGCACTGGCCTCAACCTAAAGTCATCAGCTAAGGAGAGAGTCGGCCTGTCCTTTGAAGCTTTGAAGCCAGGCACTGACTTCTTCTCTCTAGCTATGCAAGTCCTAGATGGTATCTTCATCCAGTAGAGGCTGTTTTCTACATTGAAAATCTGTTGTTTAGTGTAGCCACCTTCATTAATGATCTTAGCTGGATCTTTTGGATAACTTGCTGCAGCTTCTACACCGGCACTTGCTGCCTTACCTTTGCAATATGATGTCATGGAGATGGCTTCTTTCCTTCAGCCTCATGAACCAACCTCTGCTGGCTTCACACTTTTCTTCTGCAGCTTCCTCACCTCTCTCAGCCTTCATAGAATTGAAGAGAGTTAGGGCCTTGCTCTGGATTAGGCTTCAGCTTAAGAGAATGTTGTGGCTGGTTTGATCTTCTATCCAGACCACTCAGACTTTCTACACATCGGCAATAAGGCTGTTACACTTTCTTATCATTGTGTGCTTACTGGAGTAGCACTTTTAATTTCCTTCAAGAGCTTTTCCTTTGCATTCACGACTTGGCTAACTGGCGCAAGAGGCCTAGCTCTAGGCCTGTCTCAGCTTTTGACTTGCCTTCCTCACTAACCTTAATCATTTCTAGGTTTTGATTTAAAGTGAGCCATGTGCAGCTCTTCCTTTCATTTGAAGACTTAGAGGTTATTGTAGGATATGTATTTTTTTAATATTTATTTATTTATTCATTTATTTATTTGGCTGTGCTGGGTCTTAGTTGCGGCACGCGGGCTGTTTTAGTTGCGGCATGCAGGCTTTAGTTCCCTGACCAGGGATTGAACCCGGGCCCCCTGCTTTGGGAGTGCAGAGTCCCAACCACTAGACCACCAGGGAAGTCCCTATTGTAGGATAATTAATTGGCCTAATTTCAATATTGTTGTGTGTAGGGAGTAGGGAGGCTCGAAAAGCGGGAGGGAGTCATGGAACAGTTGTTCTGTGGAGCAGTCAGACACACATTTATCAGTTAAGTTCATCGCCTTGTATGGGTGAGGTTCATGGTGCCCCAAAACAATTACAGTAGTAACATCAGAAATCACCGATCACATATTGCCATAACGAATATAATAATAATGAAAAAGTTTGACATATTGTGAGAATTACTGAAAAGTGACACAGACACGAAGTGAGCAAATGATGTTGGAAAAATGGTACCAATAGACTTGCTTGACACAGGTTGCCACAAACCTTTAATTTGTAAGAAACGCGGTATCTGTGAAGCGCAGTAAAACAAAGCACAGGTGTGCCTGTGGTCAGGCGATGGGCTTGACAAGTTCTCGCTAGCTCGCTCTGTAGGCCTCGAACACAGGATTGGATTGATCTCAGTCCTTGGTGTATGCTACTCTCTGTAGTCCCTGCATGGCCTATTTTGGCTGTTTAATTATTTTTAATAAAGGATTAAGCACTGCAAACCCTTCTGCCAGTAAAGGCTCCGTCTCCGGCAGTAGGCCACATGCAGTGAAGACAAGGAGAACGTGTGGAGCTGGTGGTGGGCTTCAGGCCCCTGGTGCCCCGTGGCATCGTTGTGATCTCACTTAGTTCTCACAGCAGCGAGGGGGCGCTGTGAGCACTCGTGCCTCTGTTTTTCAGAAGAGGAAGTTGGCAGTTCCTGAGGGTATGGAACTTCCCCAGGTCACGCAGCTCCCAGAGACTCACTAAACACCTGCGGGCTGGGGCGCAGTGTGTCAGCTGCTGGGAGGCTTTGCTGCTCCCGAGGATTTTGCATTTGAAACACATGCTTCAATTTTATTGTTTAAAAGTTTAAAAGAATACAGAATATTTTATGTCAAATTAATTGTGTATTTCTCTCTTGTTTTTCTCCTTTTTCAAAGATTGTTGAAGGTGAGTGGTTTCTTCTCCTTCCTTGGGTTTGGGTAGAGGACTGACGAGGGTGCGGGGGCAGGGCCTCGGGCCTTGCCAGCTCTGTAGGTGCGGGAACACGCCCAGGATGGTGCCCTGCTCACGCCTGCAGTCAGTCCCCTTCCTGCTGAGGAGACGCCCCCTGGGCATCTGCACGCAGCAGGGGTGGGGGCTTCTCTTGGGAAGACGGGAGGGTGGTCTCCGTGCAGCTGGGACTGGCCTTTCCCAGGCACAAAGGAGGGCGGGTGGTGAGGGTGGTGGGACTGGGAGGCCCTGCCCTGAACATGGGCTCACATCTCAGAAAGGAGGCGGCCAAGGAGGAATGCCAGGAGGCTGCGGCAGGAGCACGCCGATAGCTGTGTGCTAAGCAGTGATGACGAGGAGCTGCCCAGGGACAGGGACGTGTATGTGACCACCCACACCCCCAGGAACGCCCGGGAGGAGGCCGCTACCGGACTCAGGTACCAGCGTGCCCGCTGCTCTGCTGCCGCCGTGCTGGGGACAGGCTCTCTGCCGGGAAGCTTCTGGATCCGTGGGACCCCATCGTCCCTGGAGTGAGGATCCTCTTCCTTCCTCTCCATATTTCAGTGGAGAGGTTGGGGCAGGAAGCAGGGTATTAGACATACTGGACCTTCAGCCCTGGGCTCAAGAAGGGCTCGTTGTAGCATCTGGGTGGCAGGTGAACCTGGAGCTGGGCTCAGCTGTTCCCACTGTGACCAGGGCGTGCCAGGCACCGGCTGGGCGGGTGTGAATAGCTCCAGGCTGGAGGCAAACCCCCACCACCTGGGGTGGAGAACAGACCCAGCGGCCCCCAGCCTTCCGCAACAGGAGTGCTTGGAGGAGGGGGTGCTAGGTACAGCCCCTGCCCCGGACAGGGAGGCTGGAAGGGGGCTCTGAGGGAGCGAGCGTAGGCCAGAGATGCGGGGAGGGGACAGGGCGACTCCAGTTGCCTGCGCCTTCTCTTGCCCCCATCTCTTTCCTCCCCTTTCTCATAGCCTCCCCCACCCCGCATCGGGACAGCCGGCCATCTTGTAAGAGTCCTGGGTGCCTGTGCTAAGGCAGGGTCAGTGGAGGCTCTTGTAAGGGGATGTGGGCTGCTTACGTGAAGCCACTTAAGAGTAATTGATGTTTGCGCTTGCTGAGGAACTGACATGAGCACTGTGATTTTAGGCCCTCTGGTACTGTCAGTTGTCCCATCTGCATGGACGGGTACTCGGAGGTAAGCAAACTTAGCTGTGTCTTCCCTGGTTCTGGTTTTCAAACTGCTTCAGTGAAAGAATTAGATGAGAGAGCACTCCTCACTGGGTGGGCTTTGCTGCCTCTGTTTTGCAGTCACGCTTGGGTTGGCACACGGCTTGGCACACCTCTGTGAAGGGGGAGGGTGCCATCTTCTTGGGTCCTACGGTCTTGAACTCTGGGCTGCCCTGTGCAAGTGCATCAGTCCTGTGTGTTCCCCACCTGGCCTAATTGGAAGCTACTAGTGCTCAGTGTGGCCCCAGGCCCTAGGGCACTGCCCCACTGGGTGCCGGGGGGCTCGTCAGACCCCCTTGGGCTGCCGCTGCCGGAGACCGGCTGCTGCCCCTGCCCCCGGCCTCAGAGGCGCCGCTCGTCCTCGCCTGAGCCTGCAGGGCAGTGTCCTCAGTTCCCCAGGCCGCCCCCCTGCTTCTCCTGCTGCAGCCCTGGGCCCCCTCCTCGCACTCGGCACCGTAGACATGGGCGGCAGTGGATTCTCTGGGGGTCCCGCTGCTCTGGTGCAAGGCCAGACGTGAAGCCTGTTTTATGTTTTCTAGATTGTGCAGAATGGACGTCTCATTGTTTCTACAGAATGTGGCCACGTCTTCTGTAGCCAGTGCCTCCGTGATTCCCTTAAGAATGCTAACACTTGCCCAACTTGCAGGAAAAAGATCAACCACAAACGGTACCACCCCATTTATATATGAAGTGTTGAGCTGCTCAGGAGAGACGGATGGACAGACAGAGCCTGGCTGGGTTCTCTATGGCCTCACGTGGGCTATCTGCCGCCACTTTCTTGAGCTCAGAAAGACTATTTCAGAATCAACGTCTGTAAAGTAAACTGCTCTCTTGTTTCCACCCCCGTCTTTGAGCCCTTTGTTACCTCTAGTTTGATGCTGAGGAGCTGGACCCAGGGCTCCCCAGGCCAGGGTCTACATCTGCTTCTCCAGGTAGTCTGGTTCCAGCGTAGGAGAGAGGGAGTCAGGCACATTGGAGTTGAGAATCGTGGTTCCAGCCTCTTTCCGGAACCTGCACGTTTGCCAAGAAGTTTTCCCCATTTGGAAAGTTTGTCCCAGCTTCCTACTGGCAGTGTGTCGAGGGCTGGCCCCGGTCGGAGAGCAAACAGGTCCGCCCAGCTCTCCTGGGCACGCTACCTCCTCCCAGGCATCTGCCCACCACAGTGACCAAGCCAGACAAGGTCCATCTGGCCTGAGGATCCCAGGTGCAAGCATGGCCCCGGAAAGACCAACCGCTGGACTTTTTCTTCTTCCCTTTGAGTTTCAAAGGTCACCCGTGATTCTGCCTGCATTGATGTCGGGTTCCTGCAGATCACAAGGACCTCTGCAGGGCAATCCCCAGTCTTCTAAGAACGAAATGTGCAATAAAGCCTGTTCTTTGCCTACTTTTCAGCAGCCCAGGAGATGTAGCACTATTAGTGTCCTTCAGAGGCCTCATGTCGCCTACGGAGCAGTGCCTGTCTTGCCCCGTCTGGTTCACCACCTGTTCTCAGGAACTTCACCCATGCCCGAGTTCACCTGGCGCAGGCCGTGCAAGGTCAATGGGGCAGGCACGTCGTCGAGTATCCTCTCTCTTTTCTGATAAAAACCCATCTTGTGTTTACCACGTGCCCTCCGGTCCTCAGTTCCCACTGCCTAATGTCTACTCAAGCATAGACCCTGGGCGGTGGTGGCAGTAATTGTGGCCTTATTAGCCGCCCGTGTCCATGCTGTTGCCCAAGTCACAGCCGACCTGCGTTTAAAAGACCTCGGCTCTCCAGACTTGAGCTGGGCAACCCCACCCCTGCAACTGACATCCATTTCCGAAGCTGCTCTTCTGGCCACTGGGCTTTGATCCTTCGGGCTTTGATTGCTCCTTAGGTTTTGGTTGGCAAAGTACGGTGGCCTCTCCCCGCCAGGGGCCCAGATAACACCCTCTGCTCGACTCCACGTGGGTAAAAGCCTCTGGTCTCAAGGAGGCGGAAGGTGGCCCGAGCTGACCTGAGCTGCCCCCCGCTGCACAGGGCTTGCCTCCACCTCTGTACCCCTCCTTCCTCCGAGGCCTTCAAGCCAAACCAACAGCCTTTTCGTGTGAAACATCTTCGAGGTGGAAAAGGGGCCGCCTCTGGCTTTGCTAGCAATAACTGACCTTCGGTTTCTCCTTCTGGAGGAGCAGGGACTCAGCACAGAATTCACTTTAAATGGGGCTGAAGGAGTATCCCTCCTCTGTGTGAAAAGGAAATTGTTTCATTCTTCATTCTGACTTTTTAACTGTTTGGCTCACTTCCAGTTCGTTTGATGAAAGTACTGTTTTCTACTTGGAGTCGAGGAGGGCAGGACATCAGTTCTCATCTGCGTGCTGTGCAGTGTGTCTGCCCTTCGATTGGACGTCATTGCCATTGAGTTCCTTCTGGGCTTCATGGAATGCTCTTTCTTTATGTTCTAACAATACCCAGACTTCAGGAGCCAAGACAACCGTGCAGCCAAAATTTCTTACGTTTTATGCTTAAGGACAAATGGTTGATCATAAAAGTTGTATTCCTTCATACTAACTTAAGTTGGAAAAAAACGTTTAGTTTCTACTATTCAGAAGTTGCAAAACAGGAAAAGGTTGATACGAAAAATCCTTTCCCTCCCTCCGTGTACATAGTTCAAATCTTTCTTTGTTACGTTTAAACTATATCCATGTATGTCAGTCTGTTTTGGACTCCTCTGCTAGTGTTACAGGTGGAAATAAACCATCAATTTGAACCAGTTATCTCGTTTGTGCATTCATTTGCTCTTTTGGATCAATATCACCCCCCACCCTTGCCCAAGGTGTGTGATTCCTGTCTGCCTCATGTTTGGTGTATTTTGCGACAGTATGTGTGCAAGAAAGTTGCTTGGTCATCTGCTGACCCAGAAGCCAGCAGGTAAGACGTCATTCTTGGAGCAGAACCACAAGTCCAGGCCCTGGAATCCCTAAACGAGCAGCATCTTAACCTCAGGCCTGAAGAAGTGAGGTTGGCTGCGGGCTGTCTGCTCAGTCTGGCCAGAGCCAGCTCAGGAGAGGAGCTCTGAGCAGTGTGGACTCGGACTGACCTGGGGTCCTGGCAGTGCAGCGCACCTGCCCCAACCGCTGTATACAGTTCGCCCTCCGCGTGGGAGTGGGGGCCCAGGAGTGCACGGCGTGCCTGTTAGAGCCCCAGGCAAGCTGTGCGGGGAAAGCTGAAAAGACAGCATGGGCTTGGCTTACTTCCCAGAGAGTAAGCGATGGCAAAGCTGGCCTTTGCCTGCCTGCTCTTCTCCATTCCTGTCAAATGGTCCCCAGAGAGAGAACAGGCTAATGTGCTGGGTGCGTGGGGGCACAGAGGTGCTAAACTTCAGAGGCCTGCCTGCCTTCTGTTGGAGACCACCAGAGACAAAAGTTATTCAAATGCTTATTGCACATTTGCCATGCTCCTGGTACCACCCTTGGCTTTGGTGGGTATTGAGAAACCCAGTTGCATCCCTGCCCTGCTAGGCTGTACATCATCGAGGGAGACAGTTCCCCAGGCCAATGGAAAATAAAACTGGCAAAGGTGAGGTACAGGAGTCCAAGAGAACAGGAAGGGATGCTCAGCTGTGCTCCTCAAGGTCTGAGACTTGTCTAGGTAAAGAGAAGAGGAAAGGGTCCTTGAGTGCAGATCCCAGGCCTGGTGCCCTCCCAGTGTACAGGCCTCCCGAGACCTGAGGGTGTGATGGACCAGACACTTCCTTGGTGGCCACCCTAGACCAGCAGTGTCCTGAAGCCAGGAGCCAGGTGAGGCCTCCATCCTCGGCAAGCCCAGGGAGGAGAGGAGAGTCCCATGGAAGGGCGGGGAGTGTGTGCCACAGGCATGCACTGGCAGAGGGTGTCCCCCAAAGCTGGCTGCAGAAGGGGCTTGTTTCTAGGTTTCTTAATTTTGAAACTTAAGTGGCGTCTTAACTACCTTTTTTTGTTGTTGCCATATGGAAATTTAATTGGTTTTGTAGATTAGTTGTGTAAGCATTCTTGCCAAAGTCTCATTCTAATTAAGAATCTGGATTCTGTTAAATTCTCTACGTTCACAACCGTATCATCTGCAATGAAATGTTCTTTCTAATTCTTGGAACTTTCTTTTTCTTTATGAACTTGTTAGATAACAGGTAATGGAGGTTCCTTTTCCAACCACAAGATAGGAGTTTGTATTTTATTTCTGCTTTATTTTGTCACAATGGATGTATCACCTTATTGGTTCTTTTTCTACTTCTACTGAGACAGGATTTTCCCCCTTTAGATCAGTTAATGTAGTGTATCACAGTGATTCTTTTTCAGTGCACACCAGCATATTTCATGGGTAAATGGACTTTGTTCATGATATTTTATCTTACACATTTCTTACTTTGTTTTGCCAATATTTGGTTTAGGGTTTCTATATATCCATGTTCATGAGTTATATTGACCTATCATTTTCTTACACTGTCTTTGTCAGGTTTTGGTTTCAAAGTAAGTAAGTTCCCTACAGTGAGACTAAGGAGAATTGTCTCTATACCCTGGATTCGAATTATTTGTTCCTTGAATGTTTACTAGAACTCAGCAATAAAATTTCTGGGCTATTATTTTTATTAAGGAAAGATTTTAAAATACTGATTTGATTTTTTAATGTTTGGGAATTATTCACATTTAAGTCAGTTAAGTTACAGGTTTCTGGGAATTTGTGTATTTCATCTCTTTACAAGTCTTTGGTATAAAGTTCAGAATATTCTCTTGTAAGCTAATTTGTCTCTGCAGCATCTTTTTATCATTAATACTAATTTATGCTTTCCCTTTTAATCAGTTTTAGAGATTTGTCTGTTTCATATTCTATTTATGTTAATTCCAGTACCCAGAGTCTCTGTGGGTCTAATTCTGAGGCCTTATATTCCGGCTGGCTCTCACTAATGATGACTTCTTTCTTTGTGTGTTTTGTAAACTTTTTTCTCCCTTACTTTGAACCCAGGTAACTTGGTAACTATCTGAAAACTCTTTTGAGACCTGAATTGAAGGTGGGTTCCTCCAGAAGGTATTTACCCTTGCTTTTATGAGGTGTTTAAGGCTTAGTTACCAACTCAAGGCCACTATATTTATTTATCTTTTATACTGTGAAATATACCACACAAAAAGCACACCTCACTGAATTACTTCAAAAGTACAGTTCAGTGAATTACCATAAAGCAAAGGCCTGTGAAACAACCAACGGCAACAATAAACTATTACCAACACCTTAGAAGCCCCTTCTTGTCCTCCCTCCTGGTCAGTACAGTCTGCCTTTTCCTCCAAGGTAATCGCTATTCTGACTTTTATGAACATCACTCCTTTAACTATAATTATAGTTTAATTACCAAAACACACACTCCTAATCACGTACTTTACTTTTGCCTATTCTTCGCACTTCAAACAGATGGAATCGGGGACTTCCTGGTGGTCCAGTGCTTAAGACTCACTCTGCGCTTCCACTGCAGGGGGCACAGGTTCAATCCCTGGTCGGGGAACTAAGATCCTGCATACCGCATGGTGTGGCCAAATTAAAAAATAAATAAATTGATGGAATCACTCAATGTGTATTTTGTGGAGGAGGGGGGGGTGGCCTCTGTTGCCCAATATTTGTGAGATTCACGTTGTGTAGTTCATTTTCCTTACTGTATAGTATTTCATTAGATGAATATGCTTCAGTTTATCCATTCTTTCATTAATTTATGTTTTTTGCTATTAGTAGCCAAATGTGAACATTCTGTATATCTCTTTTGGTGCAGTTTTGCTCACATACCTGCTGGACATATACTTAAGTGTGAAATTACTGGGTTATAGGGAATGAACATTTAGGAGAACCCACAAATATGTGGACATTAAACAACACACTTTTAAATGACCAGTGGTTCAAAGAAGAAATCACAAAGGAAATTAGAAAATACTTTGAGAAGAATGAAAATGAGAACACAGCATACCAAAACATGGGATGCAGTGAAACCAGTGCTCAGGGGGATAGCCATAGCTATAAATGTCTACATTAGAAGATCAAATCAATAACTGTATGCCTTAAGGAACTGAAAAAAAACCAAACTAAACCCAAAGCTAGCGCACAGTTACAGTACAAATTCAGCAAAGTTGTGGGGTATAAATTCACAAATCAGTTGTATTTCTATACACTATCAACGATCTGAAAGGGAAATAAAGAAAATTCCATTTTCAATAGCGTCAAAAAGAATAAAATACTTAGGAGTAAATTTAACGAAGTAGGTGCAAAATTTGTACACAGACATATGCATCCCTACAAAACATTGCTGAAGGAAGCAAACCTAAAGAAATAGGCATCCCATGCTTGTGGGTTGGAAGACAGTATTAAGATCGCAATAGTACCCAAAGCAATATAGTATAGAATCAGTGCAGTCCCTACCAAAGCCCAATGTCAATTATAATAGAAATTTGTATGGAATTTTAAAGGACCCAGGATAGCTAAAACAATCTTGAAAAAGAAGTTGGAAGACTCACTTCCCAATTTGAAAACATTATAAAGGTACAGGAATCAAAACAATGTGGTGCTGACTTAGGGACAGACATACAGACCAATGGAGTAGGATTGAGAGCCCAGAAATGAATCCTCACTTTTATGGCCAAATGATTTTCACAAGGATTTCAAGACCATTCAATGGAGAAAGAAAGGTCTCTCCAACAAATGGTGCTTGGAAAATTGGGTATTCACGTGCATAAGAATGAAGTTGGTGGGGCTTCCCTGGTGGCGCAGTGGTTGAGAATCTGCCTGCCAATGCAGGGGACACGGGTTCGAGCCCTGGTCTGGGAAGATCCCACATGCCACGGAGCAACTGGGCCCGTGAGCCACAACTACTGAGCCTGCACGTCTGGAGCCTGTGCTCCACAACAAGAGAGGCCGTGATAGTGAGAGGCCCGCGCACTGCGATGAAGAGTGGCCCCCGCTTGCCGCAACTAGAGAAAGCCCTCGCATAGAAACGAAGACCCAACACAGCCAAAAATAAATAAATTAATTAATTAATTAAAAAAAAAAGAATGAAGTTGGGTCTTTAAACAGTATATAAAAATTAATGAAGAAATGGATCACAGACCTAGATTTAAGAGCTAAAACTATAAAATTCTTAGAAAAAAACATGAAGGCAAATATTCATGACTTTGGATTTAGCAAAGTTTTCTTATATATAACACCAAAAACACAGGCAACAAAAGGAAAAATTAATTTGACTTCATTAAAATTAAAAACTTTTGTGCATCAAAGGATACTATCAGGAGAGTGAAAAGACAACCCACAGAATGGGAGGAAATATTTGCAAGTCATCTATTTGATAAGGGCCTAATAACCAGAATATATAAAGTGCTCCTACAACTCAACAAGAACAAAAAATCAGCCCAATTTAAAAATTGGCAAAGGACTGAAATAGATATTTCTCCAGAGAAGACATACAGATAACCAGTAAGTGCATGAAAGGAACGCAGCATCATTAGTCATGAGTGAAATGTATATCAAAACCACAGATACCACTTTACACGCACTGGCTATTATCAGAAACACAGAAAATAAGTGTTGGTGAGGATGTGCAGAAATTAGAACGCTTGTGCATTACTGGTAGAAATATAAAATGATAAAGCTGATCTAGAAAACAGTTTGGTGGCTCCTCAAAAAGTTAAACACAGAATTACCATGTGTTCCAACAATTTCTCTCCCAGATAGATACCCAAAAGAATTGACTCAGATACTTGGGACTCAGGTATTTGTATACCAATGTTCATAGCAACATTATTCACAACAGCCAAAAGGTAGAAACAACCCAAATGTCCATCAACAGATGAATGGATAAAGTGTGGTATATCCATACAATGGAATATTACTCAGCCTGAAGAATGAAATTCTGATACATACTTACAACATGGATGAACCACGATAACATTATGCTAAGTGAAATAAGCTAGACACAAAAGTACAAATACTGTATGATTCTACTTACATGATGTATCTAGAATAGGCAAATTCATAGAGACAGTAGAGTAGAGGTTACCAGGGCCTGGGGTTGTTATTTCATGGGTACAGACTTTCTGTTTGGGATGGTGGAACATTCTGGAAGTGGATAATGGTGGTGGTTGTACAGCATTGTGAATGTAGGTATGCCACTGAATTGTACACTTGAAAAGGATTACAATGGTAAATTTTGTATTATTTTACCATAATTTTTTAAATGAAAAAAATACTAGCATACTATTATCATTCATATATCTATATATAAAGTCATATATATATGCATATATATATATATACACCATTTGTATGTCTTTGGTCTTTATTCCTCCATTTCAATCTGGAATAATTTTCCTACTGCCCATAGAATTTCCTTTAGTGTTTCTTTTAGTGAATTCCTGCTGGCAATAAATTCTATTTTTGTTAATCTGAAAATGCCATTATTTTACCTTCATTCTTGCATGATATTTTTGTTTCTGAGTAAAAAATTACAGGTTGCTGTCTAATATGGTTGCCATGAGCCACATGTGGCTGCTGAGTACTTGAAACACGATGAATCCAAGTGTAGAGAGGCTGCAAGTATAAAACACACACAGGGTTCCGAAGACTTAGTATAAAAAAAAAAGAGTATTAAGATATGTTGTTAGTAATTTTATATTGGTTACATGTTTTGGTCATGATATTTTGAATATATTGTGTTAAATACATTACAATTTTTAAAAATTATAAGTTGACAGTTTTTTTTCCCCAATTACTCTTTGTCATCCTATTGTTTCCTAGCTTCATTTCTGTTGCAGTCATCTGTCACATACCTTTGAAGATATGTGACTATTTTCTTTGGCTGAGTTTTTTCTTTGTTTTCAGCAGTTTAGTAATGATGTGCTCAGGTGTGGTTTTGCTTGTTCTTATTCTGCTTGGGGTTCACAGAGATTTTTGAAACTGGGTGAATATCTCACCAATTGTGGAGAATCTGCTTCTGTGGCATTCTCTCTTCTTGTCTTTTGGGACACCAGTTACACATGTTAAACTTTCAACTGTGTCTCATGTATTTTTTATTCTCTTTTCTGTTTTATCAGTTGTTTTTTTTCTCTCTGTGCTAACTAACTGTTTTATATGAATTCTAACTCATTAATCCTCTCTTGTACTGTGTCTAGTTTGCTATTAATCTATTGAAGTCAATTTCAGTTACTTTTTCAGTTCTAGTTAATTTCCTTATAGATCACAATTCTCAATTTTTTCATCTTTTTTATACCTTTTCCTCTATTTTCTTGAACATATTAATTATAGTTATTGTAGTCTTTGCCTACCAACTCCAATATGTGACTCACCTATGAGTTTTTGTAGTCTTTTGTCTTTTTATTTTCAGTAAAATGGCCATGTGCCTTGATATGCCTAGAAATTTTTAATTGAAAGCTGAACTTGTGCATAAGAAAAAAAAATTGGGGACTTCCCTGGTGGTCCAGTGGTTAAGAATCCGCCTGCCAATGCAGGCAGGACATGGGTTCGAGCCCTTGTCCAGGAAGATCCCACATGCCGCACAGCAACTAAGCCTGTGCACCACAACTACTGAGCCTGCACTCTAGAGCCCATGAGCCACAACTACGAAGCCCACACACCTAGAGCCCATGGTCTGCAACAAGAGAAACCACCGCAATGAGAAGCTGTGCACCACAAAGAAGAGTAGCCCCCGCTGACCACAACTAGAGAAAGCCCACACACAGCAAAGAAGACCCAGTGCAGCTAAAAAAAAAAAAAAATCATAGAGGCTGCAGATGCTATTTTCCTCTGCTAGGCGAATGGAGCAGGTGATCCTCACCTTCATCTGGCCGTGCACTAAGCTACGTCAGGGCGGTACTGCAGTTTGGTAAGGTTCTGTTCACCACTGGCTCACTTCCACCTTTAGGATACTATTAGGGCTTCCCACTGAGCACTGGAGCACCTGTCCCTGGTTAGTCCTCATCTCAGCTAAAAGGTGGAGGAGAGACACTTAACAGCCTTAGGCCGTATGTGAGAAACAGACCTACTGGTATTTTAGGGTTTTTTACTATGTTGCAGTCTGAAAAATATAGTTTGTCCAAAATTGTTTTTTGTCTCCATACATGATTGACAGTTTGGATGGCTACACAATTCTATTGTGTATCTGATTTTCTTTCAGAATTTTGAAGGCACTGCTCCACTATTTAGCTTCGAATGTTACTGTTAAGACATTTAGTGAGGTTCTTTTTTCCTGCCTTTTTTTTTTTTTTAATGTGACTTCTGTTTTTCTTCCTGAGCATTTTAGGCTGTTTTTTTTTTTCATCTCTGGTTTTCTACAGTTAACCACTTTCCTTGGTGGGCTCTTTCAATCTGGACATTCAAGTCCTTACTTCTGGTAAATTGTATTATTTCTTTTTAAAAATTTTTCTTTATTTTTCACTGCGTTGGGTCTTCGCTGCTGTGTGCAGGCTTTCTCTAGTTGTGGCGAGCAGGGGCTACTCTTCATTGCGGTGCGCAGGCTTCTCATTGCGGTGGCTTCTCGTTGTGAGGCATGGGCTCTAGGCACATGGGCTTCAGTAGTTGCGGCGCACGGGCTCAGTAGTTGTGGCTCACGGGCTCTAGAGCGCAGGCTCAGTAGTTGTGGCGCACAGGCACAGTTGCTCCGCGGCATGTGGGATCTTCCCGGACCAGGGCTCGAACCCGTGTCCCCTGCATTGACAGGTGGATTCTTAACCACTGAGCCACCAAGGAAGTCCCTGTATTATTTCTTTCAAAAGTTATTTCCCTTCATTTTTTCCCCTAGAATTCTTATTGGAAAGTTGCTGGACCGCCTGGATTGAGATTTTAAGTCTCATTTCTCTCTGATTTTCTGTGTCTTTTTGTTCTGCTTTCTGAATAATTTCCTTTATCTTGCAGCCCTTCTATTGAATTTCTTTTACAATTTTGGCTATATTTTTAATTTTCAAGACTCCTTTCTTAAACATCTCTGAGGCTATTAGCAGTTTTTGAAGAAGTTTTTGATTCCTTCCATTAACAGTTTCTTTGCCTGCCCCCCTGCACACACATTTTTTCTATCCACACTTGAGCCATTTCTTAAATGACTGGTGATCTTTCACTGTCCCTTCATGTTTACAAGTGACATGTTTAAAAGCTGATTAGAAGCTCCAGGTGGGCAGAGCTTTTGACTTGTGGGCTTCAATTCTGGGTGAGCATCAAGAACTGCCTGATTCTTTGGGATCCCCAAACATTAATATGCCCATTGCTGCTCTTGCATTGTATAGTTTCTACAGAGAATTCCCTATGCTCTCCTTGGGGGTGGAAGCCTGCTGCCGTAGTTCTGCCTGGGGCAAGGAAATGGCTTGAGCAAAGGTGCTCAACTGTTCTTTCTGCAGACTTAATAAAGCCAGAAATTAGAAAAGGCTTTCTAGGTAATGATTCATTATTATGTAATGCTCCCTGGTTATGAATTGTGAGATTATGAACTTATCTAATTTTTCTTATAAAATTGTTTTGTGTTACTAGTACATATTTATATCTTGGTTAATATTTATTGCACATGAAAGTAATAAAACTTGACTTTTACAAAAATATCCAACATATGCCGCCTTTTCCTGTAAGTGGTTCTAAGAGCATTCCAGATCATGAGGGTGCTTTGAGTGGCCATCTCCATGCCTAAATCCTCTCCAAGGTCACTGCCCACAAGTCCCTGTGACCACTTGTACTCCTGGCAGACTGAACTGCTTTTACTTTTAAGAGTATACATAGACCTTTCTGGCCCTATGTCCTGCATTCTCCCTTGTGATGGTTAGTTTAGGTCAACATGACTGGGCCTTAGGGTGCCCAGACATTTGGTTAAACATAATTCTGGATGTGTCTTGAGAGTGTTTCTCGATGAGATTAACATTGGCATTGGTAGACTGAGTAAAGCAAATTGCCCTTCTCAGTGTGGGTGGGGAACTTCCCTCGTGGTGCAGTGGTTAAGAATCTGCCTGCCAATGCAGGGGACATGGGTTCAGGGAGTCCGGGAAGATCCCACATGCTAAGGAGCAACAAAGCCCGTGCGCTGCAACTACTGAGCCCACGTGCCGCAACTACTGAAGGCCGCGCCTGGAGCCTGTGCTCTGCAACAAGAGAAGCCACCGCAAGGAAGAGTGGCCTCCACTCGCTGCAACTAGAGAAAGCCCGTGCGCAGCAACGAAGACCCAACGCAGCCAAAAATAATTAAAAAAAACAAAAAAACACACCTGTGGGTGGGACTCATACCATCAGTTGAAGGCCTGGATAGAACAAAAAGACAACTCCTGTTGCCTGAGTGCCTCTGAGCTTGATCATTTTTTTCCCTACCTTTTGGACTCAAACTGAAACATCAGCTCTTCCTGGGTCTTAAACCTGCTGGGTTTTGGACTAGAACGACTCCATTGGCCC
Organism: Balaenoptera ricei; assembly: GCF_028023285.1. NCBI lineage: Eukaryota > Metazoa > Chordata > Mammalia > Artiodactyla > Balaenopteridae > Balaenoptera > Balaenoptera ricei. Next base: position 141,815,323 of record NC_082643.1, on the reverse strand, counting down.
TCCTGGCTCTCAGGCTTTTGGACTTGGACTTGGACTACACCATTGCTCTCCTGGGCTTCCAGCTTGCTGACTGAAGGTCTTGGGACTTGTCAGCCTCCATCACTGTGTGACCCAATTCCTTATTTTTTATATATATATATATACATTTATATATATGTGTGTGTATATATATATGTGTATGTATATATATATATATATATCTCCTATTGGTTCTCAAGGGGGTGAAAATTGATTCTTAAGAGGAGAAAGAAATTGTAGATATTACAGTGGTTTGTGGCCCTCCCAAAGCTCAACTCTACCAGACAAAATCTTATTCCTTAGTATTTTCTCCTTAGTATCTTAATTTTTCCTTAGCGGGGAGATAATGAAAAACAAAGGTTGAGAACCACTGCTTCATGCCTTTGCTTCGTAACTTCTGTCTGCCAGGAGCACCCCTCTCCACCTGCTGCGCCAGCCTCCAGTCTCGCTCCCCTGACATCCACACAACAGCCAGAGTTTTCTCAGAAACATACATCCTACCATGACAGTCCCTGCTCAAAACCCTGCATGGCTCTCAGCTCTATTTAGAATAAAACCCAACCTTGCTTTTGTTGGTTCCAGGGACATGCTGAGCTTCCCCCTGCTTGAGTCTCGCACTGCTGAAAGTCCTTTGCTCTGACGGTGATTGGCTCTGGTTCAGCTCACCTCCCCAGAGAGGCTGCTCCTGTCCCCAGGCGCCAGAAGGACTCTTGCCTGTATCACCCTGTGCTCTGCTGGAACACAAAAGTCACACCTGAGCCACATCTGAATTAGAATCTGGGCCCTGCCTCTGACTATCTGGGTGACTTTGGGCAAATCCCTCACCATCTTTGAACTTTAGTTTCTCATCCATAATATAGGGCTAATGGTGCCTATCTCGAGAATGGTTGTGTGGATTAGATGAGATGATATAGCAGGAGGCAGAGTGGCTGGTGCATAATTGCTTGACAAACGGTCATTATTATGTCATTCATTCATCCAGCAAATACTGGATTGATGTGTGCCCAGCCCTTGCCTGGCAGGAGCTGGGGTTCAGAGGTGCAGGACGCAGACACTCCCATGCTCCCCCCGGCCCAAGACTTGACTTCTCTGGGGATACTGGTGAGCACCGAGAACCCCAATCCAGCGCAATGTGCTCTGACAAGCGAAGGCACAGGGGCTGTGCGAGTGGGGAGTGTCTGACCCAGCCTGTATGGGGAAGGGGGCAGCCCAAAACATTGCCCACCCAGTGGGGTGCTAAGGCAGGCACCCCACCCACCCTCTCAAACTCTACCTTCAGCAGCAGGGTCATTCAAGACCCTCCAGGAGGGGTGAGAGGTCTTATTCTGCCTACATAACATGGAATCTCTGAAAGGCTTTAAACAGAGGGCTAATTTGATCACATTGGCTCATTCCGGTTGTGGTGCGAAGAACGGGTCAGGGGATTAGAAGGCCGCGGCTGCAGCTGGGGCAAGGGTAACGGCCAGGCAGTGAGACCTGGCAGGCCCAGAGCTAACGGTGGGGAGCCCAGGCAACAGGGCAAATGGAGGCCCTCGTACTATACATCCTAGCACCAAGCTCCTCTGCATCTCGGTCCCGTAACCAGCCATGGAACCAAAGAAGGGAACAGATGTCTTTTGTGTCTGGGTGTTTGTGATGGGTGGGACGCAGGCGAGGGACTCCCGTGGTCCGGGTCTAAGGGCAAAACTGTACCTGGGGCTTGCTGATGATGGGCAAGGGGCCCAGGAAGGAGGAGGGTCCAGACGGAGCGGCCCCACTGGAAGGCCCGGGAGGGTCTGACGGGGTTCGTGGCCTGTGCGGTGGGGTGATTGCGAGGTCGTGAGACAGGGCTGGACCGCCCTGGGACCGTGCAGCGTCGGAAGGAACCGGGAGGCCGGGCGACGGCTGCACGGGACCTCAGGGAGAGGGCGAGCTGGGAAGGGCGCCTCCGGGCCAGGGGTTCTAAGCTAACGGCAAGGTCTGCCGGTCCCCGACCCGACGGCGGCCCGGAGCAGCGCTTTCCAGGCGCCCTCCGGAACCGCCTAGCCCACGAGGAGGGTCATTCTCGTCCCAGTGAGTCACCTGGACACGGGCGAAGGGCCCGGCCCAAGGTCACAGAGCCAGCCAGTGGAGGAGGCGGATTCGAACCCGGAGCCGGGCCAAGGTCACAGGGCCTTTCCTGGCGGGCCAGAGCCAAAGCTGCCCGCCCGGCGCATCCCAGGGACCGGACCGGCCTGCGGACCCGGTGGCGGGGGCGCGGGGCGCTGGGGCGTCTGGGAGCCTGTCAAAGAGGCGGAACTCCTCGCCGCCAGCCTTGTAGTTCATCCACCGCGGGCGACGCGGCCCTGAGCTGGCCGGGCCACTCCGCCCAACTACAGGTCCCAGAAGGCCGCGCGGCGCGGGTGGGGCCGAGCGGTGAGAGCGCGGGGTGACGTCACCGCCGCATCCAGCTCCCCTGCCGCAGCCTCTCGCGGCGTACGGGCGCTCGATCGCGCGCGGCCTGACGGGAATCGTGGTCCCCGCGCCGGACGCCCCCAGCGGCAGAGTGGGCGCGCGGACTCCAGCTCCCGGCGTGCCCTGCGTGCCGGCGCAAGTTAACGGCGGGCGGGGAGGGCGCGGCAGGGGGGGAGCGGCGCTCGGGAGGGCGGAGTAAGGCGGGGGGAGGAGGGCGCCCACACCCCTCCCCCTCCCCGCCGCTCCTTCCCCCTCCCCCGACGTAAACTGGGATCCCTTTCCCCTTGTGTCCGCCATATTGGACTCTAACTCTGGTCAGCGGCGGCGCCGGGCCCGGTGGACTCGCCGTTGCTCCCGCCCAGCGGCCGCCCCGCAATTCCCGCCCGCCCGGCCCTCCCCGCCCGGAGGCGACCCCGCGCAGCGCCCCCCGCCTGCGGCCGGCCGGAGCGCCCCGCCGCTGCCTCAGCTTCCCCGCCTTCCCCGCCCTCCGCCGCCGCCCGCGGCCCCGCGCCCGCTCCGCGCCCTCCCTGCCCGCCCACCCGCCCGCCATGAGCCCGGCCGACGCCAAGCGCGGGGCCAAGCGCCGGAAGAACAAGCGGGGCGGCGGCGGCGGTTCGGGCGGTGGCAACGGCGGCGCGGGCGGCGGCAAGGCCGGCCCGGCGGCGGCGCTGCGCGGCTCCCAGGCCACGGGCCTGGCAGCCCCGGGCGGCGCGGCGGCGGCCAACGGGCCCCTCGGCGCGGGCGCGGGCGGCGCCGCCCCCGGAGGCTACTTTGAGGTAAGCGGCGGTGGGGCGGGGGCGGGCGCGGGGCGGGGGCCACGGGCGGCGGGCGCCCTGACAGCCTCCCGCGGGGCCGGCGAGGACCGCGGGCCGGGGTGGGAGGCGCCGGCGACCCGCGCCCCGAGCCTCGGGCCGGGCTGCAGCGCGCCAGGTGCCGCATCTCCCGCGAGCGCGGCGCCGCCTGCCCACCTGCACGGCGCTGTCACGGATCCGGGCTGGTGCCGTGTCGCCCCGCGCCGAGGTCGTCCTTGAGGTTATTCGGGTGCAATTCCAGAATAATTGTGAGTCAGGTGACGAGCGGGGCTTCCCTCGCGGTGCCCACCTCCTCCACGCCTGGCGAATGATCATCGGGAAGTGCCTCCTAGAAGTTTTCTTGTTCTTCTCCAAAACGGTCATTTGAAAGATAACCTGACAGTCTTCGGAGGTGGCGGCCCTGGCTCTTCACCCCTGCTTTTAAAAAGTTTTTAGAGGTAATTGGTTGTCTGGTCACTCAGGTATATATTTAGGGTTTGAACTTAAGGAATTTGAGTAGTAATATTTTCTGTTTTCCTTTTGAAGGCAGCTAGCACACACTGCCTCTGCCAGTTGTGGATTGCTGCCACTTTTATTCCGCTCTTGGTCACAGCACTTTACAAGACACAGTACTGGTACGTGGGTATGCAGTTGGCAGTCATTTCCACTCATTCAATTGTCTCCTGAAAGATAATGGGTTTTTTCAAAAGTTATGTTGTTAGGACTGTTAAATTAAGTTGTTTTAAAGACATTTGCAACAGTAACAACAAAAGCCTCATCAGGAGTATTTATTTGTGTGCCAAATTCCGAGACAGAAATTGTTTTATGCGGGATTCTAAATGTTGTGTTGGAAACGATGTGTAGTGAGAGCAGATAAGAAATCATTGCATATGGCATGGCTCTCTGATGCTTATACTATTATACGAATACACAGTGTTCTCTGCAGTTGGAGCTTCCTTTACATTATGTTGTCAGATTTGTTTTGGGTGCTGGGTTGTAGCCCTGGAGGTTGCCATTTTCCAGTACACTGGAGAGCGAAACAGGTGTAGTTCTTGGGATCCAGGGTGAGGCTTATGCATTTGCATCGACGGAGTGTAACTTAAGGGCAGTGTTTGTTGCTGCTGGGGAGGGGGGGCTGGGAGATCTGCCTAAACAAATTCTGTACAAAAGTGTTTATAATATTGGCTGTAGTTGGATGTAAAATACACCCATTTTTATTGATTTAATAAAAATTCTTATACTAGCCTTTCATACCATTATTTCAGGTTTAATAATTCTCCATTACTTTGCAATATTTGGCTAAAATAACCGTTCACTTATCCTTTTTTTTCTAATTTCTTTTTCATAATTTATTTTATTTATTTATTTTTGGCAGTGTTGGGTCTTCGTTGCTGCGCGCGGGCTTTCTCTAGTTGCTGAGAGCGGGGGCTACTCTTCGTTGCGGTGCGCGGGCTTCTCACTGCGGTGGCTTCTCTCGTTGTGGAGCACGGGCTCTAGGAGCGCGGGCTTCAGTAGTTGTGGCTCATGGGCTCTAGAGCACAGGCTCAGTAGTTGTGGCGCACGGGCTGAGTTGCTCCGCGGCATGTGGGATCTTCCCGGACCAGGGCTCGAACCCGTGTTCCCTGCATTGGCAGGCGGATTCTCAACCACTGCGCCACCAGGGAAGCCCTCAGTTATTATTCTAATTACACTTTTTGAACTCACATAACCATACACCTAGTATTATTTTTGACAGGACTGTTTTCTGTTAAACTTATGAATCCAGAGTTTTGACCATGACCCACTATGAGCAATAAAATATACCACACACACACTCACACAGCAGGTTTTACAAAATAATACTCTGATACTTTTTGATCTTTTCTATTCCGTTCAATTTCATTAATAAAATGCTGGTTGTATTTTATTAATGAATTATTAATATTATTTTACTTATGTACTGTTGAGTTGTGACCTGAACCTTTAAAAACATTCTGTTTTACTATATTTCAAAGTTTTAAAGCTATGTCTTTAGTTTTAAAATTTCTTCACAAGTGTCTTAATAATAGTGCATCAGAGATACTCTTTATGGTAACAGGGTGATGCCAATCACAAAAATTCTTCATGTAATTCTGAAACCTCTGAATTGTTACCCTACGGATGGTGAGCTTTTTGGGACACCTTATCTAGAGCAGAACAGGCACCCAAGACAGCGTTTGTCAACAAGTAATGGTGAATGGGTACTGGCCCTGCATTTCCCAGAGAGACTTATGATTCTTGGGGTGCATGTTTCCATTTCATATTGGGTCACCGGGGCAGAAGGTGTCTAAGAGAAATAAGAGTGGAAGGACTGTCTTGATTCTCAGGAGGGGTCTTAGGCCCACTGCCCAGTGTGCTGGGCACAGCACTGAGCGTTAGACCCAGGACCACCTTCATCAGAGGCGGCTTCTGAGGCGAAGAGGGCATTTTTGCATGTAGGTGGCTTCTACAAAGAAATGAGGGCTGTAGGATAAGTAGGAAAACATAGCTTATAGAGTCTTCGGCCCACAACAAAACTCTGGTGTACAAAGCTCAGGGGACACAAACTTGTTAGGTTCTGTGCCCTCAGGCACAGCCTCACACGCCCCGGTTTTCTAGGTGGTATGGCTTCCGGCTCCTAGGGTTGTTGGAAGAATTAAACGCATGGAGGCTGGAAGGTGCTTACACAGTGGCTAGTGGCACACAGTGCTGTGCATGTGCTTGATGGTCGTTTTCAGGAGGCTGGCCTGGCTTGCTTTATAGGGCTCTGCTGCAGGATGTTATTGATGAAGCTTTCCCACTTGTGAAATGATGATGTAAAAATGATGACATGCGTCTTGGACAAGTCCCGCTCTAACAGCCTAGTGTGGTGGTCTGCTCTAATGTGACAGTAAAGGGTTAGCCCTGAATAAAAACTTGGTAGGTGACGGGTATCATGAAAATATCTTACTTTTTTGCATTTCTATTTTAAAACGTAATTTTCATAGTGTTCATGATGTATTAAGAAAGAGAGAAGCTTACAAAATAGAAAACAGTGTTTGTGGGGATTTCCTGGCGGTCCAGTGGTTAGACATCCAAGCTTTCACTGCTGAGGGCCCGGGTTCAATCTCTGGTCCAGGAACTAAATCCTGCAAGCCGCATGGCATGGCCAAAAAAAAAAAAAGTGTCTGTGTGTATATATGTTTGCATAGGAAAGTCTGATAAGGTATACACATCAAAATATTTCGTGGTGGAAGTTCTGATGGCTTTCTTTTTTCCTTTTTGCACATGCCTCAAGCTTTAAGACTTTTCTACAATGAACATTACTTATGGATCAAAAAGGTGAATGATACTTTTACAATCTGATATTACCAACAATTTTTCAAATAAAACTGGTTTTGGCTTTTCCCAGTCTTTAACAGTTAAACATTTAGGTATTTACACAAAATAAAAATATTTATACCATCAGAATTCTGTAGTTGAATCGGTGTGCAAAATTAAGTCATACACATATTATTTACCAAAATTTTTGTATTGTGGAAATTGATCCGTGTTATTAGCTGTTGGGATATCAAATTACACAAAATTTACACTTTTGGAGGGCTCAAATGGGAATTTAGGGCTATTTCTGTAATGCTGTTAGAGGTTTATAAAAGGAAGCTGTTTGGGGTAGGGATCAAAGTACATTTCAAACAGTGATATTACAGTTTTAAAGTCAGAGAAACATGTAGTGTAGGGAGCATTTGTAATAACGTAAATCCTCTTTCATTGCTGAAAAGGTGGCAAGAAGGAGATGTTATTAATGTTTGAAGGCCACCATACAGTGTATCCTGAGGTCAGATGGTGTGATTATGGATCTTGGGGTATACTGGGATGCACTTAGAGGCCTTCCCTGTGTTGTAGAAATAGCTGCCGTGACGAAATGAGGTTTAGTCATTACTCTGTCTAGTGCACATTTGCCTTAGTGACCTGAGGAAGTAAAGATCTAGAACCTTACGTGATTTAGCTAAGTTTGACAGTGGGTAAAGCTGCAGAGAGCAGCTCTGTGATGCAGTGTTCTATGTATGTGTACATCCATGGGACCAGTATTTCAACATACAGAATATAGATAAAGAATGTTCCCAGTACCCTAGACTGTGCCCTTGTTCCCTTCCTCGTCATCCCTCCCGCTGTTCTCATGCGTTTTGCCTGCTTCCGAATTTCACTTGAAAGTCCTCTGTGCTGGTGCCGTGTGGCTCAACGTGGTGTTTGTGATGCATCCGGGTTGTCGATGTAGCAGGTCATCATTCTTTTCCATGGCGTGCAGGTTTCCATTGCGTGACTATTCCACAATCTATCCATTCTAATGTTGATGGACATTTGGCTTATTTTATTTTATGGCTGATATGAATCAAGCTGATATGCACATTCCTGTACATGCTTTTGGTGGATAAGAGTGTTCCTTTTTGTTGAGCATATACCCGAAGTGGATTTGCTGGGTATACATGTGGTTTGACTCTAGTAGATACTGTCAGAGAGGTTTTCTAAGGGGTTTTACTGTATGCTAATGAAAAAAATTAACGTGTAGTAAAATATATTTTGTATGTATGTATATTGGGCTTGTGACATGCGGGATCTCAGTTCCCTGACCAGGGATTGAACCTGGGCGACAGTAGTGAAAGCCCGGAATCCTAACCACTAGGCCACCAGGGGACTACCCCGAATTTGTATTTTTTGATGTACAGTTGTTTGGACTTTAACACACGTGTAGATTCATGTACCACTGTCGGGATACAGAGCAATTTCATTACCCAGAAAGGCTCCCTCCTGCTGTTCCTGTGCAGTCACACTCTTCCCCCACCCCTAAACTCTGGACAGCCACTTACTGTGCTTTTGTCTTCTGGGGAAGTCATATAAATGGAATCATACAGTATGTAACTTTTTTTTTAAGCTTTTTTTTTTTCGATGTGGACCGTGTTTAAAGTCATTATTGAATTTTTTACAGTATTGCTTCTGTTTTATGTTTTGGTTTTTTGGCCGCAAGTCATGTGGAATCTTAGCTCCCCGACCAGGGATCAACCCCCATCCGAAGTCTTAACCACTGGACCACCAGGGAAGCCCCTAGTATGTAACTTCCTGAGGCTGGTTCCTTTCACTAAGCTTAGTCACTTTGAGATTCATCCAGGTTGTTGCAGGTATGAATAGTTTGTTCCTTTTTACTGCCAAGTAGTATTCTGTTGTATGGATGTGCCACAGTTATCCATTCTTCCATTGGTGGACATTGGGGTTCTGTTAGTTTTTTTTTTTTTTTTTTTTTTTTTTTAATAAGCAATTTTTTTTTTATAGCTACTTTTATTTTATTTATTTATTTATTTATTTTTTGGCTGTATTGGGTCTTCGGTTCGTGCGAGGGCTTTCTCTAGCCGCGGCAAGCGGGGGCCACTCTTCATCGCGGTGCGGGGACCGCTCTTCATCGCGGTGCGCGGGCCTTTCACTATCGCGGCCCCTCCCGTTGCGGGGCACAGGCTCCAGACGCGCAGGCTCAGCAGTTGTGGCTCACGGGCCCAGCTGCTCCGTGGCATGTGGGATCCTCCCAGACCAGGGCTCGAACCCGTGTCCCCTGCATTAGCAGGCAGATTCTCAACCACTGCGCCACCAGGGAAGCCCCTCTGTTAGTTTTTGATGGTGATAAATAGAGCTGCTATAAAACATTTGTGTACAGGTTTTTGTGTGAAAGTAAATTTTCATTTCTCTAGGGTAGATGCCAAGGAGTGGGAGCAGGGTCATGTGGTAACATTATAAGAAACTGCCAAACTATTTTCCAGAGTGGCTGCACCATTTTGACTTCCCACCAGCAATGATGAGAGTTCAGTTGCTCTGCCTCCTCGCTAGCACTTGTTAATGTCAGTAGATATTATTTTAACCATTAATAAATAGGTGTGTAGTGGTGTTGTGGTTTTAATTTACATTTCCCTAGTGACTACTGTTTTTTAAAAAATTAATTAATTAATTTTTGGCTGCGTTGGGTGTTTGTTGCTGTGCACGGGCTTTCTCTAGCTGTGGCGAGCGGGGGCTGCTCTTTGTTGTGGTGAGCGAGCTTCTCATTGCGGTGGCTTCTCGTTGCGGAGCACAGGCTCTAGGTGCATGGGCTTAGTAGTTGTGGCTCTCGTGCTCTAGAGCACAGGCTCAGTAGTTGTGGCGCATAGGCTTAGTTGTTCTGCGGCATGTGAGATTTTCCTGGACCAGGGATGGAACCGTGTCCCCTGCATTGGCAGGTGGATTCTTAACCACTGCACTACCAGGGAAGTCCCTCCCTAGTGACTACTGTTATTGAACACTTTTCATTTGTTTATTTGCCATTCTTGTATACTCTTGGGTGTTTAAGACTTTGCTTATTTTTATTTATTTATTTATTTTAGGATTTTGCTTATTTTTAATTGAGTTGTTTTATTTTCTTAGTTTTGAGAGTTCTTTATAATTCTGGTTATGAGTCCTATGTCAGATTTGTGATTTGCAAACATTTCCTTTCAGTCTGTAGTCTTTTATTTATTTATTTATTTGTTTGTTTGTTTGTTTGGCTGCACCAGGTCTTAGTTGCGGCATGCATGTGGGATCTAGTTCCCCAACCAGGGATAGAACCCGGGCCCCCTGCATTGGGAGCACAGAGTCCCAACCACTGGGCCACTAAGGAAGTCCCTGTAGCTAGTTTTTATATTTTATTAACTGTTTTTTGGGTTTTTTTTTTTTTTTTTTTTTTTTTTGCAAAGAAAAAAATTTTGATGAAGTTCGGCTTCCTAGTTATTTCTTTTTTGGGTCATACTTTTTGGTATCACGTCTAAGAACTCTTTCTTTTATAAAATCTCATGTTATAAAGATTTTTTTCCTATATTCTAAAAATGCCATAGTTGTACATTTAGATCTGTGATTTATTTTGAGTTAATTTTGTATAAGGTATCAGATTTGGGTAGGGGTTCTTTTTTTTTCTCCCCCTATATAGTTGTCAGGTTTGTTCCAAACCCATTTGTTGAAAGGATACCCTTTCTCCATAGAATTGACTTTTCACTTGTGTCAGAAATCAATTAACCTTACTTGTGTGGGTTATTTCTAGACTGTTATTTTGTTCCATTGATCTGTGGGTCTATCCCATTGCCTATGCCACATTGTCTTAATTACTGTGAGTCTTAAAAAATTAACAAGGTGGTTCCTCCAGCTTAAAAATAATTGTTTTTGCTATTTAGTCATTTTGCTTTTCCATGCATTTTAGAATCAGCTTGTCTGGGTCTACAGATAATTCTGCTGGGCTTTGATAGGAGTAGCCTTAAATCTGTAGATCAGTTTGATGGAGAATTGACATGTTAACTGTGTTGAATTCTTCCAGTCTGTGAACATGGTGTGTGTTTCTGTTTATTTGATTATCTTTGATTTTTTTTTTTAAATTGAGATAGAATTTACGTATAGCACATCTTTGATTTCTTTCATCAGTGTTTCGTAGTTTTCAGCATACATATCCTGTACGTGTTTTTTTAGATTCATAAATTATTTCATATTTTTTGAACTTTTGTAAATGGTGTTTTTAAGAATTTCAGTTTCTTTTTATTCATTGCTGGTATATAAAGATGTGATTAATTTTTGTGTTCAACTTTTATCTGTTGATCTTGCTAAAATCACGTATTCTGAGAGTTTTTTTGTGGGTTTATTGAGGTTTTCTGTGTAGGTAATCGTGTCTGTGAATAGTGAATTTTTTTGTTTCCTATTCTGTATGCCTTTTATTTGTTTTTTTTTCCTTATTGCACTGGATAGGGCTTTTAGTACAATTGCCTTGTTTCTGACTTTAGGGGGAAAGCATTCAGTCTTTCACAATAAAGTGTGATGTCTATTGTAGATTTTTTTGTAGATGTCCATTATTGTGTTGAGGAAGTTTCTTTCCATTTCTAGTTTGCTGAGAATTTTCTCAATAGGTGTTAAAATTTTCCAAGTGGTTTTTGAATCTACTGATATAACTGTGTGTTTTTTCTTCTTTAGTCTGTTAATGTGGTAGATCACATTTTTGATTATTGGATATTGAGCCAGCTTTGCATTCCTGGAATAAACCCTGCTTGGTCATGGTATATTACTCGTTTTAAATTAATTGCTGGATTCACTTTACTAATATTTTGTTGAGCATTGTTACATCTATTATATGGTATACGTAAGTAGTTTTCTTACATTGTCCTTGCCTGGCTTTGGTGTTAGTATAATGCTGGCCTCATAAAGCAAATTAAGAATCGTTCCCTTCTATTTTAGTAGTTTGTGCTTTTCAAAGAATTGGTCCATTTCAACTTAGTTGCTGAGTTTATGTGTGCAGAATTGTCAGTAGTGTTCCTTTTATCCTTTTAATGTCTGTGGAGGTCTGTGTCCTCTGTTTGATTCCTGATATTGGCAATTTGTCTTCTCTCTTTTCTGCCAGTCTTGCGAGAAGTTCATCAAGTTTTTAATCTTTTTAAAGAACCAGCTTTTAGTTTTGTTGATTTTTTTTCTATTGTCTTTCCTTCTTGATTTCATTATTTAAAAAAAAAATTTTTTAATTTTTATTTTATTTTTTATTCTTTGCCTTATTTCTTTCTTTGGGTTTATTTTGATTTTTCTTTTCTAATTCCTTAAAGTAGAAGCTTAGATTATTGATTTGAGACTATTTTTCTTTCTTAATATACGTATTCTCAATATACATATTTCCTTATATATATGTGTGTATATATATATTTATATATACACATGCTATAAACTTCCCTCTTAGCCATAATTTAGCTTCATCCCACAAATTTTGGTATGTTGTACCTTCATTTTCATTCAGTTTAAAACATTTTCTAATTTCCCTTGAATCTTCCTGTTTGTTTCATGGGTTATTTAAAAGTATGTTCTTTAATTTCCTGTTATCATGTTACTGTGTTCTAGTCTAATTCCAGTATGGTCAGAGAACATGCTTTTATGATGTTAATTATTTGAAGAATTTTAAGGTTTTATGGTCTATCTTGGTGAATATTACTTACGCACTTAAAACATGTATATTCTGCTATTTTAAAATTTTTATTTGTTTATTTATTTATTTTTGGCTACATTGGGTCTTCATTGCTGCACGCGGGCTTTCTGTGGTTGCGGTGAGTGGGGGCTACTCTTCGTTGTGGTGCGTGGACATCTCGTTGTGGTGGCTTCTCTTGTTGCGGAGCACGGGCTTCAGTAGTTGTGACGCATGGGCTCAGTAGTTGCAGCTCGCAGGCTTAGTAGTTGTGGCACATGGGCTTAGTTTCTCCGCGGCATGTGGGATCTTCCCGGACCAGGGCTCGAACCCGTGTACCCTGCATTGGAAGGCGGATTCTTAACCACTGCGCCACCAGGGAAGTCCCTATTCTGCTGTTATTGAGTGGAGTGTTCTCTCAAATGTCAGCTAGATTTTTTTGTTTAATGCTATATTCTTTCTTTTTAAAAATTTGTATTGGTGTATAGTTGATTTACAATGTTGTGTTTCAGGTGTACAACAAAGTGAATCAGTTATACATTAATTCTATATTCTTGATGATTTTTTGTTTACTAGTTCTGTCAGTTGCTGAGGGAAGAGTGTTGAAGTCTGGCTAAAATTGTGGATTTCTTCATTTCTCCTTACAGTTTGTTTAGTTTTTGCTTCATGTACTTTGAAGATCTGATGTTTGGTGCATATACATTTATGATTGTTATGTCTTCTTGGTGACTTGACCCTATTTTTCATTTATGTTCCTCTTATCCCTGGTAGTTTTCTTGGCTCTGAAGACTGCTTTGTCTGATGCTAGCATAGCCATTCCAGCTTTCTTTTAATTGGTATTTGCATGGTATATGTTTTTGTTTTCTTTTCCTTTTTACCTACCTATATACTTTTATTTGAAGTGGGTTTCTTATAGACAGCTGCTTGATTAATTTTCATTAATCATTAATATTCATGTTTTTACCTTTACTTGTATTTCATTTACTTGGAATATGCTTATTAACTTGAGGCCGTTTTTCCTGGCTTGATTACTAATTGAATATCTATTTGGTGCTAGTGTGGGGTGCTTCTCTGCATTGTATGACTCTCTCTGTTGGACCTTTTTTGACCCTATAGGCTTTCTGAATACAGATGGAGACACAAGGTGACTTTATTTTAGAGACCATATAATCAGAATGAGCTGAAATTGAGTAATTTGTATCTCATGAGCCTACAAGACATTTTTTTTTTTTACAGTTCAAATCAATGTTAGTTTCTAGGTTATCTTTGAGTAATTCCAGTAATATTTGTGGCATTGAATTATCACACCTCCTGTGGAAATTAACTTTTTCTCATTCATACAACACAAAGAACATTTTTCTCTTGATTTGAGTACATTTTTAGTTACATCTTGAAACTGAATGAGAAGTTAGGGAATTTAACTTCCGATGACCCAGGATTTTTTTAACAACCTTTTTATTTTGGAGTAATTTTAGACTTACAGAAAAGTTTCCAAGTTAGTATAGAGAGTTCTCATAGTCCCTTCACCCAACTTTCCCTAATGTTGACATCTCCCTTAACTTTTGTACATTTCAAAACTAAGAAATTAAAATTGGTACAGTATTGTTAACTACAGACTTTACTTGCGTTTGACTGATTTTTCCGCAAATAACCGATTTCTGTTCCTGGATTGAATTCAGGACACCACATTGCATTTAGTGACCTAGAATTTTAATTATATTTAGCTGCCTTATCTATGAAATGGGAATATTGGTTTTTATTTTCCTCAAGAATGTTCTATAAAAGCTAATTAGTACTTATGTTTAAAATATAGTAGTAATATTATATTAATTTTATTTATTTATTTTCAAATTGTATTTATTTTTGGCTCCATTGGGTCTTCGTTGCTGCACACGGGCTTTCTCTAGTCGCGGTAAGCGGGGGCTACTCCTCGTTGCGGTGCGCAGACTTCTCATTGCGGTGGCTTCTCTTTGTTGTGGAGCACAGGCTCTAGGTGCATGGGCTCAGTAGTTGTGGTTTGTGGGCTCTAGAACGCAGGCTCAGTAGTTGTGGTGCACGGGCTTAGTTGCTTCACACATGTGAGATCTTCCCAGACCAGGGCTCGAACCCCTGTCCCCTGCATTGGCAGGCGGATTCTTAACCACTGTGCCACCAGGGAAGTCCCTATATTTATTTTAAAATTCACTGAGATCGTTATCTACTTGATAGTTTGCTACAAGCTAATTTTTTTCTCTAGAAGTGCTTGGCTGTTATTCCACTGTGGTGAAAGTAGCTCAGCAAGGGAAACACTCTCTACAAGTTCCTGCTGAGAGCTTAGCCCCCTCTTTAGAGATTACTGAAGGGGGTGACCTGTCAGTGCAGGTACATCCCTAGTTGATGCTCAGGACAGCTTAGAGAAGGGAGTTACCAGCCCTTTGCCAAAGCTGTTTGGTTGCCTTGGATAAAGAAATTCCATAAGTGAATTCTTGGTTTTCCTTATAATATTGTTGTTGGTTTCTGTTTTTAAAAACATAAAAAGCAGCATCACTCATTAAGTGGCTTAAATTGTAGTTACTATCAATATTCTCTATTTTTATTTTTTTTCTTTTGGCTGCGCCGGGTGGCTTGCAGGATCTCAGTTCCTGGATCAGGGAAGGAACCCGGGCCACAGCAGTGAAAGCGCCGAATCCTAACTGCTAGACCACCAGAGAACTCCCCAATATACTCTTCTCCTTTAAAAGAACAATTGTATTTCACTTTTAAAAAGAAAAATAGGAAGGTTGGATCTGTCAACCAGTCATTCCAATTACATGCCTCTCTACAAACCATGATTTGATACTCCTTTGTGTGTTTGCACATTTACTGATGCCCATACCAGTTGGAATGCTGGGATTGGCAAATCATAGACTCATAGAACTTTAGAACTGGGCGGGACAACAGCAGAACACACATTTATTGCTGAGACAGTATTTGCTAGCTGAGGAGAGTGAGGCCCAAAGAGTTGACTTTGAAAAATTCTTTTAATTGTCCTAGCGAGGGTCCTCTCTTGCACCTTTCAGCTCCTGGTGGCATTTATTACTTATCAGTAGTCACCCGAGACATGAAATCCTCCTGTTATTCTAGTCTTGCTTATTCTCATCCCAGTCTGTACATCTTGTCTGTCTCTAAGTCAGGCTTTGCTACTACTTTCTTCACCTTTTTTACACATAAACCTGCCGCTGGCCTGAGTAGCTGAAAGCCTTCACTTTTCTTTGATGGCACCTTCACTTGTTCTTCCTACTGCGCCTTGTCTGCCAGACTCTGGCTGACAGACAGGCTCTCTCCTTCTTGCTCTTAGCTAGCTTCCTTCTGCCTTGCTGTTCCGCTGCTGCCACCACCTTTGTCTGGCACCACAGTAGCCATGTTGCTCTGCCCGTACGGTGCGCCTGCATAGCGTGAACGGGCTGTGTCCTCTGTGCCTTTGCTGGTGCTGCTTCTGCGCAGTGTTTCTCTCCCTTCATTGCCCAGCTGGCTGCTGTCTCTCCAGGAGGAGGTCATGTGCCATCCGTCCGCGTGGGAAGTGTTGCCTTCAGCACCCTAGGCCAGGCTGTTGCCTCCCTCTGGGTTCCCTTGGTACCTGTCCTTAGCTGGGCCACAGCCCTGGGTTAGGCTGGATTGCACTCCCTGGCTTATTGGAATGTTTTCTCTCAACCGTGCTCTGTGGCTTACTCGGCATATAGTACATACTCAGAAAACGCTGCTCTGGGATCCAGGCCAGCTGATGTGAGCTCCTGCAATTTCTCCCTCTTTCCCTTTTTTCTGAAATGTGTTGTCTTTGTCTTCTAATTTGGAAGAAAGCATTTGTCCTCTTTTTCAGTTAATCCTATACTCCAGAGGTTCTTAACTGATAGATTTGAGTGAGTCTGTTAACCCATGGGAACTCAGGGCAAAATTTGTGTGTGAATATGTTACCTCAGGGTCTTTTCCATAGCTCTCTGGGTCTTGAATCTTTTCTCCTCTATTGGGTTGTTTTCCATTCAGATTTTGAGTTTACCATTTTCCCTTTCCCCTTAGTCTGTCTCTTGACCTTGCTTAACCATTTTAGGCACATTTCTATCTGACGTTGTCCTACCCATTGCTGCCAAATCACTTGAAATAATGGATAGTAGTACTGGTTAATGATACTGGTTAACACTGCTTCTACTTCCTTCACCCTCAACTCCTGTTTTCCTCCCTATCTAGCTCTTTCATCTACCACTTTAATCAGCCTTCCCAGAGATCATTAAGTGATCATACTTAAAAAATCCTGTAGTTGTTTTTAGATTCTGATATCCTTTGAGCTTGTTGCATCTGACCTTGATCATACATGCCTTTCTGGAACTCTCTTTTGCCTTTCTTTGTATGACCGTGTCCTGGTTCTTCTCCCCCCACACTTAGCCCCACTCACTTTGTTACAGGTGAGTCTATGTCCAGTTCTTCCTCTCAAGTTCAGACTTACACTTGATATTTTTACCATGTGTTGGTAGAGATTTCTGATCATAGTTAGAAACTCACGTGGTTGATTAAGTCTACCATTATGGTTGTGCTCACTAGAATGATGGCGGAGGCTTGTGTTCCCCTCATCTGTGCCGAGTGAACTCAGCTTGTCCATGTTTAGACTGAACTCTTCTTTCCACATTACAAAGTAGTGCTGAGGTATTACTGGTTTGTTTGCTAAAAAATTTATCAAGAAGCTTTTTTCTAAAGATCTCAGGCCAGTTGTATGTGGTTGTACATTGGACACATCTCTCAGGTAAGAAGATTGTGGTAGGTAATCTTGACGTTCTTTACAACTTTATGATTCTCTGGTTGTCACTCCTTTGGTCACACACTTTGAGAGACCACGCATTGCCCACTGCAGGGGTCTCGAACGTGTGGTATACGTCAGAGGCCCATGCGGAGTAAGTAGGGTGCTCCTTGGTGCTGCAGGAAGAGCATGTTAGTTTTATGCTTTCAAGTAAGACATTACACTTTATAGATATTTAGTATGTGGATCGAGAAAGCTGTTAATAGTTAACTGATACCCTCACTTGATCTGTATTTCAGAATCATGAGTCCTGCGTGATTTCTTTTTTTTTTTAATAATCTTTTATTTATATATTTATTTTATATTTATTTTTGGCTGTGTTGGGTCTTCGTTTCTGTGCGAGGGCTTTCTCTAGTTGCGGCAAGTGGGGGCCGCTCTTCATCGCGGTGCGCGGGCCTCTCTTGTTGCGGAGCACAGGCTCCAGACGCGCAGGCTCAGTAGTTGTGGCTCACGGGCCCAGTTGCTCCACGGCATGTGGGATCCTCCCAGACCAGGGCTCGAACCCGTGTCCCCTGCATTAGCAGGCAGATTCTCAACCACTGCGCCACCAGGGAAGCCCTTGCGTGATCTCTGAGGTAACTTGGGGCAAGAGAGGATGTTTGTTCACTTAACGGAGTGTTGACGCCTATGGCAGTTAATGAGTGCTCATTACGTTCATGACTTCTGCTCTCTAGTTTTAATTAAACTGGTCCTCACAAAACAGGCAGTCTTGAAAGAAACCCTGGATTGGAGATACTGCCCATAATGAAAGCATATGAAACAACAAGGAAATTGATGGCAGAACCACTGCTACTACTTCCTGCACAAACTATTAACCATGTAATGAGGTTGAGGAAATGATCTCAGCAGAACTCATAATTGACTCCCAAAGATTATTTGAAGTGTGGAGTTATATCCATTTTTATTAATGACTAATCATGTCCAAAGTAGTTATCTTTTTTAAAAATTTATTTCATTTATTTTATTTTTGGCTGTGTTGGGTCTTCATTGCTGCTGCGCACTGGCTTTCTCTTGTTGCGGCGAGCGGCGGCTACTCTTTGTCGTGGTGCGCGGGCTTCTCATTGCGGTGGCTTCTCTTGTTGTGGAGCATGGGATCTAGGTGCGCAGGCTTCAGTAGTTGTGGCACGTGGGCTCAGTAGTTGTGGCGCACGGGCTTAGTTGGTCCACGGCAGGTGGGATCTTCCCAGACCAGGGCTCGAACCCATGTCCCCTGCATTGGCAGGCGGATTCTTAACCACTGCACCACCAGGGAAGCCCCAAAGTGGTTATCTTGTCTTGAGATTTAGAGAAGGAAAGTGTATAGCCTTCACAGTCAGCAGAATATTTACAAACTAAGCATCCGGAAGAAAAACAGTACCTATGCATTTTGCAGCAGTGTTTAAAGTCATATAATGTTCTATCTAGTATTTTATGAAATTTCATTAAGCTTAAGGATGAACTCTTTCTGAGGCAACTTACATTTCTGTAAGATTCAGTTGCAGAAGCAACTGCAGCCAGTTTTGCACAGACAGGTATTTAATATGGAGAATCAGGAACATACAACGTTTTGGAAAGGGCTGGTGGAACAGGGTCTCTAGGCTGCGCTGCTGAGAATGATTTGCAGAACAAAAGTACCTTACTCAGCCATGGAGCTGGTCAAGCTAATCCACAGCATCTTCTGTACTTGTCTAATACTAACAGACAAAAGGGCCACACGCACGCCCTGGGAAATCCAGCTCTTCCAGCTGGGAGTGAGGGAGTAGGCAGAAGGGCTGAATAATTCCTGGGAAGCAAAATGGCAACTAAATAAACACATTCCTTTGATAGCAAATACTTTTGGAGTATTCACAGAAGATATTGCAGAAGATTTGCAAGAAGTAAATTATTAGAATAAGTGATGACATGTGGAGGGTTTGCCGTGGGATGATGGAAACACCGTTGTTTCTTAAGTTTTCAGCTTATGCTTTTTGGTAGATTCAGATTGAGTACTATTTTGTGTGTGAGCTGCTGAATAGCCTAGAGCATATATATTCTGAAACGATTTTTTTAATAAACAGGGTTTTGTGGGAAAACTAGCTATAACCAGTGATGGAGCAGCCACTGTAATTTAAAAAAAATTCTTGGATTGGGTAGGACTGCAGCAAGAACAGGACACGTGAAAGTTATTCACCACATGATGCATAGAGAAGTTCTTAAAGCAACGAATTGAAGCCAGAAGCACAGAAGGGATCAGCCTGAGACCTTTACAAAGTAGTAAATCTTTACAATGTTTATGATGAGATGGGGAGTAACTATGAAAATACTTGGCAAGACACAGAGCTTTGCTGCTTATCTTGTGGCAAAATTGAAAGCATTGCCTATTCTGAGGTGAACTGAGTGTTTTTCTTTTACTTAAGAACAGGTGGTCTAAATTTGCGGACCTGCTCTGTAATGAGCGGCTGTCAGTAGAAAGCTACCTAGCAAATTTAGTATGTTTGAGAAAATAAATACTTAATCTGCTTTCTCAAAGTAAAGGTGACATTTTAACAATGAGTAGAAAATTGCTTTTTGAAAGAAACTCTTGCTTTAGAGAGCATTTTGAAAATGGATGTATAGAGTTGTCTTCGTTATTTGTTTTGTTTTTGTTTTGCTAAGAATAATGTAAATAGTCATTTTACTGCATCGTTAAACTTGGAAATGAACTTTTAGCCTGTTTTAAAATTTCCTGTTAACACTTAATCTTATTTTTTAAAAATGCAAGAATGTCATGCTTCCTGATTCTGTGTAAGAACAAAGAACTCCGATGATTAAGATGGAAATTGACTAGCTGAATTTCAACAAAAATCCTTGTGCAATGGATTGATAGGACTAAAAATTGACTAACATTGATTTAGTAAATACAGCCAGCAATGTATTTCTTCCATTTAGATCTGTGTGTCTATAAAGGAGAAGCACCATTTTCAGTGAAGACTGGCAGTAAAGCTAGCTTTCTAAATAATTGAATTTATAGTGCTCCAGAAATCTGGTTTTAACACAAACATAGCAAGATTTTAAAAAATAATAAAGTACATTCAGTCACACTGGTTTTCTTAAAATTTTTTCTCATGAGTTTTTGTAATATAAAATGTTTTCAGTATTAATAAAAAAGACAAGTTTTCAAAAATACAATTTTGTTTTTATGTTATTGTATGATTGTATGTTTTGAGTGTATTTTTTATTACATGTAAATTGCATTCATCAGCTGAGTCTGAGTGCCTTCTTTGTTTCTGGTAAGAGATGCAGGATGACCTCAAAGCCATACCCTGTGCCCTTCCTGGACATACAGTCTGTTATGTGGCTGCTCAGGTCTTCCTGACTGGACTCCTTCCACAGGAGTGCCACGTGCTGGTGACCAGGCAGGACCTTTCGCCAGCTGGGTCCCTTCTTCCTTTCTCCCGTCATCCTGTGCTTTCTCACACCTCATTTGGATCTTGGCTCCCCACTTTTGCTCTCCAGGAAAGCTTTTCTTTCACTTCCTCTCTTCTCCCACCCTCACCCTTCCTTCCAGTTCTGCCTCTGAAGCCTCCTACGGTCCTTCAGGGCGAACCTGATGCTTCCTTCTCCATTCTGCGTACCCTGATCCTCTCTCAGCTACAGCTGTTAGCTCTATGACATGTAATACATTTGTATGTACCTGCACACTTATTGTCTTTTACTAGATTGGAAGTTTATTAAATGCAGAAAAGTTTTAAGGGCATTGTAACCTTGTTCGTAGCCCAATAAGTGTTTTTTGTTTTTTTTTTAAACATCTTTATTGGAGTATAATTGCTTTACAGTGATGGTTAGTTTCTGCTGTATAACAAAGTGAATCAGCTTTATGCATACGTGTATCCCCATATCCCCTCCCTCTTGCGTCTCCCTCCCACCCTCCCTATCCCACCCCTCTAGGTGGTCGCAAAGCACCGAGCTGATATCCCTGTGCTAAGTGGCTGCTTCCCACTAGCTATTTTACATTTGGTAGTGTGTATACGTCCATGCCACTCTCTCACTTCATCCCAGCTTACCCTTCCCCCTCCCCGTGTCAAGTTCCTTCTCTACGTCTGCGTTTGTATTCCTGTCCTGCCCCTAGGTTCTTCAGAACCTTTTTTTAAAAGAAATCCATATATATGTGTTAGCATACGGTGTTTGTTTTTCCCTTTCTGACTTATCTCACTCTGTATGACAGACTCTAGGTCCATCCACCTCACTACAAATAACTCAATTTCGTTTCTTTTAACGGCCGAATGATAGTCCATTGTATGTATGTGCCACATCTTCTTTATCCATTCATCTGTCGATGGACACTTAGGTTGCTTCCATGTCCTGGCTATTATAAATAGTGCTGCAGTGAACATTGTGGTACATGACTCTTTTTGAAGTATCGCTTTCTCAGGGTATATGCCCAGTAGTGGGATTGCTGGGTCATACTAGTTTTTTAAGGCACCTCCGTACTGTTCTCCGTAGTGGCTGTATCAATTTACATTCCCACCAACAGTGCAAGAGGGTTCCCTTTTCTCCACACCCTCTCCAGCATTTATTGTTTGTAGATTTTTTGATGATGGCCATTCTGACTGATGTGAGGTGATACTTCATTGTATTGATTTGCATTTCTCTAATGATTAGTGATGTTGAGCATTCTTTCATGTGTTTGTTGGCAATCTGTATATCTTCTTTGGAGAAATGTCTGTTTAGGTCTTCTGCCCATTTTTGGATTGGGTTGTTTGTTTTTTTGATATTGAGCTGCATGAGCTGCTTGTATATTTTGGAGATTAATCCTTTGTCAGTTGCTTCGTTTGCAAATATTTTCTCCCATTCTGAGAGTTGTCTTTTCGTGTTTTTTATGGTTTCCTTTGCTGTGCAAAAGCTTTTAAGTTTCATTAGGTCTCATTTGTTTGTTTTTATTTCCATTACACTAAGAGGTGGATCAAAAAGGATCTTGCTGTGATTTATGTCATACAGTGTTCTGCCTATGTTTTCCTCTAAGAGTTTTATAGTGTCTGGCTTTACATTTAGGTCTTTAATCCATTTTGAGTTTATTTTTGTGTATGCTGTTAGGAACTGTTCTAATTTCATTCTTTCACATGTAGTTGTCCAGTTTTCCCAGCACCACTTACTGAAGAGACTGTCTTTTCTCCATTGTATTTCCTTGCCGCCTTTATCAAAGATAAGGTGACCATATGTGCGTGGGTTTATCTCTGGGCTTTCTATCCTGTTCCATTAATCTATATTTCTGTTTTTGTGCCAGTACCATACTGTCTTGATTACTGTGGCTTTGTGGTATAGTCTGAAGTCCAGGAGCCTGATTCCTCCAGCTCCGTTTCTCTTTTTCAAGATTGCTTTGGCTATTCAGGGTCTTTTGTGTTTGCATACAAATTGTGCAATTTTTTGTTCTAGTTCTGTGAAAAATGCCATTGGTAGTTTGATAGGGATTGCACTGAATCTGTAGATTGCTTTGGGTAGTGTAGTCCTTTTCACAATGTTGATTCTTGCAATCCAGGAACATAGTGTATCTTTCCATCTGTTTGTATCATCTTTAATTTCTTTCATCAGTGTCTTATAGTTTTCTGCGTACAGGTCTTTTGTTTCCTTAGGTAGGTTTATTCTTAGGTATTTTATTCTTTTTGTTACAATGGTCAATAGGAGTGTTTCCTTAATTTCTCTTTAAGATTTTTCATCATTAGTGTATAGGAATGCAAGATATTTCTGTGTATTAATCTTGTATCTTGCTACTTTACCAAATTCATTGATTAGCTCTAGGAGTTTTCTGGTAGCATCTTTAGGATTCTCTATGTATAGTATCATGTCATCTGCAAACAGTGACAGTTTTACTTTTTCTTTCCCGATTTGGATTCCTTTTCTTTTTCTTCTCTGATTGCTGTGGCTAAAACTTCCAAAACTGTTGAATAAGAGTGGTGAGAGTGTGCAACCTTGTCTTGTTCCTGATCTTAGAGGAAATGCTTTCAGTTTTTCACCATTGAGAACGATGTTAACTGTGGGTTTGTCATATATGGCCTTTTGTTGAGGTAGGTTCCCTCTATGCCTATGTTCTGGAGAGTTTTTATCATAAATGGGTGTTGAATTTTGTCAAAAGCTTTTTCTGCGTCTACTGAGGTTATCATATCATTTTCATCCTTCAATTTGTTAACGTGGTGTATCACATTGATTGTTTTGCGTATATTGAAGAATCCTTGCATTCCTGGAATTAACCCCACTTGATCATGGTATATGATCCTTTTAGTGTGCTGTTGAATTCTGTTTGCTAGTATTTGGTTGAGGATTTTTGCATCTATGTTCATCAGAGATATTGGCCTGTGGTTTTGTGTGTATGTGTGATCTCTTTGTCTGGTTTTGGTATCAGGGTGATGGTGGCTTTGTAGACCGAGTTTGGGAGTGTTCCTCCCTCTGCTATTTTTTGGAAGAGTTTGAGAAGGATAGGTGTTATTAGCTCTTCTCTAAATGTTTGATAGAATTTGCCTGTGAATCCATCTGGTCCTGGGCTTTTCTTTGTTGGAAAATTTTTATTCACAGGTTCAATTTCAGTGCTTGTGATTGGTCTGTTTATATTTTCTGTTTCTTCCTGGTTCAGTCTTGCAAGGTTGTGCTTTTCTAAGAATTTGTCCATTTCTTCCAGGTTGTCCATTTTATCGGCATATAGTTGCATGTAGTAGTCTCTTATGAGCCTTTGTATTTCTGCAGTGTCAGTTGTTCCTTCTCCTTTTTCGTTTCTAATTCTGTTGATTTGAGTCTTCTCCCTTTCTTTCCTGATGAGTCTGGCTAATGGTTTATCAATTTTGTTTATGTTCTGAAAGAACCAGCTTTTAGTTTTATTGATCTTTGTTATTGTTTCCTAAATTTCTTTTTCATTTATTTCTGATCTGATCTTTATGATTTCTTTCCTTCTGCTAACTTTTGGGGTCTTTTTGTTCTTCTTTTATCTAATTGCTTTACTTGAAAGGTTAGGTTGTTTATTTGAGATTTTTCTTGTTTCTTGAGGTAGGATTGTATTGCTATAAACTTCCCTCTTAGAACTGCTTTTGCTGCATCCCATAGGTTTTGGGTTGTCGTGTTTTCATTGTCATTTGTTTCTAGGTATTTTTTGATTTTCTCTTTGATTTCTTCAGTGATCTCTTGGTTATTTAGTGGCGTATTGTTTAGCTTCCATGTGTTTGTATTTATACAGTTTTTTTCCTGTAATTGATATCTAGTCTCAGAGCTTTGTGGTCGGAAAAGATATTTGATACGATTTGTTTTCTTAAATTTCCCAAGGCTTGATTTGTGACCCAAGATATGGTCTATCTTGGAGAATGTTCCATGAGCACTTGAGAAGAAAGTGTATTCTGTTGCTTTTGGATGGAATGTCCTATGAATATCAGTTAGGTCCATCTTGTTTACTGTGTCATTTAAAGCTTGTGTTTCCTCACTTATTTTCATTTTGGATGATCTGTCCATTGGTGAAAGTGGGGTGTTAAAGTTCCCTACTATTACTGTGTTACTGTAGTTTTTTTTTTAATTATTAGCACCTTTAATTATTATTTATTTATTTATTTAACTTTTTGGGCTGTGTTGGGTCTTCGTTTCTGTGCGAGGGCTTCCTCTAGTTGTGGCGAGCGGGGGTCACTCTTCTTGCGGTGTGCGGGCCTCTCACTATCGTGGCCTCTCTTGTTGCGGAGCACAGGCTCCAGATGCGCAGGCTCAGTAGTTGTGGCTCACGGGCCTAGTTACTCCGCGGCATGTGGGATCTTCCCAGACCAGGGCTCGAACCCGTGTCCCCCATATTGGCAGGCAGATTCTCAACCACTGCGCCCCCAGGGAAGCCCTGTAGATGTCCCCTTTAATGGCTGTTAGCATTTGCCTTATGTATTGAGGTGCTCCTATGTAGGGTGCATAAATATTTATAATTGTTACGTCTTCTTCTTGGATTGATCACTTGATCATTGTATAGTGTCCTTCTTTGTCTCTTGTAATAGTCTTTATTTTAAAATCTGTTTTGTCTGATATGAGAAATGCTATTCCAGCCTTGTTTTGATTTCCATTTGCATGGAATATCTTTTTCCATCCCCTTACTTTCAGTCTATATGTGCCCCTAGTTCTGAAGTGGGTCTCTTGTAGACAGCATATATATGGATCTTGTTTTTGTATCCATTCAGCCAGTCTGTGTCTTTTGGTTGGAGCATTTAATCCATTCATGTTTAAGGTAATTATTGATATGTATGTTCCTGTTACCATTTTCTTAATTGTTTCGGGTTTGTTTTTGTGGGTCTTCTCTTGTGTTTCCTCCCTAGAGAAGTTCCTTTAGCATTTCCTGTAAAGCTGGTTTGGTGGTGCTGAATTCTTTTAATTTTTGCTTATCTGTAAAGGTTTTGATTTCTCCATCGAATCTGAATGAGATCCTTGCTGGGTACAGTAATCTTGGTTGTAGGTTTTTCCCTTTCATCACTTTAAACATGTCCTGCCAGTCCCTTCTGACTTGCAGTTCCTGCTGAAAAATAAGCTGTTAACCTTACGGGGATTCCTTTCTATGTTATTTGTTGCTTTTCCTTTGCTGCTTTTAATATTTTTTCTTTGTATTTTTTTGAATTTTTGAATTTATTTTTTATACAGCAGATTCTTATTAGTTATCCATTTTATACATATTGTATATATGTTAATCCCAATCTCCCAATTCATCACCCCACCCCACCCCTCCACCACTTTTCCCCCTTGGTGTCCATATGTTTGTTCTCTGCATCTGTGTCTCAATTTCTGCCCTGCAAATCGGTTCATCTGCACCATTTTTCTAGGTTCCTCATGTATGTGTTAACATACGATATTTGTTTTTCTCTTTTTGACTTACTTCACTCTGTATGACAGTCTCTGGATTCACTCACGTCTCTACAAATGACCCAATTTCATTCCTATTTACAGTTGAGTAATATTCCATTGTATATATATACCACATCTTCTTTATCCATTCGTCTGTCGATGGGCATTTGGGTTGCTTCCATGACCTGGCTATTGTAAATAGTGCTGCAGTGAACATTGGGGTGCATGTGTCTTTTTGAATTATGGTTTTTTCTGGGTATATGCCCAGTAGTGGGATTGCTGGGCCATATGGTAATTCTATTTTTAGGTTTTTAAGGAAACTCCATACTGTTCTCCATAGTGGCTGTATCAATTTACATTCCCACCAACAGTGCAAGAGGGTTCCCTTTTCTCCACATCCTCTCCAGCATTTGTTGTTTGTGATTTTCTGATGATGCCCATTCTAACTGATGTGAGGTGATACCTCATTGTAGTTTTGATTTGCATTTCTGTAATAATTAGTGATGTTGAGCAGCTTTTCATGTGCTTCTTGGCCATCTGTTTGTCTTCTTTGGAGAAATGTCTATTTAGGTCTTCTGCCCATTTTTGGATTGGGTTGTTTGTGTTTTCAATATTGAGCTGCATGAGCTGTTTATATATATTGGAGATTAATCCTTTGTCCGTTGATTTATTTGCAAATATTTTCTCCCATTCTGAGGGTTGTCTTTTCATCTTGTTTGTAGTTTCCTTTGCTTTACAAAAGCTTTTAAGTTTCATAGGTCCAATTTGTTTTATTTAGTTTTTACTTCCACTACTCTAGGAGGTGGATCAGAAAAGATTTTGCTGTGATTTATGTCAAAGAGTGTTCTTCCTATGTTTTCCTCTAAGGGTTTTATAGTGTCTGGTCTTACATTTAGGTTTCTAACCATTTTGAGTATGTTTTTGTGGATGGTGTTAGGGAGTGTTCTAATTTCATTCTTTCACATGTAGCTGTCCAGTTTTCCCAGCACCACTTACTGAAGAGACTGTCTTTTCGCCATTGTATATCCTTGCCACCTTTGTCATAGATTAGTTGACCATAGGTGCGTGGTTTTATCTCTGGGCTTTCTATCCTGTTCCATTAATCTATATTTCTGTTTTTGTGCCAGTACCATATTGTCTTGATTACTGTGGCTTTGTGGTATAGCTTGAAGTCAGGGAGTCTGATTCCTCCAGCTCCGTTTTTTTCCCTCAAGACTGCTTTGGCTATTCGGGGTCTTTTGTGTCTCCGTACGAATTTTAAGATTTTTTTGTTCTAGTTCTGTGAAAAATGTCATTGGTAATTTGATAGGGATTGCACTGAATCTGTAGATTGCTTTGTGTAGTATAGTCATTTTCACAATATTGATTTTTCCAATCCAAGAATGTGGTGTATCTCTCTTTGTATCATCTTTAGTTTCTCTCATCAGTGTCTTATAGTTTTTTGCATGCAGGTCTTTTGTCTCCCTAGGTAGGTTTATTCCTAGGTATTTTATTCTTTTTGTTGCAGTGGTAAATGGGAGTGTTTCCTTAATTTCTCCTTCAGATTTTTCATCATTAGTGTTTAGGAATGCAAGAGGTTTCTCTGCATTAATTTTGTATCCTGCAACTTTACCAAATTCATTGATTAGTTCTAGTAGTTTTCTGGTGGCAACTTTAGGATTCTCTATGTATATAGTATGTCATCTGCCAACAGTGACAGTTTTACTTTTCTTTTCCAGTTTGGATTCCTTTTATTTTTTTCTTCTCTGATTGCCGTGGCTAGGACTTCCAAAACTATGTTGAATAATAGTGGTGAGAGTGGACATCCTTGTCTTGTTCCTGATCTTAGAGGAAATGCTTTGTTTTTCACCGTTGAGAATGATGTTTGCTGTGGGTTTGTCATATATGGCCTTTATTATGTTGAGGTAGGTTCCCTCTGTGCTCATTTTCTGGAGAGTTTTTATTATAAATGAGTGTTGAAATTTGTCAAAAGCTTTTGCTGCATGTATTGAGATGATCATATGGTTTTTATTCTTCAGTTTGTTAGTATTGTGTATCATATTGATTGATTTGTGTATATTGAAGAATTCTCTCATCTCTGGAATAAATCCCACTTGATCATGGTGTATGATCCTTTTAATGTTTTGTTGGATTCTGTTTGTTAGTATTTTGTTGAGGGTTTTTGCATCTATATTCATCAGTGATGTTGGTCTGTAATTTTCTTTTTTTGTAGTATCTTTGTCTGGTTTTGTTAACAGGGTGATCGTGGCCTCATAGAATGAGTTTGGGAGCATTCCTTCCTCTGTAATTTTTTGGGAGAGTTTGAGAAGGATGGGTGTTAGCTCTTCTCAAAATGTTTGATAGAATTCAGCTGTGAAGCCATATGGTCCTGGACTTTTGTTTGTTGGAAGATTTTTAATCACAGTTTCAATTTCATTACTTGTGATTGGTCTGTTCATATTTTCTATTTCTTCCTGGTTCAGTCTGGGAAGGTTATACCTTTCTAAGAACTTGTCCATTTCTTCCAGATTGTCCATTTTATTGGTATAGAGCTGTTTGTAGGAGTCTCTTAAGATGCTTTTTATTTTTGCAGTGTCTGATGTAACTTCCTGTTTTTCATTTCTAATTTTATTGATTTGAGTCCTCTTCCTCTTTTTCCTGATGAGTCTGGCTAATAGTTTATCAGTTTTGTTTATCTTCTCAAAGAACCAGCTTTTAGTTTTATTGATCGTTGCTATTGTTTTCTTTGTTCCAATTTTATTTCTGCTCTGATCCTTATGATTTCTTTCCTTCTGCTAACTTTGGGTTTTGTTTGTTCTTCTTTCTCTGGTTCCTTTAGGTGTAAGGTTAGATTGTTTATTTCAGATTTTGCTTGTTTCTTGAGGTAGGCTTGTATTGCTATAAACGTCCCTCTTAGAACTGCTTTTGCTGCATCCCATAGGTTTTGGATTGTCGTGTTTTCATTGTCATTTGTCTCTAGGTGTTTTTTGATTTCCCCTTTGATTTCTTCAGTGATCTTTTGGTTATTTAGTAACATATTGTTTAGCCTCCATGTGTGTGTGTTTTTTATGTTTTTTTCCATGTAATTGATTTCTAATCTCATAGCATTGTGGTCAGAAAAGATGCTTGATATGATTTCAATTTGTTTACATTTACTGAGGCTTGATTTGTGACCCAAGATGTGATCTACCCTGGAGAATGTTCCGTGCGCACTTGAGATAAAAGTGTAATCTGCTGTTTTTGGATGGAATGTCCGATAAATATCAATTAAATCTATCTGGTCTGTTGTGTCATTTAAAGCTTGTGTTTCCTTATTAATTTTCTGTTTGGATGATCTGTCCATTGGTGTAAGTGAGGTGTTAAAGTCCCGCTCTGTCTTTGTGTTGCTGTTGATTTTCTCTTTTATAGTTGTTAGCAGTTGCGTTATGTATTGAGGTGCTCCTGTGTTGGGTGCATATATATTTATAATTGTTATATTTTCTTTTTGGATTGATTCCATGATCATTATGTAGTATCCTACCTTGTCTCTTGTAATATTCTTTACTTTAAAGTCTATTTTATCTGATATGCGTTTTGTTACTCCAGCTTTGTTTTGGTTTCTATTTGCATGGAATATCTTTTTCCATTCCCTCACTTTCAGTCTGTATGTGTTCCTAGGTCTGAGGTGGGTCTCTTGTAGACAGCATATATATGGGTCTTGTTTTTGTATCCATTCAGCGAGCCTGTGTCTTTTGGTTAGAGCATTTAATCCATTCACGTTTTTTTTTTAATTTAAATTTATTTATTTTTATTTATTTATTTTTAGCTGTGTTGGGTCTTCATTTCGTGCGAGGGCTTTCTCTAGTTGCGGCAAGCGGGGGCCACTCTTCATCGCGGTGCGCGGGCCTCTCACTGTCGTGGCCCCTCCTGTTGCGGGGCACAGGCTCCAGACACACAGGCTCAGTAGCTGTGGCTCACGGGCCCAGTTGCTCCGCGGCATGTGGGATCTTCCCAGACCAGGGCTCGAACCCGTGTCCCCTGCATTAGCAGGCAGATTCTCAACCACTGCGCCACCAGGGAAGCCCTCCATTCACGTTTAAGGTAATTATCGATATGTATGTTCCTATTACCATTTTCTTAATTGTTTGGGGTTTCTTTTTGTAGGTCCTTTCCTTGTTTTGTGTTTCCTAGTTAGAGAGGTTCCTTTAGCATTTGTTGTAGAGCTGGTTTGGTGATGCTGAATTCTCTTAGCTTTTACTTGTCTGTAAAGCTTTTGATTTCTCCATCGAATCTGAATGAGATCCTTGCCGTGTAGAGTAATATTGGTTGTACATTCTTCCCTTTCATCACTTTAAATATGTCATGCCCCTCCCGTGTGGCTTTTAGAGTTTCTGCTGAGAAATCGGCTGTTAACCTTATGGGAGTTCCCTTGTATGTTATTTGTCATTTTTCCCTTGCTGCTTTCAATAATTTTTCTTTGTCTTTAATTTTTGCCAATTTGATTACTGTGTGTCTTGGCGTGTTTCTCCTTGGGTTTATCCTGTATGGGACTCTCTGTGCTTCCTGGATTTGGGTGGCTACTTCCTTTCCCATGTTAGGGAAGTTTGCAACTATAATCTCTTGAAGTATTTTCTCTGGTCCTTTCTCTCTCTCTTCTTCTGGGACCCCTATAATGCAAATGTTGTTGTGTTTGACGTTGTCCCATAGGTCTCTTAGGTTGTCTTCATTTCTTTTCATTCTTTTTTCCTTATTCTGTTCCGAAGCAGTGAATTCCACATTCTGTCTTCCAGGTCACTTACCCATTTTTCTGCCTTATTTGTTCTGCTGTTGATTCCTTCTAGTGTATTTTTTATTTCAGTTATTGTTTTGTTCATCTCTGTTTGTTTGTTTTTTAAGTCTTCTAGGTCTTTGTTAAACATTTCTTGCATCTTCTCGATCTTTGCCTCATTCTTTTTCCGAGGTCCTGGATCATCTTGTTATCATTATTCTGAATTGTTTTTCTGGAAGGCTGTCTATGTCCACTTCATTTACTTGTTTTTCTGGGGTTTTATCTTGTTCCTTTATCTGGTACATAGCCCACTGCCTTTTCATCTTGTGTATCTTTCTGTGAATGTGACTTTTGTTCCACAGGCTACAGGATTGTTGTTGTTCTTGCATCTGCTGTCTGCTCTCTGGTGGATGAGGCTATCTAAGAGGCTTGAGCAAGTTTCCTGATGGGAGGGACTGGTGCTGGGTAGAGCTAGCTGTTCCTCTGGTGGGCAGAGCTCCGTAAAACTTTAATCCACTTGTCTCCTGATCGGTGTGGCTGGGTTCCCTCCCTGTTGATTGTTTGGCCTGTTGCAACCCAACACTGAAGCCTAGCCGGGCTGTTTGGTGGGGCTATTGGCAGACTCTGGGAAGGCTCACGTCAAGGTGTGCTTCCCAGAACTTCTGCTGCCAGTGTCCTTGTCCTCATGGTGAGACACAGTCACCCCCCGCCTCTGCAGGAAACACTCCAACACTAGCAGGTAGGTCTGGTTCAGTCTCCTGTGGGGTCACTGCTCCTTCCCCTGGGTCCCGATGCACATACTACTTTGTGCGTGCCCTCCAAGAGTGGAGTCTCTGTTTCCCCCAGTCCTGTTGAAGTCCTGCAATGAAATCCTGCTAGCCTTCAAAGTCCGATTCTCTAGGAATTCCTCCTCCCGTTGCCGGAGACTGAAACCTGACGTTGGGCTCAGAACCTTCACTCCAGTGCATGGACTTCTGTGTTATAAGTGTTCTCCAGTTTGTGAATCACCCACCTAGCAGTTACGGGATTTGATATTATTATGATCGCGCCCCTCCTGCCATCTCATTGTGGCTTCTTCTTTGTCTTTGGATGTGGGGTATATCTTTTGGTGAGTTCCAGTGTCTTCCTGTCGATGATTGTTCAGCAGTGAGTTGTGATTCCGGTGCTGTCGCGAGAGGGAGTGAGAGCACGTCCTTCTACTCCGCCATCTTCAGGCAAACTCAGGAAGTGTGTATTTTTTGAATAAATATTAATAATCACTCTTTGTATTTAATTTTTGATAGTTTGATTAATATGTGTCTTGGTGTGTTTCTCTTTGGGTTTATGCTGTATGGTACTTTCTGTGCTTCCTGGACTTGATTGACTATTTCCTTTCCCATGTTAGGGAAGTTTTCGACTATAATCTCTTCAGATATTTTCTCAGACCCTTTCTTTTTCTCTTCTTCTTTTGGGACCTCTAGGATTTGAATATTGGTGCATTTAATGTTGTCCCAGAGGTCTCTGAGTCTGTCCTCAATTCTTTTCATTCTTTTTTCTTTATTCTGCTTCTTGGCAGTTATTTCCACCATTTTATCTTCCAGCTCACTTATCTGTTCTTCTGCCTTAGTTATTCTATTATTGATTCCTTCTGGAGTACTTTTAACTTCAGTTATTGTGTTGTTCATCACTGTTTGTTTGCTCTTTAGTTCTTCTAGATCCTTGTTAAATGTTTCTTGTATTCTCTCCATTCTGTTTCTGAGATTTTGGATCATCTTTCTTACCATTACTCTGAATTCTTTTTCAGTTAGGTTGCCTATTTCATCTTCATTTATTTGTTCTTGTAGGTTTTTACCTTGCTCCTTCGTCTGTAACATTTTTTTGTTGTTTCTTTTTTTTTTTTTGATGGGTGGTGCTGTATTCTTGTCTTACTGGTTGTTTGTCCTGAGACGTCCAGCACTGGCGTTTGCAGGCAGTTGGATAGAGCTGGGTCTTGGTGCTGAGATGAGGACCTCCGGGAGGCCTCACTCCGACTGATATTCCCTGGAGTCTGAGGTTCTCTGTTAGTCCAACGGTTTTGTACTTGGAGCTCCCACTCGGAGCTTGGGTTTGACCTCTGGCCTGGGAACCATGATCCCGCAAACCTGTCGCTGGGGGTTCCTCCTGGCCCCTTAAGTGTCTGTGGTCCCCCACCAGTGCCTGTTAAGTGCTCTAGTTGTGAGGAGATACGAATTACGCATCCTCCTAGTATGCCGTCTTGACTCTGCCCCCCCAATAAATAAATCCGTTTGTTGAACGGATCAAATGAAATGTGGAATTAGGAATTTTTTAAAAGTTATCTGAAAATTTTAGTATCACATTTGAAGTGCAGAAATTTTCCATGATGTGAATTTACACAGTATAGCAAATTTAGTCCAGACGTTCAGAAGTGTTAAACTGAAAGATACAGGAAAGCATTCTAGGCCAGCGTTTCCTGCAGTAAGGAGTGTGTGTTACTACCAGGTATATCGGCTACAGGGTAAGGGGCAAAACAGGAGGGGGGGATAAAAGCGGGGGTGGTTATTTGGAGAATTAGAACTTAGATCTTAGGAGATAATGCCTTGAATATGTTTTCTTGTGTGCAAAGTTGATTCCAGATTTAGTTAATTCTGATTCTGTAATGTAGGAGAATCTTAAGATCATTTTCTTCCCTTTCCTGTTGCATGGAAACTCATGATTGGGTAGGATTAAGTCTTCAGCTCCTTCAGGAAGTTAAACACAGTTTGTTTCAATATCATCCTAGTTGTTTATTGAAACACTCATGGGCTTACTCATCCAGACTCTTGTAAAGAGCCAGCTTGATCAGAAATCCATGTGTGGGCTTGAGAAATTGTAATGGAAATTCTGTTGCTAAGAGTGGTGGAACATAACTTTCTAAAAACTAAGTTTTATTTAACAGTGAAACAAAAGCAGTCCAGAGGTGGTTTATTCCATCATATTTAAACATAACTGTGCAGGTGTGAGGTTAGTGCTCTTTGTCAGTGTTAATAGTGGGAATTCTGGTGTTTACCATCCTGAAATACTCTTGGGAGCTTAAGAGGCACACCTGAGATCTAGCGTCCTTGAATCACTAGTTCATTCATCGTATATTTATAGCAGCTATTATATGTCAGGAATTGTTCTTCACACTGAGAATACATTAGTGGACAAAGCAGTTGAAGATCCCCCTGCCCCCTTGCGTGTGAAGAGACAGTAAATTAGGTAGGGTGGTGTGGGGTGGTGAGTGATGGGGCGGGGCTTGTGCACATGATGCCTGCAGTGTTAAGTGGTGGGGGGCGGGGTCAGTGAAGGCCCTCCTGAGAAGGTAACATTGAGCAGAGACCCAAAGACAGTGAGAGAGCAAAGCTGTGCAGACATCTAGGCCGAGGGAACAGCAAGTGTCAGTCAAGGCTCTGTGACTCCCGGTTTTTATTTTAGCTAATTCCATTAAAATTAAAATGAATATGCTTTCATAATCAGTTAGACTCAAATATTATCTGCTCACAAAGTCACAAAGTTTTTTTTTTTTTTTGGCTGCACCACGTGGCATGTGGGATCTTAGTTCCCCAACCAAAGATCAAACCCAAGCCCACTGCAGTGGAAGTGCAGAGTCTTACCCACTGGACCACCAGGGAAGTCCCACAGATTTTTTTTTTTAATTGAAGTATAGTCGCTTTAGAATGTTGTGTTAGTTTCAGATGTACAGCAAAGTGATTCAGTTATACATATATCTATTTTTTTTTCAGATTCTTTTGCCTTATAGGTTATTACCAAGTATTGAGTATTGTTTCTTATGCTATACAGTAGGTCCTTGTTGGTTATCTGTTTTATATTAATAGTGTGTATATGTTAATTCCAAACTTCTAATGTATCTCTCCCCTTCCCCTTTGATAACCATAAATTTGTTTTCTATGCCTGTGGGTCTGTTTTGTATATAAATTCATTTGTATCCTTTTTTTCTTAGATTCTATATATAAGCGATATCTTGTGATATTTGTGTCTTTCTATATCTGACTTCATTTAGTATGATAATCTCTAGGTCTACTCATGTTGCTACAAATGGCATTATTTCATTCTTTTTTATGGTTGAGTAATACTCCATTGCATAAAGATACCACATCTTCTTCATCCATTTATCTGTCGATGGGCATTTAGGTTGCTTCCATATCTTAACTATTGTAAATAGTGCTGCAGTGAACATAGAGGTGCATGTATTTTTTCAAATTATGATTTTCTCTGGATTGATGCCCAGGAGTGAGATTGTAGGATCATATAATAGCTTTGTTTTAGTTTTTTAAGGAATCCCCCTATTGCTCTCCATAGTGGCTGTACTAATTCATAGTCCCACCAACAGTGTTTCCGTTTTCTCCAAACCCTCTCCAGCATTTATTATTTATAGATTTTTGGTTTTTATAAATTAATTTATTTATTTTTGGCTGCATTGGGTCTTCATTGCTGTGCACGGGCTTTCTCTAGTTGCGGCGAGCGGGGTTACTCTTTGTTGTTGTGCACGGGCTTCTCATTGCAGTGGCTTCTCTTGTTGTGGGGCATGGGCTATAGGCACGTGGGCTTCAGTAGTTGCGGTGCGCAGGGTCAGTAGTTGTGGCTCATGGGCTCTGTAGTGCAGGCTCAGTAGTTGTGGCGCGTGGGCTTAGTTGCTCCACGGCATGTGGGATCTTCCCGGACCAGGGCTCGAACCCGCGTCCGCTGCATTGGCAGGCGGATTCTTAACCACTGTGCCACCAGGGAAGTCCCTGTAGACTTTTTGATGATGGCCATTGTGACTGGCGTGAGGTGATATCTCACTGTAGTTTTGATTTGCATTTCTGTGAATTAGTGATGTTGAGCATCTTTTCATGTGCCTGTTGGCCATCTGTATGTCTTCTTTGGAGAAATGTCTATTTAGATCTTCTGCCCATTTTTTGATTGGGTTGTTTGCTTTTTTGCTATTGAGCTGTAAGAGCTGTTTGTATATTTTGTAGATCAGTCCCTTGTCGGTCACATTATTTGCAAATATTTTCTCCCATTCTGTAGGTTGCGTTTTCATTTTGTTTATGGTTTTCTTTGCTGTGCAAAAGCTTTTAAGTATAATTAAGTCCCATTTGTTTATTTTTGTTTTTTTCCTATTACTGTAGGAGACAGATCCAAAAAGATATTGCTGTGATTTATGTTGAAGAGTGTTCTGCCTGTGTTTTCCTTTAGGAGTTTTGTATTATCTTACATTTAGGTCTTTAATCCATCTTGAATTTATTTTTACGTGTGGTGTTAGAGAATGTTCTAATTTCATTCTTTCACCTGTAGGTGTCCAGTGTTCACAGCACCACTTATTGAAGAGACTGTCTTTTCTCCTTTGTACATTTTTGTCTCCTTTGTCATAGATTAGGTGATCTTAGGTGCGTGGGTTTATTTCTGGATTTTCTAACCTATTCCATTGATCTATATTTCTGTTCTTGTGCCAGTAGCATACTGTTTTGACTACTGTAGCTTTGTAGTATAGTTTGAAGTCAGGGAGCCTGGTTCCTTCAGCTCCATTTTTCTTTCTCAAGACTGCTTTGGCTAGCAATGTCTTTTGTGTTTCCATAAAAATACAAGTTTAAAATTTTTTGTTCTAGTTCTGTTAAAAATGCCATTGGTAAGTTGATAGGGATCACATTGAATCTGTAGACTGCCTTGGGTCATTATTGACAATAATGATTTTTCCAATCCAAGAACGTGGTATATCTTTCGATCTGTTTGTGTCATCTTCATTTCCTTTCATCAGTGTCTTACAGTTTTTGGAGTACAGGTCTTTTGCATTCTTAGGTAAATTTATTCTTAAGTATTTTATCCATTTATGATTAAAAAAAAAACTCTCCAGAAAGTGGGCATAGAGGGAATCTACAACATAATAAAGGCCACGTATGACAAACCCACAGCTAACATCATACTCAAGGGGGAAAAGCTGAAAGCATTTCCTCTAAGATCAGGAACAAGACAAGGATGTCCACTCTTGTCACTTTTATTCAAAGTAGCTTTGGAAATCCTGGCCACAGCAATCAGAGAAGAAAAAGAAATGAAAGGAATCCAAATCAGAAAAGAAGTAAAACTGTCACTGTTTGCAGATGACATGATGCTATACATAGAAAATCCTAAAGATGCTACCAGAAAACTACTAGAGTTCATTAATGAATTTGGTAAAGTGGCAGGATACAAAGTTTATACACAGGGACTCCCCTGGTGGCGCAGTGGTTAAGAATCCACCTGCCAGTGCAGGGGACATGGGTGTGATCCCTGGTCTGGGAAGATCCCACATGCTGCAGAGCAACTAAGCCCGTGCGCCACAACTACTGAGCCTGTACTCTACAGCCCGTGAGCCACAACTACTGAGCCCACACACTGCAACTACTGAAGCTCATGTGCTCTAGGGCCCACGTGCCGCAACTACTGAGCCCATGTGCCACAACTACTGAGCCTACGTGCTGCAACTACTGAAGCCCGTGCACATGCTCATGCTCTGCAACAAGAGAAGCCACCGCAGTGAGAAGCCCATGCACCACAACGAAGGGTAGCCCCTGCTCACCTCAATGAGAGAAAGCTGTTGCCCAGCAACAAAGACCCAATGTAGCCAAAAAAAAAAAAAAAGTTCCTATTAAAAAAAAAAGTTAATACACAGAAATCTCCTGCATTTCTCTAGACTAACAACAAAAGATCAGAAAGAGAAATTAAGGAAACAATCACATTTATCATCACATCAAAAAGGTATCCTAAAATACCTAGGAATAAACCTACCTAAGGAGGCAAAAGACCTGTAGTCCAAAAACTGTAAGACACTGATAAAAGAAGTTAAAGATGACAGAAATTTCTGGATGGTCTTGGGATTCATATGTTCATCCTTGAAATTTTAGGACTGGCATATTGTCATAATTTGATTTCATCTCATTCAGATGCTCTTGAAAGTGGAGCCATACTCTTAGAGTCAGATGCTGGATAATTCACATACATCTGGAGGTTTTCACAACTAATATTTAAGCAATAGAAACTTAAAGCATGACTCTTTTTTTTTTATAAACCACTTTATTGAGATAATATATCACACAATTCTCCCATTTAAAGTACACAATTCATTGGTTTTTAGCATATTCACAGACTTGTGCAACCAACACCAGAACCAATTTTAGAACATTTTCATCAACACAAGAGATCATCCCACCCCCCCATAAGCAGTCATTCCTCATTCCTGTCACCCCAGTCCCTGGTCGCCACTGCTCTGCTTTCTGTCTCCATGGATTTACCTCTTTGGGTGATTTCACAGAAATGGAATTATTCAATATGTGGCCTGTTGTGTCTGGCTTCTTTCAGTGAGACCATGCTTTCAAGGTTCAGCCATAAAGCATGACTTCTAATGTTCACTTTTGAATATCTTCTGTATTTGTGACCCTCTTTCACGAAATAGCCCAGGAGTTCTTCAGAATTAGTTCTGGGTGTTTAGGCAGCACTGAGTGTTTGGAGTCTCTGGTTGCCATCTGCTCAGCCTGGGACCAGTCTGGGTCTGTGCTCCCTTGGATAAATCACCTTAGTCTTATTTCTGCCTGCAGGGTTGGATTCAGTGTGTTCAGATCTTCCATTTGTAAGAAGGTAGTACATTCTGGGAGCCATCGTGGATTTGGTCATCTGGATTTCTTAAGGCATTTTATTAAGTTGAGAGGGTTATTCTGAGCTGAAGAAGCATCTCTGTAAATCTCTTTTAAACAGCTTTGATGACATGCTCAGGAGATATCAGAATAAACGAAATCTCTATGTTTTTTTCTCAGTATATTTTAGACTTTTCCTAAGTATTTCATGTACTGGGGAAGAACAGTAATACTCTTGGTCACCTCCTGTTATTCCTCCTTGCAGGGGTCACCACACAGTCTTTTGGTATATAACACAGTACTAAAGGGCCTTCCAGCCCTCTCTCGTGACTGGAATAATTGAAACTCTTTTCTCCCCTTCATTGCCGAAATACCATGGTGACGCAGGAAATAAGCCTTCCCACATCTAGATGGAAAGCTGTGTGCCATTTAGAAGAAGGTGTGTAAATTACCCCATGGGTGCAGCACTTGGAGAGCTCCTGCTTAGAGCAGGGCTTGGCTAGAGGAGCCTGGGCTACTTTTCAGCCCTCGCTCTGAGGGCTGGGAGCTTTTGTGCTGCCAATTTAGGAGAATAATTGTTTCTGTTAGGCTTCAGTCTCAGGTGGGCTGCCTTTGGTCGTGTTTCCCAGATGGAAGTCGAGTGCTCTAAGTGCTACCACGTCAGTGCCTCTTCCTCACTTTGATCCTTCCCTCCTCCCCCCACTCTCTGTTGTATTTAGGGTTCTTTAGATTGCATGAAACAGAAAGTTGCTCCGCTCAGCTTAATTTAAGATAAGAACTGCCACGCACGGGCACCCCACCTGTCCTGTAGGTTCTTCTTGCTGTGGGGCAGCTTCCCTGAGCCCCTCCCTCTTCTGGCTGACCCACCTTACCCATAGATTCTGCTCTTGGGACCATTCTGCTTGCCGTGGCCCCAGCTTTTTCTCCTGGTAGCTTTTGATGACTACTGGCTGATTGTGCTTTGTATTTTGGTTCACGTTTCTCAGAAGTGGACCAGATCGTTTTTATATATAAAGTTATTTATTTATTTATTTATTTATATTTATTTTTGACTGTGTTGGGTCTTCGTTGCTGCACGTGAGCTTTCCCTAGTTTCAGCGAGTGGGGGCTACTCTTGGTTGTGGTGCGCTGGCTTCTCATTGCAGTGGCTTCTCTTGTGGAGCATGGGCTCTAGGCACACGGGCTTCAGTAGTTGTGGCACATGGGCTCAGTAGTTGTGGCTCGTGGGCTGTACAGCGCAGGCTCAGTAGTTGTGGTGCACGGGCTTAGTTGCTCCGCGGCATGTGGGATCTTCCCGGACCAGGGATCGAACCCATGTCCCCTGCATTGGCAGGCGGATTCTTAACCACTGAGCCACCAGGGAAGCCCCAGATCGTATTTTTATGGTAGGCTTCATTGTGGGTCCCCAACCATGCTGTGATGGGCTGCCTGTTCCCCTGTGGGTTTATTATCCATTCTGAGGCATGAAGGAGAGGGCAGGGCCTGAAGTACAAGGCAGGGGGACTGTGGGGACACTTTCCCTGATGAGGGTCACCTTGCAGGCAAGCTTGGAGACGCACATCTGTTAGGACAGTGCGCTTGTGTTTAGTTATTTGTAAAAAATTCACATGTGCAATATGAGTTTGGAAGTTAGTGGTTTCGAGGCAGAAAACCTAATTTTATTTAAAGGTGTCTTGGCAGAAGAAAGTTTTGAGGTAAACTTTAGTAAAATTTACCTCTAGAAGTAAAATTCTAGAGCAGAACTGTTTATTTACCACTTTGTAAAATCTTGGTCAGGACAGCAAAACAGAGTATGAAGACTGAGTTTCAGCTAAAAGTTAAGCTGAAAGTAGCATTTCAAGCTTTCTTTCTAATACCTTTTCCTCCTGAATGAGGTCCTGTATGGCACCTACTGGAAACCAGATTGTCTGAGGACGTAGCCTCCAAGAACTGGCTGGACCAGGGATCTGGGCATTTTTCTAGCCTTGCTAGGTCTCGGTGTGACCCAGAGAGTCTCTTGTCCTCCTCTGGTATGTAAAGTTAGAGATTTAGGTGGGATTAAAGGTTTCAGGCTGGGCCTCGCGGCTGCCTGTGGGTTAGAACTATCACTAGGCCAGGTAGGAGGGAAGCCTTGTGCCATGCCCAGCTTCACCATTCCCGCCCCCTCCCCGCGCCCCCAGGTGTGCTGGAGCAAGGGGCCTGGAGGGGGAGACTGGGAAGCTCTGGGTGGGGCCTGCAGGGCTGGGCCAGAGGGTTTTGCTCTTTTGGTTTAAGAGCACCTGGAAACACTTGGTGGGCTTTGAAAAGCAGAGAAGACCTCTCTGGCTGCAGTGAGGATAATGGGTTGTTTGCTGCGTGACAGTGGCTACAGGGAGACGGGTGGAAAGCACTTCAGTAACCCAGGTGAGAGGTGGTGGTGGCAGTGGAGATGGCGAATGAGGTGGATTGAATGTGGGCGGGCCTGAGCGAATTCTTAGGAGTCTGACTTCAGAAAGATTTCTCCTGAGATAGGAGATACTGCAGAAGGGCTGCATCTGGGGGACAGGTCTTCATTCTCTGGTATGTATTTGTGTGTTTATGACCAAATGGTGTAGGGCACGGGTCCTACTCTTACTTTGGCCCGCAGCTTCGTTTTGGGGATCTGATGTTGCCATATGTACATCACGCTTTTCCCTCCGTCCCACCAGTGTCTGCTGAGTGCCTGCTTGTCGGGCTGTGTTCTGGACAGAGGGTCTTGTCTGTCCCTCTGACAACACCGGTTTTTATCTTGTTAAGATGGGAGCGTGGGAGGGTGTTGAGCAGAAGAGTGAAGTGCTGTGACTTAGGTTCTAAAAGAGTGATTGCAGATGCATCATGGATGTAAGGGCAGAGGCTGAAGCAGGAAGACTAGCTAGTGGCCTGGTGTCAGTCATGGGTGGGCATTTGACAGGGCATGTGGTGTGCCTACTTGATTTTTGCTTATGGGATGTGGAAAATGGGGGGAATGGATGTGGAGAACGGGCTGTGGGTGTCTCATCAGGGCACAGGTCTTCCTTGCATTGGGCGGGGCTGTCCTTTTGCTTTCTTGCCTTTTTCTTTGCAGTGGACGCTGCCAGGGGCTCTGGCTCACCATTGCCACAGAGGCCGAGGCATGTAAATTTGGGTTTGGACATGTTGAGCTCAAAGTGCCTTGAGACATCCAAGGAGGGGCGGTGCAGATTAGACAGTTGTACCATAGACATTTGAGCCCCCAAACCAACTTCTTTTTCTTTTTTCATAAATTAATTAATTTAGTTTTTGGCTACATCAGGTCTTAGTTGTGGCACGCGGGATCTTTCGTTGCAGCACGTGAGCTCTTCGTTGTGGTGTTTGGGCTTCTCTCTAGTTGTGGCCCGCGGGCTCCAGAGCACGTGGGCTCTGTAGTTGTGTTACGTGGCCTCTCTAGTTGTGGTGCGCAGGCTCGGTAGTTGCAGTGCGTGGGCTTAGTTGCCCCACGGCCTGTGGATTTTAGTTCCTTGACCGGGGATGGAACTGGCATCCCCTGCATTTAAGCTGGATTCTTAAACAGTGGACCACCAGGGAAGTCCCCCCAAACCAGCTTTTGGGAATTGTGTATGTATTGATGGTAGTGGATGTGGCTGGCGGAGGGACAGCACAGAGTGAGCAGAGGCCAAGACCAGGGCCTCAGGGTTCTCTAACGTTCAGAAGCTGCAATCTCTTTCCTATTATTAATGCTTACATCTAAACTGCCATAATAAATTTGAACACGGGAGTTTTCAATATTACATGCACAGGGACTTCGCTGGTGGCGCAGTGGTTAAGACTCCGCCTGCCAATGCAGGGGACACGGGTTCGAGCCCTGGTCCGGGAAGATCCCACATGCTGCGGAGCAACTAAACCCGTGCACCACAACTACTGAGCCTACACTCTAGAGCCCACGCGCCACAACTACTGAAGCCCGTGTGCCTAGAGCCCATGCTCCGCAACAGAAGCCACTGCAATGAGAAGCCCGCGCACCACAAAGAAGAGTAGCCCCCGCTCGCCGCAACTAGAGAAAGCCTGCGCACAGCAATGAAGACCCAACGCAGCTAAAAATAAATAAATAAATAAAATTTGTATTAAAAAAATACTACTTGCATGGCATCTTTTATTATATGAATTATTTTGTACTAATTTAGAAACAAACATTAAAATCAGAAGCAACATTAACTCATCATTTAAGTCTGGCTACCGAACAGTTATTTGGGTAGGAAGTAGGCCTTTTGCCCTATTGGAAGCATTGAGAAGCTGAACTAAATTTTTTTAAAAATATGGGGAATAAAAGCTTTCTAGCCTTTTGGGCTCATGACCCACCTGTGGGAAAGGAGGCCTCATGACCCACCCCCTCCGTCTGCTGGTTCATGCTCCTCTAGCCCCACCCCCCCAGACATTTGCATTGCCTCTTGCTCAGGCCCTGGGATAGGGATGGCTGACCTATCGGGGAGGGGAGGGAGCAAGGACAGCGCATCATCGTGGGGGCAGAGAACCACAACAACCATCTGGGAGCAAGCTTTGGAGTGAGTGTACCGAGTGAGCACAGTCAGGGTTGATGCCCAACAAATGAGTAGAATCTGGTCAGTGGCAACAAGGGCCAGACTCGCCAAGTCAGGAGCTTGGACTGCAAGTTGGCATAGTTTAAAGAATGCAGATTTACTCACTGAGCAAACATTTGTTGAGGCTTTTTGATGTGTTGGGTACATGCTAGATACTGGGGTTGTAACATTGGAGGAACATATATAAATCTTGGGTGTTGCTGGGCATGGTGAGGTTGCAAGCAAGTGTCATGTGGAGCGGTTTCTGCTCTCAGGACGCTTTTTTTTTTTTGCCACGCCGTGTGGCTTGCAGGATTTTAGTTCCCGACCAGGGATTGAACCTGGGCCCTCAGTAGTGAAATGCTGAGTCCTAACCACTGGACCGCCAGGGAACTCCGCGGAGGCTTATGTTTTAGGTGAGTTGGGACAGCGGTGAGAGATAGAAGTAGCAGATGTCCAGGATTATAATGGAAGACAGATCAGAAATTAGTTTATATGGTTTGTTGGCATTAATTTACAGTGTATCTAGTAATCGCTGAGTAGCTCTGCCACAAACCCAATTATTAGTATGTATTAATATTAGCTGGCATTTAGGAACTCCCCTGGCAGTCCAATGGTTAAGACTCTGAGCTTCCGCTGCAGGGGGCATGGGTTTGATCCCTGGTCAAGTAGTTAAGGTCCCACATGCTGTGTGGCGCGGCCGAAAACAAAACAACAACAAAAACATTAGCTGGCATTTATGTAGCACCTACTCTGTGTCAGGCAAAGTTCTAACCATTTAGGTTGTATGTTTTTTTGCCCTCAGTAATCTGAAGTGGAGGTGCTGTTATCCCCATTTTATGTTGACGAAACAGGCATGGAAAGCCTAAGGGTTTGTTCAAGGCCAGCTGCACAGCTAGGGGTGAGGGGCCAGAGCCAGACAGTACCTGAGCTTTGGGAGCTGACTCTGTACCTGTACAGTACCTGGGGGAGGTACTGTAATAGGTGTGGGCAACCTAGGATGGAGATGCGCTGTTCTCTGACCAGTCTTTGTAGTTTGGAGGGTAATTTCCGTACATACACACACAGCTCTGTTGCTGTGGTCGCTTGAGTTTTATTAGACTTCTTTGTATAGGGATTGATCTCACTGTTACATTACCTAAGGTTTTTAGTTAATGTGAAGACTAAAATACCTCAAAATATTGATATAAGGAGTGCATGTGATATTTCTTAGAGATGTTCATTATTTTGGGTGTAACTAATTGGTACCATTCTGTTCTTAATTTTACAAAGGCATGAATTTGAATGGAGAAAACCTTGAAGTTCCTAGGTTTTTCTGGAAGTCACTTATCTGGGGACTGCTCATCCCCCCACACCTATTTCATTTAAGCTTTTTTGTGATCTTTCCACCCTGTGAACAGTGACCATCTTATGAGATTAATACAGTAAAGTCAAAAAGAGCAGTGTGTGGTTTAATCTTACATATTTCTTAAAGGTCTGATGAGGTCATTTAAATGTTTTAGTTATTTGTCATATCATGTGTTCTTGAAGGTCTTGATGTGTCCATTTAGAATGTCAGGAGTCTGTTGTACAAGGTAAACTGATTTCAGAACATCCATAAATAGTGGAACAGTGGTAGAAATTTATTTAAAACCATGGCTTTGGTAGTTTGAGGTAGATGAGAGAGTGATAATCTTAGAAGGACTCAGTAAATGTTAATTATCATGTGCCATTCATAACTTGAAGACGTTTTTAAGAGTATTT
This sequence comes from Balaenoptera ricei, assembly GCF_028023285.1. NCBI lineage: Eukaryota > Metazoa > Chordata > Mammalia > Artiodactyla > Balaenopteridae > Balaenoptera > Balaenoptera ricei. Next base: position 141,770,950 of record NC_082643.1, on the reverse strand, counting down.
AATCTTTAACTCCATTAAGTAAGCATGTTGTTTGTGCTCAGGAATATTCTGTTTCATTTATTTATTTGGCTGCGTTGGGTCTTAGTTGCGGCACGCAGGATCTTTCGTTGGGCGTGTGAACTTCTCTCTAGTTGTGGTGCACGGACTCTATAGAGCGTGCGGGCTCAGTAGTTGTGGCACGCTGGCTTAGTTGCTCTGCAGCATGTGGGATCTTAGTTCCCCAACCTGGGATTGAACCTGCGTCCCCTGCATTGGAAGGCAGATTCTTAACCACTGGACACCAGGGAAATCCCCAGGAATATTCTGTTTCTTAAAGGATAATCACTGGTTAAACTTTCCAGGTCTGGAACTTTTAAAGGAGGTGATTCTCTGCAAATGTTTCAGTTTCTTCATGGTCATTGGTCTAGGTTTAATGTTTCTGGCTGAATCAATTTTGATCGTTCATTTAATTAAAATTTAAAAATCTTTATTCCTTTCATTTTTCTTTTAAATATATTGACTTGATATACTGGGACTTATTTCTGGACTTGGTGCTTAGTTAATGTTTGTGCTCTTTGTTTTTTAATATTATTTTATTTTCAGTAACCTCCCCCCCTTTAGACTTGCCCTTTTTAAAAAATTATTTTTTTATTTTATTTATATTTTTTCATTTTATCCTGAGATTTTTATTTTTATTTTTTTATTTTTTGGCTGCACCACACTTGCAGGATCTTGGTTCCCCCTACCAGGGATTGAACCCATGCCCTCGGGAGTGAGAGCACAGAGTCCTAACCACTGGACAGCAAGGGAATTCCCTCTTTTTTAATTTTTAAATTTTTTTTTTTAATTAAAAAAAAATTTGGGGCTTCCCTGGTGGCACAGTGGTTGAGAGTCCACCTGCCAATGCGGGGGACACGGGTTCGTGCCCCGGTCCGGGAAGATCCCACATGCCGCGCAGCGGCTAGGCCCGTGAGCCACAACTACTGAGCCTGCGCGTCTGGAGCCTGTGCTCCGCAACAAGAGAGGCCGCGACAGTGAGAGGCCCGCGCACCGCGATGAAGAGTGGCCCCCGCTCGCCGCAACTAGAGAAAGCCCTCGCACAGAAACGAAGACCCAACACAGCCAAAAATAAATAAATTTTAAAAATGCAGAGCTGACAAAAGTTCTGTTAAAAAAAAAAAAAAATTTTTTTTTTTTTTTGGCTGTGCTACACGGCATGTGGGATCTTAGCTCCCCGACCAGGGATTGAACCCACACCCCTTGCATTGGAAGCGCGGAGTCCTAACCGCCGGCCGGCCAGGGACGTCCTAACTTTTTAATTTTATTGAAATATAGTTGATTTACAATGTTGTGTTAGTTTCAGGTATAAACATTATTTTTTTAATTGTGGTAAAATATATATGTAACATAAAATTTGCCTTTTTAACCATTTTTAAGCATAGAATTCAGTGAGAACTGCCAAGTTTTAACTACTCTTTCTGTTTAACAGTTCTCTTTTATATGTCATTAACTTTTCATATTTTAGAGTAACTTGTCCTTGTTTTCTTTTGGGCCTTTCTGAATTGGTTCTAATCCTGAGCCAAAGTTTTTTTTTTCTTTCCCTTCCTTCAAAATAATACTGGTGGTTAAAGCCGTGAACTTAATTTTAAGTACAGCTTTGGCCAGACACCTAAAGTTTTGAGATACACTGTTCTCAGTTTTGTTGTTATTCTAAATCTGTTCACTCAGCAAATGTTCATTTAGTACATACTATTTGCTAGTTACTACAGTTGTTACTGAGAATTCAATGATGATCTCTGTCCTCTAGTATTAATTATTGGTGGGACTCTAATTACAGATTTTATTACTTCTTTGTTACAGTATTTATCTGAGAGAGCTTTGAATATTGAAGTGCGTTGGATTTTGAAGTATATGGTTTCAACTTTTATGAATTTTGTATTTCGTTTTTTTTGTTTTTAAGTGAATGTGGCCTCTACAACTTGTGCCTTTTGAAATGTAGGTTTTTGTTTGTTTGTTTGGTAGAATATTGTTTGATTGGTTTATATTTCTGGAGCTTAACAAAAGAAGTATTCAGTGGAGTTTAAATCTTGACATAAATCCAACAGTTAAGCCTTATTTAAATTTGTCATTTATGTTTTTGTTTACTTGGTTTGTTACAGATTGATAGGTACCCTGTATGACTGTTGGTAAATTCTGTTAATTTTTATCTGGAGACTTTAATGGTTTTTGCATTATGTATTTCAACATGTTTATTTTCATACAGAAACTTCATTAAAACTTTACCTCCTATTAACAGAGTAATCTTTGTTACTTATATTTTTTCTGATTTTAATATTGCTACCCATGCATTTATTTTATTTGCAGTTACCTGCTTTATTTTGCCCATTTAAAATTTTTGTCATTTTATGATAACACATAGCTGCTATTTGACTTAATGATTACTATGTGCTAGATTCTCTATTAAGTACTTTACTTGTAATATCTCATTTGATTCTATGGCAACCCTCTGAGTGGATTTTTAAAAAATCCTCCAGTTACAGATAAGGAGACTGAGGCTTGGAGGCCTTAATGACTTGCTTAAGGGTAAACAGTGAGTAGCCTTCAACCACTGTTGTACTATATTTTATTTTGCACGTATATTTTCTAAGCAGCTATAGGGTTCAGTGTTGTTTTAAAAAATAAACAAACTTAATACTTTTTAACACCTATGGGGTGTCAGTTTCTCAGAAGAAAAAAAAAAAATGAGTTCTACAAAGGCTGAGTGACTTCTCAAAGTTATGTAGCTTGTTAGGAGATAGAGTTGGGATTCAAATCCAGGCATTCTGACTCCAGAGTCCCAGGCTCTTCGTACCAAGATACTGTCTTTCTGCAATTTCTTGTTTAGTTACCACTGATGCTCCATCTGTTTGTGCTAGTCGGCCCTTGACAGTGAATGGTGCTGAGGGAGACCTTGAAGGCATTCTGTTTGTCTGCCCCCATTGATTTATTCCGTTACATTCTTCATAGGTTTTTAGGTATATTTTATTTAGAAGCATCTGTATGTAGAAAAACAAAACCATAGCTGACTGAATTTTTTGGGGGGGAGGGAATATGGTTCTGGGGTGATGTTTTATTAATTTTTCTTCATTCTGTTTCATGACATGAATTCAGAGGATTGGAAAAAATTTATCAGCATTAATGTTACTATTCTTGGAAGACATGTTAACATTTTGGAAGGAAGCTTAGTTTAGAAATACATATATTTTTTAAAGACATACTTTTTGGGATTTACTGCCTGTTTCATGTTCTCTTTATCCTTGACCATCAGTCACTGTTTTTTGTTTGTTTCATTTTTTTTTTTAGTCTGTTGGTTCAAAGGCATTAGGAGTCCAGCTGGTCAGACAGGCTTCTGGTATCCTGAAACTGTGTCACCCTGTGCAAGTATTCAGCTTCTGGGTACTAAGACTTCTAACCTGTCAGAACTGGAGTTGAGTGGGCGGGAAGGAAAACTTCCTGGATTGGTCATTAGGTGTCAGTGAGACGCTACTCTCATTAGGACCCCTCTTTCCTGGACAGGAGGAGATGTAGCAGCGTCTGTTGGCCATCTGTGCAGAGCGTATACAGCTGCAGCTTGTGGGGCAGCTCTTTAACCCCAAGGTCCCCTATTTGGTGCGGTGAGTTCCCAGTAGGCCATTCCACCATACTCTAGAACCAGTTGCTTCTGAATGATGAGGTATGTGATAGATGAGTGAATCCAGTGATCATGGGCTCATCACCTCACTTTTACCCGGAAACAAACTCCTTGGTCATTGTGGTGTCATAACAGTGAATAAGGCATGCAGTGAGTCCATAGGTGGTGACGTTGGGGAGCAGACGCAGTGTGTCAGTCTGGGTCCAGGGAGGAGACAAAACCATACACTAGTAATTTAAACAAGGCAAATTTAATATATTAAGGAATTACTAAGCTGTGATAGGAGAATAACTAAGTTTATTTATTTACTTACTTATGGCTGCGTTGGGTCTTCATTGCTGCGCGCAGGCTTTCTCTAGTTGCGGTGAGCGGGGGCTGCTCTTTGTTGAGGTGCACGGGCTTCTCTCGTGGAGGAGCACAGGCTATAGGTGCACGGGCTTCAGTAGTTGTGGTGCATGAGCTCAGTAGTTGTGGCTCACGGGCTCTAGAGCGCAGGCTTACGAGTTGTGGCGCACGGGCTTAGTTGCTATGCGGCATGTGGGATCTTCCCAGACCAGGGCTTGAACCCGTGTCCCCTGCATTGGCAGGTGGATTCTTAACCACTGTGCCACCAGGGAAGTCCCAGAATAACTGTAAACTGGAAAGAGAACTCTATACTCTAGGTCTCAGGGATAGTACTTAAAGAAGGACACATTTGGAAGGGGACTGCTTCCCAGGGTTGGAGTTCATACCTTGTTAGAGCAGGTATGGTTGCATCTGGATGGCCTGGGCCAGGGCTAGTTCGCAGTTACTGGGCACACAGAAGCAATCTGGGGCTCAGGTGAGCTGAGGCTGGTGGGTGGGCCTACAGAGGCAGCTAGGGTACCCTTTTAGTGAGTCCTGGGGTGTGTGTTTTCTATGTTGGATGGGCCACAGGAAATGCACCTCTAGGGCTCATGTGAGCCAAGGTTGGTGGACAGGTGCAAGGAAAGAGTCGGTACCACTGCTGGAGCTGCTTGCTGGTGCAGTAGTCCCCTTCTACAGGAACTCCTACACTTCTGTATATCAGGGCAGCTCCAGGGCATTGTGTGGGACAAAGGTTGGGTAGCAGGCTCACTAGACAGCCAGCCCTGAAGGACCCCTGGTGTATGGAGGCATGGCACCGAGGAGAGGGTGCAGAAAGCAGTAACTGAGGCTGGGGCACAGGTCCCAACTCTCCGGGGCTCGCAGCTATGTTGCTGCTTCCCAAGTCCAGAGCTGGAGAAAGCACATAATGCCAAATACCCGAGAAGCTATGCCCTGCAAATAGATACCTAACATTGGAAAATCCAGGTCATCCTTGGTGGAAGTTCATGTCATTGAGCAGATTGATCACTCCAGTCCCTGCTGCCATGTCTCTTTGTTCGTGAGCTCACTGAGAGTTGGTGAAAGAGGCTGAGAGAGACACACAGAGCAGGTCATCTTGTCCACCTGCTTCTGCAGTGGCTGTCATTGTGGGCACTCGCGTAGGACCCAGCCGTCCTTGCACTCCGTGCCCATTCTCAGACCCTTCTCTAGATCTCTTTGTCACCGATTATCCCTCCTTGTTCTTTCCAGATTCCTGACCATCCAGCCAAACATTAACGACTGACAGTGAGTCGGTGTGGATTTGCCTCTCTGGCCATTACTCCTTCCTGACCAGGGGTACAACCACGCATACTAATTGAATGTCTGCTCACTGGTTGGATTTCACCTCCTCATCGGAGCCTTCAGGACCATCTCTGAGTGCAGTATCTTGCTGCAGACATCCACTGCTGACTAGTGCCAGGATATCATTTACCACTATCTGTACACAGACTTAAATTTTTCTTCCTTCGTTACTGGTCATAAGGAACTCACCAAGAGGCCATAGGTGTAGTTTGTTTGTTTGTTTTAATTAGTTTATTTATTTATTTATTTTTGGCTGCATTGGGTCTTTATTGCTGCGCACAGGCTTTTCTGTAGTTGCGGCGGGCGGGGGCTACTCTTCGTTGCTGTGCGCGGGCTTCTCATTGCAGTGGCTTCTCTTGTTGCGGAGCTTGGGCTCTAGGCGCATGGGCTTCAGTAGCTGTGGCACGCGGGCTCAGTAGTTGTGCCTCGTGGGCTCTAGTGCGCCGGCTCAGTAGTTGCGGCGCACGGGCTTAGTTGCTCTGTGGCATGTGGGATCTTCCCGGACCAGGGCTCGAGCCCATGTCTCCTGCACTGGACGGCGGATTCTTAACCACTGTGCCACCAGGGAAGCCCTAGGTGTAGTTTTTAAAGAAGTGGCAGTGTAGCAACTTGATTGTGCAATATACATGTGATTTCAGGATCTTCTTGCGTAAGTTATCCTGATGGGTAGCTCAGGTACCTCTCATGTCAGGCAGGCAGCCTTTTCCTATCTGCTGCCGTCACTTTGAAAACCGTTGGGTGTGACGGATGATAAGCCCCAGAAGATGGAAGGGTCTTCTTCTGCTCGTTCATTCCGTGGACACGGCCTGTCCTACGAGCGGTATTATGGGAGGTGTTAGTGGAAGGGGTGTGACTGGGACAGAGTCTCTGGTCTCAAGGAGTGTGCTGTCAGTTCACTGGGGGAGAGAGAGACAGGCACACCTAGTGAGAAAGTTGTGGGAGCAGAAAGAGGATTGTACTAATTGCTAAGACTGGGAGAGAATGGGAGTCAAATGAGTCAGGTTTTAAAGAGAAGATGATGCATGAATTATATTGAAAGATGAGAGCCATTTTCCAGGTGGGTCATGAGAGGAGGAAGCCCTCCCTGACCCTCCCAGGAAGTAGACCAGCAGAGGCAGTTAATCACAGTGTTGTGAATTCAGGTCCTGTATTCAGACTGCCTGGATTTGAATCCTAGCTCTGTGATGTTAGGTGCGGTTACTTAATGGTTCTGTTCCTAAGCTTTAAGGACTCTAGAGTGAGGTAACAGTGCCTACCTTTGGAGTCCTTGTAACAGTTAGGGGCGGAAGTAGCTGAGTGCGTTTAGCACAGTGCCCGGCACTTAGCTCTTAGCTGTGTGGCCTGATGAGTCATCTCCTCTTCTTCTGGCTTTCATTATCCTGAAACAGTTCATTCCCGTGCCATTTTCCCAAGGGCCAGAGGATAGGTTGGTCTTTGGAGCCGTCTCCAGCACCTTGTACTTCTTCAGTAAATACTGCCTGTACTGCACAGAAGAAGTAGGAGTGTAGGAGAAAGGGATTATTTTCTAACCATGAGGTTTATTTTTGTCAGTATATTTCTGGTGATGTGTTTTGTTTGCATTTACCTTTCCTTGCAGTCACCGTAGACCATCAGGTGAGAATAGACACTGGACGATTGCTCGGCAGCCCGTTTTGCACCATTATGATTGCTCTTCAACGGGACGTGGCCCAGACCTTTCAGGCACGGGTTTCAGTGGGTAGTGCTCAGTCCTAGGGCCCCAGCCTCTTACCACGTGCTTCCAGAAGAGCCAGCCTCTCTGAGGGGGTGCTTCCAGGGCTCTCAGCTCATGGTCATCTAGTTTCTTTTCACTTAGAGAAACGTAAACACAGTGAATATTTTAAAAAGTTAATTGTATCTTAATTCCCAAAACAGAGTAATTAAAAATATATGTATCTTGAGAGAATATGAATATAGATGCCTAGATGGAATGTTTTTGAGCTCTCTGGTTCACAATGATTTTTTTTTTTTAATTGGCCACACCGTGCGGCTTGTGGCATCTCAGTTCCCTGACCAGGTATTGAACCCAGGCCCTCAGCAGTGACAGCCATCTCCATCCTGGAGCTGAAGTGACAGGGAGTTCCCTGGTTCACAGTGATTTTTCAAAATTCAGTCTGACAGTCTTTGGCCAGATGACAGTGACCTCCCCCTCGAGGATCAGACCTCTGTGCTCCTGTGTGACGCTAGCTAACGCGTGGTGTTCCTTCACTATGTGCCAGGTAGGGGCTCTGAGCACCTAACCTGTATTCACTCACTCACTCCTCATGGCAGGCCTGTGAGGCAGGTATTTGAAGATGAGGAAGCTGAGACAGAAGGTTAAGTAACACCCATGTTGACGTGCTAGTAAGTGAAACTGGGCAGTCTGGCCTAAGAGCGGGCATTCTTTTTTTTTTTTAATAAATTTATTTATTTTATCTATTTTTATTTTTGGCTGCGTTGGGCCTTCATTGCTGTGCGCAGGCTTTCTCTAGTTGCGGCGAGCGGGGGCTACTCTTTGTTGTGGTGTGCAGACTTCTCATTGCAGTGGCTTTTCTTGTTGCAGAGCACAGGCTCTAGGTGCGCGGGCTCAGCAGTTTTGGCCTGCAGGCTCTAGAGCACAGGCTCAGTAGTTGTGGCGCACGGGCTTAGTTGCTCCGCGGCATGTGGGATCTTCCTGGACCAGGGCTCAAACCCGTGTCCCTTGCATTGGCAGGCGAATTCTTAACCACTGCAACACCAGGGAAGTCCCACTTGAAGCTTTTTGTAAGTTTTTTTTTTTTTTTTTTGGCCATGCCTTGTGGCTTGTGGGATCTTAGTTCCCCGACCAGGGATTGAACCCGTGCCCTTGGCAGTGGGAGTGTGGAGTCCTAACCAGTGGACCACCAGGGAACTCCCTACTTGAAGCTTTTGACTTGGACATGTGTGGTAGTGGTGTGGTGCTGGTTCCTTATTCTGAGTAAGGCTGAGTCTTAGGTGTGTATGGGGACCCTGAGTCTTGGGGTACAGCCCTCTCAGCTCTCCTGCCCTTCCTTGGTGGCAGTTGTGGGCTCACTGTGTAATCTTGCCCTTTCTCCAGGAGTAGCTCCCCCAGTCCCCTTTTTCCTTTCCCAGCTTGCAGTGAGTGTTCACCAGTGCCTTTCCCTGTATGGTCTGTACAGGGAAGGGCTTTTCCTTTGTCAGTTTAGTGGATATGGAGAAGGATCGGGGTGGAATTTCTTGCCCTTCACACGTGGCTGCTGCTCCCCTCCCCAGTTTTGCACCACCCTCGATGCTTCTTAGGGCTCTTGCAGATCTTTCCAGCAACCACCTGGTGGGTTTCATAGGGAGGTTGCAGAAGGGTACAGACTCCCCCAACTTCTGTGACCCCAGACATTGTCCTGCCAGCCTGCACTCAGCCTTCACCAATATGTCATCTGTTCTCAACGAATTCTTCTTACCAGTGTGTGGTTGCATCTGCCTCGGGTGAGTGTGTGTTCTCTTTTCTTGCAGGCACTTAGATTTTGGGCAGTTTGCTCTGTGACATTAGTTTCCTGATATGTTCCAAAAAAAGTCATGGATTTGAAGTTAGGCTGGTTGGTTTTTATTGTACAGGTGGGAGCAGTGCTCCTCCCGGCCGTCTCCATCCTGGAGCTGAAGCCAGAAGGAACCATGTCTTGAGAAACAGATGTTTTTAATTTTGATGAAGTCCGGTTTATCAAGGATGGTTAGTGCTTTAGGGGTCCCCCCAAATTTCTCTACCCCAAGGTTGAAATCTTGTCTAATTTAAGTAGAAAAAATTTTTGTCTACTCTGAGATTAGGAAGATTTTATTCTTTGTTTTCTTATTGAAGTTTTATAATTTTAGCTTTCACGTATAAGTCTGTTATCCATTTCAAGTTAGTTGTTACGTATGGTGTGTGCGGTAAGGTTGGAGTTGTCCCCCCCAGATGGATATCCGGTTGTGTATCGGTTATTGGGAAGCCTCTCCTTTCCCCATGGGATTACCTTGTTCCTTTGTCAAATATTTATTTCTCTTTTTTCAAAACTTTTTTACTGTTAAATATCACAAAAGTGCATACAAAAATTTACAACTCTGCAGATCATTTTAATTTGATCCCTGGTATAAGCACCATTCAGATAAAGAAATAGAACGTTTTGGGGACTCTAAAAGCCCACGAAGGCTACATCCTGATTATAGTTCCCTTTCTTTCCTTGCACAGGTAGCCACTAAACATACATTCCTAAGCACTATAGGAATTTTTTGTCTTTGTTTTTGAACTTTATATAAATGGAAGCTTACTACATGTAGTCTTTGGTGTATAGCTCCTTTTACTCAGTATTTTTAAGATTTGTTTTGAACAGATCTTTGTTTTGAACAGATCTACAGTTTGTCCATTTTAATTGCTGAGTAGTATTTCACTGTATGAATAGACCACAATTTATCTGGGTTATTTCCAGTTTGGAGCTCACATGAATAATCCTGTACATGTATTTTGGCTCATGTAAGACTTCATATCAGGAAGGATATATGTTTAGAAGAGAGATTACTGGGTCATAATATATGTGTGTTTTCAAAGTCTTAATATAATGCTTATTTCCTAGCATGGTTATACATATTTCCACTCCACCAGCAGTGTGTAAGTTCCCGTTGTTTCATATTTTTGACTAAATATGGTTTTGTCACAGTTTCTCATTTTAGCCACTGTGCTTGGTTTATGGTGGTGTTTCACTGTAAATTTTACATTTCCATATGTTTAAACAAGGTTTTTGGTTTTTTAAATAAATTTATTTATTTATTTATTTATGGCTGCGTTGGGTCTTTGTTGTTGAGCGAGGGCTTTCTCTAGTTGTGGCGAGCGGGGGCTACTCTTTGCTGTGGTGCGCGGGCTTCTCATCATGGTGGCTTCTCTTGTTGCGGAGCACAGTCTCTAGGTGCGCAGGCTTCAGTAGTTGTAGCTCTCAGGCTCAGTAGTTGTGGCTCATGGGCTCTAGAGCGCAGGCTCAGTAGTTGTGGCACACGGGCTTAGTTGCTCCATGGCATGTGGGATCTTCCCGGACCAGGGCTTGAACCCGTGTCCCCTGCACTGGCAGGCGGATTCTTAACCACTGAGCCACCAGGGAAGCCCTACCTTTTCATATGTTAATTGACTATGTGGGTTTCCTTTTTTGTGATGTTTGGGTCTTTTGCCTATTTTTTTCTATTGGGTTGTATATATTTTTCTTGCTTTTTCACTTTTTTTTAAATTTATTTTTTAAATTTATTAAATTTATTTTTGGCTGTGTTGGGTCTTCGTTGCTGCGCACAGGCTTTCTATAGTGGTGGCGAGTGGGGGCTACTCTTTGTTGCGGTGCATGGGCTTCTCGTTGTGGTGGCTTCTCTTGTTGTGGAGCACAGGCTCTAGGTGCGCAGGCTTCAGTAGTTGTGGCTCGTGGGCTCTAGAGTACAGGTTCAGTAGTTGTGACACAGGGGCTTAGTTGCTCTGTGGCATGTGGGATCTTCCTGGACCAGGGATCGAACCTGTGTCCCCTGTGTTGGCAGGCGGATTCTTAACCACTGCGCCACCAGGGAAGTCCTTCACTTTCTTAATGTTGTCTTTTGAATAGAAGTTTTAATTTTAAGGAGTTGAATCTGTTGATCTTTTCCTTTATGTTTTAGTGCTTTTGATATCTTGCTTAAAAATGTTTTTCTTCACCTGAGATCATGAGGATACCAGTATTATCTTTCACATTTAGATCTATAATTCTGAAATTGAGTTTTGTGTATTGTGTGAGATAGGGGTTCGATTTAATTTTTTACCCCATTTAGATATCTAGTTGTCCCAGCATCATGATTTAAAAAGACTGTTTCCAGTGTTGTGGAATGCCATCTCTGTTATAGTTTTAGAGTCCATATGTACCTTGGTTCTGTATTGTTCCTTCCTCTGTCTGTCCTTGGGCCAGCCACACTCTCTCAGTTACTACAGCTTCTTGGTAAGTCTCAGTAGTCCTCCTTACACTTCTAGAGTGCTGGCTTACTCTTGGCCCTTTGTATTTCCATATAAATTTTAGATTCTTTCTCAATTACCAAATGAAAATTTGTTTGGATTTAGATTCAGATTGCATTGCATATGTAGATCATTTTGAGGAATGTTGACTTTGTCACCTTGAGTTTTTTTAATCTGTGTATTTTTCTCCATTTATTTGGGACATCTTTTCTTAATAAAGGTTTATAGTCTTCTCTGTATGTATGGTTTCTCTCTTGCTTTAGATTTATCCTTTGGTGTTTGATAACTTTTTAAATGATTTAACTTAGAAATAATTTCAGATTTATAGAAAAGTACAAAAATAGTACAAAACTTTTAAAACTATTATATACGTTTTAAACTTTTATATACCCTTGACCCCATTTCCCCAGTTTTTTGACATTTTATCACATTTGCTGTATCATTCTGTCTCTGTTTCTTTCTCTCCTCTCTCCCCCTTCTTTTCTTTCTCTCCTTCCTCCCCCACATATATCTTTTAGTTTTTTTCTGAACTACTTGAAGAAAAATGGCAAACATAATGCCTATTACCCCTCAGTTTGTATTTCCTAAAAACAAGGACACTCTTTTCCGTATATATTGTATACCTATCAAAATCAGAAAATTAGCTTTATTACAGTGTTAGCATCTCACCCAAAGTTTCTATTCAGATTTTGCCATTTGTCCAAAATATGTTCTTAAAAGCAAAAACAAACAAAAGACCTTTGCTTCTCCCCTCTCCTTTATAGTCCAGAATAAGTTCCAAGATCACTTGTTGCATTTAGTTTAGTTGCCATATTTTTTAGTCTCCTTTGAATCTGGAAGAGTTTTTCTGTCTTTTCTTGTCCTTTATGTCCTTGACATTTTTTATGAGAACAGGCCACACACTTTGTAAATGACCCTCAATTTGGGTATATCTGATGTTTCCTCATGATTGGACTGAAATTTTGCATTTTGATGGGAATTCCACACAAGTCATGCTGTATTCTTTGCAGCACATCATCTTAGGAGTTTGTGACATTGATTTGTTCCGTTACAGGTGGTGGTAAATAACTCTTATCATGTGGTTAAGGTGGTGTCTGACCAGCTTTTTCACTGTAAAGTTAATTAGTAATATTTTGTACTTACTAATAATAAGTAATTAATATGTCTTTTGTAGAGAAATACTTTATCATAAATATCCTGTTTCTCATCAAACTTTCTCCCTCTAATTTAGCATCCATTGATAATTCTTGGTTGAATCCATTAGTTCAGTGGTAGCCAAATGGTGATCTTCTAATTCCATCATTCCTTCTACGTTTATTGACATTCTGTAGTGAGCTAGAACTTTCCTTTCTTCCTTGTTATTTGTATATCCCCTGTATAAGTATGGACTTATGGCTTCCTGTTTGGTTTTCTTTTTCTTTTTTTTTTTTTGTTGTGGTTTCTTGTTTTATGCAGTGTATATCAGATTTAGTCAGTGGGAGCCCCTTCAGGCTGGCTGCCGAATCATTTTGACATGTCTTCATCATTCTTTGAATATTTCCTTACTTTATGGTACCAGATGTTCCATTCTCATCTTGAGTTTTCTCTTCCACAGTCCTGAAGTAGCCATCCAATCAAGGAGCCCCGGTTCCTTTTAACGGACAGTAGTACTTACAAGTAAAAATTTGGGTGCTAAATGTTGTCACAGGTATAAGAGCTAGGAAGTAGTGTGTGTGTGTGTGTGTGTGTGTGTGTGTGTGTGTGTGTGTACACCCACACTCCGCATCAGGTTTTTTAATCTATTGAAACCAGGAGTTCACACTGAATCTTTTCAATTCCAGTCCAGTATTTGGAGTTTATTAGCCTCCCTCCTTTCTGTATTTGTACCTCTCTTCTCTTACAGTGAAAACCTGGCTACATTGTCTTCAACATGTTTACTTATTTACTCAGTCCTGCTGTGTGTACCAGTCTCCAACTGCCAGCCACATTCCCAGCCCTGGTGCACCTCAGACAGGTGCATCCTACCCAGGACTGTCCTTCCCCTTCAGCACCACTCATTCACACCAACTACCATGGCCAAAGCTTCCAAGGGGGCGAGGGCAGTGCTTGAGTTTCCTCTTTTAGATGTTATAATTAAGTGGTATCTGAAATTTTTAAAAAGTCAACCTTTGAAAACTATTAATTCTCCTTATTTATCTTTACATCCTTTTGGATTTTCTGTGTGTACAATAGTATCATCTACAAATAATGGCACTTCTTTTCCCCCTTTCTAATCATTAGTCCTTTTATTTTTTTTCTTACCTTACTATACTGCCTGGGATCTCTGTTATAATGCTGAATAGAAATGACGATCATAGGTACCATCATCTTATGCCTGATCTCAAGGGGAAAACTTTCATTGTTTCCTCTTTAACTGTGTTTAGTGTTAATAGGGGTTTTTTTTTTAAGACAGCCTTTATCAGTTTAAGAAAGTTACCTTATATTCCTGATATCCTACGAATGCTTTTTATTAATGAACGGATGTTCGATATTATCAAAAGCCTTTTTTGCATCTGTTTTAATTACATGATACTTGTCTTTTATTCTGTAATATGACAGAGTAATTAGAAAATCAGCTCAATGTTAAACTAACTTTGCATTCTTGGGTAAACCCATTTGGTAATAGTAATATCCTTTACTGCATATTACTAGATTTGGTTTGCTCATAAATTCCTTTAGAATTTTTCATCTATTTTCATGAATGAGAGTAAGCTGGGATTTTCCTTTCTCTTTGTCAGATTTTGGTATACAGATTATGGTTAATTTTTAGTGTGTACTCTTTTCTATCATCTGCAATAGTTTGTCTAAAATTAGATTTCTTTCTTACTCAATTTTTGGTGTACGCCATCTAGGCTTGGAGTTACATATGTTTGAGTTTATTTAGTAATTATAGTACCGCTCTAGTTTCTATTTATCTATTTTGGAAAGTTATATTTTCTAGGAATTCTTTGAGCACTTCATCAAACTCTCACCTAAAGTTTTACCTAAAGATGCTGGTAATATCCTTATTATTATTTTAAGTGATCGTTGTTTGGTCTGTAATGATGTCTTTTACATTTTTTTTTTTTTAATAAATTTATTTATTTATTTATTTTTGGCTGTGTTGGGTCTTCGTTTCTGTGTGAGGGCTTTCTCTAGTTGCGGCGAGCGGGGGCCACTCTTCATCGCGGTGCGCGGGCCTCTCACCACCGCGGCCTCTCTTGTTGCGGAGCACAGGCTCCAGACGCGCAGGCTCAGTAGTTGTGGCTCACGGGCCCAGCCGCTCCGCGGCACGTGGGATCTTCCCAGAGCAGGGCTCGAACCCGTGTCCCCTGCATTGGCAGGCAGATTCTCAACCACTGCGCCACTAGGGAAGCCCCTCTTTTTCATTTTTGACTTCGGTGTTTTGTACTTTCTCCCTTAATGATTCTTACCAGTATTTGTCCATTTTATTGGTCTTTTCAAAGAAGCAGCTTTTGGCTTTGTTGATCTTCTCTAATGTATGTGTGTTTGACTTCGGTGCCCACTTAGGCTCAGCCTCCTTTACCTGGTTGGGGTGTCTGTGTCCCAGCTAAGGTGAGCCTTAGGGTTCACAGCTGCATTCTCTCTGGGAAGGTGACCTTCATCCAATAAGCTGCCTCGCCCAGGAAGTGACCCCAGCACACCCTCCAGTGGTCTGGAGCCAGCTTGCCTGGGTTTGAATCCTTGCTCTGATACTTACGAGCTTGAACAAGTCTCACAAATTCCATGCCTTAGTTTCCTCCTCAGTGAAATGAGGATGGTAATTACACTAACAGTGTGGGGCTGTTGGGGTGATTGGAAGCTGCTGTACCTATTTAGGAAATTGGCCCGTTGCCTCTGTGTTGCAGATATTTTGTCTAAGTTTGGTATTTACGAAAAAAACTTTGTGTTTTACAGAAGTTTTACGGTTCTGTGTTAAAAAGACTTTGGAGTTTAAAACAGACATGGTGTATAGAGCTATTGTCGGCTGTAGTCAACTTCTGATTTTCTAGCTGTTCTTCTTCCTGTTTATAAATTAATTATTCCTTGTGGCTTCCTTTCCTTCTGTGCCCAGTGTTGGATATTTTATTCTTTATTAGCACTCATAGAAGATGGGAAAAGAGAGGAGTAGTGACACTCCAGCCCAGTACTGCCCGATAGAAATGGAATGTAAGCCACATATGTAATTGGAAATTTTTCAGTAACCATATTATAAAAGTAAAAAGAAACGGGTATAATCAATTTTATTAGTATCTATTACTTGTGGCCCAAGTAGCCACAAGATTATTTCAACATGGAATCAGTATAAAAATTATTACTAGAGAATTTACTTCCTTTCTTCATGCTTAGTCTGTGAAATCTGGCGTGCATTTTATACTTTGGCACGTCTCAGTTTGAACTTGTCACATTTCAAGTGCTCCGTAGCCAGCTGTGGCCGGTGGCTACTAAGTTGGGTGTGCACCTCTAGTCTTGTGTTAGTTTGGTGATTATCTTAAAGCTATCTAATATTTCTTTTGACTTTGCTCTTGAAAATTTTTTTGAGGTATAATGACACAACATTGTGTTAGTTTCATGTGTACAACGTAATGACTGGATATTTGTGTATGTTGTAAAGTGATCACCACAATAAGTCTAGTTAACATCCATCATCACACATAGTTACAGAATTTTTTTCCTGTGATGAGCACTTTTCATATGTACTGTAGTAACTTTTGAATATGCGAGTATTATTAACTAGTTGCTGTGCTGTACGTTACATCCCCATGACTTGCTTATTTTACAACTGGAAGTTTGTACTCCCTTCACTCATTTTGTCCATCCTCTAACCCCCCCCCACCTCTGGCAACCACCAATATGTTCTCTGTATGAATGAGCTCGATTTTGTTTGTTTGTTTTAGATTCCACATATGAATGAGATCATACACTATTGGTCCTTCTCTGTCTGATGTAATCTTCATTTAGCATAATGCCCTCAGGGTCCATCCCATCCATGTTGTCTATAATGGCAAGGTTTCATTCTTTTTTATGGCTGAATTATACTTCATTGTGTTTGTAGATACAGATATATATGTATATACACATCTTTTTTATTCATCTATTGGTGGACACTTAGGTTGTTCCATAACTTTCTCGGCTATTGTAAATAATAACGCAGTGAACATGGGGATGCGTGTATCTTTTTGAGTCAGCATTTTCGTTTTCTTCAGATGAATACCCAGAAATGGGATTGCTGGATCATATGGTAGCTCTATTTTTAGTTTTTTGAGGACCTTCCATACTGTTTTCCATAGTGGCGGCACCCGTTTACATTCCCGCCAACGGTGCAGGAAGGCTCCCCTTTCTCCGCAGCCTCGCCAGCACTGGCTAGTTCTTGTCTTTTGATGATGAGCATTCTCACGGGTGTGAGATGGTAACTCTGCTCTTTTGGAAATAAGCTGTTACTAGTAACTGAGGTGAGATCGTTAGGGTTAAAAGCAGATTGCAAAAGTTCTTTGGAGTACATTTTTGTTGAACTTTTTATTGTTTTATATATAGTAGTGAGCATTGTATGTCGTAGGTACAATTTTATATATAACCTCGTGTATCTAATACTTAATGCCAGAAAAAATGCTTAAGCATATAGTTAAAGGAAATACAGTCTGTGTTTTTCAATCAAAATATGAGATTATAGTTGGGAAAATACTGAAAATGAAATACAGTACATTTCTAGAAATTCTGATATACTAGCTTTTCACTCTACGTGCAAAAATGTCTGGGCCTCAGGCCTCAGGTAAGGGTGTGGTGACCCTTCTTGCCTGTGGGAAGGTTGGTTTCCCATTCCTCACTTGATGGCCCTTACCGGTTGTCACCGCTTGTCAATCCGTGGAGTTTGTTCCCTGAGCCTGGGAGCCACAGGTGCAGGTGGCCTGTGTGCCCTGTCGGCAGTGGGGGACGTCGTTCTCTGTGGGCTTGGGGTCCACGTGGGGGACTCAGGGCTGAGATCAGGGCCTACCGGGGGCGGGCGCGATGCTGTCCGCGCGATGCTGTCCTCTGGAGACCTGCCCCGGCCCCTGTCCCCCGTCCCCTCTGGTGCTGCAGTGCCGCTCCTCCTCACGGGAGGTGGTGTCTTGATCCTGACTGAACGGAGGAGGTGGCCGCCTCCTGGCAGGAGGGCGTCGAGCTCGAGGACTCCTCGTGTCACCAGCTGGCTAGCCCTTTCAGCTTCTAGAACTCCACTTTTGAGGAAAGTTTGCTTTTTGTCTGATGCTCATTGAGATGTAGCTGGGACTTGAAGCGGGCGTTCTGTGGGCCCCCCTCCTGCACCTCCCGATCCACGGCACCATTTGTAGACCCCCGAGGACTTGAGGGAAAGGCTTCTCTTCTCTCTTCTCCCTTGAAAGTTACCAGGGAGGGAAGGGAAACGAGGCGCAAACTCTGAAGAGAGAGCGAGGAGCTGGGCTGGGACTGACCCTGCAGTTAGGAATCCTGTCCGGATTAGCGCATCCGCCGTCTCTGCTTAGGGGCACAGCCTCCTGGGTTGGAGTGGGTTCTCAGAAAAACCAAGAGGGTGTGACAGCTGGGAGGCCAGTCGAAGAAAGAATATCAGATAGGAGGAGGTGAGCTCGTGTGTCTTACATTGATGGAGTCCAGTGTGATGCTGGAAGATTGGTGGGGAGCAAGAGCTCTACTGGAAGGAGACGGTTGGAGAGTGAGCGTGGGCCCACACCTTTCAGCATGGGCGCACCTGGCCACGTGGGGCCGTCGAGCACTTGACGTGGGCTTTAAGTGCAAATATACCCCACATACTGAAGACCTAGCATGAAGAAAGAAAATAAAATATCTCACTTTATGTTGGTTACCTTCGATGTGATAATGTTGTGCGTATATTGAGTTAAATAAAATCTTACTAGAATTCACCTGTGTTTTTTGGGGGGCGTGTTTAATAGAGTTTTTTTTTTTTTTTTAGAGCAGTTTCAGGTTCACAGAAAAATTGAGCAGGAAGTACAGAGAGTTCCCATATATCCTCACACATGCACAGCCTCTCAGTGTCAGTGTCCCCACCGTGGTTTGTCACAGTCAGTGAACCTACACCGGCACGTCATCATCACCCAAAGTCCAGATTTTCCATGTGTCCGTCTTTATAGTATCACACAGAGTTGTTTCACTACCCTAAAAATCCTCTGTGTTCTGCCTGTGCACCCTCTCTCCCCTGCAATCCCTGCCGACCACTTATCTTTTCACAGTCTCCATAGTTTTGACTTTTCGAGACTGTCATATAGTTGGAATCATACAGTCTGTAGCCTTTTCATATGGCTTCTTTCACTTAGTGATATGCATTGAAGGTTCCTCCATGTCTTTTCATGGCTTGGTAGCTCATTTCTCTTTAGCGCTGAGTACTCTTCCATTATGTGGAGGTACCACAGTTTATGTATCCATTCACCTTCTGAAGGACACCTTGGTTGCTTCCAAGTTCTGGTAACTATGAGTAAAACTGTTATAAACATCTGTGTGTAGGTGTTTTTTTGTTTGTTTGTTTTGTTTTTTTAATAATCACACAGCTGAGCACTAGTGATTTGGTCTCCATGGGAACAGAAGGTACTATCACACCACTGTTCTTTTTTTTTTTTAATTAATTTATTTATTTATTTTTGGCTGTGTTGGGTCTTCGTTTCTGTGCGAGGGCTTTCTCTAGTTGCGGCGAGCGGGGGCCACTCTTCATCGCGGTGCGCGGGCCTCTCACCATCGCGGCCTCTCTTGTTGCGGAGCACAGGCTCCAGACGCGCAGGCTCAGTAGTTGTGGCTCACGGGCCCAGTTGCTCCGCGGCATGTGGGATCCTCCCAGACCAGGGCTCGAACCCGTGTCCCCTGCATTGGCAGGCAGATTCTCAACCACTGCGTCACCAGGGAAGCCCCCATGTGTGTAGGTTTTTGTGTGGATGCAGGTTTTCATTTCATTTGGGTAAATTCTGAGGAGCACAATTGCAGGGTTGTATGGTGAGAGTATGTTCAATTTTGTGAGAAGCCACCACCCTGTCTTCCAGCATGGCTGCAGCATTCTGCGTTCCCAGCGGCAGCGATGCGAGTGCCCGCTGCTCCGCATCCTCGCCAGCCAGCATCTGGTGGTGTCAGTGTCGTGGAGTCTGGCCGTTCTGACAGGTGTGGAGTGTTATCATCTTGTTGCTTTTACTGGTGTTGTTGTTTTTAACTTATTACACGGCTTATGTTTGTGACTTGCATTATATTTCTCTTAGACAGAGCTGGGGTGGAGAGCTCTGAAGGAGTTTCCCTGAAAAGGAAGGAAAAGATAGGCAGTTAGTAGCTGGAGGTGGAAGTGAGGTTCAGAGGAGGGCGTTTTGTTTATCCTAATGGAAACGATGCAGGAAAGAAGGAAAAATCGGTGATTTAAAAAGGAGAGGGGACGATTAGTGGGGCAGAGTCCTCAGGCAGCTGGCAGGGTCTGGGGCCTGAGCAGGCTTCACCTAGGTGAGGGGGCACGTGTAGCGTAGGCATGCCTGAGGGCACCGGTGCAGGCAGACGGCTGGGAGCCTGTGGAGACATACTGCCAAGTGGGTTTTCCAGAAAGGTTGTTGCACCTTCATGCCACCGTCAGCTGTATGGAGTATACCCATCTTCCTTCAGTCTCTCTAGCACAAAGAGTCCTTGTAATCTTCAGTAAATGTTTTCAGAGTTTCCCTTTGTTCCGAAACTGCAGGAGACCAAATGTTTTGGCAGGCGCCTACTCACCTGGCCGGGATCCCCTGTTGAAGCAGACACACCCAGTCTGTGTGGGGGCCCAGAGCCCAGTCCGCCTACTCTTGCTGCCCACGTGTGCGCCCTGCCCGTGGTTCATGTGTAAGTCTCTGCTCCGCCTTCCCCGAGCTGGATATCTGCATCTTTGCTCCCCATTCTCTCCAGCTCCTGCCCAAAGGCACCCCTCCCTGTTCCCTTAACACTCTTAATCCTCTGATGGCAGTTCCTGTGCCCCTCGCTCTAACTCATCTCCCAGCCTTGTGAATTTTTGGGACCATAACAGATTTTTGAATTTATTTATTTATTTGGCTGCTCTGGGTCTTAGTTGTGGCACTTGGGATCTTTGTTGTAGCATGTGGGATCTTTAGTTGCGGCATGTGGGATCTAGTTCCCTGATTAGGTATTGAACCCGGGCCCCCTGTGTTGGGAGTGCAGAATCTTAACCACTGTGCCACCAGGGAAGTCCCTGGACCATAACAATTTTAGTAACAACCCTGGAGGCTGACTCAGCATTATCAATTCTTTATTACGGGAGTAGAGGGTCCTGCAAAAAGCAGGCACCATCTGTGGGCATCAGTACTTAAAGTCCCTGGCCAGCCTCTGGTTTGGTTGTCCTTGAGCCAACTGCCTCCCTGTGGCCAAGTGAGTGGTGGTGATTGTGGTGGGGAGGGGTGGATGAAGGGGACCGGCCCTGGCCTCTCTGCTCTTGTCAGCAGGGCCATGTTGAGGACTTGGGGTTCACCACATGTGAGTGGCTACCCTTGGAATTACTCCAGGTCACTCAGTTTTCAAACGTGGCTCACCCATTTAGGGACTGACCAAAAGCCTTCCCCAGTCTCTGTTCTATTAATGTGTTTTTTTTCCCCCTCCCTTCTGATGTATTGTTGTAAAGACTGTTAACATCCTATACAAAATGACTGGCTGCTGTGATTTTCAGGTACCTTCAGATTTATAAGGGGATGCAGACTGCAGTCTGAGAAGTTAGTAGTACTCTGATAATCAGTTTTTCATTTGACTGTAGTAGATTAGTTGTATTTTAAAGATTGGTGAAGAGAAATGTAAGAAATACATATTTCCAGAGCTGTAAGTCTTTTAACTGTCTGATTTGCTGCTATTAATAAATTCAAGTTATGTTTCTCTTTTGCCGTGTGGAACTTGAATGCAGAGACCTGAAGTATTTTGTAAATATTTGAATGGGTGAATTGCTGAGCCGTCAGATGAAGGAGCAGTGAGTGATACTAAACTTGTCCTGGCATCCTGAGGCTTGCTTAGACATTTATTTTCTTCCAGATAAGTAGCATCAAAACATAACAGTAGGGACTTCCCTGGTGGTCCAGTGGTTAAAACTCTGTGCTTCCAATGTAGGGGATGCAGGTCAGGGAACTAAGATCCCACATGCCCCGCAGCCAAAAAATAAAATAAAAATGATCCAGTCTTTAAAAAAAAAAAAATAATAACAGTAATTACATTGTTTACTAGACTTAAACATAACTACATTTGTAAAGGAAAGCCATGTTAATAACAGTTATTTGCATAAAATCATTTTCTATAAGCATGGTTACAGAACGACCCTATTTACTTCTGTAGACCCCCTGGTGGTTAATAGCTGGGCCAGTTCAGGAACTTAACTTGCAGCAGTAAGAAAAAATGGTTGCAGTTTTCTCTAGGCTTTCTGTATTTTTTTTTTTTAACTTAAAAACTGAAATGAAAAATCCTAAAGAAAACTCATTTTCACATTAACTATAAGAAGGATGCTATAATAATATAATAAT
Organism: Balaenoptera ricei; assembly: GCF_028023285.1. Classification (NCBI taxonomy): domain Eukaryota; kingdom Metazoa; phylum Chordata; class Mammalia; order Artiodactyla; family Balaenopteridae; genus Balaenoptera; species Balaenoptera ricei. The sequence continues at coordinate 141,749,175 of NC_082643.1, read as the reverse complement.
ATGGAATCAATAATTAATGTTTATTGAATTTTATTGAATTTAAAGGGAACAACTTTGAAATCTATAAATTGCTAAATATTTACTCTGTAAGATTGCATAAATTATAAATTACAAAGCATTAAATACTTAAGGTAATTTTGCACCTAACTCATGGTATGATTCTGTTAACAGTTTTTTTGTAACCAGTTAGAAGGGAACTTAAGTATTAAGGTTAGTAATTATTTCCCAAGCAGTGCCACTTGCTCAAGGCATTTGCATGTGCTTCGGGAAAGCTGAGTTCAGGAAAGCAACAGAAAGGATTGACCACACATGGAGTCATCCCTGGACTTCAGCACAGGCAGCTAATAAAAGATTGTGTGTGAAATAAGGAAAGAAAAATTGTAGTTGAAATAGGGAAGACAAAATGTGAATTACTGACTTGGAGTAGTTTCAGTTCCTTCAGTGAGTATTTATTAGATGCCTTCTGTATTCTGGGTGCTTTATGGGACTTAGTGTCTAATGAGAAGATGGACATGTGAAAGTATGAGAAAACCTGTGTAAGTATAGAGGTTTAGAAGAGTTGGAGTGATTAGCTATGTGGTGGCTTGTACTGGCTGAGGAGGGAGCATGTTGGAGGAGACTGGGATTCATAGAAAAAGAAGGATACCACAGTGGGGTTCGAAAGGTTGCCTAACAGTTGCCTGGTTAAAGGAGGGGGGATTGGTGTTTTGGGGTGGGAAATGGCATGTACTAAAGCCCCATAGTTGAATGGGGCAGGGGTGTATTGGGTTGGCCAAAAAATGCCTTTGGTTTTTAAGTAAAAACAAGAGACACATTTTTCATTTTCACCAAGAACTTTTTTGAACAACATATTCACCCTTTTGTTCCACTACCTTCTGCCATTTTTCAGGCAACTTCATAATTCCATCTTCCCAAAACTTTTTATCATTTTGAGCAAAGAACTGTTCCAGGTACCTTTTACAGTCTTCCAGGGAATTGAAATTTTTTCCATTAAGAGAATTTTGTAGAGACCAAAATAAATGGAAATCTGAAGGTGCAGTGTCTGGTGAATAAGGCGGATGAATCAGAACTTCCCAGCCAAGCTGTAACAGTTTTTGCCTGGTCATCAAAGGAACATACGGTCTTGCGTTACCCTGATGAAAGATTATGCGTTTTCTGTTGACTAATTCTGGATGCTTTTCATCGAGTGCTGTTCTCAGTTGGTCTAAGTGGGAGCAGTACTCCTTGGAATTAATCGTTTGGTTTTCCGGAAGGAGCTCATAATAGAGGACTCCCTTGCAATCCCACCATATACACAACATCACCGTCTTTGGATGAAGACCGGCCTTTGTTGTGGTTGGTGGTGATTCATTTCGCTTGCCCCACGATCTCTTCCGTTCCACATTATTGTACAGTATCCACTTTTCATCGCCTGTCACAATTTGTTTTAAAAATGGAACATTTTCATTATGTTTAAGTAGAGAATCGCATGTGGAAATACTGTCAAGAAGGGTTTTTTTGCTTAACTTATGTGGAACCCAAACATCAAAGTGATGAACGTAACCAAGCTGGTGCAGATGATTTTCAGTGCTTGATTTGGATATTTTGAGTGTGTCGGCTGTCACCCACATGGTATAATGTCGATTGTTCTCAATTAATGTTTCGATTTGATCTCTATCAACTTCAATTGGTCTACCTGACGGTGGAGCATCGTCCAGCGAGAAATCTCCAGAACGAAACTTCACAAACCACTTTTGACACGTTTGATCAGTCACAGCACCTTCTCCATACACCGCACAAATGTTTTTTTGCGTTTCAGTTGGCGTTTATACCTTTCTTGAAATAATAAAGCATAATATGCCAAAAATGTTGCCTTTTTCTTTCATCTTCAGTATTAAAATAGCTACACAAAAATTCACCAGTTTTGATAAGTCTTTTTTTAAAATGCATGCTGATATGACACTTGTCACATAGAGTCTAACAACGTTTCAAATGAAGTTAAAGACAACTAAGTGCTACTAGAGCCATCTTATGGAAAAACTGAAGGAACCTTTTGGCCCACCCAGTAGAATTGGAAGGAATTTCATCTGGGTAATGAGGCAGAGACTCAGTGATCATACTTGATCCTTTTCGGCGGTAGGAGCTGCTGGAGGGTTCAAAGCAGAGGAATGTTCTGGTCACATGTGCAGTGTGTAAGGTCACTCTGCAAGGGGCAAAGGATGTGTGGAAGGCAGACAGACCTGCAGGCTGGGGACCAGTCAGGAGGAGATAATCGTGTCGTGTTCTAGGCAGGAGATGATAATGCAATGAAAACAGACACATTTGTGTGTTGTGTACAGGAGAGTCCTGGCTTTAGCCCTCACTGGCTGTGTGATCTGAGGTGTGCCATTATCACCTGTGAAGCTGTGGCTTTTTCGTGTCTTTAATGCCCTAAAATGACATGTTTTCTTTTTGTCTATAAGAAGTTTACCTGTAAGGTCTTTGAAGAGTAAGTCTGAGTTTTTCATGTTGAATTTGGAATTTCTTTTGGAAATTACTTTCAGAGCTAGAGTATAAGCTTAGTAAGAAAGTGAATACTTGTGATTTGGTACACACAAATGCTGGCCACAAATGATAGCTTTTACCTGAGAGTAGAAAATCAGTTTACTCAGAAAGGGTAAAATATTTTACATCGTAGGTGTAGGGACTCAGTTGTAGTGTATTTTCAAGTTTTTTCAGCAGTATGACCATTTTAGGAATATGTACATGCTCTTAGGGAAAAATTTCTTGGTTACCTTAGTCCCTTACTTTAATATATATACATTTTATATATTTGTATAAATATATTTTTTCTGTGTGTGTAGGATTTGGGGAAAGCGCTTGTTTGGTTATGTTCATTCTGGTACATTTTTTAAAATTGATATTTTGATCAGTGTAATTGGATTGGATTTATCCTCCTACCTTAACTAAATGAAGGACATAAACATCCCAGTTTTCCAACACTGGACAATAGACAGTGCAGGACTGTGATCCCTGAGTGAAGGTAAGCTAGGTGAGCCCTAGAACTGGCCAAACTTACTACCTGGAAAGAGTTTGCAGGCCATGGTTCGAGGAGGAAGGAGGAGTAGCCCAAACAGAGTTGAGGAGACCGAGTTGAGAATTTGGGGAGGCCAAAGTGAATCTGCAGGGCAGAATACCAGAGAAGAGAGAGAGCTGCAAAGAGAAAAATAGAGCTCTGGAGACACACGGGGTTCCCCTCAAATCTTCATGTGGGTACTGATGAGCACATGCATATGTGGAAACTCTGAGCACAGGAAAAGAACCCTGGAAGTGAGTAGTAGAACAATCCTTGGAGCTCATATAGGGCCCCAAATAGTGTTCCCAGCAGTCAGTGTGTGCTCCCAATGGTATTGCCTCAGTAGTGGGGAAGATTAAAGGTGCTCTGATTCTGCCTCCCAAAGCTTACAAGTGAGCCTTCAAAGAACCAGACTCTTCCCAAATAACCTAACCATGGCCCACAACAAAGCTCAGAAATATTTGAAGGAATAAAATAATACCTAGCACCTAACAGGGTAAAACTGTTATCTAGTCAAAAATTACCAGGCAAAGAAAGAAGCAAGCAAATACAGTCCACAATGAGGAGCAAAATCAATTAATAGAAACAGACTCAGAAATGACACATATGATAGAATTACTAGATAAGGACAGTTGTTATTGCTATATTGCTATTGAATGTTCTCCACATTCAAGAAGATAGAGGAAAGCATTGAGTGTGTTAAGAAGAAACATAGAGTATAAGAAAACCCAGATGAACATCTTGAGTTGCAAACTACAGTCTGTGATAAAAAATACATTATGTGAAGATTAGCAACAGATTAGACACTGTAGAAGAAAAGATTAGTGAATTTGAAGAGCTAGCAATAGAAACTACCCAAAAAGAACCATGAGGGAGGTGAAGATTGAAATTTTTTAAAAATTAAAAAGAACAGAGCATCAGTGAGTTGTGAAACAACTTCAAACAGCATACTATATGTATGTTGAAAGAAAGAAAGAGTGGGGATGAGGAATAAAAATTTATATATTTAAAGGAATAATGCTGAACAATGTTCAAGTTTGTTGAAAACTCTAAGCCACAAATCCAAGAAGTTCAAAAAGACTCAAGCACAAGAAACATGAAGAAAACTGCACCCAGTCACATCATAATTTTATAATGCTGAAAATAGTGATTAAAAGAAAACTTCAACCATAAGACTAATAGCAGACTTCTCATGGGAAATAGTACAAGCCAGAGGATAGAAGGAGGACAGCTTTAGCATAGTAAAAGGAAGAAGAACATAACCTAGAATTCTAAACCAGCAAAAATGTTTCAAAAATGAAAATGAAAAAGAAAATGAGATCAAGACTTTTCATACATAAGTAGCTGAAAGAATTCATGACCCAGGGGATCTTCATCACAGGAAATGTTAAAGGAAGTCCTCAGGCAGGAGAAAAATGACACCAGATGGATATCTGAATCTTTACAAACAAATGAAGAGCACTAGAAATTGTAAATGTACGGGTAAATTTTTTTTTAATTACTTTAAAATATAATCTTCTGTCTGGAGCAAAAATAACAATGAGTTATGGGGCTTTTAGGTAGAGGTAAAAGGTATGACAACAATAGCATAAAGAAGACCAGGAGATGGGAAACATAAGGTGGTTATATGTTTTGTGATAAAGTTTTATTTGATCGCTGATTGTGACAAGGTAAAATGTATACTGTACACACTAAAGCAGCCAATTCAAAAAGAAAAGAGGTATAGCTCACAAGCCAACAAAAGAGATAAAATAGGATCACAAAAAATTATTCAAATTTTTAAGGCTAAAAAAGAAGAAAAAGGAAACAAAAAAAGAATCAATAGGAAAATGGAGAATAAGATGGTAGATTTAAAAAACCCAATCATATCAGTAATTGTATTTAATGTAAATGGTCTAAATATCCCAGTTTTAAAAGATTGTGAGATTGGAACAAAAAGACACAACTGTATGCTTTCTGCAGGTAACTTGCTTTAAATATAAAGACTCAGGTAAGCTAAAAGTTAAGTCATAGATAGACTTCCCTGGCGGTCCAGTGGTTAAGACTCCGAGCTTCCATTGCAGGGGGCACGGGTTTGATCCCTGGTCTGGGAACTAAGATCCCGCATGCCCTGTGGTGCAGCCAAAAAAAAAAAGGTTATAAAGATATGCATTGCTTGTGTGAAAAGAAAGCTGGAGTGGCTGTACTAGTGTCAGACAAATCAATACAGGAGCAAAGAATAAAGAATGTTACCGGGGTAAAAACAGTCACGTCATACTGATACAGGGGTCAGTTCATCAAGAGGACATAACAGTGCTGAACATTTTTGCACCTAATAACGAAGCTGCACGATATATGGAGGAAAAACTGATAGAACTTCAAGGAAAAATAGACAAATCATAATTGTGTTTGGAGATTTTAATATCTCTCTCAATAATTGATAGAAAAGGTAAATAGAAAATCAGTGAAGTTATAGAAGATTTGAATGACACCCTTGGCCAACGTGACCAAACAGACATTTATAGTACACTGTACCCAACAACAGCAGCATACATACACATTCTTTTAAGTAAACATTGAACATTTACGAAAATAGACCATATTCTGGGCCATAAAAAAGTATTGATAAATTTGGTATAATTAAAATAGTACAAAATATCTACTCTGCAGTGGAATTATATTTTAAAAAATCAGTAACAAAGATATTTAGAAAACTACAAATATTTGGAAACTAAACCACACTTTAAACAACCCATGAGTCAAAGAAGAAATCAAGAGGGAAATTAGAAAGTATTTTGAACTGAATGAGAATGAGAACACAACACATCAGAACTTGTAAAATGCTGCCAAAGCAGTGCTTACTAGGGAAATTTACAGCATTAACCACCTTTTTATGCAAGAGAAAGGGCTTGATGACCTATGCTTCCACCTTAAGAAAATAGAAGATGAAGGAGCCACTTATACCCAAAGTAACTCAAAGGAATGAAATAATAACATAAAAGCAAAAGTCAACGAAAGAAAAATTTTTAATATGGAAAAATCCATGAAACCAAAAGCTGATTATTTTAAGAATAATAAAATTGATAAACCTTGAGCCAGGCCAAAAGTTTGAATAGATACTGCATAAGCCTGTGAAAAGATATTTAACATATTAGGGAAACCACATTGAGACAATACTATACACTCATTACAGTGGCCACAATTTTAAAACTTATTGATGAGGATGTAGGTTAACCGGAACTCTTTAACACTGCTTTTTGGGAGAAGTTTGGCAATTTCTTCTTCTTATTTTTTCTTTTGGCTGTGCCACGTGGCATGTGGGATCTCAGTTCCCCGACCAGGGATTGAACCCAGGCCCTTGGCAGTGAAAGCACGGAGTCCTAACCACTGCACCACCAGGAAAGTCCTGGCATTTTCTTAAAAGTTAGACAACCCAGTCATTCTATTCCTTGGTACTTATGCAAGAGAAACAGAAACGTGTTCACAGCAAGATTTATACATGAATGTTTATAGCCACTATTATTTGTAATAGCTGAAAACTGGAAATAACCTGAATGCTTCCAAACAGTAGAATGGGTAAGCAAAGTAAATAAATAAATAAAAATTAAGGGGGGGAAAAAAAAGAATGGATGAGCAAGTTGTGGCTCGCCCACACAATGGACTACCACTCAGGACTAAAAAAGAACAGACTTGTGAATGGGATCATCTCCAGGTAATGATACTCAGTGAAAGAAGCCAGACAGAAGAGAATATGTTGTGTGACGTCATTTATAAACAATTCTAGAAGTTGCCCAGTAGTCTGCAGAGACAGAACTCAGTCCAGTGGTGGCCTCTGAAGGGTGGGGGGAAGAGGCAGCGGGGAGAAGGAGGGAGCCTAGGGCCTCCTGGAACCTTGGGGGTTAGGACGATGTCTATTATCTTGGTTGTCGCCTGGTTTCACGCGTGTGTTCACGTCCTATACTTTAGATCTTTTCAGCTTATTGTTCCTCAGTTATACTTAGTGCAGCTGTAAAATGTTTTTACGAGAACCAGTGGGACTTATATTTGTCCCTCACGTTTAATCACGGGAGAGTGACCATGTGGCAAGCACTAGTATGCGGTTAGCTCGAGGTTTAGTCAGGCTTTGCTGCTGTGTGAGCGTGTCGCTTGCTTTGTCTGAAAGAGGTTCGCAGAGTGGAGCTTCACCTCCCTGAGAGGACTCGCTTCCTTCTTGAGCATAGTGGTCGAGCATCGAGAAGTTTGACCTCCGTCCAGGACACTGGCTGCACGCCCTCCGAGGATCATCCCGTCTGGCTCTGGCTTTACAGACCCCAAATTGCATGTCCAGCTGCACCCCTGCGGCGGCTCCTCCAGCGGGCGTCGTGCTCCACGTTGTCTGGGTGGCTGGCGCGCGCTTTGGCCGCACAGCGGGCGTCGTGCTCCACGTTGTCTGGGTGGCTGGCGCGCGCTTTGGCCGCACAGCAGCCAAAGCCACCCCTTGCTCCTTCCACGCTGCAGCCTGTCCCCCGTTGCTGGCGGGCCCGCTGCCCGGGCGGGGGAGCCCCCGAGTCTGACCGCTCTGCTCCGCCAGGGCCGCCTGCACCTGGAACTGCCTCACGTGTGGTCACCTCCTCAGAGTCCATTGTTCACACAACAGGTTTTCCCCGTAAGATGAAAACTGGGTCACGCCATCCCCTTCTGAGCAATCTTCAGCCCCCCGCAGGGCCCGAGCTTCAGCCTCCGGCCTTCATCCTGCCCCGGACAGGCCCGCGTTCGCAGCTGTTCTCCTGCACCAGCGCTCCTCTCCAGGATCTTCACACGGCTGTTTTCCGTTTGTTTTTTCTTAGCACTTGGGTCTCAGCTTAGCTTTGCTCTCATTGAAGCCATGCTCTCCCGCTGGTCCCACTCTGCACCCTTGGAGACTTCATTTCTTCATCCCGGTGGAGGAGCACTTACTGCCATGGGGCGTCAGCTGGTTCTGTCTGTGCTTGTCTGGTGTCCCTCTGGGACCAGCAGGACCCAGTCTTCTGACCTGTAAGGATGCGTGGCACGCAGTTGGTTTCAGATGCCTGTGGCTGCGGTCCTCCTCGCCTCGGAGCTCTTCCACACGCGCAGTCCACAGTCTGCGGGCTGTCTGGCCTCTCTTTCTCCCCCGACGTCGGACTCCTCGGCCGTCCTGTGGGCTCTGCCTTCACAGCGGCTTCACCCCGGTCTCCTGGGCACCTTCCTTTCTGCCATCGCATCTCTTCTCCATGCACATCCTGTCTCCCCATTAGGACACGAGTGAGGCCAGGCCACGCCTGGCTCCCTGCCCCCTTTCCCCTCCATCTCTGCCCCGGGGCCTCTGCGCTTGCTTTCAGGTGTCTGTGCGGCTTCCACCAGCCCCGCACTTCAGATGTCTCCTCGAGGAGGCCCTTGATGGCCACAGTGAATGAAGGGTTTCGTCCCCGGCCCCAGACACTTTTTCTTGCTCTTTCTCTCCTTCTCAGTTACCACTATCTAATGTTCTGTATTTTTTCCTTTGTCTTTGTGTTTGACAAGAATTACCTCCCTAACGGCAGGGATTTTTGTTTTATTCACCACTGTGTCTCCAGTGCCTGGGCCAGTGCCTTGGCACACGGTGGGCTTCCGGTAGACACTGGTGGACGGACGGATGGACAGACACATGGATGAGTGGATAATGAACTGGGTGCTTGCAAGACAGTTCTGGCTCTTAACATTATGATTTCTGCTCGGGGACCTTTCTAACCTTGGGGCCCATCATCTCCTGCTCTGGGTAAACAAGGCGGCCTAGAGAGGTTTGAAGGCTGTGGCTGTTCTGTCGGTGACAGGTTTCTTGGATTTGCTGGGACAGAGAAAGACAGCTACTTCCATGGGAGATAGTACTCAGTTCTCTCCCCTTGCACCCCAGACGTTCAGATGGCTGCTGAGCTGGGTTTGGTTAAATCCGGGGAACCCTGTGGATGTGACAGGTGTAAGCAGTTTTGATCACTGGTTTATGAAAGCAGGTAAGAATATACGTGCAAGTCTTTTGCGTCTTAGTGGTGCTGTCACTCATTCTTTTTTTAATTTTAATTTTATTTATTTTTGGCTGTGTTGGGTCTTCGTTGCTGTGCGCGGGCTCTCTCTAGTTGCAGTAAGCGGGGGCCACTCCTCATTGCGGTGCGTGGGCTTCTCATTGCAGTGGCTTCTCTTGTTGCAGAGCACGGGCTCCAGGTGCGCAGGCCTCAGTAGTTGCAGCACACGGGCTCAGTAGTTGCGGCACGTGGGCTCTAGGGCATGCGGGCTTCAGTAGTTGTGGCTTGCGGGCTATAGAGCTCAGGCTCAGTAGTTGTGGCATGCACAGGCTCAGTTGCTCCGTGGCATGTGGGATCTTCCCGGACCAGGGATCGAACCCGTGTCCCCTGCATTGGCAGGCGGATTCCTAAGCACTGCGCCACCAGGGAAGTCCCGTTATTCATTCTTTTAATCACTCATTTGTTCATTTATCCATTCAGCCGCCTTGTTTAAGCACCTGATACCTGGTCATTCCAGGCTTTGATAATGGAGCCTGGGGCCCATTTGAGAGCACTTTGTCAGCTGTGGCACCAGTCGTGTACATGCTTATACGTAGTCCAGGTAACAAGCACAGCCAATGGCCTGTGCGAGCCTGGGTACAGGAAGACAGGGGGAGAGCCATGGGCTTAGGGAAGAGCTGGGCTGCTGGCTGGGCAGGGCTGGGGGAGCATCTGGGCAACATTCCAGCCAGAATAGGCTTGGCATGGGTCCTGGTGCACCTTCCCCCCTGATGGGCTCACGGTAGGGGCCCTCCAGATGGCAGAGAGGCCTGGGGGTCCTGACAGCTCCATCCCGTGTGCGCTCTGGCTTCCCTGCTCGCCTGTTGCCCAGGTGTCCCTCCCTCGAACCTATCTTCAGGATTTTCAGGATGATTTCTCTACGGTGCAGGTGACCCTTCTTGGGCTCATGTTTTGAAAACCCAATTTTTTTTCTGTTCCAGACTCCCTTTAATTTTGGCATGAATCATAGAACACCACCCTACCCCGCTGGGGATTACTGTCTTCTGTGCAGAAGCGAGCGGAAAGACTCTTCGTTCTTAGAGAGTGGAGTAAAGACTGCAAGCAAGCTGGCCCTGTCCATGGCGCCCAAGGGCAACAGCGTGCTGCACCTGCCTCTGTGGGTGTGCCCGGACTGCCGGCGCACCGTGGAGAAGGAGGAGCGGCACAGCAGCCTCGACCAGCCGGCGGTGAGTGCCCGGCTCAGAGGAGCTAACTGGGCAGTGAGATGACTCATCTGGGTCTGCTTTCTGGAAGGAGCTCCCTCCTGCGCCATCTCCTCGTCCCTGGCTCCAACGGCTGGGGTCCCCGCCACCTTTCCTGGTGACACCTGTAGTCAGTAGGAAGGGCCCTGCCCTCCTCGGTCCGACAGCTCCGTCAGCAAGCTTGGGGGGCCCGAAGGGTGGGTTTTGGCTTTTTAAGTCTGGTCTCAGGATGTCTTTGGCAGTGTAGTTTGGTGAAAAGCTAGAGGCGTTCGTGTGCTCATTAGTTCTAGACAATTCCATGTGCTGGTAACTCACCTGAAATTCTTTCCCAGATGCAATTCTCAAGTCGGACTCCCCCCACCCACCCTGCCCCCCCCCCCTTTTCCCCTTGATTTCATGCCTCAGCTAAATGAGACCTTCTTGAGAACATCAGGATCTTTAGCCCAGACAGTGTCTTCATGGGCCCTGGTTCCGAAAGGGCTTTCAAACCTGCTCTTCGGGTTCTGGAAGGAGTTGGCTTTTGCAGCCATTTGCGGCCCCACATTCTAGGGCTCTTCTGTTCCTTTGATTTCTGCTTGATGATTGTTTTCTGAGCTGTCGTCTTTGTGCTAATGCCACTCTGCACGTGGCCGAGGCCGGCAGCGCCCAGCCGCACGTTGCGTTTCCCGGCCCGGGACTGCTCTCCGCGTTGGGCCCCCGCAGTCTGCCGCTCCTTCGCCTGAGCCTCCGCGCTGCCCGCCCCGGAGCCAGCGCTTCTGTTTCGGGGTCTCCTTGAAGGCAGCACCCCAGCTCACGTGCCAGTGTCTATAGCAGTGCTTCAGTAGCTAAAACTCAAAACCTGTTGTTTATCAAAAGGGAAATTTACGTCTCACTCAGCCTCTTCCCACACACCCCTTTTCCTGCTCCGTTCTCCTCCTTAGCACTTCTTTCTAACATATTGTGTATTTTACTTATTCATTTTGTTTGTCTTTTTCCTTCATTGGACTATACACTCCAAGAGGGCAGCTCTTTTTGTGTATTTTCTTACCAAGAACAGTGCTAGCCTGGCCTATTTTAGGTACCCAGAATATTTGAATTGATGAATAAATAAACGAATGAACAAAGAAATGGATAAATCTGGAATTAGGGATTAAAAAGATGGCATAGTCGATCTTCAGTTTTTTCACCCTCAGATCTTTGTGCTTTTATCATTTAATTTTACTTTTGTTTTCTTTCTGTGTCCACTTGAAGTATTTGGTCATTTTTTCCATTTTTTAATGGGAGGCTGTTCAGCCTGTGTTCCCTGCTCACTTCCAGTCAGCACCCTGAAGTCTTCCCCCGGCTCACGCATTTTCTCGGCCTCCTAAATTTTACTGTCTTTTCTTCCTGTCTCCAGTCCTGCTCTTGTGTTCTGGCCTGACTGTGCTTTTGGGAGAAGGGTTGCTGTCGCTCATCCTGGTTTTGGAGGCAAGTGAAAATGCCTGTCATTTCCCATAACTAGTCTTGCCACGAGGGGAGTCTCATCTCCTGACTCCCAGTTTGTCCTGGGTAATGGATCGACACACGAGGCTTTCTCTCCTCATCAAAAAAGTGGCCCCAGGGACCACAGAGGTATAATGTTGACCTATGTGTGTAGACTTAAACCTTCTGTTGCTTTTGTACAGTTGGCCTCTTTGCTCAAGCTGGTTAAAATTGCTGAACTTTTAAAAATAATGAGATGTAATTTACATCTAGTAAAATTCACTCATTTTAAAGTGTATATAGTTCACTGAATTTTGACAGATTTATACAGTTGTGTAAACACCACTACCACGGTTAAGATACAGAACCCCCAAGTGTTCCCTTGTTCACCTTGGTAGGCAACCCTTCCCCTCCTCCCAGCCCCTCGTAATAACCACGGACGTGATTTTTGTCCCCTCGGATTTGCTTTTTCTGGAGTGTCACATAGACTTCTTTAACTTGGTGTCGTGCTTTGAGAGTTGTGCATCAGCAGTTTGTTCCTTTTTATGGCTGAATAAATTGTAGAGATACACCACAGTTTGTTTACCTGTTCGCCGTTGATGGATGTTTCTGTTGTTTCCAGATTTGGACTGTTTTGCATCAAGCTGTTGTGAACGTTCTTGTACATGTTGTTCCGTGGACATGCTTTTTACATGTCACTGGAGTGATTTGCTCACGTTTGGTTGAGAGCTTTGCGTTTGTGCTTGTGAAGAGGGTCTGCTCACGGAGGCTCATTAAAGTCTTCTTGTCTTTTATGTCTTTCAGGGCCTCGTAAAGTGAGTTGAGATGTGTTCCTGCCCCTCTTTTCTGGAAGAGTTTGTGTAGTGTTGGTGTTGCTTCTTCCTTCAGTGTGGTTGCCCCTTGCTCTTGCTGGGGGCAGTGCCAGGCAGCACGTGCAGAGGCAGGGCGCCTGGTCGGCCAGTCTGATGGGCCCTGGGGCTGCTGTGGCTCTGCACTTGGGGCCCCACAGACTCGTCCCTCTGGCGGCTGCTGCCCCCTGTGCTTGTGCGGGCCGGGGGGTCTCTCTCCACACTCTGCCCGCGCTGTGTGCCGGCGGCGAGAGCCTCCTGCTGGGTGTTTCCTCGCTTCCCCTGTCCGGCCTGAACCTTGGGCAGTCCTGTGCCCGGGCTTCGGGGTGCGGCTTTCCTGGTGATCCTGCCCCTGCTGCGTGGCAGCCAAACCCTGCCTGCATCTGTAGGGGCCTCGGGGTGTGGCCTGTGCTTGTGTCCGTGTGGGTCCTGGGCCTGTCTCCTGGGGGGCTCGGTCCCCTCTTCTCGGTGGATCAGCCTGGGCCTCGGGTGGAGGCCGCCCACCACCCCAGCAGTGAAGGCTTCTGCTTGCTCCCAGAGAAGGGCCCGGCCCGGCAAGTCCTACTGGCCACACCCAGCCTTTAAGAACTTGTCACACGCTGAGCTGTGTCCTCCGACCCACTCACGGCTGCCCGCCTTCCTCGCCTTGTCCCCAGATGGCCCGTCACACTTGTCGAGTTCAGCTGATCCTTTGTGCTCTCCGGTGGGCCCAGAGTTACGAGTTTGTGTGTCGTCCCGCTGTCTCTGATCATCAGGGTAAGGGCTCTGAGCACGGACAGTGGACCTGGAGCTGAATTGCTCTCCTGCAGATACGCATTCTGTTACCGGAAGTCGTGGTGGGGCACTGCTGTTTCTCCCTGCTCTGTGCCTCCCAGCTCCACATTGTCCGTTTCTCCAGAGACCTCTTCTTCTGTGCCTAGACCTTGTCCTGCCCCTACACCTAAGAGGACTTCGGTTCACACATCCGACTGGATCCTGTCTTTCTAGGTCACTTGCCTGAGTGTCCTCCGTTGCCATAGTTCTTGGACCTCCTCTGTCCCTTTCCCACCGTCAGGTCCCTCTGACCTCACTGTCATTTCTCTCTTGGAAAGCCGCCTAACTCGTTTGCCTGGGGCCTGGTTCAGTGCTGCCCCTGTCTGGCAGAACGTGACTGGAGAAAAGCACCGCTGGGGTACTGCTTCCCGACTGCGAGGTGCCAGGTCGTGGAAGGGCGTCCAGCGTGTCGCCCTGGCTTTGTCACTGCACCCCCAGATGCAGAGATGGAGCACCCCCTTCCTTCTCCTCTCTTCCCAAACACCCCCCACCCACTTTGCCCTGCTTGGCTGGTCTCCCACCCCTGTGGCCGAGGGAAGTCGCCTCCCAGGTGCCCACCCCTCTCCGTCCTCTCCAGGGCCTTGTTGCTTTTGCTGTTCTTTCCCTCTTTGCTCCTGTCCGGCTCATGCCCAGCAGAGTGCAGATGCTCTAGAGTCGTCTGCCTCTGGCCTCGCCCCCCTCCTGCTGTCACTGTCTCCTCCTGCTCCCTTCACAGACAGGCATGTCTCTGGGTAACTTAAACTTTTGGTTCAGTTTCTTTAAGTGATAAGAGGTTTTCCATTTCTATTCGAGTTAGTCGTGGTAAATTATATTCTTAGAAATTGTCACTTTTTGGTATGAAGTTGTGTGTGGGTGGTCTGTTTTCAATTCCTCCCATACCTGTAGATAACAGCTCTTTTTATTCCTCATATTTGTGCTTTTTCTTTCTCTTTTTTTAACCAGTCTTTCTAGAAGTGTGTTGATTTTGTCTTTTCAAAGAACTTTTTTTTAATTTTTAAAATCTCTCTTTCACTTTGTCTATTTCATTAATTACTTGTTGTGTGTGTGTGTGTGTGTGTGTGTGTGTGTGTGTGTGTGCGCGTGTGCACGCGGCAGTATTTGATTGGTTAACGCTGTGCTGCCTCTGATAGAAGTTCCGGGGCACAGAGTCCATCCCTCTACCTTGTCTCCTCACCATCCTCTCTGTCTTCCCAGAGGCTCGCTTGTGGGCAGATTCTTGTTTATCCCTCCACAGATGTTCTGTTCTGTTCTGTTCCGTGTGCTGAAAGGTAGTGATGGCAAGCACCACAGGGTCCCGAATTACAGACAGACGCTGTCAGTAAGTTGAGACATGTGGTTCTCCCAGTTTCTTGTTCTTGGGAGCAGGGTACAGATGCCGTGACAAGGTGGGGTGCGTGTCAGTGTGGGGGGCTCTCCATCTTCTAGGCCTCTTCTCAGGGCTGCTGACAAGTGTCTGGGGAGCCTTGAGCTTGGTGCCAGCTGCTTTGGGAGCTGCATTCCTGTGCTTGTCTCACCCCAGAGACCTGGCGGGAACCTGGCCTTGCTCAGCCCGCCTACTGGGGGGAGGATGGGAGACAGCCCAGAGCCACTCACCGATTGCCAGGCGACCTTCACCACGCAGCCCTGCTGAGGCCACCACAAGTCTCCTTTCTTCTTCTTTCTCTGTGGCCACTCTTCTGTCTCTCTACATGCAGTTCTTCTCATCAGTTTTTCTTCCTCTGCCCTGATGTGTGCTGGAAACCTCTAATTACTGCGCTAGATTTTGAATTGCTAGTTGTATTGGCTCAATTTTAAGTGTTATCCAATTTTGATTATTTCTGTTTTTAACCGTAAATTGTTTTGAAGTATCTGTAAATATCCAAACATATATCTCTCAGATCACCTTTAATCATATTGACTTTTAATTTAATGCTGTTACAGTTGGAGATCATGGCATGTATTACAATGACTCCTTATCAGTCAGTTATACTAATATGTGGTTAGGTTTTTCTAAAAGTTCCATGTGTGCTTGAAAGTGTTTTCTCAGCGTTTAGATAGAGGACTCTGTGTACTCCCATTAGATCAACCCCTCGTTAATTGTGTTCTTAGATCCTTTTGTGTTCTTAACTAATTTTGTTGTGCTTAATCTGTTGATTTCTGAGTAAGGTCAGTTAACACCTCCCACTGTGCGTGTGTATTTGTCCTTTTTTCTTGTAAATGTTTCCATTTTTGCTCTCTAGGTTTTAAGGCTGTGCTGGGTGAATACAGGTTGAATGATTAAATCTCAGTACATTGTTCCTTTGGTTGTGGTGGCCCCTCCTCAGGGCTTTTTGTTTACTGTTTTTGCAGGTAGATGAGCTCTCTCCCTCCCTTCCTTCCTCTCCTTTTGTAGCCTCTTGTTCTCATTTGCCCTGTGTTGCATCTTGTAAGTGTCCTTGTGCAGTCAGCATAGAAGTATACTCAATTTGGTCTCCTTTGAGAAGCTACTTTTTTTTTTATTGAGGTAAAGTTGATACACAGTAAGTTTCAGGTGTACAACATAGTGACTCACAATTCCTAAAGTTTATACTCCGTTTATAGTTAGTATAAAATATTGGCTATATTCCCTGTGCTATACAATATATCCTTATATCCTTGTTGCTTATCTGTTTTATACATAGTAGTTTGTGTCTTTTAAATCCCTTCCCCTACCTTGCCCCTCCCCCTTCCCTCTCCTCACTGACAACTACTAGTTTGTTCTCTATATGTGAGTCTGTGTCTCTGTTTTGTTATATTCAGTAGTTTTATTTTTCAGTTCCACGTGTAAGTGACAGCATGCAGTATTTGTCTTTCTCTGACTTATTTCACTCAGCATAATGCCCTCCAAGTCCATCCGTGTTGTTGCAAATGCAAAATTTCTTTTTTTTAAATGGCTGAGTAGTATTCCATTATATACATGTATATCTATATACCGTGTGCTCTTTATCCAGTATCTGTCGGTGGACACTTAGGTTGCTTCCTTGTCTTGGCTATTGTAAATAGTGCTACTATAAACATTGGGGTGCATGTGTCTTTTCAAATCAGTGTTTTCATTTTCTTCAGCTGTCTACCCAGGAGTGGAATTGCTGGATTGTATGGTAGTTCTATTTTTTGTTTTTTGAGGAACCTCCACATTGTTTCCCACAGAGACTGCACCAGTTTGCATTCCCACCAACAGTGCACAAGGATTCCCTTTTCTCCACATCCTCACCAGTGGTTGTTATTTGTGGCCTTTTTGAGAATAGCCATTCTTACAGGTGTGACGTGATATCTCATTGTGGTTTTGATTTGCATTTGAGAAGCTACTTCCTCTTCTTCTTTTTTTAAATTTAAATTATTTATTTATTTATTTGGCTGCGCTGCATCTTCGTTGCCACGTGTGGTGTCTGGTTGCGGCACGCGAGAAGCTACTTCTTAATGGTGAAATTAATCCTTGTCGCTTCCTGTGATTGCTGATCTGTTTGGTTTTATCTCTGCTACAGTGCAGGTCACAAGTCAAGCACTGCCCTTCACCTAGATCCCCTCTTTGTCCCTCCCCCCACCCCCCACCTCTCCACAGAGTTTGCAGTCTTTCCAGCTCCTCTTTCTTAGTTACAGCACCCACAGCTCCATCCCTAAACGGTGTTGTCCTGTTTTTCTGGTGTTCTGAAGTTTATATAGGTATCATGCAGTATGCATTATTTTGTGTCTGATTTATTTTGTTCAGCATTATGTTTGAGATTCATAAATGTTGTAGTATTTTCATTTTCATTACTATATACTATTCACCTTTGTGAACTTATACTACATTTTGGTTGTTTTCCAAATTTTGCTATTACGAATGATGCTCTTGGAGCACACGTTCACACATTCTGTTGTATATATGTGTAGGAAAGGAATTGCTGAGTCATGGGGTTAAGATTAATAGCATATTTTTAAATGAAAACTATTTTCCAAAACAAAAATAGTAAGTAGAATAGCACTGTTTTGCATATCTTCTTAATGTTTGGTTAATAGAAGACAGCTGGATTCTCATACCTACTTCTGTGTCCTACTTCTGTGTGATAGGTTGTTTTGATTGAAGTTATATGAAGAACATATTTTAATAGCTTTTTCAGATAACTGAGGATATTCTTTGATACCACACCAAACCATGACAGATAATAGTTTCCTAATGGTTAGCTGTAATGTAGAATCTGAAATGATATCAAAGAATTTTTCCTACACTGTTAAATTGAAATCCATTGTCTAT
The DNA here is from genome assembly GCF_028023285.1 of Balaenoptera ricei. Taxonomy (NCBI): domain Eukaryota; kingdom Metazoa; phylum Chordata; class Mammalia; order Artiodactyla; family Balaenopteridae; genus Balaenoptera; species Balaenoptera ricei. The sequence goes on along the minus strand of NC_082643.1, from coordinate 141,731,596 downwards.
CTTGCACTCTCAATGAACCTCTTACCCACACATGATTTTGCAACACCACACGTTGGTCATTTGTAAAATAGCAGTTTACTGAGTAAGGGAGGTCTTTGAGATAGTGACACCTTTCATTATTCAGGTTGTTTTTTTTTTTAAAGTCACATTTGTCACTGTCACCACCGATCTCATCAGAGAGGTCTCTAAATGTGGATAAGCGTTCAAGTCCACAGTGATGGATACAAGTTTTCCAAACTTCCAATTTTTGCTTGAAAGCTCAGATTTTATGATTGGCCACAAGTAGCATCAGCTGTTTTCCTTGAAGGGACAGGCTTATTTCACTCATTTTTGAGAAGATGTCCGACAGTGTCCAAGTCTGAATAAGCATGGATTGGTCTGTCAGGCATTCTTTCAAGTAAAATTGGTGTTTCATGGACAGGGTGCCTCATTCAGCTCGCAGCACGCAGTGCTTTCCTCTGGAACGTTGCAGAAATGCTTTATGCAGACTTCCCGTTTCATCACGTTGAATATTCAACAGCCATGTGCTTAAAGGTTGAGATTTAATACAATTAATGATTTTGCAACATCTAGGACACTCTTAAGTGGCACTGGCCTTTTTTTAACTGAGCACATGGTGGTGAAGAACACAGTGGCTACTAAGTCTACTTTGCTGTGTATATTGTCGTAATTACTGTAGCTCTGTAACAAATGTATTCAGAGAGAAAGCCCTCTTACCTTGTACTCATCAAAAATGTCTTGGTTATTCTTGGTTCCTTACATTTCTGTATAAATGATAATTATCTTATCAATTTCACCCCCCCCCCCCAAAAAAAAAAACCCTGTTGAGATTTGACTAGGATTGCACTGACTATAAGTCAGTAGGAGAAGAATTAACTTCTTTCTAATATTGAGTTTTCTAATCCCATAAGTATGGGGTCTTTCTCCATTTATAAGTGTTTCATATTTTTCTGTATTATGCCATTACACCTTTTATTTATTTGTTTATTTGGCTACACCAGGTCTTAGTTGCCACCTGCAGGATCTTCTTTGCAGCATGTGGGATCTAGTTCCCTGACCAGGGATCGAACCCAGGCCCCCTGCATTGGGAGCACGGACTCCTAGCTACTGGACCATCAGGGAGGTCCCCCATTGCACCTTTTTAAAAAAGCATTTACCCGTAGGTACTTTTATTTATACTATTTATTTATTTATTTAAAATTTATTTATTATTTTATATTTATTTTTGGTTGCGTTGGGTCTTCATTCTGTGTGTGGGCTTTCTCTAGCTGCGGTGAGCGGGGGCAACTCTTCGTTGCAGTGCGTGGGCTTCTCATTGCGGTGGCTTCTCTTGTTGCAGAGCACAAGCTCTAGGCAGACTTCAGTAGTTGTGCCTCGTGGGCTCAGTAGTTGTGCCTCGTGGACTCTAGAGCGTAGGCTCAATAGTTGTGGGGCATGGGCTTAGTTGCTCCGCGGCATGTGGGATCTTCCTGGACCAGGGCTCGAACCCATGTCTCCTGCATTGGCAGGCGGATTCTTAACCACTGTGCCACCAGGGAAGTCCCTTATTTATACTATTTAAATGATATCTTTTAATTTTTCTTCCTCTAACTTTATTGGTGTAGATGTAATTGACTTCTCTTTTTAAGTTGTTAATGGGACGTTGCTAGACACCCCCCATCTGAATATACGTTAAGCAGGTCTTTTGACTTTACTTCTGTCAAGTGGAATCCCAAATTTTTTTCAAGATCTGCAATTTTAGGTTACAGGCTGTTTGTCTCAGATGTCCTTTGCTGGTCATTCATGCAACAGTCATTAAAACAGGCAGCTTTTGGTACCTACTGTATAGCACAGGGAACTATATTCAATATCTTGTAATAACCTATAACGGAAAAGAATCTGAAAAGGAATGTGTGTGTGTTTGTGTGTGTGTGTGTGTAACTGAATCACTTTGCTGTACACCTGAAACTAACATAACATTGTAAATCAACTATATACTTCAATTTAAAAAACAAACAAACAGATGGCTTTTACTCCTCTTCTCAACATTGGTCCCTGGCACGACACCCAAGTCAGTGGGTGGAGGGAGCAGTGGAGTCCTGAGGAGGCGTTCTGGAGAACACCTGACAGTGGAGGTGGAGAAGACTGAGCAGCAGAGGGTGAGAAGTAGAACGAAAAGCCAGAGAGGGTGACAGGCAGAAGGTCGTCGTCGCTGGGTCAGGGGTTAGATGTTTTTACCCTACCTGAAGGTAATAAGCTGGCTTGTTCCTGTTTCATGGGTGCTGGCAGAAGACTCGAGACTCCTGAGTCAGAGACAGAGGACTTTGTTACTCGGCACAGCAGAAACATCCCGAACGCACGCGAACATTTGGGTTCTCCTCACCCCCTCCCCTCCCCAAGGGCTGCATCAGTGCAGGGGGTGCAGTGGGTTTGTGTCACAGCTCAGGAGCACTGGCTGGGGGGGTGGGGTGCGGGCGGGGATCTGGCCCTTTTACTGTAAGCAGTAAGCAAGCCTGCCTTTTGTCTCAAGGTCCTCAGCTGCATAAGCAGCCCTGAGAAGGGGCCCGTGGGGAGTGGGCAGGGGAGACAGAGCCCTGTAGCCTTGGTACATCCAGCAGGACAAGGAGCAGCCTGGGAGACCCCTGGAGGACGCTCTCCCAGCAGTCCTGACAGACACTGAAAACGTTAGCTGAGAGAAGACACCGAGTGTTGGTGTGGCAACAGAGAAGTTGTGTCTGACCTTTGATAGGCCTGTGTCCAGTTGGAGCACAGGCCCGGCTGAACTGTGTGGAGAATAGCTCAGTGGAGAGGGAGCTGAGAAAGTCCAGTTAGGGGGCTGGTCTTTCAGATGCTTGACTGTGAGGGGAGGAGAGGACAGACCCAGCTGGAGGAGGGGCTTGGAAATGTTGAAGTAATGAAGAAAAGAGCTGGTAGTGGGGAGAGGTTTTTCCTCCCATTTAAATTTTATTTTTTTAATATGTGATATTTGACATATATATGAATATGTCTACAGTGTACATGTTATGAGGGATGATAAAATGAACACCAGTCAGCATTAAAAATCAGGCCATCCCTAACACCTGTGTGCCTGTGTGCTCTTCCCTTCTCCATCTTTGTTCCTCCCCTTCCAAGGTAAACACTGTCCTTTTGTATTGATCATTCCCTTATTTTCTTAAACCCTTAAAAAAAAAAGTTATTGCCTATATGTGTATCTCTAAATAATAAATTATTTATTTTTGTTTGTTTTTGACCTTTATGAAAGTGGTGTGTGCTTATGCTGTCTTCTCTGTTTATAAGATTCCTCATGCTGTCTGGATAGCTGCAGTTTGTTCATTTTCACTAATATAATTCATTCATTCTTCACACAATACAATTCACATATAATCCAATATGTTGCTATACTGTAATTTATTCATCAATAATTTTGTTGAATAGTGGAGAAAAGACAGTCTTTTCAATAAATTGGTTTGAGTTAATTGGATATTCACATGTGAAAGAAGGAAACTTGACCCATATCTTAGACCACTCAAAAACATTAACTCAAAATGGATTACAGACTTATATGTAAGACCTGAAATCATGAAACTCCTAGGAATAAAGCCCCTTGACATGGGTCTTAGTAGTGACTTTTTGGATTTGACACCTAAAGCACAAGCAACAAAATAAAAAAATAAACAACTGGGACTACGTCAAATGAAAAAGCTTCTGACAGCAAAAGAAACCATCAACAAAGTGAAAAAGAAAATCTACAGAATGGGAAAAAATATTTGCAAACCATGTATCTGATAAGGGGATAATATCCAAAATATTTCAAGAGCTCTATGCAACTCAACAGCAAAAAAACAAATAAGCCAGGTAAAAAATGGGCAAAGGACCCATAGACATTTCTCTAAATAATATATATAAAAGGCCAACAGGTACCTGAAAAGATGCTCAACATCACTAGTCATTAGGAAAATGCAAATCAGAACCACAGTGAAATATCATCTCAGGCCTGTTAGAAGGGCCGTATCATCAGCAAGACAGGAGATGACAAATACTGGCATGAATGTGGAGAAAAGCAACCCTTGTGCCCTGTTGGTGGGATTGTAAAATGGTGGAGCCACGGTGGAGAACAGTATGGAGGATCCTCAAAAAGTTAGAATTATCATATGCATCAGCAGTTCACTTCTGGGAATATATTCAAAGGAAATGAAATACTAACTTGAGAAGGTACCTGCACCACCATGTTCATAACAGCATTATGTACAATAGCCAAGACATGGAAACAATCTAAGTATTCATTGTTGGATGAATGGTTAAAGAAGATGTGGGGTGTGTGTGTGTGTGTGTGTGTGTGTGTTTGTATACACACACATATATAAAAACAATGGAATGTTATTTGGCCATAACAAATGAGGAAGCCTTCCCATTAGGACAGCATGGGTAGACATGGACTTTGAAGGCATTATGCTTAGTGAAGTAAGTCAGACAGAAAAAGGCAAATACTATATGATCTCACTTACATGTGAAATCTAAAAACACAAAAAACAAACCCAGGGCTTCCCTGGTGACGCAGTGGTTGAGAATCTGCCTGCCAATGCAGGGGACACGGGTTCGAGCCCTGGTCTGGGAAGATCCCACATGCCGTGGAGCAGCTGGGCCCGTGAGCCACAACTACTGAGCCTGCGCGTCTGGAGCCTGTGCTGCGCAACAAGAGAGGCCGCGACAGTGAGAGGCCCGCGCACCGCGATGAAGAGTGGCCCCCACTCGCCAAAACTAGAGAAAGCCCTCGCACAGAAACGAAGACCCAACACAGCCAAAAATAAATTAATAAATTAATAAATTAAAAAAAAACAAACCCAAAGCCAGACTTGGAGAAAAAGAAATCGGACTTGTGGTTACCAAAGGCAGAGGGTGACAGAATGGGGAATTGAAGAAGGTGGTCAACAGGTGCAAACTTCCAGTTACAAGATAAGCATGTCCCCGGGATGTGATGTACAACATGGTGACTGTAGCCGATGGTGCTGTATGACTCATAGGAAGGTTGCTGAGAGAGAGAATGCTACGAGCTCTCATCACAAGGAAGAAGGTTGTCCTGTATCTGTATGAGATGATGGGTGTTAGCTGAACCCATTGTGGTAATCATTTCACAATATAGGTAAATCAAACCATCATGCTGTATGCCTTAAACTTTACAGTGATGTACATCAATTATTTTTCCATAAAACTGGGGGAAAAAATTAAAGCCCAATATCGAAAACAAAATGCCCATTAAAAAATACTACTTAAACAAATTTTGTTGGAAGATACAGAGTTGTTTTCTGGTTTTTGCAGTTATTTAAAAAAAAATGCTGTTGGGCATCTATATATCCATCTCTTGGTACTTGTTTGTAAGAGTTTTGTTAGGGTGTGTTTCGGTCGGGATTCTCCAGAGAAACAGAACCAACAGGAGATGGATGGATGGATGGATGGATGGATGGATGGATGGATGGATGGATGGATGGATAGACGGATGGATAGATAGGGAAAAGAAAAGAAAAGAAGCAGAGGTTTATTATAGGGACTGGCTCAAGTGGTTATGGAGGCCAAAAGTCTCGCTATGTACATTCTGCAAGCCGGAGAACCGGAAGTGCTGGTGTCCGAGGGCAGAAGAGGGACATCTCTCTGCCTTTTTATTCTGTTCAGACCCTCAGAGGAATGGACGATATCCATCTGCACTGGGGAGGGCCATCTTCTTTATTCAGTCTACCCATTCCAGTGCCGATCTCTTCGGAGACACCTCACAGACACACCCAGAAATGATGTTTTACCAGCTCCCCGGGCATCCCTGAGCCCAGTCAAGTTGACACACAAAATCAGTCATCACAGAGTGTTTATCTGTGGAGTGGAGTTGCTGGGTTACAGGTAATTCAGACACATTCGTAAGGCAGTCCCAGCTTCTGGAGTGAGCGCCAGCAGCACTTGAGCCCTGGTCGCCTGTGTTCTCGCCTAGGCTTGGCCTCAGGGAGGCAGAGCTTGAGGCTGGGGTCGGGGAGCAGTAAGGTAGACAGATGGTGGCCCTCATGAGGTCCCACTAAGACAGGAGAGCCAGTGTCTGTTTCTAGAAGAGACAGATTTGCAGGCAAGCCTGCAGAGGATGCAAGTAAGGTCGGGTGAGGAGTGTAGAAGTTGAGAAAATTGCTGCCAGAATTTTTTTATAAACTTGTTTTTGAGAACGAGGCTGGATTGAGGGGACTGGGAAGGAGCAAGGGAGTGGGTAAGGTTTCAGTGAGAACAGTGAGCTGGCAGGGCATCGGGTTGCTGGACAGCCTGAGGTGCTTGTTGAAGATGGAGACGTCGCTGAGCAGTGGCCCCGACCTGCCCATCGGCAAGGACCTTCCCCTCAGCAGCGTCCGGCGTTGGGGAGAGAGAGCCAGGCAGGGCGGCTTGGCTGAGCGGGCTCAGCAGAGGCCTGGCCCAGGGTGACTGAGAGCAGAGTCGCTTACCCTTTACCGCCAGCACGCACCTCAGCCCTTCCGACCTGCCGGCACCCCCTAACCCCACCCCGAATCTCTACTGCAACTCGTTTGCCCTGGTTCCTGTCTCACCCATCTCAGGGTGTCTACACAGGCCTGGCACAGAGCAGGTACCTGGGAATGATTTTTGAATGAAGGAACGAGCCTGCCTTTGACTTGTATCCACAGATAATGTTTCAGGACTTAAGAATGTTTACAGTATACATCCTGTACAGTAGAGTTCACACCTTGTTGGGGCTGTGGACGTGAGTTCCTGATCTGTGAGTTCTCTGACGGTTTGTATTCTGATCACGGGGGAGGGCATGCTCAGATCATGTGGAGGGCTTTGCCCCTGACTTCTGTGGGCCTGGGTGCACTGCTTTTCAGGGTTACTGAGGCAGCAGCAGCAGTTGTCTTGATATTCACATTCTATGCTGAAGCCAAGCAAAGACCCAGCAAAGGCGTGACCTGCTCTGTGCAGGAGAAATTCAGACAGGCAAAGAGGTGGGATGGTTGAGACATTGTGCAAAGACCCACGGGGTGCAGGCCTGACTCAGGAGAGCCTGCCTGCACTTAGTTGTCAGAACCAGGCTGTGTTGAATTTAGCAATTTGGTTTCAGCAAATCATCATTTTTTTTTTTTTCTTTTTTGGCCCTGTTGCGAGACTTGTGGGATCTTAATTCCCCGACCAGGGATTGAACCAGCTCTCAGTAGTGAGAGTGCCGAGTCCTAACCAGTGGACCACCGCCAGGGAATTCCCCCATCTGTGTCTTTAAAATAATGTTAATTTGAATTTTAATGATTTTCAGGGGTTTTTGTATTTAAGTTGTAGACCAGCTTGGTTTTTTATAGTTGTTAAAAGGCCTTAAAAACGTAAATTATGTTGCATTTTACATTTGTGTTTGTTTAAGTAACAAAAATAGTTTTAAGTCTGGTGTGGGGGAGTGGGAGATGCTACTCTGGAGAATTTTTTTTTCTTTTATTTATTTATTATTTTGTTTATTTATTTATTTGTTTGTTTATGGCTGTGTTGGGTCTTTGTTGCTGTGCGCGGGCTTTCTCTAGTTGCGGCGAGCGGGGGCTACTCTTTGTTGCGGTGCGCGGGCTTCCCATTGGGGTGGCTTCTGTTGTTGCAGTGTGCAGGCTGTAGGTGCACGGGCTTCAGTAGTTGCGGCATGCAGGCTCAGTAGTTGTGGCTCGTGGGCTCTAGAGTGCAGGCTCAGTAGTTGTGGCGCACGGGCTTAGTTGCTCCATGGCATGTGGGATATTCCCGGACCAGGGCTCGAACCCGTGTTGTCTGCATTGGTAGGCGGATTATTAACCACTGCGCCACCAGGGAAGTCCCTATTTTTTCTTTAAAGGGGCCTGTGTAGCCCTCAGGCATCCTGCCACAAGGATGACTACTTAGCATATTCTACTTTTCTGTTTTCAAGGTTGACTGATGTATAAAGGCTCTGTTTTGGTTGTGGACATTAGCATTTGTGTCTGTGTTCACCTATATATTGTTAAAATGTAAGTCTTGCATTTTACACTAAGGAGCCAGATTCTCTTAATAGTTACCATGACCACAGTTCTAATCAAAGGCATATAGTTCCAATTTAAACCAACCATTTAAGGGTTTGCTAATAGTTGTCCTTATCTCGAATGTTTGCTCTGTTGAGTCTTGGTTCATAATGCAAACATATAAAATTCCTTTGTAATGAACCTCATGAAAGTGGTTGTGCTAATAAAATGTGTCACTGCTACCATGAATTGTTCGATCGAGAGGGCAGAACTTGAGTCAGCCTCACAGAAAGATAATCTGAATGGTAGTCTTTGGCTTTTTTAGCTTAAAATAATACTTTTAAGTCTTATCCATGTTCTTGCATGTATCAGTAGTTAATTATTTCTGAGTAGTGTTCCGCTGTATGGATGAACCACAGTTTATCCATTCGCCAATAGAGGGACATTGGTGTTTCCTGGTTTGGGCTATCATGAATAAAGCTGCTGGTAACATTTGAGTACAAGTCTTTGTTTGGACAGAGTTCATTTCTCTTTGATAAATACCTAGGAGTGGAATTGCTAGGTTGTGGGTAAGTGTATGACTAACATTATAAGGACCTCTCATGCTATTTTCCAAAATGCTTATACTGTTTCCCAGCCGCGTATGAGAGTTCTCCTTTGTATCTCCATCCTCACCAAGGTTGGATATTGATAGTCTTTAATTATGGCCAGTCTAATAATGGCTTACAGTGTTATCTCATTATGGTTTTAAATTGCATTTTCTTAATGACTTGTTGAGCATCTTTTCATGTGCTTATTTTCTGTCTCTTTGGTGAAGTGACTGTTCAAACCTTTTGCATATTTTTAATTGGGTGGTTTATCTTACTGTTGAGTTGCCAGAAATCTTTATATATTCTGAATACAAGCCTTTTATCAGGTATGTTTCTCAGATATTTTCTCCCAGTGTGGTTTGCCTTTTCATTACATAACACTGTTGTTGTTGTTGTTTTTAATATTTATTTATTCATTTATTTTGGTTGCACTGGGTCTTAGTTGTGGCATGCAGGATCTTTGTTGCGGCATGTGGGATCCTTTAGTTGCGGCATGCGGGCTTCTTAGTTGCTGCATGCATGCGGGATCTAGTTCCCTGACCAGGGATCGAACCCAGACCCCCTGCATTGGGAACACGGAGTCTTACCCACTGGACCACCAGGGAAGTCCCAATAACACTGGTTTTTGAACATCAAAAAATTTTAATTTTGGTCAAGTCCAGTTCATCAATTTTTAAATGATTTGGGCTTTTTGTGTTCTGTATAAGAAATCTTTGCTACCCAAAGTTTATAAAGATTTTTTGCCCTGTGTTTTTTTCTAGATGTCTTATAGTTTGAGCTTCTACATTTGATTCTTGATCCATTTTGAGTGAAGTTTTGTATCTTTTGTGAAGTAAGGGTTGAGGTTCATCCTTGTATATGGACATCCAGTTGTTCAAGAACTATTGTTGAAAATGCTGTTTTTCCTCATTGAAAGACCTTGGCATCTTTGTCAAAAATCAGTTGATGCTGTATGTGTGGGTCTACTTCTGGACTTCCACTCTACATGTATACCCATGCTTTTGCCAGTACCATACTGTCCTGATTCCTGAAGCTTTTTATAGTAAGTTATGAAATTAGGTAGTAAAGATCCTCAGGCTTTGTTCTTCTTAAAAAGTGTTTGGCTGTTCTAGGTCCTTTGCATTCCCATATAAAGTTTAGAATCATCTTGCCAGTTTCTACAGAAAAACCCACTGAGATTTTAACTGGCACTGTGTTGAGTCTATAGACCAATTTGGGGAGAAATGACATCAAAATAATATTGAGTCTCCCACTCCATGAACATGATATGACTTTTCATTTATTTCGTTTTTAAGTTTATTCTTAGAATAGTTTTGTAGTCTTCAATGTGTAGGCTTTGCACAGCGTATTGAAACATTTCCAAAGCATTTCATCTTTTTCTTGCTATTTTAAACGGTACTTCTAAAAAAATTTCAGTGTCCAATCATTTATTGCTAGTATATAGAAGTGTAACTGTTTTTTGTATATTGACCTTATATCCTGTGAAGATTCATTTATTTTTAAAATTATTTATTTATTTTTTTTGACTGCATTGGGTCTTAGTTGCGGCACACGAGATCTTTTGTTGTGGCACGCAGGCTCCAGAGCACATGGGCTCTGTAGTCGTGGCGCACAGGCTTAGTTGCAGAGTTGTAGTTTGTGGCACGCGGGCTGTCTAGTTGTGGTGCATGGGCTCAGTAGTTGGTGGCGCCCGGGCTTAGTTGGCCCGCGGCATGTCGGATCTTAGTTCTCCAACCAGGGATTGAACTTGTGTCCCCTGCATTGGAAGGTGGATTCTTAACCACTGGACCACCAGGGAAGTCCCACGATTCATTTATTAATTCTAGTGGTCTTTTGGTAGACTCTGTAGGATTTTCTACGTAGTTGATCACATCATCTAAAAATAATGTGTTTTTTTCATTTCCAATCTGTATGTCTTTTTTTTTCTTCTTCTTCTTTATTCCGTTGGCTGGAACCATCAGTGTGATGTTGAATAGAAGTGGTATGAGCAGACATCCTTCCCTGTTCCCAGTGTTAAGGGGAAAGCATTTAGTTTTTCACCATTAAGTATAGGAGTAGAATCTTGTAGATCAGGTTGGAGAAGTTTACTTCTGTTTTTAGTTTGCTGAGAGTTACCATGAATGGATATTTAATTTTGACAAATTCTCTTCCTACATCTATTAAGATGATCATAGAGCTTTTCTTTTTTAGTTTGTTAACAAAATTAATTATGGTGATTTTTGAAATGTTGAATGAACCTTGCATTCCTGGGATAATCCACACTTGGTTGTGGTGTATTATCTTTTTTATAGATTGCTGTATTGGATTTGCTAATGTTTTTCTAAAGATTATTGCATCTGTGTTCATGAAGGATATTAGTCTCTAAGTTTCTTGTCTGACAATATCTTTGTGTGGTTTTGGTGTCAGGGTAATATTTGCCTTTTAGAATGAGCTGGGAAGTATTCACTCTTCTTTAATTTTCTGGAAAAGGTTGTGTAGAATTGGTATTATTTCTGCCTTAAATGTTTGGTAGAATTCACCAGTGAAGCTGTCTTGACCTAGAATTGGCATTATTGGGAAGGTTTTGAACTGTGAGTCCAATTTAGTTAGTGAAGATTGTCTTTCTTCATGAGTGAGCTTCATTAATTTTTGTCTTTAAAGAAATTTCACAGTATATGCAAGTCAAGTCGTTTTGCTGTACATTTTAAACATATACTGTGATATATGTCAATTGTGTCTCAGTAAAACTGGGGGAAAAAAGAAATTCGCCCTTTTTATGTCAAATATATTGGTATGAAGTTGTTCAGAATATTCCCTTGCTATTTTTTAATTTTTCACAGGATCTGTAGTGATTGTGTGCCCTCCCTTTCATTCCTGATATCAGTTGTTTGGGTTTTGTTTTTGTCTTTTTTTCCCTGATAGCCTGGCTAGAGGTTTATCATTTTTATTGATCTTTTCAATAAAAGGGAAAAGAACCACATTTTGGTTTAATTGATTTTCCATTTTCTATTTTATTAATTTCTGCTCTTAGGTTTATTCTTTCTTTCTTTCTACTTTATACTTAATTTGTTATTCTTTTGGTTTCTTAAGGTAGAAGTTTACATCATTGATTTGAGACCTTTCTTCTTTTCTGATACGTGTTTTATTCCCTAAAATTCTATCCAAGCATTCCTTTAGCTGCATGCCACAAATTTCGATATGTTGTGTTTTTCATTCTGTTCAAAATATTTTATACTTACTCTTAGTATGATTTATCCTTTGACCCATGGGTTATTTAGAAGTGTGTTTTTTAACTTCCTTATAATTTGGTGTGTTTTCTAGATATCTTTTTTTAAATTGAGGTATATGTATATATATGTATTTTTAAATTTGGCTGTGCCGCACAGCTTGAGGGATGTTAGTTCCCCGACCAGGGATCAAACCTGGGCCCTGGCAGTGAAAACGCTGAGTCCTAACCACTAGATCACCAGGGAGTTCCCAGAATTAAGGTATAATTGACATACAACATTCTGTTAGTTTCAGGTGTACAACATAATGATTCAGTATTTGTATATATTGCAAAATGATCACTGCAGTAAGTCTAGTTAACGTCCATCATCATACATAGTTACAAAAACAGTTTTTTTGTGTGTGATGAGGACTTTTAAGATATACTCTCTTAGCACCTTTCAAATATGCAGTAGAGCATTATTAACATAGTCACCATGCTGTACATTAGATCCTCTTGACTTATTTATTTTATAAATGAAAGTTTGTACCTTTTGACCTTCTTTTTATTACTATTATCATTGTAATCAGAGAAAGTACTTTATATGATTGATTTTTTTTTAATGTGTTGACATTTGTTTTATGTTCAGTCTTGGTTAATGTTCCATGTGCACTTGAAAGAATTTGTGTTCTGCTGTTGTTGGGAAGAGTGTACTGTGAGTGGTAGTGAGATCAGATTGGTTGACGGTGGTGGTCACGTTGACACCCTTTCTGATGTTTCCGTCTAGTCCAGTTATTGAAAGGAGTGTTGAAATTTCCAGACGTAATTGTGGACTTTTACATTTATCCTTTTAATTCCTGCCTCGTGTATTTTGAGCTCTGTTATTAGAGTGCTTACCCATTTAGCATTGTTATTGCTTCTTGTTGAATCAGCCTCATTGTCATTATTATTTTATCATCATCATATTCATCATCTCCTTCACTGGTGCCAATATTCCTTGTTCTGAAGCCAACTTCTGCTGATACTAATACAGCCACCCAGCTTTTTTTGGTTAGTGTTTGCATGGAATTTTTCTCCTAACCTTTATTTTCAGCCTATTTGTGTCTTTGTAATCTCCTGTAGAAAACATAGTGGCTCTTGCTTTTTAGTCCAATCTGACCATCTCTGCTAACAATTGGAATATTTATTTCCATTTAATGTAATTATTGATAGTTTGGATTTAAATATACCATCTTGCTTTTTTTTTTTTCCACCCCTATTTTTCCCTTCTGTTGTTTGCTGTTCTTTACTTCTTTTCCTTCTTTTCATTTGGATTAATTGAATATTTTTCTTTCTTTCTTTCTTTTTAAAGATTTATTATTTATTTTTATTTATTTATTTTTAGCTGCATCGGGTCTTAGTTGCAGCATGCAGGATCTTTGTTGAGGCACACAGGCTTCTCTCTAGTTGTGGTTTGTGGGTTTTCTCTTCTCTAGTTGTGGCGTGCAGGCTCTAGGGCGCATGGGCTCCGTAGTTGCGGCACATGGGCTCTCTAGTGGAGGTGCGCGGGCTCAGTAGTTATTGCTCGTGGGCTTAGTTGCCCCGTGGCATGTGAGATCTTAGTTCCCCGACCAGGGGTCGAACCCGCGTCCCCTGCATTATAAGGTGCATACTTTACTACTGGACCACCAGGAAAGTCCCCGAATATTTTTATGACCCTGTTTTACCTCTTCTTGGCTTATTACCAATATCACCTTGTTTCATAATTTTTAATGGTTCTAGAGTTTACAGTATGTATCTTCAACTTTTCAGCCTCTACTTTCAAAGAATATTATGTACTTAAATGTAGTGTAAGAACCTTTCAATATTGTACTCAGAGCACCACCATTTTTTGTGCTAGTATAGTCATATATTATTTGCATACCTATTGTAAACTTTACCATAGATTTTTATTATTTTTGCTTTAAATAGTTAACTTTTTTTTTTCATATCTCTCTATAGACTCTATACATATTTTAATGGCTGCAGAGTATTCCATCATTCTGATATCATAGTTTGCTTAGTCTCTCTCTTATTTTTGAAGTAGAGTTGATTTACAGTGTTGTGTTAGTTTCTGGTGTACAGCAAAGTGAGTCAGTTATACATACATATTCTTTTTTCATATTCTTTTCCATTATGGTTTATTATAGAATATTGAATATAGTTCCTTGTGCTATGCAGTAGGACCTTGTTTTTTATCTATTTTATGTATAGTAGTTTGTATCCACTAATCCCAAACTCCTAATTTATCCCTCTCCCTGCCCACCACCCCCCCCCCCCAGGTTAGTTATCTTTTTAAAAGAGTTTACAAATGAGAGGGGTCTTTGGCCCACATCTTTATCATGTGTGGTCCTCTTCGTTCCTTTGTGTAGCCCCACATCTCCACTTGGGGCCATTTAACTGGAACTGCCTTTAACATTTCTTGTCGTGCAGGGAAGCTTCTGTTTGTCTGACTGAGAGCTTTTATTTTGCCCTCATTTTTAACCGATACTTTTGTTCAGAATTCTAGGCTGTAGGTCAGGTCTTTGCTGCCCAACCCGTTTCTGATGCGAAGTGGCGTTGTTGTTCTTCTCTTTGCTCCTGTAGACGGAAGGGGTGGTTTCCTCTACCTGCTTCTCAGCTGTGTACTTCTCACTGGTGTTTAGCAGTTTTGCTCTGTGTGCCTTGGTTGTTAGCTTTGGTTTATTGTGCTTGGGATTGCAGGAGCTTTTAAGATATGTCAGTTTACAGTTTCATCAAATTTGGGACATCTTCAACTGTTTATTCACTTAGCCCCTTTTTTCCTGGGACACAGTTACCTGTGTGTTAGACATCTTGATTTTGTCGTACAAATGCTTTGTTTTTCTCAATCCTGTTTCTCGCTGTGCTTCATTTGGATATTTATTTTTATTACTTGTCTTCAGGTTTATTGATATTCCGCTGGGTATAACCTGCTCTTAAGTCTATCTCATGTATTTTTTTCTTTCAAGATATTTTTTATTTTTCATCTCCAGAAGTTCCATTTGCTTATTTTTACATCTTTGGTCTCTCACCTCATCATGTTTGTTTTCCTCTACTTTCGTGAACATATGGAGTTTATTCATAGTCTCCAGTTCCAGATTCCTGTCTGTTGGTTGCATCGTCTCTGTTACTTGGGGGTCTGTTTCTATTGATTGGTTTCCCTCCCGGTTATGTGTTGTATTTTCCTGCCTCTTGGCTTTGTTATTGGATGCTGGACATTGTACATTTCACATTGTTGAAGTGTTGGGTTTTGTTGTATTCTTTTAAACTGTGTTGGACTTGGGCAGAACATAGTAACTGAAGTTAAATCTGTCTAAGATGCGCACCGTAAGGTGACACGTTTGAGGATTTACCATATGGTCGCCATGCGCCCTATTTTGAAAGGTCTAAAACTTCCTCCCATGTCAGTAGGAAAGGTTACTTTTTCAGGTTCTTGGCTGCCGCTCTGAGTCTGTCCAGGGCACCCGGCAGTGGCAGGCGGGTCAGAGCGGGTCCTGCCCTCACGGAACTGATCTTGTGGCGGGGAGGACAGGTCGAAAACAGGACAACCCCAGGAATTCAGAGAGCAGTTTGTGATGTCAGAGATTAGCCAGGGTGACCAAGGTCAGGAGGCGGCAGCGCACCACTGATGTGAACAGGGTCACTTGAACGTGGAGAGTGATGAGCTAGTGACAGGAGACCCGTGCCCAGACCCGAGAAGGGACAGGGTCACTTGAACGTGGAGAGTGATGAGCTAGTGACAGGAGACCCGTGCCCAGACCCGAGAAGGGACAGGGTCACTTGAACGTGGAGAGTGATGAGCTAGTGACAGGAGACCCGTGCCCAGACCCGAGAAGGGAGCTCTAAGGCTGCAGTCGTGGTGCGTCCAGGGAGCAGCCACTCCGGGTCAGGGCAGGGCTCGAGGACACACTTGGAGCAGAGGGGCTGCTGGGAGGCTGAAGCAGCGGCTGGCGGGCTCGCCGGAGCGGGGGCTGCACCCAGTCCCTCGGCCTCCGAGCGGTAGGAGTGGGCCAGTGCAGCCGGGAACCAGGAGGGAGGCCTCTGCCGAAGAGGCCAGATGCCGACCACAGCAGAGGAGCAGTGTTTGCAGGGCAGAAGGTGGTGGGTTTGGAGCTGAGACGCAAGAATTGAGAACTGGTTCAAGCAGCCCCCCCTGAGTAGGTATCTTTTTGCTGAGGCGTGATTGATGGAGAGAATTCTTCTTTTGTCGGAAGCCATTCAAAGGCTTAGTAGATTAGCGCTCTGGGTGAAGGGAGCAAGTGCAGTGAAGTAAAAGCAGATGTTGGTCCTGGCCAACGTGGAAGACAGCGGGAAGACATTGAGAGTCTATTCAAGTGGTGTGGGAGGGTCTTTGCAGGGATGTGTATGGTCTCATTCGTACGTTAAACACCAGTCTGGCTGCTGCTCGGAGAACGGACCCTCGGTGTGCAGGGTGGCTGTAGCACCGTGGTATCCAGGCCTGGGGTGGGTGACAGTGGCCTCGGCTGGGCTGGACACGTGGGTGGAGTGGGGGTGCGTGTGGGGTGGAGGCAGGGCGCGCAGGCTCGCTGCTCTCGGGGAGCAGCCTGCTTCCTCCACCACCGCCTCAGACCCGTCTCGTCTGACCGCCCGTGCCTGCCCCTCGCTGACTTGTCAGTCAGACCCGTGGCCTCTCCAGTCACAGAATCAGCATTGTCTCATTTTCAGGAATGCATGTCCCATCTGCAGAAAGCGCAAGTGTCTCATCTGGTTCAGAGCTTCTCCCTCAGCTTCCGTGAGTGACGTCGGCGTCACCCAAGGGCATGTTGCGGGGCTGGAGGGCAGCGGTGCCTGTCCTGCGGCCTTCCCCTTGCCACCCCCGCTCTTCCGTTCTTTGCTGGTCTCTCTGTGGTCCCCTCTGGTGCCCAGGCCCTGCGGTCCTCACAGGTGGTCCATGGCGGGTGGCTCTTGCCCATAGGAGGCCCTGTTGAGGTCTTCCTAGGCCTCAGTCGAGACCTTGCACTGGACTGCCTGCTGGGGACTGTGTGACACCCCCGTCCCCGCTGTGCCTCCGCCCCCGGTGTAACTCCGGGGTCCGCTCACCCAGCAGGAACGTTTTCGGGCTGGGGGCTGTTCTTTGATGCCGGCGCAAGCTCTGCCCTCGGCTTGGGGGTGGCTCCCCTGCCCCTGGCCCCTCCACTGGCGGATTTCCTTGTGCTTCATCCAGCAGCGGATGGGGTGGGGCCGCAGGTGGGGGAGTCGGCACCCGGCTGAGGGCTGAGCCGGGCTCGTCTCAGAGCCTTTACACTTGACCTGACGGTGCCGGGAGGAGGAGCGATGCTGTCCTCCCTTCAGGAGCCTCTCCCGTGACTCGGCCCTTCTCTTCAGGCCACTGGGGCGCTGGCTGGAGCTGGCTGCCCTGCTCCCGAGCCCTGCGGGACGTGCAAGCACCTTCCTGCGCTGTGTGGGGGTCCTCAGCCCTAAGCCTGGAGCCCGCGTCCCCGAGGGGCCAGGTGGCGGCTGTGCGGGTCGTGGGACCGTGTTCTGAGGCAGGGGGAGGGGAGGGGTCGTGATCTCCATGGCGGCCGCTGGGTGGCAAGGTCTGAGCCCACTTCCTCCTGGATGTTGTGGGGCAGAGGCTCAGGTTTCTGCGGAGTGGTGTCCCCCGGGATGGTGGTTGCAGGTACCAGTTAGGGCACTGGGAGTGGAATTGCTCTTTTTTAACGTATGAAGGAGATTCATGGACCGTCCTCGTGTGGTTGTGATGTGACTATCAGAAGGTAAAAAAATAATCGATTCCAGACAAAATTCTTGGGTGTCAGAGAGAAAGTTTCCTATGTAGTGTCGGTTGAAATATTTTCTTTTTGGTGTGTAGGTTTTACATTTTTTCTAAAAGGCGTTGTCCCGAACAGTTAGTAACGGATTTGGGCCGTGAGCATTACTCATAATGAGTCTGTCCTCTTTTCTCTAAAGCAGGGTCAAGACTTCCTTCTTCACTCCCCGCTCGGCGGCTCGCAGCCCGAGGCCGGTGGCGGGAGGCTCACCCTGGGTGCCCAGCCGTTGCCCACGGCCGCCCCCTCGGACACCGCGTGCGCCTGCGAGGCCTGCAGCGAGCGCAGGTACGGGTATGGGGGACCCTCCGCCTGCGGGGGGTGGGGTCCTCCTTCGTCGCTGCCCTTGAGGACTGGTGGGAGGAGGCACGTCCTCACAAAGGGCGGGAGCCTCCCCGAAATAGTTAGGGTCTCGGGTCGATGGATGCCTCCGACTTGGGGGCTGGGGAGGCCGTCACCGCCGCTGCCAGAGGACTGGGAAGAGGAGCTGGACGCGTGGGTCCTGATTGGCCTCTGGGCCCGGCTCGGCCGAGGCGGACCAGGGCCCATGGGAGCCTTGACGGCCAAGGGCCCTGGGGGCTGTGCCGGGGCTGATGGCGCCGGTCCTGTGGGCGTTTGTCCCCAGGGAGATTTCGGCAGAGGCGGAGCGGGAACCTCAGCAGCTGCAGAACTACTGGTCGGAAGTGCGCTACACGGTCCGCTGCATCTACCGGCAGGCGGGCACCCCGCTGGCGGACGACCAGGACCAGTCTCTGGTGCCCGACAAGGAGGGGGTGAAGGAGCTCGTGGACAGGTGCGTGTTGCCCGGGCGCGGCCCTCCCCCACCAGCCGCCCACCCGGGCCTCCCCTCTGCTCAGGGGGACTCCCCTCTCGGGGTTGGGAGAGCTTGTCCCGCGAGCTCAGCCCCGGGCACGTGGCAGGCCTGCAGCAGACGGGCTGGGTGAACTCTCAGATTCTCATTCTGATGGAAGGCTTATTACCTGTGTAATGAAAGTGAATGGACGTACTTCTCTCATTCCTTATTAGTGTGTTGAGGCTGACAGTAGGACCCCTTTTGGGCACTTGCTGAGCACTTTCTCAGGCACTCCTGCTTTATTGCCCCATGGAGGAGAGGCAGTTATGCCGCTTAGGAGATGAGAAAACCGAGGCCCCGTGAGGTCCGGTGGTGGATGGAGAGCCAGTTGTCACAGACCTGTTCACACAGGTGTTTCTCACTGGGCGGGGCTCACGGCAGGGCGCGCTTGCGCAGGCGGGGACCTTGTGCTCAGTGACAGCACAGAGTTTGAAGTGGGTGTAATTTTTATTCTTCCTTAGAGTTTGTACCATGTTTTTCCTCTTTTTAGAGATGTTCCAAATAAAAGCGGTAAATTTGAGCGAGACATTCCATGAACTGATTCTCATTTTGGTCTTTTTTTCACGTTTTGAATGCAGCCCCTTTGGGGTTCTGTAACCTCTTGTTCGCTGTGCTGTAGAGTTCATCCTGGAGATGGGTGTGGTGACTGGCTGTGGGCTGTATTAACTAGTTAGTGATTCGGCCGGTGTGTTTAGGGTTTGACTACATGAAATGGCTCTAGGTGGTGTGTGCCTTTTTTAGAAGTTAGGTTTCCTAGTGAATATTAGGAAAGTATGTATAACCTGCATGTCACACTTGCAGCTTCACAGCTTGTGAATGCTTAGGAAGAGGCCAAAGTAAAATAAGAGACAATTGAAAGGAAATGCTCAGTAAATAATTGTTCAGATGGGATGTTATGGCAGAGAGGTTTGGGAAACAGCAGTATTCTAGTAATGAAACATACCGTTAAGAGTGGAAAAATTCCACGCCCCCATTTGAGGTCTGGGTATATATGTGTCACATGTTTTTCACACGTTTTACGTGCACTGCGTTTTTCCTAGTCTCCATGTCTAAGGACCCTCCTCTTGTTATCTGAGTGCCAGTACACACGAGGAAGGGCTGTCTGTAAAGCCTTAAGGCACCACTAGGACCTGTGCAGCTGGCGGCGATTCTCCTTTGCCCCTTTCCGTGGCCCTCGGCGTCCTGCTGCTCCGCCTCCCTCCCCTCCCCCACCCCACCCCGCCCCCCATTTTCACACATCGTCACTGCGTTCAGCCACACCGGCTCTCATGCCGTCCTCCACAGACCTGCTGGTTTCTGCTCTTCGTTCGGTCTGGAATGTTCTTCCTTGCTCAGGGTTTTTTTTCCTCCCTTCCATCCTTCACTTTAGACTTCAGAGTCACCATCTCAAAGAGACCACCTGACCTAAACTCCGAGGGGCCTCCCCCATCATTCTTTATCAACCCTTCCCTTCTTTTTTATCGTGTTGCTGCCACTACCTGGAATTACGCTCTGTATGTGCATGTGCTCTGAGCATCCAGTGGCCTGAGAGTTTGTTTTCCTGGCGTCTTCCTGCTGTGGCTTTGACACAGCCGCCGGGGCCAGTGCTTGTTTAACGCACGGCTGGGTGAGCTCCCACAGCACCTTCATCTTCCTGCCCCTTGGCCGTAGCACTTTTTACAAGTTTACTTGCAAAAGTACCATGTGGTCATGTCATTAAATTTATAAGATACAGAAATGGACAAAGAAATAAAATGCAATGCATGTCTAATTCCAGCAGGCGAAGAGAACCAAGAAGGAGGCGTCCAGTCTCCTTGTAAGTTTCGATTGTCCCTGTGTCATTTTGAGTCTTCCTTTAAGTGAGTTTCCTTTAAGAGGTGAAATACATTCTGTTTCAGAGAACAGTTGCTGTACTAGTAATTAAAATTATGATTGTCATGCTAAGCTAAACAATTAATGTATCTATATCTGAAGTAGACTCACCACAGTGGGGGTCCCATCAGTTCTTACTGTTTCTCTGGCCACGTTTTTTTTTTTTTTTTTTTAATTTTATTTATGGCTGTGTTGGGTCCCCGTTTCTGTGCGAGGGCTTTCTCCAGTTGCGGCGAGCGGGGGCCACTCCTCATCGCGGTGCGCGGGCCTCTCACCATCGCGGCCTCTCTTGTTGCGGAGCACAGGCTCCAGACGCGCAGGCTCAGCAGCCGTAGCTCACGGGCCCAGCCGCTCCGCGGCATGTGGGATCCTCCCAGACCAGGGCTCGAACCCGTGCCCCCTGCATTAGCAGGCAGATTCTCAACCACTGCGCCACCAGGGAAGCCCCTCTGGCCACGTTTTTTGTAAGGCTACACAAGTTCCATTTTCACTCGACTCTTGTCTTTTACAACCTAGGTAGTGTGGTGACTTAGAAGTGGAATAGGTGACAACTTACAGGCTTCTCTTTTGACCCAGCGTGGTGCCCAGAGGTGAAAGGATCCGTTATCCAAATCCAGGAACTACAGCTTAATGTATTTTACAGCTTGTGTGCTGAGGTCACAGTGGTTCCTCCTGGTGATGGGCTCTAGACGGGTATTGGGGTTGTCACTTCAGCGGTTGTAGATTTCCGTCTGGAGGCTCCTCAGAAGTGCACAACTGAAGTGAGTGGTCACTTTAAACATAGTCATGCCAGTTACTATAGAACAAGTTGGTAAAAGTTGATGATCTCCAAGTTAGGGAAGAAATTCATGAAAATGATCATTGCTGTGTGGCCTGATTGGGGCATGTATTGATTTGTTGTCTCTGATCTTCAGCTTACACATTTTACCTTATCGCTTTTATTATTTTTTGGTGGGATGATTTAAAAGGAGATATACTGTCTGTAAAGTTTCTTCTGATTATGAGAATAGTAGAAGAAGCCCACTTGGATCAGATACTGAATTCCTAGGAAGAAGAAAGAGCAGCCTGCTCCCGTGCTGCAGCCCAGGTGTCACCTCTGGGGGCTGTGGCTTTTCACCTGTCCGCATATAAGCGTTCAGAGATGAGTGCTGGGGTCTCCCGGGCTCGGCAGTTCTGTGGCCCCCGCGCGGCTCGGCTGTACCCACTCTGCCACCTGCTGGCTGCCTGAGTCCCGGGACTCGCCCAGCCACCTGGCTTCGCGTCTGACCCGGCGTCGCCTCGGGGCTTGACAGTGAGCTCTCAGTGGGCTCCGGTCGCTGCCTTTTGGCCAGTGGCTCTGGGGACTCCCCCTCTGTCGAGCGGGCTGACTGTGAGAAGACGGCGGCTGTCATTAGGTGGGCAGCCCCGGGGTCCCAGGGTCCCCCTGCGGGCGAGTGGTGACTCTCTCTCCTGTGCAGGCTCTGCGAGCGGGACCCCTACCAGCTGTACCAGCGGCTGGAGCAGCAGGCCCGAGAGTACGTGCTAGAGATGAAGGTCCGGCTCCTGCGGCAGCTGTCGGCTGCGTCCAGGGTGAAGTCGCCGTCCGCCCTGCAGGGCCCCCCGCAAGCGCACCAGTTCATCTCCCTGCTCCTCGAGGAGTACGGTGCCCTGTGCCAGGCGGCGCGCACCATCAGCACCTTCCTCGGCACCCTGGTGAGTTGGCTACGTCCCCTGCCCGGGGCGGGGGCGGGGGGGTCTGGAGGCCCGGCGCGCCCCTCCCCTCCTCCGAGATGTGCAGGCGGGGCTGGGGGCCTGATTCCTCTCCTCTTTCTCTCCCCTCTGGACTTGGCTGCTGGATGAAAGCGGAAATACTGCTTGGGGACCTTGGGGCCTGGGGGCGCGGTGTGGGGACCGTGTGAGGTGAGGGCTGGAGTGGGTGACAGTAGGAAGGAGACAGAGGAGTGGCTGTGCTGTGAATTCTGCAGATGGGGGCTGTGTTCTCAGGGGGAGTGCAGAGCATGGGGACGGCAGGGCACCTGTGTCCCCCCCCGGCTCACAGTCACTGATCTACTCGCCAGCCCAGCGCTGGGCTGAGCGTAGGTTATAGAACCACATAAGATGCCGACCCTTGGGGGCGGTCTCTGACCGCCTCAGAAGGGAAATGACCACAACTGGGTGGGCGGAGGCCTCTGGTAGAAACTCAGTTCCTGGGCCTGGTCCTCGACAGCCTCAAGCGCACCTGCCGGCTGGAAGGAGGGACAAGCCGTCTTTGCTTTCTCGACTTACTAATAGTCTGTGGAGTTTCTCATCATCACTCAAATTTTATTATTAAGTGAGACTTCATTGGGCTGGTTTTGGGTGCTTTCTTAGTGGTAAAACTGCATTTTAAAACAAATGCAGTGACCAGTGGTTCCGAAGGTTTTAAGCGTAAGGTCTTTATGTGACTCTAAAGTCGATAGACCTCGATAGAAAAATTAACCAGTTTTGCAGGTAGTTTCGGGGGGTTCACGGAGCTCCTCAAGCAGCATCACTTCAGTAGAGCGTTGCCGTTCCTGCAAGTGAGTCCCGAAAACCTCGAGGGAAGCACCCGCCGTGAGAAAAGGAGCGGGTGAATGCATGGGCGGGCGGTTACCCTGTTCAGCACCGAGCCTGAGGGGCTGACCCCCGGGCGTCCCAAGCAGCACCCACCCGCGGCTCACTGACTGCCTCCCTGTCCTCCAGAAGCCCAGCTCCCCTGCCGCTTGCTCTGTGCCAGCACTGGCCTGAGCCTGGTGCACAGAGCAGTGTGGAGAGCTGCTGCAGCCCCCCAGCCAGCCAGGGCCACCTCCGCCTCACCCTCCTCGGCCGCTTAGAGCGCATGCCGTCTTCCTCAGCCACCAGAAAATAACGTGGGCCGTGTTTACTGAGCATCAGCTCTAAGCTCAAAATACAGCTGTTTGGTCAGTGATCTATTTCACTTTCTTCGCACGTGGAGATACTCACTTTGGTTTCCAGTGAGACACCACAGCAGTAACCTGGACTCTCCCTTCCTCCAAGGGAGACAGCTGAACTCTGGATAACACAGGCTAAAACAAGGTAGAATCTTTTAAAACGCATTGCTGCGTTGGCATGAAAGGCAAGAAGCCTTGGAGGGAAAAACAAATCGAAAGCTGGTGGAATCCTGAGAAAGTCATGTGCTCAGAAGCCAGCATTCCCTCCAAAGATTTCTTCTCGTCCTGGGAGATAGGAGGTACAGCCTAGCTCCAGCACATAATGCTGGGACCTCAGATGATCACAGCCTCTGTGAGGGGGCAGGAGAGACCCTGCCCACAGGAGGGACAGCAAGGGCCTGTGCCGAGGGTGACCTTGGCAGGGGTTGGGGGCTGTTGATGTGATGTGAAAACCCCCAAGCCTAGAAGTCAGTGAGTCGGGCAACACGCAGATCCCCTCTGCGAGCTCACTTCATCCCATGTAACCACTGTACCGCTGTCACACCTGAGAAAACTTATGGTGATTTCTGTGCGCTCAGAAAAAATGTCCCAGTTATCTCAAAAATCTCTCTTTGTGTTTGGGGTGTTCAAACCGGATTGAGAACAGTTCACAGATTTATAACAGCGTCTTTCTGGGTCTACCCCATGATCTGAGCAGGGTAAGAGTTGACAGAGCCGAGGTGAGATTAACTTCCAAGTCCGTGTCTCAGAGTCTCAGCATTTTTGGACTTGGACTCCTTTCAGTTTAAAAACTGAGAGCCCCAAATAGCTCTTGTTTGTGCAGATTTTATCTATCAGTATTTACGGTGGTGAAATTAAAACGGAGAAATTTAAAGATATTCATTAAATCACTTTTAAAATAACAGCTCATTGCATAACATAAACAGCATATCTCTAAATAAAAAAAACTGTTTTCCAAAACAAAACGTTTAGTAAGAAGAGGGGCACCGTTTACATGTTTGCACATCTCTTTAGTGTCTGGCTTAACGGAGGACGTGTGGATTCTTATTACATCTGCTTCTGTGCTCCGTCTGTCTTCATAGGTTGTTTTGGTTGAAGTTTTTGAAGAGAATTGGGCCTCCCACAGATACGTGTTTGGAAGAAGAGTCTCATAGACTTTTCCGTTTGTTGTGGATATTCTTCTTTGAGAGAATACACCAGAGTCGCAGTGCTTCTTAACGGTTAGCTGCAGTGTAGGACCTGGAGCCGTGTCACTGAGCTGAGCCGGCTCTGCTCCGTCACAGCCCACGGGTGTAGCTCACACTTCAAGTGGCTTTCCAGCATCAGGCGTCGGTCGTGTGGAAAACACTGGTTCACTGAATGAGCCACACAGATCTTCCTGAAGATATTCAGTGTCACGTTAGGCAGCACGATATTCAATATTAAAAATGGCCTTTGTCACCATCCCTGCGATCCTCATCAGAAAGATCTTTAAATGTGGAGAAGCTTCAAGGCCACAGTGGCAGATGTAAGATTCCCAAAGTTCTGGTTTTTGCTTGAGAGCTCAGATTTTGGGATTGGCCACAAGTGGGGTCAGTTGTCCTTGAAGCAGCAAGCTCACTCACCGTGCACACCTTGCCAGCTCGTGCTGTGCTCACTCCCTTAGCCTCTCTGGAGACAACCCCTCCTGCCCTCCTGCCCTCCCGCCGCCGCAGGGCCACGGACCATGTCAGGGCGTAGAGAGGCGTCTTCAAACACATGCCTTTCCTGGGAAATGTGCTCGTGCCCCCGGGCATCAGACCGGCCACAGGTTTTCTAATGATTGTAAACACTGAAATAAAACTGGGACCAAAGTTAGGCCTCCATTCACCTAGGAAATGCCTTCCCAGGCTGTAAGAATTGTGAAATCTGAATTTCCATTTATAAGGCCAGAAGAATCTTGAGTCTCCAGCTGTTTTCTCAAGCTCTGCTGCAGGACTTGACTGTACACACTTCCTCTTTCTTCTTCCAACCCCCAAACACCTCCCTGCAGGTGAAGTGAGAAGTGAGAGTGGTTTGGGTCGAAGTGCCTAGGCTCAGGTCATCCGGGAGCTTTTTCTTTGGCCTCCGGCTGGGGCAGCACCAAGTCTTTGCCGACCCCCGGGTCTCGTCTCTCGTAGCAGCTGTGACAGCACCCCCTGCCCCCCCCGCAGACCCCGTCCCCCCAGGCCCAGGGCATGTTGCTCAGCCTGTGTACACTGTTTCTGGCCTGTGAATGGGGCACGGCAGCACCAAGTTCAGGGTTCCTGTGGGCGCTGATGAGTTCGCATGTGGGAAGCACTAGGAACCAGGCCTGGCCCACGGGAAGTACTCCTTACTACTAGCCTGTGTTGTCCCGAGTCGATCTGAGGTTGTGAAACGAGTTTGGGGTCTGCTGTTTCTCTTGCATGACTCACCTGGAAGTATAATTTCAGATTTCATAAAAAATGCCAAACATCTTCATAAATCGGTCTTTACCTTTATTACCTTTAGTTAATGCGAGCCCAAATCCAGAGCTGTGGTCCCGCCCGTGCAAGTATTATAACTTAGTGCCCAGGGTTGCTCACAGGCTGGCGGGCAGGGACTGTTGACTCTGTCCCAGAGACTGACAGGGGAGGCCAGGCAGGACCTCGGCCCTCCTGGACGCCTTCCCTGGACCCTCTCTCATCTGGCTGAGGGCCTAGTCTGGCTGCTGCCTTAGCTCCTTCGTCATGGAGGCAAATCATAAATCAGACCGTCGCCACTCCTCTGTCCCCTGGGGACTCCCAGCAGTCAGGGACCTGCTGCGCTAGTCTCTGTGTCCTCATGCTGGCACCGCGCCGGTGCAGAGTGGTCTCTGCTGAAGTGTGTGACACATGTCCTTTCCTCACTGCCTCGGTGGCTAAAGCACGTTCTTAAAATTATGTGCTTGTAATCAGGCCTCATTCCAGGCCTTGGGCCTAGTTTTTCGGTTCCCAGGCCCTGGTCTTCTGCCCCACCCAGCTTTCCTGTATCGTAATTGCTCCGAGAGATGCTGCGTGTGAAACAAGAATGATGAAATTCAGACCTGGGAGGCCCTGGTGTTTTGGCAGAGCGTGCAGTGAGGACAGGTGCTGGAAGCGCTGGCAGAGTCGGGGGTTTGAGGCTCCCTGCAGACGTCGTGGGTGCCCTCCCGAGTCTCCGTGTGGGCCTCCAGCACAAGCAGGGGGCTGCGTGCGGCTCGCAGAGCAGGTGTGCGTGCGCGGTAGGGCAGGGCCACGCGTGCTCCACAGCGTCCCGCAGCTGTGTGCTCGGGAACAGGAGCTGCTCGCCCCAAGCTGCCCTCTCAGCCCCTCCGTCCACCAGTGATCAGGGCACAGGGCAATGGAATCGCCACGCGTACATCGTGTCCTGACATCTCCAGGTGTCATAATTTCAGCTCAGTTGGGCTATGCAGTAAATAGGAACAGACCAGTACAGGGGGTGGCATGAGTCACCTGTTCAGAGGGGACTGGAGTGTGGTGCCCAGTGAAGCCTCTCCAGACTGTCGGTCACTCAGGTGAGGAATGTTTCCCCAGGTGCAAGGTGGTGCACCACGAGTGGTGTGCGTGTGACTGACAGACGGACGTGTGGGTTTACACGCACGTGGTTGCGGCCAGAAGCTGTTGAATGTGAACGCTGCACGTGGGGAGGTCGTGGTGCTGTCTGCCCCGGTCACCCTGTTCTCTCTGGAGGTCACTCGCTGTGATGGCCAGGATGCTTCCAAATGTTCAGAAGTGTTGTTCAGAAGGAAGTGACTGATGAGGTTGCCCATGGTTGCCAGGGAAAGAAGGAGCAGAGCTTCCACACAGCATCTCTAGCAGGGAAGTTGCTGTGTCTGTCGGAACGGGAGACTTCTCGAGACAGGCTCAGGCACGATTGTCCTTCGGCATCAGAGGATCTGTATGCGTTTATTTAAGTTGTTTGAGAGGTAGGGCGTGCAATACATTTGGGAGGCATGGTTATGAGAAATGGCTGCCGGACGTGTACGCTGGTTTCTCTTTTTTCTGTCCCCTCGTCTGTGTGCGTCTTGCCGCCCCTTTGTTTTGTGTTGAGCCATTTGGAAGGGAGGCCGGAGGCACAGGGAGTAGCAGCCCCTCCTGAGCAGAATGCTCTGGGCCTGGTCAGAGGGCTGTGGGTTTGGGGGGCGGGGGGGAGAAGCCCTCCTGGGAGTTTGTCAGTCTTTGATTGGGTGTGTCTTCTGTGTGTCTATCTAACTAGGAAAACGAACACTTGAGAAAGTTCCAGGTTACGTGGGAGCTGCACA
The DNA here is from genome assembly GCF_028023285.1 of Balaenoptera ricei. NCBI lineage: Eukaryota > Metazoa > Chordata > Mammalia > Artiodactyla > Balaenopteridae > Balaenoptera > Balaenoptera ricei. The sequence goes on along the minus strand of NC_082643.1, from coordinate 141,704,180 downwards.
ACAAGCACCTCTTTGAAGACCTGGTCTTCTCGGAGCCGCTTCTCCAGAGCAGCCTGCCGGCGCTGGTGTCGCAGATCAGGTACTCGGCCTCCACCTGCACGTGTCCTGCTGGCGTGACGGCGTGCTCCCGAATGCCACTGCACGGGCAGTTCTTGCCTGAAAATTACCGGGCTTAGGGGAAAATACAGTTTGGGTAGAAAGCTCAAAACCCAAAGAGTAATACGATTGAACTTTAAAATAATAAACCCAGTATCATTGCTACTAAGGTTTAGCCTCACAGATTTCTCCTGAATGGGGAAAAGCTGTGGTAAACATAGCAGTTCACTTGACAAGTCCCAGGCTTTGCCAGGTGGCTGTGGTGTGGTCTGTGCTGGCGCACTTGGGGGGCAGGGGGAGGGCTGGTGGTGCTAAGGGGCTCCGGGGCGCTAGGGGAGGGATTAGACACACTGTCAGGTCTCTCAAGCATTCGCTTCGCATCGTGGCTCTCATGGCTTGGGTTCTTCTTACTGCTGTAGAGCTTCCGTGGGGCTTCATCAGGTGTGCCAAGCCCGGAGTCCCAAGTACAGCCTCGGGTCACTTGCCCTGGTGAGGGGGAAGGGGAAAGTGCAGCCGGGGGTGTTTGCTCCGAGGTGGCTTGACAAGTTGGGCCTCTCCTTGGATCTGCTGTCCCTGTGCTAGAGACCCAGGTGTGAGCTACCTCAGCCCTGCAGCGGGTGATTTTGTTCCTCATCTGCTTACCACCTGTGAACAGATTCCCAGGCTGTAGACGCATCACAGAACAGCACAGACTGTAGTCATCTTGGTTTAAAGGTCCACACCAAAATATGGTTGGGCCAGATTCGCAAAGAAGGGTAATTATTTTCACGCCAGTATGTTATTGTTGCAGTTAACTTACACAGTACTCACCTTTTTTTTTTTTCCCCTCGAAATCCATGTTTCAATCCAGTCTTTGTTTCCTGTATTCCTAACTCCTATTTGAGGGGTCCTAGCTATTCCCACTTCTCACCCTTACCTCCGGAGCAAGAATAACCTTAAAAGCAGCTAGGGAAGGAGGACTGGGGCTAAGGTGGTCAGGACAAAGAGTTACTGGTGTGGCCCGCACCCTGCTTCCAGCATCTCCCGCACCACCGCCTGCTTCCCACCCACCCTGACAGCGCCGTTACGTTCCATGGTGGGTGCACAGAGACGTGAGTGTCCTAACCGCGACCCTCATGGAGATTGTGCCCAGTTACGATGCTCAAATCCAGCAAGAGCACTTTTTATAAAAAGACATGCATCTTGTGTGTGCGTGGGGGGGTGGGGGTGGGGTCCTTATAGCAGCATTCCAGGGTATTTAGCCTTTTTTTTCTTTTTCTGGTGAGCCAGGGAGTTTGATGGGCCTCTCATCAAACCGTGGGTGGGTGGCAGAAACCTGAAATGTGTTATAAAGCTCCACTTTTTCCTGTGCCCTGGCTCTGGCTTTCTCATCTTGCTCATTGCGAATGGTGGTCAGTCTCCAAAGATCAGCAGTGTTTTAGAGTCTTCGGTGTTAATCCTGGGGTCAGGCTGCAGAGTTGCTCTCAGGAGCGGGTGAGGGACAAGGTGCTTGGAGATGGGGATGGAAGCTGGGGAGAAGGCAAGCAGGGCGTTCCCCAGGAGTCCGGGGCGCCAGAAGGAGCCATTCCTTCGAGTTCCCCAGGAGACACCTTTGTTGGGCCCAACAAAGAATAATTCAGATTTGAGCTTGTAGTTTACAGATACCTATTTAACAACTCCTAAAAATTTTGTGACAACTTATATACAAACGCTACCCCCTAAAGTAATGACTATGTCTGTGGCACACAAAATCCATAGTTGTGAGTATTGCAACACTGACACTTTTTGTCTCTGGGCCTGCATTTTGTTTAACTTTATTATAAAGTAAAATACAGATACAGAAGACTACACAAAATAAATGTAAGCTGAATGGATTGATAGCAGGTGAACATCCCTTAGCCCCAGCCCAGCGTGCTCACCTAGAAGCAAGTCCGTCTGCGTGGCCCACTGGGCACGGGAGCCTCGCCCAGAGCTGTCACTCAGTTGGCTTGCACAGCGATCCCGTAACTCCCTGTCTTACTTCTCTCTCTTTTTGTTTTTTTGGCCGCACTGTGCGGCATGCGGGACCTCAGCTTCCCGACCAGGGGTCGAGCGTGCGCTCCCTGCAGTGGAAGCGTGGAGTCTTAGACCACTGGACCGCCAGGGAGTCCCCCTTTCTTTATTCTCTTATTACTCATGTGCATTCCCATAGTCTTGCCTGCTTTTTTATTTGCTGTAGTTTTGTTTTTCTTTTTTTAAATACAAATGATCTACCCAAAGGTTGACTTCGTTAAAGGAACTGACTTAATTTAGGAAAGTTATGTCTCTGTTTTTTAACAGCTTTATTGAGATAGAATTCACACACCATATAGTTCACTAGTTTAAAATGTACAATTCAATAGCATTAATTACATTTATAACGTTGGGCAACTGTCACCACTATTTGCAAAACTTGGATGTCACCCCAGATAGAGACTCTGTCACCGTTAAACACTGACCTCCACTCCCGGCCCCTTTTCCTCCGTGCCTTTTGAGATTCTTTTTTTTTTTTTTTTTTTAATAATTTTTTTTTCCATCTTAACCATTTTTTATAATTCTTTATTTATTTATTTTTGGCTGTGTTGGGTCTTCGTTTCTGTGCGAGGGCTTTCTCCAGTTGTGGCAAGCAGGGGCCACTCTTCATCGCGGTGCGCGGGCCTCTCACTATTGCGGCCTCTCTTGTTGCAGAGCACAGGCTCCAGACGCACAGGCTCAGTAATTGTGGCTCACGGGCCCAGTCGCTCCGCGGCACGTGGGATCTTCCCAGACCAGGGCTCGAACCTGTGTCCCCTGCATTGGCAGGCAGACTCTCAACCACTGCGCCACCAGGGAAGCCCCCTTTTGAGATTCTTTAACGTTCATGCCCCCACCCCTATCCACTTTCCCTTACAGTTTACCCATTAAAGAACCAGCTCCGTTTGTCGTGTAGCGACGCCAGGGTCTGGGTCCTCCAGCAGGCCAGGCCACTGTCTGTGCTGCCTGAGAGTTCGTGTGAAACCAGAAGCTCTGTCAGACTCTGCTTCCATCCCTCTGGCAAGACCAGGAGCCCCATTGTGTCTCCTTATTTGTTGTGGTGGTTTTAGTAGCTATTGCCCAATTTCGTCTTTAAGTATATTGATATATTCATTGTTAGGGGAATGTTTAATTAGGCTTGTAAGTAAACGTACCTGAACTGATTTTATCTCATTTTCCTTATCACTTATTGTTTCACATAGACAATAATCATAATCGATATTACCAGCTGTTAACCGTCATGTGTTTGCAGAGTGAATATTTAGGTAGTAACCTGCCTGCTGACCCATTGATGCTGTTGGCCCTGAGGACACGTCCTGCAGTCTAGCAGCTCCCTGTTTCCTCTCTGGACTCCAGCCCTGTGCCTACAGCTTGTGCTCTGAGTGCCCCACCACGAAAGTCCCAGGACCCCCGGCTGCTTTGCCCTCCACTGGCTCTAAGTAGAGTCTGTGGCGTAGGACAGGAGGAGAGCGGTTCTCACCTCGGGCAGGAGCGGGAGGAGAGCACGAGTTCCCTCAGCCTCCATCCCAGTCTTCTGGGTGGCCTTACGGGGAAGGTGGGGTTTGCATGAAGAGGGGAAATCAGTTTGTGAGGAGCAGGGTTGCAGAGGCAGGGGTTGAGGAGAAGACCGCTGCCTCGTGGGCTGCTGTGCTCTCAGGCCTGGGGGCGCCCACGTGCTGTGTGGAGCCAGGGGGGCCTCGGAGAGGCACTGGATTCTGGGTCTTGAGGACTTTTGTTTCCTGGGGACAGCCCCAGTGTTTGAGCCAGCCCCATCACTGCATGGGTCGCGTCGTTCCATTTCCTGGCTCTGGGCTTTCCTGCACAGCTTTTCAGTGACCCTGTTTTCTGCGTGCTCCCTCCTTGAAGTGATGGAGCCGTTGTAGACGGCTTCAGCAAATATGAGTCCACTCGCACGACGTGCGTCTTCATGCAGTGGTCACCAGGGTGGAAAGGCAGGTGTCTGCACCCATGGAAAAGTTCTTGTTTTTAAAATCGCTATTGTTTATTTTCATTATAAAATTATTAGATTGTCATTGCAATAAAATTCTGAAAGCAAAGGAAACCCTGAAGAGAGGTGGGTACCATAAACACAACTGGGTGCTGCTTCCAGATTTTTTCCAGTGTCCACGCCTCCCACACATGTGCATCTTTACACATGATGACGTAGTCCTTTCTTCACTTAACGTGGGAGCATCTCCATTTCAAAACATACGTCTGTAAGTGCATGTGTGTCTGAGTCTGAGTGTGAACAAGCAGGTGTGACGTAGTCTGTAATGACAAGCTTGTCTGGGGTGGTATCACCGATCCCAGTGGGTAACTTCCAGCTCTTTCGTGTGAACAGCAGTGATTACTAAGCCTGCACATCATCTTTGTGCTCCTGAGCGATTGTAAATGTTGCCTTTGATTTTGAAATTCTTTGTTGTGAGGTCTTTATCACCGCTGCTTTGGTTCAGATGTTGACATGTTTAGGTATTGGGAAAAGGAACGGTGTCTGAAGATAAGCTGCCTGTGAGCCTGCACCCCTCCCCCACTCTCCCGCTTCTCCTCTCCCGTGCCACCGTCCTCTTGAGAAGCCCAGGTGTTTACCTCTATTTGTGTCTTTTGTTTTCTGTTTATTTTCTCATCTCCCATCTTACCATCTTTCTTAACAAGATACACAGAGTAAATGAAACTATAACTATATTTTTTATTGAACTGAATTTCCTGTTTTACTTGATTTGCAAACCAGGTCCGAATTTTGTATTTCTCAGTGAACGTTTTGTTCTCTCTGGGTCAGTGAATCTCAGTAGGGAAAAACAGTTTACGACCCCACATCTAGTGAACTGAATCTCTGGGCCTTAGTCTTTTTAGAATAGCGTTACTCACCACTCATTTTTTTCTTAGGAGCTGTTGCTTCCTGGAGCTGCTTCTCTAGGCCAGACTCTGTCGTGGGTGCCTGGGCTGTGTGCTTAACTCACCCCGCACAGCAGCCTCGTGGGGTGTGTGGTGGTGTCCCACTTGCCACCTCGGGAGGGGAGATGATGGCCAGAGTGCTGAAAGGCCTCTCTCCCCAGGCTGGGGACCACGACGCATGACACCTGCAACGAGGACACGTACAGCACCCTGCTGCAGCGGTACCAGCGCTCCGAGGAGGAGCTCCGCGGGGTGGCCGAGGAGTGGCTGGAGTGCCAGAAGAGGATCGACGCCTACGTGGACGAGCAGGTGGGTGCGCGCCGCCGGGACGGCCGCGAGGAGCCCGCCGCGAGGGGCCGTGTGCCCAGGGGAGGCGTGCGAGCGGGGGCTCCCAGCTGCTGCTGCACCGGAGGGGACGCCCAGCCACGCCCGCGGGGTCAGCTGCCGGTCAGGTCCCTGCTGGCCTGGGTGCAGCCACGGTCACGGGCACAGGCTGCTGCCCAGACTCGGTGCTGCCGGCGGGGGCCTCTGAGGCCTTTGGAAATGGCTGAGCCTTGTCGTGTCAGGACCCGTTCACTGAACACTGGCCACACGTGAGCTTCAGAGCCCATTCTCCACGCGTCCCTAAGCGTCTCGAGCGGGAGCGCAGACACGAACGCCCACGGCTGTGCTGGGCAGGCGGCCTGCAGGGCTGGAGGAGGCTGGAAGGCAGGCGCTGCTGTGGGGACGGAGCCCGCGGGCAGGGCTTCCGGCCGGCGTCCCGGCCAGCCAGCCCGCCTTTCTAAAACCCCCAGGAGGGTTGGGCAGGGGAGGCGTTCAGCGTGGACCTTCTCCAGGGTAACGCAGGGCGTGAGGAGTAATAAGGAAACAGTGACAGAGCTCGGTGTTGTGCTTTTGAGGCTGTAGGAAAGCAGCACCTTGGTTCTGGCGTAAGGCGGGTGGTGGCGCAGTGTCTGCCTGGGATCCTGGGTGCCGCCTGGCCGCTGGCTGTGCCGCTTCGTCTCGGCGTTGCCATCTGAGCGTGGTGAGGGGTCGGGGAGAAGGAAGGGACTGGCGTGTGCCCACGTCACTGTTCGTTCCAGCCTCGCTCCGTGTTTTGTGTGGCAGTTCTCTCTCTGCAGCCTCAGGGACCGTCACTGTAAGTAGTCTCTCATTTAGAACCTCGGAGAACGGTTCTGACCATATTCTCCCGCGTGATACTGGCTTTCCCCTCTGTCAGGTGCGCCTTGGTAACGTGACACAACTCAGCGCTGTTGAGCTGAGCTCGTCTGGGCAGGTGGCTCCGCCGGCGCCGTGCGCTTGGCCTCTTCCACAGTTGCTGCGTGTGTAGCACGTGGCCTCGGGAGCCACTCTGTACCTGGCACACGCTCCCCGCTGTCCCGGGGTCCCCGGGGCACTCGTATTCTCCAGCCGTGGCTCGTCGCTGACCACTGACGCCTCAGCTTCGGCCGCTGTGGGGGCAGGGCCGGCCCCAGGCTGCTTGACTGGCCTGAGTTTGGCCAGTGTTGGCACGGGGTCCGGTAGCCGTGACCCCGGCTGCCTTCCAGCTGCCGGCCCTGTGCGTCCTGCACCTGGACCTGCAGCCAGCTCGTCCCCTGCGGCCTTGTGCCGCCGGGCAGCCGGCCGCTGAGCCACTCAGAGGCAGAGGAGCGGACAGCTCCCTCCCCTCTGCTGCCTGCACGCGCACCGGCCCGTTTTCAGGAGTTTGCTGTCCGGGTAGTAGAGGGAACAGGAGCCCGGAGGGGAGACTGGTGCGTGGGGACAGGGGCTGTTGCCTGTTCCTCGGGGGGCTCTGGACTCAGGTCCTGCGGAGGACCCGGAGGGGCATTTGGCGCCAGGCCCTGCCCAGATTGGTTGTGAGCCTCGTTCAAGCCTTTCCCCTCCCTGGGCCTTAGTCTCCCACTTGTGAAATGACAGGATCAGATTAGGTGACATTTTGATTTTGTTTGAGCCTTTGTATTATATAATTCTGAATCAGTTTTGTGTGTGTGTGGTTACTAAAAAGCAGGACTGCAGCAAATAGTCCCTTGTGTTCTGAATTGAGCTGCACCGAGCCGGTTACTGGGTTACCCTTAGAGGAAACCCCGTGTCAGTTAAGTGAGGTGGTTTATCCAGAGTGCAAGGGAGGGGGGAGAATTGGGAGCCCTGGTTTCCCGGGACATTGGGGCATCAATTCTCTGTGAAGGAGGGACCTTCAGAAAAAAATCAAAGACGCCAGCCTTGCCCCGGCTAAACTCTTGTCGTCGGGGCCCAGGCTGATGATAGAAGAAATTTGATGAGGCATTCTTGCTGTGAAAGAATGAGCGATGTGCGAAGGCTTCTCAGGGAGAGAGACGTGTGAGAAACAGGAGCTGGGCTGGGATGCTTTGTGGGAACCCGCGAGGTTACACCACCTGCTAAGTCTCTGTCCTGCCAGCTCGGCTTACAGGAAGGGAGGACTGCATTAGGTCACGGAACCCCTGTCCCCAACATTAGGCTGAGGAAAACAACCCCGTCCAGCCGGCTGAGGATGCGTCTGCCCTCACCAGGGGTGCTGCTTGCACTGCCCTCGGTTTGTCTTCAGGGTCCCTGGACTAGGAGACGAGGGGGGCACCGTCTGTGTGGACACCCTAGAGCCTCCCATGCCATGTGCCGTGTCCCCTGAGAACCTCCTGGGTCCACGTGGACACTGAACTGCTGCAAGGACAACAGCAGACAGTCCGTCCAGACGGCGCCCCCGGCAATGTTTGCTGTGGGCCTGGCCGGCGACACTGGCAGCTCTGCTTTGGGCCCCTCTGCCACCCCGTTAGTATCTACAGTAGTAGCAGACGTGTAGAGAGAAGCTGGGTCCTGGCGAATCAACTGGAGGGCGGATCAGATGCTGAAAGATTGATGGGCAGCAGTAAACAGACTGTCACTTGGAAGCCTGTGCTGGGGAGGGTCCTAGACAGAGTTCTGGAGTCCAGATGTGAGGGCTGCGCTGTCTGTCCTCAAGGCGTCTCCGAACAGGCCAGACCCCAACAGGAAATGGCGGTGCAGCCTCAGGAACTTGGGGCAGCCCCTGTCCTCAGTGCTGTGAGGAGGTCTGGAGAGAGAGGCCTCCAGCCCAGCGATTGAAGTCTGACCCCAGGGAGAAGCACAGGAAGACAGAGCTGCCCCCTCCCTGTTAGAGGAGACGTGCAGAAGTGAATTGACAGCAGTCTTTTTTTTTTTTTTTTTTTTTAAGTATTTGTTTATTTATTTATTTATGGCTGTGTTGGGTCTTCGTTTCTGTGCGAGGGCTTTCTCTAGTTGTGGCAAGCGGGGGGCGCTCTTCATCGCGGTGCGCGGGCCTCTCACTATTGCGGCCTCTCTTGTTGCGGAGCACAGGCTCCAGATGCGCAGGCTCACTAATTGCGGCTCACGGGCCCAGCCGCTCCGCGGCACGTGAGATCTTTCCAGACCAGGGCTCGAACCCATGTCCCCTGCATTGGCAGGCAGATTCTCAACCACTGCACCACCAGGGAAGCCCAGTCTCTTTTTATTTAATTATTTATTTTAATATTTATTTATTTGGCTGCACTGGGTCTTAGTTGCAGCAGGCGGGCTCCTTAGTTGCGGCTCTCCGGCTCCTTAGTTGTGGTATGTGGGCTCCTTAGTTGTGGCATGCGAACTCTTAGTTGCGGCATGCACGTGGGATCATCTAGTTCCCTGACCAGGGGTCGAACCCGGGCCCCCTGCATTGGGAGCGTGGAGTCTTAACCACTGCACCACCAGGGGAGTCCCAACATCGGAATCTTAGATGTGGCTGGACTAGGTGACCTGTGAGGTCCCCTGCATCTCTGGCCCTGACAGTGGGGCTTGTTGAACTTTGTGTTTGATGCTGAGTGCTACTCGGGGAGTTTGCAGAGTTCCATAGTGGGGCAGTGGGGAGACGCTCGTTCGTGAGTACAAGTGCAGACGAAGGCCTGCGGGCACGTAAGCAGTGCTGGTCCTCGTGTCGAGCAGGGGGCTTGCCGTCTGTCGCAGAGGAGCCTTCAGTCTGGAGTTTATCTGAAGGGGCTTCCACTGCAGCTGGCGGTTCCTTCTGCAGAGATTGGTGCCATCCACTAGAGTGGGGGGTCTAATTTATCCCTGACTTTTCCATCATGTTTTGTCAGTGTAAGCTTCTGATGATATCAGTAACTTGTGATCTTATTTAGATGATGTCAGAAAAACGGTGTAACTAAAATGATAATTCAGGTGAAGAGAAAGAAGATAAATGATGACTTACTGCGCAGTGTGCCAAGCGCTGTGCTGAGCGATAATCTCCTTGCTGCTAGGGGTATATTAGGGATATAATATATTAGGGATATAATACACAGTAGTATCACTGCTGTCCTGATGAAAATGGGGTGTGTGCCAAAATAACAATATACACGTTTTTTCTAAAAGGAAAATACAGTCTTAAAAAGTAAAACTGAAAGTGAATTTATTTCTTTAAAAATACTTGTTCTTATAGCTATAAATGTTCACATTAAAAAAGAAAGATCTCGAATCAACAACCTAACTTTGCAGCTTGTAGAAAGAAAAAAAAGATAAACTAAATCCAAAGCTAGCAGAAGGAAGGAAATAATAAAGATTAGAGCAGAGGTAAACAAAGACAGAGAATAGAAAAACAGTAGAGAGAATCAGTGAAACCAGAAGTTGGTTCTTCAAGACAAGAAGAACAGCAAAATTGACAGACCTTTAGCTTATGGACTAAGAGAAAAAGAAAAAAGACTGAAATTACTAAAATCGGAAATGAAGTAGGGACATTACTACCAGTCCTACAGAAATGAAAAGAATTACCAGAGAGTACTTGAACCATTGTACACCAACAAATTGGATAACCTAGATGAAATGGACAAATTCCTAGAAACAAAGAACCAACCAAGACTAAATCATGAAGAAATAGAAAATCTGAATAGACTTATAACTAGTAAGGAGATGGAATTAGGAATCAAAAATCTCCCAACAAAGAAAAGTTCAGGACCCAATGGCTTCAAAGGTGAATTCTAGCAAACATTTAAAGAAGAATTAATACCCATCCTTCTCAGACTTTTCCAGAAAACTGAAGGGGAGGGAACACTTTCTAACTCATTCTATGAGGCCAGCATAAGTCTGATACCAAAGCCAGACAAAGACACTACAAGAAAAGAAAACTACGGACCAGCATCCTTTATGAATATTGATGCAGAAATCCTTAACAAAATACTAGCAAACAGAATTCAGCATATTTAAAGGATTATACACCATGATCAAGTAGGATTTATTCCTGGAATGCAAAGATATTTCAAGGTATGAAAATTGATTAATATAACATACCAAATCAACAAGGAAAAACCACATGATCATCTCAGTTGATGCAGCAAAAGCATTTGACAAAATTCACCGTCGTTCATGATTAAGAACACACAACAAAATGGGAATAGAAGGAAACTACCTCCATATAATAAAAGCCACAAATATAAAAAACCTATAGCAAACATCATCCTCAATAATGAAAGATTAAAGTCCAAAAGGGGGGGGATATCTGTATATGTATGGCTGATTCATTTTGTTGTGCAGTGGAGGCTAACACAACATTGTAAAGCAACCATATCCAATAAAAATTAATTTTAAAAGAAATGAAAGATTGAAAGAAAGCCTTTAATCCTCTGAGATCAGGAACAAGGCAAGGATGCTTGCTTTCACCACTTCTATTCAACATAGTACTAGAAAAATCTAGCCACAGCAGCTAGGCAAGTGAAAGAAATAAAAAGCATTTAAATTGGAAAGGAAGAGTAAAACGATCTCTGCAAATGATGTGATCTTATATGTAGACAATCCTAACGACTCTGCAAAAAAAAAACTGTTAGAATTTAAAAACTGTAAGTGAATTCAGCAAAGTAGCAGGATACAGAGTGCACACACAAAAATTAGTTGCATTTGTACATACAAACAATGAACAATCTGAAAAGGAAATTATGAAAACAGTTTTATTTACAATGGCATTGAAAAGAGTAAAATACTTAGGAATTAACTTACTCAAGGAGGTGGAAGACTTGTACAATGAGAACTACAAAACATTGCTGAAAGAAAATAAAGAGGGCATAAATAAATGGAAACACATTCCTGTGTTCCTGGATTGGACAACCTAATATTGTTGAAACGTCAGTAGTACCCAAAGTGGTCTACACATTCAGTGCAATCTCTGTCAAAATCCCAATGATGTTTTTTGCAGAATAGAAAAACCCATCCTAAAATTCATATGGAATCTCAAGGAACTCAGAATAGCCAGAACAATCTTGGGGAAAAAAAGAACAAAACTGGAGGACTCACACTTTTGATTTGAAAACTTACTACAAAGCCATAGTGATCAAAGCAGTGTGGTATTGGCATAAAGACAGACATATAGACCAGTGGATACAGTAGAAAGCCCAGAAACAAACCCTTGCGTATACGGTCAGGTGATTTTTGACAAGGGTGCCAAGACCCTTCGATGTGGAAAAGACAGTCTTTTCAACAAATGGTGCTGGGAAAATTGGGTATCCACCTGCAAAAGAATGAAGTTGTACCCTTATCTAATACCATATGGAAAAGGTAACTCAAAGTGAATCAAGGACCTAGGTGGAAGACCTAAAAACGTGGAAGAACCTTAAACACATTACTCTAAGTGAAATAAGCCAGACACACAAAAAGACATCCTGTCTGATCCCACTCACCTGAGGTCCCTAGAGTAGGCAAATCCATAGAGACAGAGAGTAGAAGGGTGGGTGCCGGGGGCCAGGGGAGGCGGGCGGTTATTGTTTAATGGGGACTGCGTTTCAGTTTTGCAAGATGAAGAGAGATGGGGATACCACTGAAATGGTTCAGATGGTTTATTTTATGTTACACGTATTTTACAAGAAAAAAAAAAAAGCATTCTCTGTCTTTTTACAGTGGAAAACCATCCTCTTTCACTAAAGCAACCCAAAGGTGCATTCTTATTTTCATTCACCTGTCAAGGAACTATGATGCCATTAATACCAGTTATGGAAATCGAGCAATTTTAGTTGCATCCAGGGGTTACCAGTCATTCTAGAATCCTTGGAATGGATATCAGTCTCTTGTAATCAAGTAGCATTTTAGAAACTACATAGTAATGCAAGATTGCAAAATGTTGCACATCTGTAAAATAATTAGTATTCACAAATAAGTATGGCCATGGGGAGACAGTTGACAGCTTTGAAATCCGTTGTTCTTGTTTGCTTTTAAAAATTTATCCTTTATTTGTTGTGTGACACATATATAAGCCTACAGGTACCCAAATGTTCCACAAAATTAATCCCAGAGGCTGCGAAGAGAAGGTCAAAGAGGAGGTTTCTGCTGATTATATTTATCAAACCGCTCTGTACTGACCTCTGTAATAAGATAAAGAAATGACTACTTTTTCTAGCTCATTTTAAATCATTTTTAAAATTTGCAACAGTAATAGTTACTCACGAAAGAAAAATGTTTCTCCTGAAAACTGCAGGCCCACGTTACGTAAAGGGAGAATTAGCACCAATACTGACTCTTCCCATCCAAAAATATGGCATGTATCTCTTTTTTTAGGTTGTCTTTTATAGCCTATATTATGGTTTTATAGTTTGTACATTTCTTACTGAATTTACACATAGGTGTTTCACAGTTTTAGGGACTATCATGAGTAGCATCTTAAATGGTGGAATAAATTTTCTAAGGAGTTATTGCTGGTCCTTATAGGAAAGCTGAGTTCTGCTTTGTGTCCAGTCATCTCACCGTGTTATCATCTCTCAAATAGTTCTGGAATTGATTGCTTTGAGTTTTCTAGGAGACCATGATATCGTTTACAAATAATAATAGTTTTGTCTTATCCTCTTTATTAGCATTTGAACTTTGTGTTTTGTTTTTTCACTTCAGCTAGAATCTTCAAAGCGTCATGAGTAAGGGTGTTACTAGCAGCAGTTCCTGGCTTTTGTGGAACGCTTTGGAGGTTTCACATTAAGTCTGATGCTTGCTGTACAAATTTTTGATACTTTTTAGCAAATTAAAGAGCCCTTCCCTGGTGGCACAGTGGTTAAGTATCTGCCTGCCAATGCAGGGGACACAGGTTCAAGCCCCAGTCTGGGAAGATCCCACATGCCGCGGAGCAACTAAGCCCGTGCTCCACAACTGCTGAGCCCATGTGCCACAACTACTGAAGCCCATGCGCCTAGAGCCCATGTTCTGCAACAAGAGAAGCCGCCACAATGAGAAGTCTGCGCACCGCAACGAAGAGTAACCCCCGCTTGCTGTAACTAGGAAAGCCTGTGTGCAGCAGTGAAGACCCAACGCAGCTAAAAATAAATAAATTAAATAAATTTAAAAAAAAATTTTTTTTAAAGCAGGAATAGACATTAAATTTGTATGTTTTTTCTCTTTTTATGTGTTTTTGTATGAATTAGATTAGGCTTCCTAATTTTGAGACATCTTGCATTCCTGGAATTAAACCCTACTAGATTATAATATATTATTCTTTAATCCATTATTAGGTATTTTATTTAGGATTTTTATATCTGTATTCTGAGGTATTACTGAGTTTTCATCTTTGAGGTCTTGTTTGTTTTGTATAACGGATAATTATGCTAATCTCATAGAATGAATTGAGAACTTTCCATGTTTTCCCAGTTTTTAGGAATAGTTCAACTTTCCTGTTCTACAAAGGGTTTGCATAGACCCCACCATGAATGAAACTTTGGGGCCTGGTTCATTTTTGCAGGGGAAGGAACAAGGACTCAGTATCTTTTACTGCCTTTTCAGTAAACATTGTGTTCATGAACTTACTTGGGGTTTTCTACTTCTTAAGTGAGTTTTACAAATTGATATTTGCCTGGGAAGTTATCCACATCATTCATATAAAGGGGTGGGCTTAAGCTTGTGCTTACAGGGCAGCTGATGCAAATGGGTGCATGATGGCTACCGGAGAATTCCCCTGCCCCTAACTTCACACTGTAGTGAGAGAGCACTTGCTCCCCTCAGAGGAGGCCGGCCAGTGTTCCTGGTGTCCCAGCTGTGCCCACAGCCTGCCCTCTGAGCTGTCCAGCTGTCGAGAGAGGCCAGAAGTCTAGATTGTTAGGTGAAATCTCAAAAGCTTTTTCATGTTGGCTCAGCTTGTAAAACACATTGTGCAGGGCCAACAAGATAGCCGTGAGCCACCTGTTTGCAGCTATTCTTTAGATATGAAAGGCATAAATTGTACAGATGTTTTCTCTTGTGGTTTTAGAAAATCTTTGTATGTGTCCGTGTCCTTTCTCACTCCTGCTATTTTTGTTGTTCCTTTCCTTCCCTTGTTCGGCCTGGGAGGAAGTTCAGAGAACAAACTTTTGGGTTTATTGATCACGTTTACTTCTTGGTTTTCCAAATTTCAGCTTTTACCTTTAATTCCTTACTAGTTGATTTCTTGTTTCATTTTGTTTGGGCTTCTTACATTGAATGCATACTTTTCAGGCTTTTTTTTTTTTTTTGTTCTATTCTCTCATAAATGCCACTAAACTATACATTTTCTTCTACATCTTGGGCTCATCTTATACAATTTGATTTGTGGGACTTTCCTTGTCAATTATTTCTAAACAGACTGTAATTTCAACTTTGGTTTCTTCTCTAATACTTTTAAACTATTAAAAATTTTTAAGTGCATGAATTTGATTTTATTAAGTTACTCTTGTTTTATTTTGGAGGGTTTAACGAGCAGTTTTTGTTTGTTTGTTTTAATTTGAAGATCTAATAGGCCATTTATTAGGTGGTTCATGAATCCAACAGCATCCCGTCTAGCAGCTGGGAGGGCGCTCCCGGTTGGTAGTGTTGTCTTCCCTGTAGGACTGAATATATGCCCCCTTCCTTTTTTTTTCTTCTAATAATTTTGAAGATATGTATCCCATATCCTTTCAGTGGTTAATTTACAAGAATACATTTATATAAACACCAAGATTTAATCATTTCATAGCCTCCTCCTTCAAATAAGGCAGTGCCTTGAGCCCATTCTTAATTCCCTATTCCCCTCAATTTCTTTTTAGTTGTGGTAAAATCTACATTACTCAAAATTTACCACCGTAACCATTTCTGAGTCTACAGTTCATTCGTACTGAGTGCGCTCACATTGCTGTGACCGTCACCGCTGTTCAGCTCCAGAACTCTCTCATCTTCACAAGCTGAAGCTCGTGCTTAAACAGCGGCCCCCGCCCCCTCCCCCCCGCAGCCCCTGGTGCCTGCTGTGGCACTCAGGATGACGTCCCCAAGGCTCACACTTCACGTGCAGGGCCCCTCGTGGTGGTTCAGTGAACTGTGACTGTCCACTCACCGCATTGACAGATCCACCTCTGATATGTTCATTTCTCTTTAAAATCTGAACTCCTCGCTGTGTTTTTCATGCAAGAAAAGTATTTGTGATGATTTTGAGCGAGTCATGTGAGGCGCTGAGATCGAGTATCAGGTAGCGTTTCTGTAGTGCTGCAGCTTCTATCTGCAGACGCGGTCTCTCGTATATATCATTTTAAAAAATCTCCCCTTGAAAATGTCCAGGGTAGCTCTTGCTGGTACTAAGACTTTTTGTTTTTTACATCCCCCATGAATTAGATGACGATGAAAACGAAACAACGCATGCTAACAGAAGACTGGGAGCTTTTTAAGCAAAGGCGCTTCGTGGAAGAGCAGGTGAGGCTGTGGGCCAGAGGGGCGGCTCACGGGAGTGGGAACTGCTCTCTGCGGGTGGGCGGCTCCCAGAGGCCAGCGCTTCAGCACCTCCCTGCGTGTTCTGCCCGCTGCTAATGGCAGTGGTGTAAACTGGCTTTCCTTCCGACTTCCTTCCTCCTGTATCCCTCAGGGAACACCCGCGTTTACAGAGCCGCCCGCTCGGGCCACAGCCACCCCTGAGTCCCCACGGACTCCTCCTAGGCGGGTGGCGTGTCCCCGGTTTACTCGCCAGGGTGCATACAGTGAAGTCGCAGGGCTGGGACTTGGTGCGCTCCGCGTGTGCCAGGGGCCGTGCCTTCGTCGTGGCTGCTGGCGGCCCCGGCGCACCCCTTCCTCCAGCGGCTCTTCCCCCCACCCCTCTGCCTGCCGCTTTGGCAGAACTCCCGGGGGCTGCGGTGTGGCGGTCTCAGGGCATTGGACTTCATTGGGAAACTTGCTTCCCGTGCACGTGCCGGCTTCTCTCCCAGTTAGTCTCCCTTGCCGGGCATGCTCCCTTGGCCTTCCCTAGGTGTCGGTGGCCCCAGCCTCGCCCGCACCCGTGGTCTTCTCTGGGCGCCACAGGTAGACAGAGGGCACCCGTGCTCCGCTCGCTTACCGTGTGGCTTCTGTCCTGTCCCCTGGCTCTCCTGGCCACCACCCACCCCATTGCCCAGGCCGGTCCACAGGCTGCTTCTCTGAAATCCAGAGGCTCGCCCGCTCCAGTGGAAGTCTAGGTGCCGCTTCCTAGGTGGTTCCCGTGTCCACCCCTTCTCCGTGCTCCACCGGCGTCCTCTCCAGCTGGCCTTCCTCGCTGCTGTGTTCCTTCCCACCCGCCCACTGCCGTCTTTGTGCCGACTGTCCAGCTTCCATCGTGCCTCATAAACGTCTGTTTAACTGATGGGCGCCGGGTGCCACGGCTCTGTGTGCACAGGCCTGATGGCGGTGAGGCTGTTCCCCGAGACTCACTCCTGCTCAGCCCAGGCTCAGCAGCCGTCGAGAGTGTTGTGAGCGGACGCCCAGCTCAGCGCTCTTTGCGGGCCCGGAGGCCCTCCTTGCCTCTGACGGGATTGCCAGCACTGCGCCTGGGCCTTGCTGAGTCTGGGCACCTGCCGAGCAGCTTCCCCACCTCTCCAGCACGCTGAGCAGATCTCCCAGGGCACCTTGTGCATCACGGTTTTCAAGTTTGGTTTCTTGCCTGTCCCCTCTTCCAGAATCTAAGCTCCTTGAGGGCAGTGATTATCTCTACGTTCCTGGTACCTAGCAAGCACCAAGCTCATGGCAGATTCAGGGTAAAGGCTGGGTGTCTGCTGTGAGGGGCGCTGCAGCGTGTTTGCTGGTGAGGAAGCCTATTAGGGGTTCCTGGTCCGTGGCCTGTGTCAGGGCCTCTCCCAGCCCCACAGCTATGTGCGTCACACATCTGCGGCCCCTTTTCCTGGCCCTGCCCCACCTTAGGAAGCTGTGGTCATTGGTTCTGAGTGTGACACACACTACCATAATTACTGGAAAATATAAGCTGTGTCATGGGGCGGCACGTCTTGCAAAACTAACCTGTTGTCTCGTGGTTTCCCCCAGCTGACGAATAAGAAGGCCGTCACTGGCGAGAACAGCTTCACGGACACCATGAGGCACGTGCTGTCGTCGCGACTGAGCATGCCCGACTGCCCCAACTGCAACTACAGGAGGAGGTGAGCCTGCGTGTGCGCGCAGCGGGCCTGCGGGACCCTCGCTGACCCCGCAGAGGGCCGGCACCGACCTCCAAAGAGCACGATCTGACCTCCTCTGTTGGCTGTCTCGGTAACTGTCCTTAATTCCCAATCAGATGTGCTTGCGACGACTGCAGCCTCTCGCACATCCTCACTTGTGGTATCATGGACCCCCCTGTCGCCGGCGACATCCACATTCACCAGCTGCCGCTCCAGGTGGACTCTGCTCCCGACTGCCTCTCTGAGATGCGCCCACCTAGCGTGTCATCGGCAAGCTCAGGGTCGGGTTCCAGCTCGCCCATTACAGTTCAGCAGCATCCCAGACTCATCCTCACAGACAACGGCTCTGCACCAACTTTGTAAGTCGTGACTTTGTCGTAAGGTTTCAGAAATTTAACTAATCCAATGATGAGAAATAGAGACGGTAATGTCTGCAGAAGTATGGATAGCATTATAGTGCTTTTCAAGAAAAAGGACCCTTCATTTTTCTAAAGAGCTTTTAAAACATGGAATCAGTAAGCCCAAACTCGGACACTGTTTCCTGACCTGCCTAAACGAAGGTGAATGAATAAATGCAGTAAGGCAAACAAACACACACATGTTGGTCTGCAGGGAAGTGTTTCCTGGCACCGGCCCGGCCCGCGCTCGTCGCATCACGGGTGGCCAGCCCGCTGCTCCTTCCGCCACCTCGTCAGCCCAGCGTCCGTGCTTGGTCCATGTCTTGCTAGGAACTCAGATGATCACTTTAGCAAGCGATTGAAAGGTTCTGTTCTCCGCGTCCCCACATTACCTAGAAGGGTGTTTTGCACAAGCGAGGTGGCTGTGCAGCTGTGGCCAGTTCACAGGGAGGGGAGGGGGCCCGTGTTTCTTCGGACTTGCGGCCGTGTCTCGTGTTGAGGCTACCTGCTCTAGCTTCTGGGCAGGCTGCACGCGGGTGTATGTTTTTATTTAAGAAATAAAACATGCCTTCTGCATGTCACAGCATGTGTGGGTGCCGGGAGCCCTGCGGAGGTGACCGGCCCCCCGGCCATGGCTCCCAGTGGAGGGATGGTGCCCCGCATTTCTCAGACTTCTCGCTTCCCCCGTCTGGATTTCGCATGGTGACTCTGAGGCTTTCCTTCGGAGTCTTTCAGTTCTCAATATGGGTTTGGTCTCAAACACGAAGTAATTGTAAAGGGCTTGGCCTGAACTCTGTGACTCCTTTCACTGAACTCAAGGTGCTTCATAGCCGCAGAAGCCCTGTGCTCTCGGAGCCGGTGCAGAGTGTTGAGGGCTTCACAGCTAGCTGCCAGCTAGCTCATCACAGGAGCGTCCCGCAGTTCAGCGTGTGTAGTCAAATAAAAACTTACATTGGAAGAGTTCGCCCCGCTCCTGCGTCCTGGCAGCTGGCGCCAGCCGTGGCCTCCCACGCTGTGTTGAGTGGCAGAGCTGGGGCCACGCGTGGATGCGCTGGGCATCTGGCCGCCAGCACCTTGTGATCCGTGTCTTCCCAGGAGACACTGTGATCCGAGGACCTCCATGTGGCCGCTGGTTCGTGTTGTCTCTCGTGGTGCAGCTTCTAAGTTGGTGAAATAGAAGCGTGGCGGTTTAGTCGCTGGGCTGCAGTGCTGTCTGGAGTTCACGGGTTCTGGGGTCGCCTCCATCGCATGGCGCACGTGCTTTAGTTCCTTCATTCCTGCACCTTGGCTTCCTCCTCTGGGTCGTGGCGATGCTGACACCTCGGGAGTGGGTGTGGGTGCAGCCCAGGGCAAAGCCTGCTGCTACCGCAGGTGCAGTGGGCCCCCGGGAGGCCCGCTGGGCACTGTCCGTGCTTGCTGTGATGAGCTCCGGATGATAGCACGTTGTAGCACGTCGACTCTTGTTTTCCTAAAAGTGGAAAAGAACCTGAGTTTGGCAATTGTGGACACTCTTCCCTAAAGCCAGAAGGTCTCCATAGGATTGTTCCTTCTGGAGGCCATTGAGTGTTGAGGCTCAAGGCGGACATGGTGGCATGTTTACGTGGACCCGTGGGGCGTCCATTTACAGTCATGCCTTGAACCATGCACGCTGAGCCAGGAACTCTGCGCCAGCTCTTTTCATGTACCAGAAAGTCATACATTTTAAGTGGTCTTCATAGGCTCCAGCCTTGAAGTCTTCTTACTTTTTTTTGGTAGATATTGCATTTGCCCATCGCTTGGATGTCTTGCTAAAGCTGATAATTAAGATTATGACTGGACTTGGCCACAGCTGGCCTTGTAGTGAAAAATCTTGTAGTATTTTGTCACATAAGTGCCTTTAATGTTTTGTTCAGCTGGCTGTGTCTGAAATTTTGGCGGTTATAAAAACAAACGCTAAAGACCTACGGTTGTTCTCCGTACCCCTTTAATTATAATCAAAAATTGTGTCTGCTTGGAAGTGGCAGAGAGAACAGTTGTACACCAGGGCACTTCAGCGTGAATAGATGTGTAACATCAATTAATCTGGTTAAGTTTTGTGGTTTCCTTAATGTTCCTCCCTTTGGAGTCTTGTTTTCCGTTCTTCCACATAGCGCAAATGGTAATCTCCCAGGCACTTCCTCTTGCGTTCAGGTTACTAGGAGGTGCTGAGGAGCAGGCGTGGCGCTCAGCGTAGCTGCCCTGTGAGCGAGAGCAGGGTCTGCTTGGCGGGCGGTGCGCTCGCCGTGCTCGCGGCCAGCGGCCTCGGGGTGACGTCTCTGCTTTCTCAGTTGTAGTGATGATGAAGATGTTGCACCGCTGTCAGCTAAATTTGCTGATATTTATCCGCTGAGTAACTATGATGATGCCGAGGTGGTGGCCAGCATGAATGGAATCCACGGTGAACTGAACGGTGGCGGGGAAAACATGGCCTTGAAGGATGAGGTATGGGCGTGCGTCTTCATAGTGACAGTAAGTGACATCAGACGGTGTCTGGTGTTTCAGCTTCCTCCACTCTTCTGTTTCGAAAAGTGTAAATTACAAGGGTTGTTTTTAAAGTCCCCTCAGGTAAGCAGTACCAGCAGTAGTTCTTCAGAGGCTGATGACGAGGAGGCAGACGGCGAAAGTAGTGGGGAGCCCCCGGGAGCCCCGAAGGAAGACACAGCTCTAGGAAACGGGAGCCCTGGGAAGGAGGAAAGTAAAGTGGACAGTCCACCCCCGTCTTACTCAACTCAGCAGGTATGATTTTATTTTTTCGAACTTTGTTTTGCCGGAGGTCTCTTTTCTGCCTCTAGTTTCTCTAAACATGAGCGTTATTGAATACAGAATTATTTTATTTCGAAAAACTTCTGAAGATTAGACCTGGAGAGAGTCGAGGCATACTTGCAAAATAAGCAAATGTGACTCGTACCCTCACTTTAATCTTGTTCCTCTTTCCTGAATCTGTAAGCAACATTATCTTGATTTTGCGGCACCACAGAGTAGCTCCAGATATTTAAGTGTTGTGGAGGTTTTTTGTCTGGGAAGCAAGGGAAGGGCTTTTTTTTAACAAAATGAAAGAGTGGAATGTTAAAATTTCAGAAAAGGTTGGTTTTGTAAGGGAGCTTTTTTTTCCCCGATAGGTATCTGTTTTTCTGTTAACCAAAGGTGCGGGTACCTTACCAGGCTATTATTTTTTCTTAGAGACTCAGAGTTTTATAATAGACGCTCAAGCAGTTTTTAAATGAAAGGAAGAACAAATGAAGGTCTATCTAGGCTGATTAAAACCATTTTAATAGGTGGTGTAAATCTGCAGGAAAGGACACTAGAAGGTATTACTACCCTGCGAAGTCTCGCTCCCACCTCCTTCCTCATCTACCGGCTCCAGCGCCTGCTCACCCCCAGCCCCTAGTCCCAATACGTAACCAGTTTTACTTATTTAAAAATAGGTCCTTCCAGTGTTTATTTATGCAAATATAAACATTCTTCGCCTTTTCATGAAAAAGGCTTATACTAATGCACACTCTGTTCTCTTCGCTGCCCAGCAATGTGTCCTGACCAGCTTCATCTGTACAGAGCTCACTTCCTCTTGCTCTGCTGCTGGTCTCTTTGTATTCCATCGTGTGGACGTGTCATAGTTTTGTTTTGTTTTCCTTTTTAGTCCCTGCTGATGGACATTTGTGTTTGCTTCCGTTTGTTTTCCCATCATAAACTATTCAGTGAGTAACCTTACATATCTGACATTTTATACGTAGGCAGTTCTGTCCCTAGGAGCGGTCACCAGGGGTGGCTTTACCGGGTCAGAGCGTGATGCCCTCCGCTACCCCTGGAAGAGTTTTGAACTCTTGCCAGTCTGATAGATGAGAAGTGGTAACCCCGTGAGGTTTCAGTTTTCATTCCATTTTTTATGGGCAAAGTTGAGCATTCTGTCATATATTTAAGGGCCGTTTGGGTTGCATTTCCTTCTCTATCTTGTTTTTGAGTTTAATAATTCTTTGTGGGGACTTCCCTGGTGGTCCAGTGGCTAAGACTCCACACTCCCAATGCAGGGGGCCCAGGTTCGATCCCTGGTCGGGGAACTAGATCCTGCGTGCCTCAACTAAGTGTCCACACGCTGCAACTAAAGATCCCGCATACCGAAACGAAGATCCTGCATGCCACAACTAAGACCCAGCACCTCCAAATGAATAAATATTTAAAAAAAAAAAATGAGTTCTTTATATATTGGTACAAGTCATTTATCAAGTATGTGATCTACAAATATTTTCTTTTGGTCTGTGGTGTGTCTTAGTTTTTTTATGGTGTTTTTTGAAAAGGAAAAGTTATTAATTTTCATGCATTCCAGTTTATAAATTTTTTCTTTTATGAATCATGCTTTTGAAGTCATATCCAAGAAAATTTTACCTAATACAAAACTCTCTTTTCCTCTATAATATTTATAATTTTAGCTCTTACTTAGGTCTGTGGTCCATTTGACTCAGTTTTGCTTATGGTCTGAGGTTAGGGTCCAAATTCATCTGTTTGCATATTTGGGTATCCAGTTGTCCCAGTACCATTTGTTGAAAGGGCCATCCTTTCCCCTGTTGAATTGCATTGGCTATTTGTTGCAAATCAATTGACTATAAATGTATGGGTTAATGTCTGTACTCAGTATCCTGTTCATTTGATCTCTGCGTCCTTAAACCCATATTCTACTTGACTGTTGCTTTATTGTAAGTTTGGAAATTGGGTAGGATCTGCCCTGCAGCTTGGTGGGCCTTTTTCAAAATTGTTTAGGCTTTTCAAAGTCCTTTGCATTTCCATATACATTTTATTTTTTATTTTATTTATTATTATTATTATTATTATTTTATTATGTGTTTTTGTTTTTGTTTTTTGCCATACTGCATGGCTTGTGGGATCTTAGTTCCCCGACCAGGGATTGAACCTGGGCCGCCACAGTGAAAGCACCGAGTCCTAACCCCTGAACCACCAGGGAATTCCCCGTATACATTTTAGGAACAATTTGTTACCTTCTACAAAAAGACCTGCTTGGATTTTGATAGAGGTTGCATTGAATTCTTGAATATTTGATAGAATTCATCAGCAAAATCCTCTGGGCCTAATCTTTTATTTGTGGGATGATAAGGATCAATTTTGGGAAAATACAATCTTAACAAAATTAAATCTGTCAGTCAGTGACCATGCTGTTTCCATTTATTTAGGTCATCTTTAATTTCTCTCAGCAGTTTTAAAAAATTTCTAGTCTGTGGTTCTTGAACATGTTTCTTAAATTTATTAAGTATTAGATGTCTTTTGATTCTATAGTAAAGGTGTTTTCTAATTTCGATTTTCAATTGATTGTTGGTAATATATAGAAATACAATAGATTCTTATATATTGATCTTGAATTCTGCAGCTTTGCTAATAAACTTGTTCTAGAAGGGTTGATGTTTTGTGGTTTTGTTTTTGGGTTTTTTTTTTTTTTGGGTAGATTACTTTGGACTTTATACATGCAAGATCATGTTGTCTGTGAATAAACAGTTTTACTTCTTCCTTTCCAATCTGGATTCTTTTAATTCCCTACTCTTGCCTCATTGAGCTAGCTAGAACCTCCAGTACAGTGTTGAATAGAAGTGGTACAAGCAGATGTCTTTGCTTATTCCCAGTCTTAGGGGGAAAGCATTCAGTCTTTGACCAGTAAAGTATGATGCTAGCTGTAGGTTTTTCGTAGATGTCCTTTGTCAAGTTGAGGAAATTCTGTTCTACTCCTAGTTTCTTGAGAGTTGTATCATGAACATGCATTGGGTTTTCCAGGTGCCTTCTCTGCATCTGTTGAGACGTCCGTGTGGTTTTCATCCTTTATTCTGTTACCGTGGTGTATCTCATCAAGTGATTTTCGTATATTAAACCAACCTTGTGTTCCTGGGATAAATTCCACTTGCTCATGGCATATAGTCCCTTTTTCATATGTTGCTTTATTTGTTATTTTGTTAGGGTTTTTGCATCTGTGCTAATAAAAGATACTGGTCTATAGTTGTCCATCCTTATGATGTCTTTGTCTGGCTTTGATATCAGGGTGATACCTGCCTCATAGAATGAGTTGGGAATTGTTTGTTCTGCCTATATTTTCTGAAGGAATTTGTCTAAGATTGAGGTTTCTTAAATATTTGATAGAATTCACAAGTGAAATCCCATGGGCCTGGTCTCTTTTTGTGGGAAATTTTGTAATTACTGATTCAAATTTTGTTTACTTACTACAGGTCTATTCAGATTTTCTGTTTCTTTTTGGGTTGAGTTTAATAACTTGTGTCTTTTTAGGAATTTATCCATTTCATCTAAGTTGTCTAATTTGATATGGTTGTTTATTATACTTTCTTTTAATTCTGTAGAGTCTGTAGTGATGTTAATTCCTGATTTGGGTAATTTTGTTTACTCCTTTTTAACCCCCTCAGTCAGTCTGGCTATAGGTTTGTCCATTTTTGTAAATAACCAATTTTTGGTTTTGTTACTTTTCTCTGTTTGTCTCTTTTCTCTTTCATTGATTTCTGTTCTGATCTCCATTATTTCTTTCTACATTCTTTGGGTTTGGTTTGTTCTGTTTCTAGCTTGTTGAATCTAAAGCTTAGATTACTGATTTTAGAGCTTCCAAATTTATTGAGACTTGTTTTATGGCCTAACGTGGTCTATCCTAGAGGTGCACTTGAAAATAATTTGTATTCTGCCCCTATTAGGTGGAGCGTCCTGTAAATGAAAGTTTGGTCAAGTTGACTGATAACGTTAGTCAAGTCTTCTATATCCTTACTGATTTTCTATCTAGTTCTGAAAATTTTTGAGAGAGACATATTGAAGTCTTCAAGTGTACCTTTTGGGTGGTCTATTCCTTTTTCAAATCTGCCAGTTTTTGATTCATGCATTTTGGGGCAGTGTTGTTGAATGTGTATCCATGTAATTATTGTTCTATCTCTCTAATATATTGGCCCTTTTGTCATTATGAACTGTTTCCCTGCTACTTATCTTAGACTATTTTGTCTAATAGTAATACTCCACCTGTCTTCAGAGTACTGTTATGTTATATATTTTTTCAGCTCTTAATTTCAGCTTGTGTCTTTGAGTCTAAAATTTGCCTTCCAGTCTTTTAGTTTGGTTTCATATTTTTATCCTGTCCATCAGTCCTTGCTTTTTGTTTGAAATGAGTCATTTACATTTAATGTAATTATTGATGATATTTACATTTACAATTTTGCTGGTTATTTCTATATGTCTCATGTTTTTGGTACCTCTGTCCCTCCTTTACTTCCTTTTTTCATATCAAAGAAAATTTTAGTGTACCATTTTAATTCTGCTATTGATTCTTGAGTTATGTTTTTTTGTTTGTTTGTTTGTTTTAAAGTTTAGTTTTTTAAGGAGTGTGGGGAGTTGGGAATAGGAAGAGCCCTGGGCAAGAAGGCTAGACTCCTTCTGTTCTTACCTAAAAGTTCTAGCAGATTTGCATGAATAAACGCTTCTCAATTTGTTTTTTTCCTTTGGTTGATTTCCAGAGCCTCAAAACGATTGCCTTTGACAATTGTGTTCAGTTTTACACTTGTTTTGAGGGAGAAGAGTCACCGACTGCTTCATTCCACCTTAGCCGGAAGTCCCGTCTCTGGTGCATTTTGAAGACTCTCTATGTAACCATCCGTTAAGCAGTGTGAGCCCGGCGGAGCATGGCACCGGTGGTCTTGTTGTCCTTGGTCCCAGCTCCCTCTCTCCACTCTGCCATCTTGCCAGTCCCCTTGCCCCTGCTCAGACAGGCGTGGGATGCAGATGGGTGTGTCTGCTGCCTCAGCAGACACCCAGCTGGGGTGAGGTGCGCACCCCTTCTCTTTCAGGTCTCTTCAGTCCCAGTCCTGGGGGCCCTCGTTTACCTCACAGGAGGGACCCGTCAACCTGGGGTGTCAGGACGGGCCCTGCTGCCTTTGCATCTGCTGTGTGACTGGCTCTAATTCAGTCCATACAATTCTTTGTTTCCCTAAATACTAAATGCTCATTTACTAAATACTTCTTTTTTCTTTCCCTTTAGGCAGAACAAGCTGCAAACACTTGTGAATGTCATGTCTGTAAACAAGAGGCGTCTGGATTGACGCCGTCGGCGGTGACCGCTGGAGCCCTTCCTCCCGGCCACCAGTTCCTGAGCCCCGAGAAGCCCACACACCCCGCTCTGCATCTTTACCCCCACATCCATGGACATGTGCCCTTGCACGCCGTCCCACACCTGCCTCGCCCTCTCATCCACCCCACCTTGTACACAGCGCCCCCCTTCACACACAGTAAGGTAAGTCAGGGCAGAAAGGGCTGGAAAGCTCACCCGTCACTCAGACCTTGAGGGGTACATGTTTAAACAAACGGAAATCCATAAATTGGCAGCTTGTGTAGGACAGCATCCACGCTTGATTGGAGGGTTTGTAAATGTTTCCTTTTACCGTAATACCTTAAACTCTTAGAATTTTGAACCTTTACACTTGTAAAAACCATCATGAAAATCATGGTTTATTCCTCCAGAATTAACTAGTACGTGAAGAGTTTTTCAGATGGTGCCGGAGTGACAGGTTGTGCTCGGGGACCTTCCACATAGGGCTTCTCCCCACCCAGAGAGCAGATCAGTTCTCTACCCACAGCTTTTCAAGGCCTGGCTCTTTTTCTCAGTGTGGTGGGTAAAATAATTTGAATGTGACATGAGTCCTCTGACACTGGCTGGGCTCTACAGGGTCTAAAATGACTGTCCTCTAAGCACGAGACTGAGGACTTTTATGTAGAAAGGAACAAGCTTGGAGGAGGGACCCTGGGTGCCATGCGGTGGAAGCCCGCATGCCAGCAGGTGAGTGGGAGGGGCTGGGGGCAGACCGGGAGGCCTGGCCAGGAGAGTAGTGAGGGGCTGGGAAAGTGTGATTTGCGTGCATTTCTTCTCCGAGAACCTCAGGTTTATGTTTAGCATCTTAGACTTTGCAGTGAGATTTTCAGGTTAGTTTCGTTCTTTGTGCCTCTCTAGCTATTTTGAACTTACCTTTATTGACTCTTATCATGAAATTTTAGTTTTTGGTCACTTATTCTGCCTCGTGTTATTAGTTCTAGTCAGTCAAAAGTAGAATTTTCCCCAAACTCTACTGATAACGTTACTTAAAGCAATGATTCTCCACTGGGAGAGAAAGGGAGGACGTGGTCTGGAAGGGGCTTTCTCAAGAAGGCCACACGTTGCCATAGCTGGGGAGTGGCACAGGCGAGAGATTATAACCACTGGTTTATAACAGAGTGTAATCAGCTTGTCATGTTCTCTTACGATAAGTGCTTGGTGACCACTCACATTTATGCTTAAATTTTATTAGATTGAATTGCTCAATTTGAACACTTAATGACACCTTTGTTAATCGGGTCGTTTTAAGTAGCATTATTCAGGTATGTATTCAAGGCCAGGCTATTTTCATGGTTTGCCCGATCCACAGCCCTTGCCCTCTGGGTGAACGTATGAGTTCGGGAAGCTGTTGGCTCCCTGTTCTTACCTGAATAGAGCTCCAGTTTCTAGTCCCTAGGGAACCACCCAGAGAAAAGGGTATAGAATGGTCTCTCATACTTTCTTGCTGGTGGAAGCTGTTCAAGAATTAGTTCCTAAAAATCTTCAAGTAAAGTAGTGAAGTTGATTATTCCCAAAGGCTATTGGGACCTCTAGTTAAAACTGATCTTTTCCCCCTGAATTTTGGCCTTTTCTTGGGACGTTATAAGTAGTCTATAGAAGGATAAAGGGGAAGGAGAACATTTCGGGGGAGCATCATCTGTATCGAAATCTATTTATTTGATACCCATTAAACTGTAATCCAGTAGATAGACGTGAAAGATTCGTGGCTGGAAAGGCAAATATGGAGGACAAGCTGTTAAGCTGTATTTCAGCCACATTAGTATTAACGTCAAGAGTATTCAAATACGTTTAAAATACACTAGTTGGATGCCATTTTTATTTGGAAAAATGAGATGCATTTGACAGAATACTTCATTGGTACCTGGTATAAAAATGTTTGCTTTTCTAAACAATCTTACGTTGTCACTTAACCAGGTTTTGCAAAGTTGGTTTGTGTTATTGGAGTTCGTTTGACTTTCTTGAGTACTGTGGCTGCGTCTGTACCTAAACGCATCGTGTGTTCCCAGCCCCGCAGGAGATGGCAGAGAAGAAATGCGCTGTCTTAGGAGGACACAGACTCATCCTCAGCTCCGTCAGGGCGGGTTTCTCAGAGAGGCCAGCGCCATTCAGCGTGATGGTCCACACGCAGCTGGGAGGAGGGAGGCGGGGCTGAGCGTGGCGGGCAGCTGTCCCCACGGAAGCTCTTCTGACCTGCTGGTGCTTCTGTGTTGTCAGGGCCTTTAGAAATTTCTGCTCTGCTTAAACGACAGTTGTCGCCTTGAAGACTTTATGTCACTGTAGTTGTAATTCTTTTAATTCATACTTTTGCCATCGTGGGTAAATATATTTAGGACCTAAAATGCTTGGAATGAGCACTGGTAAAATTTTATTTTCTTGAAATTAGAAAAACTTGAAGACTATTTCTGTTTTCAGATGTCTTCGTACCAATGATACATTTCATTTGTATGTTCAGATGTGTTATTTGAAAGTTAAAAGTAGTTGCAGGAGGTAAATATAGTGATGAAATACTAGAGAAAAAAATTAAAGCTGTAAGTGATAGGGAATTTAATTTCCAAATATTTGGGAATTCTCTAGCTATCTTTCTGTTACTGATTTCTACTTTAATTAAATTCTGGTCTGAGAGCATACACTGTATTTCTGTTCTTTCGAATTTGTTAAAGTGTGCTTTGTGGCCCAGAATGTGGTCTCTCTTGGTGAATGCTCCATGTTCCTTAAGAGGAATGCATAATCTGCTGTTTTTGGATGAAGTAGCAGTTGATTGATGGTGCCGTTGAGTTCAGGTGTGTCCTTACTGATCCCTCCCTGCTGGATCTCCCCGTTTCTGATGGGGGAAGGTTGAGGTCTGCAGCTATAATAGTGGATCCACCTGTTTCTCCTGGCAGCTCTGTCAGGCTTTGCCTCATGTAGTTTGATGCTCTGTTGTTAGGTGCTTACGTGTTCAGGATTGTTACGTGTCCTTGGAGAGCCGACCCTTTGTTATTAAGCAGTGGCCCTCTTCATCGCTGAGAACGCGCCTTGCTCTGCAGTCGGCTCCGCCCGCGGCTAGGGTAGCTCCACCAGCTCTCGATGAGTGTTCCGTGGTGTGTCTCTCCCCACCCACCACTTACATACAGTAGGTTTCTGGTAGACAGGTATCCTTGGATCTTGGGGTTTTTGGGAGGGGGGAAGGTTCTTGTTGTTTAATATACTCTGATAATCTCTGTATTTTCATTGGTGTATTTAGACGATTCACTTTTAAAGTCGTTCTTTTATGTGTTTGGATTAATAGCAACCATGTTTGTGACTGTTTTCTATTTGTTATCAGAGGCTTCTTTTTCTGCCTTCTCCACTTTTAATTGAGCGTTTTCTGATTCCATTTTATCTCTTCTCTTAGCATATTAATTATGCCTTTTTTTCAATTTTAGCAGTTGTATTAGAACATACATTTTAACTAATCTAAGTCCCTGTTCAGATACCACTGTTCTGCTTTATATGTAGCATAGGTACTTTTTAACAGATTATTCCCAATTCCTCCCTCCCATCCCTTGTGACATTGCTGTCATTATTTTCATTTATCCATATATTAATCACCGAGTACACTGTTATTACTTCAAAGTTATTTTTTAGATCAATTAATAATAAGAAAAATAAGAGATTTTATTTTACTTGTATTTATTCCTTCTCCATTGCTCTCCCTTTCTTTATGTAGATCCAAATTTCTGACCTATATTATCTTCCTTCTGCCTGAAGAGAATCTTTTAACATTTCTTGCAGGGCAGGTCTGCTGGAGATGAGTTCCCTCAGTTTTTGTTTGTCTGAGGAAGTCATTATTTCTCCTTCCCTTTTGAAGGATAATTTCGCTGGATACAGAATTCTAGGTTGGTGGGTTTTTTTTTTCTTTGAACACTTAAAACAGTTAACTCCACTCTTCTTGCTTGCATGGTTTTCAATGAGATGTCCTCTGTGATTGCATTCCTCGTTCTGTAGGTGCAGGGGTTTCTCCCCCCGCCCAACCCCACCCGCTTAGGCTGCTTTCAAAAGTTTCTCGTTGTCTTTGGTTTTCTGCAGTTTGAATACGATACGCCCAGGTGTGGATTTTGCAGGTATCTATTCTATTTGGTGTCCTCCGAGCTGTGGATTTTGCAGGTATCTATTCTATTTGGTGTCCTCCGAGCTTCCTGGGTCTGTGGTTTGGTGTCTGTCGTGAGCCTGGGACGTTCTTGGCTGTCGCTCCTTCAGGTGTTTCTCCTGCCTGTTCTGCCTCTCCTTCCAGACTCCAGGCACCATATTGAAATGTCTTCTGAAATTGCCCCACAGCTCTTGGACATTTTGTTCTATTTTTTTGGTCATTGTTGGTGGTGATTTTTGGGGGGTTTTGTTTGTTCGTTTAAATTCTTGTTTCTCTTTGCATTTCAGTTTGAAAAGTTTCTCTTGACCTGTCTTGAAGCTCATTGATTCGTTTCTTGGCTGTGTCCAGTCTGCCGATTCTTAGTTTCTCTTACAGTGTTTTTTTATTTCTAGCATTTCTTTTTGATTCTTTCTTAGAATCTCTCTGCCCATGTTACCCATTTGTTCGTGCATGTTGTGTACCTTTCCCGTCAGAGCCCTCAGCATATGAGTAATTTTAAATTCCTGTCTGATGATTCTCAGCCATTTTATCTTGTTTGTATTCCCTCTTAACTGCTCTGCTGTCTCTCCCTGGACCTCTGGTTAGACCTTCTCATCCTGCACGTCATACCTGATGGTCTCTCCGTACCTGAAATGTGTCTCCTTGTCTCTCAGTGTGTTCTGAGAACTTTTTTTGGATCAGTCTTCCAGTTAAGTGGTTCTCTATAATTGGGTCTAACCTGCCCCTTAAGTTTGAGTTTTTAATCCCACCTGTAATTCTTATTTCTAAGCTTTAATTTATTTATTTTTCAAATATGTTAGAAACTTTTTATATTCTCTTGTTCCTTGATCACTTTTTCTTTCATCTTTCCTCTCTTTAAGCATTTTACACATAGCTATTCTGTGTTTGAATGAAACCTTGAGGATCTAAATCTGTTTTTATCATGAGATCATGTTTTGTTCAGCAGGTGCGGAATGGGGGTGCTTCCTCAAGAGAGGGTTCGCATTTGCTGGTGCAAAGGTGCCAGCAGGGAGCTGACCCCCTGGGACCCTCTAGCTCCCCTTGTCTCCAGCTCTCCTTCCTCCTGTGGGACCACACCCAGCCCCTCCTCACGGTGACGATGGCGCACACGTCCCCAGGGCAGCCATCCCTTCCCGCACCTCCACTGGGTCCTGTTTTTCTTGCCATGTTCTTGTCGGTTCTTTGTGGACCGTTTCCCTTGCTTTCTCCGTAGCTCAGCCCTTTGTTACAAAAGTGTTTGGTGCCGTTCATCTGGGACGTAGAGTGAAGTGTCCCCCCTCACTGGACCAAACCCGAGGAGGGAGAACTTACGGCCTTAGAGGTGAGCGCATGGGCCACACCTCCCGCCCCCAACACAGCAGGCTGCCCTGCTGTGCGTGACCCGGGAGCAGCGCTCGAGGCTTCCCACTTTAAGTCCTGTGTCTTTTCCATCTGGAGAACGTGTTATGAAGCAATTGCCCCATTAGGGAGGGCCTGGAACTGAAGGGGGACACACGTCTTGAAGTCTCCACGGGAGCATAAAGGTTATTTGGAAATGGTCAGTGAGTTCAGTGCATTGAGCGGAGCCTGGTGACGTGACTCCCCCGTGGCTGTGGGCCTGTGGACCTGTCGCCCCGTCACCGGGTTACTTGTGTACAACCACTGCAGAAGTGTCTCATAAACGTGGTACAAGTGTACGTTCATTTGGAATTCGAGGGAGAAAAATGCTGTGTGGAAAATAGGGACATAAATAGATTGCCATCTGGGGGTCATGTTGTGACCTGTGATCTGCGTTTCATTTCAGAGGCAGAGTTCAGTTCTTCTGACCCTACGAAACGGCGAAACAGAGGTGGGGCTTTGCCTCTTCTCCTCTGGCAGGAGCGCTGAAGAGCCTCTGAGCAGAGCGCGGGCAGAGGGGTCGTCACGCTCCTGTTCGCTGGCGTATAAGGGGACCCTCGTGTCTCGTGCTGGGCGTCCCGGCCTCCCCCGCCCACGCGCAGCGGCTCAGCCTCGTGCGCTCTCGGCGCCGTGCTCATGGCGTCTGGGGGGACATCTGGGTGTGAGACGGGCTGGGTCTGAGGTGCCTGCATAAACGCAGAGGCGTGCGTGCTGAGGGCATCAGTGTGTGTGTGTGTGTGTGTCGGAGCTTCCACTGAAAGCAAAATTTTGCTTTCCCGTGAGTCAGTTTTGTCTCAAAGAGGAGAACAATTGAGAACTTCTGTTAATTGACGCCATGTGGATTTGTATAAAGATTGAAATCAGTGTTCCAATTTAATAGCGTTATCCACATGTTGAGAGGCTTATTTTGTGCTTAAATCATTAGTGTTTTTACGGAGGCATGGCCCCGAAATGGTCTGGGTGACAGGTGCCTATTTTTTCCCTGAAGGAAACCCATAGCTATGGAAGTTAGTAGGCATCTTGTGCAGAAGCATTCATACAAATACAGCTTGCTTGTTACGGACCCCTGCTCCCTTTGTTCTCTACAGCTGGGCCTCCTGTTTTGAGTAGATGGGCTTCTGAAGAAGTGTGTGAATCAGATGTATAGAATCGCTAACTTATGTCTCCAATATAACAGTTCCATGGCTACATCCCCTTATTCCGCCAAGTTAAATTCTGCCCGACATTTATTGAACATCCAGTATGTGCCAGGCCCTGTGCTACATGCTAGAAAAATAAAAACCGGTTAGTCCCAGTCCTTGTTTTCAGAGACCTCGCAGTCTAAAGAGAAGACAAAAGCACAGTCAAATTTGAAAACTCAAAATACTATGACGCACCTTAATAGGAATTGTAGATGCGGAGTAGGAAAGTAACACTGAAGAAGGAGAACTGCCCGAGCCTGTGGGGTGGGTTTGCAGAGAGGTGATGCTCGGGTACCAGGAGTCCTGAAGGATGAGCAAAACCTCTCTGGAAAGACGCAGGCGGTGGCTCCCGGTGGTCAGCCAGGCTTTCCCCAGGAGGAAGGAGCTAGCAACGCTTGGCCGTGCCCGAGGGTCTCCGAAGTTCTTGAGTAGCTTCCGAGCCCTCAACGTGCTTCTGCTGTTCCAAGCTGCTTCTCAGAGCTTGACGTGGTGAGCGAGCGGCTGCTTCCCACCTGTCAGGTATGTCTGCCCTTAGCAGAAGGTCTTCAAGACTAAGAAACCTTCTTCCATTTGATCGTTAGTTTTCATCCGTCCCTTCTCAGCAAAGCAGCTCTTAGTTTGTCACTTCTTTGTGGAAACTGACATCTGTTGAAATACAGGCTTCTTGTCCTCGCCCTTTGCCCCTGGGGCGACTCCACCAGGACAGCTGGTCCAGGCTTCTGCTTTGGTCCTGGGTGTCCAGTCCAGCCCCATTTCTTCCCACTTTCAAATCCTGAGTCCGCTCCAGCCTCACCCTCCGCCTTTGTCTCTCTGAGCCCCTTGAGGGTCAGCGGGTGCGCTAAGCTGCTCAGCGGCCCGAGCTGAGGGAGGGAAGCGGGGGCAGCAGTGGGGCGGGGGGCTGGCTCGTGTCTAGGGAGACCCACTTCAGCACTCAGGAAATGCCTCCTTTGGGCCCGGCCATACTCTAAACCCTTGACATGCACCGTCTGGCTTAATTCTTACCACGTCCCCTGGAGGTAGGTATTTCCAAATGACAGATGAGAAAACTAAAGCACAAAAAGATTGAGTAATTTGCCTGAGGTCACACAGCTAGTAAAGGTGCGAGCTGGCCCTGGACCCCTCAGACTGGGCGGCCCGGAACGTCCAGCTCCGTCACTGGCCACGCCTCCCAGGGGTGGAGCCAGAGGCAGCAGCTCTGACCTGAGCGCAGTCTCAGCTCAGACGTGGCCGGCCTGGAGCTCCCGAGCCTTCCCCTTCCTCCCCACCTGCCCTGCCAGCACTCCAGCCCTCCCCGGCCCCTTACTAACTGCTCTCCGCGTCATCCTTTCCCCTCTGGCTCCTTCACCAGGTTGCCACAGATCCATTTTTCTAATCAGCTGACCAGACCATCTCACCCTGCTGCGTAGAAACCTCTGTGGCTCCCCAGCCCCTTCAGGACAGAAGTCACACGGAGTTGTCTCTGCTGTGGCCCCTGCAGCCCGTCAGGTTGTGGCACACTTGTCCCGGGACATTGGCCATCCCTGTGCTCTGACCCTTCCCTTCAACCCTCTGCCCAGCCAGGCCCTCAGGGTTTCTTCCAGACCATCACCGCTCCTGGGAATCATCCCCAAACCCTCCCACTTGAGCTTACAGCACTCACTGCTCATTCCTGTGTCCTCAGGGACGTTGCCAGCACAGACCTGTAGCTCCTCTGCGTGGGCCTAGGCACACACCTGCAGAGGGAAGGCCGTGTGCTGCATCAGCGAGATGCTGGGGGCGGCGGGGCCAGGATCCAGGTGGCCCCGTCCCCTTGCAGCTTAACGTAATTTGAGGCAAGGCAGACGTTAAACCAGTAGGTTAAAGATAAGTCTTGAATTATGACTGTGGTAAGTGCTGAGAGGGAAAATTATGGACTTCAGTGTGTTTGATGGGACGGCCCACCGTGGTCTGGGTGCTGGGTGGTGAGAGCAAAGGCAGTGATGGCTTCTCCGAGGACGTGACATCTAGGCTGTGGCCAGTAGGATAAATGTAAGTCAGCAAGGTCTGAGCTGAGATTAGGACCTCCTAGAAAGTGGACACAGTGTGAGCCAAGTTGTGGGTCAAGAAGTAGCTTGGAGTTTGAGGACCAAGGAAAGACCCGTGTGTCCAGGGGCTTCGTGAGCAGGAAGGACGGGGGAGGCCAGCCACGTTCAGGACTTTGGGTTTTACATCAGAGCAGTGGGAGACCAGTGGCACAGCCGAAGGGCGGGAGTGACGCCCTCCTACTCACATTCCATGAGCCCACTCTGGCTGCGGTGGGGAAGACTGCTGGGGGTATGGGGGGCGGGGGCAGGGGGCTGTGAGATGGGGCCCAAGGCGGGGGAGGGCCCAGGACGTGTGCAGGGAGCAGCTGACGGCCAGTCACCCCATAAATGTGTGGACCCAGCGCCCTCCCTTGGCATCTTAAGACAAGGGTCTTCCCCTCCCCGCCCCGGGGAGGGTGGGTTTAGAGCTCAATATAGAATCCATCTTTTCTTCACACTTACACTGCACTTTGTCCAAGTGTGAGGGAACAGTGTAAGAGCTGACCATTTTAATGAGTGATTCCAAAGTTGACTTTGCGGCGAGCAGGGGCTACTCTTCGTTGCGGTGCGTGGTGATTTTTAAAATGTCAGATGAGAATAAGCCACAGGAACAGATCTCATGCAAATGGGCCTCATTTAAAATGAGACTAGGGGGCTTCCCTGGTGGCGCAGTGGTTAAGAATCCGCCTGCCAACGCAGGGGACACGGGTTCAAGCCCTGGCCCGGGAAGATCCCACATGCTGCGGAGCAACTAAGCCCGTGCGCCACAACTACTGAGCCCGCTCTAGAGCCCGCAAGCCACAACTACTGAAGCCCGCATGCCTAGAGCCTGTGCTCCGCAACAAGAGAAGCCACCGCAGTGACAAGCCCGCGCACTGCAACGAAGAGTAGCCCCTGCTCGCCGCAACTAGAGAAAGCCCGTGCGCAGCAACGAAGACCCAACGCAGCCAAAAATAAAAACAAATAAATAAATAAATTTATTTAAAAAAAAAAAAATGAAATGTGACTAGGGAGGAATGTTAGAAGTCACTGAGTTGTCTAAAGTTTGTCTGATATATTCCTTGAGCATCAGTTGCTTTTAAAATCTACATCTGGTTCAAATTTGCCCCGTCACGTACAGCCTCGTAAATAACCAAGTAAGCCTCTGCGAGATGTGCTCCCCGGGACACCTGTTCACGGCAGGCGTATCCCACAAGGTTT
Source organism: Balaenoptera ricei (assembly GCF_028023285.1). Classification (NCBI taxonomy): domain Eukaryota; kingdom Metazoa; phylum Chordata; class Mammalia; order Artiodactyla; family Balaenopteridae; genus Balaenoptera; species Balaenoptera ricei. Next base: position 141,668,362 of record NC_082643.1, on the reverse strand, counting down.
CAGTAATGACTTGTCTGTTTGTAGTTTAACTACTTAGGTAAATAGTATATTAATTTTGATATATGATTAGAACATTTTTTTTTGTAGGCTTTACCGCCAGCACCTGTTCAGAATCACACAAATAAACATCAGGTATTCAATGCATCTCTTCAAGACCATATTTATCCGAGCTGTTTTGGGAATACTCCAGAGTGGAATAGTTCTAAATTTATAAGTCTTTGGGGATCAGAAGTGATGAATGATAAGAACTGGAATCCTGGCACTTTCTTGCCAGATACAATTTCTGGTAAGGAACTCATTAAAACTTTCTTAAAGTCTAAAATGATCTGTGCTGAGTGGATTGCCCTCTCTGTTGCTGCAGTTCCCCAGCAGGGACCCGGGCTGCTGCTTCCCCTCACCTCCACCTCTGGCAGGAGGCCCCTTGGCCCCATCAGGCTGTTCCACCCACCCATGTCTGCCGCCAGGAGCGGAGCAAGGCTCTGGGCTTGGCGGCCCATTGCCGGCACAGGAGCCGGACGGGCCTCGGACACTGGGTCTTTCCCGCCCCAGGGCTGCTGAGCGTCTTGGCTCCAGGGGGCAGTGTTGGGCCTTTGGTTCTCGAGCATTGGTGACCAGCAGACCTCGACCCGGTGCAGCAGGGTGGTGTGGCTTGAATGCTATGACTCACGTTCCTTTTCTCTCTTTCTGCACTGACCCTACATGGGACCTGTCCCCTCTAACAAGCACCTTCCTCCTTGCGGCCTCAACTGCTGAGGTGCAGCTGTTTCTTCAGTGGCAGGGCAGGGCACGCCTGAAGAGGGGTTGGTACCTCTGCCTCATCTCTGTCTTCACGTGGTCAGAGCCCCTGGTGGTCCCACACCCCCGCCCCTGCATGTGCTGAGAACAGCAAGCTAGACTTGACATCTGGTCTGTGCTTAGAAAGGGTTTCTAACTGTGTGACCTTGGGCAAGTTGCTTAGCCTCTCTGAGCCTCAGTTTCTTCATCTTCAGGATAGGAATGATAGTACTAAGCTCAGAAAGTAGTTTTAAGACATTCAATAAGTTTTGGAAAGCACCTAGCACAGGAATTGGCACATAGTAGGTGCTCAATAAATTTTTCTTCTAAGATGAAAGCTAGTTGACTAGTGTCATCCCATTGGAATACTAACTTCAGTAGCAGCCCCAGTGTTCATAGTTTAGTCAGCAGATGTCCTTTAGGTTTTAGCTAAATGCTCTTTCTTTTAGAAGCCTTAATTTTCCCATTCTTCTCTGAAGGGAATGACATATTAGGGCCAACACTCTCAGAAACAAGACCTGAAGCTCTTCCACCTCCATCTAGCAATGAAACGCCTGCAGTTCCGGATAGTAAAGAGAAAAAAAATGCCGCGAAAAAGAAATGTTTGTACAATTTCCAAGATGCTTTTATGGAAGCAAACAAAGTTGTGATGGCCACGTCGTCAGCCACCTCCTCCGTGTCCTGCACGGCCACCACGGTGCAGTCGAGCAACAGCCAGTTCAGAGTGTCGTCCAAGAGACCGCCCTCCCTAGGTAAGGCCCACCAGCTCGCAGGGACCCTCGGGGTTGGCGCTACACATTCGCTCCTTCTTCCTCAGCATCTCCGTAATTCCCTTTCACTCGGCCTGGCCAGAGATGTCAGTGTAATTAACACCTAAGAATGCTCATGCACAAAGAGCATGTCCTCTAGGACTCTGATGAGAATTTTACTGTCACACTGACACTCTCCAGGGCTTTGCCACACGGTGTCCTGCCTTTCCTCTCTGCGCTTCTTGTTCTGTGGTAGGAAGAGGTCGTTGCTTTCTGAACACGTGGAGGAATTTTTAGGCATCTGAAAGTGGAAGCCTCATGGAGAGTCAGCTGGTGGGGCTGCTGACCAGCCCGAGATGCAGCCCCTGCTGCCGTGCAGATCACTGGTGTGGAGGTGGTGTCGCTGTCACACTCTGATCTGAGCGTAGTGAAGAGGGGACTTGAAAGCAAGGGGGCAGTCAGAGACCAGTGGCAAATGTCAGAGGGACACGGGAGCCAGATCAGAGAGGGAGGCCTCGCTAGCCAAAGTTAGGACTGTTTGAGCATTGGAAAGAATAAGGGAACTGATTGTAGCACGCAACTAAAGTCGAGAATCCTTCGGGAGGCTCAGAAGAGGGAGTCGGGTGGGAAGCTGTCTGGGTAGAAGCCTGCTGCTGACTGCGTGTGCAAGACCGATACAGACAGAAGGCCACTCTGCAGCCAGCCGGTGACAGGGGGCCCAGGTGAGCGTCCTCATGGGCGTTAGGACGTTGGATCTCAGTTTGGGGAATGCAGTAGTGCCGGTGTCTGGGAGCAGCACCCACAGGTGACTGGCAGGTTGCAAAGGGAAGCGAAGGTGCCGACTGCCTCCTGCACACCTGATCAGATGTAGGCTCACCGACAGGAGCAAACACGTTAGGTGCTTCCTGTGCGATCAGGTGGGAAGGTCCAACGTAACCTCTGCAGGATTCGTGCGTAGAATATTTCAGCTAAATCAGACATGAGACAGTAAATCCAGAATTGTGGACAGCTGGCCTCAACTCAAAAAATGTCAGCATTGTGGAAGGAAAAAAAGAAAGTTTAAAAGATGCTGGGTTGGAGGAAAAGCTGCAGAGGAGTGTGGGAGAGGCCGGAAGTCTGGATGGGGTTGTACGTGAGATGAGAATGTCACCTCGAGGTTAATTGTCTGTAGTTGGCGCTGGTGTCGAGGTTTTACGGCAAAGCATGCATGTTCTCAGGAGTCCGGGCTGGAATGTTTAGGAGTGAGTGCAGCTTGCTTCCACATGTTAAGCCACCAATAAAGTTGTGTGTGTGTGTGTGTGTGTGTGTGTGGAAAAAAAAAAAGTGTTAACTTAGAGAAGCCTGAACGTCTGCCTGACCTTGGCCACTGGCAGTGACTCTGGCATCTCTGAACGCAGGTGACGTCTTTCACGGCATCAACAAGGAGGACCACAGGCACGGGGTGCCGGCGGCCCCGAGGAACAGCCCCACAGGCCTGGTGCCGCTTCCCGCCCTCCCTCCCGCCGCCCTCTCTCCAGCCTCCGCGCCTCACCTTGCCGGTCTCGCAGCCCCGTCCTTCCCCAAAACGGCCGCCACCTCTCCCGGGTTTGCGGATTCACGCAAGAGCTTCTGTCCTGCTCCCGTGGCCCCCACCACAGACGGCTCCGTCAGCGCGCCTCCCAGCGTCTGCAGGTGAGCCCGGGCCGGCGGGGGAGGCCGGCGCGCTTCAGAATGGGTGCCGTGCGACCTAACCACCTAACCCTGCAGGACCGCCCGAGACACTCCGGCGCCTGGGGCCTCGCAGCTCACCAGCCGGGGACCGGCAGCGGGGAGGGGCGGGCTCCGGTCTCGGCCGGTTCTGCAGAGCCCAGGGCCACTGTGGGTCTGTGCGCAGACCGCTGGCAACGGCAGGGGGGCCCGTGGGTGTTTTGAAATCACGTTTGTTACACGCTGAGCAAAGAACAATGCAACGGACGGACGCTCGACAGCTTTCTTTAAAAAGTCAGTGTTCGTTACCTTTGAACTTGCCGCCACTCCCCCGCCCTGACATCCCCCAGGATGAAATGGTGGCGGGAGGGACAGTGGAGAGGCCGTGTGTGTGCACCTGAGAAGCCCCTCTACGTGTTCCCGCCGGCCTGCGCCTGCCCCACCTGCTTGGCCCCTGGGTCGTGCAGGCCCCGCGCCTCGTTGGCGAGGGCAGGCTGGTCGGAAAGAACAGCCTCGGCCACCGCTCGCCATGCTCGCGCCCCTTGAGGGGCAGGCTGCTTGCTGACGGGCCCTGCGCGGTTTTGCAGCGACCCCGACTGTGAAGGGCATCGCTGCGAGAACGGCGTCTATGACCCGCAGCAGGACGACGGGGACGAGACCGCGGACGAGGACAGCTGCTCCGAGCACAGCTCCAGCACCTCCACCTCCACCAACCAGAAGGAGGGCAAGTACTGTGACTGCTGCTACTGCGAGTTCTTCGGGCACGGCGGGGTAAGCGCCTGGGCCGCTCCCCTGCCGGAGGGCCTCCGGGGGGAGGGGCAGGTGCCCGAGAGCGCACTTAAGTGCGCAACATTAGTGTTTCGCCATGGATGTTTGTAAATTGCGTGTTTAAATTAGAGTTGTAAAATGTGCAAACTCCTTTGCAAGAATAACGTACCAGGTTGAATTCAGGGTATGGTTACACTGTGTGTAAAGCGTTATTTGCGAGCATAATTAAAATCAAGATACGGTCTAAAACAGTGGTTCCACTTCTAGGTTGTAGTTGTCGTAAAGAAACAATGACACGTGTTTGCCCACAGTTAGTTTTGAGTATTTCATCTCTGCATTTTTGCATTTGATTGTGATTTTTAAAACAGTTGATGAGATAGGACCTGCTAACTACCCAGGCGTGGGAATTGTTGAGTCCAACAATGGACAGCCTGTACAGGCGGATTCCTCTTGCTCGACTGCACAGTACATTGAGACACATCCATAGTGTGTGGTGTCCCAGGACAGTCATTTCATCCATACAAGCAAGTGTCAGCCATGGTGTCTGGGGGTGGGTGGTGGGAAGAGCAGGGGCTGGGAGTTGTTCTTTTTCTGCTTTAGTCCTCTCCGCATTTCCTAAACTCATGCAGGTGTTTTTAGTAGTCAGTGAGAAGTCTTTTCAGCACTGAAAAGGAAACCGGCGAGGGGATGAAAAAATACTATAAACACATCTATTGACGCGAGAAGGTAGTCACACCGTATTACATAAAAAGTAGATCAATTACAGCATGTATAATAGTTTCTTTTTTAGTTTAAAAACAACCATTTGTGTACATAGTTGTACATCCTCTGCCAGATTTTTTTGTGAATAGGTAAAGCTTGAAGGTCAGTGCCAAAATACTACCTTTGAAAGGTAATTGGTGATGAAAGGTTTTTCTTCTTCTCGCCATTTGTTTCTTTTATTTAGTTACTTTTCCTGATGAACGTGTGTTACTTGAGCAATAAAAATTTCACTTTTAATGCTATGATCTGAAATTCGGTATATTCAAAATCATTAAAACTTGCGTTTCGTCATGTTTTCGTTTGTCTTAGCCTCCAGCTGCGCCAACAAGTAGAAATTATGCAGAAATGAGGGAAAAGCTTCGTTTACGGCTGACCAAGAGGAAAGAAGAGCAACCTAAGAAAACGGATCAGCTCTCAGAAAGGGAGAGTGTGGTTGACCATCGAAGGGTGGAAGACTTGCTCCAGTTTATAAACAGCTCGGAGACCAAACCCGTGAGCAGCACCCGGGCCGCCAAGCGTGCACGGCATAAGCAGAGAAAGGTAAACAGAAGGTCTGCACCAGGCGGCCTCCCGGGGGGGCCTCTGAGCTCGGGGCTGGGCGACAGGCTCCCAGTGTTGCTTCAAGAGCCCCTGACTGCCCCTGCCAGCCTGAACTGGACGCTGCTTCAAGACCCAGGTTGTATTTTCAGGCCGTGGAGCCCCCTCCTGTGCCAGGGGTTTGTTAATGGCTCTAAAACAGGCCTCCGGTTCTTGCGCTGGCCAGCGTCAGGGCTGCAGCAGCCCCTCCGCCTCTTGTCTGTCGAAGGAACTTCTTCCCCAGGAAAGCAGAGGAAGCAGCCCTGGCTGTCGAGGGCGGGGCGCTGTGGGCTTCTGGAGACTGGGGCTAAAGAAGCGCCTTTGACCCGAGGCTGGTACAGGGCCCTGGGCGGCCCCGCTGACAGAGGAGGATCAGGCGGTACCGCTCCAAGGAGGGCCTGCCCGTGGCAGTGATGTCGAGAGTCAGGCGGCCCCCTCACCGTTAGGGCGGGGGCTGCCACAAAAGCAAGTAGCTGCCGAGACTGGCCAGGCTGGCCCAGTGGTGAGCTGCGGCCGGACCTGAGTGCGGTCTCAACGCGTGAGCGTGACGCGCAGAAGAAATTGTATCCGTTACTTCCTGCGACGTTGAAAGTGATGGGAACGGCATCTCCTCTAGGGTTTCCTCCCCACCGCCAGTTCTTTTGGAGGTTCTTCCCGGTTTCAGCCTCCTGAAGGTGTCAGGCTCCACGAGCCTGCCTCAGCAGGCAGGTGTGGGCTGTGCCCAGAGGGGACTCGTCAGGGCCACAGGGTTCTGACCGTAGGATGGGTTGCTTTGGGAGGGCGTGAGGCCCCTGTGAAGGAGGAGACATGCCCACAATGGACCCAGGGTCAGGCCACTTGTCGTGTGGTGTTGCTTCCAGCTTAGTTGCCGTGACTCTTAAGGTAGCTGTGATTGAACTGAGTGGATTCACTGCCGCTGTTGTACCCACCCCCGGTCCCGAGATAGGTCTGGATTGGCCACAGGTCGAATTAGGGGGCTTGGAGGGAGCGGCCTGCTTCTGCCCCAGACGTAGTGTGGGGAGAAGGTGTGTTCTCCACCCAGGGGTGTTTCAGCGCCCGGGGTCCCAGGCGGTCCGAGGCCCTGGGGGCTCGCCACTGGGCTTCGTCGGAAGCCTTTGCACTGGCTCAGGTGCTCTCAGGGCTGCCCCCACCCGGACGCCTGTGCTCTGTCCTTGCGGGCGGCCTGGACCCAGAGCATCCTGCAGGCGCGCCCCAGGTCGTCCTCGGCGCCCGCGCCCGCCCGTCGTGCGCCCTGCCGAGCGCCTCGTCTGCAGAGGGGCCCACAAAGCTGCCTTGCCTGTGCTTGGCCGGCCCGCTGTTGAAATGGAGGCAGCGCACGCCGGGCTTGGATCACTGTAGATTCTGTCCTGTGGCAGGTCGGGCCTGCAGACCGGAGGTCCTGGAGCGCCTGCGGGGGCCACTGCGGCAGACGCTGCGGGAGTTTGTCCGCCAGGTGCTGCCTCCAGCAGAGCTTTCCTTTCACAGATGGAGCAAGAATTTAAAATAATCTGTACATGAATTGTCAAGTTACATTTTTTTGAAACCTGTCATTGAATTTTTAACCTAATTTTATGTTTAAGTTATTTAGAAAAACAAGCAAGTTGTCTCTTAAAAATACTGCCTTCTGAAACATCACGAAAAATATTTAAATTCGGAAGGACCTTTACGTTTTCCCACGCAAAATGTTTTTTTCAAAGACTCTTACGAGCCTGAGCCTTACTGGAGCCCAGTGGTGGAGGAGCCGTTCTCCTTACTCTTCCTGGGTGTTTGTTTGTTTCCTTTTTATTAGTATTTATTTATTTATTTATTTATTTGGCTGCCCCAGGTCTTAGTTGCGGTGCGTGGGATTTAGTTCCCTGACTGGGGATCGAACTCCGGCCCCCTGCATTGGGAGCGCGGAGTCTTAACCACTGGACCGCCAGGGAAATCCCTCGTTTGTTTTCTAATCGGAAGGAATCTTTTCCATTTATGCTCCTGGAATGTGTGTCACTAAAAAAATACAATCTTCGCTTGAGTTGAAAATTAATTTCCTGCCAGTTGGACAGCAGAAATAACCATTGTCTATTTGCCACGTCATGTTGAACATTTTAGGAAGTCATTTGCTCTATCACACTAGTGAAAGTATATTGGGAATTTTACCTGCTAGGGTGGGAAAAAGAAATTCCGAGCTTTTCAGTACACATTTTCTTGAACGTTGCTTTGCCCCACGTGAACGCATCGGCGGCATTCCCCACCTGGAAAGGTTCTGGCGGCACCGGTGCGGCTGTGTAACTGCGGCCTCGTGATCAGTCTCGTTCTTGTCCGGTTTATCCCCCGCCCGCCGCGCACAGACGGGAGAGCCCACTCGGGGCAGGAGCACGGCAGCTGCTCTGACCTTGCCCTCTGTGCCCAGGGCTAGGGCAAAGGCTCTAAGGAATTTTTTGTTGACTACCACCCCCTGCTTTGATGGAGGTGTGTTTTAAGCTTTTGACCTATTACAACCCCTTTCAGGGTTTCTATTCTTATCACACGATTCAGCTTTTATCTCATTTTTGTGTGTGTGTCTTACTTTTTCGAGCACTTACTGTTGTCCTAAGTTGCCTTTTCCTTTCACATCGGCAGCTGGAGGAGAAAGCACGCCTTGAAGCAGAGGCCCGGGCCCGGGAGCACCTGCACCTCCGAGAGGAGGAGCGGCGGCGGGAGGAGGAGGAGGAGGAGCGGCTCAAGGAGGAGCTTCAGCGGCTCCAGGAGCTGCAGAAGCTGAGAGCCGTGAAAAAGAAGAAGAAGGAGAGGCCAAGTAAAGACTGTCCCAAGTTGGACATGCTTGCTAGGAGTTTCCAGGCGGCCACGGAGTCCGCGCCCAACTCTGACGACATCCACAACGGCTCGCTGGAGCCGACCGAAGACCCAGAAACCTCATCTCGCTCCCCCTCCAGACACATGGACCACAGAGAGACGGGGCCGGGGCCGGGGGCCGACGGGGACACCACCGAGCCCGCGGCCGCCAGGGACTCCAAGCTCCTTCTGCCCAAAGGGGTCAACGGGAAGCAGCAGGAGCCGCTGTCCTTCCTCCTGGACATGATGCACCACCACAAAGAGGGAAGCAGCAAACAGAAGCTGAAGCAGACCAGTAAAGCGGGCAGTGAGCCGGCGAGGAAGCCCTTGGAGCCCCCCAGAGCCTCAGAGGCCCAGCCCCGGCCCCGGCCCCAGGCTGAGTCAAAGGCCAGAGTGCTTGACCTCACGCCCCTGGCAGAGCACAGGAGGGAGGAGAGGAAAGTCAACAGCAACAACAACAACAGAAAGCAGCTGAACCACGTCCGGGAGGAGAAGCCGAGCCCGGGCCCCGTGGAGCCTGCCGCGCCCAGCGAGCACCCGCAGGGCGGCAAGCCGGTGCCAGCAGACTCTCCGCAGCCCAAGGGCAAGAGCAAGAAAAGCAAGAAGAAGAAGGGAGACAGAGGCAGCAGTTCAATCGGTAAATGCAGAGCGGAAAGGGGCGTGTGTCTGGCTGGGGCATCTCGGGCCGAGGAGGGCGCTGGGTCGGGGTGCCTCTCGGGGTCCGTCCCTCACGGAGGTGGATGCTGCCGTCTGTGTCGTGGCTTCGTGCTTTGTGTGGCCTCTTCGCCAACAATGAGGGACACGTAGGCATTGTTGTTATATTTGGCTACCTTGAAGTAATTTTAGACTTCCCCCACGCCGCAGGAAATAGTACGAAGGATTCCCACATACTCCCGTCCAGCTCAGCATGTCACCACACTTGCTTTGTCCTGTCTCTCCCTCTTGGTTACTTTTCTGAACCAAATGAGAGTGCTTTCAGACATGGTGCCCTTTTACCCTGAAATACTGCTGTGTGTGTTTCCTCTAAACAAGAGATTAGATACAGCAAGATACAGATGGGGGGGGGCGCACGATGTCGTTGTTGATTTTAACAACTAAACAAAACAAAATGGATACAGTCGGAAACAAAGGAAGCCGGCTGCATTTCCCAGGAGTCGCCGTGGCTGTACTAAATGTGCCGCACTAGGTCCTCTGGGGGGAAGAGACCTACCAACCCTCAGGCTAGAGAAAGGAACCCAGAACAGACACCGAGGGCAGGTGCGCCTGCCGGTCTCCCACCGCGGTGGGAGCAGGCAATTCTGAAACCACCCATGTGCCCCCCCAGGACGCAAGGAAGGAGACACACGGTGGACCGCGGGGAGGGGCCGCAGGGAGCGCAGTGTAGTTGTTAAAATCGGGAAATTGACACGGACGCACGACTGTCACCTGCAGGCCGAGTCGTGTTTCTCCCTTCATCCCTTTAACGTCCTAGGACGCAAAGTTGTTTTCTCCTGACACAGGATCCAAACCAGGGTCACACGTCATGCCTCTTTCATTTCCTTTAATGCGTCAGTTGCTCACTTTCTCACAACCTGACGTCTCTAGAGAGTGTGACCCATCCGTTTTTTAGAGTAAATGACTGTCTAGAGTAATTTCAGTTTGGTGCCGTTTCTTCACAGCCAGGTTCAGATTACGCAGCGCTGGCGGCAGCGCCTTGGGGGTGATGGGCCTGTGTTGGTGGGTGCCCTGCCGTCAGGAGGCACGCTGCCCGGTGGTGGTAACTCTCCTCCTGGGCCGTGGTGCGTGTGGTCGGCCCGTCTCTCCTCTGCCAGGCTGACACCTGACCTGTGCTCACCCGGAGTGTCTCATGAGGAGACGAGTCCCTTATGCCGTATCAGACATTCGTCCACTACTTTTAGCATCGGTCGACGACAGTTACTGCCCAGGGGGATTATTACTGAGCTGTTTGCCTACATCATGCTGACTTTTCTGATGTCATTCCTTCTCCATTTCTTACTCAGCGTTCTACAGGAAGAGCTCTCCTTCCCTGTGTATTTTTTCATTTACTTCATGACTTATATAAGGGCGGGTTCGTGGATTCTTTCTTTACGCTCTAGGTTACAGTCCTTTACTAACACTGTTCATTTCGACGCCCCCAGATTCAGTCGGTGGGAGCCCCCTCCGCGTGGCCCCTGCGCCCCGTTGCGCTTTGAGCACTTCTGTGCACAGTTAGATGTCCCGGCTCTGAGACCCAGACCTGGGTGCTGCTGGTGTGTGGTTGACAGGGCCTAGGAGGGGGAGCGTGTGTGTGTACGCGGGCACGTGTGCGCTCCTCGTGCCCCCCCCCCCCCCACATCTGTGTCTCTCGGTGCCTAATCTCTGCAGTGAGAACCCCCCGCTCACCCTGACAACTGCAGTCCGGCTCCGGTGCCAACTGCGCTCCCTGCGGCCCCCTCCCCGCGGTCCACCGTGTGTCTCCTTCCTTGCGTCCTGGGGGGGCACACGGGGTGGTTTCAGAATTGCCTGCTCCCACCGCGGAGGGAGACCGACCGGCGCACCTGCCCTCGGTGTCTGTTCTGGGTTCCTTTCTGTAGCCTGAGGGTTGGTAGGTCTCTTCCCCCCAGAGGACCTAGTGCGGCACATTTAGTAAAGCCACGGGGACTCCTAGGAAATGCAGCCGGCTTCCTTTGTTTCTGATTGTATCTATTTTGTTTTGTTTCCCCTCCTTAATCCTGATTTCTTTTTCCCTATCCCATTCCTACTTAGTTTCTTATTTGCTTTTCTGTTTTTTACACAAAAGGTTGGCATGTTAGAGATGCCTTTCCCCGTGGCTTTTTCCCCACATCCTGTATTCCGAAGGCCCTCCATGTGCGTCCGCAGCTCTTCCTTGTGGTTTCAGGTGCTGAGTGGGCCCGGCTGGACACTGCCCCGCTCTCGGGGTTTGTAATGACACACAGCGGGGCGGAGCGCAGGTGCTCTGCGTCGGTGTTTCTGCGGGAGTGCTGGGTCAGAGGTCAGTGCAGACAGGGCTTGTTGATGTGGCCTGGTCCTCTGAACCCTGCATTGCACCCCCACCCCTTCGAGCCCCTGTTTGGCCACAGCCTCACCAAGAGAGTGTGTTGTCAGGCTTTGTAACTTGAGCCCATCTGTTAGGCGCACTTATTCCTGTAGTTTTCATATGCATTTTTCTCTAATTACAGTGAGGTCATATTTTTAAGGGCTGTTTCTTTCTATATTTCTTTTGTGAATTTTCTGTTCATATCTTTTTCTCATTTTTAATTGGGTTTTTGGTCTTTTCCTTCCATTTTTTAAGAGTTCTTTATGAATTGGGGATATTAGCCTTTTAACTGCATTGCATGCTACAGATATTCCCCCAGCTTGTTGCCTTTGACTATGTTTACAATGCTTTTTAGCCGTGCACAAGTTTTCTTTTTTACTTTACATAGTCAGGTCATTGATTTTTTTATTGCCTCTGGATTTTAAATAATTGTTAGATATAATTGTTTGTACTAACACGAAGGTTAAGGAGGAATCTGCCCAACTTTTTTTCTAGTATTAGCGTGGTTTCACTTTTTTCACTTAGCTCCCTGATACATTTATTTGGAGTTTATTCTTTTGTATCGTGTGATGCATGAATCCAGCTTTATCTTTTACAAATAGTTAACCGGTTGTCTCAACACCAGTTATTAAAAAGCTCATCTTGCCCCAGTGACTCAGGATGCTACCGTGTGCTACACCGTGTGTCCTCAGGTCTGTTCTGGAATTTCTCTTCCTTTCCTCTGTGTTCATTCACACGCCATTATTGCATTGAGTTAGCTACTTTAGAGGTTCTGTACATTTTAATGACTTTTACAGGGCTCTTCTCTCCTCATAGCCTTTTTCAGTGTTTTCCTGGCTATTCTTTCATGTTTGTATTCCCATAAGAACTTTGATATGAGTGTGCCTAGCTCCCTTAAAAAAAAAAAAAAAAAACCTTGTTGGTATCTTTATTGGTATTGCATTAAATTTATAAGATAATTTAGTGAGAATTGGTGTCTATGATGTTGTTCGTCCTTCCCAAGAACAAGGGGAGTTTTTCCATTTGTTCAAGTCTACTTTATGTCTTTTAGGAATGTTTTAAATTTTCTCTAATAGGTTTTTCACATTTCTTATTGAGCTTATTCCTAAGTATTTAATCTTCCTTGCTTTTAATTTTAACGGGGTGTTTTCTACAATCATACCTTCTAACTCTGTCCGTCTGGTGCAGTAGCCAGTCACATGTCACCCCTGAGCACCGAACGGTGGAAGGTGCAAATTGAGGGGGTTGTGAATGTAAAAACATAACCAGATTTTGAAAACCTAGTATGAAAAAAAAAAGGAATGTAAAATAACTCAGTATATTTTTTTTTGGGGGGGGGGGCGCTGCACTGAGTCTTCATTGCTGCGTGGGCTTTCTCTAGTTCAGGCGAGCGGGGGCTACTCTTCATTGCGGTGCGCGGACTTCTCATTGCGGTGGCTTCTCTTGTTGCAGAGCACGGGCTCTAGGCATGCGGGCTTCAATAGTTACAGCGCACAGGCTCAGTAATTGTGGCACACAGGCTTAGTTGCTCCATGGCATGTGGGATCTTCCTGGACCAGGGATCAAACCCGAGTCCCCTGCATTGGATTCCTTTCTTTTTTTTTTTTTTAATATCTTTATTGGAGTATAATCACTTTACAATGCTGTGTTAGTTTCTGCTGTACAGCAAAGTGAATCAGCTATACGTATCCATATATCCCCTCCCTCTTGAGCCACCCTCCCTATCCCACCCCTCTAGGTCATCACCAAGCATCAAGCTGATCTCCCTGTGCTATGCAGCAGCTTCCCACTAGCTGTTTTACATTTGGTAGTGTATATATGTCAGTGCTACTCTCTCACTTCATCCCAGCTTCCCCCCGCCCCACCGTGTCCTCAAGTCCGTTCTCTAGGTCTGCGTCTTTATTGTTGCCCTGCCCCCTAGGTTCATCAGTACCGTTTTATTTAGATTCCATATATGTGCGTTAGCATACGGTATTTGTTTTTCTCTTTCTGACTTACTTCACTCTGTATGACAGACTCTAGATCCATCCACCTCATTACAAATAATTCAGTTTCGTTCCTTTTTATGGCTGATATTCCATTGTATATGTGTGCCACATCTTCTTTATCCATTCATCTGTCAGTGGACATTTAGGTTGCTTCCATGTCCTGGTTATTGTAAATAGTGCTGCAATGAACATTGTGGTACATGTGTCTTTTTGAATTATGGTTTTCTCTGGGTATATGCCCAGTAGTGGGACTGGACTGCTGGGTTGTATGGTAGTTCTATTTTTAGTTTTTTTAAGGCACCTCCATACTGTTCTTCATAGTGGCTGCATCAATTTACATTCCCACCAACAGTGCAGGAGGGTTCCCTTTTCTCCACACCCTCTCCAGCATTTACTGTTTGTAGATTTTTTGATGATGGCCATTCTGACCGGTGTGAGTTGGTACCTCATTGTGGTTTTGATTTGCATTTCTCTAATGATTAGTGACGTTGACCATCTCTTCATGTGTTTGTTGGCCATCTGTATGTCTACTTTGGAGAAATGTCTGTTTAGGTCTTCTGTGGCAGGTAGATTCTTAACCATTGTGCCACCAGGGAAGTCCCAGTATAATTTTTTACATTGATTACATATTGAAATGATAATCTTTTGGACATATTTAATTAAATAAAGTATATATTACTAAAATTAATTTCACTTGTTTCTTTTTAATTTTTTCAATGTGGCTACTACAAAATCTTAAATTATGTATGTGGTTCATGTTGTATTTCTATTGAATAGTGCTCCTCTAACTGGTCATTTGTGTATATAACAGCTATTGCTTTCTGTATGTTAACTTTATATCTCCTACCTTAGCAGATTATTTCATTGTTTGAGTCTTATTGTTGATTCTCTGGGGTTTAACAGGTACTCTATTATCTATCTGCAGATAGAGAAAGCTTTACTTCTCCTTTTCCAATTCTTATGCTTCTTGTTTTCTCTTGTTTAATTGCATCATTCTTGAACTTAATGGAAACGTCTGGTGTTTCTACATTAAGATTCTGGCTTTAGGGTAAGGTTTATATATTTTATCATGTGAAGAAAATATCCAACAATTCCTATTTTTTATTTATTTATTTATTTATTTATTTATTTATTTATTTATTTATGGCTGTGTTGGGTCTTCGTTTCTGTGCAAGGGCCTTCTCTAGTTGTGGCAAGCGGGGGCCACTCTTCATCGTGGTGCGCGGGCCTCTCACTATTGCTGCCTCTCTTGTTGTGGAGCACAAGAGAGCCTGAGCCTGGCTCCAGACGCGCAGGCTCAGTAGTTGTGGCTCACGGGCCCAGCTGTTCCGCGGCATGTGGCATCCTCCCAGACCAGGGCCCGAACCCGTGTTCCCTGCATTGGCAGGCAGACTGTCAACCACTGCGCCACCAGGGAAGCCCAATTCCTATTTTTCTTGCGTACTTTATCAGGAATGAGTGTTGAATTTTGTCAGAGGTTTTCTAGTATCTACGGAGATTAAACATAATTTTTCTTCTTAGACCTGTTATACTTCATAAAGAATTAGGAAGCTTTTTTTGTTTGTTTTTCATTTTCAGTATTCTAGAGCAATTCGCCTTCCATTGGGACTATTTAGGCTTTAATGATTTGATAGGAATCTTCTGTGCAGCCCCCGGGCCCGGTGCTTTTTTGTGGGGTAGTTTCCTGATGGTATTCTCTCTGTCCTCTATGGTAATTGGTCTATTTAAGTATTTCTTTCTTCACTGAGGTTAATTTTGCTAAACTGTGTTTCCGTAGTAAATTATCTTTTCAGCCAGTTTTCCAGCTTATTTACATAGATGTCTGCAAAGTACATACTTTTTAAAAAATTTCTTTCAGTGGTTATTTTCCTCTTGTCATTTCTTATTTTGTATGTTTGTGCTTTCTTTCTCCCTATTCTATTTGACTCAGTTAGTTAAAGTTAATAGTTTATCTATATAATATTTTCAAAAGCCAGGCTCTTGATTTATCAATTAGGTATACTGTTGTTTTTTTCTCTGCCTCATAAATTTCTACTTTTATCTTTTTTTCCTGTGCTTCCTTTTGTTTTATTTCATTGTTCTTTCTAACTTTTTGATTTGGGAATTGAGTTCATTTCTTTTCATTCCTTCATTTTTACTGATCACAGTATTTAGCGCCTTGAATTTTCTCTGATCATTCCTTTAAGTATATCCCACAGTGTATGATAATGTTTCCGTTTGGTTTCTTCTTTAGAAATTCAGTAATTTCCATGTGGTTTTCTTTTCCCCTTTCACCCAATAGTTTAATAGCTGGCTTTTAGGTTTCCAGGTGGGAGAGCCTTGTTTATGTTAATAATTTCTAGGTTTTGTACACTGTGATCCAAGAGTATTGTTTGTAATATTTCTGCCTCATGAAACTTACTGGTATTTTCTTTGTGACTAGTTTTTGTGACTGCTCTGTGTTCACTTGAGATTCAAGTGTATTTTCTCTGTTATCATGGTATTAAACTAAATATATATTTATATCCATGATATATCTTTGAGTTAGGTTTAGGTTTAGGTCTTCTGTATCCTTACTTGTTTTTTGTCCTCCTTACATATATTCTGTTATTTATTATTGAGTTTCTGTGTTTTCTTGCATTTCCTGTAGTTTTGCTTTATAAAGGTGGTTTCTTTGTTACTTGGTACATATTCCTAACTAATTTCTTATATTGAATTGTGGTTTTTATTGTTTAAAAATGTCCTTTTTGTTGTGTTTTACACTTTTGGCTTGAATTCTTTGTCTAAGATGGTGATTGCTACCCCTTCTCTCTGTTTCTGTTTGACTGGTGGGGCACCTTTGTCCTCATCCCTTCATTTCTGGCCTATCTGAGTCACTTGGTTTTAGGTCATTCCCTTGCATGCAGCCGAGACACCTCAGTCCTGCTGTGTGAGCCACATTGACAGTCTTATCTACAGGTGAGGTGAGCCTGTTTCCATGTATTGATAGCACAACCGTGACATTATTTTGTAATTATTAGATCAATTTTTTAATACATACATATATGTGTGTGTGTGTGTGTGTGTGTGTGTGTGTATTTTTTTTTTGGTGGCTGCACTGGGTCTTAGTTGTGGCCTGTGGGCTCCTTAGTTGTGGCGTGAGCACTCTTAGTTGTGGCATGCATGCAGGATCTAGTTCCCTGACCAGGGATCAAACCCGGGCCCCCTGCATTGGGAGCGTGGCATGTTAGCCACTGTGCCACCAGGGAAGTCCTCTATTTTATATTTTATATTCGCTGATTGTCTCTCTGTGTGAGATGTTTGCCTTTCTTTCTATATATTCTTGGTGTTTAGGAACGTTTGTGACTTTGTACCGGTGCTGCCCCTGCACTTATACCTCTAGTGCCCCATCCCTGCTCCAAATGGGGGCCTGTGGCACCACTTAACTGCCTGGGGGACAGCCGTGCGCTGACCCTGTTTTCTCTACTCTGCCCTCTTTTGCTGTCCTCTCTCTTCCCATTTTTCAGCTGCATTTGTTTCTGCTTTGTCAGAGTGCATAGTATTTGTAGGTTTGCACGTGAATACATTAGGTACCCGTGTTGGTCCTCGTGTAGCAGTGTTCCCAGGCACATGTCCTCAAGTAGGGGTCGGGCACAGAGTCCTCCAAGCTCTGGCGAAGCAAACTGTTTCCTGCGGTCTGAACAGTGAACAGACAGCCTGGCGGGTGTGAAATTCTTCAGGTCGCTCTTTCTTGCCAGCCTGCAGTCTGAACAGTGAACAGACAGCCTGGTGGGTGTGGAACTCTTCAGGTCGCTCTCTGTTGCCAGCCTGCGGTCTGAACAGTGAACAGACAGCCTGGCGGGTGTGAAACTCTTCAGGTTGCTCTTTCTTGCCAGCCTGGTTAATAAGTTTTGTTGTGAAAAATGTTTGTCTGATACTGGATCTTGTTATAGTTCCGTCCCATTTTTTTCTTATGCCAAGATTTTCAATACCGGTTATCAGTTCTAATTAGAAGAGTATTAGAAATCACTTTATAATGAGAGCGCTCCCAGCAGGCGTGTCTGCTCTGTGTTTGCTTCTGTGGTTGAAGCAACTCCTCTTCTAGAACTTCTTTATGGAATAACTTGAGTTCGGCCTTTCTAAGACTTTACCTTCCTTACATCTGTAAACACTCCTGGCCCACCTCGCCTTTCCTCGTGCATCACTGTTTCCTTGACCAGGGTCAGCCAGTGGGCCTCCAGGAGATGCCTGTGGTAGGTGTGCAGCGGAGGCCCAATGAACGGTCTCAGTGGCTGGGAAGGAGCGTGTTGTGAGGGTGACTCGTGCGGGCTGGCGGCCTGGACCAGGGAGCTTGGGCGGGGGCTGGGGGGGCAGACCAGAAGCAGCAGCAATGGGATGGAGACAGGCATCTGCGACTGTTGACGAGGAACGTGCCCAGCATGGTGACAGGGGCGACAGGTGGGACACGAGTGTGAGGAAGGGGGTGGGGGGGAGGATCATTTCTAGATCACTGTCAGAAAGGGAGCGGCTGCAGCAGATCACAACGGCTGCGGCTTTGCCCACATTGGGGGTCAGCTGCCTGAAGGGTGGATGTACAGAGGAGGTGGCTTTGTGGACGAGCCACTCATGAAGGAGGTCTGGAGCGGGGGTGGTTTGGTGGTGTTGGTATCCAGGTGTGGCTGAAACCACAGGGATA
Organism: Balaenoptera ricei; assembly: GCF_028023285.1. Taxonomy (NCBI): domain Eukaryota; kingdom Metazoa; phylum Chordata; class Mammalia; order Artiodactyla; family Balaenopteridae; genus Balaenoptera; species Balaenoptera ricei. The sequence continues at coordinate 141,650,554 of NC_082643.1, read as the reverse complement.
CAGCGGCGGGGGGCGGAGTCGAGGAAGACCCAGGCCGCTGCGAGCTGTCTGTGCGGGAGGGGCCGTGGTCGTGCAGGGGGGCGTGCGGGGGCTGCTCAGTGGCCGTGGCGTTGCCGTGAGCTGGCGGATGTGAAGGCACTCCGCGTGGCGCTGGGAGTCTTCAGCAGTGTTAGCTGCTGGTATGCAGGTAAACCGCACCTTCATTACGCTGCTGTGCACATGCCCAGTGATGGGAGGAAAGGGAGTCTTTTACTGAAGATTCCGAAAAATTGTCCCATGCTAAGGTGGAGACAGGGAATGGAGACTGGCTTTAACAGAGCACTGTCGGTGGTCTGCACTCGTCCGTGGGTGGAGCCCGGTGCTGTGTGTACACCGCCAGCGCCCCCCCATCACCCAGGTGTGCACGGATGGAGCCTCTGAGCGCCTGGCAGGTACCAAACAGGGTGGGCAGAGCAGAAGAGAGAATTAAAACCCTCAGAGGCGCCGAGGCTCCCTCATCAGTCATCTCCCTGCTGTAGCCTATTTTCAAAGAGGGTTGTTCAACTGCAAAATGAAATACAGCCTTGCGTTTGGTAGGGACAACCGGAAAAGCTTTTTGATGAAGTCTCTGGATGTTGCTTGGATAAACTGAATGCCTAGAAGGGCCGTCTTCCTCCAGAGGCTGACATCCGGGTCCTGGGTACAGACACGTCCGCGGCGTCTGTTGACAGCCGTGCCCCTGCTCCCCCCCCCCCCCCCCCCCGCCCTCCCTCCAGCGGGGCCTTGGGGCAGACAGCCTCTGTCTTCTCAAGGGCTCTCCCGGTGGCGGCAGCAGGTATGTCTCTTCTCCCGGGCGGGAAGCAGTGGTTCCTTCACTCAGCACAGGAGTTCGCTAATTCCAGGTGACCTGGATGTTCCCAAGTGCATGAGAGAGGTCTGCCCACCTGTGGCCATTTGCAAAATCTCATTTTTCTTTTTTAATTTTTTAAAAAATTTTATTAGACAAGTTCTCACTTTTTTTTTTTTTTTTTTTTGGCCACACCTCGCGGCACATGGGATCTTAGTTCCCCGAGCAGGGATGGAACCCACGTCCCTTGCATTGGAAGCACGGAGTCTTAACCACTGGACCGCCTGGGAAGTCCCATACAAAATCCCATTTTAGAAAAGATTTTTAGTTTGTGAACTTGTTGAAATTAAGTAAAACCAGATGCTTTGCTCTGTCCCGCTAAGATGGCCTGCTGTTTAGTTGACTTGCCTCTTTTCTTTCATCTTACAGATGATGTCTTTCTGCCTAAAGATATCGACCTAGACAGTGTGGACATGGACGAGACAGAGAGGGAAGTGGAATATTTCAAAAGGTAATTGTTAAGAGTGTGGTCCAAATAAAGGATGGTTTCGTGGTTCCCATGCATGACCCTCCCACATAGCACGGCCGCTTGCTTGGACAGAAGTTGTGTCAGCTAGCCAAGCAGCCCGGCCCCTTGGTAGCATTCTAGCACGTGAAGGCCTGCCATGCACAACCCACCCACACCCCGAGCACACACGCACTAGCCTTCTCGCCCACACTCCCACACTTCACTCACTTCTCCCTTCCCGTGTGTGTAAAGCCTGGTTTATGGCAGCATATCTCAGAGTGGTCCTGGACCAGCAGCATCGCCTAGGAACTTGGGACCCAACAGCCGTGTTCTCACAAGCCTCCCAGCTGATCTTTGTATGTGCTGGCATTGGAACGCAGTGATATGGCATGCTTTTAAGGAGGAAAGTAACATTTTGGATAATTGATTCAGGTTTCCTGATACGCAGACTTTATCAGTACATGTTTAATAATATTTGTCATAATATGTTCAATAATATCTACTATGTGACTCATGGCAAGAAAATTTTTCTTTAAAGTGCCTTGTTCTTTCTTTGGAAGTACTTTAATCTCTTTGTTTCAGAAAGCACGCACACATATACACAGACACTCACAAGAGCAGTTTGCAGTACAAAAGGTCATCAATTCATATCTGAAGTATTGTAAAATTCTAAATGTTTCTTAAAATTATATATATTTATAATGTGTGTGTGTGTGTGTGTGTGTATTTTTAAATCTTAGCAGATGGTACAGCATTTGCTAAAGTTAAGCGTTCATAGTAAAAACCCTTAACTAGGATGAGAAGGGCCTCTCCTAAACATGGTGAAGGGAATCCATAAAATCAGTAAATGTTATGTACATCATGGTGAAACATTACAAGCCATTCCTTGAGATTAAAAAAGTAATAACAATGATGCCCCTTATCACAACTTCTATTTCTAAAGAAATAAAAAGAAACAAAGGGATAAGGATTCGAATGAAGAAGTGGAATTGTCATTCTCAGATGATATGAATGTGTTTGTACAAAGTCCAAAAGAATCTGTAGCTGACAGGTACCAGCTTGAATTGTTTTTTTAAGTTGATCCATTGATGGATTTGGCTGCGTTGGGTCTTAGTTGCGGCCTGCGGGATCTTTGTTGTGGTGAGTGGGCTCTTCATTGTGGAGCACGGGCTTCTCTCTAGTTGTGGTATGTGGGGGCTCAGTAGTTGTGGCATGTGGGCTTAGTTGCCCCGTAGCATGTAGGATCTTAGCTCCCCAGCCAGGGATTGAACCCGCGTCTCCTGCATTGGAAGGTGGATTCTTAACCACTGGACCACCAAGGAAGTCCCCAATTTTTTTTTTTTTAAATATGTATTTATTTACTTACTGACTTATTTATTTATTTATTTGGCTGTGTCGGGTCTTAGTTGCGGCACACAGGATCTTCGTTGTGGCATGCAGGATCTATTGTTGCAGCGTGCAGGCTCAGTAGTTGTCGCACGCAGTCTCTCTAGTTGTGGTGCATAGGCTCTAGAGCGCGTGGGCTTAGTTGCCCCACGGCATGTGGGATCCAGCTCCCCAACCAGGGATCAAACCCGCATCCCCTGCATTGGAAGGAGGATTCTTAACCCCTGCACCACCAGGGAGGTCCCTAAATTACTTGAATTATTAACACAGTTTGCCCTGAAGCTGGATTCTGGGGAGCAGGGGATAGAATAGGGGCATTTCTTGGATGTAGGCAAAGCTTTGGAGGAATATTTTCCCAAGGTAGACCTGCAGGGTTCACACACCTTAAAATCATGCATGACCTTATAAACAAAGATTATCAAACACCCAAGACCTAGGAACAACAGTAAAAATCTAGAAATGAAAAATAGAATTATTAAAGTCAAGACCTCAATAGATAGATAGCTGATAAACAGATTAGACACTGCTGAAGAGGGAATTAATGAACTGGAAGATATAGCTGGAAAATGTACCCAGAATGTACCAAGATACAAGGAAAATAGAAAATGTGAAAGAGGGCTGAAGAGACACGGAGGAGTGGCTAAGTCTGACATACATCTAATGGAAGCCCCTCTGAGAGAGAATGGAGACCACAGAAAAGCAGGATTTAAAGAGATACGATGCCTGAGGATTTTGCAGAACTAGTGGGAGATTTGAATCTACAAATTCAAAAGCACAACATATACCAGTAGGATAAACAAACAAAAATCCATTTCTAGACATAGCATATGAAATCAGAGACCATGGAGTGATATTTATTTTACAGTGTTGAAAGAAGATTGTCAGTCTATAATTATGTATCCCACAAAACTGTTCTTTCCCATAATAAAGAAAAACTGTAGGAGCTTGCTACAAAGAGACCTGTTTTAAAAGGAAACATCTAAAATTATACTTTAAGAAAAAGGAAATCGGGAATTCCCTGGTGGTCCAGTGGTTAGGATTCCATGCTTCCACTGCAGGAGGCATGGGTTTGATCCCTGGTCGGGGAATTAAGATCTTGCAAGCTGCGCAGCGTGGCCCCCCCCCAAAAAAAAAGAAGAAAGAAAAGAAAAAGGAAATTGACCTCAGAAGATCACTCTAACGTACACAGGAAGGAATGAAAAACAGCCTGATAAATCTAGGTAAATGTCTAACTGACATTATGTTTGAAAGAACCCCAGTACTGAACAACAGTAGTATGTCAGTTAGGTGTGAAATAATCAGAGCTGAGTATCCTGAAGTCCTTCTATTGTTCAGGTAGTTAACATTCAGACTTTAAGCTAAACGGGCAGGACACAATTTCAAGAGCAAGCATTAAAAGAATAGAAATAGGGTGTATAAATTGCTAATCAGTAGAAGGAAAAAAAATCAAAACAAAAAGAGAAAAAAATATAAATGCAGAGAAAGTACAACAAACAAATTTTAAAAAGATGATAGACACTAGTCCAGTTGTGTCAGTAACCATGATAGGCAGTAAGCAGACAAAAGTAGTTTGTCAGGTTGTGTTAAATTTTTTAAATATATATATACACACACACTTACACACACACACACACACACACACATATGTATATATTACTGTTTACAAGAACATACCTAAACTATAATGAAAAGAAAGGTGGAAATAAAGAGAAAGGAAAAAGGAAACTGTTACAGTTGTTACTCTCAGACGAAGTATATTTTAACACAAGGGATAGATGAAGTTTGCTAGATAATGATAAAATGTTCAATTTGTCAGGAAGAAACAGGAATTTTAAACACAAGTACTTAATGAAATAGCCTCAAGATACAAAAAGCAATTTGGGCTTCACAGAGAATCAAACAAATCCACCATCCTGGTGGGAGATCTCAGACCATTTCTCTGCATCCTGATTGGCTTGAGCAGCCCCAGCCCCCCTGTGAAGATGTGGAAGATCAACACAGCTTGACTGGCAAGCTTAGTCTAACGGATGTAGGTGAAACCCTGCATCCAAGAAACAGAGAGCTGAGTTCTTACACACACGGGGACATCCACAGAAACGGGATCTGTGCTGGGCCACAGAAAGCAAGGTTCAGACATGTCAAAGAAGGATGTATAATTTGTGTTCTCTGACCACAACATGTTGAAGTTGCATGTTTACAATAGGTACATTTTAAGTCCCTAAATATTTGGAAATCTGGAATTATGTAAGTTTAAATAACTCCTGGGTCAAGTACAAAACCACAGTGGACATTTAAAAATATATAGAACTAAAAGATAAGGAAAATATTGCATGTGAAAACCTGTGGAATGCAGAAAAGGTTTTGCTCATGGGTGTGGAGAAAAGGGACCCCTCCTACACTGTTGGTGGGAATGTAAATTGGTACAGCAACTATGGAGAGCAGTATGGAGGTTCCTCAAAAAACTAAAAATAGAGCTACCATATGACCCAGCAATCCCACTGCTGGGCATATATCTGGAAAAAACTATAATTCAAAAAGATACATGCACCCTTATGTTCGTAATGGCACTGTTCACAATAGCCAAGACATGGAAACAACCTAAATGTCCATCGACAGATGAATGGATAAAGAAGATGTGGTACATATACACGATGGAATATTACTCAGCCATAAAACAGAACGAAATAATGCCATTTGCAGCAACATGGATGCAACTGGAGATTATCATACTAAGTCAAGTAAGTCAGACAGAGAAAGACAAATACCATATGATATCACTTATATGTGGAATCTAAAATATGACACAAATGAACTTATCTACGAAACAGAAACAGACTCACAGACATAGAGCACAGACTTGTGGTTGCCAAGGGGCAGAGGAGGGAGGGGAGGGATGGAGTGGGAGTTTGGGGTTAGCAGATGTAAGCTATTATATAGAGAATGGATAAACAACTAAGGTTCTACTGTAGAACACAGGGAACTATATTGAATACCCTATGATAAACCACAGTGGAAAAGAATATATATATATATACATACACACACACACACACACACACACACATATATACATATGTATATAAAACTGTGTCACTTTGCTCTACAGCAGAAATTAACACCACATAATAAATCAACTGTACTTCAAGAAAATTTTAAAAAAAAAGGTTTGCCTTTGGGAGCACTTCCACTGAAGCCTTAAATGCTGGAGTTAAGTACTAAAAACCTGAAAATTAATGAGTTTAGGATTTAATTTGAGAAATTAGGAAAACAGCAATAGAATAAACTCAAAGAAAGTGAAACAAAGGAGATAATACATAAGAGCAATAATGAAATAGGAAACAAAGAGAAGATCATCAAAGCCAAAATTTGATTCTTTGAAAACATTAAATAAATAAACCTTTGAGAGACACTAGTCAAGAAAAGTAGAAAAAAGACACCCAAAATACCATAATTAGATGGAAGAAGAAACAGAACGTTGATAATTATCAAAGTTGGATGGTGGCTCTGTTCATTTTACCATTCTCTGCTTTTGGGTGTGTTTGAAATTCTCTGTAATATAAAGGGTTTCTTTGATTTTGTGAGCACGTAAGTGAAAAGGAGGACATAACTCCAGAGACTGGGAGCAACTTTACAACAATTAACTTTAAAACTTAAATAAGACACAAAATTAACCCAATAGAAAAATAGCGTGAATGGTCCAGTAACTGTTAGAGTAAAGCAGCAGTTCTAAGTCTTCCCAGTGAGAAAACTACATTCTGACAGTTTCACAGAGAATTGTCCAAGACTTTCGAAGAAAGATTATTCGGTCTTGTAGATTCTACCAGAGAATTGAAATGAGACAGCACAGGAGCGTGCTCCCCACTTTATGAGAGAAGTAAAATGTTGATACCAAAATCTGCCAAAAACAATACCAGAAAAAAATGGGAAATGACACATTTGTTTCTCTCATGAATATTAGGTGCAAAAATCATCACGAAAATATTCACATGCTAAATCCAACAGTGGTACAGTATTTTCAAAGAGCAGCATGTTACCAAACCGGCTTACCCCAGGATTGAATGCAAGGAGTTTCTGATGTTAGGAAATCCGCAGTGTTATCTGGCACATTAACATGGTAAAGAAGAGCCATGTGATCATTTCAGTGAGTTCAGAAAAAAACCTTTGCTAAAATCTTAGCACCCATTTATAACTAATTTTTTTAAAATAATAAGCAATAGAAGAAAATATCTTTAACCTTAAAAAAGGAATTTACCAAAAGAGGAAGAGAAAGAAGAGAAAAGAAAGCTACATGAAACGTTTTCCAAAATGGGAAAGATGTGGAAGCACGTGCAAAAAAATGCTGCCCTCTTATTTCCTCTTCTGGTCAACCCTAAACCGTGGTTCCTGGCGAGCACTGTAAGACAAGAAATTAAAGGCATAAGACATGGAAAGGAGGAAGTAAAATTTCATTTTACAGATGATCTAATCGTCTACGTAGGAAATTACGGAAGAAAACATAGGACAGTTTAGCAAGAGCCTGGCTGTAGGATAAGTGTACAGAAGTGATTTATTTTTCTCTACACCATCAATAATTCCAAAATGTAGTTTACGTGAAGACAGCATTTATCACAGCAGCAAGATCTGTGCAGTATCCATGAATCTAGTAGGAGTTGCACAAGACTCGTGCACAGAAGGCGATGAGACTTCACAGAAGAGCTTTGAAGGACCCAGGTCACACAGGTTCTTCGTGTTTATTCGTAGAAGAATTAGTGCCTTTGAGCTCAGTGAATTTTAACAAAGTGAGCACATCCAGGTAACCACCACCCGGCCAAGGTGTGCATTATCAGCACCCAGAAGCCTACTTCATATGTCCCCAGTCATTACCAGCACCCCCAAAGTAAAGATGATCTTTCACCATACATTAGTTTTGCATATTTTTGAACTTCATATAAATGGAACTACACAGCAAAAAAAAAAAAAAAAAACATTAGTACCTTTAAGCTCTCCAGCTTCCGCAAGTTTATCTGTGGATTTAAAACCCAAGAAGGGTTTTGTGGAACTTAACACAGTGTTTCTAAAACTTGTTGGGATGGACACATTGTGATACTGTCAAAGGAGAAGTGTTATAGCAACAAAAAGGAACAAACCAGAGCAATCTGCAACACAGATGCATCTTACAAACTGAATGTTAACAGAGACAGAATGCTCAAGAATGTACGCGATATCCAATTTATATAAACTTAAAATTAGGCAAAACTAAAGTACATTGTTTAATATGCCTACTATTAAGTCCAGCAGCTCTACTGCTGGGGTCTGCCCAAAAGCCCAAGAGAAAGCAGAGTGATGCCTGCACAACGACTCGTTCCTGAATGTTCCTAGAAGTCTTATTTGTAGCCCAAAACTGGGGTCAACCCAGAGGTCCACACAGATGAGCAGATAAACAGAACGGTGCCCTGTCCATCCAGTGGACGCTGCTGCAGCACACGGGCAGCCCTCAGAGGCGGCGCGCTTGGTGCGAGAAGCGGAGGCGCCACTGACGCGAAATCCCGGAGCACACGGGTTCATCCGTGGGGACAGACCAAGAGGTCGCTGTTTGCCTGGGGCCAGAGCGGCAAGGAGACTTGGGGTTTCGTGGAAACGGTCTGTGTCTTGGTTGAGGTGATGGTTTCCCAGACGTATATGTTTGTCAGCACTGTGAGCTCTACACTGACTGCAATTTGCTGGACATAAATTATACCTAAATAAAGTGTGTTTTTAGAAGTGAAGTATGTTGTTCAGGGATGCGTACGTAGGCGTTAAGACTTTAAAGAAAGACACGGAAGTGATCAACGTAAAAAGCCAGAATGGTGATTACTTCTGAGGAGAGGAAGCGCCAGGCAGGTGCTTGACTCACCCCCAGCGTGACTCGGGTGATCCACGGTATTTGCTTTATAATGATTCTTTATGTTATACATTTGTTTTATTCACCCTGCTATATATGTGTTACATTGACCCAAAAAAGAAAAAAACTGTAAAGGATCGCTAATATCCTCCTGGAAGAATAGGAAGAATAAGGAAGGCTCCTTTTCCTGCCCATTGTAAAGACTTGGAAAGTCCTGGTTATTAAAATATGGTGACATTGGTGCCCAGAAACAGGCCTGTACGAACACTGAGCTTTGGTGTGTGACAGAAGATGGGTTGGCTGATCCCTGTGGGAATGAAGGCGTGTTCATAAACGGAGCTGTGCAAGTGTGCTTTCCCTGCACCACACCACACTCAGGGTCAACTTCAGATGGGTAAGAGTTTAAGTGTCATATGCAAACCTTTTAATTTCGAGCATAGGGAAAGATTGCTTAGAAACACCAACCATAAAATAAAAGATTGATAAATTAAGCTACATCAAAATCAACAATTTGCTTTAAAGAAAGTGAGAAAACAGTATTTGCAGCACATCACAAAGGATTAGTATCAAGATGTGTAAACATTACAGACCATTAAGGAAAGACAGACCTGTTGACAAGTGGGCAACTGAAACAGTCGATGTCACAGAAAACCTGTGGCCAGTTAACCGCGGGGGCCTCAGCCCGACTGGCACTGGGGAGCAGCTGGGCCCGACCCCCTCCGCGGGCGAGGAGCAGCAGGTCAGGTCAGACCACCTTGGAGAAGAGCTTGGCGGCTCTTGTAAAGTTGCAACGGCCAAGTTGTGCATCCCACATACTCCAGCAAACAGTCCCACCGTGCCTGTGGCCTCGCGGAGGAATCGCATGAACGTACTGTTGAATGAAAGGAGCAACATGAAAACATACAGTGCAGTTCTGTTACTCTGTGTTTAGAAATCAACATGAGGGACTTCCCTGGCGGTCCAGTGGGTAAAGAATCCGCCTTACAATGCAGGGGACGTGGATTCGATCCCTGGTCGGAGAACTGAGATCCCACATGCCGCGGGGCGGCTAAGCCCACGTGCCACAACTACTGAGCTTGCACGCCTCAACTAGAGAGCCCGTGTGGTGCAACTACAGAGCCCACGTGCCCTGGAACCCGTGCGCCACAACAAAAGATTGCGTGCCTCAACGAAGATCCTGCGTGCCGCAACAAAGACCTGACACAGCCTTCATTCATTCATTCATTCATTCATTCATTAAATGTTAAAAAAAGAAAAAAAGAAATCATCACGAGCCACCGTCGAGTTGTGAAACTACAAAGAACCATGAGGATTGCTGATTACAAAGGCTGGGACGGTGGCTCCCTGCTTGGGAGGGCACAGCATGGCGCCCAGGGTTGGCAGTGTTGGGTTTCTTGACCTGGGGGGTGGGTACCCAGGCTTTTGCGTTATAGTTACCTGTACTCGTGTGTTTTGTACACGTGTAGGTACGTATGCGTGACCCAGTCCACAGTTGGCAGTACGGAGGCCTGATGGGAGGTGGTGTCCAGAGTGGAGCCAGTGTGTGGGGGGGGACGCAGAGCAGGTCGCCTGGGCCCCGTGGAGACCTTGCTTGGTTTGGGCTGCAGCTCTTCTCTGAGCGGCTTGGAGCAGGGCCGTGGTTGGTGCTTCCGAGCGTTCTGGCTGCGGCGTGAAGGGTGGGGACACACGTGTGCTGATGCAGAGACAGTGGAGGAGGAGGTGGAAGCTTCCAGAAGGTTTAAAGGGTAACACCACTAGGACTTGGGGTTGGCCAGCTGTGTCCAGGGAAAGAGAGTTTGGATCCTGGGAGACGGTGCAGCCCTTCGCCGAGGGGCAGGGTGGCCGGGGGCTTCGTCTACCTGGACACAGTCCTCCAGGCACACAGCACCGACGACTGGTTCAGCGATTTAACCACAGCTGAAGCAAAAACACTTCATTTCACCTGCTGAACGAGTGACAACAATACCATTTTCTAGTTTAATTCAAATTCCTGCTACCCACGTTAGTGCTGGAAGGGTGAGAATTTCAGAAATAGGCAAAAGTAAAGGCTTTTGAAAGAAAATGTTCTTTCCTTCATTGAATACGGAACTCGGCCATCATTGCCTGGGGAGCAGGGGGCAGCACGCAGGTGGTGTTCCAGAGCCGGCCTGCGAGGCTGCACTCGACCTGCCCCTGAGGGCGGGCGCGGGGGCGAGGGGGGCGGGCAGTGTTGTAACTGTGTCTCATACAAACTCTTGTTTCACATCACACTCACTGTGACCTTGTGGATAAATGAGGGCAGGCTGGTGGCCATGGGCAGAGCCTGGCTGGGACGGGCAGCTTCCTGAAGAACGAGAGAAAAGGACACAAAGCCCCAGAGATGTCCAGGGTGCTGGCCAGTGTCCTGAAGGTGGGACCCTGTTCCTCCGGCAGCAAGGCGTGGGGAGACGGTGGACGCCAGCGGGGTCCCGCACACTGAACCCCAGACGGTGCTGGGCTTCGCCAGCTGCATCCCGGGTGTGGGCCTCTTCCTCCCGTGACCGTTGGCTTCCTTTCTTCGCAGGTTCTGTTTGGATTCCGCTAGGCAGACCCGACAGAGACTGTCCATCAACTGGTCCAATTTCAGCTTGAAAAAAGCCACCTTTGCTGCCCACTGAACAAGGACCGCCTGGAGAGGGACGCGCGGGCGGTGGGCCGGGCCCGGAGCTGCCGTGCCTGCCCCGGGCTGTGCGGGTGGGCCGCCGCACCCGAGCCCCCTCCCGACCGAGAACTTGCTGCTCGACCCGCATTGTTAGCTCGTGTGCGTGTAGTCTGTGAGTGAGCCGCCTTGACCGTAGCTCTGCCGTCGGATCGGAACAGTAGCTCTGCCACCTTCTCCACCGCCGCGGCCTCGGAGGCCTGGGCCGCGGCCGGACGGGTTCGCATCCCCACGTGGCCCGTTGCCTCTGTGTCTCGCCCTGTCCCGCCGTCTGTCCTGCCGGGGTGCCGCTGCGCTCAGCTCTCTGTGCCCTGCGTCCCACCCGAGGCGGCCGGGCAGGGCAGGGCTCTCCGTTCTCCTCCACAATCTACTGTTTAAGAGTGTACACGTCGCGCTGTCCGTGTCTGATCCCCCTGACTTGTAGCCAGCTTGTGTAAGATCCCTTGCAGAATGAGAAAGTTCAAAAACAAAACACCACCCAGTACTCACACCGTCAAGTCTGTTAGAGTGTTCGGCTGTATTAACACGGAGGCCTGCCTGGCTACTTTTTTAACATATTGTTAAGTAATATTAAAATCATGTCTTTCTTTTTGAAAGATGGAATACATTAGTACAGCAGGAGGCCTCGTCTGGTTGCTTTGTGATGGGCTGCGGCGGGGAGGGGGCGGGCGAGCTGATGGCTGTGCCCCCGAGGGGACCCCGGGCCCCGGCCCTGGAGCACCTCTAGGGTCACCGGTGGCGGCGGCGGCTCTCGATTCCTGGTGCCCTCACCATCCTCCATCCAGCAGGTCACCCGGGCCTTCGCATGCCCAGGACAGAGCCCAGCCAGGGACTCAGCGCTGTCGGTGGTCCACAGTGGTAAGTGCCAAGAGGACAGCAGGGGTGTGGAGAAGGGGCTGGGGGGGCCCAGCAGAGGGGAGTGGGGAGTGGGCTGGGCTTCCATATGGCCTTGCAGGCAGGTGCCCCCACCCAGTCTCGGGGGTGGGGGGAGGGTGATCTCCAACACAGCAGTGAAGAACTACAAATATTTAATTGGGTATAAGCTGGCAACAGTGTGCTAATAGTATTTAAAGTGAAGGAAAGGAATCCCCGTGTGGTCCCTTTGTTCTGAGCTCTGTCACCAGTCTGCAGAAAGCGGGCGTGGCGCTGCCGCCTGGCTGCAGCCTAGCTTCCACTCGCCCCCTAGGACCCTCCGTAGCTCCCACTGCTCCCAGCCTCTTGGTAGAGCTGCTGCTGTGCACACACGAGGATGTGGCTTGTCCCTGAGTGAAGGGGGAGCGGCGAGGGCCCGCTTCTGTGTGGAGACCGTGCCCGGCCTGGCTCTTAGCCTGAGAGAGGGTGAGTGGGACTGGCCTGCGGAATTATTCTGACAGCTGGACCCACAGGGCTTCCCGACAGACGGGATGCAGGTAGGAGGATGAGAGGGGGCAAGGAGGACCGCAAGGCCGTGGTCTGAGTACTGGGAAGGATGGGCTGCGCTCCCTGGAGGGGTCCGGTCTGCACTGCCCATCAGGCGCCTGGTGAAATGTTCATGAACCTGTGTAGACGGGACCAGGGTTCGAGCCCCGGAACCAGGCATCAAGAGCAGGTGAGGATGAGGGCAGCCTGGAGGCCGCGGGGGGCAGGGAGAGACTGGCCACGTGGCTCTGATGCTGAGGTGACCTTGGCCGGCGCCCAGTGGAAGCTGGTTTACAGGAGGGGGGGGAGGGGCAGCAGGCAGAGGGGCTTTGGGGTCAAGAGGCCGGCTTGTTTTTCTGGGTGATGGGGTGATCCAGCAAAGGAAGAAACTGAGGCCAGGCTGTGACCGCGCCAGAGGGTGTCCTCGGGAGGGGCAGAGATCCCCCCCCCCACGTTCCCCCGGGACCCCAAGCCCAGGGCTGGGCTCATCCCCCACTGGCTGAGGCAGGGCACTTGGTGAGAGCACAGGCAGGGCCAGGGAGCAAAGCCTGGGACGAGTCCAGGCTGGACCCCTAAGGGGAGCTGCCCGCTCGGGCCCCGAGACCCACCTGTGCCCATCCCTGTTCTCCCGGCGAACAGTCTTGAGGCTGTGCGGGGGCCGAGCCACCTGTAGGCCTCCGCTTCCTCGTCTGCCCTGTGGGCCGTGCTGGCTGCTGAGACCTACAGGTTCCCCGCTGTGAGGTGAGCCGTGGTGAGGGGCGCCCTGTGTGCCCCAGCACTGAGCACCACCCACCGCACCACACGCGGCTCCTGAGGGGCCCCAGCCGCCTCCCACCCCACCCCGCACGTGGGCCTGCCGTCCACACCTGGTTCCGAGTCTGCACACTTGGCCCCTCAGGCCTCCCGGCCTCTCTCCTTGCTGGGAACGCGCTTCCCGAGTTCCCTGGAAATCCCACCCAACCTGCAAGACCCAACCCTAATGTTCCTTCAGATCATTCCTCAAGCGGGCATCTCAGGAACAAAAAAGAGGATGGATTCAGGCCCCGGGAGGCTCAGGCCCTAGTCCAGGGTTCTGGTGACTTGTTACTGTGGTCTAGGTGTGAGCCAGGTCCTCAGCCCAGTCCGTACATGACAGATGGGGACACCAGAGCCCCAGGCGAGCCCCTCAGATTCCCGATGAGGTCACTCCCCGACCTGGGGTCAGCCTCTGGGGGAGCCTCTTCAGATCACGTTGATAAATAATCTTACGATGAAATAACGTAACAGTAGCTAAAAAAACAGCAAAATGTTCTTTTATTGAAGTTTGCCTACATACTCATGCCATTAAAAAATCAAAATGTTATGGTACCAGAAAGGATTGATACTTCTCAATTTCATTACTATATTTTTTAAAAGGAAAAGAAAAAACTTAACCCACAGTTCATACTGTTTTAAACACAAATAAAACCTCCAAGTCATCACACAGAATGACCGAATGGAAGTGACTCTCTGCTGCTGCATCTTGACAATCACAGGCGGTCACTGTCCGTTTTGGATCCACTACTAAACGTTAAGAGTAAACAGCACTGCGGGGTGGGAGACACGAAGCCCGGAAGGAGATTTCAGACAGCTCTGGACTGTGAAGAACTTACTGTCAAGGCAAGTCACGTAGCTGAGTGTGTGGAGCCAGCTGGGTCCTGGGAGCCCCGGCTTGTCGTCCGTGGAGAACGCGGTGTCGTCTGGAGAGTGAGAACCATGTGCCTGGACTTTTAACCTCAGCAGCAGCGTCTGTGGGGGAAGAGTGGCTGCAGAAACCGTCCTCCTGCTGTTGACAGTTGTGAAACCAAGGAAGTGTTTTTAACGGTGTGCTTGGATGTTGGAACAGAGGCAGCACGTGGCAGTGTTTCCTGAGTGAAGGGCAGGAAACAAGGTAAGCCTCCGAGGACCCCAGCTTCCGGCCTGGAGGCAGCGTCCAGGCCCCAGCACGGGGAGGAGCCCAGCAGGCTTGCTGAGCAGAGGGCAGCAGAGACCAGCATGTGGGGTGGCTGGAGTGTGTGGGGCAGAGATGCAGACAGGAGGGGGCTGCACTGAGAGCGCTCCACGGGTCTGCAGAGAATCCCCTCGAATCTACTCCTCTGGCCACGTGTGGCATAAAGTTCCATAAATCCAGGGGCACCAGGAATCCAACCAGGGTGGAGAGACCTGGTGATACACGGGTATTGGCGTGGAGTCCTCAGAAGGGTCTCAGCTCAGCAGTGGGGTTCTGTTACCCTAGTATGGAATCTAAAGCTAAATGCAAGCCTCAGAAGGATCAAACTGATCCTAAGTAACTTAACTGCCTGCTAGAACAAAGTCCAACATTCTTCTAAAAGAAATACAAAGCCATCCCACACTAAACAAAGTAAAATCCAAAATGTTGGAATCCAGGCAAAAAATTAGCAGGCCATCCCAAGAAGAAGGAAAATATAAACCATAAATCGGAAGAAATATCAAACAAGCAATAGAAACAGAACCAAAGACGGTGAATTTGCAGGCAAGAACTTTAAAATGACCATTACAAATCTTATGACTATGCTGAAGGATATAAAGGAAAACATGAACAAGATGGAGAACTGGAAGATGTAAAAAAGATCCAAAGGACAAAATATACAGTATCTAAAGTGAAAAATACTACAACAGCAGATTAGAAACTCTGGAAGAAAATACCTGTGACCTTGATGGCATATAAATAGAAACTACCAGAAATGAAGTACTGAGAGAAAAGAGACTGGGAAAAAAAATGACCTGTGGGAGGGAATTCCCTGGCGGTCCAGTGGTTAGGACTCCAAGTTTCCACTGCAGGGGCACGGGTTCGATCCCTGGTCGGGGAACTAAGATCTCACGTGCCATGCGGCGCAGCCAAAAAATAAAAAAAGACCTGTGGGACCATATCAGGCATTCTAACACACATGTAACTGGAGTCCAAGAAATGGGGAGGGGGGGGGGGGGGAAGTACTCATTTTAAAATCAGTTTATCATAGAGGCCTACTGGAATTGTGACTGAGATCGTACTGAGTCTATAGATCAACTTGGGCATCTTTAAGAACGGACATCTTAAAGACTGCTGAGTTCCCAGTCTGTGAACATGGTATCTTTTCATTTATTTGTGTGCTCTTGAATTTCTCTCAGCAATATTTTGCAGCTTTTATTGTAAAGGTTTTGCACACTTCTGATAATTTTTTTCTAAGCATTTTATGTTTTTGACATTACCTAAGTAGAGTTATGCATTAGTTTCCTGGGGCTCCCATAAAAAAGTGCCACAAACTAGGTGGCTTAGAAATTTATTCTCTCAGTTCTGGAGGATATAAATCCAAGATCCAGGTGTCAGCAGCATTGGTTCCTTCTAGCGGTTGTGAGGAAAAATTTCTTCCGTGCCTCACTCCTGGCTTCTGGTGGTCACTGGCAGTCCTTGGTTTATACATGCATCTCTGCAATCTCTGCCTCTGTCTTCATACGGTATTCTCACCTGTGTCTGTCTGTCTCTTGTCCTTTTCTTATAAGGACACCAGTCATTGGATTTGGGGCCCACTCTAATCCAGCAGGACATCACCTGAGATTATACCTGCAAAGACCCTATTTCCAGATGAGGTCACATTCACACATTCTGGGGATTAGGACTTCAACATCTTTTTGGTAAACATATCTTTTGCGGGAGACACAGTTCAACCCACAACAGGTTTATAAATTTGCTTTTCCAGTTTTTGCAGATATACAGGAATACAGTAGATGTTTCATACGTTGTCTTTGTATCTTGAGATGGTCAACTTGACTTACTAATTCTAAACTTTTTTCTTAAGATCCCCTAGGGATTTTCTATATCCACAGTCTGTCATCTGTGAATAGCGATAGTTTGATTTTTGATTTTTTTCTCTTCCAATTTTTCTGTCCTTTTTTCCCTTTTATTGCCTGATTGCACTGGGTATCTCCTGTACAATGTGGAATTGCAGCTGTAAGAGTGAACACCTTGGGGCGTCCCTGGTGGCACAGTGGTTAAGAATCCGCCTGCCAATGCAGGGCACACAGGTTCGAGCCCTGGTCTGGGAAGATCCCACGTGCCGCGAAGCAACGAAGCCCATGTGCCACAACTACGGAGCCTGCGCTCCAGAGCCCGCGAGCCACAACTACTGAGCCCACACACCTAGAGCCCGAGCTCTGCAGCGAAGAGTAGCCCCCGCTCGCCGCAACTGGACAAAGCCCGCATGCAGCAACGAAGACTCGACGCAGCCAAAAATAAATAAATAAAAAATTTAAAAAGTGAACACCTTGCCTTGATGGGATTCAGCAGGGGCAGCACTCAGTATTTCATCATCACGTAGAAAGTTGGCCATAGGTCTTTTGGACATACACCTTGATCAGACTGAGGAAATCCCTTCTATTCCTAGTTTGCTCAGTGTTGGTATCATGAGTGGGTACTAAATCGTGTCATATGCTTTTTCTGCTTCTGTTGAGATGATCCTATGATTTCTCCTCTGGTGAATTAGTTTTGTGGGTCCTGTTTGTTTTTGTTTTATGTCAACCAATCCTGTATTCCTGTAATAAAATTTTCACTTGGTTACAATGTATTATCCATTTTATATTGCTGGATTCAATTTGTTAATATTTTGTTTAGGATTTTTGCCTCTGTGTTCATGAGAGATAGTGGTCTGTCATTTTCTTTCTTGCCTTGTCCTTCTCGGGTTTTGGTGTCATAAAACGAGACGGGGAAACGTTCCCACTTTTTGTTTCCTGAGTGTAAGATTGGTATATGTTTCTTAGATGTTTGGAAGAATTCACCAGTGAAGTCATCTGAGACTGTAATTTTCTTTGTGAAAAGATTTTTAATTACAGATTCAATCTATTTAATGGACATAGAGCTATTCGGGTTTTCTATTAATTATGTCAATTTTAGTAAGTGGTGTGTTTCAAGGATTTTATCCATTTCATCTAAGTTGTCAAATTTATCGGCTTCATAAATTGTTCATAGTATATACTTTTTAATATCTTAGAGATCTACAGTGATGCCCACCTTTCATTCCTGATAATTAGCAATTTGTTTTCTCTTTTATTCTTCATCAGTCATGCTATGGGTTTATCAGTTTTATTACTATTTAAAAGAACTAACTAACTCTTGGCATTGTTGATTTTTGTCTGCTTTCCATTTCACTGATTCTGCTCTTTTATTATTTCCTTCCATTTTCTTTGGGTTTAATTTGCAGGTCTTTCTTTTTATTTTTAAAATTTTATTATTTGGCTGCGTCGGGTCTTCATTGTGGCTTGCAGGCTCCAGAGCGTGCGGGCTCAGTAGTTGTGGCGCACGGGCTTAGTTGCCCCACAGCACGTGGCTGGCATCTTAGTCCCCTGACCAGGGATTGAACCTGCGTCCCCTGCATTAGAAGGTGAACTCTTAACCATTGGACCCACCAAGGAAGTCCCTCATTTGCGGTTCTTTTCCTAGCTTCTTGTGATGAGCACTTGGATCACTGAAGTTTAACCTCTCTTCAGTTCTAATATATGCCTTTGGAGCTAATACATTCCCCCTAATCACTGCCTTAGCTGCATTCCATAATTTTTAGCAAGTTGTATTTTCATTTTCAACTCAGTTCAAAATACTTTCTAATCTCCGTTGTGTTTATTTTTCCCATGGATCATTTAGAACTGTGCTGGGAATTTAGTAGTTATCTTTCTGTTACTGAGTCGTGGTTTAATTTCACTGTGGTCAGTGACCATGAATTCAATGGTTAGGTTCTTTGGAGTATGTTGTGACTTGATTTATGGCCCACAGATTTGTCTCTTTTGGAAGCATTCCACGTACACCTGAAAAGAATTATAGTTAACTTCCGTTGGGTGTAACTTAGGTTCTACATATGAAATAAGGCCAAGTAGATAGGTTAAATCTTCGGTATCCTTACTGACTTTTTCCCCTGCTTCTATCAGTTACTGAGAAAGGTATGTTGAAATCTCCAACGATGATTATGCATTTGTCTAGTCCTTTTGCTTTATATTATTAGCTCTACACAAATTTAGGTATATTGTAAATTCCTGATAAATTCACCCTTTTATCATTATGCACTGTTGCTCTTTATTTCTGGTAATATTTTTTGTCTTAAAAGTCCACTGTGTCTGATAATCACTCTCATTTTCTTGGTTAATGTTGGCATGGTGTGTCTTATATTTAAAGTGTATCTTTTCTAATGAGCACACAGGTGAGACTTTCATTTTCATCCAGTATGACAATCACTGTCTTTCAATCGGAGTGTTTGGTCCATTTATTTTTATTTTTATTAACATCTTTATTGGAGTATAATTGTTCTACAATGGTGTGTTAGTTTCTGCCATATAACAAAGTGACTCAGCTATACATATAACCCCATATCTCCTCCCTCTTGCGTCTCCCTCCCACCCTCCATTTATTTTTAATGTAATTACTGATACAGTTGGTTAAGTCTACCATCTTCCAACTGCTTTCTCTTTGTCTCGTCTCTCCTTTATCCCTTTGGTTCTCCTAACTTGTCTTGCTTTGGATTAATAAAAACATTTTTCTGTTCTATTAGCTTTCTAATTAGATATTTTCATTACTACTTTAGTGGTTACCCTAGAGATTATGTTTCCTTAGTTCATTAGTCCACCACAAATCAACGCAAAAACCTTACACTTGTATAAATTCCTTAAACACTCCCGTCCCTCACCTAGAAAGTTTTTGTGGTCACATGTTTGCATGTTTTAAAACCCTCAAGACATTATTGTTTTAAACAGTCAATATTCATTCATATCTACCCATTCCCATGCTTTTTTTTTTTTTTTTTTTTTTTTTTTAATATTTATTTGGTTGCACCGGGTCTTAGTCGCGGGCTCCTTAGTTGCAGTTTGCCAGCTCCTTAGTTGCGGCACGTGGGCTCCTTAGTTGTGACATGCAAACTCTTAGTTTCAGCATGCATGTGGGATCTATTTCCCTGACCAGGGATCAAACCCGGGCCCCCTACGTTGGAAGCGCGGAGTCTTAACCACTGTGCCAGCAGGGAAGTCCCCATTCCCATGCTCTTCATTCCTTTCTATGTTTGTTTTTATCCAGAATCATCATTTCCCTCTAGCCTGAGTAATTTCCATAGTATACTTTTTTCTTGTCGTACAATCTGCTGGATATAAATTTTTGTTAGCTTGTGTTTGTGTGAGTATATCTGCATTATGCCTTTTTTCCTGTATGTCTAGTATTTTTTACCGTATATTGGACTCCGGTTAATATAGTACAAGGTCCTGGCTCTGAAGAAAGCCAGAGTTTGAATTCCTGGATGGCTGTCTGGAAGAGCAGGGCTGTTTCGTTGTGGCCCTGAGATGTCAACTTCACTCCTGAAACGTGGCCCTTGGAGGGTTGCAAAGGAAAACCAAGGTTTTCCAGCCCCTCTAACCCCAAGGGACTCCGCTTCGGAACTGCCACGCTACGGTGGACAGCCGCTGGCAGCTCTGCTCGGCACATCCTGCCTTCCAGCCGCTGTTCCTGCCCCAGGATTCTCGGAGCGAGTCTTATGCTAAGCTTGCACAGTTCAGGGGTCAGCCAAGGATTTGAGGGCTCCCCCTTCTGCAGCTCCCTTCTCTCCGGGAGGTCCCCATCTATTTCCAAACTCCTCCAACTCCTCAGGACAGTGAGACGGAGGCTTCCTGTGACGTTCTAGCACCCACGCTGCACAGACTGATCCCTTCCAGTCGGCTCCTGGAAAGTGGGGTGCGCAGGGATCCTACAGAGGAGTGGACGTCTGAACTACAACTGGAGGAGGACTGACTTAGCCAGCGAGAGGGCGAGCGAGGTTCCAGGCAGGAGGGACAACACATGCACCCAGTGCTGGCCCTGCACCGTGCCAGCAGCTCCTCCACACATTGGGAAGTGGAATGTGGGCTCAGGAGCCAGATGGCCTGGGTTTACATCCTAGCTTTGTCCCCTGCTACTGTGACCTTGGGCAAGTGGCCTTACCCCTCTGTGCCTCACC
Organism: Balaenoptera ricei; assembly: GCF_028023285.1. Classification (NCBI taxonomy): domain Eukaryota; kingdom Metazoa; phylum Chordata; class Mammalia; order Artiodactyla; family Balaenopteridae; genus Balaenoptera; species Balaenoptera ricei. The sequence goes on along the minus strand of NC_082643.1, from coordinate 141,629,923 downwards.
TTCCACACCTGTGTTGAGGAGGATGGATTGATAGCAGTACTTACCTCCTGCGACTGTTCTGAGGGTTAGCTTGAGTCACACAGCCCTGACCCCGCCAGGACTATGCACGCGGTCCTTGCCCTGCAAGCCTCTCACTTGCCTTCGCCAGGCGCCTGGTTCCTCCCGCCTCACCCCAAGCCCTTCACACCCTGGCTGGAGCTGACACAGGCCGACGGCAGAGTGCTGGGCAGGCTGGACTCCCGCTGACCCTGCCCCTCTGGATGCCTTAACAAACAAACAAACAGGTGACAGACAAACAGTAAGAAAGAGTGTCTCTCCTCCCGGCTGGTGTAACTCGGGCCCAGATGGAAATGCTGCCGGGTCCCTGCACCCCAGCCCCCAGAGCACATTCTCAGAGCAGTCGCTGTAGCAAGTGCATTTATTACAAAAATAAGTCATGTGACATGAACACGTTTAAGTTCTGGATATGCGGCACACACTCTTGCAGTGCAGCCTTGTTTCAGTGCAGGCACAGCGCTCAGCTGGTGGGCGTGGGCGCGCTTCCCACGGGCGGCCGCCGCGTCCCCAGGTGCGGCTGGGGCAGGGCTGTCCTGCGGGCCTGGGAGAACCCCACGCCACGTCAGCACGGCCTCGGCCCGACAGCTTGGGACGTCCCAACTCCACACCAGAGGCGAGGCTGCGCCCTCCTGGGCACGAATGCTCCCAACCCCACCTCTCCCTCCAGCCCCAGCGGAAGTGCCCCCTGACCCAAGGGGGACCAAGGGGAAGGCTCAGAAGCGCCCCCAGCCTGTTCTGGGGGCCCCGCATCCCGATGCTGCGTGCTGGGAGCACCCGCGCGCGCTCACTGGCAGCACTCGGCCACGTGCCGGAAGAGCTCCTCCCCCTGCTCATCGCTGAAGCACTGCAGGCAGTGAGGGCACCGAAGGTCCCCCTGGCCTCTCCGGGTTGCTCCGGGGCCCCCGCCCTCTGCGGGGAGTTCTGGCCGCTGGGATCCCATCCCAGGCCTCCAGCCACCGGGCGCCACAAGCTCCGAAGCGCCAGTCTCTAAGTACCCGGGAGTTTTGCCCCCAGTGTGAATCCGGCAAGAGCCTGGCTCTCGAGGATCCTGGAAAAAAGGCAAAAGGGTCAGCTTACGAGGCTGGCCTCAGGCTCCAGCAACTAGAGATACACCTGTTGTGCAGTGGGACTTGCACCTTCGCCCTGCCTGGTGCTGGGGCCCAAATGAGGACGTGCTCCGTGAAAAACCTCCTGCCTGCACTCACAGAGGAACGGGCCCCAGCGGGGCGGGGGGCCGCTCCCCGACCCCGACCCCGACCCCCGCCGCGGCCCCAGCAGACTCGCCCCACACGCCGCCGTGGAGAGAGGGAGCCTGGCAAACTGCGTCCCTCCTCGGTGGGCGGGGGGGTCTCTGGAGGCAGCAGGGGTGCCCGTGGCACGGCCGACACGCTCGCCCCCAGCGTCAGCCCCGAAGCGCCGTGACCCCCGGTGTTCATCACACCTCGTGTGGGAGCCTCAGCCCAGGCGGCGGGACTCTGGCTGCTGGCCCACAGCTTCACCACCACCCACCCCGGGGTGTCGCCCAGGGGCCCAGCAGGAGCAAGTGCTCCCAAAGCTCGACGGCCACAGGCCGCAGCCGAAAGGGGCTCAGAGGCCACTCACTGCACAGGCCCCGGGCCTCGGCAGGCCGGGCCACCCTTCTGTCCACCAGTGGGGTCCACAGCCGCGCAGGATGGGGCACTGGGGGTGGCTCCCGCCGCCCCGAGGCCAACCACGAAGGGCGGTTCCGGGGTCAGCTCGGCATCCCCACCCCACCAGGGCGCTAGCCCCCCAGGAGGATGTGTATCGGGTGCTCTGGGCGGACCCAGGGAGGAGCAGGGAAGTGGCATGAGGGTGCCCTGGGTCCTGCAGTGAGAAACCATCAGTTCCCACCCAGGCCAGGCCTCCCAAGAAGCACCCCCTGTGGCGGGACAGCACGGAGCCCAGAGTGAGCTGCGGGGCCCGCCCGCCTGCACGGCCCATCTCCGTGCACGGGGGTTGTGAGCTGGGGGGCGCCAGCAGACGCCTGCAGCCTCAGCGGCTGTGTGTGTGTGACAGGGCGACCAGGGTCCCTGCCGCAGAGCGAGGAGGGGACACGTGTGCACGAAGCTCCCAGTAGGGAGCCCGAGGCCCAGGACGTGCCCTCTGGGTGCAGGACAGGCCCGACAGCCACCCCTGAAGTCACACGCCACCACGCCAACGTCCTCTATAGACACACACGGTACAACAGGGAGGTTTTCTGCCACCAGGCCCCAGGCACCGGGCACGGTGGCTCTGCCCGGAGCACAGAATCAGGGTCTCGGCAGACGCAGAAGGGCTTGAAACCGATGAAAGAAACACGAAGAAAACGCCCAGCCTGGACCGGAGGAGATGGGCCTCCATTCTACCTGTTTCCAGGGTACCTGGCGCTGCAGCAAGGCCACCCGTTCCTCCAACTCCTGGATGCGACTCTGAGCCCGCTCCCGGTCGACCCTCTCCGACGTGAAGTCGTCCTTGTACGCGAGGATCTGTGAGGAGACAGACACTCGGCCATCAGACGGCAGCGCCTATTCTGCTCAGACGGAGAAAGCCCCCCAGCGCCTCCCAGCGCCCGGCCCCGGGGCGGGGGGCACCTGCTGCTCCAGCATCTGCACCCGCTCCAGCGCGGCGTCCCGGGCCCTGCTCGCGGCCGCCAGCTCCCGCCTCGCTTCTGCACAGTCGTTGATTTTCTCCTCCAACTGTGTGTTGAGTCGGGAGATCTCCTTCTTCATCAGCTCGGGCGGGGAGGGCCCCTCAGCCTCGAGGGGGGCCTGCAGCCCCCTCAGCTGTGCGTGAAGCCCCCTCACGTACTCGTCCCTGCTGGCGTCGTAGCGCTGCCACTTGGCATTGAGGTCTTCCACCTGAGGAGGCCGGAAAGCTCACGGTGACGGCGGCTGAGAACCTGCTCTCGAGCCAACCTGAACTGTGAAGCTATTCACTAGCAACAAGGAGCAGAGTGAGTTTCCCCTTAAATGAAGGTTGCCTCAGGGGACTTCCCTGGTGGCGCAGTGGTTAAGAATCCGCCTGCCAATGCAGGAGACACGGGTTCGAGCCCTGGTCCGGGAAGATCCCACATGCCGCAGGGCAACTGAGCCCGTGCGCCACAGCTACTGAGCCTGCACTCTAGAGCCCGCGAGCCACAACTACTGAGCCCGCGTGCCACAGCTGCTGAGGCTGTGAGCCACAACTACTGAAGCCTGCATGCCTAGAGCCTGTGCTCCGCAACAAGAGAAGCAACAGCAATGAGAAGCCCACACACTGCAACGAAGACCCAACGCAGCCAAAAATAAATACATTAATTACTTTTTAAATAAATAAATAAATAAAAGGAACGAAGGCCAAAAAAAAAAAGTTGCCTCAGTTTGCTCTGTGCAGAGGGGACACTAGGACGTGGCGACGATGGCCACAAACAACCGCCGTAGACAGAAGCGGACTTGGTACAATTTCCCACCGTAAAAGCTATACTTGATAGTGATTCTTTTTTTTTTTTTAAGTATTTTTTTAAACGTTTCTTTAATTAATTTATTTATTTATATTTATTTTTGGCTGTGTTGGGTCTTCGTTTCTGCGCGAGGGCTTTCTCCAGTTGCGGCGAGCGGGGGCCACTCTTCATCGCGGTGCGTGGGCCTCTCTCTGTCGCGGCCTCTCCCGTTGCGGAGCACAGGCTCCAGATGCGCAGGCTCAGTAGTTGTGGCTCACGGGCTTAGTTGCTCCGCGGCATGTGGGATCTTCCCAGACCAGGGCTCGAACCCGTGTCCCCTGCATTGGCAGGCAGATTCTTAACCACTGCGCCACCAGGGAAGCCCGATAGTAATTCTTGTACCTCATTTGTCCACGTGAATTAACTTGGGGGCCAGAGAATGACAAGCGAGAAGTTCTGCACGTCCTTTTAGGCAAATATGTCGGGCCTCTAGGGACTGCGTGTATCAGCCAAAGTGGCCTGAGGGCAGGGGCAACCCCTGGGCACAGCCGAGGAGAGGACCCTCATCTGCGGGCCATGAGGGGAAAGTTCTTCCCGAGTGACATCTAACAGACACTCACGTGAGTCACCTTCTGCTTCAACAGTCGATTCTCCTCCCGTAACTTCTCAACAACCGCGTGGACAGAGCCGTCCCCATCTGCACACGCTGGCTGCATAAGAAAGGGACAGAGAGCAGACACCGTGTCACCGAACGTGACTGTCGTGTGCGGCAAGAGGGTAGGAAGGCACACCTGGGGGCTGAGGTCGCAGATGGTCACTGCAGCCCGCACTGCGGCAGGTGGGACGGAGATAGGAAAGGACGTGCCCCTTCCCGAAGGTGGGGGGGGGGGGGTGGTCCTCACCCCACCCAAGCCCACCCCACGCTGGGGCCAAGCCTCGCACAATCTTCTCATGCCTAAGACTTTCCATCATCACGGGAGTCGGGAGGGCAGGAAGCTTAATCTCACCGTCCACCAGAGAACCTTCCAGCCCAGGGCCACAGGGCCGCCAGGAGCAGGCCCGGCCAGGGACCCGGCTCCCTCCCTCTGAGCCCGCCACGCTGTCATGTCATGTCACGCAAGCAGGCTTAACCTCAGTGATTCTGTACACGGCAGTCCACCCGTGCCTCACGCGGGGTCTCGGGAGTCATGCCTAGAAACCCACGTGCCAAACCAGCCCTAATGGCGGTGGGCAGGACTAGCCGAAAAGTCCATCTGAATCCTAGAAATTCAGTGCATTTAACAGTACAGTGGGCTGTATGCTGGTGACGTTATTTTTGAGAATTCCCCTCGAATGACAAAGGAACTACATGTCCTAACCCAGCGGGCATCGGGAAACCCCGGTGACTCAGCCGAGTCCAGGGCTGAGAAGTGACGCCGATTTAGAGCCTGTTAAGAGCCCCGGCCCCACCCCTGCCCAGGCCAAACACGACCTGCGGCTGTGTTCAAGTCCCCAGAGGGAAATGACACAGTGACTCAAAATCAGACGAGAACACAGCCTGCCCCCAGAGAGCACTGTGGTATCTGAAATATGCCTGTGTGCTTTCTGAGGTTCCCTTTTCGTGGAATCCACCCGCGGAGACGGGCAGCTCTCAGGCTCTCAGGCGGAGGTTCTCCCCAGCAGGCTTCCCAGTGGGGCTGCTGCTAAGCGGCTGGAGGGCCTGTTCGCCCCTCCCCCGCGTTTCTGAGTCAACCTGGTTGCAGCCTCAGAGGATCAGAGAACTGCCTGGAAAAGACCCCACGAGAGTAACCTGCGCTGGGCGGGGCAGGGTGTGCACTGCGTGCCGGGGACGGGGTGGAATCAGACAGGCAGGGAAGGCGGCCTCGGCCGGAGCTCCCAACACCCCCAGCCAGGAGCCCCCTGGTCTCCCAGGTAGGGAATTCCTGATGCTGAAACCCCCGCTGTCCCCTCCCCGACCAGACCGCACACACAGCCACAGCCCAGATCCACCCAGTCCTGGAGGCCCCCAGCCCCGCCCCCTTCCCCTGGCCCCGCCCCCTGGCCCCTGCCCGGCTCCCTCCCTGCTGGCCCCACCCTGCCTAGGGCCTGGCCAGGGGTCACAGTGCCAGGTACACAGAAGGGCTCCGTGTCCTCCCTTCACTGACGCGGGTCCCCGCCCTGCAGGAGGCCCCGGAGAGGCCAGCCCTGCTCAGACACGTGGAGCCCTCCCCCACCCCGGCCCGGCCCGGCCCGGCCCAGCCCGATTCCTCACGGTGTTTGGGGCCTGGCACTGCACCTGCGGCCTTTGGAGGCGCTGCCCCTCGCCTGCCTGCACGTGTGCCAGCACCTGCTCAGGATACCCCTCCCGCCCCTGCTCTGCCTGCTTCGTCCTCAGAGAAGGCTGATGAGACCACAGTGCCATCTCCCCACGGGGACCAGGGTCAGCTGCAGGTCTGGGGGTGGCAGCTGGTGACGCAGGCCACCTGCTTCCCTGTCACGTTCTGCACCTTCCACCGTGCCAGAAGAAATCCCCGGATGGGTGGGCTTTGCTGCAACCCTATGGAGAGCAGGGGGGGCCCTGGGCGACCCGACCTCCACGACGGCTGAGGGATCCTGAGGCGCGAGACGAGGCCTCCTGCTGCACCCCGGTCCTCATCGTGGTGTGCTGACACCATGGCCTACCTCAGGGCTCCTCTCCCCCGCGTCCCCCTGTGTGCGCTGGCGTTCATCCAGACACTTGGCCAGATGCTGGCACATGTGGGCGGTGGCAGCCAGAGTCCTCCGCAGCTGATGGGTCTCGTCGGCCAAGGAGCGGCACAGAATGTCGCTGGCGGCCCGGGCCCGCCCCCTCTGTGCTGCGCTTCTCCTCAGCAGGGCCACTTCCTTCTCCTGCTCCTGCTCCGGCTGGCTCATCAGCTGCTGCGTCTCCCTCTCTTTTTCTTCTAGTTGCTTGGAAAGTCTCTCGATTTCCTAAGGGGAAGATTTAAAAGCACAGTTGATTTGACTAAAAGAAGCACTATCAGGAACAAACATTCATAGAGCAGAAGAAAGTCCGGCACAGACACCCATCAGTAGGTAATAAACGCGCTCATTTGGAGGTTGGCTTCTGAATGAATAATTAACTTTGGAGTTTTCAGCCCATAAAGTTCTATCTGAAACTTCATCTAAAATTCTATTTTCATGAGCAAATTGATAATGTTACGTTTTACATCATCAAATTACTAAGTGTGGCAATTCCAAATACTTCTTGATGGGAAGGGTAGAAACTCCACTGCAGTGGGTAGCCCCCCAAAAGATATGCCCACGCCCTAACCCCCGATACTTGGGAATGTGACTTTATTTAGAAATAGGGTCTGTGAAGATGCAGTTAGCTAAGATGAAGTCATACTGGATTAGAATGGACTCTAATCCAATGACTAGTGTCCTCATAAGAAGAAGGAAACATGGACACAGACACAGAAGAAGGCCACGTGTCGACAGAGGCAGAGACTGGAGTGATGTGTCCACAAGCCAAAGAACACCAGGGATGCCCACAGCCACCGGAAGCTGCAAGAGAAAAAGAAGGGCCCTCCCCCAGAGCCTCGGAGGGAGCACGTCTCTGCCAGCGACACCCTGATTTTGGGCTTCTGGCCTCTAGAACAGCAAAAGATGAAGCATCTGTTGTTGTAAACCACCCAGTTTATGGTACTTTTGTTACAGCAGTTCTAGGAAACTAATATACCCAACCCCAATTAATTTTTTTTAAAAAGTCCTTAAAATTACAATTTGCTTTAAACCCAGCCTTAGTTTTGTGCTTTCCCATTTTCAAAGTAATCTCCAGCATAAACAGTACATAAGGGAGGTGAAGCAGGATGAACCAGTCCATCCTACAAATGAAAAAACAGCTTCAGAAAGGTCAGGGTTTAGCCTGCGCTCCACGTGAGGAAGTGGCAGGAGAAGGATCTGGGCTCCACTCGGGGAAGTGCTCAAGCTCACCTCCTGCGTGCTCACGAGGAGGGATGGACACCAGGAACCGAGAACCTTCTTACCACAGTGGAATGGAATACAGGGCCATATTACTAACGGAACCCTGAATTACTACTCTCTTAACTGCTTTGAAACAAAAACATGTGCATGGTTATAAAAAATTCAAACATACAGAGGGAAATCAAATGAAAACTTAAATTCCTCTCTCCCACCAGCTCCTCTGCCCCCAGCTTCACTCTCCAGAGGCAACTACTCACTATTTGGGCACAGACCTTTCCAGAGTGTTTATAAGCATCTATAACACATGTATTTTTACACAAACGGATGCTACCACACTGTTCGGCACCTTGCTTTTTTCCTCCTTAGCAATATACCTTATTCCACAGCAGCACAGAACCTGCCTTGTTCTTTTCAACCACAGCCTGGGGCTTCACGACAGATTCCAGATTTACGGAACACACACCTCCAGCTGGCTGCTTCCTTGTGCCCTTATGCAAATACAGCCACGGGATAAATGCCCAGAAGTCACATGGCTGGGATTGTTTTTAAGACTGGGGTTAAGAAATAATTGGTGGGATGGACCTAGAGATTATCATACTAAATAAAGTCAGAAAGAGAAAGACAAATACTGTATCGTATCACTTTATATGTGGAATCTAAAATATGGCACAAATGAACTTATCTACGAAACAGAAACAGACCCACAGACGTAGAGAGCAGACTTGTGGTGGCCAAGGGGGAGGTCAGGTGGGGGAGGGATGGATTGGAAGTTTGGGATTAGCAGGTGCACATTATTATATAGAGAATGGGTAAACAACCAGGTCCTACTGGATAGCACAGGGAACTATATTCAATATCCTGTGATAAACCATAATGAAAGAGAATACAAAAAAGAATGTATGTATGTACGTGTGTGTGTGTGTCAGTGAATCACTTTGCTGCATAGTAGAAATTAATGCAACATTGTAAATCAACTACACCTCAACAAAATAAATCAATAAAACAAAAAAATACTCAGGAACACAGCCCGTCTCCGGATCCCAGCCTTGCTCCCTGGGCCCAAACCCACATCCCCGAGGCAAGGGCTGCCCCCACGCTCCTGCACCCGAACACCCCGTGCGTCTGTGGTAACCAGTCCATGGACAAGCCCAGCATGTGACCGAATCACTCCAACCAGGTGACCCAGAAAACATTCTGCAAACCTCGCCCCCTCTCAGGGAATTTTTTTTTTTTTTTTTTTGGCCGCACTGCGTGGCTTGCGGGATCTTAGTTCCCAGACCAGCGATCGAACCCAGGCCCTTGGCAGTGAAAGCGCCGGGTCCTAACCAGTGGACCCCCCCCCCCCAGGGAATTCCCTCAGGGAATTTTTAAGAGTCCTCTCCTTCCATTTTCCTTGGACTTCGCTCTAGAAATGAACAGAAAGAGAGGAAAGAAGAAAAACTGCTGTTAGAATGACCGGTTTGGCTCTCTTAGCAAAGGCCTAGAGGAACAGGCTGTTCTAGATCCGCACTTCACAACAGGGACTCAAAACAGGAAAGAGCAGAGGCCTGGCAGCTGGCGAGGCAGACCGTGAGGGCGGCGGGGGAGATGAGGAGGTCGGGCCCCGGCGAGTGAGAAACATCCACCACCAGGTGCGGAAGAAGGAGCAGGACTGGTGACGACGGGTGTGACACATCACTGGGAATGAGCCCGTCAGCTGGGACTTCCGCCCCAAGGCGTGTGGCGTTGGCACTCCATCACGCCATCACACCTCCCTGCCCTCGACTCACAGATGTCACAATCTCAGGGGTGCCAGGTGAGAGCCACTCTTGGAAGGTCATTACTTTCATTTTTCCACCTTTTGGCCCCGACGACCTCACCCCTGAACCAAAGGAGGAGAAGAGGCCTCTCTCTGCAAGCTGGCCGGTCGGCATGCATACCTCCTCCCGGCAGACAGCCCTTCAGCACCAGGCTGCACCTGCAGGACTGGGGAGGGGGCGCTGGGGGCCACCACGCATGGCCTTCTGAGCCTGTCCACACAGCTGGGGCTGCCGGCTGGTGCCAAGTCACTTGGTCTGGGTGAAGCCCCGTCGAGACAGTGTGATGGGGCATTTACACAGCTGAGAACCAACTATAGCCTTCTTAGCATAAAATACTATAAACAGGAAAAAGAATGCCAAACCCCAACGAAAGCTCCGGCTCTCACTGCTGGTTGTTTCCTGGCCTTGGATTTATTTGTTCTCTTTAAAAACTGGCCGCTTTTGAAGGCAGTGCCAGCTGGTCAAGGCCCCTGTCCCACGTCCTTACCGTGGAAAACGCAGCAGGAGCCCCTCCCTCCACAGTGTCACAGATGCCAGGCCCGCCGTGGCCCACCCCGTTGCCTGGACTCGTCTTCCCCTGCCAGCATCACAGCTCTGGGGTGGCCCTGTCACTACTGGCGGGATAGACATGCCACACTCCCCCGAGCTGGACCTAGTCGCCCTCCACAGTGGCTGAGAAGTGTACCTGGAGTAGACACAGATGGTACAGAGAGACCTGCCCTGAGAGTGGACTTTCATTACATTTTAGAGTTATTCAAATCAAAAGCTGTGATTTCAGCAGCGCAACAGAGAAACGTCTCTATCCTTGCCTTTATCTGATACTGAAGTGTATTCAGAGTAAATACATGTTATGCATATAAAAGAGGTATCAATATATATACAAATACGTACAATACAAACACAGATAGAAAGTCTGTAATACCAGTGAAGGTTGGTCTCCCATGGAATCATACATTTCACAGACTTCTAAGTCCCTACGATAACCGCAAGGACAGCAGCAGCAGCAAATGCACCAACCATGCAGTCTCCACACATCCTACGAGACAGCTGCTATCATGTCTCCCATTCCACAGATGGGCAAACTGAGGCTCACGGGATCCAGGTGGCTGCTGGAGTGCCCAGGTAAGGAGGCAGTGGCACCCCAGCCTCGACACCTCCACCTACCACAGCTCCCTCACACCCTCTGAGGTTGGGGGACTTCAAGCAACACCTGGTTTCCGAGCATCTTTCCTTGCTGGTCAAACGGAGACAGTAAGAGAAACAATGGGGCAGAAGGTCCCCGGGCTTCGGGGGCTCATGGAGCTTCCCAAGGACACACTCTCTCTCATCGCCACACCCCAGCCCTGGGTCCAGCCCAGCCCCATAAGGATCCCCAGTAAATGTCTGAGAAGAAGACTGGGGGTACAACGGCCAGGACCTGGGCCCTGTTCTCAACCTGTTTACAGCACAGAGACTGAAAACCACGAACACGCAGCTGACTCTGGCGGTGAGATTAGTTGAATCGGAAGGACTCCCAGGCCCTTACTGTCTGTCTTAAAAATCCTCTTTCAAACACCAGTTTAGAAATGATCTGGCTCTCATGGAGACTTGCTAGGTGACAACATATGCCATACCTGGGGCTGGCTTTTTCCCTCACTGCCGGGAAGCTGCCAGAGCTAGAGAAGCACAGGCAAGACCACCGGGAGGCGGTGCACTGCACTGTAGGGCGACCCACCCCCCAAGAGGGCTGCCTGACCTGCCCTTCCCCCCGCAGTGTGAGAGGCCCCAGGACCCCTGGAGCCCCCAGGTTTGGGGCACTCGTTGCTTGCTCTGAAGTTGGAGAGACGCGTACTGGCTCATCTGGCTAAGTGCCCTTGTCAATCAGTAACAGTTCTTAGGACACAGAACATAGACCACTGTTGTCAAAAAGCAAGGCCTGTCCTAGAATCCCGGCATTACACACACAGACGTGATGCACAGAAGTCAGCAAATGGCCAAGGACCCCTGGGAGACCCTGTCACTGGGACCTAAAATCCCATGGCTCCATTCTCAGGACACAAAAGTGTGAGGAATTCTATTAATAGTCTTGTGGATCAACCTTAAAAATAAGAGGCGGAGCCTCTTGGCCTTCGTCCCTTTATCAGTCTGCTCGGGCTGCCGGGCTGCTGTAACAAAGTCCACAAACTAGGTAACTTAAAACAACAGAAATGTGTCCTCCCACAGGCTAGAGGTCCAAAATCCAGGTGTCAGCAGGCCACGTGCCTTCCGGGGACTCTAGGGAAGAATGCTTCCTCGTCTCTCCCAGCTTCTGCGGGTTGCTGGTAACCCTCGGCTTGTAGATGCCTCACCCCAATCTCCGCCCCCATCTTCACATGGCTGTCTTGTAAGGACACCAGTCACTGGATTAGGGTCCACCCTAGGCCAGTATGACTTCATTTCTATTTATTACCCCTGCAAAGACCCTACTTCCAAATAAGGTCATAATCACAGCTTCCAGGTGGAAAGGAATTTGGGGGAGACACTATCCAGCCCAGCATAGTCCTCTTCTCTCTCCTTCCTGGGCAGCCCTCAGTGGCTGGCCACGTGCAGACTGCAGCCCAGCCCATGGTTACCTTGTAACCAGCAGCTGAAGGGGGAGTGAGATAACAGGAGCAAGCAGGGAATTTAAGAAAAGTCAACTCACTGGGCCTTCACCACAAGTGCCAAGCACTGACGATGTGCCGGGGGAGGCACTGATGAGGACGCAGCACACCTCCTCCCCACTGGAAGAGTGCAGGGGGGAGCAGGCAAACAGGTCCGGACAAAAACGAGCACGGCCTGGAAGGTTCTGGGACTATGGCAGAGGAGGGAGCACCGGGAATCTTCTCCTCACCTGAAAAACAGTGCACTGGCAGAAATCTGTCTGGTGTGACTATTTTGGATCTCAAGTCCTAAAGACTTGCAACTTCCATATGAGGACTTGGACAGTAAATTGAGGTTAATTTCAGTCAATTTCAGCTCTTCCTACAGTAGCCGCTACCCATCCCACCCCTAGCCATGCCACTGGAGGCCATACACCTGTTTCTGGAGCTGCCTGCACCCAGCTTGCAGGAGCCAAGGTGGGCAAAAAAGACCTTGTCGTCCAAATACTGGGGATCTGTGCTCTGACCGCTGCTTCCTGCTTCTGATCACAGAGGTGCGGCCAAACAGGCAGGTGGCCATTGTTGCACCTCCCCCATTGCTACAGGACCCTCCCCCTCCAGCTGAAGTGCTATGGGATTTAAAGGGCCAGTGCCCTTCCCTTCCCCTTTTAATTTTTCTTTTTCTGCTTTAGGGAGCCAGACATTAAAGACTAGGATATTCAAAAGCAACTACATAAAAGGGGAAAATCTGAAAGTGACCACACATTCCCAGGTACAGGCTGAGAAAACCTTAATTTATGCCTCAGGCTGATCCTTGGTACAGAGACAATCTACAACAACCAAAGAAAAACAAAAACAGCAAATCCTAGGGAACGAGAGTAATCTGATTTCCAGAGATACCACATTATTAGATCCAAATGTCCAGTTTTAAACAAACAACAACAAAAAAAGCACAAGGCACTCAAAGACACAGGAAAATACGGCCCATTCAAAGGAAAAAATAAATCAACAGAAGCTGTCCCTGAAAAAGACCTGATGGTGGATCTTCTAGACAAGGACTCTAAAACAACCATCTTAAAGATGCTCAAAAAACTAAAAGAAGATGTGGAGAAAGTCAAGAAAGCAATGTAGGAATAAAATGGAAATACGAATAAAGAAATAGAAAACCTAAAAAGAAACCAAAAAAATTGTGGAGCTAAAAAGTACATTAACTGAAATTTTAAAATTCACTGGAGGTATTCAAAGGCAGATTTGATCAGTAGAAGAATCAGCAAACTTGAAAACAGGACAATGAAAATTATCAAGATTCAAGGAAAGTAAACAGAGCCTAAGGGTACTGTGGGACACCATTAAGCAGACCAACATACACATTGTGGGAGTCCCAGAAGCAGAAGCGAGAGAGAAAGGGGCAGAAAGACTACTTGAAGAAATAATGGCTGGGGCTTCCCTGGTGGCGCAGTGGTTAAGAATCTGCCTGCCAATGCAGGGGACACGGGTTCGAGCCCTGGTCCGGGAAGATCCCACATGCCGCAGAGCAACTAAGCTCGTGCGCCACAACTACTGAGCCTGTGCTCTAGAGCCTGTGAGCCACAACTACTGAGCCCACGCGCCTAGAGCCCATGCTCCACAACAAGAGAAGCCACAGCAATGAGAAGACCGTGCACCGCAATGAAGACATAACACAGCCATAAATAAATAAATAAATAAGAAATAATGGTTGAAAACTTCCCAAATGTGATGAAAGACATGAATCTAAACATTCAAGAAGCTCAATAAACTCCAAGTAAGATGAAGTCAAAAAGACCAAAACACATTATAATCAAACTTTAGAAAGCCAAAGATAAAAAGAGGAATCTTGAAAGAAGCAAGAGAAAAGCAACATATCACATAGAAGAGATCCTTAATACGATTATTAGCAGATTTCTCATCAGACACTTTGGAAGCCAGAGGCAGTGGGCCTATATATTCAAAGTGCTAAAAGAAAAAAAACAGCTGGGGACTTCCCTAGTGGTCCAATGGTTAAGAATCTGCCTTCCAATGCAGGGGACGCAGGTTCGATCCCTGGTCAGGGGACTAAGATCCCACATGCCGTAGGGCAACTAAGCCCACGCACAGCAACTACTGAGCCCACGCACTCTAGAGCCCGCGTGCCACAACTGGACAGCCCATGTGCCACAACTACTGAGCCCACGCACTCTGGAGCCATGCACCACAACTAGGGAGAAGCCCACGTGCTGCAACTAGAGAAGCCCGCACGTCGCAACTAGAGAAGCCTGCACGTCACAACTAGAGAAGCCCACACACGGCAACAAAAGATCCCACATGCTGCAACAAAGATCCCACGTGCTCCAACTAAGACCTGATGCAGCCAAATAAAATAAATAAATAAATAAATACTTTAAAAAAGAAAAAAACTGTCAACCAAGAATCCTATATCCAGCAAAACAGTCTTTCAAAAGCAAGGGAGAAATTAAGACATTCCCACATAAACCAAAGCTGAGGGAGTTTGTTACCACTAGACCTGCCCTGCAAGAAATGCTCAAGGGAGTCCTGTAGAGTGAAATGAAATGACACTAACTCAAAGGACAGTAACTCAACGCTATATGAAGAAATACTCAACGCTATATGAAGAAATAAAGATGTCAATAAAGGTAAAGACATGGGCAATTATAAAAGCTAGTATTATTGTAACAACAGTTTATAACTCTTTTTTTTTGTTTTCCACATGATTTAAGAAACTAATATAAATATATATTTTTTTTAAATTATTAATCTACAAGTTAGTATTACTGTCATTTTGATTTGTAACTCCAAACGTTATTTCCTACATAATTTAGGAGACTAATGCATTTAAAAGATTAATTTATGTTTGAGGGCACACGATGTATGAAGATTTAATTCTGTGACATCAACAACCAAAAGGGGTGGGGTTTAGGTATAAGGGAGCAGGGGTTTTGTATGTTATTGAACTTAAGCTGGTATAAATTCAAGTTAGAGTGTTACAACTTTCGGATGTTAAACGTAAATCCCGTGGTAAACACAAAGAAAACAGTTACAGAATATACCCACAAAAAAATGAGACAGGAATTTAAATATTTCACAATTTAAAAAATCAAACATAAAAGATAGTAATGCAGAACATGAGAAACAAAAAAAGCTATAAGAGAAAAAAAAAGCTATAAGGCATACAGAAAACAAATAGCAAAATAACAAGTATTTCATCCATATCAGTAATTACTTTAAATGTAAATGGATTAAAATCTCCAATTAAAAGACAGAGATTGGCAGAATGGATAAAAGCATATGATCCAACTACATGCTATATACAAGAGACTCACTTTAGATTCAAAGACATATACAGATTGAAAGTAAAAGGATGGGGACTTCCCTGGTGGCGCAGTGGTTAAGAATCCTCCTGCTAATGCAGGGGACATGGGTTTGATCCCTGTTCTGGGAAGATCCCACATGCCATGGAGCAACTAAGCCCATGCACCACAACTATTGAGCCTAAGCTCTGAAGCCTACAAGCTGCAACTACCGAAGCCCGTGCACCTAGAGCCCATGCTCCACAACAAGAGAAGCCACTGCAATGAGAAGGCCACACACTGCAACGAAGAGTAGCCCCTGCTCGCCATAACAAGAGAAAAGCCCACGTGCATCAATGAAGACCCAACGCAGCCAAAAATAAAATGTTTTAAATTAAAAAAAAAAAAGAAAGTAAAAGGATGGAAAAATATTTACATTCCATGCAATTAGTAACTAAAAGAGAACAGGAGTAGCTATACTAATATCAGACAGAATAGACTTTTTTTCAAAAAAGGCTACAAGAGACAAAAAAGGATGTTGTACATTAATAAAAGTTTTAATACAGCAAGAAAATATAACAATTATATACACTGATGTACCTAATAACAGACAAGCAAAATATATGAAGCAAAAACTGACAGAACTGAAGGGAGAAATAGACAATCCTACAATCATAGCTGGAGACCTCAAAACCTTACTCTCAATGATAGAACAACCAAACACAATATACGTAAGGAAATAGAGAACTTAACACAATAAGTCAACTAGATCTAACAGACATCTACAGAACACTCTACCCAACAACAACACATTCTTCTCAAATGCACATGGGACATTTTCCAGGATAGACCATGTGTTAGGTTACACACTAAGTCTCAACAGATTTTAAAAGACTGACATCATACAAAGTATCTCCTCCCCAACCACAACAGGATGAAGTCAGAAATCAACAACAGAAGTAAAACTGGAACATTCACAAAACTGTGGAAATTAAAAAACACATTCTTAAACCAATGGATCAAAGAAGAAATCACAAGGAAATTAGAAAATACTTAAAGGCAAATGAAAATGAAAACACAACATACCAAAACTTGCAGGATCCAGTGAAAGCAGTGTTAAGGGGGAAATCTAAAGATATAAAACTTGAGGTCCCCCGGCAAGACGGCGGAAGAGTAAGACGTGGAGATCACCTTCCTTCCCACAGATACAGTAGAAATACATCTACACGTGGAACTGCTCCTACAGAACACCCACTGAACGCTGGCAGAAGACGTCAGACCTCCCAAAAGGCAAGAAAATCCCCACGTACTTGGGTAGGGCAAAAGAAAAAAGAAATAACAGAGACAAAAGAATAGGGACAGGACCTGCACCAGTGGGAGGGAGCTGTGAAGGAGAAAAGGTTTCCACACACTAGGAAGCCCCTTTGCGGGCGGAGGCTGCAGGTGGCAGAGGGGGGAAGCTTCGGAGCCACGGAGGAGCGCGCAGCCACGGGGGCGGAGGGCAAAGCGGAGAGATTCCCACACAGAGGATAGGTGCCGACCAGCACTCACCAGCCCGAGAGGCTTGTCTGCTCACCCGCCGGGGCGGGCAGGGCTGGGAGCTGAGGCTCGGGCTTCAGTCGGATCGCAGGGAGAGGACTGGGGTTGGCAGTGTGAACACAGCCTGAAGGGACTAGTGCGCCACAGCTAGCCGGGAGGGAGTCCGGGAAAAAGTCTGCAGCTGCCGAAGAGGCAAGAGACTTTTTCTTGCCTCTTTGTTTCACGGCGCGCAAGGAGAGGGGATTCAGAGCGCCGCCTAAACGAGCTCCAGAGACAGGCGCGAGCCGCGGCTATCAGCGCGGATCCCACAGCAACAGAGGCGCAGAGGGAAAAACGGAGAGATTCCCGCACAGAGGCTCGGCGCCGAGCAGCGCTCACCAGCCCGAGAGGCTTGTCTGCTCATCCGCCAGGGCGGGCGGGGGCTGGGAGCTGAGGCTCGGGCTTCGGTCGGATCTCAGGGAGAGGACTGGGGTTGGCGGCGTGAACAGCCTGAAGGGGTTAGCGCACCACAGCTAGCTGGGAGAGAGCGCGGAAAAAAGTCTGCAGCTGCCGAAGAGGCAAGAGACTTTTTCTTGCCTCTTTGTTTCGCGGCGCGCAAGGAGAGGGGATTCAGAGCGCCGCCTAAACGAACTCCAGAGACGGGCGCGAGCCGCGGCTATCAGCGCGGACCCCAGAGACGGGCATGAGACGCTAAGTCTGCTGCTGCCGCCACCAAGAAGCCTGTGTGCGAGCACAGGTCACTCTCCACACCGTCCCTCCCAGGAGCTGGTGCAGCCCGCCACGGCCAGGCTCCCGTGATCCGGGGACAACTTCTCCGGGAGAACGCAGGGCACGCCTCAGGCTGCTGCAACGTCACGACGCCTCTGCCGCCGCAGGCTCGCCCCGCATCCCTACCACTCCCTCCCCCCGGCCTGAGTGAGCCAGAGCCCCCTAGTCAGCTGCTCCTTTAACCCCGTTCTGTCTGGGCGGGGAAAAGATGCCCTCAGGCGACCTACATGCAGAGGCGGGTCCAAATCCAAAGCTGAACCCCGGGAGCTGTACGAACAAAGAAGAGAAAGGGAAATCTCTCCCAGCAGCCTCAGAAGCAGCGGATTAAAGCTCCACAAACAACTTGATGTGCCTGCATCTGTTGAATACCTGAAGAGACAACGAATCATCCCAAATTCAGGAGGTGGACTTTGGGAGCAGAATATATTAATTTTTCCCCTTTTCCTTTTTTTGTGAGTGTATATGTGTATGCTTCTGGGTGAAATTTGTCTGTATAGCTTTGCTTTAACCATTAGTCCTAAGGTTAGGTCCGTCCTTTTTTTTTTTACTTAAAAAAATTTATTTTTCTTAATAATTTTTTCCTTATTTTCTATTTTTAAAAATTAAAAAAAATTTTAATAAGTTTTTTCATATTTTTTATTTTAAAAAATTAAAAAAATTTTTCTTAATTTTTTTTCTTATTTTTTATTATAAAAAATTAATAAATCTATTTTTAAAAATTAAAAAAAATTTTCTTAATAAATTTATTCTTAATAATTTTTTTCTTATTTTTTATTGTAATAGCTTTATTTTATTTTATTTTATCCTCTTTCTTTCTTTCTATATTTTCTCCCTTTTATTCTGAGCCGTGTGGATGAAAGGCTCTTGGTGCTCCAGCCAGGCATCAGGGCTGTGCCTCTGAGGTGGGAGAGCCAACTTCAGGACACTGGTCCACAAGAGACCTCCCAGCTCCACGTAATACCAAACGGCGAAAATCTCTGAGAGATCTCCATCTCAACATCAAGACCCAGCTTCACTCAACGACCAGCAAGCTACAGTGCTGGACACCCTATGCCAAACAACTAGCAAGACAGGAACACAGCCCCATCCATTAGCAGAGAGGCTGCCTAAAATCATAATAAGGCCACAGACACCCCAAAACACACCACCAGACGTGGACGTGCCCACCAGAAAGACAAGATCCAACCTCATCCACCAGAACACAGGCACTAGTCCCCTCCACCAGGAAGCCTACACAACCCACTGAACCAACCTTAGCCACTGGGGACAGATACCAAAAACAACGGGAACTACGAACCTGCAGCCTGTGAAAAGGAGACCCCAAACACAGTAAGATAAGCAAAATGAGAAGACAAAAAAACACACAGCAGGTGAAGGAGCAGGGTCTAAACACACCAGACCTAACAAATGAAGAGGAAATAGGCAGTCTACCTGAAAAAGAATTCAGAATAATGATAGTAAAGATGATCCAAAACCTTGGAAACAGAATAGACAAAATGCAAGAAACATTTAACAAGGACGTAGAAGAACTAAAGAGGAACCAAGCAACGATGAAAAACACAATAAATGAAATTAAAAATACTCTAGACGGGATCAATAGCAGAATAACTGAGGCAGAAGAACGGATAAGTGACCTGGAAGATAAAATAGTGGAAATAACTACTGCAGAGCAGAATAAAGAAAAAAGAATGAAAAGAACTGAGGACAGTCTCAGAGACCTCTGGGACAACATTAAATGCACCAACATTCGAATTATAGGGGTCCCAGAAGAAGAAGAGAAAAAGAAAGGGACTGAGAAAATATTTGAAGAGATTATAGTTGAAAACTTCCCTAATACGGGAAAGGAGATAGTTAATCAAGTCCTGGAAGCACAGAGAGTCCCATACAGGATAAATCCAAGGAGAAACACACCAAGACACATATTAATCAAACTATCAAAAATTAAATATAAAGAAGACATATTAAAAGCAGCAAGGGAAAAACAACAAATAACACACAAGGGAATCCCCATAAGGTTAACAGCTGATCTTTCAGCAGAAACTCTGCAAGCCAGAAGGGAGTGGCAGGATATACTTAAAGTGATGAAGGAGAAAAACCTACAACCAAGGTTACTCTACCCAGCAAGGATCTCATTCAGATTTGATGGAGAAATTAAAACCTTTACAGACAAGCAAAAGCTGAGAGAGTTCAGCACCACCAAAACAGCTTTACAACAAATGCTAAAGGAACTTCTCTAGGCAAGAAACACAAGAGAAGGAAAACACCTACAATAACAAACCCAAAATATTTAAGAAAATGGGAATAGGAACATACATATCGATAATTACCTTAAATGTAAATGGATTAAATGCTCCCACCAAAAGACACAGACTGGCTGAATGGATACAAAAACAAGACCCATATATATGCTGTCTACAAGAGACCCACTTCAGACCTACAGACACATACAGACTGAAAGTGAGAGGATGGAAAAAGATATTCCATGCAAATGGAAATCAAAAGAAAGCTGGAGTAGCAATTCTCATATCAGACAAAATAGACTTTAAAATAAAGACTATTACAAGAGACCAAGAAGGACACTATATAATGATCAAGGGATCGATCCAAGAGGAAGGTATAACAATTGTAAATATTTATGCACCCAACATAGGAGCACCTCAATACATAAGGCAAATACTAACAGCCATAAAAGGGGAAATCGACAGTAACACAATCATAGTAGGGGACTTTAACACCCCACTTTCACCAATGGACAGATCATCCAAAATGAAAATAAATAAGGAAACACAAGCTTTAAATGATACATTAAACAAGATGGACTTAATTGATATTTATAGGACATTCCACCCAAAAACAACAGAATACACATTTTTCTCAAGTGCTCATGGAACATTCTCCAGGATAGATCATATCTTGGGTCACAAATCAAGCCTCGGTAAATTTAAGAAAATTGAAATCGTATCAAGTATCTTTTCCGACCACAACGCTATGAGACTAGATATCAATTACAGGAAAAGATCTGTAAAAAATACAAACACATGGAGGCTACACAATACACTACTTAATAACGAAGTGATCACTGAAGAAATCAAAGGGGAAATCGAAAAATACCTAGAAACAAATGACAGTGGAGACAAGACGACCCAAAACCTATGGGATGCAGCAAAAGCAGTGCTAAGAGGGAAGTTTATAGCAATACAAGCCTACATCAAGAAACAGGAAACATCTCAAATAAACAACCTAATCTTGCACCTAAAGCAATTAGAGAAAGAAGAACAAAAAAACCCCAAAGCTAGCAGAAGGAAAGAGATCATAAAGATCAGATCAGAAATAAATGAAAAAGAAATGAAGGAAACAATAGCAAAAATCAATGAAACTAAAAGCTGGTTCTTTGAGAAGATAAACAAAATTGATAAACCATTAGCCAGACTCATCAAGAGAAAAAGGGAGAAGACTCAAATCAATAGAATTAGAAATGAAAAAGGAGAAGTAACCACTGACACTGCAGAAATACAAACGATCATGAGAGATTACTACAAGCAACTCTATGGCAATAAAATGGACAACCTGGAAGAAATGGACAGATTCTTAGAAATGCACAACCTGCCGAGACTGAACCAGGAAGAAATAGAAAATATGAACAGACCAATCACAAGCACTGAAATTGAAACTGTGACTAAAAATCTTCCAACAAACAAAAGCCCAGGACCAGATGGCTTCACAGGCAAATTCTATCAAACATTTAGAGAAGAGCTAACACCTATCCTTCTCAAACTCTTCCAAAATATTGCAGAGGGAGGAACACTCCCCAACTCATTCTACGAGGCCACCATCACCCTGATACCAAAACCAGACAAAGATGTCACAAAGAAAGAAAACTACAGGCCGATATCACTGATGAACATAGATGCAAAAATCCTCAACAAAATACTAGCAAACAGAATCCAACAGCACATTAAAAGGATTATACACCATGATCAAGTGGGGTTTATTCCAGGAATGCAAGGATACTTCAATATACGCAAATCAATCAATGTGATACACCATATTAACAAATTGAAGGAGAAAAACCATATAATCATCTCAATAGATGCAGAGAAAGCTTTTGACAAAATTCAACACCCATTTATGATAAAAGCCCTGCAGAAAGTAGGCATAGAGGGAACTTTCCTCAACATAATAAAGGCCATATATGACAAACCCACAGCCAACATTGTCCTCAATGGTGAAAAACTGAAACCATTTCCACTAAGATCAGGAACAAGACAAGGTTGCCCACTCTCACCACTATTATTCAACATAGTTTTGGAAGTGTTAGCCACAGCAATCAGAGAAGAAAAAGAAATAAAAGGAATCCAAATCGGAAAAGAAGAAGTAAAGCTGTCACTGTTTGCAGATGACATGATACTATACATAGAGAATCCTAAAGATGCTATCAGAAAACTACTAGAGCTAATCAATGAATTTGGTAAAGTAGCAGGATACAAAATTAGTGCACAGAAATCTCTTGCATTCCTATATACTAATGATGAAAAATCTGAAAGTGAAATTAAGAAAACACTCCCGTTTACCATTGCAACAAAAAGAATAAAATATCTAGGAACAAACCTACCTAAGGAGACAAAAGACCTGTATGCAGAAAATTATAGGACACTGATGAAAGAAATTAAAGAGGATACAAATAGATGGAGAGATATACCATGTTCTTGGATTGGAAGAATCAACATCGTGAAAATGACTCTACTACCCAAAGCAATCTACAGATTCAATGCAATCCCTATCAAACTACCACTGGCATTTTTCACAGAACTAGAACAAAAAATTTCACAATTTGTATGGAAACACAAAAGACCCCGAATAGCCAAAGCAATCTTGAGAACGAAAAATGGAGCTGGAGGAATCAGGCTCCCTGATTTCAGACTATATTACAAAGCTACAGTAATCAAGACAGTTTGGTACTGGCACAAAAACAGAAATATAGATCAATGGAACAGGATAGAAAGCCCAGAGATAAACCCACGCTCATATGGTCACCTTATCTTTGATAAAGGAGGCAAGCATATACAGTGGAGAAAAGACAGCCTCTTCAATAAGTGGTGCTGGGAAAATTGGACAGGTACATGTAAAAGTATGAAATTAGAACACTCCCTGACACCATACACAAAAATAAACTCAAAATGGATTAAAGACCTAAGTGTAAGGCCAGACACTATCAAACTCTTAGAGGAAAACATAGGCAGAACACTCTATGACATAAATCACAGCAAGATCCTTTTTGACCCAGCTCCTAGAGAAATGGAAATAAAAACACAAATAAACAAATGGGACCTAATGAAACTGAAAAGCTTTTGCACAGCAAAGGAAACCATAAACAAGACCAAAAGACAACCCTCAGAATGGGAGAAAATATTTGCAAATGAAGCAACTGACAAAGGATTAATCTCCAAGATTTACAAGCAGCTCATGCAGCTCAATAACAAAAAACCAAACAACCCAATCCAAAAATGGGCAGAAGACCTAAATAGACATTTCTCCAAAGAAGATATACAGATTGCCAACAGACACATGAAAGAATGCTCAACATCATTAATCATTAGAGAAATGCAAATCAAAACTACAATGAGGTATCATCTCACACTGGTCAGAATGGCCATCATCAAAAAATCTAGAAACAATAAATGCTGGAGAGGGTGTGGAGAAAAGGGAACCCTCTTGCACTGTTGGTGGGAATGTAAATTGATACAGCCACTATGGAGAACAGTATGGAGGTTCCTTAAAAAACTAAAAATAGAACTACCATACGACCCAGCAATCCCACTACTGGGCATATACCCTGAGAAAACCATAATTCAAAAAGAGTCATGTACCAAAATGTTCATTGCAGCTCTATTTACAATAGCCAGGACGTGGAAGCAACCTAAGTGTCCATCATCGGATGAATGGATAAAGAAGATGTGGCACATATATACAATGGAATATTACTCAGCCATAAAAAGAAATGAAATGGAGGTATTTGTAATGAGGTGGATGGAGTTAGAGTCTGTCATACAGAGTGAAGTAAGTCAGAAAGAAAAAAACAAATACAGTATGCTAACACATATATATGGAATCTAAGGGAAAAAAAAAAGGTCACGAAGAACCTAGTGGCAAGACAGGAATAAAGACACAGACCTACTAGAGAATGGACTTGAGGATATGGGGAGGGGGAGGGGTGAGATGTGACAGGGTGAGAGAGTGTCATGGACATATATACACTACCAAATGTAAAATAGATAGCTAGTGGGAAGCAGCCGCATAGCACAGGGAGATCAGCTCGGTGCTTTGTGACCACCTAGAGGGGTGGGATAGGGAGGGTGGGAGGGAGGGAGATGCAAGAGGGAAGAGATATGGGAGCATATGTATATGTATAACTGATTCACTTTGTTATAAAGCAGAAACTAACACACCATTGTAAAGCAATTATACTTCAATAAAGATGTTTAAAAAAATAAAAATAAAAATAAAGATATAAAACTTACATTTAAAAACAAGAAAAATCTCCAATCAACAACCTAACTTTACAACTTAAGGAACTAGAAAAAGAAGAAAAAACTAAACTCAAAGCTAGCAAAAGGGAGGAAGACTAAAGATTTGAGCAGAGACAAATGAAATAGAGAACAGAAAAACTATTACAGAAATCAATGAAACCAAAAGTTGGTTCTTCAAAAAGATCAGCAAAATGGAGAAACCTTTAGCTAGACAGACTACGAAAAGAAAGAAGATTCAAATTACTAAAATCAGAAATGCAAGTAGAGGGAATTCCCTGGTCCAGCGGTTAGGACTCCACGCTTTCACTGCCCAGGGCCCGGGTTCAGTCCCTGGTCAGGGAACTAAAATCCCACAAGCCACGTGGCATGGCAAAAAAAAAAAAAAAAGAAAGAAAGAAAAAGAAATGCAAGTAGAGACATTACTGGCAATTCCACAAAAAGAAAAATGATTATAAAATGAGTACTATGAACAACTGTACACCAGCAAATTGGATAACCTGGATGAAACAAATTCTTAGAAACATAACACCTACCAAGACCAAATCACAGAGAAATAGAAAAACTGAAAAGACCTCTAACTAGTAAGGCCGTTGAATCAGTAATTTGAAATCTCCCAACAACAAGTCCTGGAACTGATGGCTTCACTGGTGAATTCTATCAAACATTTAAAGAAGAATTAATACCAATTCTTCCTAAACTGTTCCAAAAAAACTGAAGAGGAAGGAACACTTCCTAACTCATTCTATGAGGCCAGCATTACCATGATACCAATGCCAGACAAAGACACTACAACAAAACTACAGACCAATATCCCTTATGAATGTTGATGCAAAAATTCTCAATGAAATACTAGCAGGCAAAATTCAATGGCATATTAAAAAGATTATACACCATGAACAAGTGGGATTTTTTTCACAGACTGCAAGGGTGGTTAAGCATACAAAACATGATCAATGGATGTTAACTAGACTTATTGCGGTAGTCATTTCACAATATATACAAATATTGAATCATTGTGCTGTACACTTAAAACTAATATAATGTTATATGTCAATTATATCTAAAGGAAAAAAAAAGCAGTTGACACTATGATACCGGTGTTCTGATTTGGAGACTTAAATTGGCTTAGTTCCATACTTATACTATGTTCAGTATTTCCCCATCACACATCCCTCCATCACTTTTACAACTTGCTTCAAGGAGTGATCATTTATGTCCATGTATGATTCCACAATTTGAGGGCAAGAATTGGATATTGATCATCTTTGCATTCCCCTAGCCTACTGGTAAATAGAATGTGCAATTAACAACTTTATAAGGTAGTAAAGGCCATCATAATTTGCCCCCAATCTAATTTTATAGCCACTTCCTGTGTTATTCTCTACGCACTCTTCACTCTAATTACACTGAATTAACACTGCTATAGATTAACACTGCTACTGGTGCAACCCTGATAATGTACACATCATTGTGAAATGAATGTACTATACTTCTTGGGAGAAATGGAAAAACATAACCCATGATGCCTGCTTATACATACTCCCCTTACATACAGAACACGCCCAATAAATGCAAGCTCAGTAAATAAACACCTGAGTGGCTATGGTAGATGACATTCACATCTTCTGAGTCCCAATTATGTGCATGAGATTATTATATATATATATACATATATACATGTTAAATCATGTGTTCCTTACAAGAGAAAACTCACAATATCCCATATATCTGTTCTATGTCATATTTTCCACAAAGGCAATTGATTATTTCTCCAATGTCTATTTTCTCAACTAAAATATAAGCTTCATAAAGATAGGAATCTGCCTTTCTCAATCCTTTCTGCATTTCCAGGGCCTATTAAAACATCTGGCACACAATAGGCATTCAACAAATAACTATTGGCCGAATGAATGAATAAATAGTCCTATGAGCTAGGTATTATTACTTCAGTTTTGCTGATGACAAAACTAGAACACTAAATGACTTGCCCAAATTAACATGGCTAAGAAAGTGGCAGAACCAGATTTAAGTGCACAGTTTTTCAACATTCAATGTAATATCTGCTTTTCATTGGTGCCTAATAAAGAGCCAGTTTTGTTGCCCAAAGTAGTTCTACAAATCCCTGTGAACTTCTCACAAGAAAATTTTAGCAAGCTTCATCATGGTTTCTTCTTAAAGATAGCGAAAAGGTAATACTAAATACGTGACTAAGGTTATCCTTGGCTTTTTAAAAGAATAAGAGGTGCAGCATATTTATCTTCTGAGCAGCCGTGTAGAAGGTTCAGAGACCAGTTTTAGCAAAGTGACTAGGCAATTCTTGAGCATCAGTTTTGTTATGTATGATAGGCCTTGAATTATTTCCATCTGTACTTTGGTTCTACTTTCTATATGTTGCAAATTGATCATGTTCTTGACATTTCTAACTTTATCACTAGAGTCTCACTTATAATATCTGAAGACAATTAGATAATTGTTGATAAATATCTAGTAAACAATAATGATATGAGAATGAGGCCTTTTAAGGGACATGAAGCACAATTACGTGTTTGATGTTTGTTTTCTATGACTCAGCATCAATCCCTTGGAATGAAATGAAAATGATATTATTAAACTTTTCTAATCAGAAAATTTTTCACCAGATTTGTTCCACATAGATTTAGGTAATATACTACTCTGCTGTGGTTAAGTTCACAAACATATTTCATCAAAAAAAAAAAAAAAGGGAGGAAGGGAGGTATTGTTCGGTGTAATACACTACATTAATAGAATGAAGGGGGAATAACACATGATCATATCAATTGATGCAGAAAGGCATTTGACAAAATTCAACACTTTTTCATAATAAAAACACACAACAAACTAGGAACAGAAGTAAACTACCTCCACATAACAAAAGCCATAAGAAAAACCCACAGCAAGTATCATACCCCATGGTAGAAGACTGAAAGCTTTTCCTCTAAGATCAAGAACAAGACAAGGGGAACTTCCACTGGCAGGGGCATGGGTTCAATCCCTGGTCAGGGAACTAAGATCCTGCGTGGCGCGGCTGGGAAAAAAAAAGAACGAAGAAAGGATATTGGCTTTCATCACTTCTATTCAACATAGTCCTGGAAGTTCTAGCCAAAGCAATTAGGCAAGAAAAAGAAAACACATCCAAATAAGAAAGGAAGTAAAATGTTATCTGTTTACAGATGATATGCTCTTACATGTAGAAAACTCTTAAGATTACACACACACACACACACACACAAACACACACATAAACCTGCTGGAGAGAATAAATGAATTCAGCAACTGAGCAGGATACAAATCAACACATGAAAAACAGTTGTATTTCTATACACTAACAATGAAGAATCTGCAAAAGAAATTACAAAAACAATTCTACTTACAATAGCATCAAAAAGAATAAAATACTTAGGAATTAATTTAATCAAGGAAGTGAAAGACTCGTACAATGGAAACTATGAAATACTACTAAAAGAAATTAAAGAAGACATAAATAAATAGAAACATATCCCATGTTCACAGATTGGAAAACTTAATATTGTTAAGTTGTCAATATTATTCAAAGTGATCTACAAAGTCAATGCAATCCCTATCAAAATCCCAGGGAATTCTCTGGTGGTCCAGTGGTTAGGACTTGGCGTTTTCACTGCCATGGCCCAGGTTCAATCCCTGGTTGGGAACTAAGATCCCACAAGCTGTGCAGTGCAGCCAAAAAAAAAAAAAAACCCAAAAAACAAAAACAAAACAAAATCCCAATTTTTTTTTTTTTTTTTTGCAGAAATAGAAGAACTCATCCTAAAATTCATATGGAATCTCAAGGGACCCCAAATAGCCAAAACAATCTTAGAAGAAAAAAAAACAAAGAAAAGAACAAAGCTGAAGGACTCACATTTCCTAATTTCAAAACTTCTACAAAGCCACAGTAATCAAAACACTGTGGCACTGACATAAGACAAACATACAGACCAAAGAGGCAGAGTAGAGAGCCCAGAAATAAACCCTTGCATAGACAGTCAAATGGTTTTGACAAGGGTACTAAGACGATCCAATGGGGAAAGGACAGTCTTTTTTAAAAATGGTGCTGGGAAAACTGGATATCCACATGCAAAAGAATGAAGTTGGACCCTTATCTAAACCATACATGAAAATTACCTCAAAATGGATCAAAGACTTAAATGTAAGACCTAAAACTATAAAACTCCTAGAAGAAACATAGGCAAAAGCTTCATAACACAGGACTTGGCAGTGATTTCTTGGATATGGCACCCAAGGCACAGGTAACAAAAGAAAAAATAGACAAATTGGAAATTTTTTAATGAAAATTTTAAAATTTTGCAAATCAAAAGACAAGTAAAAGTAAAAAAGGCAACCTACAGAATGAGATAAAATATTTCCAAATCATATATCTGATAAGAATTAGTATCCAGAATGTAGAGTACTCATAAAATTCAACAACAAAATAACCCAATTCAAAAATGGGCAAAGGACTTGACATTACTTCAGAGAAGATATACAAATGGCCAATAAGCACATGAATTGATGCTCAACATCACTAATCATTATAGGGAATTGCAAATCAAAACTACAATCATTTTGTACTAAATTACCATACACCCATTAGGATGCCTACTATCAAAAACACAGAAAATAACAATATTGGTGAAGACGTGGAGAAATTTGAACCCTTGTGCACTGTCGGTGGGAATGTAAAGTGGTACAGCCATTGTGGAAAAACAGAATGGAAGTCTCTCAAAAAATTAAAAATAGAATTATTATATAATCCAGCAATTCCACTTCTGGGTATATACCCAAAAGAATTGAAAGCAGGATCTTGAAGAGATATTTGCACACCTATGTTCATAGCAGTAGTGATATTCATAAGAGCTAAAACATGGAAGCAACCCAAGTGTCCATCAACAGATGAGTAGATAAGCAAAATGTGGTATATACCTATAATGGAGTATTATTCAGCCTTAAAAAGGAAGGAAATTCTGACACATGTTACAATACGGATGAACCTTGAGGACATCATGCTAAGTGAAATAAAGCAGTCACAAAAAGACAAATACTGCGTTATTCTACTTATAGGAGGTATCTACAGTAGTCAAAATCACAGAGACAGAAAGTAAAATGGTGGTTGCCGGTGGGGGGGGGGGAGGGGAGGGGTCGGTAGGGGACAAAGTAGGGCGGTGGGGAATTATGTTTAATGGTATAGAGTTTCAGTTGTACAAGATCAAAAGAGGTATGGTGATAGAGGGTAAAAACAAACACACACACAATACACACACACACACACACACACCCTAATAAAACCTACTGTAAAGAGTGTATGCTGTTCCACTTACAGAGAGCATGGCAGAATAGGGAAAGAAAAGCCACAAGCTGCTATATCAGGACCAGGCGGGGTCCATGAGGCTAGTCCCCAAGGCAGTGATGAGATGGGGCTGAGCAGTTACAGCCTGCACAACGAATCAGTGCCATCATTCCAGAAAGTCTCAACTGGAAGAGCTTTGCGGAGTCATCCATCCAGGCCTCATGTTACAAATAAGTCAAGGTCTTGAGTCCCACTGTGGTGGCAAAAAAGACCAGAATTCTCAAGACTGATCTGGTCTCATCACACACTGGCTACAGCTTGGCCACAGATTCACTGGTCACCTGGAAGTCCATCCACACCTGTGAGCCTCAGCATCCTCTTTGGGAGCCCTCAGTCCTCACCAATCCAGGGTCCCTGCTCCTAACCAGCTGGCTGACATGGCCACTGATGAGACCAACCTGTTGACCAATTCCTCTCATTGTTTTCACTCTGCACAGCTACTTCAGTGAATCCAGGGCCTCTGGGAGGTGATAAACCTCTCCATTCTTCCCCAGGTTCTCTGACCAACCCCAGAAAGATGTAGGGGTAAGCAACAAATATATAATTGCATAAGATACCAGATCATTAAATTGCTCCTGAAATAATTAAAATCCTAAAACAAAACCTACATTGAGGGACTTCCCTGGTGGTGCAGTGGTTAAGAATCCGCCTGCCAATGCAGGGGACACGGGTTCGAGCCCTAGTCCGGGAAGATCCCAAATGCCGCAGAGCAACTAAGCCCATGCGCCACAACTACTGAGCCAGCGCTCTGGAGCCCATGAGCCACAACTACTGAAGCCTGCACGCTCTAGGGCCCGCATGCCGCAACTACCAAACCCACATGCTGCAACTACTGAGGCCCGCACTCCTAGACCCCGTGCTCCGCAACAAGAGAGGCCACTGCAATGAGAAGCCTGCGCACCGCAACAAAGAGTAGCCCCCGCTCGCCACAACTAGAGAAAGCCCGCGTGCAGCAACAAAGACCCAACGCAGACAAAATAAAAACGTACACTGAAAGGACCAGTAGTACTAGGATTACAGACCTGACTCTATCTGGGTTTTGGTTAGAGGCTCTGGGGCCACAGGATGCTGGGGACACATGTCAACTGAGCACCAATGGCCAGCAGACTGCAAGCAGAGTCCCGTTCTGGGTAGGATGTGCTCTGGTCCCCAGTCTACACTCATCTATGACTCCTGGTGTCCATGACACTAAGATCAGTGGTGCAGACCAGGTGACTTCCTTCTGCCCTGGTTGAGTAATAATCCACCTTCCCCAGGAAAAGGGAGAGAGCTGGAGTGAGGAAGACATCTGGCTTCTAAAGGCGTTTAAAATGATGCAGGTAAGAAAATATTGACATGATAATTAAGTAAAACTGTATAGACAGCATGAACTCAAACATGCCAAGTATATACCTACCCTATAGTTAAAGGAAAGACAGGGAAGAGGCATGCCAAGAGATTATCCCCTGTGGTCATCCCTCTGTGGTGGGATTGTGGTGGTTATTTTATTCTTTATTCTTTCCTCTATTTTTTCAGATATTCAAAATTACTTTTACTTGAATTTTTTTCAGATATTTTTCAGATATTCAAAATTACTTTTATTAAAAGAAAAAAAGGCATGTCTCTTTCTCACTCTAAAATCCGGCTGCAGGGTCAAGCCTGGAAGTGAAAATTGTCTTTTGCAGGCCTAATTTCTTTCCTGGGAAAACCCAGATAATAGCTATGCACCGAATGGGATAATAGACCAGAGTTCACCAAAATGTGTGGGGCACTTCCGAACTGTTGTAGAAAAATACTATTACTCTCGCTCCTGATCTGGGTGTTTAATATTTCACACAGATAGACATAATATCGCTGACAAGGATATGAAGGAGGAAAAGTTAAGGATTTAAGTCTATTATCAGACACTCTGGCAGGCTCCCACTCTGCCATCACTCCCAGCAGAGCAGAAGTGTTACTACTGAAAGATACATTCACAGCTAGGGCTAAGAGAGATCCAGAACATAACTATGGTTCATATGGCCCTGAACCCAACACAACACAAACACACCCAAGAACCCAACTCAGACACACACACCAGGAGCCTATACGCATGTCCTACACACACACACCCAGGCCCAATGTCTGCGCACACAATGCAGAACTCAACATGAACACACACATACACAGAACCTTCCAGGTGCACACACGCTCCAAATACAAATAACATGCACACTCATCCCTAAGACCCAACACAGGCGCACACCCCTCAGACCCAACACAGGAGCACACATTCCTCAGCACCCAATTCAAGCGCTCACACACCTCATATACCATCCAGGTACACACGCCACAACCCAACACAGACACACACCCCTCAGACCCGACACAGGAGCACACATTCCCCTCCTACCCAACATGGGAGCAGACCCCTCTGAACTCAACGGGTACACAACCATCAGTTTTAACACCAGCACACACACAACCCTCAAAACCATCAGAGACAGACAACCTTCAGAACCCAACACACATACACACCTCTCAGAGTCCAAACAGGCACACATACCCCTCAGAACTCAAAACAGGCATGCACGCACGCACGCACGCACACACACACACACACCACTCAGAACCCGACATGGAGGCACATACCCCTCAGAAACCAGCCGGGGCACACGCTCCTCAGACTCATATGGGAACACACTACTCAGAACCCAACACATGCAGACGCCCTTCAGAACGAACACACACACACACCCTCAACACCCAACACAGACACACCACTGAGAACCATCAGACACGTAACCCACAGACACAACATGAACACACACACCCCTGAGAACCAACAAGGACTCCACTCCTCAGAACCAACACGGCACACTTTCCTCAACCGAACACGGACGCAAAAACTTGAGATCCAATATGTGCAGCACACACTCAGACACGACACAGGCACACACTCATCAACCCAACACAGAGACACGCACCCCTCAGATCCAACACAGGCGCACGCACGCCTCAGAACCAATACGAACAAATACCCTTTATACCAAAAGTGGGCACACACCACTCAGAACCCAACTAGGAAACACAATCCTCAGTGCCAACAAGCACACATATCCCTCAGACCCACCATGAACACACACCCATCAGAACCAACACAGACACACAGCCCACAGACCCCAGTCAAACACACACACCCCTCAGACTCCAACACACACAAACATACCTCAAAACCAACACAAACACATACCCCTTAGAATTAACATGGACACACATAACCCTCAAATGCAACACAGGCACACAGCCCTCAGAACCAAAATGAGCACATAACCCTCAGAATCAACACATACACACACCCCTCAACACAACTGGGGAAACACACCCTTCAGAACCCACCATGGGAGCAGACGCAGCCCCGGACTCTACACAGGGGCACACACACAACTCAGACCCAATAGGGATAAACACATCCGGAATCAACACAGACACACACCACTCAGACCCAATACAGACGCACACCCTTTCGAATCCATACAAGCACAAACACCTCTCCGAACTGAACACGGGAAGACACAGCCCTCAGACCTAACATGGGAGCAGATCACTCAGAAACCGATATGACACACACCCAAGAACCAACGCGGACACAACAACCCTTAGATCTAGGTGCACAACCCCCTGGAACAGAAACGGGCATACACACCCTCCAGAACCCAACTCAGAAACACACACTCGTCAGAACCAACACAGAAATACACAGCCTTCAGAACCAAAACAGACAGGTACGCCCCTGAGAACCAACGATGACAAAACAAGCCTCACACCCACACAGGCACACACATCCCTCAGAATCCAACACGGGCCCACACAACACTCAGAACTCAACACAAACGCACATCCTTCAGAACCAACACAAACACATGTCCCTCAGAACCAACACGGACAGACACAACCCTCAGAAGCCAACGAGGGAGCAGACCCCTCTACGTAACCCAAACACACAACCCTCAGAACCAACATGACACACAACCCTTCACTAACACAAGTGCACAGACCCCTTAGAACCCAAGAGAGGTGCAAGCATACCCTAGAACCCAACACGGGCACACGCACTCCTCAGAACCCTCATGGACACACAACCCGCAGACCCTGCATAGGCACACATACCCCTCAGAAGCCAGCACACAAATGCACACCCCCGAAATAACACAGACACACGCAACACTAAGAACCCAACATGGCCGCACCCAGCCCTCAGACCCAACGTTGGAGCGGACACAACTTTCATAACCAATATGGACACACACCCCTCAGACCCAACGTGGTAACACCGCACACACACCCCTCAGGTTCAACTCGACACACCTCCCTTATAACCGGAACGGACGAACACCCCTCAGAACCGACAGGGTCACACACACCTCTCAGCACCCGAGTCAGCGATACACACCCCTTCAAACGCAACACGGTCAGACCCCTCAAAACCCAACAGGCACACACCCCTCAGACCCGACACAAGCGCACAACCCCGTCGGAACTCAAACAGGCAGACACAGCCCTCAGAGCCAACGCGGGAGCAGACGCCTCGGAACACAACCCAGACACACACCCTCAGAACCCGACACGACGCACAGCCCTCACGCCTAACGCGGCGCGCACCCGCCCAGAGCCCCCCAGACGCAAACCGCTCAGACCCACCCAGACCGCACAGCCCTCACGCCCGACGGGCGCACACGCTCCGGGGACACGGCGGGCACGCGGCTCGCGCGGCCCCCTGGCGGCCCCTCCGCCGCCTGCGCCCTCTCCGCCCCGCACCTGGCGCAGCGCGGCCTCCGCGGCGCCGCCGTCCCGCTGCCGCAGCTGCTCCCGGAAGCGCGCCACCTGCTCCAGCAGCGCGTCCACGAGCGACGGCGCCGTGTCCCCCTCGAGCGCGGCCAGACGGGCGCGGAGGCGCGCTATGAGGACGTCCCGGGCGGCCAGCTGGTCCTGCAGGCGCCTCAGCCGCTGCCCCGCCTCGTGGTACAGGCCGCAGAGCGCGACAGCAGCTCGCGGGGCGCCCTCCCGCCCGCCGGACCCCGCGTTCCCAGACGACATGGCTCCGGGCCTGGCCGGGAGGGCACGGGCCGCCGGCAACTTCCGCGCCGGGCCTGGGCGGGAGGCCCACCTTCCCGGAACTTTTCCCGGCGCGCCCCGCCCCCCGCGGAGATCCCGGGCCCGCCCCCCTGCCGAAAGGCCAGGCCCCGCCCCCGCCCCCCGGAGAGCTTGGCCCCGCCCCCCGCCGAGAGGCCAGGCCCTGCCCGCCGCCGGGAGCGTGGCCCCGCCCCAGTCCTATCCCGCCCGGGGCCCGCGGCCTCTCCGCCGGCGGGTGACTGGCCTGTTCCACCCGCCCCATCGCCTCGCGTCGGGGAGCTTTCGGAGACTCGGGCCCGGGCGAGGAGAGGGGTCAAACGGCCTGCGATGTAGTTACTGATGGAAGGGAAAGAAGGGGCCAAAGACGACCCCAAGTGTTAGCCCCGAGCGTGGGTCCGAATCCCCGGGCTGCAGGCCGGCTGGCCACACCGAGCACCAGGAAAACGGCGACCTTCCACGAGCTGAGCCCAGCGAGGTGCTGAGCATGCTCTGACCCCGCATCCCCTCTCTAAGGTCGCAAGAAGTATTCTTAGGGCAGAAGGCAGGAGGGAGCTGGCCCTTTCCCGTCCTCGTTTCTCCATCCCTTTCCTTCCCCCTAGCTCCCCAGACCAACTCCGAGGGGTTTTCCGTGGCTCCACGGCTATTTTCTTTTTCAAAGTCTGAGTGTGCTCGGCAATGATCCCCAAGCACACCTGTGATCTTTCAAAGGTTCCCTCCCACAGGCTCCTCTGCTGGCCCCTGCCCAGAGCTGCCCTGCTCGCCAGGTCCCCTGAGAGCAGCATGGCGTGTTTTCCCCTTTTTGTAACCCATACCCAAGCTTGGGCTGAGCCCGGGGAGACACCCACAGGCTGGTAGAATCAGACAAGTATAAGCGAAGCCAGCTCACACTTCCTCCGCTGCAGAGGGAAGGTCAAAGACAGTTGCCCTGCTTACCCCATAGGTGTGCTGTGGGGATTAGAGGATGGAGTGCAGAGTGCCTGCCCCTTCGAGCCCACAGTCCACGTGACTAAGGTTAGGAACGACACACTCTTGTTGGCTGGAGCAGTGATGGAGAAAACCAAGTAGCAGTGGCCCCAGAGCTGTTAGAGATAGGTGAGTCGTCATTGCTATTGATGTAAGTGTAACCTCCCACATGTCACTCAACTGCCCTTGAACCTGGTTCTCACCTGTAAAATGGGCATCCCAGTCTCTCATCTAACATTCTGGGGGTCACACGTACTTCGAAATTCAGAATCTTTGGATTTGATATAGGTACATATAATTGGGGTAGCCAGCATCCAGAAAGGATCCCACTCCTGGGATTCACGCTCTTGTGATTTCACCCTCTGACACACTGAATAGGGCTGACCTGTGTAAGCACCAGGATATTGCAGAAATGATGGAGTGATTTCTGCAGCTGGGTCACAAAAGACATTGCCTCGCCCTCTCTTAGATCATTCCCTCTGGGGGGAAGCCACCCATCGTATCGTGAAGACACTCAAGTAGCCCTGTGAAGAGGTCCATGTGATAAGGACATGAGACTTCATGCCGGTAGCCAGCATCAACTTGCCTGCCATAGTAATTGAGCTACCTTGGGACCACATCCTACACCCCCAACACGCATCTTAACTGTGACCTCATGGGAAACCCTGGGCCAGAACCACCCAGCTCAGCTACTTCCACATCCCTGGCCCACAGAAGCTGTCTGACATAATAAATGTTTATTGTTTTAAGCTGCTGACATTTGGAGTCATTTTTTACACAGCAATAGACAACCAGCAAATAGTATATTGCTCAGTGCTCCCACGGGGGCATTGGACAGCACCCCAAAACCAGATACATTAACATTGCTGCAAAGACAGGATGACCATTCAAACTAAGTGAGATAAAGACCATGAAAAGCCTTATAGCTGTTCAAGTCAGATGTCGCACCCAGTTTAAGAAAAACATTTTGGGTTTCTGAGCTTTTTGGATTTCAGAATTATGGATGAGGGATGGCAGAATTCCAACATCTGCCTTACAGGGCATTGTGAGGATTCAATAAGTTAACGTAGGAAGTACCCAACATGCTTGTGCCTTCAACTAATATCCAGGGACTGAATCAGGCACGGGGTTCATGGGCAAACATTCTAGTGGCGGAGACAGACCTCCCTTCAAAAAAAAAAAAAAAATTACAAGATAAGGAAACTTTGTATAGGAAAGAAAAGGGGTAAAAATTCTTTAAGAAAACAAATAAAAGGGACTTCCCTGGTGGTCCAGTGGTTAAGAATCCGCCTTCCAATGCAGGGGACGCGGGTTCAATCCCTGGTCTGGGAACTAAGATCCCACATGCCCCAGGGCAACTAAGCCTGCGTGCTGCAGCTACTGAGCCCCCGTGCTCTAGAGCCTGTGCACCACAACTAGAGAGAAGCCTGCGCTCCGCAACAAAGAGCCCACATGCCACAACAAAGATCCCACGTGCTGCAACTAAGACCCAATGCAGCCAAATCAATCAATCAATAAATTTTTTTTTTTAAAGTAAGCAAAGGGACTTCCCTGGTGGTGCAGTGGTTAAGAATCTGCCTGCCAATGCAGGGGACACAGGTTCAAGCCCTGGTCCGGGAAGATCCCACATGCCACAGAGCAACTAAGCCCGTTCGCCACAACTACTGAGCCTGAGTTCCACAACTACTGAAGCCCGCGTGCCTAGAGCCCGTGCTCCGCAACAAGAGAAGCCACCACAATGAGAAGCCTGTGCACTGCAACGAAGAGTAGCCCCTGCTTGCCGCGACTAGAGAAAGCCTGTGCACAGCTACAAAGACCCAATGCAGCCGAGAATAAATTAAATAAATAATTTTTTTTAAAAAAAGTAAGCAAATAAGAGGCTTAGGAAGAGAAACAGGAGGATGGGACAGAAACAGAGAGGAGGGGACTCTCAGCTGCAACCAGAAGGCCGAGAAGGAGCCCGCACAGAATTGAGTCAGTGGGTCCTGAGCAGAGGGAGGACACGTGAGTCGGCCTGGCGGGGAGCGCCGGGGCTGACGCCCTAGACTGTGGCCTAGGGTGGGCAGGGAGGGGGTAGGGGCCAGATCTGGAGGGGTCAGGCCCTACATAGAGGTTGGTCTTATTCTAAGAACAGTGAGAACCACGGGGTTTCCTGCAGAGGTGACCAGGAAGGAGGGAGAGGGGTGAAAAGTACAGGAAGAGACTGCGGATGGGTTGCTTCTTCAACTCTGGTTCCTCCCCTGATGGAAAACTACTAAATCTAAATTCCTCCAAAGGTCTCCCTCCCCTGGCGTCTTACTTTGAGTCCTATCGGGGCCTGAGGCCTTTTCCTGGCCTCCTTCCCCCCTTTGTCTGGACATTGGGACTTCAGCCCTTGCTGTGATCAGCCTCTGGAAGCAGCTGTGCCAAGAAGCAGGTGGTGGAGGGGCCAGGGGCCTCCCCAGGAGTCAAGCCCATCCACTGAATAGTAGCCAGTGAGGTTGACCCCTGGCACACCTATGCCAGCAACCACCCTCACACATGCATGTACCTGCTGTCATGTTCCCCTACCCAGCTCTTCCCTGCTATGGGTCCCAAGGTATTCACAATGCAAAGTTCCCAGTTGTAGGAAAGTGAACGGATTAGTCAATTCAGGCTGCCATAACAAAATGCCACAGACAGGGAGACTTAAACAACAGGCATTCATTTTCTCACAGTCCTGGAAGTTGGAAGTTCAAGGTGCCAGCAGGTTTGGTCTCTCCTGAGGCCTCTCTCCTTGGCTTGCAGACAGCTGCCTTCTTGCTGTGTCCTCACATGGCCTCTTCTCTGTGCACATCCCCAGTGTCTCTCTTCTTACAAGGACACCAGTCCTATGGGATTAGGACCCACCCTTATGACCTCATTTAACCTTAATTACCTCTGTAAAGGCCATATATCCAAATACAGTCACAGTGGGGGTTAGGACTTCAACATATGAATTTGGGGCGGGGGTGGGGGACACAATTCAGTCCCTAACAGAGAGGGTGCTGCTGAGTAGCACAAAGGTTTTTTTAATAAGTTATCTGACATATGAAGGTACGTCCCCTCCGCCCTCGGAAGAGGTGGAACACAGAGAAGGACTACGGGACAGAGGGTGGTCCTGGAGAGCCTGGGCGGAGCCCATTCCAGCTCCTGTATGGTCCTGCCATACCTGCCATGGCAAATGGAAGAACAAGCAAACCTCAGTCTCCCAAGTGTCTCCACGCCTTCCCAGCCAAGACGGCACAAATGATGTGCTGTTCCACTGGGTACTCTTTTTACCGTTTGCTTTTGTGTGTGATGTCCTTGCTTCTGGTGCACTGGAGCATTAGAAAGAGCACCAGGTTGAGGAAAGAGTCCTCACTTCTAGGGACAGCTTGGCCACTGCCCACCATTCTTACCCTCTCTGTGAGCTGGCCTCCCAGTCCAGCCACTTTCTCTGACCCTCTCCCACTCCTCACCTGCTACCCAGGTTCTCCTACGTCCAGAACCAAATCCACTGTCCTTACTCACATAACCTGAGACAAAGATACGAGAAGCCTGCTCCACAGAGGGACCCAGAGTGAAGCTGGGTGGGAGCTGATACAGGGAGCACTGGATTTCCACATCCTGCAACTCTGCGGTGTTTGGATTTGTGCAGCAAGGCGTCAACTCTGCAGGTTTGTTGTGTTCAAACCCTGTTCACTCCAAAGAAAAAACTGGCCCCCCCTTTTTTTAAACAACAAAATATATTTTACTTAAAAATTACCCACCAAGAAACTTTCTTTTGTACATCAGAAGGAATGTATTAATTACTGTTAACTTAAAACAATAAAATTCAGTTATTTTTACCAGTAAAATGGGTTTACTCATGAGCAGCAAAGAATTGCAATTCAGGATATGCAACTATGGCAAACCACATGCAAATCTAGTAAAACAAAGGAGAGGACACTCTTTTATAGAGGAGAAGGGGAAGTTGGGAGGGGCTGTTCTAAACAAGCAGTCCATTGGAGGAAACTGGGAGTTCAAAGTAAAGTGAATTTTCATTGGCTGAATTGTGACAGCCTCTCAGTAGCTGAGGTGTTGCCAGGTGAGGAGAAAATCTTTCTTCCTCCTGCCTGCAGTAGAAAAACAGTGTCACTTCCTGCCAGAGACGCAAGCTAAGCCTCTTTCTGTTGGGTTCTGTACATTCATAGCTTGTTTTGTTATGCTTTGCTTTACTGCACTTTGCAGATATTGCACTTTTTACAAATTGAAGGTCTGTGGCAACCCTGTATTGAACAAGTCTATCAGCACCACTTTTCCAACATTATTTTTTTAGATAGAATGCTATTGCACACTTAATAGACTATAATTAGTGTAAATGGAATTTTATATGCACTGGGAAACCAAAACATTCATGTTACTCACTTTCTTGTGCTATATGCTTTATTGCGGTGGTCTGGAACCAAACCCACAATATCTCCTAGGTCTGCCTGTATTGATGTTAAGTGTTACGTGTGTGAGAGCTTCCCCTTCTGTCTTCCTGACTCCATTTTAGTAAGTTTCATTTTATTAATTTTCACCACTTCCCCCCCTTTGATCAAGATCTTTCTCTGAAAGCATGGCTGATCAGGAATCAGGGTTTTGGACTTTGCACCACAACTACTGAAGCCCTTGCTCCACAACAAGAGAAGCCACCGCAATGAGAACCACGTGCACCGCAACAAAGAGTAGCCCCGCTCGCCGCAACTAGAGAAAGCCCTGTTGGCTCACAGCAATGAAGACCCAACACAGCCAAAAATAAATAAAATAAATTAAAACAAAAAAAAGAATCAGGGTTTTTGTTTGCTTTTTACCAACATTCAGTGGCCTTTTGTCCATTGATACCAGGAGGAAGGACCTTTCCTGGTGTTGTGTCCCATGAAGGAGTGCACAGATTGGAAACCTACTGTGGTTACATTTTAGTAACAAGGATGGGTAGGACAGAGATGTCTCAGGCATTTCTCATCTAAAGTCTGTACCTTAGAATAGTGAATACAGCAAGGGCACACCAAAACTGCAGGAATTAAACAAGCACTTTGGGAAGACAACACAGGAATAAACATATAATTAAACAGTACTGTTATCTCAAAAGACACTGTTTGGAACTAAATGTTCTATCAGATAATATAGCCTGTAGTATGCAAATTCAAAGACTATAAGTTTGGATAAAAATTCAGAGTCAGGGGACTTCCCTGGTGGCGCAGTGGTTAAGAATCCGCCTGCCAATGCAGGGGACACGGGTTCGAGCCCTGGTCCGGGAAGATCCCACATGCCGCGGAGCAACTAAGCCCGTGCGCCACAACTACTGAGCCCGTGGGACACAACTACTGAAGCCTGCACGCCTAGAGCCCGACCACCGCAACGAAGAGTAGCCCCCGCTCTCCGCAACTAGAGAAAGCCCACGCGCAGCAACGAAGATCCAATGCAGCCAAAAATAAATAAATAAATAAAACTTCAGAGTCAGTTTATAGTTCAGATGACAGAAAGAGACTTCTGTGAATTCTGAACTTTCTAACAGGCTTGATCTCGACATCTTGGGAAAGCTGTCTCATCAGATATCATCTGCTTCATTTCCAGGAAATCTTTACCTTCAGGTCACCAAATAGTGTATGGGTCCAGTCAGGGCTTTATGCTTTCTTTAGATGTGTCACATGAATCCAGGAGTCTATTCCCTGGAGTTTGGTGGCACAAGGGTGGGTTAGCAGTACTTGATAAGGGCCTCTCCAGTGAGATTGAAGGGAGTCCTTCTGGAGGTGTCTTTTCCAATAGATTAGGATGCCCAAGGGCAGGTGGTCTCATTAAGCTTTTCTTTAAGGCTTCAAAAGCTGTGTCATCTTGATCCCTTAATCAGGGTCAGGTCTGCTGGGTTTTAATAAAGCATACAGGGGCAAAGCCATCAGAGAGAAATTTTGAATCCAATTTCAGTAGTAGCCAGCTAGCCCGAGAAAACCTTGTAATCGGCACTTAGTTTTAGGTTTGGGGACGTTCAGGATGCCATGAAGCCTATCCAGATCCAAATGTCGTCCTTGTTCCAAGATCAAGTGCCCTAAATATCCATGCTGAGTTTGAGCAAACTGCAATTCTTTTTGGAGGCTTTATGTCCCTTTAAAGCCAAAAGTTTTAGCAGGTGGATGCCGTCTTCCTGCAAGGAGGTTTGAGAAGGTGAACATAGAAGCAAATCATCTGTATATTGTAAGAACATAGAACCTGCAGAAAACTTTATATCATCCAAATCAGCTTTCAAGACCTGTGAAAAGTAGGAAGGGCTTTCTGTGAAACCCTGGGGCATTACTGTACATGTGTATTGTTATCCTTTCCAGGTGAAGGTGAAAGGATACTGGCTAGCCTTATCAACTGGAACACAGAAAAAAATCACTGCCTAGATCAATTAGAGTGAAAAATTTGCTTCCAGAGGGAATGGACATCAGTAGTGTGTCAGGGTTGGTAAAAACAGGTTGTCGAGGGAAAACAATGTTGTTTATTGCTTGGAGGTCCTGGACAAACCTCCACCCTTGGCCCTTGGGTCTTCTTGCACATAAAATACGAGTGTTGCCGGGACTAGTACAGGGATAATGAGACCTTGAGCCTTGGAATCTTCTATTACAGGCTTTATACCTTGAAGGACTTCTTATAGGGTATTGATTAATTCTAGTTTTGAGGGATCTATTTGAACCTTAATGGGAGGTGCACTGTGGATTTTGCCAATATCAGCTGTAGATTTTGCCCATAAGGAGGGTGGTAACTGATTCAATAAGGATAAATGATCAGTGTTTCCCATCAGCTCCAGGGCCATCAGAGACAGCAAATAAAAGATGTCGAAGGGTCATTTAATTCACCTGGTTGGCTATTTTGATGGCTATTGTCATATTCTACAATTGTTTTCCCCTTTTGGGAGAAAGAAATTCTAGCATGATATTTTTCCAAGAAGTCTCAGCCAAAAAAATTAATAGGGGCAGAGGAGCTAAGGAGAAAAAGGTGTGTATCTCTCAAAGGGCCTAAACGAAAGGGAATAGCTTCAGACACAGGAACCTGTTGATGCTTATTGGAGACCTCCCACTATTTGGGTCATTTTAGTACTTCAAGGCAGGGACTGTTTTATAACAGTGGGGTTGAGCACCAGGAGTGTGGCTCTGGTGTCACTAAGGACACAGAGACATTCCTCCCCAATCTGGAGAGTTGTTTATCTGAGCTGATTAAGAGGGAGGGGTGAGAAGAGCCCCTGTATTTCCTCCAAAACCCCCTTCCTTAGGAGGCCATTGGAAAGGCTGGTTCAAGGGCTGAAGATGCCTGAAATGCTTTAATTTATAACAATAATCTTTTTTATATATATAAATTATTTATTTATTTATTTTTGGCTGCATTGGGTCTTCGTTGCGCATGGGCTTTCTCTAGTTGCGGCGAGCGGGGGCTACTCTTTGTTGCGGTGCGCAGGCTTCTCATTGCGGTGGCTTCTCTTGTTGCAGAGCACGAGCTCTAGGCACGCAGGCTTCAGTAGTTGTGGCGCACGGGCTCAGTTGCTCCGCGGCATGTGAGATCTTCCCAGACCAGGGCTCGAACCCATGTCCCCTGCATGGCAGGCGGATTCTTAACCACTGTGCCACCAGGGAAGCCCCAGTAATCTTTTTTTGTTTAATGTCCTGGTTCTTTGCAATTACAGCAGAAACTAGAATTTTGGTTTCATTTAGGAGCCTTCATTTGCTGGCGTTGAACACTAAGAATTTTGGCGGTCTTCCCTTTTGGTGACTCATCTAGGGTTTGAATGAGATGATTTGACAAATTAACTAAATCTGGAGTGAACTTAGTTTCCCATTCCATCCTGGTCTTTTTTATTAGAAAAGATCCCAGTTCAGCCCGTTAATAAACATGGCGTTAAAGGCTATCCTAATGGACTCAACATCTGAAGGAAGATCAGAATTTTCCTTAAAAGTAATCTGAAGTTGCTTATAATAGTCATGGGCAGGTTCATCAGGTTTTTGTGTGCAAGCCTGAATTTTGTTCCGATCAACAGCCTTGGGAACAGTTACTGTAAGTGCTGGTGGAGTTCTCCAGCAAGGGTTCCAGCCTCTTGCCAGAAGTTAGGGGTTTGCTCTTCTAAATCCCCTCCAGAGTGTTTCCTTTGGGCTAATTTCGCCCAATATTTGACTTGACCTTCACCAAAAAGCATGTGGACTACCCGATATAGATCTGAGAAACCAGGCTGGTAGGTTTGAATAACCATGTTAAAATCTTCAGCAGGGCTTCCCTGGTGGCGCAGTGGTTGAGAATCTGCCTGCCAGTGCATGGGACACGGTTTTGAGCCCTGGTCTGGGAAGATCCCACATGCAGCGGAGCAACTAGGCCCGTGAGCCACAATTACTGAGCCTGCACGTCTGGCTCCTGTGCTCCGCAACAAGAGAGGCCGCGATAATGAGAGGCCCGCGCACC
Organism: Balaenoptera ricei; assembly: GCF_028023285.1. Taxonomy (NCBI): domain Eukaryota; kingdom Metazoa; phylum Chordata; class Mammalia; order Artiodactyla; family Balaenopteridae; genus Balaenoptera; species Balaenoptera ricei. The sequence continues at coordinate 141,586,104 of NC_082643.1, read as the reverse complement.
GCGATGAAGAGTGGCCCCCACTTGCCGCAACTAGAGAAAGCCCTTGCACAGAAGCGAAGACCCAACACAGCCATAAGTAAATAAATAAATAAAAACCCAAAGTTTAAAAAAAAAAAAATCTTCAGCAAACCTATAGGGTCCTCAGTTACTTTAGGAAACTTTAATTATGGCTTGCAATTCAGCCTTAGGCCGGGGGATGTAAGTAATCTGGGGTTTATTTGGATCCTAAGAAGATTTAACTTTAAAGGCAGGTTCTGATAGGTTCCGAGGAGGAAGATGGCACCAGAGTGGAACCTGAGGCAAAGAAGTTGGGGAGATGAACATGAAAAGCCATTTTGTCTTTCTTTAATTCTTTCTTTGCCTCAGTTAATTTAATTATGGTATTTTATAGAAAGTCCATTTTAAACTCTTGATAATGTTTGGAAGCCTCAAAATACCAATCAAAATAGGCATCCAATTCAGTTTGACTCTTTCCAAGCCATGGCTATCTAACACAGTTTTAAGAAAGTTAAGTTTGGGGAGTTCAAAAGTTCCTCATAACGGCCGTTGATGTGTAACCGAGCAGGACCCTATGGGGCCTTCCTGGGACACACCCGCCCCCATGTCCCCCACCTGTCTCTTGTTTGTAGAAAAACTTTAGCCTCATAGGCCTTCCCCCCATTCCAAAGAATAAATTTAATCACAGAAGTGAGAAAATGTAGAGAAAGGAAAACAGTCAAGCAAGACAAAATAATAATGGTTTAGCCATTAAACAAAGTCAAGGACCTTTTGTTCCTCCTCAAGGGCTATAGATAATATTCTGAGCCATGTCCTTTGAGCTGTTTTGCAGATACAGAACACCCCACCAGGTGGAAGAAGTTAACTGTATGCTTCTCATAATCACGTAGACCCCAGAGCAGTTGAAACAGGAAGGTTGACGATGTTGACTCCTAGTTACTTCACCACCAACCAATCAGAAGAATGTCCACCAGCTGATCACAAACTCCCGCAACCTGCCTCCCTCCCTCTGTCTTCAAAAACCTTTCCCTGAAAACCTTTGGGGAGTTCGGGTCTTTTAAGCACCAGCTGCCCTAGACTCCTTGCTTGGCCCTGCAATAAACGCTGCAGTTTCCTTCACCATGACCCGGTGTGCGTAGATTGGCTTTACTGCGTGGGCAAGCAAACCCAAGTTTAGTTCGGTCACAGATATTTTAAATTACTGTTGGTTAAATCAGTCAATTTAGTTAGAAATGCACGTAGGAGGGACTGCATTTTCTGAAGATAAAATTGGCTGGGGGAATTGGCGGTCCAGTGGTTAGGATTCCACACTTCCACTGCAGGGGGCATGGGTTTGATCCCTGGTCAGGGAACTAAGATCCCACAAGCTGCGCAGCCAAAAAAAAAAAAATTGGCTGGGGTCCCTGAATGGGGGGTGCTCTCAAAACATTTAGATAACTGGAATCCCATTTTTCAGAGGTTTTTCTCTAGAGCATAAAATAATAATAATAGTTCTTCGCCTGCAGGCCGAATACCAACACAGTTCCAATAGGAACCACCCAGTTCCAAAAGGAGTGGGATCGAAGGCTGTCACAGTTCCAGTAGAAACAGCCTGATTTCAAGAGTCAGGCCAGGAACTTCCCTGGTGGCACAGCATTTAAGAATCTGCCTGCCAATGCAGGGGACACAGTTTCAATCCCTGGTCCGGGAAGATCCCACATGCCAAGGAGCAACTAAGCCCGTGCGCCACAACTACTGAGCCTAAGCGCCATAACTACTGAAGGCCGCGTGCCTAGAGCCCATGCTCTGCAACAAGAGAAGCCACCGCAATGAGAAGCCCGCACACCACAATGAAGAGTAGCCCCCTCTCGCCGCAACTACAGAAAGCCCACACGCAGCAACGAAGACCCAATGCAGCTATAAATAAATAAATAAATAAATAAATACATGTATTAAAGAAAAAAAAAAAAAGTCAGGCCAAAGTGCCAAACGAGTAGTTACAGACAAAGCAAGGCCTTAACAGAAAGGACAAAGCCTTTAAACAGATCCCGAACAAGGCCTGGAGAGCTTCAAAACACAGAAAGAACGGACTCAAATCCAAAAGAAACTTACCCTCAAACTCCAGGGTCAGAGAGAAAGCAGTGAGCTCCTTGGGCTCTGTGGGTTCCGCACCTGTTTGCTCATCAGCCTCTGAGTTGCCCTGGGACCTCCATATAATGTTAACCCAAAACATGAAACTGCCAGTTATTTTTACCAGCAAAACCAGTTTATTTGGGAGCAACAGAGAATTGCAACTCAGGACATGCAACCTGGCAAACTACATGCAGGTGCAATAAAGCAAAGAAGAGGAAACTCTTTTATAGAGGAAAAGGGGAAGCTGGGAGGGGCTGTTCTAAACAAAGAGTCCATTGGAGGAAACTGGGAGATCAAAGCATAGCTGCTTTTCATTGGCTGGGTTGTGACAGCCTCTCACTGGCTGTGTTGCAGGGCAAGGAGAAAATCTTTCTTCCTCCTGCTGGTGGTAAAGTAGTGTCGCTTCCTGCAGGAGACTCAGGATTCATCTCTTCCCTTGCGATCTGTATGGATGTCCAGTGGTTTGCACTTGAGAGCTCCCGCTTCTGGCCTTCTGACTCCCGTTTAGTGAGGTTTCCCTTTATTAATTTTCACACTACCTCCTTAGAAATCCAATTCATCTCGGGGACTTCCCTGGTGGTCCAGTGGTTGAGACTCCGTGCTCCTAATTCAGGGGGCATGGGTTCAATCCCTGGTTGGGGAACTAGGATCCCGCATGCTGCATGGTGCAGCCAAAAAAATAAATAAATAAAACAGTGGCTATGTAAATCAGCCATACTTAAATAAGAATAAAAATAATAAATTAAAAAAAAAAGAAATCCAATTCATCTCTCTTCTTTGCTGCATTTTCTTCTTGGGTTCCCTCTTTGACAGCCTTATAAGATTAAAAATAAAAGACTTTCACCATCAGCTTCCCCATATCCATTATATTTAGCAGACTGTTAAATGATTTCCATTAGCCCAAATCACAAATAGGTGAAGTCCACTTGTTTTTAGCAAGTTCAACATCCACACAAAGATGGGGCGATTTGGATGTAATTTTTTTAAACTTTTGGCTGCATTGGTTCTTAGTTGCGGTGCTCGGGCTTCTCTCTAGTTGTGGCACGCGGGCTCCAGAGGGCGCAGGTTCAGTAGTTGCAGTGCCCGGGCTTAGTTCCCCCACCAGGGATCGAACCCGAGTCCCCTGCATTGGAAGGCAAATTCTTAACCATTGGACCACCAGGGAAGCCCCTGGATGTAATTTTATAGAAGGACTTCTTAGTGTGTAACACCGCCTTCCAGCTTCTGGGGTACCAGAGCCTAGTGGGGAGCAGGAAACAGGGTTCCCATCAAGACACCCTATCCACCGAGCAGAACCATCTGTGGGGCAAGTGCTCTCAGGACTGGCCCTGGACCAGCTCCTGGGAGACAGCCCCTAAGCCCCGGGAATATCCTGCCTGGCAAGAGTATCTTTGCTCACCTGGAGGCCTTGGGTCACATCAGACAGTCTGTGCTAGCAGTGTGATCTATGGCAGGGGCTGTGGGCCACGACATATCATCGTGACCTCTGGAGGGGCTGGAGGTTGAGTAGCCAGGGCCAGTCACCCCAGCGCTCCCCACCGACATCAAGGCCGGGTGAGCTCCCCGGGCTGGCAGCTGGGTGATATGGCTGAAAACCTAGGGGTGAGCCCGGCAGCTGCACCCAGCCTGCGCCAGGCTGGCCTGGGCCCTCTGTGTTTGGTTGGTGACCGAGTATGCTTCCTGCCACCTCTGCTCTTGTCCCCCTGCCCTCTTGCAGCTTGAAATGTTTCTCCCGTGAGGTCGTGGATCCCCCTTCGTCCAGATTTCCTGGCCAGCAGCAGGCATTCTATGACACGATGCATCCTCTGAGCAGCAACGTGGATCCTCTCTGCAGTGGGGGGGAGTGGCCCCCCAGAAAGGCGTGTCCACGTCCTAACCCCCAGAACCTGTGAATGGGACCTTATGTGGAAAGAGTCTTTGCAGATGGGATTTAATTTGAGGATCCCAAAATGAGATCATCCTGGATTATCTGGATGGGCCCTAAATCCAATGACACGTGTCCTTATAAGGGAATGGAGAGGAGAAGCCCAGACACACAGAGAAGAAGGCCATGAGAAGACAGTCATGGAGTGATGCGGCCACAAAGCACAGACGCGGGCAGACACCAGAAGCTCAACCGGCACGGTCTGCTCTGCCCGCCTCGGGCCCACTCGTGAGCTCCACCGCCTGGGCGTGCCACCCCTCCCCACTCTGTCTAGAGCCCTGCTGAGAATGACAGCTCAAGAGCCCCCCATCACCCAGTGTCCCAGAGGAGGCCATCCTTCCTCCGCCCACAGCTCCCCACGCGCCCCTGGATCCCAGGTGCCCTGTGCCCACGTCACAGGGTGTGACCCTGAAAGAGGGAGGGGCCTCGGCCTCAGTGCTACTGGCTTTGTTTACCGTTTTGTATTGTTTTGCCCTGATGCGTGGGACCTTCGCGCATCGGAAAGTGGCGACAGACTATGGGGTGGGCGCGTGGGTCACGCTGAGATCGGGGGCACAGAAGGAGGGGTGGCGCGCCCAGGGGGTGGGCCTCATGGAACTGACCGTGCTGGGTCAGCTCCCAGAAGAGAGGCCCTCCCAGGCCCAGCGTCCCCGCCCCCGTCCACCGGCTCACCATCCCCACAGCACCCCAGGGCTCCCCAGGTCCCGCTCAGCAGGGAGACTGCACTAGGGGCAGGCGGGGTCCCCGCCGCACCCACCCTTTCACGTCCCTCCCCCCTCCTCTGACCCCCGCCAGGACTCCCAGCTCTACCCCTACCACTCTTGCCAGCTTTTGTCCAGAGAGGTCGGGACAGGCAGGTGACCTGTCACTGGACACCAAAAGGGAGGAGGGAGCCGCGCAGGATCTGGGGAAGGAAACTTCTAGGCAAGGGGACGGCCAGGGCAAGGCCTCGGCGGCCAGTGCTGGGCCTGATCAAGGGCCGGCCGGTGGGGAGCAAGCAGGAGGGGCGTGGGAGGGACCAGACAGGGCGGGCATTAGGCCTGGGTCTTGCCCAAAGCCCTCCGCAAGCCGTGTGCACACAGGGGTCCGTCGTCTCACTCCCGCTCTCCCGACCCCGGCTCCAGAGGGAAGCTTCTTCTCCTTGTCCTGCTGATGGAACCAGGACAGCAGGGGAAGGACACGGAGGTCGCCCCAGTGCTGTGTCTGAGCAGCTTGCAGTGACCGTCTCATTTGCCCCTGAGAGGCCGGTAAGAGAGAGGAAATGCCGGCCGCTTAAGAGTCTAGGCCCCTGAAGCCGAGCTGGGTGAGGCACCGTCGGTGGCGTGAGCCAGAGGCGGCCTCTTGCTTCTGTCCCCTCAGCCCCTTCTGTGCACGTGACCTCTCTGACCTCACCCCCTCTCCCCGTCAGTGGGCATGGGCGGTGGAGACTCAGCAGGGAGAGCCGGAGCCCTGAGAGCACAGGACCCTCAGGGTGGGTACGGGCCCTGGGAGGGCCCTCCGGCCACCTGACCTCTGGCCACACTGCCCAGGGGCCCACCAACGGCCCACTTGGAGGAACGACCCCTGACCAGGTGCCCACAGTCGTTTATTGACTGAATGATCAGAATGCAAATTCTGAGGGATTCCTATTCGGTTCCGGTGGGCGCAGGTGCCTCAGGACAGTCGGGCTCCTGGGCAGAGCTCAGGGGCATCTGACACCAAGGAAGGGGCCGGGCACAGCGGAGGAGACCCGGGGCCGCGCTCCTCTGGGCCGCCTCCTTCCTGAGACCACGCTCCAGGGCCCCAGGATGCCTGGGGCAGCACCCTCAGCCCCGGGGGTGGGAAGGGGCCCTCCCGCGAGTGTCCACAAGGGGGTGATGTGGCCCAGCACTTCCAGGGGCCGGCGGACTGGGGCCCCGAGCCTTAGACAGAACCAGAGTGCGTGTGAACACCCCTCCCCAACGCCTGAGCACTGGGGCCCGCACCCCAACTCCTGGCTGCAGCTGGGCACTCGGAATCCGCCCCTGCCGGCCCCGAACCTCTCCTCATGCCACTCAACAATCTGGTTCATCTCCAAGCTCACCTCAGAGGTAGAGACACCGACCTCCTCTCCCTGGTGGGCCCAGGTGCACTAGGGGGAGAATTTGACCTCGGTCCTGTTGATCTAAAGTGTGGTTCAGAACTTACGGTTACCGGGGAGAGGGCGGGGGAGGGCTGTTTAGGAAGTTTGGGATCGACATGTACACACAGCTTTATTTATTTATCTTTAAACTTTTTATTTTATATTGGGGTATAGTCGATTACCAATGTTGTGATAGTTTCAGGTGCACGGAAAAGCGACTCGGCCTTACATATACATGTATCCATTCTCCCCCAAACTCCCCTCCCATCCGGGCTGCCACATAACGTTGAGCGGAGTTCCCTGTGCTATCCAGTAGGTCCTTGTTGGTTATCCATCTTAAATATAGCACACACTACCAACAAGGACCTACTGGATAGCGCAGGGAACTCTGTTCAATATTATGTAACAACCTAAATGGGAAAAGAATTTGAAAGAGAATAGATACATGTATATGTATAACTGAACCACTTTGCTGTACACCTGAAACTAACACAACATTGTTAGTCAACTATGCTCCAATATAAAATAAAAAGGTTAAAAGATATATATTAAAAAAATAAAGTGTGGTTCAATCCAGAAGCTTCCATGGCTCTAAAGCGGTGTCCAGACCTTGTTAAGAAACATGTCCTGGGGGCTTCCCTGGTGGCGCAGTGGTTAAGAATCTGCCTGCTAGGACTTCCCTGGTGGCACAGTGGTTAAGAATCCGCCTGCCAATGCAAGAGACACGGGTTCGATCCCTGGTCCGGGAAGATCCCACATGAAACTAAGCCCGTGCACCACAACTACTGAGCCTGCCCTCTACAGTCTGCGAGCCACAACTACTGAAGCCTGTGTGCCACAACTACTGAAGCCCGTGCACCACAACTACTGAAGCCCGTGCGCCTAGAGCCCGTGCTCCGCAATAAGAGAAGCCACCACAATGAGAAGCCCACGCACCACAACAAAGAGTAGCCCCCGCTCTCAGCAACTAGAGAAAGCCCGCGCACAGCAACGAAGACCCAACACAGCCAAAAATTAAGTAAATGAATAAATAAATTAATTAAAATTTTAAAAAAAGAAAGAAACAGGCCCTGGCACACCGCCCCCCTCCCCTGCTCCTCCCTCCAGGATGGTGTCTAGGAGGATTGGGAAGGGAACTCACGGGTCCCAAGGCCTTGGGGAAGGCGGCCCCTGCCGTGGCGCAGACCCTGGGTGAGCTGGTTGATGTTGACTGTTCTCCATGGTGATGACACTTGTCCTCCTGATTGCAGGCGTCCTCTGCCCTGGACCCCACTCTGCCTTCCTCTGCCCATGCCCTCCCTCTATGGGAGGGGTCCATATGGTCATTCAGAGCCTGCGCTTCACTACTAGACCACCCTCTGGGGGCCGGGACGTGGAATTCCCTGGGCAAATGGCCCTGGGCAGACCTCGTCCCCAGCTCTGTCACACTGAAGGCAGATTACACCGCTGGTTGTGTGGCCCTGGTGAGCTGTAGACAGAGCTCAGCAGGGAGCTGGGGTGGACACTTTGGGGGTGTAGAGCGGGGAGCCTGAAGGTCGCAGAACAGGGCCCGCTCTCCTGCTCTGTTGGAGGTTCAGGCAAAGAACTCACGGAGCCCAAGACTGTGAACCCAGACCTGGCCTTCCAGGGTGCTGCAAGCTGGATTTGCCGTCGAGCAAGGAGAGAGTGTGTCTAGTTCGTGGTTTAGAGCTTGACGTGTAGCTCTGAAATATTTAAACACGGGGACCGTGGGTCTCCCTGGGCAGCCTGGCAGAACACGCCTCTGACACTTCCCTCCCCTCAGCTGTCCTCTCTCCTCCCACAATCCGTGACCTTTTGCTTCCCTGACGCTCTGCTACCGAGAGCATCCCGGCCACACCACGGGAGAAGTCTTCGTTCTGCCCTGGCTCAGCTGTGGCTGCACTAAAGGGGGCGAGAAAGGAGCGTGAACAGTTACTCCCCAGGCCTTGGCAGGCCCGGGGCTGCTGTCTCGCGGCACGCCCTGGGTTTGGAGCACTTGCTCCCTCCTCAGCAGGCTAAGAGGGATGGTGGTGCTGGAACAGAGGTTGGTGGTAACGTGAAGTAGGGCCTTTGAGCAAGGACTTGCAGGACGCGAAGGAGCGAGGAATGCAGCTTCTGGGGGAAGAGCGTTCCAGGCAGAGGGAACAGCTGTGGAGAGGCCCGGGACTCGGCCTGCTGTTGCTGGCCTTCCGGATGCAGGAAGAGCCGAAGGATGTGGCAATCCCTAGGAGCTGGGAAAGGCAAGAGCCTCCGGAAGGAATGCAGCCCTGCAGACACCTTGATTTCAACCCGTGCCAGACTTCTGCCTTCCAGAACTGTAAGATAATAAATTTGTGTTGGTTTAAGCCACTGAGTCTGACGTAATTATTACAGCAGCCAGAGGAAACATATACAGACCAGGGCGGGGTGAGAGGGAAATTGGAGGAGGACCTGGGGTCATGGGCCTGAGCGAGGAGGAGGGTAGCGCCTGCCCTCGCCTGGGGCGGGGGAGTGGGGCAGGGGGAGGGGGGGTGCGTAGCCACTTTGCCAGCTCTCACTTGCAAAATGAATGAATGTTTAGGCGCTCAGTAAATATGTATGTCATGCATGGTTGAATAATGATTTGATGAGGCTGACCTGGGACCCCCAGTCTCAAGGGGTAGCTGGGAGAGGGGGGACGGGAGAGGATCTTGCCAGCCTCTGGAGCTCAAGCAAGCTCTAGTGGCCCCTGCAGGATTGGGGCTCCCTCCGTTTTTGTCCTTTCTAGCCAGCATGATGGGCATCCCCGGGCTGGGCCGCAGGGTAACCCCAGCTCTGCGGGAGCAGCCCAGTGAAGGTGTGGCCTGCCCCCTCCTGCTGCCTTCCCCGGCAGCCAGCCTCCTAGCCGGGTCCTGCAGGCCCCGCCCTGCCCAGCACATGCACTATATCCCTGAGAGCCCTCCTGGGATCATCACTTTTCTCTATCTTGCTCCATTTTCCAGACACGTTTAGTGCTGGGACATCTTCCCGGACCCTCTGGCCCTGGAGAGAGGATTCAGGAAGGTTCTAAGCCTTCCTATGGGAGCAGAGGGGCCTGCACAGCCCCACCTTGGGCCAAGAAGCCAACTCTTGGGACCCTCAGTCTGCCCTTCCAGCCCTGGGCAGTAGGAGTCTTCTAAGGGGGGGTGAGCAAGGCAGGGCTCTCCCAGTCAGGGTCCCCAGGGCCAGGAGAAGAAGTGAGGACCCCAGCGGGGGCACTTGCAGGCTGGGCACCTTTGGCAGCCTCCAGCGGTGGGTGGGTATGGGACGTGGCAACTGAGGATGGGCAGGGCAGGAAACCAGCACAGCCCTGGAGCGGGGAGCCTTGACAAATCTCTCCCCTCTCTGGCCTCATTGTTTGCATCTGTTCAATGGAGAGAAGCCGTGTGCAGCCTGCTTTTATAATTTATTAAACACACTTGTATCGAGGGCCTACAATGTGACTAGTGGCCCCTGCTCCCAAAAGAGGCCATCCCATCCGGATGAGAGTAATGTGCCTATAAACTGGAGGTGACCTCACCTGCGAGGGTGATGGCCACCAGAGCTCCCAGCGCCATGGTCCCTGGGCTACATGGTGATGGTGGCTCTTAGGGTTTTTTTTTTTTTTAACAAAGCTTCTTTCTTTTTTTAAATTAATTTATTTAATTTGTTTATTTCTGGCTGCGTTGGGTCTTTGTTGCTGCGCACTGGCTTTTTCTAGTTGCAGCGAGCGGGGACTACTCTTGGTTGCGGTGCGTGGGCTTCTCATTGCGGTGGCTTCTCATGTTGCGGAGCACGGGCTTTAGGCGTGCGGGCTTCAGTAGTTGTGGCACGCGGACTCAATAGTTATGGCTCGCGGGCTCTAGAGCACAGGCTCAGCAGTTGTGGCACACGGGCTTAGTTGCTCCACGGCATGTGGGATCTTCCCGGACCAGGGCTCGAACCCTGCATTGACAGGCGGATTCTTAACCACTGTGTCACCAGGGAAGCCCGGCTCTTAGGTCTTTGTTGCCTCTGTTCCTTGTTGGAGCCATTTTCCTCCTCCCAGGAGCCACCCACCCACACAGGGGAATGTCTGTATTTCATTCCCAGACAGAGCCTCTTTCTTGGCTATCAGCAAGGGTATTGGCTGATATTCGAGGTGTCAACTGATAACCAAGCTGTTACCTGTCAACTCTGGTGTTGAGTGACAGCAAAGTGTTACCTTTGAGTTAAGATGTTTGATGTTAAAGCTTAATGCTGATTGGAGTTATCGATAACAAAGAGATTTTTGAAGACAGAGTCTGACGAGGGCAGGCGAACCCAGGGAGGGAAGCTCTTAGGGTGGCGAGTCAGGTCACAGCGGGCTGGGCTCCCCGTGCTTGCTGAGGCTCCCGGTGAAGCTCCTCCCTGGGTGTAAAGTCCCTTCTGGCGGGAGCAGCCCAGGAAAATACCGTCCTAATGAGCACATGGGGAGCTGGGGCTCAGAGGGAGAGACTAGCTCTAGCCTTGGTGACCCCAGGGTAGAGGCAGAGCTCCCCATGTCCCCGTGACCCCAGCGCCTCACACTCCCCTGGAAAAGGCTCAGGATTGATGGCCCTGGGAGCCTCTATAAGTTTGAGTGAAACGGACCCGAAATGAGCAGGGCTGGCTGGAAACAGGGCAGAGAGCCAGATCCTCCCACAGCCCTCATCCACAGCCAGGCCGCACACTGAAGGCTTCTTCCCTGGGTGGGCCAACAGAGGGACTCTGGACTGGCGGACATCAGTGCACATTTACATAACGCTGAGACACCAGCTGTGTCCCAGCCACCCACCCTCAGTGTCCAGAACCCTGGAAACCAGGTCTCGCCTCGAGACAGGATGTCAGAGGGGTTTTCTTGGGGGAACCTGATCATCCAGGAGATCCTACCAGGTCACCGCTTGATAAAGCTCACAGCCAACGGACCCAACCCTCCAGCCTGAGCAGCCAGCCAGTTTGAGCAGACGTCTGAGGGACCCCTGTAACATGGAAGATCGGGATAAAACAAACAAGGAAAACGGGAACTGGGAGGAAACAGAGATGGCTGGGAGAAGATGACTTAGAAAAACTGTCGTTAATATCCCCAGGAAGAAAAGAGAAAATGTTGTACTCATGAAACAAAAACTGGGTGCTATAAAGAAGGAACGTTACAGAATATAAAGAGCTCTTGGAAATTAAAAATGCAATCATGGAGGGCTTCCCTGGTGGCACAGTGGTTAAGAATCTGCCTGCCAGTGCAGGGGACATGGATTTGAGCCCTGGTCCAGGAAGGTCCCACATGCCGCAGAGCAACTAAGCCCGTGCGCCACAACTACTGAGCCTGCGAGCCACAACTACTGAGCCCGCGCACCACAACTACTGAAGCCCGCGTGCCTAGGGCCCGTGCTCCGCAACAAGAAAAGCCACTGTAATGAGAAGCCCGTGCACCGCAACCAAGAGTAGGCCCCGCTCATCGCAACTAGAGAAAAGCCTGTGCGCAGCAACGAAGACCCATCACGGCCAAAAAAAAAAATACAATCATGGAAATTGAAAACTCAGCAGAAGCGTTGGAAGATGACGTTAAGGAAGTCTTGCAGAAAGTAGAGCAAAAAGCTGGGGGAAAAAAGTTGAAAATAAGAGAAAAGCAGGAGAGGGAAGTATTAGAGAACTGGTCTAGGAGATCTGACGTCTATACAATAGGAGTTCTAGAAAGAGAACGGGAGGGAAGAAAACAATCAAAGAAACAGTGGAAAAGATTTCACAGAAATTTGGGACTCCCCTGGCAGTCCAGTGGTCAGACTCCATGCTTTCACCACCGAGGGCCCAGAATCGATCCCTGGTCGGGGAACTAAGATCCCACAAGCCATGTGGCCAAAAAAAAAAAAAAAAAAGATTTCACAGAAATTAAACCTGAGTTTCCAGATTGAAAGGAGCCACTGAATGCTCAGATACAAACATGAAAATAGATGCACAGTAAAGGCACAGCAAAGGGGAATTTCAGAACACTGGACACAAAGAGAAAAGAAAAGACCGTACAAGCGTCCAGAGAGAAATGACAGGTGACGTACAAATGACTAAGATCAGAATGGCTTCAGACTTCTCACAGCTGGAAGGTGATGGATAAAATCTCTCAATTCTGAAGCTAAATGCTTTCTAAGCTAGAATGCTATACTCAGCCAAACTATTCATTAAGAGTGAGGGTAGGTTGAGGTAAGATGGCGGGCTCGCGGTGAGTCGCAGTCAAGAAGCAGATTTTAAAAGCAGTTTCTCTTCAAATCATCTTTCATACCACCTGATAAGCATCTTGATTCACCATGGCATTGGCAGCAGTAAAATGGGTGATATCAAGCAGAACTATCTTGAAATATTTATTTCCAATTCAAAATGGAGCCTTATATTGTGTTTGTCATAAAACTACGTATTCTTCTCTTCCAGATGACTATAATTGCAAAGTAGAGCTTGCTTTGACATCTGATGGCAGGACAATAGTATGCTATCACCCTTCTGTGGACATTCCATATGAACACACAAAACCTATCCCTCGGCCAGATCCTGTGCAGAATAATGAAGAAACACATGATCTAGTGCTGAAAACCAGATTAGAAGAAAAAGGTGAACACTTAGAGCAAGGACCCATGATAGAACAACTTAGCAAAATGTTCTTTACTACTAAGCACCGTTGGTATCCTCGTGGACAGTATCATAGACGTCGTAGGAAACTGAATCCTCCAAAAGACAGATGATATTGAGGTTTTCAGGAATCAAAGAGAAATGTTATCCTGCGTCTCATTTGCCATTTGAGAAAATACAATTGGGTATATTCACTAATATGTTATATAGTAAAATAATAAAATGTCTTCTCATTAAAAAAAAAAAAAAAAAGAGTGAGGGTAGAAGAAAGATATTTTCAGAACGATAAGGTCTCAAAAAGTTTACGTCCCTGCACCCTTTCTCAGGAAGCCACTTGGCATGTTCCACCAAACAGGGGGAGGAAAGCAAGAAAGAGGAAGTCGTGGGAAGCAGGAAGCAGGGGATCCTGCCGCAGAGCGAAGGATGAAGGGGACTTCAGGGTTCTGGTGAGGTGGTCCCAGACTGCAGGCTGTGCCCCAGCTGAGAAAGCAGAGTCTATTTCCAGGTGATAGAATACCTGATACACCAGGATGCCCCTGGGGAGGTTTTAACTTTTGGCAGAATTTGGAGTTGAATTAGTATTGAGAATTAAGCAAAATAAAAAAGATGACATTAACTCCAGGGAAACGAGAAGTTGAGCAAGAAAGGAACAGTTATCATGATACATTATGTGGCTCAGACATGAACAGTGTTTATGTAGTATCATGAAGATGTCAACCATGGCCGTTGATCTGAACAAAATGAAGGTATGATGATTTTGGAGGTCAGGAAGTCGCAATGTAAGTGTGTGGTCTGGGGATACAGAGGTGAAACCAAAAGAGTGAGTTAAAAGTTGCATTGGAAAATGAGGGTTGGGGGGCGGCTGTGTTTTGTAAGAAGGCTTGTAAAACTCGCTCTTTAAATTGCATGCATGTATAACTCTGATAATGAGTAGAAACTAAATTTAAAACACACACCCTTGGGACTGCCCTGGCGGTCCAGTGGTTAGGGCTCCGTGCTTCCACTGCTGGGGACCCAGGTTCGATAACTATCCTGCAAGCTGCATGGCAAAAAAAAAACATACACACACACTCTAATGAGTTACGTGCTCAATTTTACCTTGTTGGTAAATCAGCAGGATGTGAACTTGTGCTTCAGTGTGGACTCATTTTGGGGCAGCCCTGGAAAGAGTGAATACAGATTCTCCTTATAATAGGTGAATACATGAATGTATATCCATGCTGCTTTTACCTGCTGTTGGCTATTGAGGTGCCACGTGAGAGTTTTATCTTCAAAAAGCAAAAAATGCTATCTCATTTTTCCCATTTGTATTTATTTAATTACTAGTGAGGTAGAACCTGTTTAAACGTGTCTTACTGGTCACATATAGCTCTTTTTTATGAATTGCTACTTGTGCCCATTTTCAACTCAAGGTAGAAACTTGTAAAAAACGTATAAAAATGCTTTGTATATTTACCCCTGGTTAATGCATGCACTTTGCACATATTCCTTCCCAGTTTATAGTTTTCCTTTCAATTTTGTTTGTGACGTTTTTGACATTCACCTATGTGGGGTCACTTTTATGCTGCCATATATCTACTGGTTCTTTCCTTTATACACTCAAATGCTAGTGATTTTATCTTTGGTACCTAGAAATCCTGCCTCATCTCCATAGTATAGAATCATCTACATTTTCTTTTAATACATTTTTGGGGTTTTTTTCCCTTCGTATTTTAAGTCTTTGGTCTGGCTGATATTTATGTTGGCATAAGATGTGAAGTAGGTCTCTTTCTCTACCTAATGATCAGCCAGGCATTCCAACACTATTTACAAATGAGATAAGCAGGCTCTGAATTTTTTGAAACATGAAACAGAAAAAAAAAAAAAGGCAACCTTGTGTTTCTGAGTGGTTCTGGGGAGCTGTACACAGGCTCTGCAGACAGATTTGCTGGGCTAAAGCCCCACTCCCCCATGGGAGTCCCAGGGAAGGCCATGGGTACGCCCCCCAGACTGGGCCCAGTTCAGCCCTGCCTCACTCCCCTCCGGGCCTTCCTCACAGGCTGATCCCAGCTTCCCTGTGATGGAAACCTCTCTGCCCCCGGAGTCTTCATTGTCAGGCCGACTCTGCCCACTTCCCCTGACACCCTAGGGCTGCACCTTGTTCTCCCTGCCAGGCCGGTCCCGGGCTGGGCACTGCTCACAAGTTCTCTGTGGGTGGACCCTGTTCATCCCACCGTCAGAGGACAGGAGGAGGGGGGCTGTGGGCAGGGTCTCAGAAGCAGGGCAGGCTGGACCGAGCCATCCTCAGCTACTGGGCTGGGTGCCGGCCCGGGTACTAAGCTGGGACACAGGGGACCCCCAGCTCAGCCCGGGTGGGGATGGAAGCACAGGAGGGTATTGTGGTGTCAGGCTGCATTTCACAAGTTGGGCTGATGGGCCAGATGGTGGCATGTTTAATAGGGTAATGACCTAGGGCAGCAGCTGGGGGCCTTCAAGCGGCCTAGTGTGGTCTGAGGGACCCACAGGAGTGGGAATGGAGGCCAAAATCCGCTCTTGAGGATGGACGAGGGAAAGTGGGAAGGGAGTGGTCCCCTGGGGCCCTGGGCTGAGCCGCTGGCTGAAGGTCTGGGGACACCCACCCAGAACCAGAGAGGGGGCCAGCCAGGTGGTGGGTTCCGGGAGCCTGGTGGGCTCCTACCCGGCAACCTGGTCTCGCCTGGAGGGCCGGCCGTGGGGAGCTGAGTCTCTCCTGGGGGTCTGTGCTCCTGGGAGCCACCAGGCTTACCACCTCTGGTCCAGGGGGCTTCACAGCTGCAGAGGCCACCTCACCCCCTCTCATCTCAGGCACCTCATCCCAGTGTCCAGCGCTGGCCAGGGAAGGGCCGGCTGCCCCTGACCCTGGGCTGGGGAGGTCACTGGGCCCCCCTGAGGGTGACGTCAGGCCTTTGCATCCTGCGGGCCACAGCTTCCCCTTCCCAAGCCCCACATGGGCTTCCCCTTCCCGACCCCAGCGCCTTCCTGGAAGTCACGTGGTCCACGGGGTGGGGGCCAGAGGCTGCCAGGACGCGAGGGTTTGGGAGGGAGGAGGGCAGAGAAGGCTCCTGTGTACAAAATACCCACCTCCCCACCATGAGGGCGGAAGCCACCCGAAATAGAATGGGTTGCTTTCAAGTTCCAAACTGGGCTCCGGGGGCTGAGGGCAGGCCTGTTTGGATGTAAAAATAGAAACACGAGTGTCTGCGTGGGCCCCGCATCCTCCACCTACGGGGTTGGTGTTTTAAAATAGATCTTCCTAGTGTGGCCTGCCTGACACCCGGTATGTAGAAAATGTACCCAAACAAACCTCTCGGAGAGCAAAAGCAGCGGCTGATCCGGGCTTGGGGGTGCTGACGGAGGCCCGCAGTCAGGGTGCCGCCCGTGGGGAAAGGGAGGGTGGGGGGCGCTGGCCGGCCCTTGAGCTGGCCTTACAGCCCCATGACTCCATTTTCCTCCTGCCCCGGGGCTTTGCAGAGGCTGTGCCCCTGCCAGGGAAGCCCTCCCAGGTCACCAGGGCCAGCTCAGGCCCGCTGGCCGACGGGCGGTAGGTGCTGACCCACGCACTCAGGCCGGGCCGGTACTGGGTAGGTGGGTGCAGGCCCTGCCCTCCCGGTGCTCACAGCAGGCAAGCCGGCTAGAAGCCCACGGGCTGGGCTACCACCCACTGAGGGCAGCCTCCGAACAGGAAGGACCCTGTGCTGGGACCCAGAGATGGCTGACAGGGCCCTGCGCCCAGGAGCCCAGCCGGGCGTGGGGGGCGTGGTGAAGAAGTGCCGCGAGTTCTGTGCCGCGTGGTGGGCGACGCTGGGATGTAGGTGGGCGCCCGGGCAGGAGTGCTGGCGGACCAAGCGGCCTCCTGTGGCCGGGATGCTGAGCTGGCTCTCCAGGAGCGATGCAAGAGGGAGGAGGCCGCGGGGCAGAGGGGAAACCAGCGGCAGGAGCCGTGGCTCGGAGTCTGGACGACACGCCCCGTCTCTAGCCCAGCGCACGGTCATCCTGTGAGCCACCCTCCGCTGCCCGCTCTCCGGCCCTGGCGCCCACTCGGCTGCCCTCCCCTTTGGTTCCAACAAAGGCAAAACACACCCACCTCCCGCCCAGGGCAAGGCGGTGCGAGAGAGCACCGGGGCCGGGCTGGGATGTGGGAATAGCCTGGAGCCCAAGGTGGACGGCCCCTGCCCAGCCTGTCCTCCCTGCCAGGGCACAAACTGGCAGCGAGTCCCCTGGAGCGGGTCCCGGCCCCGGGCCCTGGCCTCACAGCCACCGCAGCAGCCAGAGCCCCTCCGCCTCATTCCCCTCCCTCACCAGCTGGGCTGTGGAGCCAGAGCCCCTGCCCAGGGCAACTCCCAGTGGCCTCCCCTTGGAGGGGCTGGGGTGGGTGGGAATTCGTTTCCCGCCGTCCCCAGCCAAGCGGGCGAGCTGCCAGAGGGTACAGTGGTGCAGCCCTGGCCCCGGCCCTGCCCAGGAACGGGCTGCCAAGGTGTTCCGAGCCCCTCCCTCTCCCCCCAGGCAGCCTGGTGAGCAGGTGCTGGGTACCACCAGGGGGCCACTCCCGGGGCTGGGATGGGCCAGAAGGTTGAAGCTTCCAGGGTCCTCTGGACACGGGAGCCAGTTGGGCAGCTCTGCCTAAACCTGCCGTTTCCTTCCGGCTGCCCCTCGTGGCCTTTGTCTACTCATTCACCAACCACTTACTGAGCATCTACTCCATGCCAGGAAAGCACCGAGGCCCCGGGGACGCAGCATGGTCCCAACTTTGGGAGATGACATTCCAGAGGGGGCCTGGCCATAACACATACAGAGATACAGGGGTTCAAAGGGGGCAGGGGAGGGAGGGAACACGAGGACCGTGGACAGCCTTAAGAGAAGTGAGGAGTGTCTAACAGCGTGATACTGAAGCGGAGATGAGGGAAGTGAGGAGGTGGACCACGCAGGAATCTGGGGGAAGAGTGATCCTGGAGAGAGAACAGCGGGACTGCGCAGGCGTGTGCCCCCAGGGAGGACTCAGGGTCCAGAGTGGAGAAGTGACATGACCTGACCTCGTGATTAGATGCCTCTGGTGTGACCATAGACACGGCCAGGCCAGGCCAGGAGTGGGGAGCAGATGAGGGGAGATGGGGCAGGGAGGGGCCAAGAAGGGACAGGATTCGGGGTGTACTTTGCAGACAGAGCCACTAGGACTTCCAGACAGACCGGCTGGCCAGAATGGCTCCGAGGTTTCGGTGCCGAGAAGGGGAAGGCTGGGAAAATGAGGGGCTGACTTTCAGATGTGTTAAGCCTGTGATGTTTAGAGACACCCAGGGAGAGCCAGTGAGTAGGCCGTGGATCGTGAGCCTGACGCGGGCAGCGCAGAGGCCGGCAGTGACTTTGGGCCTGGTCAGGGCTCACCAGGTGCCGCTTAAAGCCCGAGGCTTTTGGGGAGGCGATGACCCCTGGGCTGGCAGCAGATCGTGCCCTCCCCGCCCTGATCTTAGCAGGGTCCTGCCCCTAACCCCAGACTGCAGCTGCCTCTTCATGTTCTGGGCCCTGGTGCAGCGCACCAAATCAGCAGCCATGGCCACCGCTACCCAGCGGCGGGTGTGGTAGGGGTACAGGCCCTGCTTTTGGTTGTCCCGAGAATATGGCTCAGCTGTCACCTGTGTGCCTTTAACTTGGACATGCTCTGCAGAGGCCCTCCACACCTCTCCCCTGGTCAGACAGGGGTCTCTGCCTCACCTCTGCTCACCCGCAGCGCGGGGCCTGCCTGCACACCCTCCCCAGAGGGGAGACCCTCCTTCTCACCCACACCAGGCCTGCCAGCTCCAGTGGGAAGCCCCAGGGTGCCCAGCTCCTCTGGCCTCTGCCTCCTGCAGTTCCTGACTCGACAGCCTGCTCCAAGCCTCCCTGAGGTCCTAAGCAGGGTCCCCTTCCCCCACAGGGCTGGGGCTGCACTGGAACAACGTACCCTGAGCTGTCGGGTTCCCTCCAAAGTGGAGGCTGCACCCCGTTTGGAGGTGAGTTTGCATTCCTGGGTGATAATTCTCTGGGGCACCGGGTCTGTCCAGACTGTCTGCAGTGACCCTGATGGTGAGGCCTCTCCGTCCTGGTCTGCCCTGTCTCCTCGGAGCTTGGCGTCTGAAGCCGGCCCCTGCTTGCCCCGCCCTGTGGTCGTGCCCTGGCTGGAGGCACTGATGTCCCCCTCCCCAGTCACCCACCCCGGGACATGGTGACATGGTGGAGACTGCTCATGCGTTCATCTGCTCCCTCCCATGAGCCACAGGGGCGGGGACTTCCCTGCATCCTCTAGGGGTATCCGGCACCTCCGTGCAGGGTCTGCTGAACCAGACATCAGGGAGCACGTGCCCAGCCTCGAGGTAGTGAGCACTCTGTCAGGGGCTCCAGCCCGGCTGAGCCAACACCAAGCCTCTTCCACGTGGAGCCCTGTTCCAAGAGCGAGGTGACCACGTGGGGTGCTAATAATGGTGGCTGAGCCCGGCCACCTCCATAATGGCCTCTGTGGGCTGGGAGGGGCAGGATTTCAGGATCTCTGGGGTCCAAGTCCAGCCCTGAGAGCCAGGCTGTGCTGTGAGTGAGGGGTGGCCCTGGGCCAGGCTGGGTGAGTGTTTGTCAACCCTGGGGTCTGAAGGGCTGGGGTGCTGGCCACTCTGCTTGCTCCCACCCTTCATCAAAATTCTCCTGCCACCTCTCCAGCAAATGGGCCTCCCCCTGCAGGTTTTACAGATGGGGAAACCGAGGCCCTGTTGGCTAAATACTTTCCCATAGCCTCGCCCGCCTCCAGCTGTCCCTCCTTGGCTTTGTCTTTCTTCTCCAGTGGTCCTGCCTTGGTCCTGGTCTTTTTCCAGTGGACACAGCCACTTGGCTCTGGCCTTTCCCACCTCTCCCCACTCTCAGTTAACGTCTCTGACCCTGAGTGTGATGCTGCAGCCAGGTCTCCTCTTTCTGGGGCGTGGGACCCGTTGTTGGGCAGCTCTGGGACAACGGACAGTGACATGGCCCGAGTTCTGTCCAGCTGCAACTCTGAGCACCCCGATAGCCTGGCTATGCCTCGTCTAGCCTCTCAGGGACCTCGGCCTCAGCATAACCCAAATCCAGCCCCTGGATGCCTCCCACCCTGCCTGGTTTGGAGTAGCTGCTCCAGCCCCCGCCAGTGCTGCCCTGCTGGACTCTGGCCCTTCGTGCCCAGTGCAGCATAGAGGGGCAGACCTTGGCCTCCCACCCGGACAAGGCTCAGCCTCTGCTGGGCTGGCCTTGTGCTCTCCCTCCCAGCCCCTTCAGGCCCCAGCCAGATCCTGTCCTTCCCCTGCTCACAGCTTCCTAGGCTCTGGGACCAGGGATCCCATCCCCTCCACCGCATCATGCCCCAAGCCATTGACCTCTGCCCTGGAAGGCTCCAGTCCCCTACAAGCTTGCTGGCCTTGCTCCCTCTCCCAAGAATACCTTCACTCTGCCTCCACCACTTACCCCACCCCTTGGGGTTCCCCTCAGGAAGCCATTTCCTCCCCGAAAGCCCTTTCCCCTACAGGATCTGACAAGCCCCCTTTTCCCTAGGCCCCTGCCCCTTAAGCAGGGTAATCTGGGTCTAAAGCTGGACTTGTGTCCCCCCTCCCCCCATGGCTGTGGGGAAGGGCCTTGGATGGGCGCCTCCCAGGAGGTAAAATTTAAAGTACCCTGTTTTCTGGGCCTCGCACTCTTGGAACCAGAACCCTGGGCCCTGGGAGTCCAGACCTGGTACAAGGGCTGTGTCCCGGTTTGGAAGTGGCTGAAAAGTGCCCTAGAGACCCTTCTGAAACAAGGGCGAGGTTCCAGAGGTTCGGTTCCCAGCGAGCCCTCTTCTGCCGGGGGCAGGGGAGGGGTCATCCCCTGCCCCTGCCCCTGGCCTCCTGACCTGAGTCAGACGCCGCCTCCTGCTTCAGGATCAGGATCAGTGGGTTGGGGGGCAGCGCCTTCTCCAGTGGGGCCACCAGGTGCCACTTGCATTTACGGCGCATCTATTGTGTGCCGTGCAGGGATGGCGTGTCCACACCCGCAGCCAACTCCCGCCTTCTCCCCGGGACCAGGAGTAGGGAAAGGTGGGGGTTCCCCGGACTCCGACGTCTTGACCCACACCCCGCACCCAACCTCGAACTCCGAGGGCTGCGGGCTGCGTCTGGGACCTCCGCCTTGCAAAAGGAGTTGGTGGGATGGGTCCAGGGAGCCCGAGGAGGCGGGGCCAGGTTCTTTGGGAGGGGAGTCAAGGGGCGGGGTTGGATGGAAGAGGCGTGGCCCGGAGCCTAGGGCAGGGCCAGGTCGAAGGGGCGGGGCCGGGCGGACGGGGCGGGGCACGGGGCCGGGACGGGGCCAGACAGAAGGGGCGGGCACAGCTCCGGGCGGGACCTGGCTCCTGGCTACCCGCCGGGAGGGCGGGAGCCTGGCGGCCCAGCCGGGAGCCGCCGCCGGGACGCAGGACCCGCGGGCTGGGAGCAGAGCCTCGGCAGGTAAGGCACGGCAGCGGGCGCGGAGGGACGGGGCGCGATCGAGTCTCCAGGGCTGGCCGGAGTCCCCGGGGCCGGGGTCCTCTCCGTAGGGCGGGCGGGGGGCGGTCAGCTCCAGCGCGCGCCGGGCCTGGCGGCGCCACTGCCCGAGGAAGCGCGCGAGTTCGGGGGTGCGCGGGGTGCACCCTGGAGGCCTAGGGGCGGGGGCGAGGGCGTCGCGTCTGTCCCGCGTCCCCCTCGTCCCTCTGGCCTCCGCTTCCCCAGGCCCCTGGGGCTCGCAGACCGCCGCAGGCTCCCATTACATGACCCACACATCCCGGCCTCCGAAGGCCCGGGCGGGGAATTTGCGTCCACCTCCTCCCGGTAATCCAAACTTTCCTTACCTCAGCCCGCGCAACGAAGGGTGGAGAAAAGCTGCCTGTTGGAGCTGACTCACACTGAAGTGTGAGTGACTGATAGCCCAGTGACCCTGGGGCTGTCTGCGACTCTTATTCTGGGGGACAGCGAGTGTCAGAGAGTTGGGGGTCGGGGACAGACGTCCTTCCACATGTGGGCCGGCCCCTCCCAGCAGCCTGGCTCTTTCCTGCTGCTCTGGGCCTCCGCTTGCCCTGGTGAAGTGCTGACCGTGCTCCCACTGGGGGTGTTGAGGGGGCCTGAGCCCCACTGCAGAGTGCAAGCCTGGAGCTCACTCCCTCTGCCGCCCTGCTGGACCCTGAGCGCCTCACAGCCTCTCTCTGTGCCTCGGTTTGCCCATCTGTCAACTCTGATGACGTCCGTGCCTGCTGGTTAGGTGGCCATGCTGAGTAAAGGGCCCCTCTAAGTGACCCTGGCCTGGGGCGGGGTTCCGTGCGGGACCCCTGGGATTGCCGAGTCGAGGACACGCATGTGATCTTGCTGATGAGGCAGGTAACCAGACCCTAGCACAGAGGGGGCTCAGGAAATGTTACTTGCAGTGATGATGATGTGTAGAATTTTTTCACGACAGTTTGACAGCCAAGGGAGCATGGCAAGTCCTGGAGTCAGCGTAGATTTCCAGGTTTAGGTCTAGCCCGGCATTGACTTCAGTGTAACCCTGGGTCGGCCCTCTGCCCTCTCTGTCCCAGGCTCTGCGAGACCAGAGAAGGGGGCTGGGCTCCATTATCTCCTGGGTCTCCTCCCATTGTGTCCGATACCCAGGGCACCGGCGCAGAGGGCCCTCTGGGAGTCAGGGCTCCACTCCAGGTAGACCAGGAGGCCAGGATGGGGGCTCCAAGGTGAGAATTCTGTCAAATTCCCCTCCCTCCCCCACCGCCCCCCTCCCAGCCACCACTCCATTACTTGGCTCTGTGCCCCATGTTGGGGCACACCCTGGCCAGAGGGGGCAGGCAGAAGGACAGATAGGTAGATGGCCCAGGCGAGTCCCTGTTGGCCATCAGGAAAGAGGGGTGCTGACAGAGGGCCTGGCCTTCCTGGGGAGTCCCTCAGGCCTGCAGAGTCAGGGAGGAGCCCAACAAGGAGGCCAGCCTGGGAGAGATAGGAGGGTGGGCGCATCCAAACCTCCCTTGGCCCTTCCTGTTCACATGGACAGAGGAACGTGAGATGCTGAGTCAGCCCCCACCATCCTTCCCCCAACATGGGTGCCCGCAAGCTTGCAGGCCTACATGGGGGAAGCCTGAGGGAGCACAGAGAGACACACAGAGGGGCTGGGCCCTGGCTTTGAATCCGGCTGCCACCATTTACTAGCTGTGTGATCTTGGCCTGGGGGCTTCACACTGCTGAGCCTGTTTCCTCATCTGTAAAATGGGGGTAGTGAACCACTTTCTGCCTTATAGGTGGTTTTGAATGTCCAGGGGCTGGTGGTGGCACATGATTGGTGTTCAGTAACTGTGAGCCACTGGGGTGCTTTCCCTGGCCCTCAGGGCTGGAGAGCAGGGATAGCTGGGCCACCTCTGCTTGGGAGTGGGGGTGGGGCTGGGCCTGGAGAGATCTGGGGCAAAGGGCAGGCTCCTAGGTCCCTGCCCGCTTGGGTCTCATGGCAAAGGCCAGAGTCTCAGGAGTGGCCAGGCTCAGGGAACCACCTGGGTCCTCCTGGTTTCTGTCCTTGAAGCTCTATCATGGGACACCAAGGGTCAGGGACTGGCAGGCCCCACTCTCCCCTCATTGGCTGGCTAATAGATGGCCTCAGTAAGGCCTGGGCATGCACGTATGTGGTTCTCTGATAACCCCAGGGAGCACGGTCAGCACTCGGCAGCCTGGCTGAGGGAGGTGGGCGGCAGGCGGCCATTGAACGCAGGGTTTGCAATCAGCAGGAGGGCTGTCTGAGCCACGCGGACAACCATGAAGGTAGGGACAGACTGAGCCAGAGGCTGGCAGCGGGGAGGGTGGCAGACCAGTTTGACCAGAGTGGCCTGGTGTGCACCGGATGTGGTGAGAGTGTGGATGGGGGCATGGATGAAAGTGCACAGGGGCCTAGGCAGGGAGAGGGGGCTGTCAGGACGCTGAAATCCTACCCACAGGTAGGTGGCCTGTCTCCAAAAGGCCTCTGGATCTCTCCAGTGGCCCTGACCAGTCATCCAAGGGCTGGGGACAGTGCCACATGTGGGCCACTCAAGTCCCAGAGGCGGGGAGGGGGAGCATTCTGGGCTCTTTGTAGCCTCAGGCAGGCAGGCTCAGCAGCGCCCACCTCCTGGTCCTTGCCTGCTGGCCTCCGGGAAGGGTGTAGGCTCGGTCGCTGAGGCAGTGGCCTGGGGAGGTCGGTGGGGCCTGAGGGGTTGGCAGGGCACTCTCGTGGTGCCTCCTTACCACCCCTGGGCCTAGGCACCGGAGGGCAGCCAGGATGATGCCGAGAGAAATGGAGCTGCCTCTCAGCCACGGCCAGGAGACCTGAGCCTCCTTAGTGAATTACGCTTCTCCACCCTCAAGTGATAGAAGCCCCTGGCTCTGGGCCACACTAAAGGATTTGGGCTCGGGGGCCAGGCTCCTGAGTTGCCCTTGAACTCCAGGCGCCATCCCAGTGAAGTGCAAAACAAGGCTGGGCCCTCATCAGGGAGGAGGCCTCACGGTGCTTGAGGTCCCCCCACTGCCCTGCTTCTCCCCGGGCGGCAGAACTTCTGAGGTTCCAGCTTTGGGGCCACCTGCAGGTTAGCCCCTGCCCGTCCCCGTCCCAGGTCATGAACCACGCTGGAACTTGCTGGCAGGACTGGCGCTTCTTTCACCCGGTCCCCAGGTCCAGAGGCGACTGATCCTTGGCCCCCGTGGGCTAGCCACAGCGGGCTCTGGTGCTCCTTGCCTGCTGGCCTCCGGGAAGTGTGTGGGCTCGGTGTCCGAGGCAGTGGCCTGGGGCGGTCGGCGGGGCCTGAGGGGCTGGCAGGGCACCCTCCTGGTATCCGTACTCCTTCCCCTGCAGCTGTGCTGCGATTCCGAGAAGTGCCCTCTGCTTCCTTGTGAATCAGACGTTTATTGCATGCTGGCTGAGCCCAGGGTAGGGGCGGCCCACTGCCAACCACGTTCCAGGCCGCTGGTTGGGGTGTGGGGCATCTGCCTGCTGGAACCTGCAGAGGCAGGGGAGGTCCCTGTCCCCAGGAGCTGCCAGGCTGACGGGTGAGCGCCCCAAGTTGGCTCCATGCCTGCTGGGAGGAGGGTGGGCTGCCCCACGGCTGGGGGCTGAGCCAGCCCAGGGAAGGCTTCCCGGGGGCTTCTCGGAGCCAGCACAGCTTCTCCCAGGAAGTAGTCGGGGGCCGCATTCGCAGCGCTGGGGCAGCCTGTCCCCTTCACGTCTCGGGGACTCTCTGGACTTCAGGTCCCTCCTTGTGAAATGGGGTTAAAAACAGTTATAACTCATGGTGTCCTCGGAAAAGTTAAATGAGGCGCTGCAGAGGAGCCCTCACTGTGGGATCTTGAGCCCTGTCCCAGGCTGGGGCCTCCCTGCCCTTGACCCTGCAGCTCCGTTTGGGGGATTTCCTCTAGCCTTGCCCAAGGGGATGTTGTAATCTGGCAACATTGTTCTGTGGCATTAGAGAGCTCTGGGTCCTCATACCCCGGCTGCCCCTGTGGCCCCAGCCCTCACTGCTGGCTGCCCCCTGCAAGGTGATGTGAGGTCAGGGGTCGACCTAGGGGCCTGGAATAGCAGGGTAGGCCTTGGCTTGACCCCAAAGCCTTGGGAGCCGGGGGCAGCACCCACAGTCCACTTAGGGCCCTGGCTGGGCGCCTGGGCCCGTGCCACCCCACACCGAGCTCTGCTCCTGCGGCAGTGGTGGGTGCCCTTCAGAAAGCTGCTGCCCCCAGACCTCTGCTCCTGTCGTTCATGCTGGGTGCCCTGTGTACCAGGCCCAGGGCCAGGCATGGACAGGTCGCAGCTCAGCCTGTCTGGCCCGCCCTGCCACTCTCTCCCTCGGAAGCAGTTTAATAAAAGGCATAAGTGTCTGTCCTGCTTGGTGCTCAGGGACCCTCCCTGGCCCCCGCCCCTGCTTCCCGGAGCTGGGTGCCTTCTACAAGCCCCAGCCCGTTCCCTGGTCACCTTGTCTACCTGTCTGCTTCCCCCTGCCCAACCGGGGACTCACGAAGGACAGGGACACAATTGAGTGCCCTTGCCCAGCAGTGCCCACGTGGGCCTGGCCCAGAAGAGGGACGACCCCCTGTAGAGCATCCCAGGAGCTCCCACAGACCTGAAGCCCAGCGTGTTTACCTCCTGCTTCCACATCAGAGACACAGGTGCCCCATTATCCTGGAAGGAGTCTGCCGCCCGGCTGGTGACATTTCCAATCAGATCACAGTGGGTGGTTGTGCTCTGGCCTTGTGTGAACCCCTCCAGGTTTCTATCACGGCCCCCTGGCCGTGGGCTCCAGCGGCCGCAGCCCTTAACAGTCACCACTGCGGGCACCTGGTCTCAGGGGCCCCAGCAGTGGTTCAGACGGGTAGACAGGCGGGGAGTCTGGGGCGCTCCACCCTAAGTGGAAGCCGTTCCTTTCTCCTTGGCTGTTCCTTCCTAGAGACACACGTTGGGGCCAAGATTGCGGTCAGCCTGAGCTCCCCTGACCCACCGGCCACAGTGGAGACCTGGTCTTTGGGTCCCAGAGACCCAGTGCCCCAGATGGTGCCTGGCAAGATTAGATCTGCCACCAGTAGGAGAGTGGTGGGGAAGGAGCCAGAAAGGCGGGCCTGGGAGCCCTGCGTGGACAGGTGGGAGGGGGAAGGGGGCATGCCAGGAAACTCACCTTGTCTCCTGAGGAATGTCGTCCGTAACCCCAGCTGCTTCCTCTCCTCCTATTTGAGGCCAGAAAAGGAAGACCCTTTCTCAAGGGGCATAGCAGCTGGCACAGAGCCGCTGGGTCCCCTGATGGCCAGGCAGACACAGTGCTGGGGGCCGGGCCCTGGCACGCAGGTCAGTGATCAGCTGGTGGGTTTGACCACGGTGGGCAGAGGACGGAGTGGCCGCGTCCCCTGCCCTTCAGC
Source organism: Balaenoptera ricei (assembly GCF_028023285.1). NCBI lineage: Eukaryota > Metazoa > Chordata > Mammalia > Artiodactyla > Balaenopteridae > Balaenoptera > Balaenoptera ricei. The sequence continues at coordinate 141,559,475 of NC_082643.1, read as the reverse complement.
ACAGGACGAGAGGCGGCTTCCCATTGCCATCACCGTCTGGCCTGAAACCTCTAGGAGCGCAGGGTGGCCGTTGGATGCTGGGCGGGATCCATGGTACTGCCCGGCTGCGAGCTGGGCGCACGAGACGGCCTCAGAGCCCCCAGGGTCAGCGCCAGGCCACTACAGCCTCCCTGCTGAGCCACCCAGATCTTGGCGGGGCCGAGGGCACTTGGGGACAGAGCCTGAGCCTCCCGCAGGAGGTATCACCACCACGTACCCCCCAGCCCGCATCTCGGGAGCTTGTCGATGCTGTGCTGCGGCCCCACTGACCAGCCGGCCCCCACGAAGTCCTCCCCCAGGCCCCCCACCTCCTGACTTCTCTAGAATCTCACGCAGGGGGAAGGATATGCTGCTCCAGGGGACCCCACCCTGACACTTCGCTGCACCAGGGCTGGGGCCCCCAGTGCCGGCTCCTTGCCACACAGCGGAGCTGCTCAGGGGTGGGCCATGGGGGCAGGAGACTCTGGAACCACTTCCCTTTGGGGCCTCACCAGGACCCAGCCTAATCTGGTTCCAGACCTTGGGCTGCAGCTGCCAGAGGAGGCCGATGCCTGGTCCTTCTGTCAGAGGAGGTGTCCCGGACCTGAGAGTGGGGTAAGGGGGAGCCCCAGGCTGCACGCAGGGCCCGGGTTCTGGCCCAGCCGGGCCTCAGCGCCAGTGGCCCTGGTGTCCACTAGCTATAAAATGGAGTGAGGCATGGAGCCCATGCCTCAGTTGCCCAGCCATCCTGGGGTTCCTGGGCACCAGCCTTGGAAGGTTTGCCACCTGGGACGGGAGCTCTCTGAGATCAGCCTTCCGTTCTCTCGAGAATGTGCCCAGGAGGGTGAAGTTCTGTGGTCAGTGGTGGCCGTGCCTGCTCTGGGGGCAGGAAGTTACTGGAGAAGGATGAGTGTTGAGAAAGAGACACCCCCACACACACACAGGACCTAGGAGGCCCTGCCCCAAGCCCAAGGTTCCTGCCAGCCAGGCACCAACATGTAGTTGTTCCAGAGTGAGGCCTTGGGAAGCAGGAGGGGACGACCCCACCCCAGTGGCCTCCGAGTTGATGCACCTGCCGCCTGGAGGACCCGCAGGGGCCCCTCCCCACAGGCAGCCCCAGGCCCAGCCCTGCGGAGGCAACAGGCACGTCCTCGCCCTGCAGGGGGCGGCCCCCAAGAATGGTGTAGGAGGTGCCATTTCGGGTAGGGCCTTCTTGGGGTGGGAGCAGGAAGTGGGCAGGAGGGGCCAGGCTGAGAGGTCGGGCATGGGAGGGTTTTTTTTTTTATACATTTATTTATTTATAAATTTATTTATTTATTTGTTTATTTTGGGCTGCGTTGGGTCTTCGTTGCTGCGCGCAGGCTTTCTCTAGTTGTGGCGAGCGGGGGCTACTCTTGGTTGCGGTGCAGGGGCTCCTCATTGCGGTGGCTTCTCTTGCTGTGGAGCACGGGCTCTAGGTGCATGGGTTTCAGTAGTTGTGAGACGTGGGCTCAGTAGTTGTGGCTCACGGGCTCTAGAGCGCAGGCTCAGTAGTTGTGGTGCATGGGCTCAGTAGTTGTGGCTCACGGGCTCAGTAGTTGTGGCACACGGGCTCAGTAGTTGTGGCACACGGGCTCACTAGTTGTGGTGTGTGGGCTCAGTAGTTGTGGCACACGGGCTTAGTTGCTCCATGGCATGGGGGATCTTCCCGAAACAGGGCTCGAACCCGTGTCCCCTGCATTGGCAGGAGGATTCTTAACCACTGCGCCACCAAGGAAGCCCCCATGGGAGGGTTTTGAGCAGAGGCTGGTTTGTGGTTTGAAAGCTTACTCTGGGGTCTTAAGACTGCCTCCTACCCCCCACCGCACATACCCGCACCGCAGCAGGGGCTGTAAGGAGCTTGGGCAAAAGCAGGTGAATCGGACCTGCAGGAGGGCTAGGTGTGCGGTGGGTGCAGGGGTTCAGCTGACCAGGGTGGAGTCAGTGACCCGCGCTGAGGGGCTGCCAGGGCGGGGGGAAGGCAGACGTGGGGTAGCACCCGGCTCTGGTAGTACTGACTCTGCCCTCCGCCCCCCGCACCCCCAGTCCTCATTGCTGGCTTTTCTGGCGACAGTGGTGTGACCCCATGGCTGTCTCCCTGGGGAGGGGGAGGGTTTCCCTATAGCACCACCGAGCCGTGCCCCTCCCCAACCCGGTGCAGGCTGCCCCAGCCCGGTGGCAGGTCCCCAGCCAGGAGGAGGCCTTAGGGGCTGGCACTCGGGAGCTTGACCCCTGGCTCTGCTGACCATCAGAAGCCACCTTGCCTCTGGGAGGCTTAGTTAGGCTGAGGGTTAGATGAGAGGGTTTGCCTTGTCCACAAGGGCCCCGTGGGCACTTTGCCTGTGGGATCTGGGGAAGCTTTCTAAGGCTGCTGTGCCAGTGGAAGGGGGTGGGCCTGGAGGAAGGGAGCAGGGGGAGAAGCCTGAGCAGAGGCCCTCTCCTCCAGCCCTGCACTGGGCTCTGAGGTCCCCTGAGGGCACCACTCCCCAGCCTGGCTGTGGGGCATCAGGGTGTCCCGGGGTGACCTAAGTTTGCAGGGTGGGGACAGCACGAGGCGGTCAGGGAAGGCGTGCGAGCCGTCCGCCGTGGCTGAGCACCAACGGGGTGACGGCCTTGAACCTCAGACTGAGCCCAGTTGCCTTTGAGAGTTGCCTCCCAGCTGTGGCTGGGACAGTGGCTCAGAGACAGGGGCCGGGGCGCAAGATCCTGCAGGACCACCGGCCTTGGGAGGATGGCAGGATGGCTGGATGGAGGGGCTCAGAGACAGCCCTCCCCCACCCCCTCCTGTCCCCTGTCCTGTCTGTCAAGGCTGCCCAGGAGGGGCAGGAGAGCTGGGGCTGGGCCCCTTTCCCGCCATCCTGGGCCCACCGCCAGACCCTTCTTCTCGCTGGGCCTCCGAACAATGGGGCAGTGTGAGGGCGCCTGGGAACAGTCAGGCCAGCGGGCCCAGCTGAGGGGCTCGGAGGGGAGCCAGGGCCGTGAGTCATCCATCCAGCGCCTGGCCCGGGGCTCCCAGGCTGAGGAGGAACAGCTTCTCGGTTCCCCACACCACACCGGGGGCCGGCCTGCTCCTCCTTCCCTCTTTTGCCCCTCTGTCCGTGCCTCTTCCTGCGGCCTCTGGCTCCCTCCCTTCTGGGTGTGCCTCTGTCCAGCCAGAGACCCAGGCCTGGGAGTGGCTGCGGCCTGCTCCCCCAGCCCCTGTCCACGGCAGCCCGGCGGAGGGGCTGCCCCGTCACAGGGCGCCCCCCCCCCCCACGAGCCTGCGGGGAACCCCAGGAAGTAGCCAGTGAGAGGGCAAGACCCTCCTAAGGCCAACTTAAAATTGACCAAGGAGTAAAAGGTGAGCCAAAGCAGAAACAAGGGCTTCCCTGGTGGCGCAGTGGTTAGGAATCTGCCTGCCAATGCAGGGGACACGGGTTCGAGCCCTGGTCTGGGAAGATCCCACATGCCGCGGAGCGACTAAGCCCGGGAGCCACAACTGCTGAGCCTGCGCGTCTGGAGCCTGTGCTCTGCAACGGGAGAGGCCACGACAGTGAGAGGCCCGCGCACCGCGATGAGGAGTGGCCCCCACTTGCCGCAATTGGAGAAAGCCCTCGCGCAGAAACGAAGACCCAACACAGCCAAAAATAATAAATAAATAAATAAATAAATAAGCAGAAACAATGCAATAAAATAAAAAACTCAGAGAGTGAAGGTTAATCAACAGCGTCAAAGAAAAAAATGTTTGAAAACAGCCTAAAAATATTAACATTAGGGGGACTTCCCTGGTGGTTCAGTGGTTAAGACTCTGCACTTGCACCACAGGGGGCGCGGGGTTCGCTCCCAGGTCCGGGAGCTAAGATCCTGCAGGCTGTGCGGCCAAAAAAAAAATTAACATTAGTGATAAAAGGATAAAAATAAATGGATTAAAACTGAAGAGACACCAAACCCTAAAATGCTGAAGTGAGAAGGAGGGAAGGGACCTTGTGGTATGGACTTGGCCTTGACGGGTTCCAGCCTGTGGCAGGGTGGGCAGGAGACCAAAACACCTCTGGACAATTGGTGAACCAGGTTCCTAGGTGAGTGAGTGGTCCAGGGACCCCCAGCAGTATATGGAGGAGCTGAGATGCGGGGCCACACCTCATGCCCCTGGGTCCTGATGCCCTTTGCCCTGACCCGGGAGCCCTGACTTGGTGAAATGCTGTAAGGTACTCAGGAACTTTCTGGTTCCTGTGGTCTGAGGGAGGCCACCATGGCACGAAAGATCCTAAAGAGATGAGTAAAGGAACAGATGTTACTAGTGTCAAGGTCAGTGCCCCTGGTGGCCTACCCTGGGATGCCCCAGCAGGTGGTTGCCAGTGTGGAGGGCTCGTACAGCTGCCCTGGCCTGGCACTGGCGGACAGCAAGTGTCCCTGCAGCGTGCCTGTCAGGGCCAGCCTCGGCTCCTGCAAGTAGCAGTGGGGCCAGGTCTCTCTGGATGCCTCCTCTCACCCCAACCCCAGGCCCTTTGCACAAGCTCTTTGCTACTCAAGACACTTTCCATGTGATCTTCTTGTTTGGCTATGGCGTGCGGATGCTGGCTGATGTGTCACCCCATCTGGGTGGAAGCATTGTCACAAGGATGTGAGTCAGAGGTGGCTGCCTCCCCAGCAGATCCGGGGGTGAAGGGTGCAGCGTTTGCTGACAGGTGGCGATGCCCTGATGGCCTCCCTCTGTCCCAGTACCGGTGGCAGTGGTGAACAGGGCTCAGGGTGGGGGCTTGTGGCTGGGACAGTCTCCTGACCAGCTCCCCCTGGGCTCTGGGAATACGTGTAAAACAGAAGCAGACCCTGAATTCACGAGGACAGGCTGGCATGTGCCCGCATCCCCAGTCGTGTGTCCCACCCCCGTGTGCCCCAGCCTCCTGGCCAGAGCCTGGAGCCCTCCTCTGGGCTGCTGGGTTCTCTGCCGGGTGGGAGCTGGCATCCTTCCTGAAAGTAGGCCCTGGGGCTCCTTCTCCTCCTCATGCCCCTCAGAGCCAGGCTTGGCAGGAAGTGCCAGGCTGCATGGTGTGGGTGAGGTGGCCCCGGCTCTGGGCCACATGGGTGGTGCTGGCTATGTGGCCACTGCTGCAGCCCACTCAGCCTCAGCTTCCTCATCGGGAGAGCAGGAGATGGGCAGTTGGGGACTGAGTGGGCCATGGGGGCTGACGGCTTGGCACTGGGCAGACATTCCCAGAGGGTGCCCCCTGCCCTGGCCCACTGACTTGGCCCTCCTGTCACAAGAGGTTGACCGTAGACAGGAAAGCGCCCCCAGCCTTCGTGATCCCCCTGCCTTGGCTTCAGCAAGTGGGGACGTGTCTCCACAGGATGTGACATGTACATGTGTCCCCAGCAGGGTCTGGCTGGTGGTAGCCTGTGCTCCTGAGGCCTGGGGCTGATGTCGGGGGACCAGACCCTCCACTGAGGGCTAGGCTCTGGAGTGCTGAGGAAGCCACAGTGACATGACCCAAGGAGCATGCACGGTGGCCGCTGGGAAGAGGGTGGAGCGGGCTGGGTTTGGGGAAGTCCTGCCCTCTGCATGTTCCTTGTCTGCCGGGAGTGACCTCAGAGGAGATGGTCTGTCCCCTTCTGGGCCACCTGACAACGGAGCTCGGCAGATTCCAGCCCAGCCACACCCCCTTGGCCCCTGGAGGGTGGGCAGCAGTGTTGGGCAGCCTGGTCTGCCTGGGCTCGGCCCACCGGGCGCTCGGGGCCTGAGGGTGCGTTGTCCAGGCCCTACACCTGCTCTGCCGGTGCCGGTTGCTGGTCGCTTTGTGGGCAAGGATGGTGAGAACAGTGAGACTGGGAGAGGTCAAGTGCCCGGCCGAGGTCACTCCCAGGGTGTCCAGGCCTTGCTCAGTGGGTGGCAGAGCCCCCACACTAGGCATTGTCATTGCAGCCAGAGGCCCCGCAGGGATGGAGCAGTGGGGGTCTTAGGGAGAGATGAACGGTTTCATTCAGTGAACGAGCTCCGTGATGGGACCCCATGCGGAGTCGGGAGTGTCCAGCTAGTGAGGTGGGATCTGTTCATGCTGCAGGATGTGCCCAGGCCAGCTTCATGCTGGGGACACTGCAAGGGACAGACACAAGGAGTGGCTGTCATGTCACCCCCCATCGAGCTGTGTCGAAGGAGGGTCAGAGAGTCAACAGACAGGCTGAAAATGCCGCAGTCAGTGTGGCCCTGCATGTGGGCGGAGCCTACGCTGGAGAAGGGCAGGGGCTGTGTGTGCAGGTAGTGGGTCTGGACGTGGGGTGGAGGAGGCAGGGGTGGGACCAAGGGGAAGGGAGATGTCGCTCCAGGCCGAGCACAGCACTGGGCAAAGATGTCCGTCACCCTCGGGTGGAATTTTCAACCCTGGGAGCGTGGCTCAGATGGGGCCAGTGGTGAGCAAGGAGGCGGGGATACTCGGGGCTCCAGACCCACGGGGGCAGGATGGGAAGGTGTCGCCTGGCTTTGAGCAGGGGCGGTTGAGAGCGCTCTCCCTTCCCGACGTGATGGTGACAACGGCGTGGCCGACGGAATCCCTGGAGTCACCCCGCCCCCCAGCCATGCCCGGTGGTCCTCGGGACAGCCCCGCACAGGAGCTGTGGGCCGCAAGGTTAGGACTGAGCCCATCCTGTCCCCAAGGAAGCCTGTGCCGCCACCACCGCGCCGTCCTGCCTGCCAGGGTCCCGCGGTGGAGCAGCCCCGTCCTGGCGGGCGGGCCTGGGAACCTGCGGTGCCCGCGCCGGCTGTGATGCGCAGCCGTGAGCGTCCGCGGGCAGCCGAGGGGCCAGGAACGCGGGGGTGGGCCCGGCCCACACGTCAGCACTCTGGAGAGCTTTTTCCTCAAGCAATTGAAAAGTGGAAACTTGTCGGTGTCATGATGAACTGAAGTGTGAATCCTGAAACGCCTCTGCTGGCTTGTGGTTTGAGACGAGAGAGTGACGATGCTAACCTTTGCTTCCCCCGGACCGACCCCCACCCACCGTGGCCGTATCCAAGGACAGGGACCCTGGGCCTGGAGCCCCTGCCCAGCCGTCCTCCCTCCCACCCACACGCTGCTCCTTCCTGGCCAGGCCCGAGCTCCCTCCTCCCCAGGGCTCTGCTGAGTGTGTCCCGCACCAGGTGTGGGGGGTGCAGCGGCCCCGACTCTCTGAGGGGCCCCGGCTCTGCTCCCCAGGCTAATCCAGCCCTCGACTCCGGCCCTTGAGAGATGCAGCCCAGTTTGGGAATGTTTGCTAGAGGCAGAGACACCGGGCCTGGAGAGGAGGGCCCCAACTTGCTATGGGGCGGAGTGGGGGGACATCCAGGGACACGTGGGCTTTACGAGTCCTCTACGGGGACAGAGCTCGAGGGCCGAGGGTCCCAGCGTATAAACCCCATTTGGCCACCACCCTCAGAAACCCAGGCTCCATGTGGGCAGCTGTGCACGTGGGCCTCTTTCTGCACTTCCCCTAATTCCCTTTGCCGCCGACACAGGAGTGGCTGGACTGCCTCTCGCCTCCACCCTGGGCAGCCCTGAGGAGCCCCTGGGGGCCTCCTAGACCCCAGCACACTGCTGTCTTCGGGGGATGCTGGCCTGTTCTCTGTTTTGCAATGAGCACACTCCAGCGCTCACCCACTGCTGGGCGGCGGCTTACCTCACCAGGCAGGGGTCCTGGGGCCATGGGACTTTGCTACAGCCACTGGGCATCAGTTCTTGGTGGGGGTCAGATTAGTGCTTCACGCTGGCTCTGAGGTCCAGGCATGTGCTGGTATAGCCACATCAGGGGTACGGCCGTGTGTGTAGATGTGACGCTGGACCCATCTGTCTACCCATCCATCGGGCTCTTGGCCCCTTCTGTGGGCCAGGCACTGGGCCCTGGGGATTCAGCGGGACCCAGGCCCATGGGGAGCGCTAGGGATGCATACACATGTGACACCCTGGTGGGCAAGGCTGTGCCATTGACTTGGAGATTGCAGAGGAGGGGTGAGGTTCTAGACGGTTCTGTTTTCAGAGGATGAGGGAGCATTTGTTGGAGAGGATATAGTTTCCAGGTGGAGAAGATTGCACGTGCTCAGAGTGGGGCACGGTGGTCCTGTGTGACAGGCCCAGAGTCGAGGGCTCAGGGCAGCAAGCAGGGGCCAGACCCCATACACTCAGCCAGGGAACCAGCCTGGCCTCTGCTTCGTGGTGGAAATGGCCGGACGGAGCCAAGGAAGGGCTGGCCAGGGGTGGGAACCAGGGTCAGGAGGTGGGCCCCGCAAGTCTGGTGGGTGTAGGCTGGGGGTGGCCTCCGACCCCGTGCACGGGAAGGGTGGGAGGTGGTGAGGCCGTGGTGGGGCTGTGGAAGCCCAGGGAGGCCCAGTCAGGTTTACCCTATCCAGCTGGATGCCCACGGGGGGCCTCACACAGGGGGGGCCTCACCCTGCTGGCACGCCCAGGACTTCAAACTGACTGTGAGTTCATCCAGGGGAAGAACTTCGGCGAGTCCCCGTGTAAAATAGTTTCCCACGGCTGCCCTAACAAAGTACCACAAGCTGGGGGCTGAAAAAAGCAGAAATTTATTCTCACAGTCCTGGGGCCAGACTCCAAAATCAAGGTGTCAGCAGGGCCACGCTCCCACGGGAGGCTCCAGGGGAGAATCCTTCCTTCTTTGTCTTCCAGCTTCTAGTGGCTGCCTGCAGCCCTCGGCTTCCTTGGTTTATGGCCACATCACTCCAATCTCTGCTTCTGTCTTCACATCACCTTCTCCTCTGTGTCTTTTCTCTCTCTCTGTTTTTATTTTTGAAAAATATTTATTTATTTATTTATTTATTTATTTATTTATTTATTTATTTATTTATGGCTGTGTTGGGTCTTCGTTTCTGTGCGAGGGCTTTCTCTAGTTGCGGCAAGCGGGGGCCACTCCTCATCGCGGTGCGCGGGCCTCTCACTATCGCGGCCTCTCTTGTTGTGGAGCACAGGCTCCAGACGCGCAGGCTCAGTAATTGTGGCTCACGGGCCCAGTTGCTCCGCGGCATGTGGGATCTTCCCAGACCAGGGCTCGAACCCGTGTCTCCTGCATTGACAGGCAGACTCTCAACCACTGCGCCACCAGGGAAGCCCTCTCTTTTTATTTTTAAGTTTAAGGCACACAGCATGATGGTTGATTTGCATATATTATGAGATGATTACCACAATAGGTTCAGCTAACATCCATCTTCTTATACAGAAACAATAAAAAGAAAAGAAAAAAGGGAAAAAAATGTTTCCTTGTGATGAGAACTCTTAGGATTTACTTTCTTTACAACTTTCCTGCATATCATACAGCACTGTTGGCTACAGTCACCGTGTTGCAATTCCACCCCCAGGATTTATTTATTTCATAACTGGAAGTTTGTACCTTTTGACCACCTTCCTGCAATTCCTCCTCCTTCCACCCTCCGCCTCTGGTAACCACAAGTCTGATCTCTTTTTCTGAGTTTTTTTTCCCCCTTCTCTTTTGTCTGTTATAAGGATGCTCGTTGTTGGATTTAGGGCCCATCTGGCCAAACCATGGTGAGATCCTTCATTACATATGCAAAGATCCTTTTTCCAAATAAGGTCGTGATCATAGTTCCCAGGGACCGGGACTTGGACATGTGTCTCTGGGGGCCCCCATTCAGCCCACTACACTGGGTGCCCGTGACCAGGACCCTACCCTCTATGCCACTCGCTCCCTCTGCCCAGCTGGATGGTACCCAGGACCAAATTCCCGGAATCCTTGCAGCCCTGCGCAGGAAGGCAGGTTACAGCACCTGTGCGGAGAGGAGTGAGGCTCAGAGAGGGGAAGGGCTCGTGGCCCTGGCCCGGGAGGGTGGGGACTAAGTAGGTGGGTCCCAGGCTGGCTGTGGGTGGCCCTGGGCCCTTTGTGAGGGACTGATGCAAAGCGTCTTATTTTGAGAGCTTGAGGTTTTCATGAGTGGAGGTGTCAGTCACCCTTCCCTGGGCCCAGGGCCCTCCCTGAGCCTGGCAGACCCTCCTTGGCATGAAGGTGACAGGTGGGCACCAGACTGGGCACGGGGCTCTGGGAGACTGCGGGAGACACCAGGCCGGGGTTCCCAGGGACGTGGTTGCAGTCGCCACACCTCTGTTCCCTGGCCATCGGCCCGGCCAGTGCCCTGCTCTTTGAACCCTAGTGTCCCCATGGTCACTGCAGGTGAGTGGGCTGTGAGCATCAGGGTGGGGCAAGCTCCATGGCCTGCTGCAGAGGTGGTGGGCATTTGCCTGGGCTTTTGCTGGCACCAGAGCAGGCTGAGGACCCCAGGAGCCCAGAAGGCTCTCCCTTCCTCTTTTTCAGGCTGACTCTTGGCCCCTGCCCGGCCGCTGTCTAGTCCCACCCACCCTGCTAAGTGTGCTGTGTCTGGCATGGTGGGTGGTCCCCAAGCCTGGCACTTAGAGGCAGCCGCCCTGGGAGCTGGGGGAGGAGCTACAACTGGGGGAGGAGCTACAACTTGGGGAGGGTGGGGTGGAAGACCAGAGCTGCCGAGGGCAGGGACCCCAACCCCACACATCTCGCTGCTTGGGGGCTGGTTATTCTCAGCACAGTGTGAAAGGTCGTGGAGCTCCCACTATTGAAGGAGGGGCCCTGAATGTCCTCTGTTTGAGGAATGTGAATCGCTGTGTTATTTGCTGCAGGGATGAAATGCTGCCTCGGGAGATGGGAGGGCACAGGGAGGAACAGAGGCCTGGAGTAGCGGGGCCTTCAGAGGTCACAAAGCAGCCCGGGAATCCTGACCTCAGACTCCCAGAGGGAATAGGGTTGGGGAAGGGGCCGACGCAGGTCTGACTTCCACGGAGACCCCTGTCCCTCTGCTCGGGGCCGTGACTGCCCCTGCGGCATCGCAGTGCTGGGCCAGGGTTCCAGCGGGCGTGGCCCTCTGCCTACTCCACCTCTGCTGTGGATAGTGCGTGGTGGCCCTTCTGGGGCAGGGGCAAGGGGAGGCTGTGGCTCCTGGACCCCAGGCCTCCTGATCCATCCTTCTGTCTCCCCAGTGAGGGATGGGATGTCCCAGGGAGAGCCGGCCGGCTCCCGGTTCCGGGCAGTTCTCATCTGCAGGCCTGCACCCACGCCCTCCCCCTCCCCCCCGCCGCCCCCCACCCTCCCCCGGCTCTGGCCACTTGCTGCCCGGACTTTGACTTCCTCAGGCCACCCCTGCCCCAGCAAACTCCTTCTCAGTCAAAGCTGGCCCCTCGTCTGGAGGCCGCCCCTGATCCAGTGCCTGCTGGGCACCTCCTCTGGACCTCACTCACAGCCCCTTGAAGCCCCTGCCCTGTCCCAGAACTGCTCCACTGGCTTGTCCTGGCCGCCCAAGCCCCAGGGGCTCCTAACCTGCTATTTTATCTCAACCCTCAGCACCGATGAAGAAACTAAGGCTCAGAGAGGCTAAGTCAGTAACTTGAGGCCCGCAGCTGGCAGAGGACAGAGGTGGGCGGGGTGCCCAGCTGAGTCTCACTGGGGGCCCTCTCCCCACTCGGGGCAGGCTGTGAAGGGAAAGGGCAGGGGGCCCCACTGAACCTCCCCATTGCCACCACCCGTCCGTCTGTTGTGGTCAGCTTTCTGCTGAAGGCATGGCCTGCCCATGGCCACTGAGGGCACTGAGGCTGACACAGGCTGCGGAGGCCAGGGTCCCGCCCTGAGGACTGCTCGTACACAAAAGCCCCAGCTCCCCATCCTCCAGGAGATAGCAGGTAGTCTCACACCCCAGACCGGCCCCCGGGTGGTGCGGGGACCTTGGCAGGGGTCTGGGGCTGTGCACACAGCGGGAGATGGAGACCCAGGGCCCGCCTCCCTCAGGCCCCGACATGCAGGGATGCGGGCTGACTAGGCGCTGGCACAGCCGGCTGTGGGGCTATGCCCTGGGAAACCTGGCGGGCAGGACGAGGCCTTTGCAACGCCCGAGGACCCTGTAGTCTGGGGCCTCTGTCACCCTCAAATCCTGGCATGGCGTGGCCCCAAAGCACTCCTTCCTCCAGCTGGTCTTGTCCTCCCTGGGCGAGGTGTGACCTTGAGACCCAAGCTCAGTGGAGGAGAAGCAGGGGGCCTGGGGGCTCAGCACCAAGCAGCCTGGGCTTGACCGGGGCGGGGGAGGAAGGCCGGCTTGGCGGGGCAGAGCAGGCTCGGGAGGGACCCAGTCAGGGACTGACAGGACTTTGCTTTGCCACGCGGGTTCTAAGTGCTTTCTAGCCAGCCAGGTGTTCACGGAGGCAGCGGAGAGTGGCGATCACTGCTCTGTCACAGCAGCTCTGTCACAGAGGCTGTCCCTGGCATGGGGGGATGGGGTGGGGCAGAAGGCTTGGGGGACAGAGGGAAGGTGATGGGCCGATGCCTGGGCCCAGGCTCGGAACCCATCCCTTGGTCCCTTGGTGTCAAAGGGCAGAGAGGTGGCCACCTTGAAACGCAGAAGGCTCTGGTGCCAGAGGCACAGCTGCTCTGTGTAGCCTCGGAAGGCAGAGCTGGGCAGTGGCGCCCGTGGTGGTGGTGGGAGCACGCCCGGGTAGTAGTGAGCTCCCCATGCGGGGCGTAAGCACCGACTTCTTGTGTGGCTGTCTCTGGGGTCAGGGAGGCCGGGCCTGGCGCCCTGGGCTTCGGGGCTTCAGTGAATTGCTGGGAAGAAGTCAAACGTACAGAGGTGGCCCTGGGGGGGGACCGGTGGGGCGCTGCCTCCCAGGGGGCACAGCTGGCCTCATCCCAGGGCCTGGCGAGCTGTGGTCTCTGGCCACAGTGGGCGTGGCCAAAAGCCAGCAGGCCACACGGCACTGACCGGGCACAGCGCTGGGCCTCAGGACCTCAAAGGGTGGAAGGCAGGAAGTGCTGGCTAGCCGGGGCTGCCCAGGGGCCCAGCAACAGGAAGCCCTGGGCGGGGAGGAAGCCCTGGAGGCCACGGGGCCCAGATGCAGCAGGCGGCTGTCAGCAGGAGGCTCCGCGGGCGTAGCTGGCCCGGCACTCTGGGCTGTGCCGGGCACCGCGCCTGGGCTGCGCGGGGCACCACGCCTCGCCTGCCTGGGGGAGGCCGGCTGAAGCCCCGCCCTGTGGCCCCTGAGCCACATGGCCTTCCTGGGCCCCAGGACACCTGCCCCCAAGCCGTCGCCAGGCAGGAAGACAGTCATGTGCTGGGTCAGTGCCACCAGGTCAGCGGGGCGGCCCTGGGGCTGGGGGCTCGGGAGGTGGTGCCGGCCCAGCACCTGTAGGGCCGCTCAGGGAGGCCCCGTGTGGAGTCAGAGACCCCCTCAACGGGGCCCGCGGTGGGGCGCACAGGACGCTGGCCCTGGGCCCTCTAGAGGAGAGCCCTCAGCTGGACGGGGCAAGTGGGAGCCCAGAGAGGACAACCCCGCCCCCTGATCAAGTGCTGCCCTGCCTGGGTGGCCTTGGCGTTTGGGTCCTGGGTGCACACACATTGTGTGTGTGCGTGTGTGAGTGTGATGGTGTGTGCCTGCACTGCGGGGACACGGAGAGCTGTGTGAGCTCCCACTGCCTGCCTGCCCTGGGAGCGCCGTGCTGGGGGGCCTGGCAGGGAGCCGCAGAGCCTCAGGGTCTCAGGGACCCCAGCCCAGGTCGTGCCTCCCTCCCTCCCTCTGGCATGGCTGGTCACTGGCCTTCATTGGAGATTTTTGGTTTTCTTTCTTTTATGGAGCAAGATTCTGGGAAGAGGAAGAGGGAGGAGAAACTGAAAGGAGAGCCGGAACCAAGAGGCGCTGGGGCCCCGCCCCTCCAGCGCCACCTAGCGCCCGCTCTGTGCCGGGCGGGACAGGCTGAGCGCTCCACTCTTCACCGGCTGTATGACTTCTGAGTTACTCAGCTTCTCTGAGCCTCGGTGTCTTCATCAGTGACGTGGGGATGACACAGGTTCACACAGGGGGTGTTAGGATGGTGACGTGGGGTGGTCCCCGAGAAGCACAGAGGCTGGTCCCCACGGTGAGTGCCCGGTGTGCTCCACGCGAGTTGACGACTTGCTGAGCTTGTTTATCAGTGTCCTCGTCTGTGAGATGGGGGTAAAGCAACGCCTGTGGGGTTTAATGAGCTGTCGGGTCAGACTTGGTGCTGGACCAGAGCAGGGCTGCGGGGTGATGATGATGACTCTGACCTGTGCCCAAGCTGTCTGCCCCGGGCACTGGGGCCACCCATGAAAGGTCCTGCTAGCCCCTGGAGGCTGTGTGTGTGTGTGTGTGTGTGTGTGTGTGTGTGTGTGAATATACACGTGAGTCAGTGTGTGTGTATGAGTACATTTGAGTGCAAGCAGGCATGTGTGAGAATGAGTGCATGTATAAGAATGAATGTGAGCGTGTACATGTGCGGATGAGTGTGTGCGTACGTATGAGTGTGAGCCTGTGTGAGTGCATGTGTGTACGTGTGCATGTATGATTATGTGCAGGTGGGTGTGTGAGAGTGTGTCTTCGGGTGTGAGTGTGTAAGCCTGCATGTGTGCCTATGACGACTGAGTGTGTGCATAGGTGTGAGTGAGTGCACTGGGGGACCTGGTCTCTTCTCCCTCGGGCCTGGGACCCCCAGGCCCCCCTCGCCCTGCAGCTCCCACACACGGGCGGCCTGGTCACCACTGACGGAACCCCGACCCTGTGGTCCCACGAGGTGCCAGCTCCCACCACAGCCAAGGCCGCACCTGCAGGTGCGGGAGAGGAGAGCCGAGGGAACCCTGCCCTCCAGCTCCGCTCTGGTGCACAGGCTCACACCTGTACACACGCGTGTGCACACACACTGACGTGCACACACAGAACCTTCTGCCTCCGCCGTGCGGCTCACGCACACATCCTGTCTGGGTGCACCGTCTGTGACAATGACCGCGTGTGCAGAGCCACAGCTAACGTGTGGACCTGTGCAGGGGATGACCACACGCCCCGGAGGCTCACAGCCCCAAGGCTGGTGGAAGCCACAGAGGCTGCGCTTCCTGGAGCCCAATGGGGCTGTCTCTGTGGGAAAGAGCAGCTTTCCCTGGCCTGTTCTGCCCTCACCCCTGCAGCCTCGGGCCTTGGGTCACACAGACCAATCTCAGCTGAGAGAGAAGGTGGCGGTGGGCACAGAGCAGAGACTGGGGAGTGTGCCAGGCACTGTGCTCCTGGGCGGGTCCCAACCCAGCTCCCCCAGTGGTGCAGGGCAGGGCCGGGCAGCCCGAGGATATCCGGCCATCAGGATGAGCTTCCCCTTCGATGGTCCATCTTCTGGAGAGGGGCGGGGGATATCAGTGTCTGTCCCTGAAGCAGGGACATTCCCAGGGGAGGTGAAGGTGGAGCACGACCAGGCCTGCTACAACCCACCCTCCCTACCCAAGGTCAGCCCGTGGACACCCAAGGGCCCTCCTCCTGCCCACAGAGGGACGGTGGCCAGGCGAGACTGAGCCCCTCACAGGCCTGCACCTGCCTGGCCACGAGGTGACCAGGGTGGGACCACAGGCCGCCCGGGCTCCTTCCCCATGCTCGCTCAGGTGTGGAGCCAGGACGAGGGGTGGGCCCCATCAGTCCTCAGCTCTGCCTCTGGCACCCCCTGCCCCACACAGATGCCAGGTCTCCTTACAGATGGGGGAGGAGGCGATGGAGCAGGGTGGGGCTCTGTTTCAGCTTCCTGCGCCTTCCAGGCAACCTGCGGTCCCCAGCACCCAGCGGGGTCAGCATTCCACACCTCCTTTGGGACTGCCTGGGTGCCCCCTGTGTGCTGGGCCTGAGCTGGTGGGACCACCTGAAAGAGGGGACACTTGAGTTAACTCTTTTTTTTGTTGTTGTTAATATTTTTATTCATTGCAAGCGATTCCTGGTGGTTATTTATTTATTTTATTTATTTATTTTTGGCTGCGTTGGGTCTTCGTTGCTGCGCGCGGGCTTTCTCTAGTTGTGGCGAGTGGGGACTACTCTTCATTGCGGTGCATGGGCTTCTCATTGCGGTGGCTTCTCTTGTTGCGGAGCACGGGCTCTAGGCACGTGGCTTCCATAGTTGTGGCTTGTGGGCTCTAGAGCGCAGGCTCAGTAGTTGTGGCACGTGGGCTCAGTAGTTGTGGCACGTGGGCTCAGTAGTTGTGGCGCACAGGCTTAGTTGCTCTGCGGCATGTGGGATCCTCCTGGACCAGGGCTCGAACCCGTGTCCCCTGCATTGGCAGGCGGATTCTTAACCGCTGCGCCACCAGGGAAGCCCGAGTTAACTCTCTTTCATTTTTGGATTGTTCGTTGCTAGTGTAGAGAAATAGGACTGATTTTTGTGTATCCATCTGGTATCCTGCCACCTTGCTGAGCTTGTTTATCAGTTCTAATCATTCTTTCTTTAGTGGATCCCTTGGATTTTCTAATCATCTAATCTCTGAATAGTTTTACTTTTTCCTTCCCAACCTGCATAGCTTTTATTGCTTCTTCTTGCGTAATTGTCCTGGCTAGAACCTCTGGTACAATGTTGAATAGAAGTGGCAAGAGCTGATGTCCTTGCCTTGTCCCTGCTTGTAGGGGAACACTTTCAGTCACTCACCATTGTTTATGATGTTAGCTCTCGGTTCTTCATAGATGTCCTTTACCAGGTTGGGGAGGTTCCTCCCCTCCTAGTTGGTTGAGTGTTCTTATTATGAAGGATTGTCAAATGCTTTTTCTGCATCTATTGGCATGAGCATGTGGTTTTTGTTCTTTATTAGATTGATACAATGTATTACCTGCTTTGAATTTTGTTTTTTGGGTTTTTTGTTGTTGTTGTTGTTTTGGCTGTGCCGTGAGGCTTTCGAGATCTTAGTTCCCCCACCAGGGATTGAACCCAGGCCCTGGCAGTGAAAGCGCTGAGTCCTAACCACTGGACCACCAGGCAATTCCCTACATTTTTTGAATTTTGAATGTTAAATGAAGCTTGCATTCCTAGGGTAAATCCCACGTGGTGTAGAATCCCTTTTATGTGATGCTGGATTCAGTTTGCTAGTATTTTGATGAGGGACTTTACGCCGACATTCACAGGGATATTGGTCTGTAGTTTTCTTTTCTTGCGAGGTCTTTGGTTTTGGTATCAAGGTAACGCCGACCTCTTAGAATGAGTGCCTCGCTCTTCGGCTTTTGGAAGAGTTTGTGAAGGACTGGTGTTCATTTGAACCAACTCTTGAGGGTGAGTTAGCTCAGTTGTAACAGCAGGCAGTGGGAACAGTGTGGACAGAGGCCTGTAGGGGGGAGCGCGGTGGATTTGAGTAACAGGAGCCACGCGCCTGGCTGGTGCAGGCACACACACGGGAGGTGGAGGGCTGGAGGGCAGCCCGTGAGAAAGGTCCCCAGGGGCTGGATCCGGAAGGGCCAGCTGGACATGAGCAGATCCTGGAGCTTTAGAACAGAGCAGTGATGGGCATGGCGTGCGTGTTGGAGCCTGTGGAGAGGGGAGGGTGATGGAGGAACGAGACTGGAGGCCAGGGAGGGAACTGAGGAGAGGAGGTGGGGTGGGGCTGCCCGGAGGTGGTGGCGAGGCGCACAGGCAGGGCGCTGCGAGGAGGCAGCCTAGAGGGCTGGGAATGCTGGGGGTGTGGCGTTGGCAAGGGCACCGGGAACAGGCACAGAGGCTGGTGCAGCCTCAGTGTAGGGAGGCTGCGGTAGAGGCGTGAGCGGCAGGGGCTGGCTGCAGCGGGAAGGGGCCAGAGCGCTGGCCTGAGGCAGAGGCCTAGAAGCCAGGGACCGCCCGCTGGGTGGGAGCAGGGCGCAAGCTGTTAGACCCACCCTCTGCTGCAGGTGGCCCATCTCGGTGGCAGCCTGTATGCGAGCGGAGGTAGAGAAGGCAGCATGCTTGGGAGGCCAGCCTGTAGCCAGCCTAGGGGGCTCCTGGGAGAGGTGCCCGCATCCTTCCAGGCAGGTGGAGCTGCCAAGGACCGGAGCCCTGACCCCTGCAGGGAATCCCGAGTCAGACAGGCGACGCAGCCCGCCCAGAGGGGGCCACGGGGCAGGAACGAGGGGGGACCGGCAGCCCCGCCCGGGAGCCTGAGTGCTCGCGCCCCGGGGGGCGGAGGGAGGGGAAACTCGCCAGCCAGCCCCGCTTCAACTCCAGCTCAGCCCCGGGAGGCGGGGCGGCCCGCACCACCCTTGACAGAGGTGCACCGGGCCGGGGCTCAGGGAGGAGGAGGCGGCACTTTCCCAGGGTCTCCGCCGCCAGGAGCCGGAGGGGCTGGGGCCCGGGTGTGGGGGCGGTCGGGGGCCCTCCAGCCGCGCGGGGCCGTGAGGCCGGCTGCCCGTTCGCCTCCGGGCGGCCCCTCAGGCGTCCGCCCCGCGCCCCCGCGCCCCCACCCTCGCAGCGGCCGGCGGGGAAACTGAGGCCCCGCGGGCTGACGGGCGGGGCGGCGCCTCACCTGCGAGGGGCGGAGCCGGCGGCCGGGCAGGGGGCGGGGCGGCATGGCGGGCGAGGGGCTGCGGCCGCGGGCCCGGTGTCGGCGGGAGGAGGGCGCCGCGGGCGAGGCGGCGGCCCGGGCGCGCGGCCCGATGCCGTGTCGGTGCGCGCAGGGGAGGCGGGCGCGGGCCGACCCCCCGAAGCCGGCCGTGCCCGCCGCGTGGACGCTGTGAGGACCGAGCCGGACCGAGCCGGCGCTTCCGGCGGGAACAAAGGCGGGCGGGGGCCGGCTCCGGCGGGTCTGGGGGCTCCGGACGGGGCGGGGGCCTGTCCGTCTGCCAGCACCTCCCGGGGCGGATGGGCGCGGGGCCCCATCCTCCCTACGCCCGCGGGGCTCTGTCCGGTGCGGGCCGCCGGGCGGGCGCGGGGGTGGCGCGCTTTGTCGGAGGCTCCACTGTTGGTTGGGGCGCAGGCCAGAGGGGTGGCTTTGTGCGCAGGTGGAGCTGGAGGGGGCAGCCCGAGCGACCTGGGCAGGGGCCGAGGGGCAGGCGTCCGGCGAGGCGGGAGGCGGTAAACATCTGTTGGAGCCTGCCGGTTTGCTGAGAGCGGAGTGGTTTTCTTTGTGTGTGTGTGTGTGTGTGTGTGTGTGTTTGGGGATGGGGCAGGAGTTCCAGCAAGGCTGGGCCTCTGGGTCTGACCCGAACTGCTCCTCCAACTCCACTGGGGCCCCGGGACGGACCAGGCCCCAGGTGGGGTGGGGGCAGGCACTGGATAAAACAGTGCAGGGTGGGTGGGTGCTGTTCAGAGGGACCAGGGGTGCGGGAGGCCCCGAATGTGACTGGGCATTGAGGTGCGTCACAGAAGAGGGGAGTCTGAATCTGGGTATTGAAGGACAAGTAGGAGTTCTCCGTGTGAGGAGGGATAGCAGTCATTCCAGGCAGAGGCCGGAAGTGTGAAACTGAAAGAACCTGCCAGGTTTCTGGGAGAGCAGCTGGAACATGAGTAAGAGGCTGTTAAGTGGCGGGGCCTTACAGCCGGGCCTGGAATGTAGGGCCCTGCGGGCCTGGGTTAACCCTGAGGCAGGCAGCCTGCCCCTGGAGACCGTGCACTGGGTGGTCCCTGCCCAAACCATGCCCCAGGCTGACTGGTAGACAGTGAGGATCCCAGCCAACCCACCAAACGATTGTCCTGGCCCCGTTTGGCGAGGGTGCGGCCCCCACCCCTGGCTGAGACGTGTCCCCTTCCCTTTGTATTGTAGCTTCATGGCGGCCGAGGAGATGCACTGGCCCGTCCCCATGAAGGCCATTGGTGCCCAGAATTTGCTGACCATGCCTGGGGGTGTGGCCAAGGCTGGCTACCTGCACAAGAAGGGTGGCACCCAGCTGCAGCTGCTCAAATGTGAGTCCCCTGGGTGGTGGGGAGCACGATGGGAGGACGTGGGGGCAGGGCTGAGCCCCACTGGACCTCCTTGGCCAAGCGCCCTTCCTTTCTGAGCCTCTTCTTCCTTCCTTACCTGGTGGGCCCTCCAGAGTTTCCCTTCTCTCCCTGCCGGCACCCCCTCGGGGCCCTGAGGTTGGCCTCCCCAGCCCCCAGGACTGTGGAAGGGTCTGGGGTGGTGCAGCGGGTGGAGATAGGAGGGCATTTGGTGCACAGTGCTGACCAGCTGGCCAAGGGAGCTTCAACCTGTGGCCAGGGGCGGGAGCCCTTGTTGGCCTGGTAGGACTGGCCCCTGGGTGGTGCCCTCGCCTTATCAGGTGGGTGTTCAGTGAGTCAGGCAGTCACTCCGTCTGCAATGAACCCACGTACCAGGCCAACAGCCATCTGGGTGCTGGACCTCCAGAGCTTCATGAGACCGGGGCTCTGGTGCCTAGGACAGCAGGCTGGGAGAGGGAGAGAGCCCCCAGGCCTGGGAGATGCCCAGGCTTCGAGACACTGAAGCCCAGGAGCATCAGGGCCTTGCCCACCCCTCTGACCCGCCACGAGCATCCCATGCCTTTGCTCAAGCTGTGCCCTTTGCCAGGGACTCCCTGGCCCTGTGCTGCCTGGTTGAGGTGCCCCAGGCTGACGGGTTTGGTTTCTCTGTGGGCTCCGATTGGTCTGCTCTCCTCTTTGAACGGGGAGCCTCCAAGGAGGGGCTGTAAATGAGCCGCCTCCAGGCCTGGGAGGGGCTGCTCAGGGATGGGGCAGTAGCCCCGGGGGTTCTCACCATAACTGGCTCCACACCAGTGGCTCTTGTTGGCAAGATCTCTGGGCTTCTTTGCCCCCAGCCTCACTCCACGCAGCAAGGCAGCTCTGTGGCCTCCCTGGGCCTCTGGCCCTGGCTCTGCCCTTCCTCGAGCCACTTTAGTCCCTTGTCCCTGGGGCCTGTGGTAGCGCCACACAGCCCCCTGAATGTCCCCTGCCCTGGAGGGACCAGCATGCCCATCCTTCTGTCAGCATTTGGCCCCATGGTAGACTCCTGGGGAGGCGGCAGGAGGCCTGGCCTGGAGTCGCCCAGGGCCTCCAGGTGTGGTCCCTGGAGTGGGGCCTGCCCAGAGGCTCAGCCCCTGCCCTCGCCCCGCCGCCCCGCTCGCAGGGCCCCTGCGCTTCGTCATCATCCACAAGCGCTGCATCTACTACTTCAAGAGCAGCACGTCCGCCTCCCCACAGGGCGCCTTCTCGCTGAGTGGCTACAACCGGTAAGTGCCCCACTGACCCCCAGCCCCACGGCCGGCGGGTTCGCCCCGGTTCCCACCCAAGGCAAGTCCAGGCTTTCCTGAGATGGTTCACACCCCCAGCCCTTCGGACGGGTCCAGCCTCTGCGCTCCATCCTGGCCTCAGGCCGTTGCCGAGGGCCTGGGGACGAGGCTGGGGCTTCCTGCCGCTTTATCAGCCTCAAGGGTTGCAACAGCCTGCTCTACAGAGTCCCCAGTGACTTCTGCATTCCTCCTTTCTCCCCACCTTTTCCCCCTCAACCATCTCCGCCTCCTTCTGGCCAAGAGCCCAGCCCACTACCCCAGGCCCTGCCCCAGGCCCCCCTGGCTCCCGGGGCCTCCCAGGCTGGGGCCAGTTCCCCGCTGTGGGCTGCCAGTCTATCAGTTGGCCACGAGCCTGCCCTCAAGGAGCTCTCTGACTCGTGGGCACTGGGGCTCCCCCCACCTCACCCCCCCCCCCCCGGGGGATGGGGCATGTTGGCACGTGTGGGCCCTCCCACGGCCTCAGGGGCCTGCACGGTGTGGGGGGAGGGGGTCAAATGTGATTCCTGGCTTTAGGTCTTGGTGTCACACCACCCAGGCCCTGCACACAATGGCATTAGTCTGTGCCTCCTGCCCCCCGGGAGGGCCCAGCCCTTCCTGCCTATGAGAACCTGAGTGTCCCATGGTGTCAGTGGCAGGACTGGTGCCCTTGGGGAGTGACTCTAGGCCTGCACTCACATGCTGGCCACAAGCTCAGTAGGGAAACTTGCCCCAAGCACCCAGCCCAGTGCCCAACCCCCAGGTGGAGGCCGGGGGAGGCTCCAGGGCCCTGTGGCTGCCAGCGGGCACTGGTGGATCAGAGCTCTGGGGTCCCCTGGGGAGGGACATTTCCTTTCCCCAAACACACCACCCCTGGCCTGGTGGGAGTGCAGCCTTGCAGCAGGGGATGGTCCAGGCCCTCTGATGGGCCGGATGGACACACCTGCCCCAGGCGCCCAGCCTGACAGCGCCCCCCATGGTAGACTTTGTGATCTCTACGCAAACCCCATGTCCTGGCTGCAGGAGCGGCCACAGTGAGTCACTTCCCTGAAATGTTCTCAGGCCAGCCACCTGGCAGCAGGGGCAGGGCTGAGGGTGACACGAGCCCCATGAGGGTCCCCAGGAGGTAGGCCAGGGGCCAGGCGGGGCCCGAGGCATCCAAGTAAAGTAGCATTGGTGGGCAGCGAGGGTGGCATGTCCTCGTCTCAGAGCCCTGCACGCGCTGCTCCCTGGAAGCCCTCCTGGACCCCTGCGCCCTCCGCTCACTGCCCACCCTTGCCCACACGCCTCCTTCTGCCTGACGCATCCAGGCCTTCAGCCAACAGCATCGATGGGCCGACCATCCAGATCTTCCCGTGTCCCTCGGGGCGTGGTGCTGGGTGCCAAGTCCTGTCCAGGGGCGGGGCTGTGCTTGGGCCGTCCCTGCGGGCATGGGCTGCATGGTGACCACTGGCACTGCCCTCAGGGTGATGCGGGCAGCTGAGGAGACGACGTCCAGCAACGTCTTCCCCTTCAAGATCGTCCACATCAGCAAGAAGCACCGCACGTGGTTCTTCTCTGCCTCCTCTGAGGATGAGCGCAAGGTGATGGGGGGCCGGGTTGGACCTGCCTTGTGGGGACGGGGAACTATCAGGGCCCCCGTCCAGGCCCTGAGGGGCCATGGCTGGGGCATGGGCAGCTGGGTGGGTGCCACCCCCCAGTCTCCGGTCCTCACGCCCAGGGCCTGGCGCCAGCCCCCTCACACTCAGAGCACACTGTCTCAGGAGGAACCCTGGGTGGGCTGAAGGGGGGCCGCAGCCCCAGAAGGGCCAGCCAGGGTCGTCTTCCCCAACCTTGGTGGTTGACACAGACCAGCCAGTGTGGGCAGGGTAGGAGGGATGAGGGTGGGTTCCTCCCCTGGGCCGCATCATGTCCGCTGAGGGCCTGACTGACCCGCAGAGCTGGATGGCCTTGCTGCGCAGGGAGATTGGCCACTTCCACGAGAAGAAGGAGCTGCCTCCGGATGCCAGGTGGGCCTGGGAGTGTGATGGTGGCCGGGTGTCACTGGGGCCCTGGACTTGACACGTGTGCCTGCCTCCCGACCCCTGGGGGCTTGGCCCAGAATCCCCTCCTTGAAGGCTTTTCTGAAGGTGCCAGCTGGGCCACGCGTGTGTGGGGTGTGCACCTGTGTGTGCGCACCCGAGTGTGTAAGCATGTGTATGCGTGCACTCCATTGGTAGTTCCTGTTTGGGGATTACACGTGCTTTTACTTGCCCGTCCAGGAAGCCCGGCATTTCTAGCAGCTCAGGCCTTTGGGTTCCCAGTGCCCCTCACTAGGGAGTGAGACCAGAGTCAGTCCCCAGGGCAGTGGCCCAGCCTGTCGGGTGTTGGTGACCGCACAGTGAGGTGGCTCAACAAGCAGCAGGGGCTCTCTGGGCGGGAACTGCATCCATCCGGTCCTTTCAGAGATGAGGATAGGGAGGCCCAGGTAGGGCTGGGCACACCTAGGCTGTCCCGCAGGCCCCTGCCTGAGCCCCCAGGGCAGGAGCAGGTGGGGACGTGGGCCCAGCCTTGAGGCCTGGCACCGTCTGGGCGGTCAGGGGTGTACTTGTGGCGAGACCCACGGTGGGGCTGAGGAGGGAGACACCACAGCCTCCAGTCCCCTTGTCTGCCCTTGTTTTGTGTGTATATGGCTGTCTAGATCTTTCTGTGTCCGCACGTGTCCGTGTGTGTTCTCGTGTTTATCTGTGTGTTTGTCTGCATCCGCGTGTCTGAGTGTCCACGTGCACGTGGCTGCGTCTGTGTCTGTACGTGTGTGTGTCTGTCTGCGTGTCCGAGAGTGTGAGTGCAGGAGACCCGCTGCCCGGTACTCACTGCCCCGCCCGCCCTGCGCTCAGCGACTCCAGCTCGGACACAGACAGCTTCTACGGTGCGATCGAGCGGCCCGTGGACATCAGCCTCTCTCCGTACCCCACTGACAATGAAGGTGAGGCGCGTCCCCATCCTCTGCCCGCCGTCTCTCCACGCCTGGCTGCTGCCCAGGAGGGAGACGTAGCTGGCTGGCCTCCCTGCTCCGTCCCTTCGGCTTCCCCAGGCAGCCTGGGTCTTGGGTTCCCATCCTGCCCACCTCATCCTGGCCCCAGGCCCCCCTGAGGGAGCGAGGTCCTGAGAGCCCCGCCCGGCCACCCCGGCCTGGGTGCCCCTGGCCTGGTGGCCCTGAGTCCGACCCTGCATCTGCCCCACAGACTACGAGCACGACGATGAGGACGACTCGTACATGGAGCCCGACTGCCCGGAGCCCGGGAAGCCCGAGGGTAGGCGGGGCGGCCGGTGGGCCTGGGCAGCGCTGGGAGTAGAGAACAGGACTGGGGCCTGGAGCAGAGGCCCCCCCGCCCCGGGCCGGGGGTGTCAGCCTGGGCACGGCTCTGGGTAGCCTGAGGCCCGACCGTCTCCACCTCGGGCCTCAGTTTTGCTCCTTCAGCCCAAATATTGGGAGGAACAGAGCAGAAGAGGCTGGCTCTGCTCACCTGCCCTCTGACCTCCTCCAGTTAGCCTGGGAGGAGGAGGGGCGGTGCAGAGATGGGTGAGGGGGAGCCCCACGCGTGGGATGCTGAGCCAGGGCTGGCCCTGGGGGCTGAGAACAGGGAGGGAGGATAGCTCTCCGTGAGCACCTGTGGCCAGATGGTCACTCAGCTGCCCCACCCTCCAGAGCGCTCGGCCCAGCAAGGGGGACAGGCTTGCACCAGGCATCCCAGGGAAGCGCAGGGATGGGGGCGGTGGGGAGGGCCATGCCTCTGTCCTGCCGTCTGTCCCATCACTCACTATTCCTTCCACCCCCAGTGCTCCTCCCCCAGCTCCTCTGGTTCTTGCTGATTTCATCATGGCCGGGGACTCCCTGTTCCTTGGCCTCCTCTCCAGCCACCTTGTCTTCTGCTCCCCTCAACTCCTCGTGGCCTCCTCTTAGCTGTGCCTCCCTCAGGTGCACCCGGGGCCAGGCCTCTTCCCTCCCACTGGCTCCCTCCCTCTGGGGCCCCAGCTCCCACAGGCCTTCAGCCCACTAGGACCTGCAGGCCAGCACCGAGCCCACATCAGACCCTCGTCCATCCTCTGGTCTTTGCGCCCTCGCTCGCCCGCTTCGCTCTCTCATCTCTTGGGCCTGTGACCGCAGCCCTGGTGAAGCCCTGCCTCCGTCTGCCCCAGCCCTGGCCGGAGAGAGCCCACGGAGGCCTTACTCTCATCCGCACCTTGGACCTCCAGGGGCCAGTGCCCCTGCACACCTGCTTGCACACTCCCGGCTCCTCTCCCAGAACGTCTCTCGTCAGGGTTCCCACCCCAGCGCCCGAGGGTGGCACTTGGCCCAGGGCCCCCTCCCTGCCCCCACCTGCCTCGCCAGCCCCAGACACCTCGTGCTCCGGGTCCCCTCCCGCCCAGCCCTGTGCTGTCCGGGGTGCCCACGTGCACGACCCTGGGGCTCAGGCCTGGCCGGCTCCTCTCCTGTCACTCCTGGGCCACAGCCAGTGTCATCGACAGGCTGTTGACTCCTGACATTTCCAGCCGGGGCCTTTCCTCTGAACTCTGGGCCTGGGCCCCTGGAGTCCACTCGACGTCCCCTAGATGTCTTGCGGCGCTGTCAACTTGTTAGGAGCAAACCCAACCCCCAGCTTCCCCCAGCCTGCTCCCGCCCTTCCTCCTCACCTCTGTTAGTGGGAATCCCAGCCGCCCCAGCTGAGGCCCAGTCCTGGGAGGCTTCCTTGCCCCTTCTCTTTCTCGCCCCGACCCACTCCCCCGGAAGCTGAAGGCTCCTGATGTGACACCCGGGCTTCAGGAAGTTTGCACAGGCTGCCGTATGGAGGACAGAGAGGGAGGGCCGGGCGGCCTGGGCTGGGCCAGGGTCCCAGAAGGAAGGGTGCATCGGGAGTGCTGGGCGTCGGGGCTGTAGGGCGGGCGGCCAGGCTGGGGGGCTGGGGGCTGAGGGGTTGCACGCCTGCTTGGCCCTGGCCGTCCCTTGCCGGCAGAGGTGGTGCTGCTCCGGCCTCCAGCAGGGGACGCTCGCTCACCAGATGGGTCTCCTTGCTCTGCAGATGCCCTGATCCACCCACCGGCCTACCCCCCACCTCCGGTGCCCACGCCCAGGAAGCCCGTCTTCTCTGATGTGCCCCGGACCCACTCCTTTCTCTCCAAGGGTCCAGGCCCTCTGCTGCCACCCGCACCCCCTAAGCGCAGCCTTCCCGATGCCAGCCCGGCCCCCGAGGACTCCAGGAGGGAGCTGCTGGGCCCGAGGCGGCTCGAGCCCGGCCCCAGGGTGCCCGCCCCCTCCCGGAGGGTGAGTGACCCCCCACTGGGCGGCCTTCCCGCCGTGCCCAGCCGGAAGCCACCTTGCTTCCACGAGGACACCAGCCCCGGCCCAGAGCCCCGGGTCCCTGGCCACAGCGCCAGCTCTCCCTCTAGCTCTGCCAGTGCAACCGCTGCCACCTCCAGGAACTGTGACAAGCTCAGGTCCTTCCACCTGTCCCCTCGGGGGCCACCCACACCTGAGCCCCCTCCCGTGCCGGCCAACAAGCCCAAGCTCCTGAAGATGGCTGAAGGCGCCCCCCCGAGGGAGGCAGCCAAGCCCGGACTCTTCGTGCCCGCCGCGGCCCCCCGGCCCCCTGCACTGAAGCTGCCCACGCCCGAGGCCACAGCCCGGCCCGCGATGCTGCCCAGGACAGAAAAGCCGCCCCTCCCCCACCTCCAGTGAGTCTGTGCCGCACTGGTTCCACCGGGACCCCTCTCCAGCCTGTCTTCCCACCGGCGACCCAGCCTCCCTGCCTCTGGCACGCAGCCCATGACGGGCGCCAGGCGGCCCTGGCCTGGGTGGGGGGAGGAAGGCGCCTTGACGGTCCTGGGCTGCCTAAGCTGAGCGGCCTCCCCTACACCTGACGCAGGGGCTCGCGGGGGGGGTCCCGCCTGGCCCTTGAGGTCCAGCCCAGTGGGTGGTGAGCCTGGAGCCCGTGGCTGCCTTGGGGAGCAGTGAGCGAGGGGGGGCTTTGGGGACCCCGGCCTCCCAGGGCCCCTGCCGTGCAGTGAGGACCCTCCGGGCGCTGCCGGCCTGCCCAGGGACCGGCGCTGTGGGGAGGTGTGGGACTGAGCCCTCCTGAGCCAGAAGTGCCCTTCCCGGCCCTGTCTGGGGCTCCAGATGCCACCCTGGCTCTGACGCCCCCGAGGCTGCCTTTGTGCCCTTCCCGACTGGGAACCTGCCAGTTCCCAGTGGAATGTGGAACGTGTGTGTGACTCACCTCGAGGCCTGCTTGAAACACTTTCAGCTTTATTGCTGGGCAGTGCCGGGAGACCGGCGTGTCATCACACCCACAGCCCGTAGGGCCCTCAGCAGGGAAGGCTCTGGGAGCCCCAGGGGGCAGCCTGGGCGGGTGCACTAGCACGGTTCTTCCTGAGCACCCTTGAC
This sequence comes from Balaenoptera ricei, assembly GCF_028023285.1. Classification (NCBI taxonomy): domain Eukaryota; kingdom Metazoa; phylum Chordata; class Mammalia; order Artiodactyla; family Balaenopteridae; genus Balaenoptera; species Balaenoptera ricei. The sequence continues at coordinate 141,532,046 of NC_082643.1, read as the reverse complement.
CACGGCACCCTTCTCCCTAGGGCTCTGTTAGCACTGCCACCCGTGGGGAAGTGCCTGGGAGGACCCCTTGGCACACTGATGGTTCTGTTTCGTGAGGGGCCGCAGAGTTGTAGGCTGGCTCATGTGTTCATGAGCTCTGGATCTGGACCTGAGTGCCACGGGGCTGCGTGTGCCAGGGCTGATCGTCCACAGCCCAGCCTCACCCACAGCCTGGCAGCCCGTCCCAGGGTGGCCTCCTTTAACCCTCCCTGAAGCCTTGGAGGCTCGGACCATGTGGCCACAGTGAGGGGCGTGTCCCTTCCGCTCGACCCATTCACATCCGTCCCCCGTGGCTCTGGGAGGAGTGCGACTTGGCTGAGGTCACAGAGCTGGTCAGTGGCAGAGCTGGGCCCTTTGCCCACAGCGTCTGGAGCCCAGGACCCCCCTTGCCGGTGACCCCGGCTCAGGCTGCCAGGCGTCAGGCGATTCCTGCCACCCCAGGGCGGTCAGCGTGGACCCCTCCAGAGCTCTGTGGTCCTGAGCCTTTGACAGCCACCAGGGCTGCAGGTGCCAGACCTCATGGGTCCCAAGGCTTGGTGTGGTCACTTGGAGGGCACGGGGAGCAGCGTCTGGAGGCGAGCAGAGGGGGCCTGTGCCACGTCTGGCAGTGACACGGCCTTCCTCTCTTTGCTCCCCTTCCAGGCGATCACCCCCCGACGGGCAGAGTTTCAGGAGCTTCTCCTTTGAAAAACCCCGGAAACCCACGCAGGCGGACACGCCGCAGGCGGACACTGGTGGGGAGGACTCGGACGAGGACTACGAGAAGGCAAGGCCGAGCGGAGCGCCCAGACCTCAGGCGGGGTGGGCGGCTGCGGGAGAGCTGGGGGCACGGAGCACGGCGCAGAGCCCCGGCTCCCGGCACAGGCGGGCAGCCAGCGGGGAAAGCCCCACCCAGACCTTGCCGCTGACCACGTTGGCCTCCCTCCAGGTGCCACTGCCCAGCTCAGTTTTCATCAACACCACGGAATCTTGCGAAGTGGAAAGGTCAGTGTGAAGCTCTTCTTTCTCCAAGGCCTTGTCTTGGCAGACCTGAGGTTCTCTGCCACCCCTGCTACACACACCTGCACACACGCACGCACACACGCACACTCACCCTCCGGTCTTCCTGCTTTTCGGTCCCCCTCTCCAGCCTCGGTGCTGGGCAGTTACTGGCACAAGAACACAGCTGAGTGCTATGAGAAACCCGGTGAAAGAACGACTCCTCCCAGCTCAGCCCCTGCTCTGGCCTTGCCCTGGGCTCTGTGCGGCCGGCCCTCGTGGTCCCCAGTGCTCTCGGAACCTGAGCTGCAGAATCTGGGACGACAGAAAGCCACGTGGGGCTGGGGCTGGAGGGTCCTTGAGAGAGCTGTCCGAGGGGGGCTCACCTGTTCGCACGGCTGTGTTCTTCTAGGCTGTTCAAAGCCACGAGCCCCCGGGGAGAGCCCCTGGACGGCCTCTACTGCATCCGGAACTCCTCCACCAAGTCGGGGAAGGTAGGCACCCAGGGAGGATGGTCAGCCGTCACCCTGCTGTGCAGAGGCCCCCAGGATGGCTGCGTTGTGGGGTCTGCCACTCTCTACACACCCAGGCTGACAGGCGAGCGCAGGACTCTACAGTTGGTAGCTCATTTCCCCACGCAGCCTCTTACTTGGCTTCTCAGCCGAGCTCCGTCCTTGAGGTCTACAGCCCCCTCCTCCCCATCCATTCTCAGGAACTCAGCACCATCTGCAGTGATGCCCACTCCCCAGCAAGGGCGTGAGGCACAGGAAGCGCTGGGGGGCCCGGGGCTCTGACGGGGTAGGGGGCTCCCCTTCCTGCTCTTTGAAGGGGAGGCTGCTTGGGGCCGTGGGAACGTTAGGATGTCTGCTGGCTCTGCCTGTGCTCCTCCAAGGGTGACTCGTGTGACCTCACTGAGCCTGTTTCCCCTTGAGTGTCGGAGATGGTCCTAGTGTGGACCAGGCACCTGCTACTGTCATTCACGTCTCAGCAGACTCTCTGAGGGCAGGAGTCCCGGGGCAAGGGGCCGCCCATCCTGACCCTGCTGTCCATGGGCAGGGTGACCCTCCCCCAGGGACCCAGCCTCGACGCTGCTGCCCCCGCACCCCGAGTCTATGTCTTTCCTGAGGTGAGTGAGCCATCCTCTGCCCGCTCCTCTCCCCGCAGGTTCTGGTCGTGTGGGACGAAACCTCCAGCAAAGTGAGGAACTACCGCATCTTTGAGAAGGTGAGCGGGCTGCCTACCCGAGGGCCCTGGGCGGGAGGGGAGCCCTGGTCCGGGGCTTGGCTGGGGTCAGGGCAGAGTCTCCCTGGGAGAGCATAGGTAGTGGGTGGTCTGAGGCCAGCACCCCCAAACACCCCTCCTCCGCCCTCCCCTCTGTCCACGGCCCCACCTCCCCGCTCTCCTGGCTTCTCTGTGTCCTCCACTGACCCTAGAGGAGATGGGGTGATCAGCCCTCGGCCCTAGGCTTATTTACAGACCTGGCCGGCGTCCCCTGGGCAGAGCGTTACTGCCGACCGCCCCGTCTTGCAGGGAGGGCCGGCTGGCCGGCCCCTCTGACCCTGCCCCACTCCCCACCCAGGAGGCGAAGTCCTACCTGGAGGGCGAGGTCCTGTTTGTGAGCGTGGGCAGCCTGGTGGAACACTACCACACTCACGTGCTGCCAGGCCACCGGAGCCTGCTGCTGCGGCATCCCTACGGTTACGCCCGGCCCAGGTGACACCTGTACTGCGCGCTGCGGGGCAGACACGGCCACGGGGCCACAGCCCTGGGCCACGCAGAAGGAGACGGGCCTGCACGGGAGGACGCGCAGGAGGCAGCACCGTGCTCTGACCCGGGGCCTCCCCAGCGGACACCCCACAGAGATTGCCGGGCCAGGCCCCGCCCAGCAGGCTGGGTCCCCGGGGCTTGGCCAGGCACTGGGCTCCAGAGAACTGTGTGGGGCTCTCCTGTCTCGCCCTGCCCACCTCCCAGGAGCCCAGGACTGAGCCCAGCCTGGACTTGATTTACAGAAATTCTGGTACCCCCGGCACGCCTCCCCGGCACTGGGCTGGGAGCTGGGCAGGGCTGGGGTATTTGGGGTGGGGGCAGGGGCTGGACCCCCCAGGAACGCTACAACGCAGGCTCCGTGAGGGGCTGGTGCCGCACAATAAAGCACAGATGACATTTGCCCCGGTGGCCAGGGCTGCACTGGGAAGAGGGCATGGCCGGCCTTACTGAGTACCCACACCAGCATCCAAGTGTTGACTGTAGCAGGTCAGCTCACGGGACCTCTAGGAAGTGGTCTTGTTTTCTAGGCCACAGGGTGCTAAATGACTTACCCTTGGGTCCACAGCTGGTAACAGAACAGGACCCAAAAAGTTGGACAGTCTGGGCCCAGAGCCTGTATCCAAAACGCCAGGTTCTGCTGCCAGAAGTCAGGTCCAGGGCAGTGAGACTACAGAGTTAAAGGCTCCTCACATCAGTAATTGGGTCATTTGTTGGCTTAACCAGTGGTTACTGGGAGACAACTGGGCAGAAGGTATGCACAGCGCCCACCGTCCACCGCAGCGGGGTGTGCAGGGGCTGGGAGCTTGCAACCCAGCTGGGGGCTCCAGGAAGACTTCCTGGAGGAAGTAATGGCTACAGTGCTGCAGGACGAGTAGGCCCTGTGTCGGCCAGGGCTGGGTGGGGACAGTGGCACCCAGATGCCCAAGTCCTCTGGTCCATGCCTGGTGCAGGCCCAGCACCCATCATCCCCATGCTTCCTGCCGTGGAATTCCAGCAGGCTGCTCTCCCTGGCGTGGCCATCCAGGCTGGAATTTTTTTTTTTTCCTCATAAAAACAGACTCAACTGGGTGTTGGGGCTGGCAGGGAACCCAGGGTCATTTGCTCCTCGCTGCACTTTTTGCTGGGAACGAGGAATTTGCGATGTAAAAGCCAAGCCACAAGAGCCCGTGTGCCCACTAGCCATTGATTAATGGTTCCGGAGGAAGGCCCTTTGGACGTCCCCTCCCCTGCCCTGGGCATGTCCTGGGGTGAGGTGGTGGTTCGCTGGAGGAGGAGAGAGGAGTCCAGTCAGGTGGGAGGCTCCTGGAGGTGGAGCGGGGAAGACAGCAGCCAGTCTCCTCCCGGGAACCGAGTGTCCAGCACCATCTCTACAGATGTTTCTTGTGCAGCCGCCCGGTGGAGGTGGGGGCGCCAGAGCCCCTGCTGCTCCTTCCGCAGCCGCTGTGGGAAGCCAGCAGTTCCTCTTTCCTGCGGTTGCACTCCACTGCCCCGAGCCCAGTGACGCGCACCAGTCCCCGCTGTGGCTTGCAGTTTCCCTTCCTGGGAAATCAGAAGCCGTTTGCAGCAGCGTCCGGGGTCTGCTGTGCTGCTGATGGCTGTAGGACACAGGACACTAATGCTTTTGGCTGACATGCAGCCACTTGGCAGGCAGCTCATACTTGAAGACCCCTGAGCTGGAAGGTCGGGGGGTTCTGGTGTCCAGAGCCAGGTGATAGGTCCTTCTGGCTGCCTGGACAGATGGGGCCTGTCTCTGCTAGAGGCCCAGCCCAGAGCCCAGCCCAGGGCCTGCTGGGACAGCTGCCCTCCTCTTTGTGAGTTCACACCCCAGGCCCAGGGCCTCGGTTGCTAGAGTGTGTGTGTGGAGGGTAGTGGATGGGGCCCCAGGCACCGTCCTCCAGCACGCAGGAGGGGCTGGAAGGGGTCCCACTCCCCCGAGACCTGCCGTGAATGTTCTATTCCTCACGTAGGGCTGGAGGGTGGTTACCACTGGCTGAGCACTTACTGTACTCAAGGTGCTGAGCTGCACGCTTGACTTAGGTCTAATAGCAGCTGCCCTCCAGGCAAACTGTTTTACAGGTGAGAAAACCCAGGCTCAGAGAGGCCTGGATTCTAGACGCAGCCCTGTGATCTGTCCTTCACTGCTGAGCCCAGACCCTGGCCCTTGCCTAGCTCCCTGCCACCCGCGCGGCCTCGGACAGTCATTGCAGGGTGTCTGGTTAGCCTGCCTCCCGGGGTTCTGGGCATGCCTTCACCCAGCGAGGGGGCCACAGCTCCGCGGGGGACCTGCCTCACTGCTCTGCCCTCCCAGCCCCAGTCTGTGGGTAAACTGACGGGGGCCCCACCCGAGGCGCTGTGCTGCTCCCTCACCTTACAGATAGGGAAACTGAGGCTCAGAGAGGCTTTGCTGACCTGCCCAGCCTGATGGTGAGTGCAGAGATGGTTCAATTCCTGTGCCAGGGAAGAGGGCCCTGGACACTTTGGGAAGCTTCTCCAAGCTGAGCACTGAACATGGTTTTACTTTTCCTGCAGTTCATCAGAAGGAGTGCAGTGAGCCTCTGTACCTTCTGTTCATAGAGATTTTTATTGTCAAAAGATGTTTTTAGAACCAGAAGAGACCTCACAAAACAAGCCAGAGTTGCTCCCAGTCCCAACCCCGATTCTGGGTCACATTGCATGGACACGCCCTGCTGGTCCGAGGGGGAGCTTCTGGCACCCCAGGCTGAGCACCAGGGGCCTGGGCCCAAGGGGCTTCTCGTCCAGCTGGGCTGCACTGGGCTGGCCTCTGGAGGGCATGGCATAGAGGACAGCAAGGCCACCCAGGGAATATCAGGCAGAGCTGGCACTTGAACCAAATCTGTGCGTCTCTAGAGGGGCAGTGAGGGGCAGGCCGCAGCCTGTCTCTGGCTGTGACGCAGCAGCGGGGGGCCCCTGGCTGGGCAGCCTGCGTGCACATCGGGCCCCCTGTCTGTGCCCCGGAGACGCTTGCTAGTGGCCATCCCGCGTCAAGCCACCAGCACTCTCTCAGGAGGGAGGGTCGTGGGATGCAAAGCAGACCTGACCCATCTGCCTCCCTCAGACTTCCTTTGCTCCTCAGAAACCTCAGAGGCTGCCTGACAGCTGCCCCTGCGTTGCCCTCCAGCTGCATCCCTGGTCACACTCTGAGCTACTCAGAGCTGAGGCACCTCCTTTTTCCTTTCATTTCCGGTGGAATGAAACATTCAGAAAAGTGAACAACACAAGTGTACAGCGTAACAAATTGCTATGAAGTGAACCAGCCCCCGTGTACCCTGCTGAGCTCAGCACCACCCCCTTCCTCTCTCACAAGTAACCCCTGCCCTCGCTTTGGGGAGGCTCACATTCCTGTTTTGCTGTGAAACCTTCATCCATCACAGTGCTTTCCTGTTTTCGCACTTTATGTGAATGGAATCATACAGGTGCAAGCTTTGGCGTCTGGCTTCTGCTCGTTACGTCTTTGAGATTTGTCCAGGTTGCTGTGCGTAGCTGTAGTTTGTTCAGATTCGTTGCTGAAAACTGTTCCATTGACACTGGTTCACGGATCCATTTTACTGTGGATGGACGTTTAGTTTGTTTGTAGTTTGGGACAATCACAGACAGTGCTACTAGGAACAGTCTTATCTGTGTTTGTGATGCATGTGTGCACAAGTGTCTCTAGGGTATGTACCCAGGAGTCTGACTCCTGAGTTCTAGGGCCTTTCACTGTTTTCCAAGAATTTTGCAGTAAAAGAGACTTCCCTTGGTTCCACATCCTTGCTAACACTTGGTATTGTCAGACTTTTCTTCATCTTTGCCAATCTGGTGGGTGTTTAATTATGGCTTTAATTTGCATTTAGCTAATTACTAATGAGCTTGGGCACATTTTCATGTATTTACTAACCATTTTGATTTTCTCTCCTGTGAAGTGTCTATTCAAATCTTTTGCTTATTTTCCTGTTGTTTTCTTATTAATCGATAAGATTTCTTTATATAGCCTCAATATTGTCAGCAACATGTATCATATATATCTCCTCCACTGAATAATTGTTTTTTGCACATAGCAAGAGATAAGGATTCACTTTCATTTTCCCCCCATAGGGTTACCCCACCTACCCCTGCATCATTTATTTATAACCTGTCCCTTCCCCAACCATCTGCAATGCCACTTGCCATATATCCATATATGTGTAGGTTTGTGGCTGGACTCTTTGTTCTGTTCCATTTGTCTGTCTGTTTCTATGCCAGTACCAAGCTCTCTTACTTACTGTTGCATAATTATGTCTTTTTTTTTCTTTTCAAATTTAGTTTATTGGATGACACCACCCAAATAACACCATGCCAACTATTTTTTAAAATATTTATTTATTTATTTATTTGGTTGTGCCAGGTCTTAGTTGTGGCATGTGGGCTCCTTAGTTGTGGCATGCGAACTCTCACTTGTGGCATGCCTGTGGGATCTAGTTCCCTGACCAGGGATGGAACTTGTGCCCCCTGCAGTGGAATTATGGAGTTCTAACCACTGGACTGCCAGGGAATTCCCTTCAGGTAACTTTTAACTTCATTGAGGTCCTCATTACTTGATATTTATTGTTGTATGTGTCTAGTTTTGTGTGTTTTTTTTTAACTCCTACACAAGACAGTATTTCTTTTTTCTTTTTTTTTCTTGGAAAAGGAAGGTGTACTTTAATAGCATTTAAACTTTTTTATGATGATAAAATATACATAATATAAATTAACCATTTTAACCATTTTAAGCATGCAGTTCTGTGGCATTAAGTACATTCACGTTCTTGTGAACCACTACCACCATCCATCCCCATAACTCTTTTCATCCTGTAAAACTGAAACTCTATCTATTAAATAGTAACTCCCCATTCCCCCTCCTCCAGCCCCTGGCAACCACCATTCCACTTTCCGTCTTATGAATTTGACTATTCTAGTTCCCTCATACAAGTGGAATCATCATTTGTCCTTTTGTGACTGGCTTATTTCATTTAGCATAATGTCTTTAAGATTCATACATGCTGTAGCATGTGTCAGAATTTCCTCTTTTTTAAAATAATTATTTTTTGGCTGCATTGGGTCTTTGTTGCTGCGTGAGAGCTTTCTCTAGTTGGGGCGAGCAGGGGCTACTCTTCGTTGTGGTGCGCGGGCTTCTCGTTGCGGTGGCTTCTCTTGTTGTGGAGCTCGGGCTCTAGGCATGTGGGCTTCAGTAGTTGTGAGACGCGGGCTCAGTAGTTGTGGCTCGCGGGCTCTAGAGCACAGGCTCAGTAGTTGTGGTGCATGGGCTTAGTTGCTCTGCGGCATGTGGGATCTTCCCAGACCAGGGCTCAAACCCGTGTCCCCTGCACTGACAGGCGGATTCTTAACCACTGCGCCACCAGGGAAGCCCCAGAATTTCCTTTTTTTTTTATTTTTAAAGAGCTCCTGACTTATTTATTTATTTTTTGGTTGTGTTGGGTCTTCGTTTCTATGCGAGGGCCTTCTCTAGTTGTGGCAAGCGGGGGCCGCTCTCCATCGCGGTGCACGGGCCTTTCACTGTCGCGGCCTCTCTTGTTGCGGGGCACAGGCTCCAGACGCGCAGGCTCAGTAGTTGTGGCTCGTGGGCCTAGTTGCTCCGCGGCATGTGGGATCCTCCCAGACCAGGGCTCGAACCCGTGTCCCCTGCATCAGCAGGCAGATTCTCAACCACTGCACCACCAGGGAAGCCCTCCTTTTTAAGGAAAGAAATAATATTCCATTGTATGGAGGGACCACATTTTGTTATCCATCCGTCAACGACACTTGAGTTGCTTCCATCTTTTGTTTATTGTTAATAACGCTGCTATGAACATGGATGTACAAATAAATGTTGAGTCTCTTTTCAGTTCTTTTGGGTATATACGAGGAAGTGGAATTGCTACGTCATATGGTAATTCTTTAACTTTTTGAGGAACCACCATACCATTTTCCCCAGTGGCTGCACCATTTTATGTTCCCACCAGCAATGCACAAGGGTTCTAATTTCTCCACATCCTTGTCAACACTTATTTTCTTTTTCTTTTCTTTTTTAAAAATAATAGCAATCCTAATGGATGTTAAGTGGTATCTCATGGTGATTTTGATTTGCAGTTTAATGCTTAGTGACGTTGAGCATCTTTTCATGTGCTTATTGACCATCTGTATATCTTTGGACCAATGTCTATTCAAGTCCTTTGCCCATTTCTTTTCTTTTCTTTTTAATGTTTATTTATTTGGCTGTGCCATATCTTCATTGCAGTGTGCGAGATCTTTAGTTGTGGCATGCAGGATCTTTTAGTTGCAGCACGCTGGCTCTTAGTTGTGGCATGTGGGATCTAGTTCCCTGACCAGGGATTGAATCCTGGCCCCCTGCATTGGGAGCGAGGAGTCTTACCAACTGGACCACTGGGGAACTCCCCTTTGCCCATTTCTTAATTGGGTTGTTTGCTTTTTTTGGTGTTGACTTGTAGACAGTATTTCTTTTTTTGTTGTTTAGATATTTATTTATTTATTTTTGGCTGCCCTGGGTCTTAGTTGCGGTGTGTGGGATCTTCCTTGTGGCGTGCGGGATCTTTAGTTGCAGCATGCAGGATCTAGTTCCCCGACCAAAGGTTGAACCTGTGCCCTCTGCATTGGGAGCGCGGAGTCTTAACAACTGGACCACCGGGGAAGTCCCGACAGTATTTCTTATATATAGTTTTCTTAGATTGGGTTCTTTAGAAGCAAAACCTGAAACAGGGATCTTGTGCAAGTGATTTATTGCTCTTGTGCAAGTAGTCTCAGGATAAGCTGAATGGGGGAATCAGGATAGTGCAAAGGAAAAAACACGGGAAGGAGGTGGTCTCAGCTGGAGACTAGCTTTAGCCTGGTCCTACAGGAAGCTTTGGAATGCGCCTTGTCCTACAGAGTTAGTTTTGCTTTGACGGGACCAGACTTGTGTGCCCCTGGATCAGCGTTATTGGCCAGGGGTTGTCTGGGTAGGGAGATAATCTCCTGGGCAAGGGCAACACTCTGGCAAAAGGGGCTCTGTGGGCAATTAGTAGCTAACACTCACAGCACCTGGAGAGGGGACCACTTTTAGAACCAACCCGGAATGGGGATCTGGGCAGGGCACCAATGGCAATTACCAAGTCCACCCCTTGAAGTGCTCAGATCCACTTGTTTCTCATATTAAGTTCAGTCCATTCAGACATAGACTCTTCAGTATTCTCACTGGTCCCAGTATCTGGGAGAACTTCCGAGAGATGGGTAGAGGGATGAACTATGTGGCCCCCACTGCTGCAGTTGGACTCAAAACCACAAATGATACCCAACACCTCCCTTTTCCACCACCTTTTCTAGATTTCTCTTCTTGACGGCTAGGCTTTTGGCTCTTCGAGTCCCTGGGAGCCTGCGCTTACCAGGCCATGTTGCCATGCTTGCCTGTTTATAAAGTCACTGGGTATGGGAGACCCAAGAGCTACCCTGCCCCTCGGAATGCCTGAGTGCCAGACACACTCCTGCCTGCCCTCTTCATGAGGCTGGCAGCCCTACATACAACAACGAGGGTCAGTTACCCCTGCCAACGTGGCCACTTCTTTCTGTGCCTACTGATCTACTGACATAAGTTGTCCCACGTGACCAGGTGGCAGCCATAGCTTCAGCTTTACTATGTCCCGGGGTAGAAGTGTCCTCTTTGGTAATCCAAACCTCTAGGCTCAGTACTTAATGTTGCAGAGCAGAAAGTGCAAATTCCTCAAGGGGGTGACTGGGTAGTCCACCTGTTAGGGACGGAGCCTCCTAAAGTGGTTACTTCCTTTTTTTTTAAAGATTTTTTTTTTTTTGATGTGGACCATTTTTAAAGTCTTTACTGAATTTGTTACAATATTGCTTCTGTTTTATGTTTTGTTTTTTTTTGGCTGCTAGGCATGTGGGATCTTATCTCCCTGATCAGTGATCGAACCCGCACCCCCTGCACTGGGAGGCAAAGTCTTAACCACTGGCCCGCCAGGGAAGTCCCAAGTGGTCACTTATTGGTACAGAGTATGTACCACTTCCTGGAGGACAGTGCTCCATCCTCCCAGGATGCCATCTCCAGGTTGGAGCCTCATTTGAGCCTTCATGTGCCTAGTCCATCTCTAGTAGATCAGCAACTTCTGGATGGTACAGCTTGTGGTAGAAATGGTGGGTCCCAGGTCATGTGCCCATTGCCATACCTCCTTTGCCATAAAGCAGATCCTTTAGTACGAGGCAGTTATGTGGGATTTCATGTCAGCAAACCAGATACTTTGTGAGCTCTTGATAGTGGTGCTGGCTTAAGTACTGCAGGCAGAAAAAGCAAATCCACACCCAGATACATGGCAATCTATCTTGGTGAGTATGAGTTATTGCTTTTTCTCGGGTAGAAGGGATCCAGTGTAATCAACTTGCCACCAAGTGGCCGGTTGGCTCCTCCAGGGGCCTCAGCCTTGGTTTCTGATGCTGACAGGTTAGACACTGGCAGTGGCAGTAGCTGGATCAGCCTTGGTTATGAGGAGCTTGTGCTGTTGGGCTCATGCATAGCCTCCACCCTGCCACCACGGCTACTTCATTGATGAGACAATTGTGGTGGCAGAGGACAGATCCTAGCTGATCCCCATTGGCTGAGCCATTCCATCTGCTTGGTGTTTAGAGCCTCTGTGGTGGACGCTCACTGGTAGACATTAATATGCAATACAAAGATCTTCATCCTTTGTCCAGTTCTCACAGGTCCATCCCAATGCTTCTTCCCCATACCTCTTGTCCCTGAACTTCCACATTTCTCCTTCCAGGCTCCTGACCAACCAGCTAAGTCATTTCTCACTGCCCATGAGTTCAGGCCATGTCTCCCTCCCACAAAGTGAGTGGTCAAGTTCACTACTGTAAGCTTTGTCTATTGGGATGATTTCCCTTTGCCACCTTCTTTCAGGGTGACCGCTGAATGGGGATACAGTGCAGCATTAGGCCATTTTCAGGCCACACCAACATATTTAGCCAACCTTCCTATGGACCAAGCATATACATTTTCCTCCTCTGTCATTGTGTCACAGGGAATCCCCTGAGGCCACAGGTGAGAGCTGAGGGAGAGGTATCAGAGCTATAGGAGTAGGGGTCTGGACCACTTACCTCTGCACCTACATGAATCCAATCCTGGATCAAATGCTTTCAGATGATGATTTATCTACCTGGCTTTATGTCTTGGTGGTCTGACAGAACAAAGTGATGGGCAGTTCTGGCCTCAGATGTCCCATAGAAACACTGCATTTCTACCGGAGCTCAGTAGCAAGCCAGAAGTTACTTTTTTTTGGCGGGGGGGGGGGGAGGGGGAGGGGGAAGCCATGCTGCAAGTCATGTGGGATCTTATACCCCGACCAGGGATTGAACCCACACCCCCTGCAGTGGAAGCACGGAGTTTTAACCATTGGACCACCAGGGAAGTCCCCAGAAGTTACTTCTTGAGCTGCTTGGATCTGGGTGGGTTTGTAGTTTTCATGAAATTTAAAAAATTCAGCCATTGTATCTTCAAACAGTATTTCTGTCCTCCCAACACTCACCTCTATTTTCAGGGACTCCAATTAACATCTATCCTAGGCCTCTTGAAGTTGTCCTACAGCTCATTGGTGCTCTGTTCATTCTTTTCCAAGCTCTTTTCTCTCTGTTTCATTTAGTTTCTTTTTTCGTCTTCAAGTTCACTAAGGTTTTCTTCTGCTGGGTCTAATCTGTTGTGTTTGTTTTGTTTTGGTTTGGTTTTGGGTTTTTTTTCTGTTTTTTTTTTTTTTTTTTTGGCTGTGTTGGGTCTTAGTTGCAGCACGCAGGACCTTTCCTTGCGGTGCGTGGTTTTCTCTCTGGTTGTGGCGCATGGTCTTCTCTCTGGTTGTGGTGCATGGTCTTCTCTCTAGTTGTGGCGCGCAGGCTTCTCTTTAGTTGTGGCGTGCAGGTTTTCTCTCTCTAGTTGTGGCCTGTGGGCTCCAGGGCACGTGGGCTCTGTAGTTGTGGCGCGTGGGCTCCAGAGTGCATGGGCTCTACAGTTTGCGGCATGCAGGCTCTCTCTCTGAGGCACACGAGTTCAGTAGTTGTGGTGCACAGGCTTAGTTGCCCCGCAGCCATGTGGGATCTTAGTTCCTCGACCAGGGATTGAACCCACACCCCCTGCAATGGAAGCATGGAGTCTGCATTGGAAGGCGGATTCTTTACCACTGTACCACCAGGGAAGTCCCTGGGTCTAACCTGCTGTTGATCTCACCCAGTGTATTCTTCATTTCTGACATTGTGTTTTTCACCTTTATTTGTTTGACTTGGGTCTTTTTTGTATCTTCTATGTCTCTACTTAACATGCTCAGTCGTCTTCTCCCTTTAGCAAGCCCCCACGGACACCTCTTCCGGGCCAGGCCTTGTTGCTGGGTGCAAGGGAAACAGAAGTGATAGATGTAGAATTGTGGAGTCTTGTCAGAAAAGTCTTCTGAGAAAAGCCAGTGTCCAGGAGATCAGAGGTCACTGTCTATTAGCCATAGACAGTATCCCCGACCCTCTGTGGACAAGGCCAAAGGGGACCGTGCTGGGAGGGAAGGCCTGGATTCCACACTACTCTTCCACTGCTCAGCTCTGGGCCTCAACTTTCTATGGGTATAAAGGGAGCTAGCTCATATGTCTCCCGGGTCTTTTGGGGACTCGGATGAGACAAGGAGGGGCAGTTTGGGGGCAGGTGCTCATGTGATCTCTAGTCTTGCCTCCAGGTCACTGGCAGGTGGCCTGGTCTCACCAATGCCCTGGTTCTGCAGAGGTGACTGTGCTCTTTCAAGCAGCATCAGCAGGCCAGGCTCCAGGCATCAGGCAGCGGCCGTGTCAATGGAGCCTTATCGGGATCCACAGGCCCAGCTGTCCTGGCCCTGCCCTGGCTGCCAGCCCAGCCCCAAACTTTGCCCGTGGTCCCGGGCACCCTGGCAAGGGCTTCTGGATGCAGACCAGCACAGGGCTGGGCACAGGGGGCAGGGTCCGTCCGCTGGAGGAGTGGGCGAGGCGGGCAGGGAGAGGCCCCCAGCCTCAGGCTGAGCAGGGCCTGGAAACTACCCTTTGGTAAGCCCTCCTGCGCATCGCACGAATCTGGCCCGCAGGAGACCTCCACGAGCCTGACCAGCAACAATGAATGAGTGACGGAGCGGCTCTGGGTGAGCGGGCGCCGCTGGCACGACGGCCCGGCCTGCTTCAGCGACGAGGCATGTGGGGCTGCGACTGTCCGTCCCCACACTTGGGCCTCTGCTTCGTCCGAAGGGGGAGGGCGCGGCCCCCGAAGTCCGTGACCCCCTAAGTCCGTCCCCGGAAAGGCGGTGGCCAGAGGCGGCAACCCCTCCCGCCCAGAGCCCGCCCCACCTCTCCCGCCCGCTCTCAGCCAATAGCAGCACGCGTTGCTGGGAGGTGCAGCAAGGGCTGGGCCTATGGGGGTGGTGCGTTGTTAGGCTGCGGCGCAGCAGGCCGCACCCAGCTTGGGCTTCTGGGGCTGTGCGGAGGGCTGAGGGGGCGGGAGGCCGGGCGAGAGGCCGGGCGGGCGGGTGGGGGTTGCCGGCCGGGCAAGCGCGGCGGACAGGGGGCGGAGCCGGAGCGGACGGGCGGCGGCCGCGCTCAGACCTGGTAGCCCGCGCGCTGCCCGTGATTCGACCCTGAGGTGAGGCCCGTGCGCAGGACAGCGGCAGGCCCGGGGCTCCAAGCCGGGCGGCGGGGCCCGTGGCGGAGGCGCGGAGGGTGGAGGCGGCCCCGGGGGCCGTCCTGGGCGGGCGGGGGGGGTGTCCCCGCCGTTCGGCCGTCGGCCTTGACTGGCGCAGAGGGGCCGACGCCCTGCAGACCCGTCGTCGCACGGGCTGGTCTGTGGGAACGCCTGGGCAGCTCGTCGGTGGACTGGGTGGTGGGCTTCGGGCGTCCGTGTGGGAAAGGAGGATCTGGGCCGGACGTTGGGTCAGCGCGGTGCTCGCGGCCGCCGGGTCCGTGGCCCGCAGGGCTGAGGGCTCCAGGGTTCGAGCACAGACGTAGACAGACGCGGGCATCCGGATTCTGCCCGTCTGCTCTCGTTTTTTTGAAAAAACGACAGCTTCTGCCCAAACAGAAAAGCCACATCTGCCTACGGATGGTAATAGGGTTGTCCTGCAACTTTATTAGAGAAGGAGCTGTTGGTCATCTCGCCCTCTCCTTCCTTCCTTTCTTTTTCGTTTCTTTTGGTGGGGCGGGGGGGGGGGGGTCAGAGGGTCTCTGCCTTTAGCAATTACTTTTATTTTTGCTCTGGTAATTCATGGCTGAAGATATTTTACAGGTTTTTGTGTTCACTTCATGCAGTCTTACCTTAAAGTAAGTATTATGGTTAACCTGCAACGGCTGGTGGTGTGACCATATGATTTTATGCCTAAATGACATAAAGCAATTTGTCATATCCCCAAGAACCAAAAACATAGCTGAGAGCGGTGTGCAGTGCTGATAAGTTGTTACAGAAAGGTTTTTTTGCGGGTGAAAAATTGGTTACATCTTAACGGGGATAGGAAGTAGTCTGTCTTCTTTGCTGAACACATCAGTAGAAGCCCCCAGTGAAAACGAGTCGGAGTCGGTGAGCTGGGGTTCAGCAGGCACCAAAGAGGGGAGGGCATCCCAGGCAAAGAGGGTGAATTGTACGCGGGTGGGATTGTAATAACTGCAGTCTTTAGTTAATGGGCAAGTGCCAGCCCACGTGTAAATTACTTTTTAAAATCCAGAATCTTAGTATTCTGACTGTGGGTTAAACTAGAATAGTAAAGTTGTTTTTTTTTTTTTTAGCATCTTCATTGGAGTATAATTGCTTTACAGTGGTGTGTTAGTTTCTGCTGTGTAACAAAGTGAATCAGCTATATGTGTACATATATCCCCATAGCTCCTCCCTCTTGCGTCTCCCTCCCACCCTCCCTATCCCACCCCTCTAGGTGGTCACAAAGCTGATCTCCCTGTGCTATGTGGCTACTTCCCACTAGCTATCTTACATTTGTAGTGTATACATGTCCGTGCCACTCTCTTACTTTGTCCCAGCTTACCCTTCCCCCTCCCCGTGTCCTCAAGTCCATTCCCTAGTAGGTCTGCGTCTTTATGCCCGTCTTGCCCCTAGGTTCTTCATGACCGTTCTTTTTTTTAGATTCCATATATATGTGTTAGCATACGGTATTTGTTTTTCTCTTTCTGACTTACTTCACTCTGTATGACAGACTCTAGGTCCATCCACCTCACTACAAATAACTCAATTTCGTTTCTTTTTATGGCTGAGTAATATTCCATAGTAAAGTTGTTTTTTAAGGAAGTGGATGGTTTTGGCAGTCCCAACTGCTTTTCAGAGTTTTGACGTGGGTTACAGCAGGACAAATGGTATGATTTGTTTTACTGCTTGTGTGGTTTTAGTTACAGAGGCTCACTGAATGACAGGAATCTAAATTCTACCCAGTCTCCAAAAGGTGGGATAGTTTCCTTTCTAAAATATAATTTATATAGCTCACCGTTTCTCCTTTAACTCTTTGATGGTATCCGATATTGGTAAGGTTTTGTTTGGTATTCAGTTTTTTGTTATTGATTTTACTATAAAAACTGTTTCTTTAGATTGGTTTTTAGTTTTTAGTTAGTTCTTTCAAGTAGTCCTTGTATTGAATCAGAAAATACTGAAATGCTTTAAAAGATACTTTAAAAAAATTAAAAAAAATTAAATATCCAGCCAGTGTTAAAATTTTATTGATTGTCATAATTTTTTAACAGTTTGACAATAATTATATAAAATACATTTTTATTATGTGAAACTTAGAGTTTAACTGGACTTGTTTATTTATTTATTTTGAATTTTTGAGTTTTATTGTATTTATTTTTTTATACAGCAGGGTCTTACTAGTTATCTATTTTATACATATTAGTGTATACATGTCAATCCCAGTCTCCCAGTTCATCACACCAGCCCCACCACTTCCCCCCCTTGGTGTCCATACGTTTGTTCTCTACTTCTGTGTCTCTATTTCTGCCCTGCAAACCAGTTCATCTGTACTATTTTTCTAGGTTCCACATATATGCGTTAATATACGATATTTGTTTTTCTGTTTCTGACTTACTTCACTCTGTATGACAGTCTCTGGATCCATCCATGTCTCTACAAATGACCCAATTTTGTTCCTTTTTATGGCTGAGTATGTGGACTTGTTTATTTATTTTTACATGTTTAATTCTTCCCACACATGTAGAGAGACTAGTATAGTAAACGTCTCTTTACCCTCATCCAGCTTCAGCAGTTATTAACTCATGGCCAGTTTTGCTTTATCTGTACCCCCAAACTCAGATGTCGTATCATTTTAGCCGTTAAGTATTTCTGTATGTATATCTATATACATCTTTAAAAAAAGATAAATACAGATACCACTATCACAGAATTCCTTATTACCTTCAAATATCCAACTAGTGTTGAAATTTTCTTGATTATAACAGTTTGAATCAGGATCCAAATGCCCAATTCATACATTGTGGCTTATTTTAATCTATAGGCTCCTCCATCTTTTGTTATCTCTTATAATTTATTTGTTGCTGAAATTGGTGGTTTGTCCTGTGGAATTACACACAGTCTGGATTTTATTCTTCTGTAGTTTACACAGAATTTGCTGTAAATGTAATCTAATTTAGTTAGAGCTGAAGGAGTAGTCAGATTCAGGTTTGATTTATTTTTGGCAAGAAGACTTCATAGGTTAGTAGGCAGATAAGGATTAGTAGTCTTTTTTTTTTAATTGAATATAGTTGATTTACAGTGTTTCAGGTGTACATCAAAGTGATTCACATATACTTTTCAGATTCTTTTCCAATATAGGTTATTACAAGATACTGAATATAGATCCCTGTGCTATACAGTAGGCACTTGTTTATCTGCTTTATGCATAGTAGTGTGTATCTGTTAATCCCAAATTCCTAATTTATCTTACCCTGTCCCCCTTTCCCCTTCGGTAACCATAAGTTTGTTTTCTCAGTCTGTGAGTCTATTTCTGTTTTGTAAATAAGTTCATTTGTATCATTTTTTTAGATTTCACTAAAGTGATATCATATGCTATAATATGTGTGATATATCATATCATATGTCTTTCTCTGGCTTATTTCACTTAGTATGATAATCTCTAGGTACATCCATGTTGCTGCAAGTAGTCTTTCTTCTTGTTAGGAGCCCTTGATGCTCAATGTTTAGAGTCATTTTTTCATTAGGCATTAAATTATCTTGAATTATAACTCTTTAAGGAAAGGCAAGATAAATGCTTAATTCTGCTCCATTTTTTATTAGTTTTCAAAATAATGAGTTGGTGTCCTCTAATAATAGTCAATGAATTGTGTATATGTATTTGTGTCCTTGTGAACTCATGGATTTAAATGTATTTGATATGGTTCAATTCATTGTAGATCCTTATTGAGGCTCAACTTGTTCCATCGTTGTCCAATAGGAATCTGTTCAAATCGGCTCCTAAATCCTTTAGACACAACTCTTAATATTAAGTCTTTGATTGCTCTTCTTTCTGGTATGACAAACTGCACCAGACTCACCTTGTACATTTTCTGTCCCAGCCCTGGAATCATCATTTCTCCAAGGGGCCTTGGTTTCTTTTAATGAAGCAATAGTATTTAGTAATCACAATCTGTGCCCTGGAGTTGTTCATTGCTACTAAGTTGATCATTGTTTCTAGGTCTTTTCAGTGCACACATCATGGATTACTGACACTTTTAGTTGTAAAGCAAGAGGACAGAATTCTATTTAACCTTCTTGATCTTGCACCTGTACCTTTTTTTTCTTCTAAGACAAACATCTTGATTCTAATTACTCATTGTTTTATCCCACACTGTACATACTTCAGTATCAGAAGAGTAATACGAACACTACCACCAACTGATACAAAGTATTTAAGAGGTTTTTTTGCATCCTTATTTGGAATATGTAGTCAGATTACTGTGTTTTAAAGTCACTTTGAATAGTTACTCCATGATTTTGCCACCACTGGATGTATAGTGTTCTTTTTTTTTTTTTTTTTTTTAAGAAATTCACGTTCTTTTATTTATTTATTTATTTATTTATTTATGACTGTGTTGAGTCTTCGTTTCTGTGCGAGGGCTTTCTCTAGTTGCGGCAAGTGGGGACCACTCTTCATCGCGGTGCGCGGGCCTCTCACCATCGCGGCCTCTCTTGTTGCGGAGCACAGGCTCCAGACGCGCAGGCTCAGTAGTTGTGGCTCACGGGCCCAGTTGCTCCGCGGCATGTGGGATCTTCCCAGACCAGGGCTCAAACCCGTGTCCCCTGCATTGGCAGGCAGATTCTCAACCACTGCGCCACCAGGGAAGCCCTAGTGTTCGTTTTTTATTTTGCTTTCAGTGTTTAGGAATTGCTTTTATTTTTAATCTTTTTTTCTTTCTTTTAATTGAAGTAACTTGATGTACAATATCATATAAGCTATAGGTAGTGATAAACAATTTTTAAAGGTTATACTCCATTTATAGTTATTATAAAATACCGACTAAGGAATTGCTTTTTGTCTTGTTTTTAGATTCCATGTATAAGTGGGACCATACGGTATTTGTCTTTCTCTGTCTGACTTATTTCATTTATCATAATGTTCTCGAGGTTCATCCATGTTATAGAATGTATCAGGATTTTCTTCCTTTTTAAGGCTGAATAACATTCCATTGTATGTAAATACCACATTTTGTTTATTCATTCATCCCTCAGTAGACAGTTGGGTTGCTTCCACATTTCAGCTATTGTGAATACTGCTGCTGTAAACATGGAGGTACAGATATCTCTTTGAAACCCTACTTTCAGTTCTTTGGGTTATATACCCCAGAGTGGAATTGCTGGATCATATGGTAATTCTGTTTAAAAAATTTGGGAGAACCACTGTACTGTATTCCACAGTGGCTGTACCATTTTACATTCCCACCAGTAGAGCAGAAGGGCTCCAATTTTTTCACATCCTTGCCAACATTTGTTTTCTTTTTATTGATAGTAGCCGTAATAGTCATCCTAATGGGTATGAGGTGGTATCTCGTTGTAGTTTTGATTTGCGTTTCCCTAATCCCACCAGGCTTTTTTTCACTTACCATTTGGCATCCATGCCAGACTATAATATAGACATATTTCTCATTCCTTCTTCCAGTTGCATTGTGCTCCTTTATGTGGTTGTACCATACTTTATTCAAGAAGATATGACTGCTTTTTAATGAACATTCAACACAAATATCTTGTCTGATAATGGCATTTTTTTCTTTTTTATAAATTTATTTATTTATTTTTGGCTGCGTTGGGTCTTTGTTGCTGCACGTGGGCTTTCTCTAGTCGCAGCAGGAGGGGGCTACTCTTCGTTGCAGTGCGCGGACTTCTCATTGCGATGGCTTGTCTTGTGGCGGAGTGCAGGCTCTGGGTGCGTGGGCTTCAGTAGTTGTGGCTTGTGGGCTCAGTAGTTGTGGCTCGCGGGCTCAGTAGTTGCGGCCCACGGGGTTTAGAGCGCAGGTTCAGTAGTTGTGGCGCACGGGCTTAGTTGCTCCGTGGCATGTGGGATCTTCCCAGACGAGGGTTTGAACCTGTGTCCCCTGCATTGGCAGGCGGATTCTTAACCACTGCGCCACCAGGGAAGCCCTAATTTTTTAAGAGCTTAGTTGTGAGAAATAATGTTCATGGCAAATTATTAAAGGCCCATCTGTTCCCTTAAAGCAGGAGCTGACAGACTTTCTGTAAAGGGCCAGATAATAAATATTTTAGGCTTTGAGGGCTGTATGATCTCTGTTGCAACTACTCAGCTCTGCTGTTGTTGCATGAAAGCAGCCATAGATGATATGTAAGTGAATGAGCATGACTGTCCCATAAAACCGTGTTTATGGATGCTGAAATTTGAATTGATTTTCATGTCTATCATATATTTATGTTTCATATAATTTTTTTTAGCCTTTAAAAATCAAAGCTTGTGATGCTTATAAAAACAGGCAGTGGGCTGGATTTGGCTTCAGGCGGGGCATCATTTGCTGATTTCTGCCTGGAGTTTAAATTTTATCATTAGATCAAATTAGACATCTGCCTCCTAGACTTAATTGTTTTGTCTGCCAGTGGACTTTCTTTCGTTGCATCCTGCTTTGGTCTACAGTAAGGAACTATGTAGGAGAAATACTGTCCTGAGATGCCACATGGTATTGGTTGCAGGGCTATCACTGGGGGCTTTGTCCATTATAATAAATGAAATAAGGACTGTTCTTTCTTCAAGAAATCTGCTTTACTCTTCTTTGAGTAGAATTTTCAACTTCATTATTCTAGTTCTATCCCAGAATGAATTTTTATATTTCATGTTTGTCCTTTAGTTTAATATATTTCAGCTATGGTTCCATAGTAAGAGCTACTTGGAGTTAGAAACACCTGGTTACACCTAGTTGTATAACTTTCTTTGCCAAATTAATATTTTTTAATTTAATTTTTATTTTATTTTGGAGTATAGTTGATTTACAATATTGTGTTAGTATCAGGTGTACAGCAAAGTGATTCAGTTATACATATACATACATCCTTTTTTTTCAGATTCTTTTCCCATGTAGGTTATTACAGAATATTGAGTAGAGTTCCTTGTGCCATACAGTAGGTCCTTGTTGATTATTTTATGTATGGTAGTGTGTATATGTTAATTCCAGACTCCTAATTTATCCCTCCCCTGACCTTTCCCTTTTGGTAACCCTAAGTTTGTTTTCGAAGTCTGTGAGACTGTTTCTGTTTTGTAAATAAGTTCATTTGTATCATCTTTTTAGATTCTACATATAAGTGATATCATATATTTGTCTTTGTCTGACTTACTTCACTTAGTATGATAATCTCTAGGTCCATCCATATTGCTGTAAAATTTGCCAAATTAATCTTAAGCTAGCATTAAACCTGGCCCGGAGGAAGAACCCAAGAAATGGCAAAGCCCCTTGCCTACCCTCACCTCCATCACTTCCTCCACCTCTTATCCTTGGGCACATCACTTCTCTTTTTCTGAACTTAAGTTTCCCCATTTATGCAGTGATGATAATATCTTCCTTAACTACTTCAAAGAATTTGTATGATGATTAAATGAAAAAGTACTTTGTAAGCGATAGGTGCTGCTCAAGTGTGTGATTTATTATCACATATTTAGAATATACTTGGGGGCAAAAAGGAGAGAGGAAGCATTGCTAATGGTGCAGTAACTTCTCTTAAATTCACCCCCAACAATTATTTATCTCATGCCTTTTGGGTGTGAAGCATTGTACTGAAAAAGCAGATGCTATACATATTGTAGCTCATCTTGCCAAATGAGATGATACTGTTTGAGAAAATGTAATGCTTGTAATTCAGAGGTGCCGTTGCCACAGAAGCTTACTACACAAAATTATAAATTTGAGCCAAAGGTCTGGAAACTCAAAACCTTGGGGTAAAATCTTTTAGTTTTACTTTAAAGATGTTGCTTCACTGTCTTTTTTTTTTTTTTTTTAATAAATTTATTTATTTTTTGGCTGCGTTGGGGTGTTCGTTGCTGCGCATGGGCTTTCTCTAGTTGCGGCGAGTGGGGGGCTACTCTTCGCTGCAGTGCGTGGGCTTTTCATTGTGTTGGCTTCTCTTGCTGCAGAGCACGGGCTCTAGGCACGTGGGCTTCAGTAGTTGTGGCGCATGAGCTCAGTAGTTGTGGCTCGTGGGCTCTAGAGCACAGGCTCAGTAGTTGTGGCGCACGGGCTTAGTTGCTCTGTGGCATGTAGGATCTTCGCGGACCAGGGCTCGAACCCGTGTCCTCTGCATTGGCAGGTGGATTCTTAACCACTGCACCATCAGGGAAGCCCTTCACTGTCTTCTTGCTTGCATCACCTCCTACAAGCAGTCTGTTGTCATCCTTATCTTGTTCTTCTACATAACATGTCTTTTTCTTTGGCTGCTTTTAAGATTTTCCCTATCACTGGTTTTGAGCAATTTTATAGTATTTTGATGTGCTTTTGTATTCAGTAGTTTTTTCGTGTTTCTTGTGCTTGGGGTTCATTGAGCTGCTTTCTTGGATCTGTGGGTTTATAGTGTTTGTCAAACTTGAGAAAATCTTGGCCATTATTTTTTCACATTTCCTTCTCCATGTTGCCTTTGAGGACTCCAGTCCCATTCATGTTAGACCATTTAAAGTTGCCCCACAGCTCACGGATGCTTTGTTCGTTTATTTGTCTTTCCCCTTTATGTTTTGTTTTGGTTGTTTTTTATTGCTGTGTCTTCATATTCACTGCTCTCTCTTCTACAATGTTTAATCTATCATTAATCTTGTTCAGTGTAATTTTTCATCTTACATGGTGTAGCTTTCATCTTTAGAAGTTCAATTCATATCATATTTATATCTTTCATCTCTCTACTTGAGATTTTGAACATATGTAATACAGTTGTACTAACTGTTTTAATGACCTTGTCCACTAATTTTAACTTCCCTTTCAGTTCTGGGTTGGTTTGATTGATTTATCTCTTCAATATGGGTCATATTTTCCTGCTTCTTTGCTTGTTAGGTAATTTTTTTATTGGATTCCAGACATCATAAATTTTACGTTGTTGGGTTCTGAATTATTATTCCTTCCTATAAACGTTCTTAAGCTTTGTTCTGTTATGTTAGCAGTAGGACTTTAAAATTTTTCCTGCGTTGGAGATGGTGAATGGCAGCATTTTCTTTTTCTTTTTACATAAATTAAATTCCTAGCTTCCTTGAGATCTGAAGTCAGTGAAACAACAACAACAACAGCACTTTTCTTTGAATCATATATATCATTTTGTTTTTTATTTTCCCCCATGCTTTGGCAAGTTATTTTGGCAAGTAGAAGGGATGTCTTTTTTTGAATTTCCTATCGTCTGCGGTTTTAAAAATTGAATCTAAGATTTGGTTAAGTAGCAGACAGATTAAACATGCTAATACTTGCTTAGTTTGTTCAGTGCTTGCTGGCTAACACATGGCTCCTTAAAATATTTAGGTATCTTAACATAGCATAATATTAAACTTTAACAAAACTGTTTAATAGTTAATGCTTGTTCTGACCTTCTACATGCAGGAAACTTGAGTTGGAAGGAATGAAGGGAAGCAAGTTTAACTCAGTTTTGCCCTTTGAGCTTTATTTATTCCAGAAGTACCTTTTTAAACAAGTGTTACGACTAATATATAATACTGTCTTTGATATCTGTTAGCTTCAAAGTGTTGAGCATATTTTGACATGATTTTGTATGAATTGAAGCTACATAGGAAAAGAATAGCATTTTAAAATACAGTAGGACTGGAGTGTGGAGGACACTTTTTTTAAAATTAATTAATTTATCTGTTTTTATTTTTGGCTGTATTGGGTCTTCGTTGCTGCTCATGGGCTTTCTCTAGTTGAGGCAAGCGGGAGCTACTCTTCGTTGTGGTGCGCGGGCTTCTCATTGTCCTGGCTTCTCTCGTTGCAGAGCATGGGCTCTAGAGCACGGGCTCAGTAATTGTGGCGCACGGGCTCAGTAGCTGTGGCACACGGGCTTAGTTGCTCTGCGGAATGTGGGATCTTCCCGGGCCAGGGATTGAACCCGTGTCCCCTGCATTGGCAGGCGGATTCTTAACCACTGCACCACCAGGGAAGCCCACTTAACTTTTTTTTTTTTTTTTTTTTGCCCACTTAACTTTTAACTGAACAGTGTCTTGAGAGCCTAGTCTGCCAGGATAAAATGACAGTAATTTTTAAAATGTTATTTTGCAAGCATATTTTCCATTCTGTAGCTTTCATTAACTTGCAGTCCCATCTCTTCACCTATAGTTATTGAGCACCTACTATATGCTGGGTACTATTCTGGGCACTGAACAGAGCAGGAAATGAGACACATTTTTCCTTTCTTGGGAACTTATATTCTAGAAAGAGAGGTTAGGTAATAAAGAAATACTGTAATGTCAGATAATAACAACTGCTGTGAAGACCATGGAACTGGTTAAGGGAACAGGATAAGGGAATGGAGAATGGTGGCAACAAGGATCTGTTTCAGATTGGGGAGGGAGGTAGGCTTCTCTAAGGAGGTGATGTTTGATCAGAGATCGAATCTGTGTACTTTTGGGGGAAAGCATCTGGGCAGTGGAGACCCGTCTCACTGTATATGGTTTCTTGTTGCCTGTTGGTGGGGGCAGGCCATGTAGGCTAGACATCTGGAAAAGAAAACCCTCGTGGGCTGTGAACTAGATGGGGAAGCAGAGCAGGTGCTGTTTGCCAGTTTCCCTATACTTGTGTAATGCCTGGCACTGGGTAGTGTAGATATGAAATTGATTTTTTTGGTGGAGCCCATCTAATAATGGCAAAATTATTGTTATTAGTAGTAGTGTCATAATTAAATAATCATTAAGTTTAATAATAGCCATAGTTAATTTTTATTGAGTACTCCATGGGAAGTATTGTTGTTGTCCCATTTTGCAGACGAGGGAGCTATGAGACAGGTTAAGTATTATAACTTGCCCAAGAGCACACAGCCAGAGTGGTGGTGTGTACATATACCTCCTTTAAAAAATAAATTGTTACGCATAATGATATTGATTTTGCTCCTCCTTAATACATCTTGGCGAATACTCAGTAGCAGCACACATAAATCTATTTTGTTCTCTTTAATAGTCTCAGGTATTTCGTCTTAACAATACAATTTATTTAATCACTGCTGTATTGATAGGTATTAGCTTCCACATTTTTACTGTTATAAACTTTTTCAGTTAATATTCTTTGTCTTTGGCCACTATGAAGTATATCTGTAGATATAGTCTCAGAGGTGAAATTGCCTGGTTCAAGGATATTTGTACTTTTAGTTTCCATAGCTGTTTCCAAATTACCCTCCTAAGGAATTATGCCAGTTTATATTCCCACCAACTACATGTATTCCCCACATAAGAAAGTGTTGACGTGTAACAAAGAGGTAATCACAGTACCTATCTTACACAGTTATTGTGAGGATTAAATGAATTAAATGCATAAAAGCTACCTAGTAAGTGGCTGCTATACATTACTAATATAATTATTAACCATGTTTCTGAACCTTATTACCAAAAATATTATAAGCCTAGGAACTGTTTCAGGAGGTTGGAAAAGGGGGTTTATACAACTGACCGTATATGCTCCCCAAATACTGTCCCCCTTTCAGAACAGCTTAGCTCTGCGTCGAGGCCTTGGGAGCTGTGGGGGCCTGGGAGCTTCAGGCTGATGTGGGAATCGAGCCCGCAGGCACATGCGGACAGGACCGAGGTGCCCTCAGAGGCAGCGCACAGTGGGTGTTAACTCCATGGGTGCCTCCGCGGCACCCTGCAGTAGCAACCTTCAGTGTTTCCGTGGGGAGCAGGAGGCCGGCGCTGGGAGGCACCTGCAGAATACCCTGTCTCAAACACTTTGTTCTTCCCTTCTCTTCATCTGATAAGGCTTAGTTTAAATTTGCCTTGTGCACTGACTTACGGAGAATGATTCAGGGAGCTCCTCAGCGAAGCAGACAGTTTTTCTCATCCGCATGCTGTTGCTTGAAATGTCTTGTGGAGGAGACAAAGCAGTGTGGTGGTAAGGAATGAGCAGGTCTTCAGCCAGAAGGTGCGAGTTTACTGCAGGTTCACTGAGGGTTACCCAGCAGTGGGTGACAAAGTCACTTAACTGACCCCAACCTCAGTTCTCTCTCACAAAATGAAGCAGTTATAAGATGCAAAGGAGAGAATGTTGTGAAAAACCTTTTGAAAATGCAAATGCTGAAGAACATATATGTTCACACAAAAATTGGTATGTGAATGTCCGTAGCAGTATTACTCTTAATAGCTGAAAAGTGGAAACAAACCCGGTAATAAAGAATGAAATACTGATACATGCTGCAAATGGATAAACTTGGAAAAGGTTTTGCTAAATGAAAGAAGCCAGAGAAAGAGGTGGTAGGGGAGGGGAGGAATAGGAATGGGGACTGACTGCTAATGTGTGTGGGGTTTCTTTTTGGGTGTTGAAAATGTTATAAAATTAGATCGTGATGATGGTTGCACATCTCTCTGAATATACTAAAACCCACTGAACTGTACACTTTGTCGGTGAATTTTATGATGCATATCAATAAAGCTGTAAAAATGCGAATGCTGCATTAGGCATTTTATTCTCACTGAAGTAAGTTAGTTGTCAGTTACTGGTATTAGGGATATAGTGTCTGGATGCAATTTGCCACTCAAACTGTGTAGCCCTGGATCAATCTGGTGAAATTCTCTGAACTCACTTTTTTTCTTCGGTTGAAACAGAAGTAGTAATAGTAACAGTCTTGTCTAACTAGAAGTGTTGTGAGGCCACAATGAGAGAACTTTTGAATGTGTGTGGTACATAGGTATGTTGTCAGTGTGCATTTCCTTTCCTTTCTTCCTTTTCCAGTGTATAGACCAGGGAGAAGCAGATGTTAAGTGGGAAAGGCACAGAAAGGCAATAAAGAGTCCTGTTTACTAGCTACTCCCACTCTCTTTTTTTTTTTTAATAAAGTATGTGCAGAGATATTTTTGTTTTGTTACAGCTGTATGTATTTGCAGCTTAGCAAGAACTTTGTGGTTAAGCCATGCTTTCCAAGATTAAAGAATATTTTAGTTAATAGGCCAACCTTGTTCCCAGGTGATACCATTAATCAGGTTATTATTGCATAGAGCTTCAGGCAAGAAGGGAGGGTAGAAATGATTCTTGAGTCTCATAGAATGAACTCCCTTTAAGACTGAGTGTCTATTTCAGTAGGAGAGATATGAAGGTAGTCTGTCCATCTTTAGGGGAACTAGATGACCCCTCCATCCAGATACTCTCTATCTCAGTTTATTCTGAGAATCGTCCACAGGAACTGAAGCACAGCGTACATTGACAGTGTAACCACTGGGAATGTCCCTGACCTAGGATGTCTGGAATATTGAATGTGCTCTGTTTTCTGCATAGGGTGTTTGATTAATTGTTTTGGAAAGCAGGGAATTTCTTGAGGGAAACATTTCTTTTCCAGCTTTTCGTCAAGCGATAATAGTATGAATTTTCTTTGTCTCTAGTTTGTAAATGACAGTAGTCACATTTAGGAGATGTATTAATTCACTGAACTTTTAAAAAGGCCTTTAGTGTGCCAGGCATTGCACTAGGCATTGGGAATCAAACATAACAAGAACACAGGTCCCACTTCAAGGGCTCCTGGCTCTTCAGGTCAGACAGAGAGGAAGCCCATGAGGATGAGTACACAGGAACTCCTGCTAGGGCCTTCTCCGTAGGGACATGAGGTAGATCTGTTAAAGGTGTCCAGATCACTGAGATGTTTCATATCACTCACTCACAGTTATTTTTACCATTTCTATTTTATAAAAATCATGCTAGCCGTTTTAAAGTATGTTTTACTTTTTCTTGGTGGATAGTTTTCATTTTGATTGCTTTGTGATGCACTAGGGTGAAGTAGAATCCTTATGAAAATAGTGCAGATTTTGCTGACTACAACTATGGAAGGCTGCCAGTACCTTTTTCATAAAATGAGTTACTTGTACGTTATTTCAGCTCTTGACCCCAGATTTTATTGTTCTGTGAAAACAGCCATGACATCATCTTTTTTTTTTTTTTTTTGAGGCACAAAGGAAAAATCCACTTTTTGGTATATTGCCTTCCTTTTTTTTTTTAATATTTATTTTTTGGCTGCATTGGGTCTTAGTCACGGCACACGAGATCTTTCATTGCAGCGTGTGGGCTCTCTTGTTGTGGCACGCAAGCTCAGTAGTTGTGGCACGTGGGCTTAGTTGCCCCACAGCATGTGGGATCTTAGTTCCCCGACCAGGGATCGAACTGGCATCCTCTGCATTGCAAGAGGGATTCTTAACCACTGGACCACCAGGGAAGTCCCCCATGACATCATCTTTATTCTCAGTAAAAATCAAGGCTGAATGATAGTTGCAAGAATAGATAAACATGAATTCCATTGTATGTGATGTATGTTTTTTTCCCCCTGAAGGAGCATGTGGTTTGTGCTTTTATTTTTTATTTTTTGGCTGTGCCTCACAGCTTGCGGGGTCTCAGTTCCCCATTCATTTCCGGACCACAGCAGTGAAAGTGCTGAATCCTAACCACTAGACCACCAGGGAACTCCCATAAAATTTAATTGTCTTGGAAAGCGGGGAGGTGCAAGGTTCTCTATACTTCTAATGATCTTTTGATTACATTATTCTTTTTTTTCTATTTACTGTTTGCTAATTTTTTGACTGCTTTGCCTGTTTTAATAATTGAGCGATGCTTTGGTATTAATCTACCCATTATGGGTTAATCTATCCATTTTGATGGTAGATTTGTCAATTTTTCTCTGAGTTTTTATAGTTTTTGCTTCATATGTGTTGACACCATTTTTTTTTTATAACTTTTATCAGAGGTTTATTTATTTATTTATTTATTTATTTATAGCTGTGTTGGGTCTTTGTTTCTGTGCGAGGGCTTTCTCTAGTTGCGGCAAGCGGGGGCCACTCTTCATTGCGGTGCGCGGGCCTCTCACTGTCGTGGCCTCTCTTGTTGCGGAGCACAGGCTCCAGATGCGCAGGCTCAGTAATTGTGGCTCATGGGCCCAGTTGCTCCGCGGCATGTGGGATCTTCCCAGACCAGGGCTCGAACCCGTGTCCCCTGCATTGGCAGGCAGATTCTCAACCACTGCGCCACCAGAGAAGCCTCCTGTTGACACCATTTTAATAGGCATATATATGTATCTTCCTGTTGAATTGAAATTTTTTATCATTATTTGGGATAGCACTTCCATTCTAAAGTAATGCTTTTATTTTCCGTGGTCTTTATTGTCTCACATTAATATAGATACTCCAGCTTTTTTTGTTGTTGTTGTTTGCTTGGTATACCTCTTTTCATCCATTTACTTTCAAACTTTCTATGTTCTGTTCTTACGTTTTATGGGGATGTGAGCTTTTTTGTGGCTGCTATAACAAATTACCACAAACTTGGTGCCTTAAAACAAGAGAAATTATTCTCTCACAGTTCTGGAGGCCAGAAGTCCAAAATCAGTATCACTGAGCCAAAATCTCAGTGTTGGAGGGGACATAGTTCCTCTAGACCTTCTAGAGGAGAGAATTTGTTCCTTGACACCTACGGCTGCCAGTATTCTTTGGCTATAGCTGCATCACTCCAATCTCTGTGTCTCTGGTCAAATTGTCCTCTTTTATGTCTGTGTAGCCAAATCTCCCTCTGCCTCCTTTTTGTAAGGATACTGGTGATTGCATTTAGGGTCCACCCAGGTACTCCAGGATAATCTCACCATTCCCAATACCTTAATCACATTTCCACAATCTTTGCAATGTGAAGTGACATTTACAGGTTCCAGGGATTAGGACTGATTTCTTCGGTGCCCATCCTTCAGCCTACTGGCTTTTAACTGGCATAATACATTTACATTTATTGTGATTCTGATAAATTTGTACTTCTTCTGTCATCATACAATTTGTTTTCTATTTGTAATTTTTTTCCCTGCACTCTTGCCTTTTTGAACAACCAAGTTCTTTTGTTTGTTTTTCATTATGTACTCCGTTTGGTTTGGAAATTACATACTCTATTATGTTCTTTTTTTTTACTTTTTTTTTTTAAAGGAATTCCTTTTATTTTTATTATTTATTTATTTATTTATTTATTTTTGGCTGTGTTGGGTCTTTGTTTCTGTGCGAGGGCTTTCTCTAGTTGCGGCAAGCGGGGGCCACTCTTCATCGTGGTGCGCCGGCCTCTCATTATCGCGGCCTCTCTTGTTGCGGAGCACAGGCTCCAGACGCGCAGGCTCAGTAGTTGTGGCTCACGGGCCTAGTTGCTCTGCGGCATGTGGGATCTTCCCAGACCAGGGCTCGAACCCGTGTCCCCTGCATTGGCAGGCAGATTCTCAACCACTGCGCCACCAGGGAAGCCCTATTATGTTCTTTTAGTGGTTGCCCTTGAAGTTTTGCCATGCATATTTAACAAAGTGAAATTAATTTCATATTCCACTACAAGAGAAAACAAAGATGTTAAAATACTTTAATTCCGATTAAACTCAATGATCAAGTTACATGCTACTCTGATCCAGTATTTTAGTCTAGCCTTTTTTTTTTTAGCCTTATAAATTGGACAGCATCATCACTATGTTTTTCAAAAACATTTTTAGATTTACTTTCTCGTTTAACAATTTCTTTACTCACGATGCTTATTGCATTTCTGATTTTTTTCCTGGGATCATTTTTTCTTCTTTAAAAGCTCCTTTACTATAGGTCTGTAGGAGGTACCTCTGTTTTTGTTTATCTGGAATGACCTTATTTCACATACATTCTCGAAAGACAGCCTTTCTTTGTGTAGAAATCTAGATTGACAGTTATTTCCCTTTCAGTAGTTTCTTTACTTCTGTTGTTTCTGTTACAGGTTTGCCAATAGTCTAATTATCATTCCTTCATAGGTGATGTCTTTTTTTCCTCTGCTTTTAGAAAAAATTTTTTTGCCTTAGCTATTCTGCAGATTCGTTACAGTATTTATGAGGCATGGATCGCTATTTATTTTGCTTGGTATTTGTGGATTCGTGTCTTTCAGTTATGTAAAATTGTCAGCCATTCTCTCTGGATACTGATTCTTTTCTATTCTTTATTATCTCTGCTTATAACTCAGTAAATGTATAGTAGATTTTCTTATTCTGTCCTTCATATCTTTTCTGTGTTAATTTGCATCTCCTTGTCTCTCTGTGCTGGTTTCTGGATAATATTTTTAAAATCTATCTGTTAATTCACTGATTCCTGTATGTAAACAGGAATCTCTTTCAAAGCTGTTATTAATTCATTAGTTGATTAAACATTTTTTTTTTCAAATTATTTCATTTCTAAAAGTTCTCTGTGGTTTCTTTTTCAGCTCTGCCTGCTCATTTTTGGTAGTCTCTATGGCTTGTCGTATTTATGATTAATTTGTTTTTTAAACATTTCATACATAGTTATTCTGTGTTATAATTCTAGTATTTGAAGTCTTTGAGGGCTTGGACCTGTAATTTATTTTTTTCAATGCCTGTCACTCATGGAGATTGTTTTTGGGTTTACTGAATTTTTGACTTGGACCTCTATTTGGTTGATCTTAACCTGTGGAAAAACCTGGGGAGTCAACACTGAGGATGTTTTTTCCTGAGAAGATTGTATTTACTTCTACTGTGAGCCAAGGTTATTCATCCTGAGACCATTTCCATCCCCTTACAGAGTTCAGCTCATCAGCTCCTCCTTTTTTGCCTCTACCAATGCAGATTTTTGTTGTTTGACCTCTGGTAATGTCACTTTCTGTGAGTGATTCCAATTCAGAGTTCTAGTTTTAGTCTCAAGGTTTTGGCTGTTGTTGTTGTTGTGGTTGTTGTTTAGCCCTTGGAGGTTTTATGTATTTCCTACTTGCAAATAACATTGGAAAATAACATTATGGAAAATCTTATCTTAGTGGTAGGGCCTCAAATATTTCTTACTTGAGATCTCCAAGTGGTATTTATTAGTAATGGAAATAGTGGTTGTGTATTGGTTTAAAACTTAAGAAAAGCATATTTAGTATGAGGTGATTCTCAAATGCACAGTTAGAGTTCAGTGGAGTGAGTGAGGTGTTGATGTTCTTGGTACAGGAAGGAGCTGGCTACAGGTTGGCCAGCATATGAGACTTGGCTAAAGTCATTTGCTCAGTTTTATCATCGTAAAATGATCAGGTGGCTTCTCAAGTTCTTTCTGGTGCTAAAAATGTGTACTTCCAAGGTTTCTTCTTACTGCTTTTTATTTCTATTATATTAGTTTAAAAAGCGTTATTTAAGATCTGTGTTCAGAGCATTGTGTTAGGAATTTTGGAAGGTAAAGCATTGTAATAGCTGCTGCCTCAGTAAGCTTGCAGTCTAGGAATTGTGTTAAAAACTGACAGTAAAGAACAGTGATAGAGTCTGTAAGAGGGAACTCTAAAAAGTGGTGCGGCTGGGTGTTCCCTGTGCATGTATCGAGGAAGACAGTTAATTAGTGCCCATCATAGAATGTTCTTCCAGTGTTCTTTTGGAAGAGCTTGAGTCAGTCTTTAAAGATGTTGCTGCTGCTTATAATAATAATAATGACTACTATTTATTCTATTGTTTACTGTGTGCCAAGCACTGTATGAAACTTTTGACATAAATTAACTCATTTAATCTTTTTTTTAACTTTATTTATTTATTAAAAATATTTATTTGGCTGTGCTGTGTCTTCGTTGCAGCCCGCAGAATCTTTGTTGCGGCATGCAGGCTCTTAGTTGTGGCATGTGGGATCTAGTTCCCTGACCAGGGCTTGAACCCAGGCCCCCTGCATTGGGAGTGTGGAGTCTTAATCCCTGGACCACCAGGGAAGTCCCAACTCATTTAATCTTAAACCAAGGAAGTAGCTAATAATATCATTCCCACTGACAGATGAAGAAACTGAAGCATAGAGAGAGGTGAAATGTGCCTAAGGTTACATAGCTAGTAAATGGTAAACTGGGATCAGAACCCAGGTAGCTTGGCTTTAGGGTCTGAACTCTAGATATGAATTGAGCACATTTATTAATCAGTTAGCATTGAGAGGCTAATGGAATTTTGATGAAGACCCAAGCCAGATTCTTTCTGTACCAGTGTTATCTCACATATTTTGGAAATATAAACAGGATAGGGTGCATTAAAGTTCACTTAAATTTGTTCAGTTGAACAGATGGTTGGTTGACTTATCTTTAGTTGACTCACCCAGAGTTGTTTTCAAAACCACACCCAAGTCTCTTTCAGTAAGTTACAGTACAGTATTGGTTTAGGGGTTGAGTTAGAGTGAGAAACTTCACTTATTAATTTGTGCTCCATGTGTTGATAGAACACAATAGTTTTAATAAACATTTTTAATTAAAATGATGTTTTTTAACTTTTAATTGGTTAAACTTAATGTTCTTGAAGTTTTTGAAATGAACTTTTTTTAGCATGTTACTTTTACATCCTCATCAGATACTAGATAATTAAAATATTTCCTGTTTATAGGGTACCCACTATGTGCCAGACATTGTGCTAGATATTTTACACTTATTATTTCTGATTGCCCCAACAACCTTGGAACATGACTTGAGTATATTTTATTACAAATGAGGAAACTGAGGTGGAAAAGGTGATAAGGGTAGATGACGAGGCAGTAGTGGGGTGCTGCTGGTGCAGAGTTGGAAGGTTCATCAGTGGGGCCTGGTGGGGGGTGAAGAAACACACCTCTAGGTTTCCAGGGAGAAGGGATTATTAGCAATGAGATAACTGGAACACATTCATCAAAATAAATTCCAGATGGATTCAGGAGAAATGTTTAAAATTATAGAGACTGTAGAGAAAAAGCAAAGTAAAATGTTTATCAGAGATAATGCCTAAAACTTCCTTGGAACATTTTATTAGACATGTGCCTAGGAAGCAATGATAACTTTCTCTTTAAAAGCAGAATTCAAAGGAAAAGGTCTGCAGACCTAAATATGTAAAATGTTAAAATATTTGCTAATTGAAAAATAAAATTATAGAAGGTAATAGTCTGGGAATGTCAAATATGATAAAAGGTCAGTGTAGGTATACTATTTTTTTCACATTTGTAGGAATAAATACATCAAGATTTCAATAGATAGATAGGTAGAGAAATTAATAGACCCTAAGGGAAATTTCAGATGTAAATAAACATATAAAAAACATTCATTCTTACCTACTAATCAGAGAAATACCAAATAAAGCAGCCACTTCCGATCCATCAAAGAAGGGAAATTTTTCTGATACCTCTGCTTCCTTTTCAGAGTATGTGAGCCAAAAAGGAAGTGAAACTTTATATTTAATCTTAAGCCATTTGGAGGGTTTCTTACACTGTAAACTTTCCTTTCCAATGTTCCACTGTTTCGTTTAGCAACTGCTATTTGAGCTCCCAGTCTAGGCAAGGTTCTGCAACTAGGATTTTCTAAAAGGGTCACATTTTGGGGGATATTTATTTTATTCGTGCTGTTGCAATTATTTGAGAGTGCTTTGCATTTTTATTGGCTTGTTAAGATATGCTGTAGTTTTTCAGAAATGTTCTGAACTGTTGTGTGGAAATCATTTTGAAGTATGTCATGGTTTTGGCACCAGAGGAGAATTGCCTCCCCTAAGTAAATGAAGCATTATTATTCATTTGAGGCTTGGGGTTGAACACTTGACTAGATGGACCGTTTCTTTCCTGTATTAACCCCAGAAGGTCAGGCTGCAAGGCCAAGGCGCCAAGATTTTCCTAGACACACAGTGTACCATACCTAGGAAAGAATGAATTATTTGTTCATTTCAAAACTGGATCACGTTCTGGTTAGACGTGATGGTATTGCTTAGCTAAGTATGCATTCAAGGTAAAAACATTCTCATCTTAGGCTAATGTTGTTAGCTCCTCCTGATGTGTTTAACTAGATTGCAGAGTGGCTTTTTTCTTCCTTATCAAATCTACGTAGAATTTTCTATACTCACATGTGGCTGGTCAACCTGTGCTTCCGACTTGCTCAGCTGGGTCGCTGCAGTCTTTCTGGGCCTCACTCTAGTACCGTTAAGTCTAGAATTCTCCTTTTCTTACTTCCTGCCCTTTGGGAGTTATACTTGCTTGAGTCTCCAAAACCCGTCAGCTAGACACAGATACAGCTTTAGCTTTGTGTACCAACTTTGGGAATTGACGTAATTCTTGGAAACATAATACCCAGTAACTCAAAACACAAAACCCAGTTTGATATACAGATTGTTGGTGTGCAGTCTGGAACCTCCTTGTGAGTGGTAGACTGGGATTTGGAGTCTGTTCAGTAGCTGCTTGTACCCCCAGAGTCTCTTCAGTCGTACGTCAGTTGTGATTGAAGGAGGCAAAGTGATGGCTTTTGTTAGTCAGATGCCTCTGGAATCCAAACTTGGATTAGCATTGCCAGTCCAGGATGTGAGACCTGGATGTGTATTTGGTTCTCAGTGTGCATTTATTGAGGGCCTTCTAGGGGTTAGCCTTGTGAAAACAGTAGTGACTAAGACAGATGAGTCTGCTGCCCTCTAGGGGGTTACAGTCTACTAGGGGAGACAGACGGTGAATTTCTGAAGGTAGTGCTAATAACTAACACTTAGTGTGTGTAGTTAGTGTGTCAGACACTGGTTCTAAGCATTTTACATGCATTAACTGTTTGAGGGGGTACATTTGTTAGCCTCATTATTTCAGATGTGGAAACTGAGACCAGGGGAGTTAAGACATTTTCCCAAGTTTACAGAGCCAGTAAATGGCTGAGCTGGGATTTGAACTCAAACAGTCTGGCTCCAGAGTCTGTGCTCTGAAAGTAGGATAAATCCTTGAAGGGAAAGAAAACCCAGGGTGGTTTGAGAGAGCTGGGAGTGGGGGCTACTCTAAATAGGGGAGTAAGGGAAACTAGTCTCAAAATTTGGTCTCAAAATTTGGAGGTGAAATTTGACCTGAAACTTGACCGATAAGGAGTAATGCGCTCAAAGTAGCTGGAATAAGTTTGTTCTGGGCAGAGAGAACGGTCTAAAGGTTCTGAGGCAGGAAGGAGCTGGGTGTGTTTGCAGACCGAAGGAAGGCTAGTGTATCTGGGACAACAAGGCAGAAAGATGGCTGGGAGCCAGACTGGGAAGGTCCCTGCTGGCTGTGATCAAGATTTCAGATTTTACTCTGGGGACTATGGCAAGTCCTTGATAGGAATTAAGCAGGGGCAGGACCTTATTTGATTACATTTTTATGCAGAATGAGTTATAAGGGTTTGAGTCCAAGCAGGGAGACTAGGCTGGGGGAAGATTAAGAGTTCTGTTTTGGACGTAAGGTATGAGTGGCCCTCCTTGTATCTTTGTTTGCTTATTTACCAAAATATAACTGAAATATCTCAGTGCTTAAAGAAAATGATGATAAACGGATTTAGTTTTGTCTCCCTCTCCCACTCCCAAACAGAAGCCAGTCCTCACTCCTGGCTTGGCTCTAGCTGTCCCTCTGCTGGAGTGCCTGTCGCCCTCACCACCTGTGATGTCACCTCTGGGAGCCTTTCCTTCTTAATGTTGCCACTGATCCCCCCCACCCCGCGTCTTCCCAGGCCCCTTCCATGGCACTGTGTGGTTTACTTATGTAGCACGTTTATTGCCTGGCCCCCTCTGCTAGTATGTGCATTTCCTGAAGGCAGAAATCTTTGTTCTGTGCATTGCGTCTCCCAAGCATGCAGACTGAAGAACGGTGCCCGGCCTGTGTTAGCTTCATGGTGGGGGCGCAGTAGGCGTTTGATGACGTTATCCTTCGGCTTCTACTTCAGTGACATTTGAAACATTAGGTGGGATCTGTCGCTCTGTCTGTGGCCCAAATGCGGGTGGAGCCTTTTAGAGTTTGAATTCTCCCTTCTACCTCAGTAGTGTCATGTTTGTTGAAATGGCGCCATTTTAAGTAAAAACTAATATATGCAATTTGAGGCATGATTTTCCTTTGTCTCAATTTGTTTTTGGCCATTTTTTTTTCACATGGTTTAAGACTTTCATAATTTTCCCCGTCAAATACCATTTGGAATTTTTAAAGTCTTCAGAAGTTATTTCGATATTAACATAGGAAATTTCTATGGTGGTAGTGATAATGAGAAATAAATTATATATACTAGAAAATTTTTTTTTATAGTAATCTTTTATTTATTTTTATATTTATTTTTGGCTGTGATGGGTCTTCGTTTCTGTGCGAGGGCTTCCTCTAGTTGCGGCAAGCAGGGGCCACTCTTCATCGCGGTGCGTGGGCCTCTCACTATCGCGGCCTCTCTTGTTGCGGAGCACAGGCTCCAGACGCGCAGGCTCAGTAGTTGTGGCTCACGGGCCCAGTTGCTCCGCGGCATGTGGGATCTTCCCAGACCAGGGCTCGAACCCGTGTCCCCTGCATTAGCAGGCAGATTCTCAACCACTGCGCCACCAAGGAAGCCCCTAGAAAATATTTTTTAATATATTTTTGAAACCAGTTGCAGTTATGACAGAGATCAGAAAATTTTAATTATTTGTCACCAACAATAAAAATCATGTGAGCAAGAAGCAATTTGGTGTTGCGGAATGTCCATAAGCCTGGCCAGGACACTTTGGCCCTAGCCTTGCCCAGTAATCATAGCCACCCTTTAATGTGTGTCCACTGCCAGACACTCTGCTGAATGCTCTCCAAATGGCATTTCTGATTCTTACGATATCCCTAAAGGTTGCCATGACAACATCCGTTCATAGGTGAGGAAGCAGCGGTCCAGAGAGAAGTTTAACAACTTCAGAAGTTCAGGATCACAATAGTAAGCACGGCAGTGGACATCAGACTTGGCCTTAGCCTGACTCCAGACACACCAGGCTGTTGCTTTCTTCCCGTGACTCC
This sequence comes from Balaenoptera ricei, assembly GCF_028023285.1. NCBI lineage: Eukaryota > Metazoa > Chordata > Mammalia > Artiodactyla > Balaenopteridae > Balaenoptera > Balaenoptera ricei. The sequence continues at coordinate 141,493,923 of NC_082643.1, read as the reverse complement.
CTGTGTGCCCAGGGCCGTCTTCTCCCTTCTCCGAACCTCAGTTTTCCTAATTTTATTTTATTTAATTAATTAATTAATTATTTATTTTTTGGCTGCACCACACGGCATGTGGGATCCTAGTTCCCTGACCAAGGACCGAACCCCCCCTGCCCCCTGCATTGGAAGCGCGGAGTCTTACCCACTGGACTGCCAGGGAAGTCCCATCAGTTTTCCTACTTTTCAAACGAAGGGGTTAGATTTGAACTGTGATGGAGATGTTTACAGCACTGACTCAGAAGGGCTCTAAGGGTCCTCATGGCTGCTCTGCTGCTGGCAGCTCTTCAGTTCATCACACTTTCATTGAGCACCTCCTGTGCACCAGACAGCAGTGTAAGATGCTTAGACGACGAAGGGCAGAAAACCTGGTCTGCCTCTTGGAATTAGCAGGATGGTGTGTTCCCCTAATAGCTTCAGACTTTGAGACCAGTGTGCTAAGTGCCCTGTTCTTCAGCAGTAAACCTTGCCTGTCATACCCTCACGTGCGAAGGGCAGCGCATCAAATCCCCTTGATTCCTTATAGGGTGAAGTGCTCTGTTGTGCTTAGAGGCCAGGAACTCTACTGCTTTTCGTAAGATGGAAGTACGTAGCGGCTGCACAGTGAAGCCGGTACTGATTTAAGGAAATATTCAGCCGTAAATGCTTCTGAGATGAACACAGTCATTTTGGAGGACTGACTATGAGGGGCTCATTAACCCTATACATTCTTAACTCAACTTGAGAGTTTGGTTAACTTACTGTCTCTACCTTAGGGTAAAACAGTCTCTTAGAGCCTACATTTTATCACGTGTAAAATCAGGATAGGGCCACTCTAGTAAAGTACTTAACAGAATATATATTAAACTTTAAACAAACGTTCGATGTCATCATGCTGCTGGAAATACAAGGTACTGTGTACTCTGTTCATTTATACCTTCAAGGATGCTTATGATTTTATTTATGTTCTTAATGGTGTTTTATTTTTAAATTTTTCTTTTTTTATAAATTTAACTTTTAAAAAGTATATATGAACAGTAAAGACTCTCCTGGCCATCTCTGTCCTCCATTCACCCAGATCCCATTCCTTACAAGTACAAACCACCATTTTAAGTTTCTTGTACATTCTTCCTACATTTCTTTATGCAAATAAAAGCAAATATGAGTATTTTTCTTATCCCTCCTTTCCCTACCAAGAGGTACTATAAATACATCGTTCTCTGTATCCTGCTTTTTTTCACTTGACAGTATGTCCTTATTTTTGTGAAAATGAGACCATCTAAGAATTTGTGTGCTCGTAATTATTTCATAGCATAAAGGGTTTTCAGTCTCCATCAACTGACCTGATTACTTTTCAGAGAAATTTACCTTTGGCAGATTTTTACTTAGACTAATTGTTGTGATTTCATTTCATTTTATTATTTATTTATTTATTTTTGGCTGCATTGGGTCTTCGTTGCTGCGTGCGGGCTTTTCTCTAGTTGTGGCGAGCGGGGGCTACTCTTCGTTGTGGCGCGCGGGCTTCTCATTGCGGTGGCTTCTGTTGTTGCGGAGCACAGGCTAGGCGTACGGGCTTCAGTAGTTGTGGCACGCAGGCTCAGTAGTTGTGGGTCGTGGGCTCTAGAGCACAGGCTCAGTAGTTGTGGCTCACAGGCTCTAGAGCGCAGGCTCAGTAGTTGTGGTGCACAGGCTTAGTTGCTCCGCAGCATGTGGAATCTTCCTGGACCAGGGCTCGAACCTGTGTCCCCTGCATTGGCAGGCGGATTCTTTTTTTTTTTTTTTTTTTTAAACAAGGAGGTTACCCCGGATTATCCAAGTGGGCTTGATAAATCATAGGGTCCTTTTTTTTTTTTTTAAGATTTTTTTTATTGATTGATTGATTGCTATGTTGGGTCTTCGTTTCTGTGCGAGGGCTTTCTCTAGTCGCGGCAAGCGGGGGCCACTCTTCATCGCGGTACGTGGGCCTCTCACTATCGTGGCCTCTCTTGTTGCGGAGCACAGGCTCCAGATGCGCAGGCTCAGTAGTTGTGGCTCACGGGCCTAGTTGCTCTGCGGCATGTGGGATCTTCCCAGACCAGGGCTCGAACCCGCGTCCCCTGCATTAGCAGGCAGATTCTCAACCACTGCGCCACCAGGGAAGCCCGGCAGGCAGATTCTTAACCACTGCGCCACCACGGAAGTCTGTTTTTGTGGTATTTTAATCTTCCTTACTTACAGCCCTGCCAAGCTTTCCCCCCTTCCTCCTTCCCAGAAAAATAAGCAAAAATCCAACTCAAACCCTTACATAGTAAGCACCCTCATGGAATGAAATTCAGGAAAAGTTTTGTTTCAATAAAACCATAAATTTTGAAAGTCTTCATTACTTCAGCAAAAATATAGTTAAAAAAATAAAAATAGTAAAGTAATTGAAGGACAGTAACAGTATCATGAAGGATCTAAAATAGAGAAAGTGGTTGATGCTGTCAGAGGATAAAGTTGAATTCTACTTTTTTTCTACATGTAGTTGTTCTGGGCATGGGTAACTCAATATGTGCATCAGTATAGTAACTACAGTGGAGACCCTCCTGTGGCGTGGTGGTTATTTGTTAAATTGTGAGACACCATACATAAAATTTACTTCTCCCAGATTCCTCTCCTGAAATCTGAATTGTAGTTTCCTTTGTGGAATTTCTTCTTGAAAGCACTTAAGAGTATACTGATTAATATTTGCTCACATGCTATCTGAAAGTAGTGGATGTTACTTCAAATACATTTTTTTTGGATGAAAGCAGAATTTTGTGAAATTAGTAATGGAGAATGATTGTGTATTCCTTTCCACCATTCACCCACTTACCCGATGTTTATTGAGGCCTGTTAATGTGCTATTTAGTGGGGAGATGGTGCTGAGTTAGAGACAGTAGACCCCGGTGTGCTACCTGCTCTCAGCCAGTTATCCGCATTTTGACTTCCTGTGTGGCAGTTGATGGATAAGCGTGGCGTTTGGAATGGGCGGTCTTGGGTTCAGGTTCTGATTCGGCCTTTTATTTATCTTGCGGCCTCAGGAACTTGAAACTCAGTCAGCTCTTCCTCCGCAGGTTGGGAACTCGCAGGGTTGTTTGAGTGAACGAGTCTGTGTGGAAGCGTGTACTCTACAGTGGCCTGTGGCACTGTCCTCATAAAATTCACGCGTTGGTCACTCTTCTGATCCCTTGCATTTTCTAGTTGCATTCTCCTTAACTGGATTTGGGGAATATTTGGTTTGGAGTTTGTGAGTCATAGAGATGATGACTGTGCCTCTATCCTATTTTATCATTTTTTCCCTAAGGTGCTTTCAGATACATTGTCTCATTTAATCATTAGGTTAGGGAGATGTTGTTACTTCATAGATGAGGACTTCGTAAGTGATGACATTATACAGTGGAACAAGTGGGACTGACCACTGATACCTAGCCCAAGGGCCTGTCCACTGCCCAGTACTGACCCTTGGACTGGAGAATCCTCTCATCAGCACAGGAAGACCATTTGGTGAGAAGCAATTAAGAGTGCAGTCTCTAAACCATAGTCTTTTTTTTTTTTTTTTATAATTTTTATTGGCGTGTAGTTGCTTTACAATGTTGTGTTAGTTTCTGCTGTACAGCAAAGTGAATCAGCTATACGTATACATATATCCCCTCTTTTTTGGATTTCCTTCCCATTTAGGTCACCACAGAGCATTGAGTAGAGTTCCCTGTGTCTAAACCATAGTCTTAATTTCAGATTCTTGCTTCTCCACTATGGCTGTGTAACCTTAATCAAGTAACTGGAATCTCTGTAATAATACACCAGAAGATTGATTAAGTGCTATAGTAAAAGAAAAACAACAGCTGCTATATAACTGTATAAAAACGTAATAAAATGTGGACGATTCAGGCTGGGAATCTGTTAACAAATCATTCATCCTAAAGGAGAGAGGAAGCAAGAGGACCCACCCGTATAATTCCTCAATGAGAGGAGCATAAGAGCAGACGACAAGGCTAGGAAGCACTGCTTTGATTCAATTTTACCTTTTTTTTTTTTCTTTCTTTCCTTTCTAATTTGAGCTTCCTGGACATACGATGGTGAGAGGTAGTGTGTGGCAGAGTTAAGAGCAGGTGCTCTGGGGCTGGGCAGCCTGGGTTCAGATCCTAGCAACCCCACTGCAGGCTCTTAACTGCTTTGTGCCTCAGTTTCCTTATCCTTCGGAAAAATGAGTTAATACATGTAAAAGATGAGCTTTAGATCAGTAATTATCACTTAGTAAGCAGTGCTTATCTTAAAGGGAACTTTTGAGCAGTTTCATCTGCAAGAGAACATCTGGAGACACAGGAATAGAAATGATCCGATCAGAGTAATTAAAGGCTTTTACTGAGCTGTGAGTCCTGAGCAGGGCACACTCAGCCCGAAGCTGTGAAGAGGAATCTTAAACGTAAGGTAGGTGTTTGTCCTTTAGGGGAGGTGGAGAACTAGGCTAGTAATGTTGGCAGTGAGGGCTGTAACTCATTGTGGTTGTATTCTGTTTTATTTGGGAGACGGCTCAGTGTTGGGCTCCTTTGTCAGGAGATTTAGAGACTCCCCTTTCATTGACTGGCTGGGCACCCGTTCCACAATTGAAGGTTTCTGAGAATTTGTAATGGGTTCGGCGGGGGCTTCCTTGTCTCTTCCACTTTCCTACCTGAGGCGCTGGACGGGGTGTGGGCTGTCTCTGCAGCACTGTTCCCAGCCCTCTGCCTAGGCTTGGCCGTCACTGTTAGCTCTGCCAAGCTTGCAGAGAATCTTGTCACTCTTCCCAGCAAAGGCGTCACTATTTTTTAAGCTTTTTTCTGGCTTTACTGAGGTATAATTGAAAAATAAAATTGTAATATGTTTAAAGGGCACAACGTGATGATTTGATATGTGTATACATTGTGAAATGATTCCCACAGTCCAGTTATTTAACATACCCATCACCTCCCCTAGCTGCGCTTTTTTTTTTGGTGAGACCACCTTCTGTTTAATTAAGTGTGGCCTGATGGTGCCGTTTCATTCTGGGTGCAAACCTTACGGAGCCCTCCCAGAGATGTTCATTCACCAGGTGACTGCCACCTGCCCCAAGCCAACCTGGAAGCACCTGCTTAGCTCTAAAAGCATCACTTCTGTGAAGCTTTCCATCAGTGTCCTGGGGCAGCCCGCGCTCCATCAGTGTCCCAGGGCTGCCATGACAAAGTACCACAGACTGGGCGGCTGGAACAGCAGAAGTTTATCGTCTCAGTTCTGGAGACCAGAAGTGCAAGATCAGGGTGTCAGCAGGGCCGGTTCATTCTGAGGCTGTGAGGGAGCCTCTGTTCCAGGCCGCTCCCCTGGCTGCTGGTTTGCTGGCAATCTTTGGTGTTCCTTGGCTTGTAGATGCTTCACCCCAGCTCATCTCTACCTTCACCTTCACATGGCCTCTCCCTGTAGTCTTGTCTGCGTCCAAATGCCCCGTTTGTATGAGGACACCAGTCATATTGGATTAGGGGCCCACCCTGCTCCAGTATGACATCATCTTAAATAATTACCTCTGCAGTGACCCTATTTCCAGATAAGGTCACATTCTGAGGTGCTGGGAGTTAAGGCTTTAACATGAATTTGGGGGTGTACAGTTCAACCCATAATACCCTCTCTCTGCTTTTTCTACCTCCCCCTGGACACTTTTGGCCTGCTGATATGTAAGTAGATTTCTCTCATGGCACCAAGAGTATTTGATTACATTTATTTGTCTGTGGCCTCCTACTCATTTTGTAACTTTTTATCTCTGCTGCCTTGCACATGATGTGGAAAGTGGCTCTGGTGGAGATATATTAAGTACCTGGAGTTATAGAAATAGAGGAAGATACTGCAGAGGTCGCCTCTTACCTTGTTTTCCTATTGACGGTACCAAAGGCTGTCTGGAGTTGGCTGTGAGGTGGCCAGGGACACCAGCAGAGGCTGCCACTTTTATTATCTTATGAGCATGTTTGATACCTCCTGGTTTATTTTCCATGGCGTGATAGCTCATTATCACCTGGCAGTCTTTATGCTCTCTGAGATTGTTTGAAGAACATTTAGAAATGGAGAAGACCCTCTAGGTCTTCAGCATTCGCCTGACCCAGAGAATTTTGTTAACGGCCACCTTCTTGTTTCAGCCTTTGGTTTGAGTGTTCTGTTTTTAGGGATTCAAAAGTAAATCATGTGAATGGTTGGAATAGTTAGCAGAATGTCTGTGCCAGAAGGGAGATGCCAAGAAATAATTGAATCTGCTCCCAAAGCTTTAGAATTAGCTCGTTAGATGTGTTAGAGAAACAAAAATTTGTCTGGTTTCTGATCTGAGGTTTAGTTACATGTTAGTGAGGGTGCATTGTCCTGGGACTGGAATACCTTTGCTAAGAAAGAATATTCCAGGGCACGCTTTTTGTTATTTCCAGAATAAATATCATTCTAGGCAGAGTGGTATTTTCTGTGGTGTTAGTAGAAAGGGGAGGTTAATCTTAAAATATCCTTTCATCCCAATATCAGTCATATCTGTCTGAAAGAACATGCTGAAATTTGTTCATCTGAAGGCAGACAGAGACCAGCTTATGAAAGGGCTGGAGGCACTTTATTCTGTGAGCAAGGAAAATTATGGAGCATTTCAGACACATACGAAATAGAACAGTATAATGAACCCTGCTTTATCCTTCATCCAGCTTCAGCAGTTACTAACTCATGGCCAGTCTTGTTTATTTTGTGTAACCCTTACTCTCCCTCGACCCCATATAAGTTTTAGGCAAATTCCAGATGTCGTATTATTTCATCCATAAATATTTCTGTATGTATCTAATATAACCATAATAATATCACACCTAAAATTTTTAACAGTAATTCCTTAATGCCATCCAAGTCCAGTTAGTGTTCAAATTTCTAATTGTCTCGAATGTCATTTTTAGTTTTTTATTTTACAGTTTACTTGAATCAGGATCTGGCAGAGATCCTCCTATTACCTGTCGGGTTTTAAGCAGGGGAATGAATGACATGATCTGACTTATATTTTGAAACTCTCTCTGGCCTCACTGTGAAAAATGGATCGGTGTGGGGGTTGCTAGGAGACTGGAAGTGGAGAAACTAATTAGGAGGCTACTGTGTGTCCAGGAGGTGAGTGGTAATTATCTAGATTAGAGTGATGTGGTGGAGGTGGAGAAAAGTGGGTGAATGCGAGATGTCACCTGGGCAGGCCAAGCTTGTTTGTCATGGCTCAGCCAGACTTTTGGGTTCTGCTGGGTGTGTATGTTTGTTTATTTGAAAGTATTATTCCCAGAGATTTCATTGATTTCAGTGTCAACATTTTAAGTTGAGTGAAATCTTAAAATTTTTACACAGGTTAAATTATAGCAACTTTATGGAATATTGAGATAGAGGAACATTAATCCCTACTTCTCTTGAATCAATTTGTTCAACTTTAATACAGCTTATTTGCCATTATATCATCTTGTCTATATGTGACTACAGTGATAATATTGATAACTTTATATAATAGAATAGGAAATATATAGTTTTTCACTTAAACATGTTATAGTCTCGTGTATTATGCTGAAGAATATTCATAGTTTCATAATACTGTATTGAGCAGATTATGCTATAGCCATTCATGTATTGTTGGATGTTGATCTTACTTTTTAAATTATTTTATTTTAAAATTATTCTAAATAATGTTGCAGGAAGTTTTTTTTGCATCTGTATTTTTTCCATTTCTTCTTTAAAAATCTGGATTAAGTAATGACTTTTTTGTAGAGATCTTCCTAGAAAAATTTGCTGTCTTAACACACACTTAAAAACGACATCAATGAAACCTGAAGCCATAATTGACAAAAACCAAGTACAGGCTTTTGTTTTTTAAAGAGTGTCTCTCTCTCTCTCTCTCTTTATTTATTTCGTTGCGCTGGGTCTTTTAGTTGCGGCAGGCAGGTTCCTTAGTTGTGGCACACGGGCTCCTTAGTTGTGGCATGCAAACTCTTAGTTGTGGCATGCATGTGGGATCTAGTTCCCTGGGCAGGGATTGAACCTGGGCCCCCTGCATTGGGAGGGCAGAGCCCTAGCCGCTGTGCCACCAAGGAAGTCCCCCAGTACAGGTTTTGTACTTTAAAAGTTGGAATTATGTTTATTCTTGGTTATTGGGCTCAGAATATGTATACTTTAAGTTTATAGACTTCCTTATTGAAGGAAGACCACATGCATATCTGGTCTTCAGTCTTTATCTTCTCCCATTCATATGGCAATTTGTAATAAAATGAGAGCAATCTCTGCCTTATCATCAGCATGTTGGTTTTACAAAGATTCTTTTCTTTCAGTCAGCTCTGGGAACCAGGAAGCAGCTATAGTTGCCTCTAAAATGTTCCCCTGTGTCCTTATTTACTGATGAAAATGGCTTAAAATTAGGACTCATTTGATAATAGAGAACTCATAATACTGTATATCCTTTTGTCTTTTTTTTTTTTTTTAAATTTTGGCCGCACCACATGGCATGCAGGTCCCCAGCCAGGGCTTGAACCTGAGCCCCTGCAGTGGAAGAGTGGAGTCTTACCCACCGGACCGCCAGGGAGTCCCTGTTTTGTGTTTTTGAAATGCTGAAGTGGAACATTTTTATCATTGGCTCAGAATGGTCAGGTTCATTTATATCTAATGAAGAAATGTCAGACAGCCATTAATAATGTTTTGTTCTTTGGGTCCTTCTTTTAGAACAAACTAGGTTAAAGTAAACAGATGACACTAAACATTTTAAAGGATATGTTCAGAGAAGGGTAAGTTTTAAAGACTACGTTTAGGTCATTGGTTCACTTACATTCTGTTTTATTGCCTTTTAGTCACTGATTATTTTCATACTTTGTCTTTAAGCTTTGTCTTTAAGTCCTTGAAATAGTGTCACTTCAAGTATGCTCTTACTTCTATCATATCTTTAGATTTCAGAAAAGCAATATCCAAATCGATCTTTTTCTTTAAAAAAATGTTCAACTGATTCTTTGGCTGTTGGTACCACAAAATATATATTTTTAATAAACTATTCTTTAAAGCCTTACTATTCAAATTGCTGTTTGAGTCCAGTGGCATTGGTATCACTTGGGAGCTCGTGAGACATGCAGGATCTCAGGCCCCATCTCAGACCTACTGGATATGAATTTGTATCTTAACATGATTCTTAGGCGATTCATATGCACACTAAAGAGCTAATAATGCCAGCCCCAGATTCCTGGTTGGATCCTCCTGTTCAAGGCATCTATGCCCTCAATTCCATCCCTTCCCATCCCTTTGGGAACATTGTTTCCTCTCACTGTCACCATCATCATCATTTACAACATAGCTTAGAGGTTAAGAACAGGAGTTCTGCATCCAGGAGGGCTGCATTAGAATCCCAGCCATGTTAACTTCCTAGCTGGGTGACCTAAGTTCCCCTATCTGTAAAGTGAGGAAAACAATAGTATATTGACAAACAGGGGAGGTGAGAGGATCAAATACAGGTAAAGAACAATGTCTAGCATACAATTCTGGCTGCTTTCATTCTCCTTCCCCTTATTACAAACATTATTTTAGATATCTGTTGCAGCATAACAAACCATCCCAGGACTTTGCAGCTTAAAATAATTATTTTATTATTCATATTTTATGATTTTGTGGGTCAGGAATTTAGGCAAGGTTCAACTGGGCAGTTCTGTTCTATGTGGCATCTACTGAGGTCGCTTGATGACTTTCAAGTTTTTTAATTGTTATTTTAATTAAGTTGTATATTCTGGATGTAAATCTTTTCTCAGATATATGATTTGTAAATTTTTTTCCATTTTTTGTGTTGTCTTTTCACTTTTTTATGTATCCTTTGAAGCACAAATGTTTTTAATTTTTAGGAAGTCCAGTTTATCTTTTTTCTTTTGTTGCTATCCTTTTGGTGTCATATAAGACTTTGCCTAAACCAGGGTCTCTTAGGTTCACTCCTTTACTTTCTTGTAAGTATTCTATAGTTTTTGCTGTTACATTTAGGTCTGTGTTCCGTTTGGACTGAATTTTTGTACACAGTGTAAGAAGGAGCACCATTTACTTTTTTAGTTGCTAATTTAATCACCTCTTTTAAATCCCTACGTTGCTTATCCTCTGTGGCTTGAGGAACTGTTGTTCACTCACTCGCCATTAAAACTCTCTGCCTGTGGGTTCTGAGACTATTTCTCATCTTGTGTCTTTATCCTTTCCTTCTTGTTCTTAATTTATTCAAGATTTTGTAGTTACATACCAGCTGTATGGCAAAAACGGTTCTGGGCGCTGGTCCTGCTCCCTCTTCTCAACTTACGTGCTTCTGCTGGCCAGTTTCCTCTCCTCTCCTGCCCCACCTCTGTGCTGATGACTTCCAGATCAGCACCACTGCCTTCCTCAGTGAGTCTGTCTCCACTTCTGGACTGTGAGTCCAGCTTCCTCAAAGTGAGGACTGCATCTGATTAATTTTGTGCCCAGCACAGTGACTGCACGTAAAAGATGCTCAGTAAACACTGCATATATATATTGTTAAAGCTGTCATTCAGTGGGTTACAAAAGCAGAATGAACTATTTGTATGGTTAGTAAAGGTGCTATTTAGAGATTTATAGTTAAAAGGTGAATATAATTTAGTGTGTTCAAACAGCATTTCAAATAAAAGATTGGGATTAAGAAGAGTGTAAAGTGGGACTTCCCTGGTGGTCCAGTGGTTAAGACTTCGAGCTCCCCATGCAGGGGGCCTGGGTTCAGTCCCTGGTCAGGGAACTAGATCCTGCATGCCGCAACTAAAAGATCCCCCATGCCACAACTAAAAGATTCCCCCATGCTGCAACTAAAGATCCCGCACGCTGCAACAAAGATGCCGCATGTTGCAACCAAGACCTGGCGCAGCCAAATAAATAAATAAGTGTTTTTTTAAAAAAAAGACTGTAAAGTAAGTAGCCATATTAGCAGACGTTTAAATTTGAGCCATTTGGGCATCTTTTCAGGTTATTCACAAACTCAAGGACATGCTGACATTTTCAGAGCCTACTATTATTGTTCTTTGAACCAAGAAGGTGATGTTGATGAAGAGCATTTCCCATTTGCATGAATACAGATGTGTGAGCGGCTTCTCTCCTTTGACCTGTGTGGCGAATCCTTTGCAGAGTTGCCACCAGTCCTTTTTGGGGACAATATCATGAATCAAATTTCTCCAGAAATGAACTGTGCTGCTTTTAGAAGATCCTGTCTGTTTGGGACAATATGATGACTTTAAGCTATCTTGTGGTCAAAATTTTCATATCTAATTATATTTTTTCAGTTTGTCAGAGGATATACTAGCTTTGTTAGATTGTTTTCCTGTTGTCTGCTGAAGAACAGTGGCAAGGACAAAAACTGCCCTTGGTTGGTGGAAGGGTGGGCTATGGCTGATCAGCCACGTGCCTCAGAAGCCACAAAGAAGCATCACACGTCATGGCTCTGACTGGTCAGTCAGTCAGGGCATCCTCATGCTGGAGATTGTATTTATCAGGCTGATGTTCTCATTATGAAATGCTGCTGGACATTGATTCGAAAACAATACTGCCTTTTGTTTTGATTCTGTAGGAACCTGGAAAGATTGTGCAATGAATGGTGACACTCGGGCTGCAGTGGTGACCTCACCACCCCCGACCACAGCCCCTCACAAAGAGAGGTATTTCGACAGAGTGGATGAGAACAATCCAGAATACCTGCGAGAGAGGAACATGGCACCAGACCTTCGCCAGGACTTCAATATGATGGAGCAAAAGAAGAGGGTGTCCATGATTCTGCAAAGCCCCGTAAGAGAAGCTTTGTCTCTGACCAAGTGCCCTCTTCCTTCTTCCACTACTTCAGCTCTTACGCTCTGTTGTATGTGTCATAGTCCGTTTACCTTAACACAGGAAATCAGTGCCTTGTATATATATGTGTATGGCTGTTAAAGAGTTCAGTTTAGTTCAAGTTATCAGACACACAAATGAAAAATCTTCAGTATCATAAAGGATAGGAGGTGTTAATTTCTCCTTTTCACTCTCTCACTGCTTTGCCAGAGAGTCTTTATATATTGCAACCATTTAAAAATTACTCTTTCCTCCAAAACACCTAGCTTGGTGCTGGGCACTTAGTAGGTCTCAGCAACACCTGATTGTTGATTGATTTTACCTTTAGTTGTGGTCGGCATTTGAACCACAATCACGCCCACCTGTCTTCTGTTTGCATCTTTAGGTAAAGTAGTGCTGTTTTCATGTTGATGCTGCTGCCTTTGTGTGTGCTTCATTCTTTTTATCCTTTTAATCTGTTCTTGTTTTATTTCCTTAATATTTTGGGGTGTCACTTGGCAGATAATTCATTTGAGTTATTTTTTTAAATGTTGATCATCTCTATCTGCAAGGAACTGGGTACTTAGCATACAAAGCTTATTTGTTTAGTTGTTATTATTATTCATATATTATTCCTCATAATATAACTTACAGTAAAGTACACAAGTCTTAAGTACACAGCTTGATGAATTTTGACATATGTATAACACCTGTGTAAGCGCCCAGATCAAGTCTCAGACTTTACGTTCTAGTCGAAGGAGATAACCAAGGAGCAACAAACAGAAGCACAGTGCAGGAAGTAGCTGGATGATTAGACTGAGTGTGACTGAGTAGAACAGCCCTCTCTGAGTGAGGAGGATTTGACCTGAACTCTGAACGACAGGAAGGAGCTGGCCGTGCAGCGATGGGGGAGAAGCAGACATGAAATTCCCAGGACAGGAACGAGCTTGAAGAGTCCAAGGGCAGCCAGTGTGGTCTGGGCATAGGAAGTGGGAGTGCGGGGTGCAGTGAGGTTGGAGAGGGAGGAGGGGGCAGTTGCTGTGTCAGAGGCTGTGTCAGCCCAGCTCAGGGTACGGTGCAGACGGGAACGGCACGCTGCAGTCTTTGAGTAACTCATTCTGGGTTGGTATACAGAGAGCACCGTAGAGGGCAAGAGAGTAAGCTGACTTCCAGGCAAGAGGTAGTGGTAGCTTGGGCCAGAGTGGTGGTGGTAGAGGTGGAGAAAGGTAAACTCATTTGTGTTCTATTTTGAAGGTGGAATAAATAGGACTTGCTGATGGATGGGGGGGGGAAGAGGTGAGAGGGAAAAAAAAAAGAATCAGGATAACATCTAGACTTGGCTTGAGCAGTTTTCCTGTGTAAAAGTAATAAGAAACCAAGTGAAAGTCACTAAGGATAGAGTGAAGAAGCTAAACTTCCAGTACCGAGTATGTGCCAGGCACTGTGCTGGGGGCACTGGGGATGCCACGTCCCTACCCACAGGGGTCAAGAACAGAGTCAGCATCAAAATGTTACTGACCCACATGCACTGTGGGGTCTGGGAACAGAGAAAGGACCCTAGAGGGAAGACTGGTAAGGCCTGGGCTTTACTGAGTAGAATGTACCCGGTGTTGGTTTTTTGGTTTTAGGAGCGTGGATCGTTCAAGTGCAGTAAGGAGTGGGAAGGCCCACCCTGTGTGTACAGATGCTGACAGTTGGGAGATGTGAGAGGGAACCTGTGGAAGTTTCCTTCAGACTGAGTCTCTGTTCTCAGTGGAATAACAAGTGGAGGCATCTGCTTAGAATGGGCACAGGGAGTGGTGTAGAGAAGGCATGAAGAGTAGGCGAGGGAATGGGCAAGAAAAGTCAAGAATGATCCCTGGGTTAATGTCAAGGGTGCACTCAGGTCAGTGGTCATGGATTTACAGTGAGACAGTGCGGTACGGTCTTCGTTTTTGTCCCCCAGCCACTTTCAGCAGTGTGAATAGAAAGGGTGTGAAGAGTTGAACTTAACCTGGGGTTGGGATTTTGCCACATGAAATGGTAGAGAGTTGTAAGCAAGGGAATGGCTATAGTTTTAAACCAAGGGCCTAAGCTGAGTGAGAGAGGTCAGGACACAGGGAAGGTATGGGATGGTGATAAGGTCTTAGGATCAAGACGGGGTTGAAGAGAGGGTGAGCTGGACACTAGGAGAGGGTGTTTGGAGAGCACGTGCTTGGCTCTGAGACTGAAGAGGGGCCCAGTTACTAGAAGTGAGCAGGTCTCTAGGGCATGACCATGGAAATAGGAGGCCTGGGTGAACTGGATGACACGGTCGTCGGAGGAGAGGCGATCAGGGAGCTGAGAGGGGAAGGTGTGGATATTTAACCATCTGGAGTTAGGACCAAGCAAAAGGCAAGGTCATTGGCTGGTGACTGCTGTTGAGGAAAGAGTCTGGGGTCCAGATGGGTGGCTCCAGGCCTCACTCACTGGTCGTTGCTAAGCGCAGCTCCATACTGTACATACAGGTCATCTGGAATGCTGTTGATACAGAGGGTCCTTTGCACAGTGGATTGTTTCTTTTTGTGTTTTCCTGACTACGTTTTAAGTTCCTGATGGCAAAGCCGTTTTCTTCCTTTGTGTCCTCAGTGCCTAGAACAGTGTCAGGTGTTGTAAGGTGACTCAGGGTATTTAATCAGTCCTCTACTGTTTAAAATGTAGACTGTTACCTGTTTTCCCTTTTATTGGTAATGCTGGAATGAGCATCCTTATGAATAAGTCTTTGAGCACATCTGTGATTAGTTCCTTAGAAAAGATTCCTAGGAATAGGATGCCTGTTCAAATTTTTAAGCTTTTATCTTGTTAAATTACTGTCCAGAAAGAGTGTACTTACTTATGCTCCAGGTAGTGATATATGAGAATATCCATTTGCCTTTCCAGCACTGGATGAAAACAAACAGAAAATTGGTCTATGTGATAGTTACCCCTGCCTTCCCAAGGAACAGAAAAGAAGCGGTATCTCATTGTTTTAATTTGCCTTTTATTAGGCTTTCTGTGAAGAATTGGAATCAATGATACAGGAACAATTTAAGAAGGGGAAGAATCCCACAGGCCTATTGGCATTACAGCAGATTGCAGATTTCATGACCACGAATGTACCGAATGTCTACCCGGCAGCTCCGCAAGGAGGGATGGCTGCCTTAAACATGAGTGAGTAGTTCCTGACTTGGTAATACATTCTCCGTCATTTTCCGGGTAAAATTTCCTAACATTTTCCAATGTGAAATAGATGAGCGCACACTATGTAATACGTAGAATTGAGTTTTTTTTAAAAATTGAGTTTTAGTTATAGTAAAAGATAGGCCTAAAAATGTCTTGACTATAGAGGGCTCCTTTTTTATGAGCCAGTGAGACTCTGTTATTTCTCAGGCAGGTAACTTTTTATGTGGCTTCTCAGACCCTTTATGAATTTAAAAAAAACTAATCAGAAATAATGCTTGGGGAGTAGCACATTGATTTTGCCTGAACTTATTTCAGTCAAGCCAACATTTCTTTTTTTTTTTTTTATAAATTTATTTATTTCATTTTATTTTTTAAGTTTTTGGCTGTGTTGGGTCTTCGTTGCTGTACGCGGGCTTTCTCTAGTTGTGGCGAGCGGGGGCTACTCTTGGTTGCGGTGCGTGGGCTTCTCATTGCGGTGGTTTCTCTTGTTGCGGAGCACGGGCTCTAGGCGCGCGGGCTTCAGTAGTTGCGGCTCACGGTCTCTAGAGTGCAGGCTCAGTAGTTGTGGTGCATGGGCTTAGTTGCTCCGCGGCATGTGGGATCTTCCCGGACCAGGGCTCGAACCCGTGTCCCCTGCATTGGCGGGCGGATTCTTAACCACTGCGCCACCAGGGAAGCCCCAAGCCAACATTTCTTATCCACCATTGCTCACTGCTGTTTGCAAATGAATGAGAAACAGAGAAATTCCAAAAGAAAGCCAGAAGAAAAATGTTGGATGAGTGAATGTGAGCAAAGTTAGTTAGCAAAGTTAGTTGTGCAGAGACAGCGCTTTGCCATGGCTGTTGAATTTGTAAACATTAACATGACAAGGTGGAGCCCAGGGTACCTTGAGCATCAGCTAATCTGACCTATTGTATACTGTGCCCTGGATCAATCTCTGATGTTTCTAGTTGGATAATCAGCTTCTGACTGACCAACTTAAGGTATTGGTTTCCGTTAGATCACCTGCCATGTGCTATTTACCTGTCTGTTCTCTGGTATTCTTAGAAGTTGATTGACATTCACCTGAATGATAATATCATTAATGTCCAGAGAGTGTTAAAAATCACATGTAATTTACTAGCTCACACTTCCATCCTGAAGTCGAATGGTAGTCATTAGGTTTTCATGTTTTCACATGGATTCTTTTTTTTTTTAATCTGTTTCCATTTATTTATTTATTTATTTATTTATTTATATTATTTTTGGCTGCATTGGGTCTTCGTTGCTGCACACTGGCTTTCTCTAGTTGCGGCGAGCGGCGGGGGCTACTCTTTGTTGCAGTGCACGGGCTTCTCATTGCGGTGGCTTCTCTTGTTGCAGAGCACAGGCTCTAGGCGCATGGGCTTCAGTAGTTGTGTTGTGTGGGTTCAGTAGTTGTGGCCCACGGGCTCTAGAGCGCAGGCTCAGTAGTTGTGGCGCACGGCTTAGTAGCTCCACGGCATGTGGGATCTTCTCGGACCAGGGGTCGAACCCGTGTCGCCTGCATTAGCAGGCGGATTCTTAACCACTGCGCCACCAGGGAAGTTCTCACATGGATTCTTAATGGATTCTAGTGATATTTATATGAATTGGATAATAAAGGACAATGTAATATATTTACTCACATATTGTTTTCTAGTCAGAGATAAAGGAAATTTTAATAGTGCCACACCAAAAAAAGAAGGAAGAAGAAAATCTAGTTTTAATTGTATCTAATAGTTTACTTCTTAAATATAAAAAATTTTAATGTGAATTTTAACCTTTGTTGTGGAATATAACATATGTAGATGGCATAGAACAAAATGATATATAACTTATGAATGGTTTAAGGTGAACGCCTTTATAACCAGCACCCTGGTTAAGAAATAAAGTTTTATCAGTTGCTTGCCCTCTTAAAAGGAATCACCATCTTGACTTGAATGGTATCACTGCCTTGCTTTTCTTTATAGTTATATCACCCAAATGGTTATCTTTAAATATTATGGTTTAGTATTTGTCCTTTTTTACTTACTGTCTCTTAAGCATTTTTAAAGCTCCAAGTTGCCCCTCCATCTCTCTTTTTCTCCTCGCACTTTAAAGGAAATGGGTTTTGTTGATCTGTAGAGTTTGCTACAGTCTTGAATTTTGCTGATTCCATCTCCATGGTGCCCATATGTTCTTTTTTCTTTTGTATTTACAGTAAATTGGTAGCTGGGTCTAGAAGCTTGGCTGTATTTGCATTTTGTTCTTTGGCAAGCTCACTTCATAGGTGGCACTGTGTTCTATCCGCAGGCGCATAAGTCTGCTTGTTGCCATTTGTGCTGTAGCAGCCATCGATGCTCAATGCCTAGATCCGTTAATTTAACAAAGGTTCCAAGATGGTGATATTTAATTTTGTCATTCCTTCTTCTTTATTTACTAGTTAGAATATTTCTGTAAAGAGAAACTTCTCTGGGAAATGGGGCATGGCCAGAAAGGGGGCTGCCTCATTCTCTGTCACTCAACGCATGATTGCAGGGAGGCTGGTGCCAAACCATTCATAGATGACCTGCTTTTTGGTCAGGGTTTCATACGGAGCAGAGCAGCTTCGTTGCTGAGATCTGTTGGAAGTCAGCCTTCAACCCACACGCACAAAAAGAAACTTCCTCTCAGCTCTTTTGCTTACCCCGTGGTACGGTTTGTATAAAGGTAACCGTTCAAAATGAGAAGTTGGTTTCCTGTCATCTTCTAAAGTGACCAATTACTATTTCTTTAATATTATTTTGAATGCATAGATTTTTAAAAAAATTTATTTATTTGGTTGTGTCGGGTCTTAGTTGCAGCAGGCAGGCTCCTTAGTTGCAGCTCACAGGCTCCTTAGTTGAGGCTCGAGGGCTCCTGTGGCTCGCCGGCTCCTTAGTTGCGGCACATGGGCTCCATGGTTGTGGTATGCGGGCTCCTTAATTGCAGCTTGTGGGCTCCTTAGTTACGGCTCACTGGCTTCCTTAGTTTTGTGGCATGAGAACTCTTAGTTGCAGCATGCATGTGGGATCTAGTTCCCGGACCAGGGATCGAACCCGGGCCCCCTGCATTGGGAGCACAAAGTCTTAACCACTGCGCCACCAGGGAAGTCCCTGCAGAGATTTAAATGTATTTAATGTGTTTCAAAACATTGCAGTTATCCTTTTTGATACTACTCACATTGTCCCACCTTTGACGAAAGAGAACCTCTCCAAGTTGACTCCTGAGCCTAGTAGTCTTTGACAGCTTCCAAGCCACCTCCCACAGGAGATGTTCTAGGCTCATCTTGTACATTTCCTGCCCCACATCCGGAGTCAGCCATTTCTCTAAGAAACCTTGATTTATTTTTGTGAGAAATGAAATTTTAATCTGGGTGCTAGGAATGCTGTTTGCTACTGACTGGTTAGTTATTCCTTTTAGGCCTTTTTAGTGGATAGAGCTAGGAAATATAAAATTACCTTTGGGAGGTTTCCTAAGAATCCGCCTGCCAATGCAGGGGACACGGGTTCAAGCCCTGGTCTGGGAAGATCCCACATGCCGCGGAGCAGCTAAGCCTGTGCGCCACAACTACTGAGCCTGCACTCTAGAGCCCGCGAGCCACGGCTACTGAAGCCCGCGCAACTAGAGCCCGTGCTCCGCAACAAGAGAAACCACCGCAGTGAGAAGCCCGCGCACTGCAACAAAGAGTAGCCCCTGCTCACTGCAACTAGAGAAAGCCCGCGCACAGCAACGAAGACCCAATGCAGCCAAAAATAAACAAATAAATAAATAAATTTGTTTTTAAAAATTACCTTGTGATTTGTATACTATATTGATAAATTGGAATTGTAAGTATAATTATAAATATATTGGAATTATAATTCCAATTAAAATTCAGGTCTAAGGGGTTTTTACTTAACCTCTTCTATCTAACATTTGTTTTTCTTTCTTCTACAACAAGAATTCTGGTTCTCCAGGACACCAGGAATAACAAAACTAGAATATTACTTAGTAACTCATTTGCTTTCTCCCACATACCACACACAGTATCAATCCTATACCAATAATATGTTCTCTCTTCATGTTTTAAAATAGTTATATTCTCTGTTGTCAGAGCATGTAACCATTACATGTTATGGTCTTGTTTTTACGTTCATTTTGTGTTACAATTAATAACTTAATTCTGTAATAAATATATATTTAATGCTCACCACCAGTCCTTGTATCAGTGCCCCTTTAGTCAGTTTGGTTGTCTGAAGTTCCTTTTATAGTAGATTTCCCAGAAAACACTTGTGGAAAGGATTTCTGCGTTCTTGCGTCGTGACCTTTATATGTCAATGTTAATTTGGTTTAGTTTGGGTATAAAATCATTGGCTCACATTTTCCTATTTTGTGTATCTTAAATGCGTAATTCATTTTCTTAGAATTTGAAGACAATCTTTCCATATAAGTTACTTGGTTTCTTTTCCTTGATGCTCATAAACTATTTTCCTTTTTCTTTAGAGTCCAGAAATTTTACCAGAATATGTCTTGGTGTTCGTTCGTCCTTCTAGGCAATTTTCTCAGATGATGTGCCCTTCCAAATCTTTTTTATTTTCAGAGTGTTTTCTTGAATTGGTTTTTAGTATTCATTCTGTTCCCTTGCTTTTGTTTCCTGGTATGCGCATGTTGGATTTTCCTTGTCTGACTTCTTTAACCCTCACGTTTTCTCAAGTCCTTTTTATCACTTTCTTCATTTCTTTATGATTTAAAAAGTTTTTCTCCTCTTTCACCTTTATGCTGTTTTTAGTATTTGTTTTTAAAATTATTTTTCATTTATATCTAATTCCTTTTATATTCCAGACCTCATTTCTGAATTTTTCTAATTATATTAAAATTTTTTCATATCTTTTATTATTAATGCCTTTCTTTATCTTTTATGAAATGATAGGTTATAGTTTTCATTTGTTTTGTGGATATGTCTTTCTTGTGTGCTTTTGTTATGCATAGGAATGTGATTTTGCTCCTTTTTCTTTTAATAATTTATTTTTAAAATTTATTTATTTAATTTATTTATTTATTTTTGGCTGCATAGGGTCTTCGTTGCTGTGTGTGGGCTTTCTCTAGTTGTGGAGAGTGGAGGCCACTCTTCGTTGTGGTGCGTGGGCTTCTCATTGCTGTGGCTTCTCTTGTTGCGGAGCACGGGCTCTAGGCACGCGGGCTTCAGTAATTGCGGCGCGTGGGCCCAGTAGTTGTGGCTCGTGGGCTCTAGAGCACAGGCTCAGTAGTTGTGGTGCACGGGCTTAGTTGCTTCTCAGCATGTGGGATCTTCCCGGACTAGGGCTCGGACCCGTGTCCCCTGCATCGGCAGGTGGATTCTTAACCACTGCACCACCATGGAAGCCCTCTTTGAATAATTTTTGTGTGGTATTTGATGATGATATTTTTCTGTTCATTTTACATGGAATTAGTTTTCCTGGAGGAGTCTAGTTCAGGAATCCTGACTCTAGAGCTCCCTCTTCTGTTGTTTTTGTGAAGTGCTAAAAAATATGGCAGCTTATTTAATTCTCCTCCCTTGCTTTTATCTGGGTCTTTTCTCTTTTTTTCTTTTCTTTTCTCTTGTTCCCAGCCCCATCTTCCCCTCTGCTCCTCTCACCTCTTTATTTTTTTAATAAATTTATTTACGTATTTATTTATTTATTATTTTTGACTGCGTTGGGTCTTTGTTGCTGCGTGCAGGTTTTCTCTAGTTGCGGTGAGCGGGGGTTACTCTTTGTTGTGGTGCGTGGGCTTCTCATTGTGGTGGCTTCTCTTGTTGCGGAGCACGGTCTCTAGGCACGCAGGCTTCAGTAGTTGTGGCTCGTGGGCTCTAGAGGGTAGGCTCAGTAGTTGTGGTGCACGGGCTTAGTTGCTCCGCTGCATGTGAGATCTTCCCAGACCAGGACTCAAACCCGTGTCCCCTGCATTGGCAGGTGGATTCTTAACCACTGTGCCACCAGGGAAGCCCCATAATGTATATGTTTAATACTGTAAATTTCCTTCTAAGTTTTGCTTTACTGCATCCTACAAATTTTATTACTTTTCTGTTATTGACTTCTACCTTAGTTGTATTAATGTTGGGGAACTTGGTCTTTATGAAATAGTCTTTGACGTTTTCAAGACTTACCTTATGGCCCATTGTGGGATGTTTAATATCTCAACTGTTATTTGATTTACATTTGACAAGAAGTATTAAATCTTTGAGTCTTGTTTCTTTTTTTATTTCAGGTCTTGGTATGGTGACTCCTGTGAATGACCTTAGAGGATCTGATTCTATTGCCTATGACAAAGGGGAGAAGTTATTGCGGTGTAAACTGGCAGCGTTTTACCGACTAGCAGATCTCTTTGGATGGTCTCAGCTTATCTACAATCACATCACAGTGAGTATTAAATGGGGTAGTAACTGAATGATAAGTGGAATATTATGTGTCTGGCACCACCTGTTTTCATTTAGGGGAAGAGGGAATCTGGCTGAGCTGAAGTAAATCTTGGAACACCTTCCTTCTGATTGCTGACTGCAGAGTATAATAATCTGAGAATTAGCCAGTTTGAATTAAAAATTATGAGAACCAGTAGTTCTTTAAAACTTCTTGCTTGCTTGCTAACCTAATAAATGAGTGTTTACCAAATTATAGGTGGTTCCTAAAGTTCTGTTTATGCCTAAAAAATCAAGAATGAAGATGTTTTCTTTCCTACTTTGACCAAAGCCTTCTATCTCTCATACTTATTTCTTCAGATATTCCAGTTTTAGCCATTTTTCAACATTATCAGGACCTCTAGTTTCTTCAATTCATTCTTTTTTTGTTTTTTGTTTTTTGTTTTTTTTTTAAAGGTTTATATTTAGAGACTATGCCTCTTTAATGTTTTTTTTTTGTTTTTGTTTTTTAATTTATTTATTTTATTTTTGGGTGTGTTGGGTCTTAGTTTCTGTGTGAGGGCCTTCTCCAGCTGTGGCAAGCGGGGGCCACTCCCCATCGCAGTGCACGGGCCTCTCACTGTCGCGGCCTCTCTTGCTGCGGAGCACAGGCTCCAGACGTGCAGGCTCAGCCGTTGTGGCCCACAGGCCCAGCTGCTCCACGGCATATGGGATCTTCCCAGACCAGGGCTCGAACCCGCGTCCTCTGCATTGGCAGGCAGATTCTCAACCACTGCGCCACCAGGGAAGCCCCCTTTTTTTGTTTTTTAATAAATTTATTTATTTTTTGGCTGCATTGGGTCTTCTTTGCTGTGCTCAGGGTTTCTCTAGTTGCGGTGAGCAGGGGCTACTCTTGGTTGCAGTGTGCATGCTTCTCATTGTGGTGGCTTCTCGTTGAGGAGCACAGGCTCTAGGGTGCGCGGGCTTCAGTAGTTGTGGCGCACAGGCTCAATAGTTGTGGCTCACGGGCTCTAGAGTGCAGGCTCAGTAGTTGTGGCGCACGGGCTTAGTCGCTGCTTGGCATGTGGGATCTTCCCGGACCAGGGCTCAAACCCGTGTCCCCTGCATTGGCAGGAGGATTCTTAACCACTGTGCCGCCAGGGAAGCCTCTTACTGGATATTTTAAATTATTAATATAGTGTCTGCTTATTGTGGCAAGCGTCCCTTACACAGACGTTGAAAGAAGAGATCATAATCCTGTGAATACTCTTATCCCCCTTGAGATAACCAGCATTAACAGACGTTTAAATCGTTTTACCCTTTTCTCCATACTCAACACACTCAGTACACACAATACTTAATACACATGTGTAGGTGTTTTTTACTTGTGGACTCATAACCAGCAGTGCTTAGTTCAGCTCCGTTCTTTTTTTTTTTTTTAAGTATTTATTTATTTGTTTTGGCTGTGAAAGGATCTTAGTTGCTGGATGTGGGCTTCTTAGTTGCGGCAGGCGGACTCTTAGTTGTGGCATGCAAACTCTTAGTTGCGGCATGCATGCAGGATCTAGTTCCCTGACCAGGGATTGAACATGGGCCCCCTGCATTGGGCGCACGGAGTCTTACCCAGTGGACCACCAGGGAGGTTCCCAGCTCCATTCTTGACTCCAAGGAATGCTCTCTGATGGTAGTCTGAAGCCCACCTTTGTGACCAGTGCACTGTGCTTCTGGGATGTGGTAGGGATCTTTGCCAGATATACCGAGTTACCCTTCCCTCTCTTCTCCACATTGCCGCTAAAGTGAACCTTTCAAAATGCAGACCTGACCCTGTTGTATCCATGCTGTCATGCTTGTGGAATGTTACTTCCACCCCAGCACGCCTGCTTTATTTCCCCCACAGCAGTTACCATCATCCATACTGTACGTTTGCTCGTCGTCCACATCAGCTCCATGAAGGGAGCCTCCAGCCGTGTCCTGGGAAGAGTTCCTGTGCTGGGCACAGAGGAGGCACACGCTGAACTCTTGGCTGAATGATGGAGTGAAGCCTCCAGTTGAACTGAAATTCTGCCTTAGTAAAATTATCAAACGGGACTCCATGGTGCCTTTTGATATTTGGTCAGTGGATCCAGTTAACCTCCCACAAGTGCTGGCTCTCTTCCTTGTGCCTGCGTGGAAATTGCTGGCCTCTGTGGCTAATTATACTTGACAGAACGCCTGTGTAGAGATTTAATGCTAAATGGTTGCCTAAAAATTAGTTCCTTGAAAATGTTACAGTGCTAAGAGGAAATGTAATCCTTGGCTTAATGCCAGCCTTACATTCTCTGGGGGTTTTAAAAGCTGTTTACTACTAGTCCTATTATGAATGCTATTTAAATAAGTTTGAATTGCTTAAAGTGCTCATTTTTTCCCCTTTAATTATTTAGGACTTGGCAAAATTAAAACATTAGTTAGGTGTTTGCTTTTCTGTAAGTGATCTGTTTGGGACTTAACACTGAGTAAAAAAGAAATTCAAGTTACAAAACATATTTCTTATATCTTGTGAACTAGAGAATCTGAGGAAGAAAGTTTTTGTTTTTGTTTCTTTAACTATTTATAGCATCCATCTTTCGGTTTCACAGTCTGGGCGTTACCATATATAGATGTAACAGAAAAGAAATATTAACAGGATCAGCGCAGCCAAAAAGTGCTCACAGGTCATCGTGCCCTTTCTTTGAAGGAGGGCAATAGGGATTTTCTGCTAAAGGGATTTAAAAGTGCTAACAGGTGTTAGAGGATTGGAGATGATTGTCTGAATTACATCTCTGTCTTAAGATTGTATTGGATTTAGAGAAGCTTTTGAGCGGGGGTGTCAAAAGACAGGATAGCCCAGTTGGCACATGGGCTGGGCTTCCTCTCTTGCTGGCACTTAGCCGATGGCAGGGTCCTTCCGTCCCTAAATGCCTCTTGGTGTCAGTGGAGTGCTAGGTTCGCCTCCTTTCTGGATTCCACGGAATGCTAACCCTCCGAGGTGGTGGCTCCAGAGGTGGTGGCGGGTCCACAGTGACTGTGTCCTGAGGACGTGATAGGGGGTCTCTGCCAGAGGTAGTGAGTCGGGTGTATTTGGTTTTCGCGGAATGGCGTTAGCGCTCATTCCTTGTGCACAGAGAAGGGGCATTAGATGTGGGAAGACTCGCAGTTAGACCAGTGCTAGGCCATCAGGGACTAGAAAACTTACTTTGAAATGACCTCTCTTTTTTCAGTCTACATCAGTATTTAGCACTTTCTCCTTTTTGTTTCAGATTCTGAAAATTGTATATTTTAAGCTTTTTCCATAATAATATGTAGATCTGTTAAGCTCACTCTTGGAAATATATGTTAAGGAAAGAAGTCAAAGAAGAAAACATGATGTATAAATATATTTATTATAGCATTATCTATAATAATAAAAAAATTTGAGTCAATATCCATCAGTAGGTGGGAAATGGCTCAGTTATTCAACATCAGCTTGAGGGAATGTTACATACTATGAAAAATAATTGATAAAGACCATGTGAAACCATGGAAAATAATTATTATAAAAGAGAAAATAGGGCTTCCCTGGTGGCACGGTGGTTGAGAATCTGCCTGCCAATGCAGGGGACACGGGTTCGAGCCCTGGTCTGGGAAGATCCCACATGCCGCGGAGCACCTAGGCCCATGAGCCACAATTACTGAGCCTGCGCGTCTGGAGCCTGTGCTCCGCAACAAGAGAGGCCGTGATAATGAGAGGCCCGTGCACCGCGATGAAGAGCGGCCCCCGCTTGCCGCAACTGGAGAAAGCCCTCGCACAGAAACGAAGACCCAACACAGCCATAAATAAATAAATAAATAAATAAAAATTTAAAAAAAAAAGAGAAAATATAAAATGTATACTGTTTATATGAATTATGTGTATATATATAGAAAAAGAAAAAAGTGAGTAAAACTGGCTATGTAGTATTTTTTTAGTGTGGGACCTGATAGCATGAGTGTGCTTCTAAAATTTATGTGGAGGAAAAAAGGCCTAGAATAGATAACTCCTGAAGAACTAGGTAAGGAGATATTTTTTCCTATCAAGTGTCTAACTTATAAAGTGATGGTAACTAAAATAGTGTGCTGTGGGGAAAGGCAGAAACAGATAAACCAGTGGGACAGAGCTCAGAACTGGATCTTTATGTATTGAAATCAGATATACAGGGACTTCCCTGGTGGTCCAGTGGTTAAGACTCCACGGTCCCAGTTCAGGGGGCCTGAGTTCAATCTCTGGTCAGGGAACTAGATCCCGCATGCTACAATGAAGATCCTGCATGCCTCAACTAAGACCCGGTGCACCCAAATAAATAAATAAATATTAAAAAAAAAATCAGATATACAAAAGAGTCTGCATTGCAGATCATCAAGGGAAGAATGATGGACCAGGCTATAATTGGTGCTGGCACAATTAGATTGAAAAATTAGAATTGGAAAATTGTATTGGATTCTTACCTTATACTGTATAGAGTCACAAAGCAATTCCAATGAATTAAGCATTAAATGTGAAAGATAATACTTAAAAAATTTTAGGATCAGTATAAGCGAAAATCATTTACCTTTAACCTCTGACTTAAGGAAAGTTGTCTTAAGACACAAAAGCACTTATCATAAAAGAAAAGATGAATAAATCATTTGACTACATTAAAATAAACAAATTTCTCATCATTAAAAGACACCATAAAGAGAATGAAACTAAAAGCTTACAACCTAGAAGAATTTGCCTCACGGTTAGCCCACAAGAAATTAGTATCCAGAATAGATAAAGAACTATGAATAAGCAAACCAGTATAAAATGGACAAAAGACAAGTCAATTTACAGGAATTTCACAGAAGGGGAAATAAGACTGGCTTATAAAAATATGAAATGTTGCTCAACTCAGTTGTAACTGGGAAATTATAAAGTCACAATGGAATACCATTTCATGGACATCAGATTTTAATTTTTAGGAAAGATGGTTATAGAAGCACAGAACTATCATATACTACTAGCAGGAGTGTACATTTAATTAGGCCCTTTGGAAAATAATTTGGCTTCATCTACTACTTTGTTACCCTGGAGAAACTTGTACCATGTACACTAGGAGACAGGTGTAAGAATGTTCATAGCATTGTTTTTAATGGCAAAATGAAAACCACGTCCATTGACAGAAGATGGATACATAAATTGTATATTCATCCAATAGACACCACTATACAGCAATGAGGATGAATAAATTATTGCCATGTTGTATATCATCTGGAGGAATCTCAGAAATAGTGTTGAGGAAAAAAAGTCACCGAAAAATACAGTATGATTGCAATTACATGAAGTTCACAAACAGATAAAAATTAAGCAATACATTGCTTAGGGATGAATATATATAAAGTAAAACTGTAAGGAAAAGAAACAAAATTCTTAACACGTAACTCAGGATAGTGATTACTTATGGGATATGGGGGGAAAGAAACAGCTTCAGAAATATTAGATTTATTTTGTTTCTGAAGCTGGTTGAAAGGTACATGGGCGTTTGATTTATTATACTTAAATTGTACATATACCTGCTAAATACTTTTTTACAGGTATGTTTCAAAATAAAAACTTTTAAAATAAGCAAAAATATCTGACATGGGACTTCCGTTGTGGCACAGTGGTTAAGAATCTGCCTGCCAGTTCAGGGAACACGGGTTCCATCCCTGGTCTGGGAAGATCCCACATGCCACAGAGCAACTAAGCCCATGCGCCACAACTACTGAGCCTGCGCTCTAAGAGCCTGTGAGCCACAACTATTGAGCCCGCGTGCCACAACTACTGAGCCTGCACTCTAAGAGCCTATGCGCCGCAACTACTGAGGCCCATGCGCTCTAGGACCCTTGTGCCACAACTACTGAGCCTGTGTGCTGCAGCAGCTGAAATCCGCGCACCTAGAGTCCATGCTCCGCAAAAAGAGAAGCCACCGCAATGAGAAGCTTGCGCACCACAACAAAGAGTAACTCCCACTCGCCGCAATTAGAGAAAGCCCACGCGCTGCAACAAAGATCCAATGCAGCCAAAAAAATAAAATTAAAAATATCTGACATTTAATTTTTCCCTGTTTGCAACCTTATTTTTCTTCATCCCAGCCAATAAATACACAGAGTAATTCCTTGTTTAAGTTTTGTTTTGACCCAGTTTGGGAATTGGGGAATTTGCATAGTTTTGATTAAGATAGTTAAAAAGATCAGCATCCTTTATAAAATAAAAGAACTGATTTTAGGGTTAAAAAACCTGGCTAACTTATAATTAATGGGAAAATATTTGGGGGAAAGGCCCAAAATTTTGGAAAGGCCCAAATACTTTCTGGCCCCTCGGTAGTGAAAGTGCGGAGTCCTAACCACTGGACTGCCAGGGAATTCCCAGCATTTTCGAAACAACTAAAAAGGAGTAGAGGCCTAGTAGCAGAGATTTATAGAGAATGGATATTGTAGAGGTGGCTTTCCTACTACCACTAATACTATTGCAGTAGTGTAATAGTTAAGAGATGCCATTTATTGAAAGCTTTATTGTGAGTACAAGCCCCTTTCATCCCCACTTCATGGGTGAGGAGACCAGGAGCCCAGGGTCCCCAGAGCAGCATAGACAGTTCTAGGTTTTAACTCAGGTCTTATATGACTGTGGGTCCGCATTCTAGTGTGCTGAGGAAATCCAGTGAGTTTCGCGTGAAGGTGACATGGAGCAGATGGGATAGTTTCAGACGCCCCAGGACTAAACTACAGTTTAGGGCGGAGGTGTGTTGCACACCACAGACAGATTTCTGCTCAGTGTGAGAGAGAGTGTTTAGTGATTAGGCCTCTCCAGCTTCTGTTTGTTCACTGCCGTACCCTAGCATCCAGGTGCAGAAGGCCTCCGGGACTATTTGCTGAATGAAGGAACGAGGCTGGCCATGTGAGGGCATCACTGCACTGTCCAAGCAGACACTCCTCCGCCCCGTGTGTGTTTCTTTTGGGCCACTACGGAAGTCACTGTGCTGGTTAGGAAGTTGGACTAAACACCATAAGGCCTTTTCCACAAACACTGAATTCCACCTACCCGACCCTAATTAGAATTCTTAGCCCAGTAGTAAATGTATTCCATCCTAATAGCTTTGGGAAGTCTTTTGAGTCTGTCCCAAAATCATTATATTGATAAAAATTAGACTAAATTTTTGTGAGGGCAGAACTCTTCCCCCCGCCCCCACTACATGACTAGCATCTAGCACATATCCATCGTATGCGACAAATCTGTATTGTTGAAAGAAAACTATATTGTGGAAGGAAGAAAGATACCAGGGGAGTGAGGATGTGATGTGTAGAGACTTTTGGTCAGGCAGAAAGGAAGAATGCTCTCTTATTTGTGATTTTTATGATTGTTCACTATCATATAGGTTTTGAGTACTTAAAAAAAAAAACCATTTTGACTTTTAAAAAATAAGGTTTGGTTTTCATTATTACACCCTTGAGGAGTGTCACCTTTTTGCACATGATACTGGCTTGGTAGCCACCAGAAGGTTTTTTCTTTATAAAGTTAATTATCATGAATGTGACCAAGATGCACTTCATGTACCCAGTAAGTTACTACAACATAATAACAGAAAGCTTTCAGTACCCCTTAGCTTTGTGATAGGCACTGTACTTAAGTGCGTCCCTATGTAGCTCAGTTAATGCTCACAAAAAACCCGTGAGTCTGTGGACTGAAAGAGATGCAAATAATTTCAGTAGGATTTTTGAGCTAACTCAGTAATTCTCCCCACAGACCAGAGTGAGCTCCGAGCAGGAACACTTCCTCATTGTACCTTTTGGACTTCTCTACAGTGAAGTGACTGCGTCCAGTTTGGTAAGAATGTCCTTCTCTTCTTGGGCATCAAGTATATGTAGGTCATATTAGATAATTAAATACCGTCTAATCTTGTTAGACATGTAAAACCCAAGAAAGAGGAAAAACTCTTGTGTGATTAACTCAGGGAAAAACTTTTAAAATTAGTTATAAACACTTTAAACTTTGGTTTAAGTAATTTCTAGTTAGGATAACATGAAATCCTCTTGATATTTAAGACTTTGCTTTCTTATTTCAGGTTAAAGTCAATCTACAAGGAGAGGCAGTGGACCGTGGAAGTACTAATCTAGGGGTAAATCAGGCTGGCTTCACGTTACATTCTGCCATTTACGCTGCACGCCCGGACGCGAAGTGTGTTGTGCATGTTCACACACCAGCAGGGGCCGCGGTGAGTGCGCTGCCCTGGTAGAGACTTCAAGTTTAAAGCCGTTCAGTGAGCGGCACTTCACATTTCCTCCAAATTGCCCTCTCTTGTTGCACCAAGTCAACAAACCTCATTTTGTTGGATTAGAAAAATCTTTTTTCCTCACTACATTTGACTTTCTTAAAAGAATATATTTTAAGGGGTCCATTTACTATCTGATTTTGAAAAACATGTAATAAGTCTGAAAATGTTGTAAGACTTAACGATTAGAAAATCAGTGTTGAAGAGGGGAGTGAGATTTCAGCGTATGGGAGACTGGGAAGTGCAGAATGACAGCAGTGAATTGAGACTCCTTGTTTGAGAAGAGAAGTGGGAAGAGGAGGGAGGGTGAGGTGGGGTGGTAGGTGGGGGACGCTGGGCTCAGGCAAGGGTTCGTGGGATGCAGGAGACTTGAACCTGCTTGACGGGCTGTGGGGAAGGCGCCAGGCACCTGTGATGGAGAGGTTGAGGCCGAGAGACACACCGGCCAGCCTCCCACAGATGATCCGCTTGGAGTTAGCGAAACCCAGGCTGGATCGTGACTGGGGAGAGTAATACCGGGGGAGGGAGTTCCCTGGCGGTCCAGTGGTTAAGGCTTGGCGCTTTCACTGCCCTGGCCCGGGTTCAGTCCCTGGTTGGGGAACTAAGATCCCCTCAAGCCGTGCGGCGCAGCCAAAAAATAGAAAAAGAAGGGGGAAGAGGGCACAGACGGTGCAGACTATTAGGAGACTTGGCCGTTGAGCCCTGAGCTTGCCAGGAGCCTGCCCCATCCTGGTCACCAAGCCTCGACCCTTCTGGTGCAAAGTGGCCACCTGACAAAGCCTCAGACCCCTCAGTATGTGTGAAAATGTACTTTCTGGTTGTTGTTACAGTCATGTGAAAGCGAAGCGCTCAAGAACTGTCTAGAATTGTCTTTTTTATCACCAGTTTTATACTTTAATGACTTCCTGGGCTTATTTGTTTGACAGATGGCCTCATTGATTAAGTAATACTGAATTTCACTCTATCTTGATGTTTTAATGTCATAGATCTTGGGTTGTTTGGATGAATGTTGGATCTGGTTTGTTTGTTTTATTTTGAAGATATGGTTCTTGATGTCAGCATCAGTTTTATTAGTTATATCATTCTCCAGATGATGTAATTTTTTCTTTAAAGAATGCATGCTCTTCCAACCCCAAAAAATCCATGCAAAAAAAAGAAAAATCCATGCATTTTAAAGAACCATTAGAGGTACCTTTGAGACTATGGTTATTACAAATAGCATGTAATTTGTTTTAAAAATTATCAAAGTAACTTTACTTTGTAAGGAAATATCTTCTTATAGAAAGGCTGATATTGTGAAAGGAATTAAATATGGTACTGCCTTTTTTTGTGGTATTGTCTTTTTAGATTAACTTTTCTGTAAGAAATTGTTACACTTACATATGTATTATTTAAATCTTTGGGGCCTGTTAGTCTAGGTGGAAGACCTGTAAAATTAGCATATTCTAAAGTCAGTTTGGGAAAGTTAAGGAAATTAAAGGGCTATATGGACACTTAGATTTTTCACTTAAATAAATGTAGAGAATTTATACAGTATAATTATCCTAAACCTTTATAAATCTCCTTTTATCTGACTTTCAGGTGTTCCTATCTCACCTACAACCTAAGATGAAAAGTACACAAAACCTTACAGCCCTTCAGAAACCCCTCTTTGCAATGTTGTGACTCATTCAGAGGAAGCCATTATCTCTCCTTGCAGTAGATCCAGGCAGGACTCATCTTATTAAATCTGAGCTCACTTGGTGTTTACAATCAGTGTGGGAGAAATCCAGAAAGATCTGGAATTTCTTTTGAGGCCTTCCTTGACAGTGGTAGCTTTGATTTTTAAAAATAGATTGGTGGTGAGCCCCAGAAGTAACGTTTATCTTCAATTCATGGGTTCATTTATTTCTGAAAGGAGAACAAAGTAAAATATGTTCCCCCCTTTATTTTTTTGAGGAAAGCATTTGCCATGTCGTCAGTGTGTAGCTTCTGATTTGTCTTCGTTGATGGTGTTGGTTGTTCTCTAGGTCTCTGCGATGAAATGTGGCCTCTTGCCAATCTCCCCAGAGGCACTGTCCCTTGGAGAAGTGGCTTATCATGATTATCATGGGATTCTGGTTGATGAGGAAGAAAAAGTTTTAATTCAGAAAAATTTGGGGCCTAAAAGCAAGGTCAGTAGGCATCTAATCTGGTATGTAAATTACAGAGGAAAGAAGAAAAGCGTATCTGTCTTCTTGCCTAGGCCCATAGAGCTTTCCTGTCTCCTCCCTTTAGGTTCTTATTCTCCGGAATCACGGGCTTGTATCCGTTGGAGAGAGCGTTGAGGAGGCCTTCTATTACATCCATAACCTTGTGGTTGCATGTGAGATCCAGGTAGGTGGTGGCCGTTCCGTTTGGTCTGTAGTATACTTAGGTGTTTGTGGGGTTCCCATAGATTTTTGATACTTGTTTTGCAGCAGTGAGTCTGTGAGCAATTTCTTTGCTAAAGATGAGCTCATGGATTTGGAAGATGACCAGGGAAAATGCCGTTTCACTGATTTAAGTCGGCAAATGATTATTGGGCTTTTCATTTCTAACTTTTTATTTTTCAAATGCATAAGTCACTACCACTGATGGAGTACTAGCATATGCCAGCCCTGCTATCAGGTGCTTTATTTATGTTACTACATGTCATTTCATTTGAACTCCACGCACTCTTTTTGAAAAAGTAGGTGCAGGGCGTAGAGACGCGGCCCCAGTCTCACGGCAGTGGGCGCTGCTCGTGCTGAGTCTGCTCAGCCCCTGTGTGCGCTCCTCACTGTCGCTCTGACTTGTGTCTGTGTGGTAATGCAGCCCCCAGTCCCCTTCATGTGACCTTGGGAGGGCTTTGTCTTCCCATTTGTCCTTCAAGTCTGAGTACCCAATATTTTTTCATGCTAAAGAAAACCTTCTGAAAATAACCTTGTGATTTGTCTGTCACTATCCATCTCACATTTTTTATTCTTATAATGATTTGGTTTCTTTTGAAACCTACATTTCTGTTGAAGTGATCTCTCATAGGCATCTGACCCCCTTGATCAGTAAGGAACTCCAACTGTAGTGTTTGCTTGTTTTGGAAAAGGTTCGAACTCTGGCCAGTGCGGGAGGGCCAGACAATTTAGTCCTCCTGGATCCTGGGAAGTACAAGGCCAAATCCCGTTCCCCCGGGTCCCCGGCAGGGGAGGGCAGCGGATCGCCTCCCAAATGGCAGCTTGGTGAGCAGGAGTTTGAAGCGCTCATGCGGATGCTGGATAATCTGGTAAGAATGTTGCCACCACTTGATGTTACAGCGCTCGTCCCAACAGCACAAATGTTGGTGTTTTTATAGTGAGTGAAATAGTATTGTGAGATTGCTGTCTTCATGCAGTATCAGAATGCTTTCACCCTCAAAAGTCACGAAGAAGCACCAGGGCAATTTAACTTCTAAGCTAAACTACGATTGCATATACAGGTGAGGGTTTCTTGTCTCCTTTTGTTTTTTAAAGGTAATCTTGTTTGGACTGTGTGGGGTCAGGAGCACAGAGAATGGTCTGCTCTGCTGGATAAGTAACTCCTCGAGTAGCAGGGTCAGCCCAGTACCCGCCATCCCGCAAGCAAGCTGTCAAGGGGACTTTCTAGATCAGTCGGCCAAGTGTCTTGTTTTTGTCTTAACAGTAAATTCTAGCTATTCGGGGCCTGACTGCTGTGTTCCACACACTTTGCTGCTGATTTATTGCATGGGAGACCGTCTGCTGCTTCCTGCGGGGACGTGGAGCCCAGCGTGGTACAGGAGCGTGGCTGAGGGGCTTTCAGCAGAATAGGAATGTTCTAATAGTACATGGCAGGATGTAGTCTGTTAGGTGGCTGCAGTGGGGGATGTCGTCCTTTTGCGAGGATCAGGGAGGAAATTTATGTAGAGGGTGGCACTTGAGAAGGACCTCAAAGAAGAGGTAGACGCGTGGCAGGCTGAGCTGGGGGATGGAAAGCACCCGTAGCAGAGGTGAGGGCGCGGCTGGAGACACGGCAGCCGGACAGGGCCGTGCCTTTCAGGTATGTCTCCGATTTCGCCAGGTTCTTTAAATATTCACAGCAAGGCACTTAGGGTCGAAGCAACCACATTAAAAGACAAATGGCTCTGTGATGGGTCCCTTTTCCTGCTGCAGTGTCATACCTCTTCGGTAGGATTCAAGAGAGTCTCCTACTGCCACATGATGTTAGGTGCTGGAGAAAAAAAGGACCTGTCGTGGGCATGTGGGACAGAGAAGCCACTGGAAGGGCATGTTGCCAGCTTCACATTAAGAAAGTTGCCATGGGGCTTCCCTGGTGGTGCAGTGGTTGAGAATCCGCCTGCCAGTGCAGGGGACACGGGTTCGAGCCCTGGTCTGGGAGGATCCCACATGCCGCGGAGCAACTGGGCCCGTGAGCCACAACTACTGAGCCTGCGCGTCTGGAGCCTGGGCTTCGTGACAGTGAGAGGCCCGCGCACAGCAATGAAGAGTGGCCCCCGCTCGCCACAACTAGAGAAAGCCCTCGCACAGAAACAAAGACCCAACACAGCCATAAATAAATAAATAAATTTATATTAAAAAAAAAAAAAAAAAGAAAGTTGCCACAACTGGACCAGGTCACGGGTGGGATGGGCGGCTTCAGGAAGATCTTGGAAGAAAAAGAATTCATGGATCTGATTCAGGGTGTGCTAATTGTCCTCAGAGGGTTCTCACTGAAATTCTTTGGACTTAGGAGAATGTTCATTGCTGGAAAGGGAGAGCTGGGAGTTAACTGCCTAGAAGTGATGGTCACAGGAGTAGGTTTGATCAGTGAGGGAGGGGTGAACCTCCCATAACTTCTGCATTCATTTGCTCAGTAAGTGGGTTGCATTAACTGACCATCTAGTCTTGAGCCTGTAGCCATGACCAGGACACAGTTTCTGCCCTCAGGGAGTTCATGGCCTAGTCAGGGAAATGGACAAACAAGTCCCGGATGCAGCCCGGCATCTGTGACGTGCGCACTGACGGAGCACGAAGGCAGCTGCAGGGCGGAGGCGGGGCGCATGAGCCGGGACTGCTTCAAGGGAAGCAGCAAGAGGAAGAAAGCTCACTAAGACGCTGGAAGAAGCAGGCCAGGACAGTGCAGACTCAGGGAGGTCACACCCGGAGAAGGTTTGAGAGTGGGAGGTGGTCGCTCAGGCATCTGCATCCAGAGTCCGATACCCCGAGGGGCCCAGCAAGGCGAGGAACCCTGGGGCGACCCAGGCTTACTGGCCCTTCTTCTGTCCTCTTAGCAAATACTTTGACGTTCACTGCGCTTATACCTAAAAGTCAGGCGGGGAACAGGAGGGAGGAATAAAAATCAGGAACGCCAGCCTGCCACATCTTATGCACTCAGTACATTCTGGAAGGTGGAGAGAGAGAGGATTAAAATTAGTAACTCCAGTTTGATAGGGGAGGAAGATAAAGGATGAAAGATTAATAAGCGAGATTACAGCAAGGGTGTTTTATTCAGTGCCCTTAATGTGCACAGGTTATTTTTAATATTAGAAGGCCATGTGGTTTGTAAGAAATAAAGTTGGACATCGATCACTGATCTTAGTCCGTGTTTTAATTTAACATTCTGATCACCTGTATATGTTTGCTAATAATTGAGTGGGGTAGAGAACAGCTGAAGATTCTCACACTGTAAGGAGTATCTCATACAATGTCCATAAACATTTCTGACACAGAAAGTCAGAAGAAATGCTAGTTTGTTGCCCAATCAAGATATCATTCCAGCTTCTCAAAGAAGGGACGACTCCATATTTTTAACTATAAGCCGTATCGGAGGTCTGAGGACTGAGTATTGCCTCTGATTTTGGTTTGGCATTTAAAGGGGAAGAATAAAGAAAAAACCCATACCCCCTCAGAATAAAATGTTGTGATGTCCTGGATGGTTTATTCTGAAGTCATGAAGATTACTCAAGAGTCCTGGCTCTCTCAGCAAGAGGAAACTTGAATTAATAAGAACTGTATTTCTGAAGATAGTCTTTTTATAGCTGAGTAGTTATCTTTTATTATTCTTCAACAAAGCATGTTCATAAATGGAAAAGTTGCCAGTGCAGACATTTACCTATCTTCCTGAGGGTAGTTACAAAACAAGAGTAAACAAAACAACAACCAACTCCATTCAG